>NC_091270.1:28905000-30105000 GCF_042477335.2 Ovis canadensis
AAACGACATTTTCTTCTTCTGCTGCTGCTAAGTCGCTTCAGTCACGTCCAACTCTGTGCGACCCCATAGACGGCAGCCCACCAGGCTCTGCCGACCCTGGGATTCTCCAGGCAAGAATACTGGAGTGGGGTGCCATTTCCTTCTCCAATGCATGAAAGTGAAAAGTGAAAGTGAAGTCACTCAGTTGTGTCCGACTCTTATCAACCCCACGGACTGCAGCCCACCAGGCTCCTCCGTCCATGAGATGAGTACGGGAGTAGGGTACCATTGCCTTCTCCCCTTTGGGTATTGGCAGGTCTTACAAAAATCTGCATGATTACCATATTGCAATGATATGCTAAGTTGCTTCAGTTGAGTCCAACTCTGCAACCCCATGGACTGCAGCCCCACTAGGCTCTTCTGTCCATGGGATTCTCCAGGCAAGAATATTGGAGTGGGGTGCCATGCTTTCCTCCAGGGGATCTTCCCAATCCAGGGATCAAACCAGTGTCTCTAACATCTCCTGCATTGGCAGGCAAGTTCTTTACCAATAGCACCACCTGGGAGGCCCATGATTACTGGATTACATTTTATAATTTTAAGGTCACAAGAATCATGTCCTTTTATTCAAAATCCCAACAAAACAACAAGTGTCTAATACAGAACATGAAAGTCAGATATGCTGGGGAAATGTCAGTAATAAGGAAGACGAGTCTGATGATGTAGTCATGTGTATAATCATTCATCAGGCGACGTTCTGATTTTCTTGTTCTGGAAATGGTGTAGCACACTCAGAAGGACTTTTAAGCCAGCAGTGTGTGCAGTCTTGACAGTGCTCATATCTGGATGTCACAGTAGGTGGGAGAGAAGGCCACGGAACCTTAAGATGCAAGAGTCAGCTTCCCCTTTGTCTTTAGAGAAGCACCTTTTGCTGGGCCTCACTAATGATTCACTCTCAGCTAATTTTTTTTAATGGTGTTTTTTTCCCCATAATAAAATAATTTTGCGACTCTGCAGTTACAACACATTGCTATAATTAATGGGACTTGCTTTCTACTTGGATGCTCAAGAAGCCTCAATGCCACATGGAAATTAAGAAGCGGTGAGGCGGGGCTAAACAGCAGAGCAAGGACAAAGATGAGAAATTGTCTTCAAATTGAGGACTACAAACGGCGAGCACACGAACAAAAAGAAAGAAAGAAAAGTTTTCCCAGGTTATGGAAATATTTGGGCAGAAGCGTCGCCCTTTGGTTTTGATTTACCATACTGCATTGCTAATGGGAGAGATGAAAGCAGTTTTTTTTTTCATTCGCTCTATTTGAACTAAAGTATATTTTGAATATTTTCTCCTTTTTTCCCCTTAAGATGCATTCTCCTTGTCCATTAATGTGCGTAGGAGAAGCATTTGTTATCATTTTTTATTATTTGACTCACGTTTTTTCCCTTGTCATTGCTTCAGTGTGCTTGAAGGGGGATCTAGGAGAGAGTTCAAACCAGACATTACCCTGCTGTGACGCCCCATCAGCTGTGATGGTTTGATACGTGGACTTATCCGTAAGCCCTGCCCAGTGGTCAAGGGCAGTTATCTAAAGCCTGTCCCTCATAGCTTTCTTCACTTTTGAGCTTTGAGATGGCTTGAACTTGTCTCTTGGTGGTAACTAGCAAGATGCTTTTTGCATGCTTTCTTGCTTTTAAGATACTTCCTGGAGGGCTTTGGACGACAAGTGTTTCCTGTAGAGTGTCTGAAGTTGCTGGTTATGTTCAAAGCCTTCACTGTTCCTCCTGGGATCACAGGAGGGAGAACCTGGGAGAGTCTCAGAAGCAGGATCTGACAACTAGGAGGTTGCTGGAGAGGCACTGATTCTTTAGACTTGTTGCAGAAAACGGGCTCAAGTGCAGTTAAAAATGCAAACTCCTGGGCTTCCAACCTCAGATATTCCCACATGGTAAATCTGGAGAGAGGCCCAAGAATGTGCATTTTAAATGAGGGTTTCAGATGAGTCTAATTCAAGTACTCTGGGGTGCTTGGTTTAGCTGTTGGGGTAGAGGAAGTACCATAGAGCTGTCTTTTCTCCTAAATTCAGGTTCCGAGAGAGGATGTCATCCCTTGGGTGTGTTATGTTCATAGGCTGGCGATGTAGTTCAGAGAACAGTGACGATCCCCTGTGAACATGCGTGCTTACGCCTTCACCTCCACCCTGTCCACACACAGACACCCCCTTCCTACCTCCTTGGCTCTAAATACCAAAGCTGATAAGATATTAAAGTAATAGAAAAGAGGCAAGATAAATATCTCTGTGGCTGAAAAATGAAACAGAAATATACCAGTTAAGTGAAACGGAAGTGAGGACCTACTGAAGTTTAGTAGGAAAGCAGTCAAGAGCAGGCAGGAATCTGTCTCCGGCTGGATGCCCAGGGCTAACAGTGATCCATCAAAGGCTTGGACCGGAGCCAGTCTCTGAGCTTGAAACCAGGGACTGCAGAGTAGCAAAAGGAAGCTGCGAAAAAAGGTCTCCCTAGAAAACAGTATGGGAGGTGGTCGGATGACGCAGACTCAGC
This sequence comes from Ovis canadensis, assembly GCF_042477335.2. Classification (NCBI taxonomy): domain Eukaryota; kingdom Metazoa; phylum Chordata; class Mammalia; order Artiodactyla; family Bovidae; genus Ovis; species Ovis canadensis. The sequence continues at coordinate 28,907,539 of NC_091270.1, forward strand.
CTGCTAGCCAAGACCTGAGCCCACACACTCCCTGGCTTGGAATTTGGATGTGTGATATTGCAGCTCTGTGACAACAAGAGCTCCAAGCTACTGATCTGGTTTTGGGCTCGGGTTACGGCGGGCTGCAAGAAGGCAGCAAAATACTTCAAAACGGGGAGATATGAATGAAGAAAGAGAGAACATATATGGAATACTATTCAAAATGAGTATGCAAATCAAAATCCCAAGATAGATAAGTAACATTAATGCTAAGCAAGTCAGTAAAAACAGTGTTTGGGAGATGAATTTACTGCATATGAAGTAAAAATAATTAGTTTTAAATAAGCATGTTAGTTATCCTCAAAGCGACGAGGGAAGGGATAACATGCGTAAAGAATAAGAAACTATGAAAACAAATTCAATAGAGGAGAGCAAAGTATGTGAAAAAGTGCTGTTAAAACTTCTGAAAAATATGGTCTGAAAAAACATAATAAGATAATCTCTAGATTCAACATAGTTGGAGAAAAATAGTGAACTGGAAGTTAGGTTTAAGAAATTCAAAGAGCATAAAGAAATAGAGATTGAAAAAAAATATGAATGAACGAATAAGAAATATGGAGAATAAAATAATCGCCTACAACTTACAAGTTTGGAGAATATCAGAAAGAGAAAGATAGAAATAGAGAAAAGCAGCATTCACAGAACCAGGGGTTTTCCAGAACTGAAGGATGGCATGTGCAGAGCAGGGAAAAAGATACTTTTGATAAGAAAATTTGAAATGTTAAGAATAGAGAGAAAAATGCTAAAGTAACCTGAGAGAACAGACAGATTACCTCCAGGGAATAACCTCTCAAACAGAAGTCTTCTAGGAGTATAAGCAGAAAACAAAAGATTTTTTTTCAAAATGCTTTTGATGTGCAGAGGAAAAATAAGTGATTTCTATTCCCAACTAAACTGTCATTCAGAGTATTTCATTCAAACTCCTAATGGAAGGAGGTAAATAATCACTCATTTAATACACACTCTCAAGTGTAGATCCAAGACAGTTTCTGTCCTTGGAGGAGCTTTCAACCAACATGAGGACTCAATCCTGTCAACACTAATTATAGTAAATCTCTTAAATCAAGAAGCCATAATATCAATGAGAACTTAATCCAGTAGCACAAAACTGTCCTAAGGTTGGAATATATTGGCATAGTGAGACAGTTACAGAAGTCCTAAGATCATAGTTGAAGATTTTGTTCATTATCTTATGTAATATATTCCTTCCTGAGTTTAGTTCCTGGAAAAATTTATTCTTGCAAATAAATTTGATTTCTTATTTCAGCGAGTGGAAACTATGTAACTTAACATTTTCATTTTTGTTATAGTTGCTAAGAAACTATAGTCAAATTTTGTGCCTATTTGTGGTGATTGGACTTTTTTTGATATCAGATCAGACCAAACCAGGGTTTATTTCCCTAATAGTTCATGATCTCTGCTCCTAGTTGTTCTGTCAAAATTTATCCCTATTGTGGATGTTGCTTAATTTTGTAAAGTACTTGAAAACTATTCAGAAATGTATACTGACATTAAGTTCTTTTAAAAGAATAGTTAAGTGAAATAAACCATTTTTATAACCAATATGAAAAAATACTATGATTCAAGAAAAATTAGTTTTTTAGCAATCTAGTTATTTTATGATGTGTCTGCATGAGAAAAGACAAATCAACTTTCTTTTTTAATATAAATTTATTTATTTTAATTGGAGGTTAATTACTTTACAATATTGTATTGGTTTTGCCATACATCAACATGAATCCACCACAGGTATACATGTGTTCCCCATCCTGAACCCCCCTCCCTTCTCCCTCCCTGTACCATCCCTCTGGGTCGTCCCGGTGCACCAGCCCCAAGCATCCAGTATCATGCATTGAACCTAGACTGGTGATTCGTTTCATATATGATATTATACATGTTTCAGTGCCATTCTCCCAAATCATCCCACCCTCTCCCTCTCCTACAGAGTCCAAAAGACTGTTCTATACATCTGTGTCTCTTTCGCTGTCTCGCATACAGGGTTATCGTTACCGTCTTCCTAAATTCCATATATATGCGTTAGTATACTGTATTGGTGTTTTTCTTTCTGGCTTACTTCATTCTGTATAATCGGCTCCAGTTTCATCCACCTCATTAGAACTGATTCAAATGTATTCTTTTTAAAATGAACCATTTCCAAAATCTACCTTGGCCCTTTGGGTTTGACGTAACTCTTTAAAATAGGAATTCTGATTCTGCACTTGCCTAGAAATGTCGTTCACTCAGAACATGTATAATATGGAACCGACCTGAAGAAATGTGAAAATAAATCCTTATAAAATTTCCCAGAGAATTATTATTATGCGACTGTGTAAAAGCTTTCCTGTTGGGACTTCCCTGGCAGTCCAGTAGTTAAGACTCTGCACTTTCAATTCAGGGGGCACAAGTTCTATCCCTAGTTGGGGAGATAAGGTCCCACATGCTGTGCAGTGAGATAAATAGATTTTTTTAAAAACTTAGCTGTTTACATCGTATATGAAATAATAGTTCAGAACACACATAGAGACCAAAATCACTTAGAAGAGAGAAAGGTACAAAATAGATATCAGCTTTGCATTTATTTTTTTAAAAATCTACTATTACTGTAACTGAAAGATTAGAACAATTTTCAGCTTTCCAGTAATTTCGTTTGTGCCACTTCACTAGATCTCAACCTTTGATGTTGGCTAAACCGGTGGATAATTTTCTTGTTTTGAATACTAATCGGTGACACACTATCATCGACATACCATTTCAAAATATTTAAATGTCTGTTAAGTCCATTTTTTCCGTAAGCCTGTGGATTTCAGCTGGAATCCTCACAGGAGAGAGAAGGAAGGCCAACTTTTTCTTGCTTCTGTAACTGTGTTTTCTGACCACAGAGATTTTCAAGCCTCATGACATATTTGAATGGTCTCATCATTCTGTCACTGTGGTCTCTGATTCCAAAAGAGAATGTCGCATTTCAAATGTCAGAGATGTGCTATAGATTTTTTGGCAGCAGAAAAGAAGTCAGTTTAACTTTCGTGTCTTTGAGAAATATATAATGTTATAACCAAAATTAGTACTCTGAAATTATTTTGCTCTGAAATTGGAAAGAACTAATATACATCTATTATGTTATACATGAACCCTTTGACTGGGAGCCAGGTTTGAACATTTCTCTTTACTAGAAATCGACTTCCATATATTCATTTATTCACTTGGCATGAAAAGAGAAACAGGCAAAGATGGAAGCAAAAAAGTTGCATATAGAAATGTTAAGTTAATATAAAGTAAGGTTCATTAGCAGAGAGGTATCATTTACCTGTTTGCATATATGACAGTGAAGAAACAACTGTGTGCAAGTATTTTAATTATCCTAAGTTGCCAATCTATCTAAAAACAGAAAAACTTAAAATACATCAGTATAAAATAAATGCTTATTAAAATTTGAAACAATGATCTCGAAGTGAAAATTGACCTAATTTAAATATAGATTTTTTTAGTCGTGATCTGATATGCTTTTTTTTTCTTCTTCACATCATAAAGTGCACTTATACTATGCTACTTATAGTCATTTAAAAGGAGTTGTTTGGCATGCATGTCATCCTGAGACACCTTATAATAAATCCAATCTCCACCTCCCCAACATACCATATGTTCAATTAATTAAAAATAAAACTTTTAACCATACTTGTAAAAGCACCAAGAAATTGTCTCAAGTAAAAAGCACCTGGAGCCTATATTTTAGAATCCCTATGGTTAGTTGCTATAATATTGGTGAAAATTTGAATATTGTAAGAAATAAGTAGTCTTAATGCACACCCCAGGAGAAGTTACTTTTCTCTCATTGGTGTCTCTTTTCAAATATCTATAATGCCTTTTTATTTTCAACAGCTGCTTAATATGTTATATAAGTTAAAGTATGGTGAAGCTTAGTCATATAAAACCTTTTGAGACATCAAGGAATGTGATATTTCTGACCAGCTGCAAAAATGGTAACTTCTTAGAAAAAAAAAATGAGCATCATAAAACAAAAAGTAGGCAGGGAGCATATTAATCTTTTCCTTCCTTGTATTTTCCCTCTTATATTGCTTTCTGTCTTTTAAACCTCTAACAGAGCTCTAACCTTTAAAAGTTCTTCAAATCAAGCAATTTTTCATGATCTGGCTGTCTCCTGATTGTTTTTATTTCAGTTTAACATTTCTTCTGATACACTACATTTTTTCAAGGTATTTATGAGATTTTATTCCTGAGTTCAGCTGAGGTTAATAACTCATGAGTTACATCAGGTCATATGCATGTGACTTTTCTTAGGGTCACAGCTGATTTCCCAAAGTAACTGTAATAATATTATTCCTAGATAGAATTTGTTGTAAGATAAAAAATCTGTCTATACAGTTGTACAGCCCATACTCTAATAAGTGGTCTTCCCTATTAATAACATGGAAATGATCTTACTGATTAAAAGAAAATCTAAGCCTGTAATGCAGGGTCTTTACGGTATCTTACGGGGTCTTTACAGCAGCTTTACGAATTCTTACAGTAATGTCTGCATTACTGTCTGCTTCCTTTCTGTGTCTTCATCACAATTGTGTCATTCAGTATTGTAAGTAAATATGAATGACAAAATACTTAATTCTAAGGTAGTGAATTCCATTTCCAACCTAATATGCAGAATGGAAAACAATAATAGGGAATAAATCTTCAATTTTGTTTCTCATTGATCTGTGCTATGTAAGATTTTAATGTTTATTAGTTTCTCAATAATCAAATATAAAAATCATTATCACCAATGCAAACAATTATCCAACCCTTTTACTTTGTGAACAATATACCCCTATCTTGCATATTCTTTCACATTTTGCTTCCATTCATGTTTTATTGGTTGCTAACATCAATGTGTAAAACAATGATAGAAAAAGTATTCATAAAATATAGTCTCCTATAGCTCTCTCCCTCGTAGCTCAGTTGATAAAGAATCTGCCTGCAGTGCAGGAGACCTGGGTTCAATTCCTGAAGAGGAAATGGCAATCCACTCCAGTATTCTTGCCTGGAGAATCCCTTGGACCGAGGAGCCTGGCAGGCTACAGTCCATGGGGTCACAAGAGTCGGAAAAAATAGCCAATGCCAGAAATGACTTATTATCCAATAAAAGCTTAAAAATCGCTTTGAGGGGAAAAATAAGTGTTACATTGGCATATTCAAGCGTTAAGAAGTAAAGACAAAAATAGGTATCAGGACAAAGAAGAGATTTATATTTTTCTAAATGATAGTTATATTTCATGTAAATTTGGCAAAGAGTTAAAAATCCATGTTCTTAGGACAGAGCCAAAAACAAACAAGAAAAAAAGCCAAGAAGAGTCCATCATTTTGATGATTTATGTTTCTAACCTACTCTTTGAAAATATAGATGATCAAGGACATTTTTCATGTTTTAACTAAATGTTTGATGTCTACACATCTTTCCAAAAGGAAGATTTACATTTCAAAATTTGAATTTATACATAAAGACATGTTTCAGGTATATGGTTTTTTAATATCCCTACTTTTGGAGAAAAACCTCTAATTTGGCCTTAAATTAAACTATAAAATGAATTATTATTATTTCCAAAGTACTTATATCTGTAGATGCTCTATGATTTGCCTTGGGAACAAATATTTTTGAAAATATTGGTGAACAAAGAAAATCAGGCCAGAAAAGTAGAATATTTCAACAGAAAGGTATAGTGTGTCAGATTGCGGTTCGGCGATGCTGCTGGAGAAGCTGGACAGTCTTGTTAGGTACAGCTTCCCTTTTATTTTCAGGTAACAAGTCAAGGAAACAAGTCAGAGACAGAGAACATATCCAACAGGTTCTCCAGGAGCAACGTGTGTTTACCTGTAGAATTCATAATGTGCTTTACTTATGTAGTAAGTAAAGAGAGTTTCTGGGTCTACTAGGGGTTCATGGACACAGAACTTGGACCTGTGGGGGAGACAGGAACCAAGAACGTAAGAGATGAAAGGAGGAAATCTGAGACAAGCCCTTAGAATGATGTGGCCGGTCCCTCTCTTCTGAATCACATTCTGCCTTTGGGGTTATGCATGAGAGTCACAGGAGATTATATACAGAAGACATAGAAGTCACAAGGAGATTATATATAGAAGGTGATTTTTAAAATAGTTTTGGAGAATTAATCTTCAGATCAATGCTGATAATTCTGAGTTGCCAGGATCTTCTATTTATTTATTCATTTAAAGATTTTAATTATTAATCACCATAACAAGTGCTTCCTGAGCATATTGTGCTGGCTCTTTGCTAAATGTATGTTACTCGTGACCTTATTTAACTTTTTATATAAACCCTATAAAGTAAATCCTATTATTATCCCCACTTTTCAGATGAGGAAACTGAGGTTAAGAAAAGTTAAGAAATGTGTCTGATTATATCCAGTAAGTGGCAGAAGTGGGATTTGAGCAAATCTCTCTGATTTTTATAATGTTGCCCAGTTTGCAGGCAACCTTATATTTTGAATGAATTTCTGACTCTCACAAATATAGATGTGTTTTAAGAGGCAAATATTGTGCAGTTCTAAGGTGGATGAAGTCTTGCTTTAAATTAATCTATTTGTAGTTACGAAATGAATTAATGCTGAACAGCTGACTTGGCTCAAGCACTCTCACTTAGATTACTGCATGATTGGTCCCAGTCACCCATAGAGATTAATCTATTGTGCATCCCTCTCTTTCTGTCTCTCTCTCAAACACACACAAACACACACACGCACATACTGTACTATCCTGGTGAGGATTTATTATTCCCACATATGGCCAATAATTTGAGAGGTATGGCCTCTGGGATTCTTCTGTGAAATGATGAGTTTTGTCTGGAAGTTTCTAGAGCCCTTATAAAATTTAAAAGTGGATCATAGGTACAGTTTTTCAAAGAAGTTAAAGGAAAATTTTAGTTTAACTATGGTCTCTTTGGAGGTGAAACCTTTTGAATATGATTGTTATATCATGAACATTCATATTAGGATTGATAAATGGATATATACCAAACTATAGGTATTTCTAAAGTAATGGTTGTTATAAAGATATTCTAGGTGGGAGCCATGATAGCAAACCAATAATAAATCAACAGTGTGGAATTCTAGGTTTTATTTAACTCCCTTAGAAGTCATATCTCAAAGTGGAGAGGCAAGTTTTCTTCTGTCCTATGTACTTCTCCATTTTGGAAGCCACTTGCTTCTAGCATACACATTGTCTGGATGACCAGGAGTTGACATAAGTGCAAGGGAAAAAAGTTGAGTGCCGTAGAAATAAATCTAGTTCTCGCAGGGACTAGCGAGGTTTCATCACTGGACAGCTTGCAGAACAGCTTGGGGAAGGTAATTCTGAAATGCATGCAATGTCACCCGAGAAGTGACATTTTGGAATGAAACTTTCCCTGTTAGTCTGTTTCTGTTTTGTAGATAAGTTCGTTTGTGTCATAGAAACTAACATAACGTTGTAAATCAACTATCCCTCCAATTTGGGGGCATGGAAATAAACTTCCCCTATTAGACTAGTTGAAACCCAAATTTCTGTGAGCCCTTGTATATATCTTTATCACCCTTACCCAACTTCATCTTCACGTCTATTATCATCATCCTTTGTTATCTTCTGGTCCTCTCGCTGCCAGTCACGCTGAGAAAAAGGCGATAGAAAAGATACCATCCCCAAAGTAAGTGACAGCTTAGAGACACTAATGATTATGCAGTGTCACTTGCCTAAGCCAGTGGCCAAGCGAGGAATAAACTTAAGCCCTGGCACAATACACTCATCCTTCTAGATCAGAGTTTCTCCCCTTATTACATGCTGTATGTATGACTTTGAAAGATAAAATAAATAGGAGGTGTATTGTCTTAATTCCCATTTGTTGCTGGGTGCTCTCCTGAGAATTCCCAAAAGAATCCAGAAGAGAGAACTTCTGTTAGTCAATGTTTAGCCTCTGGCCATAACTATCTTCAGATTCAGAGCAGTAAGAACGAGCAAGAAAACGAAATGTGAGAATCAAAGAGAACTGAGATGTCTGCTCTTGCATTCATGTGGATCTGTTCTATATTTATGCTTATTAGGATTCTTTTAAAACAAAAGAAAATACAATGAAATGAGCTATGAAGAAAAGAAACACTCAAAGCTGTTTCTAATCAGCAGGGAATATTCATATTCTTGATTTGCAGCTTATGGAGGTCTAAATCAGCTAGCCAAGGTCCTCCCAACCATGACTTCAGGGGCTGTAACGGCCCTTCAGAATTCCCAGGTTCCCGCTGAAGTTCATCATCCTGGATTACCATTGGTTGAAGGTTAGATTTAAATACGAGCTTTGCAATTTTCTTCTTAGGCAATTGCCCTGGGAGATGAATCCCACTGCTGTTAAGAGGAAACTGTCTTAAGATAACTTCCTAGATACGTCCTGGTAAAATATCCCTCATCTCCAAGCTCAGTCTTCTCTTTTTTCTTTTTTGTCTATATAAAAACTATTTGTAATGCAAATGCAGCCCTCTGTCATAAAACACTTCTGAAGCCATGCAAAAATTCTTTAAATGCGGTAAAGATGTCTATTTATCAATGGGTAGCTATACTTTTTAGGCAATGGCAACCCACTCCAGTACTCTTGCCTGGAAAATCCCATTGGCGGAGGAGCCTGATAGGCTGCAGTCCATGGGGTTGCTAAGAGTCGGACACGACTGAGCAACTTCACTTTCACTTTTCACTTTCATGCATTGGAGAAGGAAATGGCAACCCACTCCAGTGTTCTTGCCTGGAGAATCCCAGGGACGGGGGAGCCTGGTGGGCTGCCATCTATGGGGTTGCACAGAGTTGGACACGACTGAAGCAACTTAGCAGCACCAGAAGCAGCTATACTTTTTAAAAAATCCCTTTTAGGGACGGGGAAGCCTGGTGGGCTGCCATCTATGGGGTCACACAGAGTCGGACATGACTGAAACGACTTAGCAGCAGCAGCAGCAGCAAGCTGTAACATTAGAAGCTGCTAAGGCCAAGTAAGCAGTGGGCTGTAGTTCTTTGCAAATGGCATCATGAAGTGAAGTTGCATCTTTTGAAACCAAAACACATGAATTCTGCGGTGGCCTAGAAGGCATCCCTGCGTTACTTTGACCTGTTGTCACGTCGACATCGCCGCTTCTGTTGTTGGCTTCGGGTAACCTCATAATCAACTCCCTGCTGCCTTAAAAATTAATTATGATAAGAATTTCTTTTCAGTTCAGACTGTTCAACAATGCCTCACGTGCAGGCTGCAAATTATGAAGTGTAAATTAGGGCATCACTGAGCAGGAAAGATCCCAAGGAACCAATTTAAGAATTCTCTCTGGATTTGGTGGAGACCTGGAAATCATCCCTTCTGGAGGAATCACTTGAAATTAGAATCTTAGAATCGACTTGCCATTCAGGTTCACTGTGTATTGGGCTGAACTTTCTTAGGGGAAAAAAATGTGCTAAATGTATGCGAACAAATTTTTTAATTTTGCCTGTCATAGTACAATTCATTATTTAAAAAATAATCACTTACCTCTACCATGCACAATTCTCAGCAAGCCAGTTTCATACTAACTCACTTAATACTTACAGCAACTCTATGAGGTAAGGGGTATTGGTGCCCCATTTTACAGATGATGCCACTGAGGCTCAGAAAGTAAGCGATGGGGAGGTCACAGAGCTAGTGTCAGCCAGTTTTGCTCCATAGTCCTTGCTCCTAATTTCAAAATTATGCTGCCTTAACAATTTGGCTCAGTTCCTGAACTCTCCTTTATTAAATGTACAAAGTAGGCAGTAAATAGTTTCTAAGGTGTGCTGAATCAGATTACTTTAAAAATTAATTTTCCACACATCAGACTTTAGGAACACCAGTCATCTGTTTCCCAAGACTTTCTGAGGTCTGAAGGAAAGAATGAGCTTGTGCTTGGTGGGTTTTCCTTTCTGATGGCCCTTGGGCTTTAACCCCTTCCCTCGGCTTCACCATTATCACCGTTTTGTTTGTTTCCCATCTTCCAAAATTTGTCAACATCCTTTTCTGCTGCCATTGCGTTTCCTCTTCCCTTTGTTCCCGTGTGTATGCATTTAAAATTTTTCTTTACTCTCATTTTATTTTCAGAGTTTTGGTCAGGTTGTATGAAGTATTTATAAAAGAGGTGGGGAGAGGGTTATAAAGAAGATATTAGTTATTTCTTCACATCCTTAAAACCCTTTCTTCCAGATCACCTTTTATTTGCAGAAGTTTAAGTTTAGTCCCAAATAGCTCTGACTATGAAATCCATAATGTGAAAGTTTTCACAGCTGTGGTCAATATGGCCGCATTATTCTTTCAGACTGCTTGGCGATGTCCAGTGTTAAGGAGACAGTATTCTGAAAAACTGCTCACTCCAAAGGCTTTAAAAATGGAGTTAATGAAGTTCAGTGAAATAAACTGAGAGTTAAAAATCCCCAGTGAGCAAGGGAACAATACCACTACAAAACACTCGTGTTTTCTGAAATGTATGCAAAGCTTCATATGTTAATACTTCAAATTCAAGATGGCCAATTTATTTTTAAAATAAGAAACACCTGTTTATCATCAACCATAACAATAAGATGCTTAATTCTGAGAGAATGTTTTTGGCAGTTGCTAATAAGCTATACTTTAAGATTTAAAATAGTTTTAATATATTCTAATGAGCTACTTATAAAGCATGAGGAAGAACATTTAGATGTTTCTTGACTTTCATTATATTCAGTGACTATTAAACCTATACTTTACATTAACTTTAGTCATTCTTTACCCATATTATAGTTAGTGGAAAAAAGGTACTTAATAGTTCTATTACTTTATCTTACTGTGTTGTATGGAAAATTAAGGCAGGATTGTCAGTGTTCCACAAATATATTCTTGAAAAAGCATTTTTACTTGTAAAAGTATATGAGAATTAAAATGAAGTATATGAAAAAAAGAAACCCTACAGTAAATAAGCTAAGAATTGTCATTCAATTATATTTTAAATTGTCAACTGATCCAATTTTTCCTGCTTTTTTTGTTTGCAATTGGTAATAGTTTACAGCTAAATAGAAAAAGTTAAAAATTTTTAGAAACATTAAAAGTGGCAATTTAACTAGCAGCACTTTCTGAAAAAGTAGAAAAAGCAAAAATGTAAATGGAATGTTTCTTATAAATTTCAGTGTAAAAATATCTTAATAAATCTTTAATGGCAATTTGCATTTTCATTTCTCAGATTTGAAGCTTTCAGTTAGAGTCTTTTTCTCTAACACTTTATTTTCCCTGTTGATTTATATTTTTTACACAGTTTTGTTCATTTTGACTGTTTAATTGCTGTTGTCTCTGATTTAGGCCTGAATTTTTTTAAATGTACATGACCCAAAATTTTCAATGTAAGAATGTTCAAAACAAGTGTTTAATTTGAGGATTTTGCACAGATTTTGCCATGTTATTACCCTTAAAAGAAATAATGAATGGACAAAATGAATATAATCTGCTTAAAATGAGCTAAATTGACCTGTTTTTAACTTAATTCCATAGAGAAGTGAGTACATTTGCTAGGGCAGGATCAGCTATCGACACCTTCTTCCCTCCAACTACAGACTTGCTTTTTGTTTGTTTGTTTGTTTGTTTGTTTGTTTTAACAATCAAGGTTAAGAGGAATTTAAAAGGAAAGAATAATAATATAGAGAAGAGTGCCATTTCTATGAGTTAAAGTTTTGCTGACATTATCTCCTAAAATTAAGTCTAACCTCACCAGTTATGACTTAAATGAAAGAGCAGATACATGCATGACTAAACCACTTGGCCGTACACCTGAAACCAATACAACAACATTGTTAGTCAACTGTACCCCAGTATCTGGAGAAGGGAACAGCAGCCCACTCCAGTATTCTTGCCTGGAGAATCCTATAAGCAGAGAAGCCTGGCAGGATACAGTCCATGGCATTGCAAAGAGTTGGACATGACTGAACGACTAATGACCCCAATAGAATATAAAAGGTTTTAAAAATAAAACAACATAAAAATCCTGGAAATTTATTTACTCAAGAATTTTATGTTATTCACAAGGTAATGGTTACTGGCACAATAGAGTTTTTACTTTAATCGTATTATTAACATTTTATCCATCATTTTCTTAACTTGAAACAATCAACAGAACAGTAAAACAAGGTATAATGTGTTAAGAAAAATATATTATGTAAAAACTCTATCATTTTGATGATATGGCATAACATAGATAAGAAAGATGTCTGAGATGTTATATCAAAATTGAGTGCTTGTACATTGATCCTTATTTTTAAACTTTTTTTAGAATATCCACTTGCTACATTATTTTACTTTTCATAATGAAGATAATCATCTAAGGAAATAAACACTTGACTCATTAACTCTTTATTTTTCTTTCCACACTAGCCGTTGTACTTTTAAGTAATGGCTTCTGAAGATAAATTTTATATAATTTAGGGGATTATGTGAGCTGAATTACAGTCTCTGGAGTGATCAAGGAATTGCTTTTTATTGTTTTAAATTTCTTTAAAAAAAAAAAAGATCAAGCAATCCATATTATTCCTCTTGCCTAAGACAACTACTGAAAACATTTGTATTTCTTACATGTCCTAAAGACTGATCTTGTCTAACTCATATTAACCTACTCTGTAAGGATCACAAATCTTCAGACAATCTCCTATATCTTAGTAATTTATTTTCTGTCAAACATATAAAACAAATCTTGGCAAAACATTCCATTAGAAAGGGAGAGAGTTTGGAGGAAACTTTTCCATGGTGGAATGCCCTGCATTTTCAGGAGTGTCTGATGAAACACAGATGTTTCAAAGTGCCCACAAGGATGGTTAGTCAAGACCAGATTGATCCCTGGTTAATCTCTGAAACCTCTTGCTTCCATTCTTTCTATCAAAATATATTGCTTTCTTTTGCTGAATGAACTCAACTGAGTTAGCCACAAAAGAGTTGAATCAAAAACACTCAAAGTGGAAATTGAACATGTTAGGATTTCTGCAATGGTTTATTATGCATTTCTTTCCAAAATGTTCCAAATGTAATTTGGTTTGGGAGTAAATGTCTCTTTTACTTTAAGCAGTGCCAGTATTTACACATGGACCATCAGTTCAGTTCTCATGGATATTTTGCAGTATTCTGACAAATAATGGATTTACTGGAGAAAGTAATTGCTTGCATGGGTAGCTTAGCTCCTTCCACATTCCAATATTGGAGAACCACGGAGAATGTAGTATTTTATCTAGTTTTTAATCTTTGACTTAAAAAAAACTAATGAAAGCAGATACACTGCCCTAGAAAAATCTTTAAATCAAAGAAGTGACCTGAAGATAGTTAATACAACCACCAAGGTAATGACGAAGGACCGTCACACCACCATCGACTCTTAGGTAAATCTCTTTCCAGAAACACGAAGAAAAACATGAGTGGATGCTTTTTTCGTCATTTTCATTGGGTTGTCAATTTCTTTTGTATAACTGGAACCCTACTTTTACCAGAAGTTAAAATAAAATAGGGATTAATTTAGTCATTAACGTACTTTGTGGTAAACTAATTGTATTTCAGAATATTTAGACCTTATTTCAATATCTTAATATCTTTTGGGCCTAGGTCACGTTCTTTAATATGAAACAAAAACCTGTTATTAATCTCATTACTTGATCTGACAAGTATTTTAAAACTTTATGTGATTTTGAACCTAGGCTTAATACTTTGACAAATAAAATTTAAAATATTAAGATTGATTGTTAAATTTATAGAATAATTCACAATCTTACAAATAGAAAATAAAATACCCCCATGTTCGTTATCTGTTGAAAAATATTGAATTTCCAAACATGTTTCCAAAATATTTGCCTTTCAGTTTTGCATATTTGTATTTCTAATTTCTTTCATGCTGAGGCATCTGTTCATGATTTCTAGCTTATTTTCAAAATCTTTTTGTGTTACTGTTCAGATTTGATATTTAAATTCTTTATGTGCTGAATGACTTCTAGGGACCCAGTCAGTAAGACTTTTCAGATTCATAAATTTTTAAAAACACCATCGTGGGTTTTTTTCACTTGGAAAATATTCCACTTTTTACTTATACCCGTTGAACAGAATCTGTGTTATAACTTTTGTTTTGTTTTGACGTTTGCACATTCAGATGTATTTGTGATGGAGATCACATTTCTGAAAAACTATTTTTTTAAATATAGCCTTAATTCCAGAATATAGAAGTGAAACCTTAAACATGCAAAAGGGAGTTTCTATTTGCTTTGAGGGAGGGGTGGCCATATTTTGAGAGGAACTTCTCCTTCGAGAGAGAAAGGAAGCTGGGTTCCCCAGGATGGAACTTGCTTGGCTCCCTTTTCAGCAATGGAAATGTTACTCATTAAGGTAAAAGCCAGGCTGTGGTTTGGGTTATATGTGTTTTCTGTTAATTCACTTAAAACATGCTTTCCTTCCATACATATTCCTTGTAAACTATAAGTCTACAGGATAATATATATACCCATCTTTATATATGGCCTTAGAAAATGACATAGATAAATATCACTTTGTGCTAAAAATAAGCCCATAGTAATAAAGAGGTCAGTCCAGAGTCACAGGGTACATAAAACAGACTGGATTTTGAGTCATGACATCTACACAGACTGCAATACTGCTGAATTTTCATATTAAGAGATTCTGGCTGAAGGAATTCAGACACATACGCAGTATGGCCCCAGAAATCTGGCCAAGAAAAGTTGAGTTTAAAATGTAGGGGAACTGATCCAAGAATAGGCCTCAAACATGTTGCATTCATTACACGCAGCTGTGTACATGAGAAGTGACTTTTTATCCCCACCTACCAAAACCCTATCCAGAGCTGTCACTTTTTTTTTTTTTTGCCAACTTGCTGACCTTTCTCTTCCCACAAAAGGGAAATGTGATTGACAGATGATTATTCAAAACATTTTGGCAATAAAAAAAAAAGCATGCTAATGTATTTGCTCTAAATACAACACATTTTTAAAGAGACGTTTCTTACAAGCTCAGTTTTTGTGAGTAAATATTAACTAACCAAAGTTATGGAGAAAACCAGCCTGGAGTCAGAATGCTGGTGGATACTGCAGTGGGTGCTTTTGGAATATAAAGATTTAGAGGTACTCAGGTTACCTAGGCGGTAAAGAAGTATGATCAAGAAACTTGTCAAAGAAAGAAAAACACAGAAACCCGTGTCCATAGGCCTGAAGAAACAAATGTCAATCATGACACATGAGCAAGGGTTGAGCCAGGTTTTAGGGCAGTGGAGGGAGCATTGAGAAATACCCATCGCTACCTCATATGGTTATCTGGTTAGGTCAGGTTATCTGGTTATATCTACGTGTTCTCTGCTTCTGCTTCTCACACCACTGCTGGTTGATGTTCCCCCATTTTATCTGCAGACCTAGCTTCTCCAAAACAGCATCTGATCAATGGATTCTAGTCTCCATCTAGGACAGAGTGCAGCCCATGTTGGCCAGAGCAACCCTGACAGACATTTACTGGACGCTGGCCCTGCCAATAGTTGGTTTTCTTTGGGTCAGCTTTTAATTCCATCAATCACTTGCAGACAGAGTTCCAGGAATGATGCCATGAAGCCAAAAACAGGGATCTTTGGAAAGCTTTGTGTGATTTGTGCAGCCCATATATTTTATCATAAATGCGTACATTAAAATAACAAAGATTTTTAAAAAATATATGATGCCTTTAAAAAATATTTTACTCTGCTAAATTTTCCAAGCAGAATATTTTAATTTCTCCAAGAGGAAGTACATAATACTAAAGAAAATAATAAGGGGAATGATTTGTACCATTAGTTTTCCTGTCTCTGATGGAAACTAATTCTTATGAAGGGCATTGGACTGATATAAGTGCTTCCCTGTTCCAGTAAGCATAGTGGATAAATACTGTTTAGTCTGGGTGCAAATAGGTCTGGCACACAGGGAGTAAAGTCTAATATTTCCCAGTGCTAGGAAATATATTCTATCTTTTGACCCAATAGATCCTGAGACAACTTCTTCCAAAGACTCTAACCAACTCCATTTTTAAATTTTTTTTGGTGAAATATATTTGGGGATTTTGTGACTGTTGATATTCCAGAAACAGGAGGCCAATCTTTGCATCTTCCAAACTCAAAGAGGTTTTGCCAGTTAACATACAACCAAGTGCATCTCAGAAACAATGACACTGCCTCTGTTTCTAAATTCTACTCCAATTCCATAATATCATAGGACTGTTAAGCATTGCTTGGGATTGTTGGACATTAGTAACCTACTCTAATTTTTATTTGTGTCCATGAAAATTGTTTAATTTTAGCTTTTAAATCAGTGACTGAGTGCTATATTATGAATTTTATTTCCATGCACATATATAAATTGCATAAGCAATTTCTTCATGTGATATAAATGAGTATGATAAAAATAGAAATGCTTAAATACTTGTTTTAACTTATATCACACCTACAGTATAAATTCTTTAGATCCAGTATTAGTTTTTTAAATAATTTATTGCCTACAGTGATTAATTGAATTAACATTTCTGTTAGTGCCAAGGAGTAGAACTGTTTTGCCTTACCAATACAGATCAAATTCAAATGATTGGCCTTGACATTTGGCAAATTTATAAACCTTTATTACTGTAGTATCTATTAATTATCTAATAGCTACAGTTGGTAATTAATCCATAGTTCAAATTCAATTCAGGTAGACCAACTTTATTCAGTGTCTACGCATAGGTAATACTGTCAGGGATTGAATGTTGAATGAAATATGAACCCTGCTTTTGAATTTCTAGTATATTTAAAGTCCTATGATAAAATGTTTCATAGATTATCCCATTTACTTTTAACAAAAATCCAGTGACATAGGTATTATATTATTCTTAATTTACATACATACATGAGGCTCAAAAATGGCAAGCGATTAACTCAAGATCACACACCTAGTAAGTGGAAGAGGCAGGATATTTTTTTTCCTCAATGTGTGGCTTGCAAGATCTTAGCTCCCCAACCAGGGATCAAACCTCTGCCCTCTTCACTGGGAGCTCAGAATCTCAACCACTGGCCCCCCAGGAAAGTCCCAAGAGACGGAATTTGAACTCAGGTATGAATGTACTTGAGGACTTTGTGACTGTTCATATTCCGCAAATGGGAGGATCATCTTTGCATCTTCCAGACTCACAAGAATTTTTGCAAATTAACGTGCAACCAGTGCCTGTCAGAAATAACGATGCTGCCTCTGTCTCTATATTCTTCTCCAATTCTCTAGTTTTAAGGCAATATGTAGAATGTAATAAGTGTTGTTATTTTTATGTTTTCTTAATTTGATGACTATGCAATAATCAAGCATTTAATTGATTGATTACTGACATCTAGCCACCAGGGGACAGAAAAGCTTTCAAGTTAGGAAGAGGAGACATCCAAGATAAGACTGAAAGAAAAATAGGACTTAGCTAAGAGAAGATGGATGCTAGTCCAGAGATTAGGCGTATCCTATGCATGGTGCCAGAAACTGTCACTGTGGTTGAAAGTACAAGGAGATGTGAGGTCACAGAGTATCTCACCAGCTCTACTTAGGAACTGGGATGTTATCACAATGGCAGTGGGGAGTCATTCAGAATTTTTCTGTCAGGAAATTGGTATGATGATTTGCGTCTTTTTGAAAGATTTTTCTGAATGGAGTATGAAGAGTGTTAGAGGAAGGTAAGAATAGAGGCAGGTATGATGTTACATCCAAGTGAAAAATGATGGCTGCATCAACAGAGGCAGACATGGCAGAGATGAAAACGGTGGAGGGCCTATGGGTTGATGCAGTGTAGGGAATGGGGAAGGCAGTGCTGATGAATAGCTTCCAAGTTTCTTGAGTGTTTGGGCGGACACAGATTTTTTTGTTTACTGACTCCAGGAACCCAGGAAGAGATGGAAGCTTGTGGCAGATGATTATCTCATTTCATTTCATTTTTTTAAAGGAGAACTACTCAAAGTCAGGGTTTTGGTTCAACTGTGATGAGGTCTTTATTTTTAAATTATTTTATCTTTTTGGCTGCATTGGGCAGCTTGCAGGATCTTAGTTCCCTGACCAGGACTTGAACCTGGGCCCTCAGCAGTAAAAGTGTGGAGTCCTAACCACTGGACCACCGGAAATTCCCTGAAGATGATTATATTAGCTTTGAACATGTTGCATTTTAGATGCCTGTAGACATCCTATTGAAGCCATTAAGTGATTGGCTATGAGCCTGGTAGGCAATTGGAATTAAAGGAACAGCATCCAATATTCTTGCTTGGAAAATCCCAAAAATGGAGGAGCCTGGTGGGCTACAGTCCATGGGGTCGCCAAGAGTCAGACATGACTGAGCGACTGGCACTTTCATAACTGGTCAATTAGGCCTTGTGAGGTGGCAGTGGTTATGGAAATCAGAGAGAAATAAAAGGCGGGGGGTTGGGGGTACGGAGAGAGAGAGAAAGGAAGAATGGAGTAAGGGGGAGGGCACCGAAGAAGGACCTCTCGGCAGAGGAGTGATATGCCAAAGTGACAGTGAGAAATATCCTGTCAAGTGCAAGATAAGACTAAGACGGTTCTCCTGGATAATGGTTGGTGGTGGGGTTTACTGTGCAGTCAGTGGGGAACCAGTGAGGCTTTGAGAGTGGGAGGAGCATTCGCAAATGAGTCATTGGAAAGTCTGACCCGAATGTGGATTGGAGTAGGGATGCAAGGACCGTGGCACAGGCTATCGATGCATCTAGGGTAGATGTGATGAGATTGAGAAATTGGGTAGGATATATAAGGAAATTTAAAGAAAAAGCATGGATGCAGGAGGTACTTCTGAAAACAGAAGTCTTCCCACTACTTCTGACCCAGGGACAGGAGATGACTATTCGAATGGTAACAACTTGGAGTTTAAAAAAAAAATAGAAATCAGAAGAGGGATCTGGTTTCCAGAAATGTGTATCTTGTATGTTATTTAGAACTTAATGATCATTCTTCTTAGAATTAAAAATAGAAGAATAGTGTATCAGTATATTTTATTTGTAAACTTGCCTTTTCTCCCTGTTTTCCTGGAGCTTATAAACTGTTCCAGAGACTAGACCAGATGATATTTTTCTTTTCCTGTGCACTACAAGAAAAAATAAAAAGGACTTAGAAATCCATTTGGAAAGAAAGTCAAATGAGAGAACTCAGTAATCCTTACCAAGAGTGACAGTCCTTCGTCCTAGCTGGGCTGGACCACTGTGTGGCAGGGGAAGAAGGGGGTGGTGAGAGAGAGAGCGAGCAAGCTCCTGCTCAGCCACAGGAGCTGGACAAAAGGTCTGAGCACATCAGTTCAGCAGGAATCAGGGCAACAATGGATAGAGAAAAGATGTGGAGCATTTCTACGGGAAGCACTGGGACGCAAGTTGTTCTTTCATCGGCATCTCTGAAGTCTATAAAAATATGATTCTGGATATATACCAAGAAGCATCTGATGCAAAGTCAAACAGAAGACTAAATGCCATTTTCACTCAAGTAGCTGTCTGTGCTGGGGGGCGAGGGGAGGTCTTTTCATGGTTTTTATCGGTGGTCCTCATCAGTTCCCTGGTTTTATGGAAGTTCTGGTCTTGTTCAGGAGAGTCCCTGCAAGACTGAAAGCTATTTCTCTTCAACTGTATTGCTTCAGACAGTCGACAAATACAGTGTTTATTACGTGACTTCTCCCATCCTCTGTGTTTACACTGCAGGTGAATTATTCTTTTTTTTCCTTTAGTGACCTGACTTATGGGTTGGTTATTATGACTGTTTCTCTTTTTTTTTTTCCTAGAAGTCTTCTTTCAAAGAACAGAAAGGTTTTAATTCCCACTGAAAAGAAAGACAGGGGACCCCAGCCGGTGGACCCAAGTGTTAAGATGCTTTTGAAGATGGGGCAATTGGAAGCTGCTAACAATATGGAGATCAGACATTCTGTCTCCAGCCCGGGGAACAGGACCTACATCAAGTGAACAGGCAACTACTTGCCTGCCTGTCTTCCTCTCGCCAGATAAAGGCCCAGAAGGGGCAGCTGCCAGCTGGGAGGAATGTGAGAAAATAGGAAATTGATTTGAAATAGGATAGGGAAAAAGGCAAAAGAGAGTATTTACGAATTTTCAAATCTTCCCTTTTTAGGCATGAATAGATACTGTCTCTGCAGAGAAAGGTCATCTTTACATACTCGCTCACGAAAGCCAAAAGGCACCAAAGTCACAGTTGAACAGGTATTAGAAAGCCCTGAAGTTGGTTTATTTCTTCATAATTGGAGGAAAATTGGATATGGATATATATTTAACTCTTTGGCAAAGCTTCTCAGTCCTTTTGAAATAGAAAAAAAAAGGAAATAGAAAATTATAAGCATTTTAATTCTAGGCTCAGGAAAAGTAGATTGTTTTTTTCCTGCTAGTTACAATGATAATTAATTAAATTTCACATTCATCAGAGGGGGCGGGGCAGTAGTGTTTGACTGTGAAGGTTGAGGGCATTCTAATTTTCTATTGACAGCGGTTCTTTAGCTTTGATAGATGCCTTTAGGCAAATTATAAAGCCTCTCTCTACTTTTTTGCTTAAGGAAATATGAGGAGGCGGTCATGTTAGGGATATTTAGAATCACTAGTAAATAGAGGAGATGTTTGTCTTTGGGATCGTACGCATTGGCTTCACTGAAAGAAGGCAAGAGGGTTCCACAAGGAGCTGTAAGTTTCTTTTGGGTCCTAATGTTTGGTGATGCTCTGTGATCTCTTGAAGGCAGGAAACCAGTGGTATCCTCTCAATCAGTGGTCCCCAACCTTTTTGGCACCAGGGACCGTTTTCATGGAGGATGATTTTTTCACTGACTGGGGTGGAGCATGGTTTCGGGATGATTCAGACACGTTACTTTTATTGTTGCTGTTCAGTTGTTTAGTGGTATCTGTCTCTTTGTGACCCCCCCTGGATTGCAGCACACCAGGCTTCCCTGTCCTTCACTATCTCCCAGAGTTTGCTCAAACTCATGTCCATTGTAGGTGATGCCATCCAACCATGTCATCCTCACTTGCCCCCTTTCCCTCCCTCCTGCCCTCAATCTTTCCCAGCATCAGGGTCTTTAATTGTGTACTTTATTTCTAGTATTATTTTTATTATATCAACTCCACCTCAGATCATCAAGCATTAGATCCTGGAGGTAGGGATCCCTGCTCTAAACTATACTTATACCCAGAGCCTCCTCTTTGTAGCCCACCTTACTTGAAGTTGTGGATAGGATACACAGGCAATGAAAGACAAGAGACCTTGCAAGAGATGTAAATCTTAGCTGAGAAGAATAAATAGGTGTGATTGCCACAGACAATATAGTAACAAACCATATGATAACAATATGATAACAACACATAATAATAGGGCTCATGCATACCTTACTGCTTCTCTTGGCTTCATTAATCATCAGGGCTATTCTTATGAAATGGATAACCTCTCACCTCTTACAGACAATACATTGAGGCTGGTATCACAACACACAGAAGGTTAAAATATGGAGTGAAATAAAGCTGAGAACAGCTGTTTTCTAAATCACATCTGCCTTAAAATGTCAACATATGGAAATGACTGACCCCTTTTACTGTTTCTTTACTCTTTACTCATTCTTCAAAATAAAATTTGATCTTTATACTGTGAGGGGATGGACAGACAAACAATGAGACCAGTGGAAAATCAAGATGGATAAAAGAAAAACATGAAGAAAATGAGAAATGAATAGAAATATCTAGGAACTGAAAACTGTTATCCTAGAACATTAAAGGAGTAGGAAGAAACTCTTGCATGGCCATTTAAGGGATTCAGAAGGCCCAAGCGATATTCCCCTTTTTAGAGGGAAAAATTGAAGCCCAGATAAACTAAGATTTAGCAAGATTACACAGCCCATCAGAAGAACTATGTCCAGAACCTGAATTTCCCAATTCTCAGAGAAATTGTAGACAAGTGGAGAAATCCCTGAAGGGTGGACTGTGATGTGTTTTCACTGGTTTCAGTCTGCAAACTATCAAAGCTGCTTTGTTCTTTATAGGTTCTTTTCTTTTGCATTGAGCCCATTTTATCATCTATTTCAGTGGTGTCTCTTCACATCACCTAAGGCGTGGGTAAAAAGATGCCGGCTTATCTGAATCATAACCATGGATTTTCCTATTGCTGATTATGACACTACATTTTTTTAAAATTAAAATTGCTAGAAAAAATCAGCAAGCAATGGAATAAGCGTTTTATGGAGTGAATACGTTGCTATAATTTAGGACCTTACTCACTAATCATAAATTGTTGTTAATCACAACTGATCTAACTACTTTGTTTCCAGTTAGAAAAGTCCTCATTATAACTATCCTTCTGAAACCCTACCAGAAATTTCTTGAAGGGAAATTTACCCAACATCGATTCTAGAACACAAGCAAGAAGGGTACAGTCATTCAACCTAGACTTGCAGCTAAATATTAGAGCCTTTCTACTAATTCTAGACACCTATATCATCTGGTTGAAAGCTATATTGGACTCTGTAGTTAAAGTGACACTGTGATATATTGATCTAATGAGTAATATTATGAAATTAATTCAAAAATACTCTAACTTGTTCTGCCTTAATCTTTAAAATTCATGTGAAGGAAATCACATTGTGCAAATCTTTTTTGGAAGATCTTGCAAAGGACTTTGGCCAAAAATAACATAGAGTTCTACATATTTTCACAGTGGTTTCTATTTTGGAGTCAAATTGCCATCAAGGAGGGTAGACTGGAACACCTGTGCAGTCTTGGGTGAAACTCTTCACCTGGACACTTGCCTTAATGGGTCAGGATCTTCAGACTACGGTGGGATGGCCTTGCCGGGTTAGAGCCACCTTGGTTTGCATCAAATACATAGATGCCCTTATTTTGGCTTTCAGTTCCTCTCTGCCTTTTGAAAGACGTAATTCCCTTTGTGCTAATTCTAAGAGAGATAGCCCCTGAAGCTTGCTGTCACCCAGAAACTGCAAGCCCACAGGACTAAATATACAGTCACTAGAGTTTTCCTTACCTATCAGCCTCTGTCTCTACCTGCTTTTCTCTTTATTCTCCTCACCTCCCCATTTCTAGAGAATTCATTTCTTCTCATGTAGTACTTTAGGTATGCCTTGGTATGATTCCCTGTAAACTCCTACATTGCCCCTTGCAGGACCCTAAGCACACTTGTTTGTTTGTTTGTTTTTATGAACCAAGACAGATACCAGGTAGAAATTTGCCGACAGTGTATTTTCCCCTACAGAGTATTTTAAACAATGGAAATACAGTTTTCTACATTAATTTTAAACTAGTCTTGCCCTGTGAGGTTTAAAAATGGCATTTCAAGCCAAAGTATTTAAGGTGTTTCAGGCACATAATAGGCATTCAATTAAATGAAGTTGAATTCACATGTATCAAAGTGAAAGAACCACTGTCAATAGTAAATCAGAATCCCTGCCACCTTCACAGCCAAAGACAGAACTGTCCCGCCCCTCTGCTGAGGGTGAAATTTAATTATCCTTGTAACTAGCAGGGAGAAAAAACATCTACTTTCCTGAGCAAAAAATTTAGAAAAAAAAAATTTAATTAAAACTTTTTAAAATTAATGATTATCCAGATTTGTTTGTCAATAAAGACCTTAATAACTATTTGCAAAAAATGATATTAATACCGATGGGTTCTTTGCAAATTTTTTGATATTATAAATGTTGAAGAGTGACTCTAGGGCTTCCCAGATGGCGCAGTGGGAAAGAACCCACCTGCCAGTGCAGGAGATGCAAAAGATGTGGGTTTGATCCCTGGATTGGGAAGATCCCCTGGAGGAGGAAATGGCAACCCACTCCCGTGTTCTTGCCTGGGAAATCCCATAAACAGAGGAGCCTGGCGGGCTACAGTCCATGGGGTCGCAAAGGGACTGAGTGAGCACTAGGAGTTGGTGTGATTTCTGTCTTCTCTCCACTGCAAGAGGGATTTGACCTGCAGGTAGCTAGTGCCTTTACGGACAACTACCCACCTGACCACATCACTTCATCACTAGCCATCAATGAACGACCAAATTTTAGCATCTGAACAAAGAAAACAAATTGTTTATGTATATTTAATTTCAAAGATCTTTGGCCTAGCTTTTTGACATCTGAGTTGTCAGTTTTTGAGAACTAACACAAAAATATGCTTGGGAGTTGAGTGAGTAGAATGATGGCTGGAAACAAATAGTTCAGACTGAAGGATTTAAAACAATTCAGTCATTTTTATTTATCACATATCCATGTACTTTCAAAGCACCTCCCCCAATGTGTTTTTATTGTCAAAACCTACAAATAAGTTGAACCCCAATAAGTTGCCAGCATAGACAAACACTGCCATCCCCGGGTGAGCCTGGGAATTTGTCTTGCTGGTTTTGGACCTTGTGTCCAACCTGCCAAGGATGAGTGACACTCCCTCTTTCTTGGCCACTCCTGCACACCCCCATGTGGAGGTTGACTCACATAGAACTAGGGTTCTACACACTGCTACGTACCCACTGTCACACCGCCTTAGGACATGTGGTGGCTTGATTGGGCCCTCAGATCTTGCTCTGTACCCAGTTCCTGCCATCCCTACCCCTATCTGACCTCTTTTTGGGGGTGGAGGGGGGAGGGGTGATAGAAAAGAATAGTTTTACTGTTTTGTCATGCAAAAGGGACCACAGTAGGGCTAAGAACCTCAAAATTGTGTCCCACCCCAGTGGGATTTGGTGAGGAGTTTAGAGCAAGGATCAGGGTATGTGCAGGGCCTGCACTTTTTAATCTGGCTTCAAGTGGTCTCTTGATGAGCTTCTTGAGATTATCAAATTGTGATCTTCTCTGGAATGAAGAATGCTAGCTTCTTCCATTTGTTGGGGTTTCAGTATTGTTCTTGAATCTCCAGTGTTCTGAGTCTCTCTCCGCTGGACATGGCAGCATCTCTGAGACACAGATCCCCATGTGCTGCCCTGCATGAGTGAATCGCTCCTGGTTTTAGGACCTAATGAAGCTCAGGTTCTTGATGTCTCATTGCAGAAAGAATTCAGTGAGAGACAAAGTGATAAGTAAGATGTGGATTTATTCATAGAGAAACTCACTCCACAGACAGAGTGTGGCCCATCGTCATCCGACCTCTTGCTGGCTGTCTGGATTTCTCTCAAAGTTCTGTGCTCCTGGGCCAGTCCTGCTCTCACCCGTAGAGAGGAATGATCTCTCTTCCTTACCCACATCCCTCCCACTTGGGTATCTGCTGGCACAGGACTGAAACCCGCTAAGCCTTCTGGATACAGTGTATTGCTTGATTGCCCCCCTGCAAGGCGTCCAGACCTCATTCCACACACCCACATCCTATTCCCCTCCTCTCTGCCTGCCTGGGCTGTGAAGGACCCAGCATGCTCCTGCCCAAGGTCATCCTCCACCCAAGGTCATCCGCCTTAAGACAGAAATCAGACCCAGTGCTTTGGACACACCATACATGTGACTGATTGGAGATGAAGTGTCATAAGTCTTCATTATGGGTCAGATTTCAGAAGCCACTTGTGTTTTTGGTGAAATAACATAAGGCTTCTAAAAATAAAGAAGAAAACTTATCTTTTAGAAATGAATTTGGATGTGGTTCATTTCAAACAGTTGTGAAATAAATAGCTATATTGTGGGTGGATTTTTCTGTAGTTTGGATCAAAGGATCACCTACATATTATATTAGCCTTTTAGATTTACTGTAGACATCTGTGAAAAATTATGAATTGGCCTTTATTATGTCTTTTTTTTTTCAAACCTTTATTTCTGTTCCAGTGTAAATGATAAGTGAACTTTACTGGAAAAAGGACCCAGAAATATGATTTTAAAATAAAGTTTATGTCAGCTTATAACAGAGTTCACATAGCTGTTCAGGATTTTGGTGCTCCTGACAAAATAACACTTTACAAAACAGAAGATAAAGTCTAAAATTTTACTTAGAGCATGTAACTAAAGTAATTATACAGTTATTATGTACCAATTGATATCAGTGTACTGTAATTTCAGTGACATAAACAGTTTCTTTGATATATTGGTTATTTTAAAAAGAACAATTATATATAAGTATATGCATGCATGCTCAGTCACTAAGTTGTGTCTGAGGCTTTGAGAACCCATGGACTGTAGCCTGCCAGGCTCCTCTGTCCATGGGATTTTCCAGGCAAAAATACTGGAGTGGGTTGCCATTTACTCCTCCAGGGGATCTTTGCAACCCAGGAATCGAACCCACGCCTCCAAAATCTCCTGCATTGCAGGCGGATTTTTTACCACTGCGCCACCTGGGAAGTCTGTGTTAACAGAAATATCAGTAAAAGTGGAAGTAACCTGACAAGTTTTTCAGAACAATTGTTGAAAATATTTATTTACAGCAGAAACAAAAAATGAAATATCACATTTCATATATGTATTACTAACAGAATACAATGCTGAGTTTAGTTTCATAATAAATTGTATAATTTTTAACAAAGCCTGTTTAGAGAAACTAAATTTAAAATTGACAGATACACATTTACCTATTGATGTCATTTAGTTGCTCAGTCCTGTCCAACTCTTTGAGACTCCATGGACTATAGCCCGCCAGTCTCCTCTGTCATGGAATTTTCCAAGAATACTGAAGTGGGTTGCCAGCTCCTTCTCCAGGGTATCTGCCCACCCCAGGGACTGAACCTGCATCTCCTGCATTCTTCACCGCTGAGCCACCAGGGAAGCCCATGTTACTCGTTCCCTGAACTCCAAAAGCAGCTTCAAAACATAGGAGAAATCAGATGTGGTGCCTCTTCTTTTTTCCCCCTCCCAAATCCACAAATGATCAGTTTTTAAAATTGACTATCATGTTTTCAAATCCTTGGTGTGGATTATCCTGACGAATCTTATTTTGAAAGTGAACTACACTCCTAATGCCAGTTTTTACTAATGAGTCGATACTAAGTTTTTTAGTGAAATGAGTTAAGTTGAGGACCTGGGACTGGGTTTAGTCTCTGACACTCCATGTGGGCTCTTTGAGCTCTGGTTTCTTCATTTATAAAATAGGATAATAATATTACTTTCTCACTAGGGCTTTAGAAAATTAATAAAAATTGTATATGTCAAATGTTCAGTATAGTGACAGTCATACAAAGTGCTCAATGTTAGTTTTTATCACATTCACATATATAACACAGCTAAAAGTGTTTGATTATGATTTTTTATGAGCATCTCTGAAAATACGGATTTGGTGCTTAACCATTAGCAAGAAGATAATCATCCCAGTTTTGGTTAAACTCTACTTTTTCTTCATGGCTTTGGGCCTATGTAGTAAAAGGTCAGAAGAACTCTTAATATTAAAGCTAAGTTGGTGCCAATTTGAAGTAACAGCTCACGCGTGGACTTTTTTTTCTAAAACACAATTTGCTTTGATTTGATTTGGTTCATGCATTTTTAAAAATCTTTTTCGTGGTGTGCAGTCATTAGGCTTTTATGCCTAAAGAACTAAATTCAGTTATAAGTAAAATTCATTTAACAGCACAAGTATGATTCCATGTGGTTATTTACAACATAAAATAGCCACATAATTCAACATATTTGATAGTGTCTGCTCATGGAACTGCGGGGAATTCTGCAGATCTCAGACAAGAAATGCTTAAGTTATAGAAGGCAATATCCGTAAGGCTAATTATTCCTGACAGCAGCAATATGGCAAACAATAGGAAATAAAAATTCACATTTAATGTGTGCCTTATTATGTGTCTGGGTATGGGATTCTTCAGTGGACCCCAATATTGAAAAGATGGCAGTGATTTAATGCAGGGATGGGTGTGGCCAGAAAACCTTGTATCTTTTCTTGGGAAGATATATATGGAAACAGTCCTTCACTTTTTAGCAATAGAAACTGTTTAAAATCCCATCTCTCCCTTTCTTTCCCCATGGGCTGCTGCTGCTGCTGCTGCTCAGCTGTGTTCAAAGTCAGCCCTTGATCATTCTCAAGGGATAATGTCTTGGTCCAGTTTGAAAATAATTAGTTTTGTATTCAGAAAAGGTAGAATTAGATATACAAGTAGAAGATTCCAATGCAGTCCCATATAAAAATTTACCTAACCTGTATCTGATATTTGTAGATTGGCATGGCTTAATTAGTATGTTAAATTGGAATTTTAATAAATGCTATTCATCAGTGACCAATTTACATAGCATTTATCTGGGGAAATGAGCATGCCAAATATCAGTTTTCTTGAGATTTATCTTGACCCAAGCGGTGATTTAAGATTTAAAAACCTTTCATTCCTCAGTTAGAGTGTTTATCTTCCTGTCTCCTAATGTTCTAGTTCAAATCCAGATCTGATCATTGGTGGCATCAAAAACAGGGGGGGTATATATCTGAAGCATTCACAAGCCCGTGGGTCTGAGGAAATTCTAAAGGTGCAATGTTGTACCTATTTAATTCTTCTTAGATTCCAGTTGATTGCGTTTTCTTTATATTACAGGACCTATAACTGTTCTATAGTATTTATTTGCAATTACGTCAGGCAATCCCCACCCCCCCAAGAGTCACACACATTACAGTCATTCGTGTAAGGATCCTTTCCAAAATATTATGACTTAGGAAGATATTTGCTTAAGAACTTAGAAGTCTTTCAGTACCCCACAAAATACCTATTGTTCTTTACTAAGGAGAATTTCAAAACCTTGAAATAAGTTTGAAATTTAGACTGTGCCAAAGGAATGTTAAAATACTTTCTCTGATATCTTAATGATGTCCTTGTTAAAGAATGGAGACATTGATCACTCAGGAAAGAATAAGCAGGATACTTGCGATAATCATATAATATAATGTGTTTGTGAGTTGCGATTGGAGAAGAGTCATTGTTACTGAAAGAGAAGATCACTGAGGTGCAGAGAGCTTGCTTCGACACTGAGAAACATCAGACATTTCCATGAATGACAATGGACATTAGATGGTAATGAAACCTGGACAGGAAAGGTATCCAGTAAGAGGTAGGTGAGCTGTAGTCACATGGCTGTAGCTTTACCTTTAAAAAGCAGCCAGAGTTAAGGTAAAGAAAACCTAAAGAGGGAAAAGAAATTTCAGTTGTTGGATCATGGAGATGAGGAAAGAATATAATCTTTCTTGGGTCTTATTCACAAATGAAGGAAAAACACAGATGCTTTGTTAAGTAGTCCTTTTTTGGTGCACTATTTTTAGATGAGAGTTAAAATGTGGAATGACGGCTAATGAGGTAAGGGTTATGTTGATTGATCCTGGTATTGTAAATGCTGCTTGTGTTGTTTCTTTAGTCATAATAATACTTGAGGGGTTTGGAGGGACTGGAAGAAAACACAGGTGAATCTCTCTCATTTAACCAAGAAGTCATCCCCTTCTTGATTAAATGGAGGAAGAGGCTGAAGGGGATGGAATGTTCTAGAAGAAAGAGAAATTAAAGGGAAGAGGGACGGTGTCCCAGAGGCAATGCAAAAATCATGATAAAAGTGGGTCTAGAGGGAGAAAAAGGCAATTAAAAAAAATTAAAATGTAAGATCTTGCAGTATCAAGTGTCTTGCACTTAAAAGTAAAGGAAGCCCCATTAGGTATTCTAGATACGGGGTGTCCAGCCCTGGTGCATCATTCAGAGTTAGCTCAGACCACTTGAACACACACATGCTTCCAACCCCGGGGACCTCCTCCCCTCCCCGGGGCCCCCTGGTTGGCGTGGATGGAGTCCGAGGCCCTGGAGAGCACCATAGGCTCGCGCAGCAGCCCTGCAGCCCGCCCTGGGGCCCCAGGGCCGACCTGAGTGGCCGAGTGCCAGCAGCCCAGGCCGAGGGGCGATCCGGGCCGAGTCGGTCCCCTCTGCAGTTCCCAAGCGACACACACACACACACACACACACACACACACACACACACACACACACACACACACATGCACACACAAGCCGCGCCCGCCGCCGCCGCTGGACTCCAGGCCCCGCTGGCGACCCCTCCCGCCACCTGGACCCCCGCCGCCCACCTTCCCCAGCAGAGCGTCCCGCCAGCTCCAGGACTTAGTTTGGCCGCGACGAGGGGGGCACGCGGCCACCGCTCGCATCCGGATGAAGTCCACGCCGCCGCCGTGTGAGGTTTACCGGGTGGCGGCTCAGGGGGGTCGAGACTCATTCTTGTGCTGGGGGAAGAGGTTCTTTTGTAAGCACGGCAAAGTCGCGCTTCTGGAGAAAAACCGATTTGGAAAAAAATCTACTGCAACCTGCAAAAGCCCAGGAGGGAATATTGATGTTTGAGAGTCTGCGTGTCCGTGTGTGTGTGTGTGCGCGCGCACGCGCGTGTGTGTGTGTGTGTGTGTGTGTGTGGAATACCTCCAATTGGGGTCTTAAGAGCATGCCTGGAACCAGTTTGGGATGCAGTTTTCACACGGCGTGGGGCATGGCCGTGGAGATGGCCCGGGCCGCGTGCATGCATGCATGCATGTATGCGTGCATGCGTGTGTGTGTGTGTGTGTGTGTGTGTGTGTGTGTGTGTGTGTGTGTGTGTGTGTGTGTGTAGAAGGGGAGGGTCAGGGGGCGGCGACCGGGAGCGCGGGCGGCGGGGCGCGGGGCCAGCGGGGCGGCGGCGGCGGCGGCCCGGCCCGGCCCGGCGCGAAGGGGTTAAGCGCCGCCGCCGCCCCCTCGGCGGCCGGGTGTAAACAGAGGAGCCTCAGCCTATCATGTCTGGCTGCAGCTCGCAGCCGGAGCCCCGAGCCCGGCGCTGTAACATGATACGCTCCAGACCGAGGCAACTTGGCAACGCTGGGCTCGGCTCCGCACGGCCACAGCGAGGGCGCGCCGCGGCAAGGTGGGTGAGCGGCGGCCAGGCGGCCCGGCGGCCTGGGCGGCTCCTCGCGCGGCTCCCCGCGCGGCTGGATCGCGCGGCTCGATCGCTTGTTAGCGCCCGGAGACCGCGGCGGCCGCGATCTCCTCCCCGGTGGGGTCGAGAGGGGAGGAGGCGCTCCGCGCGGGTGGGAATCGGGGCCGAGGCCACTTAGCATCCGAAATGAGGTGGCATTTTAACCCCTGAGGGGCCATCTTTTGGCGGGGTGGCGAGAGGAGGTGGAGGGTGAACTTTCTCCCGGACTCCTGAGCACTCGGAGCGGTTGCAGGTATAGCCGCGGGGAGCATGGAGTCTTTTGTTCCCGGGGATTTTTAATTAGGTGGCTGTTTTATGAGTAGTATCCCGCGCTCACCCGGGAGGGGAAGCTGGCGTTTTTCCGGCCTTCGGTGACTTTTGCGGTGTGCGGTGTTGAATTCGTGGGGGCGCGCATCTTGAGCTCTAGTGGTTTTGGATAATTTATGTCTGTTGGGTTTTTTAATCTGCATTGAGCCGAAATCAGTCAGTCCTTTGGTTTCCTGAACTAAAATCCATCATGCCAGTGGTTTCGTGGGAGGGGTGGAAAGGCACAAAATTATCCGGCTAGTAATGAAAAGAGCAGTTTTTCTTCTGCGAAATACTTAGCGTGTGAATTTTGCCACGAGAGGATTTTTGCAGGGCAGCCTTTAAAACGAATCCAACTTTACCGTTGTGCTTCAGTGCAGGTTACTCCCGTGGAAGAACGAGTTGGGAATGATTTCTGGGGCGGGGGGAGCTTGCACACTTTCTGTTGAAGTAAAATTCATTGCCCCGTTTATGTATGTGTTTTACTAGAATAAAACAAAGATCTGTGGCAGCTTTCAGAATGCTAAGTCGGATTTCCAGCCTTGCCCCCTCTGGAATATCTCCTAAATGATATGTACAGAAAATGTGTTCCTGTGTCACAGGCTCATTCTGTCTTCTGAAAGCCTAGTATAATCAAATTCAGTGCCTTAAGATGGTGTAGTTGAAGATTTGATCCCCTTCCACTGAAGTGGAAATACTTTCAGTAATTGAAAGCAGATTCACGTCTGGAGTTGTACAAGCCAAGGTTTTCATTTTTAAAATAAACCTTTTGTTCTCTGGTTTTCAGTGTTTCAGAAAGCCATCCAGAGACCTCTGTGTGCTAATTGTTAAAGTAGCCCTTAAGAAAAGGATTGAAATTATCCAGAGAAGGCAATTGAGAAATACCGCTAACTTACTAAGCCTCCCTCCTGGTAGGAGACTATTTCAGTGCAGCCTATATTGTGCCACACATTTTGGTCTTTCTGCGGGTTCCCAGGCATTAAGAGGCAACTGTACTGTTCAAAACCTCCGAACCCCAAGAAAGAGTCTGTCAGTTTTAAGAGGTTAAAAACTTGAGAAATGCTGGTGTTATCCCATTATATGCTGTGGTTTACACAGTTTGATGATAAATTGGAAATCAAGTGTGAAGTATGTTTCATTTAAAAGGAAGCTGATTAACTGGTAGAATGAAACTTAAAAAATATGATCGCAGGTTATTTACCAGGTTCCTTTCTCAGCTTTGGAGGCTAAGTGTTAAAAGCTTTTAAAAATTGACCACTGAAGACTGAAATTAGGATCCATTGTAGACAAAGAGAGAGTCACTTGCTGTTTTATTAGCTGTAAAGATTGAAGAGGGTGGTGGTGTATAAGACTGATACCTTCCTTTAGGATAAGAAATCTGAAATGAACTGTGTAATTATGAGGAAAAAGTTAGAAGAGTTGTACTTTTAACAATGATAATTGAGATCTGAAAAAAAAAGTAGAAAGTCGTATTCCAAGTGTTTTTAATTACTACATTCTTAAACCTGTTTTGGTGATTATTAATAAGATGTGAATGGGCGTGTTTACAGAGTGTAAACTGGCAGTTTGATTTCTTAAAAATACTTGGTAAGTCTGGATTTTATCTGATTTCCTTGTCTTCTCGATTGTTAATCCTTTGAGCACTTTAAAATAAATTGAATGGGAGTAACTTGGTCATGATTTAAATGATGTTCTTTGTGAACATGTCTCATGTTAGAGTCCTTTTTTATAAAATCAGTATTTAAAAGACTCAGCAAATCTTTATCAAATAAAATCTTAGCTACATTTCCGTTGTGTCGCATTACATTTCAGTGGCCTAGTGCATGGCATAATAGAATTTAATTTTCCTCAAAGATCAAGAAAGAGAAACTCACCTTCCTACGGACCTTTGCAGATGTCTGAACACTGATTTTCAGTGTAGGATCCTTGTCTAAACATTTCAACTCACCCTTTCTGTGACTTCTCTTTACTGTTAGTTTTTATGTTCTTACGTATTTTTACTTGCTAAGGGATGTGCACAGGATCTTCTGTCATCTGAAATAACATATTCAATTTATCACAGGATTCCTTTCTTTCATAATGTAGGGAAGTGGCAAAGGAGGCTTGTCTAAATGTAGTGATCTTGATAATTAATGCCATAAAATAGATTAAAATGCTGTATTCCAGGTATTCATTTCCTTAAAAGGGCCACCAGAACAGCGTTGCTAAGCACCCGTCACTATTGCAAGTAACAGAAAATGACCCAAATTAAAGAACCTGTTCTAAGCTGTATTCTTGCATTTTCTAAAGTGTATTTCACAAGGTTTAACCAGACTCATTCAATTAGTGGAGGAAAAAAGATCTATTTTCAGTTCTGATCAGCAATTAAGAGATTGGGCTTTGGAGCATCAGCCCTTTTATAATTTATTTTATCTTCTAAACGTTAAACAATTGTGGATAAAGGTTTTTAACAAACCACCTTTTTGACAATCTAAGCCTAAATGCTAAATGTAGAGCAGTATATTTCTTTAAAATTTTTGTCTACCAGTAGTTTTTATTAACTTTTCCCTCTTTTTATAAAAGTTTAAATTTTACGCTAATATGGTATACTACTGCTTTACTCTGGGTTTCTTACTCTTTGTGCAAATACGTATATGCAGATGAGTGCTTTCGCACCAAACACTTGAGAAATAAAATATTTAGATATTGTGCATTTGGTACCATGAAGGAGACAGAGTGATATGTCGAAGTGAGAACGTAAGTAAGTAAATCAGGGAAAGTAGGATTTTTTTTCTAAGCATGATGTTAGTTGTACCCTTCTGGGTTAGCCCACAGCTTCTACACAGTTAGAGCTAAGCCACAACTATTGGAGTGTTTAATGAGTTAGATCTTCCAGTGACCTGGTTCTTAGCTGTTCCAGTAGCAATCATAAATACAAGTTGAGGAACTTCCCCAAAAGGACGTGATGGATAAGGGCTGTTAGAGGAATGGGAGAGATGAGCCAGGGGTTCCCAAAGGTTTAGATTAGGCTTATCAGCAAGTTTTTTGCTCTCACATTAATTTGGACACATTAATTAAGTGATTATATATAAAATGATTCCATATCCTCAAATATTGACTCTTTTAAAGCCAAAATGACACTTGATTCTGTTTTCTAAAACCGGTGTTTTACAGTAAATACTCATGATAATTTAGTTTTATCAACTTGCCTGGCATTACAGATTTCTGTAGTAATATATAATATAAAATAGATGAGATTTGTATGACTTCTGTTGTAGTTTTGTCTAAAATGAAAATTTATTATAAAATTTATGTCTAAGGCCTTTCAACATGAAATCTCAGTTTAGGTATTTGGTAGGTGGTATTTGTTTTTTGACATGTCAAAATTGGTTTTCCCCCATAGAGATCAACATTTTGATGTATTGAAGTGATTAGATAATGTATATTTTTAGTAAACCTTGAAATTGTATAAGATTTAGAAGAAACCACTCATTTGAAAATTAGTGTTTATATGTTGATTTTAGTTAGAAACCTAGCTGCTTAGTTACCAATCCTGTATATGTAAGTTTTGAATTATCTACTCTTACTTTTTACTATAAAAGGAAGGAAACAGCGACATCTTTGGTATCACAGAAACCATTTATGCATGGATATTACTGATGGGAAATTTATTTCCCAAGGGAAGAATAATAATTGAAAAGTGTACACAAATATTTGAGGGCTCATCACATTTAAATAATAGTTGAGTTTGGGAAACCAGATGCTATGCTATTTTAAAAAGTTTCCCTGTTAAATGTTATTATTCCCGTCTCTTAAAATTAAAGTTTCACACGAAAGTCTTGTTCTGTACATTTAGAAGCCATGATGTATTATAGAGTATTCCAAAATGACTAACAAAAGCTGATGTAGAGCAGTGCTTGCATTTTTTCTATTCAGACATCTTGACCTGAAATTTTAAAAAATTAAAATAATGTGTGGACATTTCCATGACACTTTGTCATGTTAGTTCCAGCACAGCCCCTTTTTTCCATAATCTTAAACTTTCAGCTGGGAGAGAGGGAATCCGCTGTCTTGAAACCTGTAAGATAGAGCCTGGAACTCTTTTTAAGCTTTTTATTTGAAATAAAGCAAAACTCCCGTACATAACAAACGTATCACTGTTAACCTTTTCTAATTATTTAACCATTATTTCATTTTACCTCCTGCTTAAAAATTGTACATTAGTGGAGTCGACACCTGGCAGTATTCTTAAAAGTTTATTTGTCTTTCAGTTCTTGTAGTAGTAGGGGGCAGTACCATCTCCTTAATTATCTTTGTTCAGGGAAATGCTGAAAGGCCAGGGTAGTTAAGCAAGGCCACTTGGATTTGTGAGCTCGAAGTCAGATGCAAGGAAAGTGATTAAATGCATTATCATCTTACTGAGCCCACCATCCGTAGAGTGACCTTGATGGAGGGAGAAAGAGCCACTGGCTTTTTTGTGACGGCCACCCCTGCTTGTTTTATCTCTGACACATCGTCACGTCCCACTTTTCCTGTTTCCTTCTCTGTGTTTTCAAATATTGTTTCCTCTCATCATAGGCAGTCCAAGGGAAGGGGAATATTAAAAATTCACTTCTTTTTTATTGATAGTAGATTTTCCTTCATGCGTTCGTCTCATCTGTTGATAGGTATGGAGATAGTCCTTCATTAAAAATTAAGGTGATCGAGCTGGCTGACCGTTCTGTATTTGCTTTTAAGGATCTTTTAACGGTGATGATTAGTCTCTTTGCAAAGAAGCTGCCATTCTGCTACTTTAAAACTGTTTCTCAGCTATTAAAAGGAGAGACTTGCCAACCTCAGTTTTTGCAGTGGGAATCATGTTTGTTTTAACAAGTGCCTAAGTATGTTGACTTGACCCGTCTTCAGGTTTTAGTAGTTCTGTTGCTGCTGTTCTGGACTCATCACTTCCCTTAAAAAAGGCAAAACCAAACCGGAAGATTTATAGTTTAGATTTGTTCACTTTATGGCAAAGATTTTCCTTGTCATGTCTTTTATGTTAACTCCATTAAAATGGAAATCTAGCATCAATATTTGAACAAGTATTGTTCACTAATAGGACGAGTTTTATGAAATGCAGTACAAGATCTAACATTTCTGGAAACACCAGTTAAAGCAATTAAGTGCAGCATACAAGACTGTTTTCCTAGGAAAAGCCCTCAGACATACCGATTGGAGTTCATGCTTTACTTTTTGCTGTGTATTAAGTTAATCAGAACTAAGTATAAATCTTACCATAAAGAAGGAAAAGGTGGGTCCATTGGCAAAATTCCTAGAATGCTATTTCAAACTTGGTTAGAGGTATCACCCTACCATCATGCTATGAATTATATAACACTAAAAATCACCAAAAATAGTACCATCAGGCAAGTCACATTTTCTTGATCGCAAAGGATTATGTCTTTAAGGATTCTTTAAATTTTGAAAACGAACATGCTGAATTGAACTATGTTTAAAATGAACCCCCCCAACCCCAAACTTCTCTTTACTCTGATCTCACAGTTAGGACCTGAATTTAGGCTCTTTTCCTCTCACGTGTAGACTTTTTCATCAGCCTTCTAACCTGGTTCCCCTGCCTTCTCTCTTTTAATCCAACCTCCACACTATGATCAGAGTTGTCAGTTTGAATCATACTTCCAAGCCTGGCACATCCCTGCCTAAAAATCTTTGTTATGCCCTTCGGGTTGGATCCAGGTTTCCTTAGCATGTTTAATCGGGCCTTTCTCGTCATCCCTCCCTGTGCCTTTTCCACTTGCACCTTTCCATCCATGCTTCAGCCTTTTCACCTGGTCAGTGCCACTTACACCTTTTCCTGCCTTCTCATGGATCTTTCAAGACCCTGCTTGCTGGGCATGTCTTCTCGGAAGCCTTTGCTCTTTGCCCCAGGTAGAGCTGGCTGCTGCTTATAGATTTCCGCGGCACCTGGGACAGATTTCTGTTACTAGTACACATTACGCTGTAATTGTTTGTTTACAGTTCTCTCTCCTCCCTCCACTAGGGGGACATGGTCTTTCAGGTCGCAACTGTGTCTCACTCATGGATACCCACCTGCAGCTGGAAGCTGAGAAAATAGTAGTCATTCAATAAATGTCGTTGAATGCTTACTGAACGAGTATTTTAAATACAGCTTCACTTCTTGGTAATGGAAGGTCATCATTATTCACATCAATTACCTTGTTCTCTGTCAGGATAATGGCTTTGTCTGAAGTTGGTGAGGGTTAAGTATCCATAGTCTAAAGCCTCACATGACAGTGTTTGCTATTACTTTTAGCTATCATTTTTGAGTCCTTAATCTATGCAAAATGCTTTATACATATCATTTCAGTCTCACAAAATCCCTCTTAGAAGGGATTTCTGCATTGTACTGATGGGCAGATTCTTACAAAGAAAAGTTAAATAAATTCAGCAATACACAGGTCAAAAATGGTGAAACAGAGATCTGAACATAGGACTGTGTGAGCTCTGTGATTGCAGACCTAGTCTAGATATTACACTGCTGAGAATTCTTAATGACCTATGTAGTTCAAGTACAAGTTTTTAGATGGGTTTTACATTTTCTTCCCTTGTCATGCTGTCAGCTTTTGCTTCTTGTGGCTCAGCTGGTAAAGAATTTGCCTGCAGTGCAGGAGACCTGGGTTCGATCCCTGGATTAGGAAGATCCCCTGGAGAAGAGAACAGCTACCCACTCCAGAATTCTGGCCTGGAGAATTCCAGGGACTGTGTAGTCAATGGGGTCACCTAGAGTCGGACATGACTGAGTGACTTTCACTTTCACTCTGTCAAGAAACAGCCAAAGTGATTCTGTTGTTATAATTTTTGCATAAAATAGCAATGGAAAGGTTCTGAGCCAAGACTATTCTCAGAGCTAATTTTATTAGCTTTATGAGTTTTGGCCTTTCAGAAGCCTTTTTGGTCTAATGCCTCCATTTCTCTGCATTTCTGGTCAGATGAGAATTTGGGGTAGCTAAATTCCAATTAGGTATTAGGTGTTTGAGTGAAGCAGAATATTAATTTCCATAGTTAAGGACTTTTAAGAAAGCCAGTATACTGAATTAGAGTAAGGAAAAAATTTTGCTAACATTTCATGCATGGATACATGTGGAACTTAAACGCACTGATAAAATATTTCTGATTCTGATTTTTTAAACTGGTAAACATCTAGTGGCACTCTCTTTTGGGTGGGTAAAGCAAGGTATATCCTTTGGAATATATATTTGGAGCAATAGCTAGTACACACTTTAATGTCTTTGTTACCAAAAAGTTAACAGGTGAGGTATGCCAGAAGGACCAAAAAGAGACTCCATATTTCTGCTCTTTCACCCCATCTTAATCGACCTTAAGAACAACAACCACCACCAAAAAAAAACCCTCATAAAATTAAAAATTTTTTTTTACTAACTCCTCCTGTGAAATTGAACAGAATTAGAAATTTTGGGAGCTGAAGAGAATCTTCAAGATTACCTAATCTGGACTACATATTTTATAAGTGGAGAATCAAGTCTAATATTTGATTTCTTGTGTACTTTGTCCTCGTCTCTGTGCTAAACCTTTTCTGTGGATATTCTTTTTATCTCACCTTCAGAATGAGAGTTAAACGCTCTTACAAGCTCCATTTCAAAGAGGGAAACTTGAGGCCTAGAGGAGTTATGTACATTGCTAGCCACTGATGCTGGGAAAGATTAAAGACGAAAGGAGAAGAGGGCGGCAGAGGATGAAATGGTTAAATAGCATCACCGACTCAGTGGACATGAACTTGAGCATGCTTCAGGAGACTGGAGGACAGGGAAGCTTGGTGTGCTGCGGTCCATGAGGTCACAAAGTCGGACACAACATAGCAGCTGAACAACAATGACAGTTAGACATGGTGCTCGTGCCTACTAGGAGCTCCTGCTTTCCCTTGAGGATGAGCACCCCATCCCTCCGTTAGAAGGAACTGGAACCCAGAATCCTTCCAGTCCACTCTGGCATTAAGATAAATTGTTACAACACCTCAGAACACCTGAAATATAGAAGATGGCTCATGAAGTATTAATATTCTTGCATTCTCAGGCCCTCAGTCATGTCTGACTCTTGAGACCCCATGGACTGTAGCCCACCAGGCTCCTCTGTCCATGGGGTTTTCCAAGCAAGAATACTGGAGTGGAGTGCCGTTTCGTTCTCCAGGGGCTCTTCCTGACCCAGGATTTGAACCCACATCTGCATTGGCAGGCAGATTCTTTACCACTGAGCCACCAGGAAAGCCCCCATAAATATTCTTACTCCCTATTTCATAGATGAGAAAATTGAGGCTTAAAGAGATTAAGTGCTTTGCATAAGGTTATTCGGCTACTGAAGAATAACGGCAGGTTGCTCCTAATCTCAAATTTTATATCATCCTTTATTACTGAATTCTGCCTTCACTTTAAATGTCAAATTAGATTTTGTTAGGACTTTGGTCCTAACTTTGCTTTATATGTAGCTTCTTTTCCTGTTACAGAATAGAATTTTGCCACTGTGCAACGGTTCCTAAATATGGTCACCATTGAATGTTACTATTTCCATATCTGTTCAAGGCAAATCATGTAATTTACCAGCAAGTACTTATTGAAAGCGTATGTGTTTAGTGTTGTGCTGTTTTTAATCTTCCTTGTTTTTTTTTTTTTTTTTTAGTGAACCATGATCATAGGTGATCATCTGTGATATAGGTAATGTTCACACCTTGGTTAATATCCAGCAATGATTAGCATCATTGATTAGAAAATTAGTAGATAATGCCTTTATTGACAATTCTCCCCATTTAATGGTTTGTTTATTTAATTGATGACTAATGCCTTTACTATTAAAGGCTATTAACACATCAAAATGGTAATTATTGAACCTGGCAAAATGATAAATTATGTTTGTGTTGATTTATTTGTGCCCAGGGCTACTCTGGTGGTTTTTTTTATCTTTTCTTTTCTTTCTTTCTTTTTTTTTTTTTTTTTAAGTTTTGATCTGCTAAGAACTTCTGCTTAGAAAGTCAGATAAATTAGCATTGAAACCATTATCTGGTGGTGTGACCTTGGGAAAGTTGTGAGAAGAGGGAAGTAAACCAGATCAGGGGTTTTAAGCAGTGTGGATTGTTGCAAAAGTCCTATAGAATTTCTTCAGTTGATTCAACATTCTTTAAAAAAAGGAAAATCAGACAAATGGTAATAAGACACATCATGTACAGTAAAATATACAATAAATATTTGCATTGTGTGCTCATGAGTTAGCTCATTTTCATATATTTGTCCTGCTATGCGAATATTTGGAGTTCTGTGAGGGTGTCATTGGTGAGGGACACCCTCACACCCCTTCATTGGTGGGGCTTTATGATGGCTTTTTTGTTAATTTGACTTGCCTAAGGAATAGGAAGAGAAAACATCCCCTGCAGAGCTAATCTGGGAAAGGAGGATCCTGTCTCACCAGCTTCCAGGGAAACGGGGCTTGTGCTGTGGAGCATGTATGCTTGCTGTACCTATCTTTGGTGGTAATAGAGATTCTGAAAATGAAGGTGGTTGTGCTCATTATGAATAGATAATTACTGTTCTCAAGTTCCATCATAGTACCGTGACCAAAACTTTTTTGGAGCTATTCTTGAAATTGAGTTTATTTGCAAGGCACAGACAAAAATAGTTCTTGTTATACAGGCATGTCTCATTTTGACCGAATACCAACTTAGCTAGTTTGACTGTTTACCTTTCTTCACAGGCTTGACAAATCAAAGTTTGGCTATTTCATAATATTAGATCTTAGAAAGAGAGTATTTACTACAGATAAATATATTCCATGAGGCCTTTTCAAAGGGGGAATATCAACTATATATTGAGATATGATTGCACTCGCTGAAAAAGGTGGTAAGGCCTGAGGTGGCCTGTATAAGGCAATGATTTTCATGTGGATAAATTCTAGTATTTTTTAAGATTTGAGTGGCATTACATTCAAGATAAAGAACGGAACCTTTGATGGGCAGAACAATTAAATATAGAAATTGAGAAACTAAGACTTTATAGTTGTTTCTAATGTATAATTGTTTCAACAGTTCTTAGACTTTTTAAAACTACTACGGCCTATAAAGATGTGATAATAAGTTTGATTTCTTTAAAATATATTTAAATTTCATGCATATTACTTCGCATACAGAAAGCGAAACTCAATCTTTACTTTTATGCTTCCAGGTAGAAATGGGGACTCAAGGTGCTAGGTCTTTCATAAACTGAAAAAAAATTATTTACTTTCATGCTCAGATATCAGTATAAACACCTGGTTTATTTAAATGCCGATTTATAATATTTATTTATTTCAGTATGCCTCAGTTTCTCAAGACTAGGCATTAGAATTGTAAATGTACAATATCTTTCTACCTCAGTAAAGGCAGAACATGGATAGAGTTAATATTAAAGATTTTTACAGTATATCTATGGAGAAAGTAAGTTGGTAGTATCTTTTCATATAAAAAGCATCTACTTGTATGTATTTTATAAAATGCGTCTCCAGCCCCTATTTCTGAGAATATCTCAGTTAACAATAAGAAGATATCTACCTCTAAGTGCCTGGGGTCCAGTTTAGACTCTAATGAGATGCCTCAATGGAAGGAGACCACTTGAAGATTTTATTAATCTTTGCAGTGTGGAAATGGAAATTCTCTGAGACAAGAGATAACTAGTTCTAAGGTCCGATAAAACCACTGTGACCCTACAGAGAACCTTAAAACTGAGTAAAGTTAAATTTGAGACAAATATTAAATTATTTCTCTGTTCTTAAATTCACAAAGAGTAAAATTCTGTATATATTAAGCTGTTCCATTTAGGAGAATTCTTCTGTTACATGTCTTTTTTGACAGTTTGGACACTCATAACCCAATTAAAGACAGTATCTGAGAGTCAGATGCACATTGTCAAAATGTATGTCAGCCATGAAAATCCGCCTGCTTTAACTTTAGGCCAAACTATTCGAGGTGGCAAGTTGAAATACACAGGAAAACACTGAAGTTCTGTGCCTGAGAAGGACGTGTATCAAATACACATCAGTAGTTGCTTAGGGGCCGGAGGAAGGGAGACGGAGGAGAGGGATGGGAG
The DNA here is from genome assembly GCF_042477335.2 of Ovis canadensis. Classification (NCBI taxonomy): domain Eukaryota; kingdom Metazoa; phylum Chordata; class Mammalia; order Artiodactyla; family Bovidae; genus Ovis; species Ovis canadensis. The sequence continues at coordinate 28,949,869 of NC_091270.1, forward strand.
GAGAGCTTGAGGGGCTTACAGCCACCTCTATCACGTTTCTCTCATAGCTCAGTCAGTAAAGAATCCGCCTGCAATGCAGGAGACCTGGGTTCAGTTCCTGGGTTGGGAAGATCCCCTGGAGAAGGAAATGGCAACCCACTCCAGTATTCTTGCCTAGAGAATCCTGTGGACAGAGGAGCCTGGTGGGCTGCTATCCATAGGGTTGCATGGAGTCGGACACGACTGAAGCAACTTAGCATGTGTGCATGCATTGGAGAAGGAAATGGCAACCCACTCCTGTATTCTTGCCCGGAGAATCCCAGGGACGGAGGAGCCTGGTGGGCTGCCGTCTATGGGGTCGCATAGAGTCGGACACAACTGAAGAGACTTAGCATGCATGCATGCAAATGTGATTGCACTCAATCGTATTTGATGGTGTACTTCTCACTAGCCTCCCTGACAGTTAACTTTCCTCTTCAGTACCCCCAAAGCAAATCATCTTTCTTGGGGATCTCCTTGATCTTATTTCTCTCCTACTCAGAAAATCATAGTGTTGTATCGAGAAAATATTTGAGCCTGATGGAAGGAATGACAGAGAGAAGACATTGCAGGCTGAAGGAGGCAGGTGGGCAGAGCTGTAAAAGTTGGAATGTGTGACGTATATGTGAGAAAATAATAACCTACTTGGAGCATGAAGTTCATGAAAGAGACATTTGGAAGATAAGGCTAGAGAAGTTGGTTGAAGCCAGGATATGGAGGACCTTGAATCTTAGAGGAAAGGGTTTATTTCAGTGTTCATTTGGGATCTGTTGGGAATTTGGCATAGAACACCTGTGCAGTATATTTGGGAGATCCCTCTGGTGGATAAATTGTAAAAGGGAGGTAGTAGGAAGAAAGAAACCAACCATGAACTTTTCTTGTTGCTGTTTTTAATTTTTGACTTCCTCTTAAGTTTTACATTTTTCAATATAAGCTTCACAAAGGCAGGAGTTTCTCTTGAAATTGGTATCCTCCAGTGAGAACAGTGCTGGGGCCCTTGGTGGCGCTCCATGAATACTTCTCAGTTTGAATGAACGAGAACACCAAGATCCAAAAAGATTAAGTGACTTGTTTGCATTTACACAGATAATCAATCGTGGCAGACCCAGAATTGAAAATTGCAGCTGATTTCCAGACTGGTGTTCTTTGACTGTGAGACGTGAAGGTGTCCTACAGGTCCTTTCCACCAGCATACCGTCTTCTTTCTTCCTTGTCTACTCCTTTCTTCCAGCAAATGGTTGCAGGGTATCTCATCTCTTACATACCCACTACAGCCTTCACGGAGCTCTTAATATGTTACTTTCATCAGATATAATTGGTTAAATTATTTATTCTACTGCTTTTTTAATTTGGATGCTAAACTCAAGGTCAGAGACCCATGTCTTCCATTCAGGGTTTTGTTTGTTTCTTTGTTTTATTTTCCAGCAGCCCTCCTCTCCCAGAACACTTGTACTCAAAACTACTTTTTTCTGATCTTGGAAGCATGATGACTGACTAACCAACCTTCGCATCTGGCTTTTAGTGCAAGTTATTGAGAAGTTACAAGCATACAGTTGAAATTATTGTTGTCATATTGGAAAAGGGCCACGTAAAATTTGCTGAATGTTTTGTAATAGTTGAAACAAGTAGTGAAATGAAATTTTTAAGGATTTTCTTGCTCTCCACTCAAAGCCATAGTCTTGTGAATTTAAATAACTAGTTTATCATTTTGCAACTTGAAAAAATTCACTGTCTGATTCTGTGAGACTACCTGATGCTGTGAGACCACCTTGAAATAAAATGCCACAAAAAGAGCATTATTGTATGAAACCATTGTAAAGACTAATGAGAAGGCCCACTATTACTGCCTGACTTTTACTCAGTAATACTGAAAAGTCATTGCCTCTGTAGTCAATGTATTGCTTTATTTTAGGAGAGTAGTATAATTGGTGGAGTACTTTAGTCTAAGTATCTTTTACTTGTGTAAGTACTTTGCTATAATGTCTTTCCCTGAAAAAAAGTGTTGCTCGTTAAGTATAATAGAGGCTCTTACTATGATTAATAAAATGTTAAGGGATAAATGTTCTTAAATAGACCAAGAAATTGCCACACTTTTATAAACATATATAATTGTCAGTGAGTCATTAACCTTTAGATATAGAGATGTTTCCCTCACAGTTGAAAGGAAAGAAGGTAGAAATACTGTACTCGTGAAATGTGAGTTTCACCAAAATGTGGAATATTCATTATGATTCAAAGGCATCCTGAAATTATGTAACTTTCCAGATTTAAAACTTTCTGGAGAAAAGTTCACAATTCATTTCAAAAACGAATTAAAACTACTAAAATATGAACAGGCTTATGCTGAATATGGCAGTAATATGTAGTTCTTACAGTGTATTAATTTAGAATTTTTAAAGTTGAAAAATTCCAGAGTGAAAACACTGAGGCTTTTTATGCTACTGAAGGATGATTTTAGGGGAAATGTGTGCTTTGAGACAAGTTTTGTGAGAGAACTGTAGGTCTATATGGTATTTATTAGTTGTTATCTTATAATCTTATTACCTTGTAACCACTTCATGTTATTTTGCATGTAAATAAGATTAATATATTTGTATTTTTGTTTGTTGATGTAGCTTTTTGAATATCCTTCTCCTCCTCTCATTGCTCAATATTACCTGCCTGGATGTGCTTATTCTTTTGATGCTTACTCTCTGAATTAACTAGGTTTCAGTCTTTGGAAGTCCTTTAACAGATTTTAGAGACAGGCTTTCTGAGATAATGCCACTGAGGTTTTTTGGGGAGTTGGGGCAGGGGAACGGCATATTGATTCACAACTCTTAGGAGAGTTGAGTAAAATGATCTACATAAGCCATTAAAGTTATTTTATAATAATTAAGTCTTTCTTAAGGAAAGAGCTTGAGCAGAGTGAAATAAATGTTCGCAGTGGTTTTATACAAATTACTAAAGTAAGACACTAAAATGTTTTGGGAGCAAATAAATATTTGCTGAAATCTTAGAGAATGGAACATTACTCTTCTGGCTTTTTAATTGTAACAGTACCCTGCTAGAGTATTCAGCTTAGTTTACTAAATATATATTTAGTAAATACATATGTATGTAGTAGAAACTCTGTGTTTGACTCGGTGATTTATTAATATAAGATGCAAAAAAGCTCACTAATAATAAATATGTAGGATGTAAAGAAAATAAATAAAACAGTACGTAGTTCTTATAACACTTTAGTGCTTATAACAATTCAATAAATATTGACCTTTTAAAATATTGTTCCTTTTAAAATTGTTCATTTTAAAACAATTTTTTTGTTTGTTTTAAATTTTCTGTTCCTCATATTAGAGGCCAAAGTTAGATCTAGGTCTCAATCTGTATTAAACTTTACTAAACAGAGACAAAGCTAAATCATTGCTGGAGGTTGGATCCAAAATATAATACTGTTTTTGAGTAGTGGTGTTAGGCTGCTGGGCTGATGGCTTAGTTCATATTTTAATGTAAATCACCAAAGAAGAGATCAAAACAAAGCACTAGCCCAAAAAAGAAGTAGTTCTTCATTAGCTGTGTTTTTAGGCATTTGAGGATGAATTAATTTCCTAGGGCTACTAAGAAAAGTTATTGCAGACTGAGTGACTGAAAACAACAGAGATGTATTGTCTCATAATTTTGGAGGCTAGATCCTAAATCAAAATGCAGGCGAGCCGTACTTCATCTGTAGGCACCAGTGACAGGTGCTTCTGTGTCTCTTCCAGCTTCTGATGGCCCAGACATCCTTTGGCTGGTACCCGACCCCTGTCATCTTCATCTGGCAGTCTTTCCTCTATATCTCTGCGTATCATTTCCTCATCATATTTATGGTTCTTATATAAAGGCATCAATCATTGAATTTAGGCTCGCCCTAATCCAGTATGACCTTGTATTCACTAATTTTATCTGCAAAGACCTAATTTCCAAATAAGGTCACATTCTGAGGTTCCAGGTAGACATGAATTTTGAAGACGCTATTTAACCCACTACAGAGGAGAAAGAGAGTAGCATAGAAGAAGGAGGTAAAAAATGATTTTCTTCGCTGTCCTCAGCTTTTTGCTTTCCCATTCCTTCATGGGTTTGGGTAAGTTAGAATGGAGTGCTCATACCTTCACACTCCGATTCCTTTGAAGATATCTTATCTGCCAAAACTGATTGATACTTCTTTTCTACTGAGTCTTGCTGCTGCTGCTGCTACTGAGTCACTTCTGTCGTATCTGACTCTGTGCGACCCCATAGATGGCAGCCTACCAGGCTCCCCCATCCCTGGGATTCTCCAGGCAAGAACACTGCAGTGGGTTGCCATTTCCTTCTCCCATGAATGAAAGTGAAAAGTGAAAGTGAAGTCGCTCAGTCGTGTCCGACTCTTCGTGACCACATGAACTGCAGCCCACCAGGCTCCTCCGCCCATGGGATTTTCCAGGCCAGAGTACTGGAGTGGGGTGCCATTGCCTTCTCCACTACTGAGTCTTAAATTACTGCAAATGCCAGTGAGAGAGCCCTGGAATTTTGAATATTTGCTAGTCAGTCATAAGGGGAAATCAAAATTTAGTTTTTATACTTCTGTTTTTATTTTCAGAATTTTAAAAACTAGAAAGAAACAGCAACAAGAAAATGATTGTGACTGCCACTCTGGGGGTGTAGTTACACACGTTATACTTGTAAATTAAGTGTCCTACAAGATCCTGTAGTCATTGGTTGATAAGCTTTACGTGGGTGTGGTCTGTTGCCTCTCAATTTCCCTATACATTTTAAACTTAGAATCTATTTTTTAATGAGAAAAGAAACAATTTGATAAATGAACTTTATGATTCTCGAAAAGCTTATTTGTAATTTATTTTAAAAAGTACCCTTGACTTTCTATTTAATTTGCCAAATTGAAATATCCATACATACCAGAAAATAGTTTCTAAAAGTCAACTATTCTTTTAATAAACACGTGAAATACCATTCTGTGGGAATGAATGGATATCTAGGTCAGGAGTTTCTAGAGGTTTGTCTTCATCTTTCAAGACAATAAATGATGCACTGAAGTCTAAAGTATTAAATTCCCAAGGAGTGATGGATGAGGTCCTTTCCTGAGAGCAGCTATTGGTTAATTAGATGTGGGAATGGTCTTTTCCGGGTAGTGCAGGTAGGCTGCAGACACAGGGAAAACCTCAGCGCTCACACAGTACATGACTCTTCATTCTGCTTTGGGTCAACGCTGCAGGAAGAGGTTTTCTACGTGGAATATAATACTACGAAATAGTTTAATCCTGTCTCCTGAGCATCCACCTTGTAAGTATTTAGTCTTATAATTAGAGTGTGAGGACAGTTTGTGCCCTTCTGGGATTAGGGGCTAGAGAATGGTTTGTTGTTATTCAGTTGCTCAGTTGTGTCTGACGCTTTGTGACCCCATGGACTGCAGCACACAAGGCTTCCCTGTCCTTCAGTATCTTCCCGGGTTTACTGAGATTCATGTCCATGGAGTTGGTGATCCCATCCAACCATCTCATTCTCTGCTGCCACCTTCTTCTGCCCTCAGTCTTTCCCAGCATCAGGGTGTTTTCCAGTGAGTCGGCTCTTCATGCCAGGCGGCCAAAGTATTGGAGCATCAGCTTCATCATTGGTCCTTCCAATTGAGGGTTGATTTCCTTCAGGGATGAATGGTTTCATCTCCTGGCAGTCCAAGGGACTCTCAAGAGTCTCCTCCAACACCACAGTTCAAAAGCATCCATTCCTGGGTGCTCAGCCTCCTTTATGGACCATCTCTCACACGGGACGGGGTTCTAAATCTGGGACTTTCTGCCAGTTATATATTTTACAGGGTTTATAGGTGGGGGCTTCTCCTCAGGGGCTTCCCTGGTGGCTCAGATGGTAAAAAATCTGCCTGCAATGCAGAAGACTCGGGTTCTATCCCTGGATCAGGAAGATCACATGGAGAAGGAAATGGCAACCCACTCTAGTATTATTCTTGCCTGGGAAATCCCACGGACGGAGGAGCCTGGCAGGCTATAGTCCATGGAGTCACAAAGAGTCAGACATGACTAAGTGACTTTCAGTTATTCTTACTCAGACTTCTCAGTCAGACATAAGAGAATATCCACTTATATTTTTGGATCATCATCCAGGCTTCTCTTCAACTGGTGGGATATTTTTGCCACATCAAGAAAGCAGGCGTCTCACCCACCACCCTTCTGAGTGTGTGTTCTCCCGCATGTCATTTATCCACAATTTCAGTCCAGGGCCTCGTTAGAGGAGGGGGATATATTTTAAATTACAAACATTTTCCTTCTTGTTTTCATGCCATTCACAATTAGAATGGATTTCAATTAAAATATGCATTTTGAACAAACATCTGCTAGATCTTCCAAAATGAGTATATTTTATTATATGAAAGTTTATCTGAATCTTATCCCAGAATATTTTCCATGCAAAATATTCTAAAAATGACCAGCCTGGGAGAATTTGAATTGGTTGCTCCTTTCTCACCTCTGCCCCCGGTTTGCTTCCTCTGTTCTGTGAATTTATACCATTTTCACTTGCAATGAACTTGAAGTATGCTGCTTTCTAAGGACAACAGGGAGACCCAAGTCTTAGCTCTGGAATTCCTCAGATCACTCAGGAGAAAGAAGATGGGTTTAAATTCCTAATACTATTCATAATCATTAAATTTATTTTTTTTAAATGTTTGCTAGTTTTAAAATATTTTAAGGGACTTTCCTGATGGTCCAGTAGTTAAGACTCCTTGCTTCTAATGCAGGGGAATTGAGTTTGATCCCTAGTCAGAGAACTAGATCGTGCAACTAAAGATCCTCCTTGTCCCAACTACAACCTGGAGCAGTCAAATAAATCAAACTAAAATAAAAGTAAATAACATTTTAAGCTCAGATGCAACAGATACAAGGCATACAAATGTTTCATGGTCATCTATTTATTAAATACCTGGTTTCTCATACTTGTTTTGAAAACACCAGTTACTTTGTTCACTTGCTTTCCTATGGAATTTAGGTCCCCAGTGTATTTGACAGTAGTCAGATTCCGGCTTTCTCTGGGGCTGTGGAGCATAATGGCACAGCCTGTTTACTGCTTTGGGTGGCAGAGATGTGGGCACTACTCTTTGATATGCTGCCAACCACCTGACTTGGTTTGGGTAATAAACTCCTGATAATGATGCCAAAGACTTGAAATTCTCTGAAATTCCTCCATCATATTTTTTAAAAAACTGACACATAGCATTTGTCTTTTCAAGAGTACATCATCATTGACCAGAACTGTGTTCCCTGTCTCTACCTACATGGAAATTTTCCTGATAAGACAAACATTCCTTTTTTATGATCAGCTTTTTTAGTTATCTTGATTTATGAATAAATAACCCAACTTGGCATATTATTTTTAGTCGATCCCCCTTCCGATACTTCATTAAGTTCTGCACTCTCAAGCTCTTTAGTTATATCCCAGGGCCTTTGCATGCTAAGTCACTTCAGTCTTGTCCGACTCTTTGCGACCCCATGGACCGTGTTGCCTGCCAGGCTCCTCTGTCCATGGGATTCTCCATGCAAGAATACTGGAGTGGGTTGCCATTTCCTTCTCCAGGGGATCTTTCCAACCCGGGGATTGAACCTGCGTCTCTTCTGTCTCTTGCATTGGCAAGCGGGCTCTTTACCACTAGTGCCACTTGGGAAAGGTAAATTGGAAAAAAAAAAAATCATGTGTGTGCATGTGTTTTAATTAGCCTATTAACATTTTTGTCTTCTTTGTTTCCAGTAATAGTAGTCACTAATTTATCTCTGTTTAAAACTATTGGCCAGTTATTTTGAGGTTAAAAAAAGTAATATCAGTATGGATGTCTCCAGTAAGTGATTTAAAACAAAGATCACTATATCAGTAATGATGAGAAGATTTTAGTAATCTTTGACATAGCTAAAAGAGCCATCAGCTGATTTTTAACAGTTTATGTTTATCTTTACAGATCTCTAATGGAAGCACTGTTTCTAATAAGTAATTTTTATTCTCGAATATTGTTGATAAGCATCTGAATGTCTGCATAAATGGGTTGTCAAAACCAGAATAAAGAAACAAGCTGACATTTCATATCTCTCTTTTGTTTAGTATTAAGCTCAACTACCATATGCCCCAGTTTCATAATTTTACAGTAGTAAAATAAAGCTAAAGCCTTACTTGCCACATTTTCAGCTCACCTAATTCACATTTCATGTGGTAAAGTTCAAAAGAAGTTTATAACTCTAGAGAGTAAAGGTCTTGAGAGATCATGAGGAAAGCAAGACCCTAAGAATTTAAGCAGTTTGACTGTGTTGGTATGTAAGTATTGGTAGAAAGAGAGCTAGAAGCCAGAGCTGGATTCCTACCCAGTATCCTCTCCATTATACTAATATTTTGTTAAAATAATGACATCTGCTGTGGAGAAAATAAAACAGCTATCTTTTTAGTCTGTGTGATATATATGCAAAATGCTGCTTTATGACATAAATACAAGGGAATGACTTCAGTGTTTTTTCTTCTGTTATGTCAGATATTCCAGAACATTTGGGAGAGTTCCTATAAATTTAAATTTTTTAATTACAAAATGTCCACCTGGGACTGGGCCACGTTCAGAAGTAAATAATAAAATCATAGAGCTGGAAAGCGTCTCAAGCGGCCGTGGATACTAACTTACCTCTTGGGTAAGGTCATCATTAAAAAGTATGGAAGTTGTTTATAGGCTGTTGGAACTAGCTTTGGGCTGGATCCCTGAAGTCGTTTATATGACTATACCATCTTAAGTGAGTTTTTTATTAACTGCTGAGAATAATATATAAAAGCTGTGTTAGAAATTTGGTGATCAAAAATTATTTTAAGGAAACAGATAAAGCCCCCTCGCATTTATGTAAATCTGTATTTTAAGAGCCTGCTTGAAACTCAAAAAGCATTTCCTCACTTTGGCTTAGTTTCCCGAGGTAATCCACAAAATTTTGTTGAATTCAGTTTAACATAAGAAGAATGATACTCCTAACACTCATTCTCAGTTCTGAACACCAGGAAGACAGCTCTTTGGTTAAGTTTCTGGACTCCAATCTTACCACTTCCTACACTATTATAGAATAACGCGTTTGTGTGTGCTCAGTAGCTCAGTCTTGTCCAACTCTTTGTGACCCCATAGACTGTAGGCCCCCAGGCTCCTCTGTCCATCGAATTCTCCAGGCAAGAATACTGGAGAGGGTTGTCATGCCCTCCCCCAGGGTATCTTCCCAACCCAGGGATTGAACCCAGGCCTCCCGCATTGCAGTCAGATTCATTACCATTGGAGCCACCAGGGAAGCTTATGGAATAATGTGTATAGATGATTTCAAAATGGGAGAAGGAAAGGGAACAATAAACCTTACTGGCTGCAAAGAGGAGGGAAAAGGAACTTAGGAAATGATCCTCAGTTACTCTTTGCCAGAAGTGAAAATAAAATACACTGGTCAAGTCTATCATGCTTTGGAGCTTCTGCAAACACCAGGCTGGCATTTCCCATTAGCGATTTGCTCAGGTGTATGTTATCCATTATACAACACGTATTGTCCACTGGAATGGATCAGTTCTGAGACTTTGTGAAGCTTGCAGGTCATGAGAGAAAATCAACATTTCCCATGATCCCCAGCTAAATTGCAACACATTGTATAGCATTTTTCCATTCAAATAAGACAACTACAGGGTTTTAAATAAATTAGACTTGGGACACTATTTTAATGAATTATAGTGAAAATTGGTATTGTTTTTCTAGTACAGAAATCCTCCGGTAACAGAACTTACCATATCTGTCAATAAGAATAAAATTATACTTGCCTTGAGTTTTATTTGCATTTGTTTCCCTGACGATTTTCTTGTGGAAATTTTAATGAGCAGTGAAATGACCAAAAGCTGGACAGCCAGGGGGAAGAAAATAAAGATAATCTAAAACATGCTTAATTATCCTCAGTATAATAAAAACTTAACACTAATAGGAATAATGCAAGAACATTCATATTATCTAAAACCATTTTAAAGTGACCTTCCACTGTTAGGAGAGTAAATGTGCTGCTCTTAATATATATTATATCTATATGATGATTTTTCTCGTATACATGAAAGAGAGTACATTATAACATTATCTAGGGCTCCCTCGGGGGCTTTGTGGTAAAGAATCTGCCTGCAGCACAGAAGATGCGAGTTCAATCCCTAGGTCAGGAGGATCCCCTGGGGAAGGAAATGGCTACCAACTCTGGTATTGGTATTCTTGTCTGGGAAATCCCATGGACAGAGGAGTCTGGAGGACTATAGTCCATGGGGTTGCAGAGTCAGACATGGCAGAGCATGCATGCAAAAGTAAAAATGTATTCATGATTGAAATAGTCATAGATGAATAGATATTTAAGCAGAACAGTTATCACTTATACAGTGAACTTATTTACAAATTAGAAGTAGACTCAGTTCAGCTCAGTTCACTCAGTCGTGTCCGACTCTTTGCAACTCTATGAATTGCAGCACACCAGGCCTCCCTGTCCATCACCAACTCCCGAAATTCACTCAGACTCATGTCCATCGAGTCGGTGATGCCATCCAGCCATCTCATCCTCTGTCATCCCCTTCTCCTCCTGCCCCCAGTCCCTCCCAGCATCAGAGTCTTTTCCAATGAGTCAACTCTTCGCATGAGGTAGCCAAAGTACTGGAGTTTCAGCTTTAGCATCATTCCTTCCAAAGAAATCCCAGGGTTGATCTCCTTCAGAATGGACTGGTTGGATCTCCTCGCAGTCCAAGGGACTCTCAAGAGTCTTCTCCAACACCACAGTTCAAAAGCATCAATCCTTCAGTGCTCAGCCTTCTTCACAGTCAAACTCACATCCATACATAACCGCTGGAAAAACCATAGCCTTGACTAGACGGACCGTAGTTGGCAAAGTAATGTCTCTGCTTTTGAATATGCTATCTAGGTTGGTCATAACTTTCCTTCCAAGGAGTAAGCGTCTTTTAATTTCATGGCTGCAGTCACCATCAGCAATGATTTTGAAGCCCAAAAAAATAAAGTCTGACACTGTTTCCACTGTTTCCCCATCTATTTCCCATGAAGTGATGGGACCAGATGCCATGATCTTAGACTCACAGACATAGAAAACAAACTTATGCTTACCAAGAGGGACTGTCACTATTTTCTTTTTTTGAAATATGAATTTATTTATTTCAATTGTGGGTTAATTACTTTACAATATTGTATTGGTTTTGCCATACATCAACATGAATCCGCCACAGGTATACATGTGTTCCCCATCCTGAATCCCCCTCCCACCTCCCTCCCTGTACCATCCCTCTGGGTCATCCCAGTGCACCAGCCCCAAGCATCCAGTATCATGCATTGAACCCTGGCTGGCAACTCGTTTCATATATGATATTATGCATGTTTCAGTGCCATTCTCCCAAATCATCCCACCCTCGCCCTCTCCCACAGAGTCCAAAAGACTGTTCTATATTAAACTTTTTCTAAAAGTTAAAAGAATGCTTCATTTTAATTACTAAAGATGTACAGGATGGAAGTGAGTGGATTTCTTGAGTAGACTTTCCAATTTTAGGAATTTCAAGGTACATTTTATTTATTTATTTATTTTTGCTGTGTAATAAATTATAGAGTGAAAGCTATTACCAAGTTCTCCATTCTGTCTAGCACCTTGAACTTTTTATATTATTCTTCCTAAAAGTAGCTATAACTGCCTTTTTCTTATCCTCAAGGTTTTTTTTTTCTTTATTAAACTAGCAATAAGTCTCTGCGTTGTGTGTCTTTTCAAACCTTACCTCATTTTTTTTTTTCTTTTCTCTCTCTTCTGATTAGCAGTCTCTATTCTAATTAACCCCCCTTTGCTTGTCATTCCTGGACGTAGTCATGACTATTAATATGCTGCTGGTTACAGCTTTGTCCCCATTCCATGTGTGGATATTCTTTTCTTTAACCAATATTTCGTGTACAGCTTTTGACTGCAGAATTTATTTTTCTAGGTTTAATCCAGTGATATCATATAATTTTTTAACCTGAAGAATATTAGCTTTTTAAGAATTTATTGGGATTTTCTTTGCCTTTATTAGTGGTCTTTAAACTCTTTGCTTACATTCTTATTAAAAGAATTTTGATAAATGATATTCCCTCACACATTTTTTAGTTGAAATCTGAATTTTTTCATCACAAGTAAAAATAGTTGCAGAGGATTCCTTTCCCAGGTATAACAAATATTGACATTTTGAATAAAACTGTTGAATCACAGTTATTTAAATATCTGTTAATAACAATGAATGATAAATTTCTGAGTAATTTTATACTTGTAAGTGTTAGTCATTCAGTTGTGTACGACTCTTTTGTGATCCCATGGACCTTAGCCTGCCAGACGCCTCTGTCCATGAAGTTCTTCAGGCAGGAACACTGGAGCAGTTTGTCATTTCCTTCTCTGGGGCTCCTGTAGTGGAAGTTAGAACTGGACGCCTTGATCCAAGGGATCCACCAGGACATGTTGATTATCCAAGTATTCCTCTCCTTTGTAAAGAGATCCTGGCTGCCAGATTGTTTAATTGTGAGCCATTTGAGAGACCATTTCTCTTCTGATCTTAACATATCTAATATGCTCCCCAAAGATCTTTCCTTCAGAATAGATAATTTTATACTTAAAATCATTTATTTACGAATTTAAAACTTTCTCACGATTGAATATTTTGCATTATTTCATGTTCTCTGAGACTTGTATTTTCATTTCGCTTTCCCAGGAGTATTTTGTTTTCATGCAGTTTACCTTTCTTCTTGAAAGTCCTTTTATTCATAGTCATATATAAATAAAAAATTTAATTAAAAGCATTTTCTATGGCTGCAAGATTCTTAGAGCTATTAACAAAATTTCTGCTTTGAGTTTTTAATGTAGTTATAATAGTACACACTTGATCCAAAACTAAAATGTACATTCTAATTAAAATATTGTTGGCCATAAAAAACAAAATTCCATTGGAACGACATATCTTAATGAAACGCAGTGGGGTGGTGCTTTTCGGGTCCTATTGAGGGATAATCCATCCACTGTTTGCCGCCCTACAGTGTTTATGTTGGGACAGTGCCCCACGGGTGGTTCTCTTTCTTTTTTAGATCCAATGTCAGAAAGGAAAATCTTCTCTGCAGATACTTCCTCAGGCAAGTCATTATCAAGGCATAAAATCAATTACTTTGCGAATATTCAGGCATGCATACCCTTTAGACATTTTTTTTCTTTCCCCAGAATGACACATACCACAACTTGGAGACTCTTGTTGAGCACATGATACATTTTTATGGTCATGAGTATTTCTGTAAAAGAATATTTTGTCAGTATCAGCATTTGCTCTGTATATATTAGCCCAAATTCAAAGTTACTACTTTTTTATAGATGACTGAGTATAGTTCATCTAGGGCAGGAACCTGTGTTTTAGAATACCTAGTATTCCTGACTCCTGTCCTTAGTAAAGAGACTTTGTGAAAACCCAAACACCTTCTCTCCCTGTACCCTGTTTCCAGATGTTCTCAGGCAAGTTAGGTTTGTCCCTGTTGGAGGATCACTGATTGAAATCTCCACTATCCTTTCTAAGCCTCTTGGCGTTTTCATGTATTTTAAGGACCTGTTAAATTTTAAAGACTTCTATTGCTTCTATTCTTCTTTTAAATAAGTTTCTTACCATTTTTAAAATATGATGACAATTCCTGCCTCCTGTATCTTCAGTGTAGACTACAGCCTTACTAGACCAATTTTCATCCACATTGATGTACTTTTATTTCATGGCGGTAGTTTAGTTGCTAAGTCATGTCTGACTCTTGCTGTCCCACGAACTGTGGCCCACCAGGTTCCTCTGTCCATGGGATTTCCCAGTCAAGAACACTGGAGGGGGTCACCATTTCCTTCTCCAGGAGACCTTCCCAATCCAGGGATTGGACCCACGTCTCCTGCCTTGCAGGTGGATTCTTAACTAACTGAGCCAGGAGGGTAACCTTTTTGTCTCATAAATACTACCTTTTCTCATGTTAATATTGTGTCCCCTACTTGCTTTCCAGTCAAACTTTCCCAGTTTATCTGTACCTGTAGCTTTACATTTAATCTTCCCATTGTATCTGCTTCCTGATACTGTTGATCACCCAGTGCATAGTGGGTTGCAAGTCACGTTGTCTCGTTTCTCCTAAACCTACTACCCCCATCTACACACCTCAGCTCTTCACAAAAGTTGATGTAAGCCATGTTTCATGACGATTTCCCTAAATAAGTCCTCTGATTTTGTAGAAATCTCAAGATGGCCAGTGAAATGTCCTTGTAAGTTTCTCCCTTGTCAGGTCACAGTTACCTGGAGCCAGCTGGACTTCCTACAGTGCCTTTAGAATGGGATGGGCTCCTTTTATAGTGTGATGGGTTCCTTATAGCGTGCTGTGTTATCTCCTGGTTTGACATCCTTTGATCATTTTAGTTCTTGTTAGGAGAGGGAGAGGCAGATACCTATGCTTAAGTTACCATTTTATTCCAGAGTTAATTTACAGATTATATTCTTTTGAAAACTGTATCAGTGATTTTCAAATTGTGTAACTGCAAAATCCTGGCTCACGGGACTGAGAATATGTTTATCTACTATTTATGTATATTGCTTTTTAAAAACTAGCTCAGTTTTGCTCTGGGCTTCCCTGGTGCCTCAGCTGGTAAAGAATCTGCCTGCAATGTGGGAGACCTGAGTTCAATCCCTGAGTTGGGAAGATCTCCTGGAGAAGACAAAAGCTACCCACGCCAGTATTCTGGCCTGGAGAAATCCATGGGCTGTATAGTCCATGGAGTCACAGAGTCAGACACAACTGCACGACTCTCACTTCACTAGGAAAGTTTCAATATTCAGTGAAATTACTCAACTGAAGTGTTAGAGAACAAATGGTATTTATGATGGAGGATGTGTTTAGCATTAGACAGAAATGCCTTAAGTACCAGAGGAAATTTAGGAACTCTTTTGCGGTTCTTAAAAAATTGGTACTTTAGCGCCTTAAATTGTTAGAAACCCTTACCTCTCTTCTCCGTACGTATTTATTCTGTTCATAAATTCAACTTGTGTAAATGGCAGGTGGTAGCAAGCCCACACTCTGGGGTTTCATCTTCACTTGTTAATTCATCAGATGTTCTACCTTTTTTCTGTAGTCACAGATGGTTTTCATATCTGTCTCTATTGAGTCACTCAGATGTGTCCATCTCCATCTTTACTGGGTAAATAATAATTCATCATCCCTCAAGTGACTGTGATAATTGGATTCCAAAAGAGGATTCAAGATCTGTAGGCACCGTCCTATTCAAAATTTGCACTCTACGTTCCTGTCTTTTCTGTATTTGAATAGATTCCAGCTTAAGTGCAATTCATGGCACAGTTCTTTTTTCTTTAAGTTACTTAGAATAGATCTTGTGGGGAAGCCCTAAGTGTAACCTCTTTGCTTTCTAAAAATGGCATTTACCATTCCAGAAAAAGTCCCTGGTGGTATCACTTGACTCGTTTCAAAGTGACCTGTTCTTGATAAGTGAAGTGTCCTCTAATAACTAAAACCCCTCAGAGATTTTCAGTGGGTGTTTAAAATGAATACTTTTTATCTAAAGCCGTTTTAGTCTTTACCAAACCTTTACTTTCTCCCTATTTTCCGATTTAGAAAATAGGTTTATTTCTTTTTTCGATCTCCTTTCAGTAAAAACAAAATAAATGACGTGGCAGTGGTGCGTGGGTATGCTTTTAAGTTTATTTGGGCATGGTGAGGAGGAAAAAAGGGTGAAGAAATGAAGTCTTAAAGAGTGGCTTGCTGATTTCTTTGATGCTGGAAGAGTATGTTTTTCAGAATAAATCTTTTTAAGTTAGAAAATGTTTATTTTTTAAGGTGAAGAATGGTACGTTGATCAGGGCATAAAATTTTAGCAGCTCATTGTATTCCTTCTAGATTTTTAAACTATACACATGGCACGTATGTGTATGTATGTGTAGATTTCTATTTAATTTCTTAAGTGTTCACTGTTCTGATTTAAAACTCCGAATTTACTCATGCTTTAAGTAATTCCTCTATCACAACCGCAGAAGTGAACTTTCAGGTCTGACACTTCCCAGGATGGAGTGCGTGGACTTGAAGATCAGATGTTTTAAATGTTATAAGAATGTCCTGTTGAAAGGAGAAGCTACCGAATACCAGCTCTGCCATCCTCTCCCAGGAGGGCACTGATGACGCTGGTTCTGCCGCTTGCTTGAGTCTTCAGAGAAAGGTTACTGACGTCCAACTTCTTAAAGTTTAAGCTTCCAGATAGACACTCTTTCAAGCCACGTTTCTTCAAATGTCACATCTGTGAGTTCCTGCATTTAATTAGTGTAAGATTTAGGGGGAAATATATAAGCAAAATTTACCCTGTATATTTTTTAGTTTCTGATTCTGAGGCCCACTGAAGGCCTCTTAGGCCAATTAATCCATCTCCATGATAGTTTGAACACTTACTCTTCTTCCTCACTCTTAAATTCTTTTAAAATTTGATACAGACTTGTCTTAGAGACCTTAGGGTTGAAGTTATATTATTTTGCCAAAATTTATGTAAAGAGAGCAAAATTGTCATTGATGTGTCTTGGTTCTTTCAGGTAAGTAAGTAAGTAAAGTAAAGTCGCTCAGTCGTGTCCGACTCTTTGCGACTCCATGGACTGTAGTCTGTCAGGCTCCTCCATCCATGGGATTTTCCAGGCAAGGGTGCTGGAGTGGATTGCCATTTATTCTATGATTTTCCTTTAAGACGAGTTACGTGAGTAATCTATGTACATTTCCTAAATACAGCAAAGCTGTTTAGTAAATTTTATACCTTAGATACAAAAGATCAGAGTTCATCCACTATATTTTTCATTACTTATTTTTAATGATCATAAATAAAGTATATCATCCTAAAATTATTATTTCTGGTAAAGGAAATGGATATTGAAAAATAAAGCAAAAATAATGAATAAAATTATGGAGATGCTCTGGAAAATACTTGGAAGATCTAGTTTAGTAAAAAGAAAAAGGATGAAAAATTAATTTACTTTGACATTATATATATATTTATATTGGGCTTCCCTGGTGGCGCAGATGGTGAAGAATCTGCCTGCAATGCTGGAAACCCAGGTTCAGTCCCTGGATTGGAAAGATCCCTTGGAAAAGGGAATGGCAACCCACTCCAGTATTCTTGCCTGGACAATTCCATGCACAGAGGAGCCTGGCAAGCTACAATCACAGAGGTCGCAAAGAGTCAGACACGACTGAGCAGCTAAGCACACACACCCACACACTTACTTTTGTATTATTTCAGTATTTACTATATATTTTATATTATGCCAGTATACATAAGAGCTGGTTCTAAAAATTTGCTGTTGCAAAATGTCTTTAATGAACAGATATGAATGTTAATTTAGTTTACTTCATTTTGTGAAATTTAAGTACATTTTTATTTGTTGAAAGTTTTATAATTTTAGAGAACATTAAAAATAACTTTTGTGAACTTGCCTCTATCTGAAAGAAACAAGTCCAGTAAAATTAAGAAATTAGCCAAATATTGTCTATAACATCATGTGGAAGAAATTTACTGAACTAAAAGTTTTTTAAACTGCTATTTTAGTGCCATTTAAACACTGACTTTATTTAATGGTTGATGTATTGTTCATGTAGCTCCTATAATTCTAATTCTTTTAGCAAATAAAATTTGACTTTAACATATAGAGTTTTCTTTTGTTTAAGAATTTAATCTCCTGGAAAAAGTATGACATACGCCGTAAAATTTTAGTTCTATTTTTCGGGATCTTTTTGTAACCCCCATCATGCAATCTTTCATACAGTGACGTGACTCTTGGCCACTAGAGGGCAGTAAAAAAATTGATGTTAATAAAGGTCATTGTAGCATTTTTTAAAGCTTTTCTACCATTGTTCTAGATTATCAACCCCCAGAAGTTATCTAGATGTCTGCTTTTAAACCAGAAAAGAAGTGTACAAGTCTGAAAAAGAACTTACCTTCATATCTTCATAGATTGTAATTTTAAATCTTCCCTTTTTTGTCAGTGGTAATAAATTAGTTATTAATCTAGATAAAATGTTATTTAATCATGTCGAGTTTGAGGAATTTATGGATTAAAATGCTCTTTTGTTTTATTAATGTTGAGCTTTATTCTTGGGATTGAAAAATATTTATGATTGATGGCTGTTGACTAAATTTTATTGGATAGATTTTTATTTGACACATTTTAATTACTAGCATATTTTCCTCCAGGGAATATTTGTCTTATAAGGTGTTTTCCAATTTTATTGGAAATTGGACCTAGAAAGTAAAAGGTTTCATATGTAAAGTCATTTGGAGCTCAATACATACCCACCTTTTTCAATAACTTAATACAGTAAGTGTCCAGTTTAGTTTCTTGTTAGACACGAAAATGTACTATTTTAGCTTGAGAAGCTTAATGTCTCTGTAATTTTGACTGTTACTGCTTTCTTAGTTTAGAAATAGAAAGAATTACTGAGTGAAATAAATGTTAAAGTTCTCCAGTGGTACTACACACATTTATGATTTATTTAGTCCCGTGATGAAATGCCAGAGACCACTTTTAAGGGTTATTCAGCCTATGCTTCTATATTATTTTAACTTACCTTCCCATTTATTTTATGTATCTAAATTCATTAGTTTGAAAGTTATAAATATATTTATCATCACCCCCAGAACACTGCAGCCTAAACTCAGGCTTATGAATACTTAATTACTGACTTTGAGAGTGTTAGTGTCTTGTTGAAAAAGCAAAGCTTATAACATTGAATGTGCAATTTTGAAGAAATGAGGAATGCCATTTGTTTTTATTAAGCTGGGATTTGAATGTTTGAGAAAAGCATTGAGGGAGGCATTTCCTTAGAAATTGAGATAATAATCCTCATTTGTGGTGTTGAAAATATTATTTTTACAGTACCCTCATTCTATATAAATAAACAGAAGTTAGTGCCTGAAAGAAATAGGTTTACTTTATGTGTCTACTGATAAATTGCTTTCTGTCATTTTTCATTCTATGGAGAATTCTGTATAACTTCAAAATGAGAAGTAGATGTTTTTGATCTCTAAATGGGGTATCACTTTCCTCTGATGGAAATATCAATATATTGATTTAGGATTTCCAATACATGAAGAACTTTTATGATGGCATTGATATCCATTGTTTAAAGATAAATAAGTAGATTGAATTATAAAGAAGTCTTTTCCTCTGAAGTTTTACATACATGTTTACAAAATAAGGCAGAAGATAAAAGAAGAGGAATAGTGATTTGTTTAATGGAATCTATATTGCGCTCTTCTTTGCATGTGATTTACAGTAACAGGAAGTATTTCAGTATAATTTCAAAATTTATGTCAACAATATATTATTGCTTTGAGCAATTATGCTAAGTATTACTGCAGAATTTTTACTGCAGAATTTTTTTTCAAGCCATCACATTTTTATTCTCTCTAAGCTGTGTAGAAAATTCACTTGTTTTGGTCATGCTAAGCTTGTTTGTGAAATTGGTACTAAAAATAAAGCAAAACCCAATAAATTTAATTTCACAAATCTTAAGTGGATTCCTGAGTTTTACAGTAGTTTAACCATCATCCTAAGTTTCACTCTCCCAGTCTCAAAATGAAGCTTTTCACCAAGGAAGTTATAGGAGGCCGTTGGCACAGTTAATTGTTTGCTGAAATTTCCTGAAAGTATAGCAGGCTAGTTTCCTAATGGTATTTTTCAAAATTGCAAATTCTCTTCTGTCAAAGTGTGAGAGAAGCATTTTTGAAATACAGTTTTGGAGTTTTATTTGTAGATCTTAAAAAAATTTAAGATAGTAATGAATTCACTTTGAAATTATTTCTTAATTTAAAAGGCTGTGTTAATACAAATAAAAAGTTAAAATATGGATTCTAATTGTATTTGGAAATTTGTAATTTTGAAAAACATTTATAGAATAATGAACAATGAATTGTTTCATTTTAATTTTTCTCTCAAATGTAAAAAAAGGGACACACATATTTTGTGAAGTTTTCTTAGGCATCTTATCTTAACCCTAGGTTTGTGTGGTTGATTTCCAGATGTAAAATGAATTTTTAATCAGTGACTAAACTATGGTTTTAATATGTCAAATCTCAGCTGACATCTTTTTTTTACGTAGTTATTTCAGAGAGGGGAGAACTGAGTACTTATAGAGTAATTTTGAGATGTATGCTGAGCCATTTTGTTGATTTTGAAAGGCACAAGTAGTTAGAAAATTTCCTTTTCTTATTAAAGATTGATTGAGCTAAAGATTCATTAGAGATTGAGCTAATGGTTCCCTATACTTTGTAAATCCTCATCTTTGTACTTATATTGAATATTTTAAAATGACAGTTCATTCTGTTTTTAAATGTAAATATAATTTACTTCTAACAATTATTCAGTCATTTTTTATAACTTTATAGCAAAATTTAAGAGGTAGTATTTGCTTTTGTGGTTCATTGTCTTTCCTCCCTGGTTATTTTGATGAGAAGCAGAATACAGGATACCAAAGAAGCAAATTTTCTTGAACATCATTGAAAAATACATTGGGAGGACAATTTTTGTTTTTAAGATAAAGGCACATATTTTGTTACACTGATGCTTTTGAGTTTATAGTTTCTTTTCTTTCAAAATAATGATAAAGTAATTATTAATAGGCTTAAATCCATATTGTAGATTTAGTCTATATTCCTATGACCCTAATAATACAGATTGATTTTATTTTCCTTCCAGTGGCATGAACAGAATATAATGTGAAAGTTGCATCACTAACAATAATTTTAACAAATATTACCCTTAAATCTAATCCTGCAGCTATGACTGTTGAATTTATTAGTATGATTAAATGTTGGCTGGCATGGCAGAATAGACTCTTCACTGCATTTTAGATTACAAAAGAGAAAATAAAGCTTCTTTCTTTCTTAACCTTTTGCAATTTTAGTGTGATTTTCATTGCTAACCTGTGAAAATACCTACATATAGGCCATTATCTGGTACATGGCAAGATAGTATTGCCTCAGAGAGATTTGCATTCTTTGAGAAGTGCATGTTCATGTCAGTTCCTTTCAGAAACCACAAGTAGTTATTACACAGGAATACGGTCTATTTTTATGGATCTTCTCCCATAGGATACTTTCTTTGTAACATATTACAATATGCTTAAAAGAGGTCATTATATTGAAATAAAAAGGATCCGAGGAAGCAGATAGTGCAGACTTTCAGCAGATGAATTATATTGGGATTCAAGAGTCACCTCTAAAATCAAGATTTTACATTTGTTTTAGCTTCCTGTATGTCATATGCTTAGCTTCCTGGTGGCTCAGATGGTGAAGAATCTGCCTGCAATGTGAGAAACTCAGGCTTGATTCCTGGGTCAGGAACATCCCCAAAGAAGGGAATGGCAACCCACTCCAGTATTCTTGCCCGAAGAGTTCCAAGACAGAAGAGCCTGGCTGGCTACATGGGGTCGCAAAGAGGTGGATGTGACTAAGGGACTGTACTTTCACTTTGTCATATACTTAAAGTGTTCATTGAAGCTAATAATATCCAAATTCATAATTAAGAATACATGTAGAAAAAAAGGTACTTACTTGTCCTTCAAATAATTTTTCTTTATGATTATTATTGTTTTTGTTGTTTTTAGTTGTTAAGTCATGTCCCACTTGTTTGCAACTCCATGGACGGCAGCCCACCAGGCTCCTTTGTCCATGGGATTTCCCAGGCAAGAATACTGGAGTGGGTTGCCATTTCCTTCTTCAGGGAATCTTCCCAACCCAGGGATCAAACCCACATCTCTTGCTTTGCAGGAGGATTCTTTACCACTGAGCCACGTGGGAATACATATACCTCACCATAATTTCATATTCAGGGCTTCAAAGCAAGACTCATAAATGAATGTTTTATATATGAATTCCCCAAACTACGAAGTTGTTTACTTGCGTTATGGAGCAGTGACATTTTTAAGTGGAGTAACAGCATTAGGGTGGTTTCCATGAAGCATTAGAGATATCTCCTGGACAGTAGAAACAGTACATGGTAGGGATAAATAGTAGAAGTAGACTGCAGTGTGTACCTGTGTAAAACAGTGCAATTTTTCAGAGCTCTTATTAAATACCAGCACTTTATTCCATACTGAAAGCAATTGCAAACCGGCCACTTGAGGCCAGTTTATGGCCAAATATATAATGTAAGAAGTCTGAGGGATCGAGCAACTCAGCTTCTTTGATATTAAGGCTGTTTGGACCCCCTGTTACTCACAGAGGTGATAGGACCATTGTTGCTAGAATTAAAGATTGAATTACTAGTAACCAAGGGAGCAGTATGTCATGTCCTTCTCAGTCACATCCCATCTACCTAGAACAGCACAGCGCCATAGAAAAGACTGCCATGTACCCATTAGTATGCCTGTTAGGAACTTAGAGTAGCAATTGCTTGCAATTTATTTCTAGCATTTAGCACAATGCCTTAGATATAGTAGAAAATAAGGCTGATAATAGGAAATATATTATGTGCCAGTTCTGAGTACTCTCCAAAGATGAATATGTTTAATCTTTACATCAACTCTTAAAGGTATTATTTTCATCACCTATTTTACAAGAAACTAAGGTACAGAGAGATTAAGTGACTGGTATAAAGCCACACCGCCAGTCAGTTGTGGAGCTGGAACCGGAGGACAGGCAGTGTGGTTTAAGGAAGGGCTTCTGCGCTCACGTGTTTCCTTATGCCTTATACTTAAAGGCTTTGTTTGCTTGCTTTTCCTTTCACATAGCTGATAAAATAATATAATATTTTACCTTATTTTTTTACATGATTATTTTTCACACATAGAGACTAAAAGTTTTAGAAATTCGTTGGTATAAGTTAATGTTTGAATAGAATTTAATTTAACTGATTGTGTATCTACCTACATATGAGAATGTTTGTTAAAAGTTTTTTAGATCATGAAGATTTAGAAAATACCAATTTTTAAAAGGAAGTAATGATGATAAATTAAAATTATCATGTATTATTTTGAGGTATGTTAGTCATTTAAAAATGTATTTAAAAATTTGCAAATTTCTTATTAGAGTTATAGGTAATTGTGCTATCTAGTGTTAATGATCTTGAAAGCTACTAGAGTTTGTATTATCTTTGAAATACTTATTTTAAGAAATTACAAGACAGTTGACTTTTTCTTCAGTGCAGTTGATACTGGTCCAATAATATGTAGTGATAAAGTTATCTAACTGCCACAGATAGCCCATTTTTAGACATAAATTAGAAATTATGTTTCATTTTAACATAGATAAGTAATACCTTTATTTTAAATATTCTGTTTTTTCTTAGTGCTCTATACTAGTAATTCATATACTTGTAAGAACATATTTTATTTTACATGTGCTATAAATAAAAGTGTAACTATTTTCCTTTCAAGCTCAAAAAAAATGTTGATATAGTGTGGTGATCAGTATTTTCTGGTAATGGATATGCAAATAGCTTTCACAGCACTGTTCACAATTACTTTTTAGGAGGAACATAGGTATAAATACCATTGTGGTCGTTCAGAATCTAAGTTGTATCTGACTATTTGAGACCCTGTGAACTGCAGCATTCCAGGCTTCCCTGTCCTTTGCTATCTTCCAGAGTTTGCTCAAACTCATGTCCATTGAGTCGATGATGCCATCCAACCATCTCATCCTCTGTTGCCACTTTTTCCTCCTGCCTTCAATCTTTCCCAGCATTGAGAGCTTTTCCAATGTATCAGCTCTTCGCACCAGGTGGCCAAAATATTGGAGCTTCAGCTTCAACATCAGTCCTTCCAATGAATATCCAGGGTTGATTTCCTCTGGGATTGACTGGTTTGATCTCCTTGCAGTCCAAGGGACTCTCAAGGGTCTTCTCTAGCATCACAGTTTGAAAGCATCAGTTCTTCAGCGCTCAGCCTTCTTTATGGTCCAAATCTCACATATGTACATGACTATTGGAAAAACCGTAGCTTTGACTCTACAAAGCCTTGTCGACAAAGTGATGTCTCTACTTTTTAATAGTTTTTCCTTAATTACAGATATATCACCAAAGCTACTAATATTGAACTTGTAAGAGGTATTTCTTCATGCTTCATTTGTATCCTCAACAGTATTCACTGGCTAATTTTTTAAATGAGAGTGATAGAGGTCCTTGTGCTTTACTGGCACCTCTTTGGAAGTGAACATTTCAGTCAACTTCAGAAATTGTTTTTCTTCAATACCTTGAAACAACCAAAAATTAGCATGCATAAATCCAGAAAATCTGTCCAATAGCATATGCAATCATACCGTTTTTCAGTCCTAACCAAGCAATCAATGAATTTAACCAAATTAACTACAAATAAAGATTGCACTAGAATCTTACCGAAGTTTTCAATATTTGATCATTGGCTCAAGAGGTAAACAGTGAACATAAGAGGCCAAACAGTGAGATACAGTTTGATGTGTTATTTTCTGGAAACAAACTTACTTAACAGTATTTTAGCATATTAAATATTTATTGAGTAACCACTGGTGGGAGGTGCTGTGTGAGCCACTGGGTATATTGCTAAAGAAGACAGAATTCCTGCTCTCAAGGTCTTCATGTCTGTTCTTAAATATGGTCAGGTAAACGGGGCTTTTCAGAGAGTGACGCGAGTTATGACACTGTGCAGGACAAGAGCCACGGGAATGCGGAAGGTGGGCCTCATAGGACTCTATGATGCCTTGCTGCAGGAAATCACACTTAAGCTGGCTGGACATTTGTTTTTTACAAAATGTGAAATACGATTTCCTCTGGCCTCAAGTTGTTAATATAGGTAACATACTCACATAGTAAAGGCTCAAGGTACTTTTTTTAATCTGAGGCCTAAATAAAATTCAGGGAGTTATTCAAATATTTGTTCTCAGGTAATAGTAGGTACATATAGTAGGTTCCATAATATTTATTAAGTGCAGTGGTGAATTTATTGTAGCAAGCAGCGCCTTTAAATTTGTTGGACAAAATAGAACAGGAATTCTAGAATATAATAGATTGAAATAGGAAATTATATATGGCATTGATGACTTTTAAGCTAGGTCATTTTTAAAATAATTTTTTATTGGAGTGTAGTTGGTTTACAATGTTGTGTTAGTTTTAGGTGTACAGCAAGGTGAATTAGTTATACATATACATCTATCCACTGCTTTTTAGATTCTGTTCCCATAGAGCTCATTACAGAGAATTGAGTAAACCTGGGTCTTGAGGGGGGTAGAGGTAGAGATTTGTACGGATGCTGAGGAGGTGAGAGTTTTGGGGATAAAATGCAAAAGGAAGGGCATAAAAATAATAATGGCCTATCCATTCCCTGTGATGACAAACAGATCTGTGGATAATCCACACGTGTGGATAATCCACACGTGTGGATAATGATGATTCAATTATTAATAGTTCCCAGTTTCAAATACACACATCTGTTTTGTATAGTGGAAAGAATTCCACCTTTAAAAAGACTCCAAAACATATTTTGGAGCTGCAATTTTATTTTGAAAGAGTGCAGGCTTAACCAAAGTTAGTGCATTTTATAATGTGTTCTAAAACATAGAGGGAGAATGTATCCTTATAGAATAATTTAATCCATTCTCTAATTGTTTGTGCTTCCATGATCTCCAAAGCTATAGTTTCATGATTATTTTTACCAGATATGTATTACAACTTAAAATGGTGTGAAATAGAAATTTCCAAATCCGTATTGTGTCTTTTCTGAGCTATGAAATCGCCTTTGGTTATTTTAGTTGTAAACTGAGCTTTCAGGATTTGTATAGATTCACAGTGTGGGAAGAACATGCCAAGTCTCATAGTAGGCATGTGTAAAAAATTTTGACTTTAATAGAAAGAAAAACCAAACTTTATTGAGTTAAGTGTGAGTAAGAACAGTACGCTGTTGAAATGATTGATGGTTTTCTTGTCACATGAAAGAGACTAACATAATTCCACAAAACCTTTGCTTACTACTTACAAATTATCCAAAATTCTTTTGCAGTAAAGATAAGAGTTTATGTTCCCTAAGGGAAAACACTGCCTCACCCAGATTCACCCTTCCTTCCTTCCTTTCCTTCTGCTTCTGGAGTTTAATATTTTTTAATTTTGTATTCTTTAAATAAAAAAAAGTGTAAATGCAATTTGATAAATATTTTCAGTGACTAAGCATTTTATTAGAAGAGAGGCTATACATAATAGAAAATTGACTGTAATAGAAGGTTAGTAAACTAGAGCGATTGACTCACTTCTTCCTTTGTCTTCCTTCCTTCTATCCTTTTACAAATATTTTGAGCACTGATATTTATGAAGCACAACACCAAGATGGTGAGAGATGATGAGAAAAATTATTCATTCATTAATTATTCATCCATTAATTATTCATTCATTAATTCACTTATTCCACACACAGTCTCTGAGTGCCTGCTCTGTACTGGTTATGGTAAGTTATCATTGAACCAGATGGTAAATTCCTGCCATAATGGAACTTGTATTGCAATTCTTCAGTTGGATGTCATAGAAGTAATACTCCATGGAGGCATGAGACAACGAAGACATTGACCAAATGATGCCGTAGAAAAAGCGAGAGTCATCTCAAGATGGGGCGGTGGCGGAATGCCTCTGTAGGGATGTGACACCTGAGAGGTGAGCTTAGACCAGCCATGCTGATATCTGGGGAAGGGCATTCAGAGCAGGAGGGAGAGACATACAGGAAAGTCCAGAGTGAGAAAGATGGGCGAGGACGCCAGTGAGGCTGCAGAGTAGTGAGAGAGACAGAGAATGGGGTGGAGCCAGGTAGGAAACTCAGAAGGTCACATGGGCTGTGAATCTTTTGTAGATGCTTTTGTAAATGCTTTGGGTTTAGACAGGGAATGGTAAGGTATAAGATTATATATATATATATATATAAAAGATCACCCTGACTGATGGGTTGAGATTAAATAGATATTACCTTAACAGAATACAGTGGTAATAAGGAAGCACAAACCATGTATGTAATATAATACAAAGTAGAAAATGGTAAATTCTCTGAGAGGTAAAGACCAAATGCTGTTTGAGACAGCAGCAGGCTTAGCTAGGAAGGCCAGGAAAGATTTCAGTGGAGACATGCTTCAAAGGATGAATGATATGGACCTCAAGAAAAGGAGAAAGAAAGTGAAGTCACTCAGTCGTGTTTGACTCTTTGTGACCCCATGGACTGTAGCCTACCAGGCTCCTCCATCCATGGGATTTTCAAGGCAACAGTACAGGAGAAGGTTGCTATTTCCTCCAGGGCATCTTCCCAACCCAGGAATCGAACCCAGGCCTCCTGCATTGTAGGTAGATTCTTTATCATCTGAGCCACCAGGAAGTCAAGAAAAGGAGAAGGCTATTCCAATAATGAGATACGGTCAGGGAGCTAGTGAGTAGCTCCATTGGACTTGGACTTAGTGGAAAGTGACTTTGGGACCAGATCGTAGAGGATCTTGAACTCAGAATCAAGAATTTGCACTTTCTTGTTACCATGATGCCATTGAAGAAATTAATTGTGGCAAAACATCACAAAACCTAGTTAATTTGGGATCAGTTCAGTTCAGCTGCTCAGTCATGTCTGACTCTTTGCGACCCCATGCACTGCAGCACCTCAGGCTTCCCCGTCCATCACCAACTCCCAGAGCTTGCTCAAAGTCACGTCCATCGAGTCAGTGATGCCATCCAGCCATTTCACCCTCTGTCATCCCCTTCTCCTGCCTTCAATCTTTGCCAGCATCAGTGTCTTTTCTAATGAGTCAGTTCTTTGCATCAGGTGGCCAAAGTATTGGAGCTTCAGCTTCAGCATCAGTCCTTCCAGTGAATATTCAGGACTGATTTCTTTTAGAATGGACTGGTTTGATCTCCTTGCAGTCCTAGGACTCTCAAGAGTCTTCTCCAACACCACAGTTTAAAAGCAACAATTCTTCGGCTCTCAGCTTCCTCTGTGGTCCAACTCTCACATCCATACATGGCTCCTGGAAAAACCGTAGCTTTGACTAGATATGTATAAAATATACTAGCTAGGGGTAGAGGTGATGGTTAGCTAACTTCACCACTGACTAGCTCTGCCACCTTGGGCCTTGGTTTGCTTTGTCTTTAACATCCGTGAAATATGAAAGTTAAATTAGCTGCTTTCAAACTTCCCCATTATTTTAAAAACACTATGATTTTTAATGCAGTAAATACCAGGAATATTTTTAAGGTACAAGGCCTTTAAATTCATTCATTAATTTAAGAAGTTAGTTTATGTAGACAGTCTGCAGACAGCATTAGCAGATGAGTATCTTTATTGCCTTTTCCCCCAAGTTTTTATGTCCTTATTTGTTGAACAACAAATCTGTGATGCTACCTGGGCAGAAAGTCCAAATACTTTTTTTTCTCACTACAGAGTACACAGTATTGGACACAATAATTTTCCTCTACTATAACATTTCTCTTTTTTTCCCTATTTATATTACCTAGGAGGATCTATATTAACCCAAGTACTCATGTCAGAATGTGATGTCCTGGGGTTGTCTGCTTTTGCTTTGGTTCTCATTCTCTTTGGCGGTCACTCACTGTCACCCTCTCCTGTTTCATCTAGAAACAGGTAAACCATTTGTGCACTTTTGTTCTTACAAGTGAACTGAAGCCACCATCTCCCACACATTCCTTTAATTCTCATTCTATCCCATTCGAAATTTCTGACCTTCAGACTCACAGAGCAGTTATTATACACTTTAATATCTAGGGGTCTTTATTATAATGCTATATAAAATAGCTGACCTTTTGAATAGTTATATTCAAATATTTCATTAATACATGCATTCATTAAAAATATATCTTGATTTTTGTCATGTTTAAATAACCCTGATCACCACCTGATGTTGATAAGAGTTGCTCCGGATACTCACTCTGTGATTCATTTCTGCATCTTTACTCCTATAAGGTGCCTTGTGTTATCTTTCAAATGCAGTCCTCTTGTCTTTTTTTTGCACTGAGGAGGGATGGTGCTGAATAACAGCATCCTCTGTACTCTCCTCTCCTGAGCTTCATGAGTCAGGAGCTCCCCAGGGAGGAGGTTGGGACTCTGCACTTCCCCTGCAGCAGGGGACATGGGTTTGATCCCTGGTCAGGGAACTAAGATCCTACACTACTCATTGGTTTTTGGTGAAACCTAAAAAGTAACAACCAAAAAAAGAGCTCCCCAAACGATAAGTCATACTGTAGTTGGTATCTAAAGATGTCAGATTACGGGGAAAACTGTTGTACTCTAAGCAGTTATACTTTTTGATTTTATGGAAAGGTAAATGGGATGGATGGTTGGTCTGAGAGCATTCTATGAGGTTAAACATCTCTTATGTATTTTAGTTATACCAAAGAGTTGCTCAAAAAGCACATTGAAAGTGATTTTGTGAATGATGGGGTGTCTGAGATTGTTCCTAGGAACATTTAGTACCAAATGGAAGGACTCCTTAGCAGCTCTGGTGTTATCTTGGGCCTCCTATTAAGCTTGAACTTGCTAGCCATTGACCTTGCAGCAGCAACACTTAAAATTGATGCTGAACTGTTACCATATAGTTTCCTGAGCCTTTTCCACCCACTATGGTCTCAGCTTTAGGCCTACTTGCCTTTTTCTCACCTTTCCTGGAGACTTCCCAGTATAGTGAACATAAGAGACACTTGAACAATTTTGAAGAAAGAAGAGACAGAATTTAGCATATACAGACATATGTGGAACTTTGTATTTACTATTTCAAAACACTCTGGTGAATCCACAGAAACTTTTCATTCTCCTGACCTCACCTGTGAGGCTAGGAAGCCTGCTCTGGGTTTTTACTATTTCACAAAGAAAGATTTATAATGAGGATTTTCTTTGAATGAGATGTGATTAGTATGTTTTTTAAATTAATGAAGTAACTGTGCTAAGCTCATACTCAGTCATGTCCAACTCTTTGCGACACCGTGAACTGCAGCCCGCCAAGCTCCTCTGTCCATGGAATTTTCCAGGCAAGAATAAAGGAGTGGGTTGCCATTTCCTTCTCGAGGGGATCCTCTTGACCCAGGGACTGAACCCCCGTCTCCTCTGTATCCTGCATTGCAGGCAGATTCTTTACCCATTGAGCCATCAGGGGAGCCTCTAATGAAGTACACTCGAAGGCAAAAAACTACCTTCGAAAATAATTGCAGATCAGCTATTTGGATGTCAGCTTTGGGGCTATTTCTTCATTCTTTTTTTTAAGATTTTTTAACGTGGACCATTTTTTTAAAGTCTTTAATGAATTTGTTACAGCATTGCTTTTGTTTTATGTTTTGGACTTTAGCCTGCAAGGCATGTGGGATCTTAATTCCCCCACCAGAAATCAAATCCACACCCCCCTGCATTGGAAAGTGAAGGCTTAACCACTGGGCAGTCCCTGGGAGATATTTCTTTATCATAGTTCAGTTTGGGACACATAGGATGTTTGTCAGATGAGTGAATGAATTTCACTACATATGTGTCACCAAATATACTTAAACAACAGTATCTGCCTAATTTCATAGCATTAAAAATTTGCAGAGCAATATATATATATATAAGTATATTCCATATATATATACACATATATATATATGAAAAAGTGGACTTCCCTGGTGGCTCAGATGGTAAAGCATCTGCCTACAACACGGGAGACCTGGGTTCAGTCCCTGGGTTGAGAAGATCTCCTGGAGAAGGAAATGGCAACCCACTCCAGTATTCTTGCCTGGAAAATCCCATGAATGGAGGAGCCTGTTAGGCTACAGTCCATGGGGTTGCAAAGAATCAGACACGACTGAGCAACTTCACTTCATATGAAAAAGTTATTTCATATATAACTGTAAGCACTTTGATGACCTGGTATTTTCCTCTCTTAGTTTGATTATTTTTCACACCCTGGTACATGCCTCTAATCTAATCTGAAATTTGCATTTCTTTTAAAATTAATTCATACAACGTGATACTCTATTAGGTTTTGGTATGTAGATTATTTATATATATCTCGCATCAGTGTATTCTGTTCATGTTAAAGTGGTAGTTAGTGTTTTCAAATTGTTCAAGGATTCCACTGAAATTTGTGAAACATGTCAGGGAAAACTGTGTTATCTCCCCCCCCCCAAGTCTTATTTTTTTTAAGTGAATTATATTTAGTTGATTATAAGAAATCTCGGGGGAGTACTTTTAGTAGGCTGGAGTCGTTTACCGTAGATGTTAACACAGGACACCTACAGAATCCACTTTTGGCGAGGGGACGTTTTCAGTAGTATTGCATTACACGGTCAGCAGGTGCTGCCATGGACATTGGTGAAAAGTAAGATGGAAGGGATTGGGATGCAGAACAGTAATTAGAAAGAGAGGAATAAATCCTCCCCTTTCAGTTGCTTCACTGATTCCCAATGTTCCAGGTACAGTGTGCCTGCTGCGTGGCTGAGAACAGGTACACGCTGGCATCCCATTAGTCTCAGAGGCGTGTCAGTGGGCTGCATCCTCCCCGCAGGTGTGATGGGCTGAAGCAAGACGATGAATTGGGGAAACAGCATGGTAGTGGAAAGAGGCAGCCCAGCTAGAGTGGTTCTCGAAGTGAATGACGTGATGTGTGGGACATCGCCGCCTAGGCTGTATTTGTAATCACCCTCCCGTAATTCCTAATGTTACTGTGAATTTTTGTGGATTGAAAACCACATTAGAATTACGACAGCATATGTTAACATTGTGCAGTACGGTTCAGTAATATAAAGCTGGCATTTACTGAAATGATTTTAAAATATAGCAGACAGGGAAGCTATCCTGATAAGGAACTTGGTTTGGATGACAATAATGAGATATACGGTATGGTGTCAAGAACTGTCTTCCAGTTGACACAACAATCCATACTTTATAGATTGCCGTAAAAATTAAAAGACAAAGTCAATTATAACTAATTATGATGCTACATTTGCTTGAGAAGTTATTATATCCTTTGGGATGAAGGAAGTAAGATTCATGTCAGTCAGGAATCTCTAGCTGCAGCTTCCTGGTTCTATCTTGAGAATTTTTCAGGTTCGTCTCGTGTCGTGAGAAACCTAAGCCGTTGAAAGCCTGAACCCGCTATTTTTAGAAACAACTATAGTAGCTGCTGTACAACTGCTCCTTTGTTCCTGTTCTCAACTTCTTATCGGTGCCAAATCTTCAGAGAGGCCACTGGAAATTTTGCTCGATGACTGCTGAATCAGTCAAAAATGAATTTTAAATTATCCTGGAAAAGATAATAATAACCTGAGTTACAGCATCAAGATATTCTGATGGCTATTGGTTTCAGATACGCAATAGAAAATAAAAGTCCTGTTGCTATTGGTTGTTCCTACTGCTAGTGGTTTCAAGTACTCAGTAGAAAATAAAAATCCAGAATGTTACATGTTTATTAAATCTTTGTTTCAGAATGATCAGCATTTTTTAACAAGCAAAAGCCAAACTCTCTGCACATGATATTATAAGACTGTTTCAGCATCTTGTAAAGAGGTGACAAGTGGTTTATATTTTCCTATAATTTTATGTCATAATGAGAAGAGCTTTGACATTCTTCCTTCATAAGCAGGACATGATTGGAGAAAAGAAAATAGATCTTTGTATAAACTTCCTAGAAAATGTAAAGACTTAACAAATGAGCAGCTGCATGTCAAGCTATGGGTGAGCCTTCTTCTGTGCATGCTTTGATCATCAAGCTGTTTGTACGTGTAGGTGAGGCATGTGTGTTTCATGTTGTGGAATCGGCTGCAGCGCATATATGTAGCATAGGCTTCTTTCCTTGTCTAGGGAGAGAAAGGGAACTTTCTAGAGTAACATTGGAAGAATGAGTACTCAAATAAGACCCGCTACAATCAACTAGTTGTTTGAGTAACGCTGTAAGTTGTTATCCTTTTCATTTTAGGGTAGCACGTTGAAAAGCTTTCAGAGGGTGACCTAGTACATGTTGCCAATGACAAAAGCTCCTTGTAACAATTCAGAGCATGCTTTATGCTTTCTGAAATGGGATTGTAAAAATCCTCTCAAAAAATGACATCCGAAATAGCATTAAAACACAATTTCCTTTGATAAGGCTTTAAGGCACTCACATGAAAAGTGATACCACTTTGAGTGAGACTGTGTCAGCATTATGCGCTGTTGTGTTGCTTATAACTGACATTAATCCATTAAGGGTGCGAGGGTCATTTATTTTCCTCATGAAGTCATTAAATACCATTATTGATTTCTGTTCAGTCAGTCAGATTGTGCCTTCCTTTTATGATCATTATATACATTAATGCTAAGTCTTCATTTCATGTACTTTAAATAATAGATATTATCATATTTAAAGTTAGAGCTTAAAATTAAAATAATAACAGTAATGAGAAAGAAATACTACACTTGGTTCACTAACCAAGATCATGTCTACTAGAATTATAAAAATGATACTGATATTTAAAAATTTATAACCATCTATCTTCAGTGTATTATTTGCTAAGTAGTATAAACAGATAATTTCTAATTCATTTATAAATTAATAAAATAAAGTTAATAAAACTGGAATGGGAGTCTTGATAATATTCTTATTTTACTGCTGTTATTTTTACAACTAGTTATATTACTGTCTACTGATCCGCAAATATGTCTGTTGCTCTTCCATTTTCAGATTTCCTCCCCTTTGCTGTGTAAATGGAAACAAAGAGTAAATACTCAGCCAGATTTGGTTCTTCAGTGTGTTAAGTGGCAAAATGTAGAAGGAAAATGAAAAGACACAACTATATGGTTTTGTTATAAAGTCATTTTACCTTAAACTGTTCATTTAATTGAAATGATGTAGGGTTGATATTTCTTTACAGTCCGTTGAAACAATTTAGTCAAGAGAAAAGGCGAAATGGAGAATTCTGTTCTTTCCAATTTCTTGTTTTTTAAGACCAGGAATCTTTTCCTTAACTTCATACATTTATGTTTTACTAAAAGGAAACTGCAGTACTACTGGGAACTTTTAAACTTTCCTGCTTTGAGGATATTTGAAATGTTTCTTTCCCCATTGCTTTTGAAATTTGATCTAGAAATGATTGGCTCGTGCAGCCATGGGATGGTGTTTTTGTAATCTCCTTTCTCCTGGGAGGTACTGTGGAAGGTCTTTAGCCTCTAGTGCAGGAGGACCAAGTGGTACCGAGTCCACTGCCGCGGCTTGTCCGGCAAAGTTGTGTGCTCAGCACTTTTTCATAGGCTTCTTGCCTGGCTCATTGAAGGAAACCTGAGCAAAGCTAGGATATTAATGGATTATGACAAGCCTTTTGCCTGTCAGGCAGAGGTACCCGCCTTCTTCCTTTAAGACAGAAACTTAATGGAAGATGCTCAGATGGGCAAGCTCTCTGATGATACCCCTTAAGTGCTCAGCCCTTCTCTGATGTGAATATTCAGAGAGCCGTGAAGCTGCAAGTGGCAGCGTTTGATATCGTCTTTCTCATAATGCCTGAATAATTTTCCAAAGAGTGATCGCTGCAGCTGCCGCGAACGTGGTTATTTGTTTATTTTTCACCTTGGTCCTGGTGGAATGCTGACCCAGCTAATCTTCAGGACTCACGGGGAAAATGGTTTCATATTCATAGCTTTTCATCTGGGCTCTCAAATAAGCACAGAACCAGAGCTGATGACCAGCCTCTTTAAGAGAAAAAATAGGAGAACGGGTTCTTTAGTTTCCTTTAAAAGTGAAAAAAAAAAAAATTGACTGTTAATGAAGAATCTGGTGAAAAATGAAGACAATCTTGCATGTTTTTAATGGATGTTTGTGAGAGGAAAGGAGAAAGCATAGGCTGTCGTGGTGAGTTATAGAACGTTCCTGCGATTTCCCTCTGGTCGTCCTGCTCATTATGTTAAACAGCAGAGCTTTTAAGCTACTGTAGTTTTCGTTTTATGTGTATTGGCCTTCATTTGCGGGAATGCTTGAAGTTCACAGTAGTAAAGTCATTTTGAAAACGGGATGTAATTACAAAGGTATCTTATGCTTACCAACAGCTTTTTTGGATCAATTTAATTATCATTACTTGTGGATACTGTAAATTGAATATCCCTTCCCTAATTACATTAAACTCCGGGGTTAGCTGCTTAAACATCTAAATGAGAAAAGTTCATCCTTTGCTATAAGTAGGAGAATTGTTCTCTTATTTAGGCTGACCTTAAAAGCTAAGCATTTTGCATGATATTGTCAGGTGAGCGTTATAAAGACAGTCTGTAATGAGATCTGTAATGAGGAACTAAGGTATAATGACTCTTTGAAAAAGTTAATTTATTCAACATGTTCTTAGTGCATGATGGAATTAAAGTTTGTGTGTATGTCCAGACCCCTTTTTTAAGGGGCCAGTCACATTGTTCTTGGTTTACTCCTCTTCTGCCAGTAGTTTGATGTAGGTTAATGTAGGTTTTAACATTATTATTCCAGCTTAATGGAAGCCACCATAAGTGCGATGAATTAGTCTTGCCCTTTTAAACAGAGCTAATTTATTTAGGGACCAGGAATACTCTTTTTGTCTGCTTCCCCCTCCCCCCGCCCCCGCTTTTATACAAATGATGCACAAGAATTTGTTCAAGCCACAGAAAGGGTGTTTTTCTCAGAGGGGAAAAGATGCCTTTAGACACCTATAAACGGGAATTGTTTTTTCCTGTTGTGGAAAATCAGCCTTTAATTAGTTACTACGTGCGTATTCAGTATTTGTTGTCTGTTCAGCTAAAGTGATTTTTGTGCTTTGTAAGAAAACAAAGATTGTTCTAGTGAGAGATCTGATTGATTTCTGCTTGTTATTGTGAATTTTAGTGCGTGCATAGCGACTTGCTTTCATTTACTTTATTTTCTTTCTCAATCATGGCTTCATTAAAAATCTGACTATTATATAGTTGCAACCCTTAAAAATGTAAACCTGACTACTTATTTTCACAGAACAGTTCCTGCTGAGCGTGCTTTATGATTTATCACAAAATCTTGTAAGATACAGTTGGGGCTATGTGTGTTAGCATCTGAAGCAACTCCTGAGATAACTAGAAGAGACTTTTGTTATGCAAACAAGTAGCTAAGATCATTAATAGGTAATGACCAAAACATGTCCTGAATGTGTTCTGGATTTTCTGATGAGATGTATTGTAGAATACAGCAGAATCCAGAAAAAAAATAAATAAATAAATAAAGACTTAGGGACAGTAAAGAATTAGCAAGTGCTGTGGGTTTCCCAAAAGTAACTCCATGTTATATGGAAGTGTACCAGGAGTAGTGTATTTATAGCTGTTTTAAGTATTTTCTACCATACTAAATTCTAGAAATTATTGGTGGGGTACTAAATAATGCAGTGAAAATACTTTGAATTTAGGTGTATCTTTTAATATGTTTTTAAAGCTAGTATCTTCAAAATACGGAGTCTCACAGAGCAGTTTAGTGGTTTAAGGTATGAAATTGAATGTTCGTACAAGTGGCAATTTTCCTAATCAATTCAAACAGGTACTGAACTCTGGAATTACATTTCTAATATTAGAGGACTAACCATAGGCAACCTAACTTTAAAAAACAGGCAGCAATATTATGCTTCTGCTATAATTAGACACAGTTACCAGTTCTATCAGTCCATTGGCAGTCAAGACATTTAAGCGTATTTGTCTAAAGATAAGGCAGGAATTTCAAAGGGCCATACACCTAAAACTCTGCCAGAAAAAGAATCTTGGTAAAGACAGTGTATAACAATAGTTGAGTCACAAAAACTCAGCGTCACATAAAGAAAAGACGGGATGGTTTGAAGCTGTTTCAGGCTTTAGTCATATGATGCTTTTCCTGTTCAAAGTTAAATAGAGGTTTAGGTGGCTGTTTGTTGGTATGTTTTGTTCTCATCAGAACATGACATGTTATAGTCATAAAAATTAAGGTTCTCAGTCCAGAGTTCATGGGACCAAATATATCTTAATACATCAGCTTCTTAGGAAGATGCTCACTCATGGAGTCTCTTTCTGCAATATCTAGAAAAGCGCCAGATGTAAGTGTCTTTGA
The DNA here is from genome assembly GCF_042477335.2 of Ovis canadensis. NCBI lineage: Eukaryota > Metazoa > Chordata > Mammalia > Artiodactyla > Bovidae > Ovis > Ovis canadensis. The sequence goes on from NC_091270.1 coordinate 28,986,972, forward strand.
CATTGATAATAATAATCAACACATTAAATTTAGCTCAGAAATTAAGGGCTGCTAAGAATGCTGCTCTTCATCAGTTATCCCCACTTCTTGGGAAATTCTTATACATTGTGGAATATTCATGCTGTTCTTCACGCTCTGTTCACAGTGTGATGGTCCCTTCTGAGCACTCTAATTGTGTTTCACTGAGATGGCATCAAATTGGGCAAAATCTCGCTGAAACTTCTCTCCTACTAGCTTTTTCAGTAGCTTCATATGCTTTCTCATATTATATTAAAAATCATTCTGGGACTTCATTAAAAGACATTTTTTTAAATTCTAAAATATTTTAAAAATACATAGGATGGGTTGTCAAGTAGTATGTATATAAACTTTGGGCTTCCCTGGTGTCTCCGTAGTAAAGAACCCACCTGCCACTGCAGGAGACATGAGTTCAGTCCCCCGGTCAGGAAGTTCCCCTGAAGAAGGAGATGGCAATCCACTCCAGTATTCTTGCCTGGGAAATCGCATGGACAGAGGAACCCGGCAGGCTATAGTCCATGGGATCACAAAAAGTCCGACAACTTAGTAACTCAACAACAACAAATATAAACTTTGCCATAGGCAAGTTTCTTCAGAGAACTAAGTGGTTTTGCCTTAAGTAATATTAAGCATTTACCAGAATGTGTAGGTGCTTTGTATTGAATGGTATAATTCTTACAGAAGCTTGACAATGAAAGTACGGAGTCCATGGGCACTCAGTGTACAGAAACAGTGCCAAGTATCTGAAATGACTTGACTTGAAACTAAAATCATTCACCTGGTGATGAAGAAGTGTACGGACGACTGAGTTTACTTAAACAAAGATGATCTGAAGAGTGCCACAGACAGCTGGAGCTTAAAGAGCTCAGTGCTAACATGTAATAAAGAAAGAGCATGCATTAGAGCCTCAGCTGAAAAAGAGACCGTGGTAGTTAGTTTTCACAACTAGCCTCTGAGATGTTGATCCCACTTTTTAGATGGTATAACTGAGTCCTACAGGAGCTAAACGATTTTCCCAGCATTGCAGAACTAATTAAGAGACTGGTATTTGCACCCAGATGTATGTCACTCCAAGGTCTTTCAGTGAAAAGCTGCTTTCCATAGGCTGTGGCCCACGGCCTGGGTCAGGATAAACACAAAGAACACTGAGAAAGAGAACCCTGCCCCTCCTCCCTCTCCTTCTGTTTCCTTTGTGTTGATCCTCATCCCAGCTCACCGCCATATTCTTCTCCCATAATCTTTCTTACCTGTCCCCAATTCATGACTAATAAATAAGCCCATGGAAAGAAAAATAGGCTTGCTACGCAGATGCACCTTCAAGACAACTCCCTAAGCCTCCACTGTTAAGAAGTTCTAGAACTCTTATTGATCATAGTGCCTAGGAACCAAAGAAATAGGCATCTGATGCCAGGATATATCGTTTAATAGGACTTACTAACTGAGAATTGTATAAACCCAACCATAGGCCAGACTCCCAACTGCTAAAAATCTCTGCCTCCCTTCTCCCAAGGTATATTATTTTCTTCTTTAAAACTTTTACCGACTATAATAGTGCAGGATACATAAACCTTGGGTAATAAATGTCATTGTAAAGTATCTATGTGTTTTTAAAAGGGAGTGTGAGAAAAGGTCTTTCCACCACGTACCTCTGAAATAACAACAGGGCTAGATTCCAAAAGAATGAAAAGTAATTTTTAAATAAGGTAGTTATGTGACTTCTGGTTTACATAACCATCAAAATATTGTTCCTGAGTGTCAGAAATAGTTCTGGTCTATGTCTGAAGCTTGGAATTCAGGAAGTAAATACTCAAGGAACTGAACATTAATAAAGTGAACCCAAGTAAGTCTCTGGAGTTTATCAATGAATTCTTCAATTATTACAAATAATTGTTAGGTAATATGTTCCAAAGACCATCTTAGATATAACCAATTGTATTAAATGTTAAGGAGATTTTTATGTGATTATAACTGTGGTGTTGGAGAAGACTCTTGAGAGTCCCTTGGACTGCAGGGAGATCCAACCAGTCCATTCTGAAGGAGATCGACCCTGGGATTTCTTTGGAAGGAATGATGCTAAAGCTGAAACTCCAGTACTTTGGCCACCTCATGCAAAGAGTTGACTCATTGGAAAAGACTCTGATGCTGGGAGGGATTGGGGGCAGGAGGAGAAGGGGACGACAGAGGATTAGTTGGCTGGATGGCATCACGGGCTTGATGGACGTGAATCTGAGTGAACTCTAGGAGTTGGTGATGGACAGGGAGGCCTGGCATGCTGCGATTCATGGGGTCGCAAAGAATCGGACACGACTGAGTGACTGAACTGAACTGAACTGAACTTATTTTCATCTTATTTATACTATAAACGTGGCATGCATTATTTTGACCCTTCCTTTCTTATGATCCATCTCTCCTTCCCCTCAATTATATCTGTATCTTTTTTTTTTTTAACCTGGATGCCAAGGAGTAAGTTAGTACAAGCTTAAATAATTCTTATTGTGTCAGTCCTGACTATTATTTTTCATTTTGACTCCTAAAGCTAGATTGAGTGTTTACTTCATTTTTTCATGTTCCCTTTCTGGTCCCTAAATTATGGTTTATGCTGAAAATCTTGGGCCAAATATGTTTGTCAACTAGGAAAAAATGGGCATCCAATGGCAGAGAACTGAGGGTGATTGACTGGTGTCTTCCTGGCACCTTAATACAGACACATCAGCAGACCTAAGTTTAATATAACAGCCATATTCAGTTGTGCGTTTCACTTGCTAATCATCAAAGGTACCAGTCAATAGTACCTAACTTTACAGTATTCAGAATAGCTTTGTGTACTGACAAGAAGGCATTTAATTTTCATCACCCACTGCCCATCCAGAGACTGAATGTGAAAAGAAGCTTTGGAAAGATGCAAATAAATGAGTTAATGATTTACAATATGACAGAGGGTTGATAATCTTTAATGGGGAATTTATATAAAGTGGCATATGGATAGTTAAGAACTGTAGAAAATATCCAGCATTATTAATGATCAGTGAAGTCAAAATAAAACAGCACTGAGATATCATGTTTCATTCCTCACATTGGTAAAAATTGTAAAAGCTTACTGATATCACTGTCACACACTCCTGGTGGGAGTGTTTCCTGGTCAACTGTTTAAGGAGCGCAGTTAGCAATTTTTATTAAAATTTTTGAAAGTAAATATCATTTGATTTAGACATTTATATTTGGAAATCTACGTGAATAATTTAGAAAAGCGTGTGTGTGTGTGTGTGTAAGAACATTTATCAGCCTTGTTTGTAGTGTCAAAAAAGAAAAAACCCTCAATGGCCAAAAACAGGGAATTGCTTAAAGTACAGTTTAACATCTCATAGTCTTTGAAAGTATTTGGATTTAGAACTAGATGACCTCTAATGATTATTGAAAGAATTTATGCTGTATTAGGTAGAAAAAATAGTTTATAGAAGAGCACAAATAATGTGTTCCTATTTAATGTATATACAGTGTATATGTGAATGAGAAAAGCCTGAAATAGTATACCCTAAATGATAGTCATACATATTTCTGGGTGGAGAGAGTTAGAAAGATTTTATTTAGTCATTTTGTCTTTTCATTTCCTTGACTGTTCTGACTTCTTTAGAATGATGAGCATCGCTGTTTTATATGCAAAAAAGCAAAGAGAAAGCCATGAGGCACTGACCAGAAAATGATTTAATCCATTCTTATCATCTCAAAAAAGTTATGCCAAGCAAATATTTTCTCTTGCTTGGGTAGCAAGAGCCAAGTAACAGATTTCTTTAGTTCAAGAGTGTTACCTGCTACACTTAGTAAAATTCCTAGCACAGCCACACTGATAATCAGCATTAAATCAGTCAATAAATAGACTGAAGGAAAAGGAAAATGAGGAGAAAAAATTCAGTTTGAAAGAGATACTGAGATTTTAAAAAAATTGAATTTAAAATTACATCTACAGGTAAAGAATTGCTGTTGAACATCATATATAATTAATCTTTGCAATTTATCTAATTATGTGGTATCTTAGGCACATTAGCAGGGTGATTTACCCAAACTTTATAAATATCCAATAGGTAATATTAATATTATTAATGGGGCTTTTGCAAGAGGGATTTGAGTTGTGTATTAGAGTATTTGTTTTTTCCTAAATTATTTTTTAACTAAACTAATTTAGGTGCATAGTTAAAAATTCAACACTATTGAGCCATCATGAATAGTGGCAGTCCCTCATCTCATTCCACCTCATTTCCATATCCAGAAGCAGCTACTCTTTTTTTTTTTTTGCCTGTACCCCATGGCATGTGGGGCTTTAGTTCTCCAACCAGAGATTGAACCTATGCCCCCACAGTGGAAGCACGGAGTCTTAACCACTGGCCCACCAGGGGAATCCCTGGAGAAGCAGCTACTCTTTATGCGTTGAGGTGTTTATTTGGTGGGTAAATCCATGTTACTAAAGAATATACCATTTTTCCTTAATTTTAGATGTTTTCTACTGATGTCTTGCAATGTGAGGGTCCCTCTTTCTTGAAGTTTGTCTACTTATTTTTTCCCCCATTCTTCCAATATAGTTATATGACTTTTTAAAATGCATTCATACATATACAGGTCATACATACAAGTATATACTGTTAACTGTGGGGCCATAGACTGTAGTAGAATTATGGTTATTCTCCTGTACAGCGCTCTATTTTTTTTTCCTTCACTAGAGCAGGTTCTTACGGTCCTAAGGGTCAGGACAGGAAAGCAAATTTTCTGAGTCCTTACATACCTAAACATGTCCTCTCTGCATTCATATTTATTTGATAGTTTGGGGATTTTTTTAAGTGAAAGTCACACAAAATGATGTCCTCTCTAAATGCTATCATAAGTAAATTGCTTAATAAAATAACTATGACAGGGTCTGGTTTGGTTTTTGGTTGGTGATGCCAGGCTTCAATAACAGCTTTAATCTTATTTGTTCTTCATTAAAAAAAATAATAATAACACGATAGGATAGTCAGCCTGCTTGAAAGTAGATTTGTTCTTGCACAGGTGTGAATGAAGAGTCCTGTGTCTGATCGTGAGCATTTTTATACTCAGTGCATATGACATTTGGAATTTGTATTCAGAGGACCTGTTTGCTATTTTTGGCATGCCTTCTAACCTTCTAAATGCAAAAAGCAGCTCCAGCCCGCGCAGCTATGGGCCAGCCGTCTGTCGGCTGCAGTTGCTCCCCATCAGTTACTCATCACTACTTCTGACTCTGTTTCAGTGAATTGCTCCTGCACTGTTTGCTGCCCTTGCTGCTTGTAATCTCCCCAGCCTGGGTCAGAGTACAACAGATATTTGGGTTTTGTTCTGTTATATATTCTTTTCCAGTCTAGCATAGTGATATTGTGATGGTGATCTTTTTCCTGTTACTCATAGGTGAGTTTGATGAAACGTTTTTCAGTTGTTTTGGTAACATCATAATACTCATTTGTTGACTGTCACGGGAACCATAAGCTTACGTCAATGTCATCAATATAGATTAAAACATTTTGCAACTCCTGCCATAGCATTACCTTTAGAGTTAGCTTAAAGGCCTTATTTTAAGTCTTGTTATTATCTTCTAGCTTCTTATCTCTAATGAGTCGATGTTAACTCAGTGTGAACACCTGCGTTCTGTAGCATTTTTGTAACTCCAAATAGTGTGTTTATTTCCAAAAGGAGAATCCATTCTGCAAAAATGAAAATCAGTAGCATGTCTAAAATCATATGATGCAGATCTCAAATCTCCCTGATAGCATTCCAGAGCGTTTACTTTGAAAGGAAAATAATTGTTTAAATATCTAAATTATTATAAGGTGAGCCTTTTTCAGAAAGTCTCTTTACCTTTTGGCTGTACCTCTTACTGCTTCTTGTGCTTCATTTTCATACTCCAGTTCCTCATGACATCATCTCTGACTCTACATAAATCATTCCTTTGTTGGCCTGTCACCCCGTGCTTACTGAAACATGCCTACCTAACACGGCTGAAGGCGGCAGCTTTCAGGTTTCTTCTTAAACCAAAGCATCACGTTTCTCTCGGAAGAGGTACACGTTGAGTATGAAATGAACTGGAAAGATGATGTCTCCCACTGTAAAAGCCCAGGGTTTTACAAACGAAAGGGACTTGAAATGGTTGCTGATGATAATGGCATAGCTCTCTGGTCTAGGAAGGGGCAGGAATTGCTGGAGGCCTCTGGAGTTAGAGACAAGGAAAATTCCCGATTGAGTTTTCTTACCACACCACTTGATCGTTAGCATTTGCTTGACTTCAGCCTGAAATACAGGCATATGATCCTGAAACTGTGTTGATCACCCTTAAGGCCCTTCAGTTGTTTGGCTTTTAGGTACTTGGTACGTCTGAAATGCTCTCAGTGTTTAGAGGTCAGACGGTAGGCTTGAAAGAATGCATGTTTGGGAGTCAGAAAACCTGGAGTATAATCTTGTCTTCACTTTAGCCTAAATTTCCCCATCTGTAGAATGGATTTAGTAGTAACAGAGATAAATAGTAACAAGTAGAAACGGTAAAGATTCAAGAGATTTAAGCACTGGCCTGACACATGGTGGGTGCTTAAAAATGTTAGGCTGTTTCCTCTCTGCCTCCTTTATTATTTAATAAGGTTTGTCTGGTGTGTGTGTGTGCGCGCGTGCGCACGTGCGTATGTGTGTTCTGCACATCTCTGTCTTATATGCTACATTAAAATGAAAAATAATCAAAAGCTAAATTTCTGGTCTCAAATATTTTAAATTCTGGTTGGACCATAAAATAAGTGCAGGTACTCCAAGTGTGTTTACAAAGTAGATTTTATTAAATGAACTGATACCTTTGTACATAAAAGATTAAAGTAAAAAATTATCACAGTTTTTAGGAAGTATGGAGGGAAGTAAGTTAGGAGCTTCATTCCAGACCTTCCCCAGAAGAGCCCCAAGACATATTTTTGAATTTCCTTAACTGCTTTCGGCAGTATTTAGTCAGTTGGATGGTTCTTTGTCCCTTAAACATGGCTGGCCGTTATTATCCTGATAGTAGAGACTATGGGCTGGTTAAGGTTACGTGTGTTTAATCTTCATAGGCAAATGCTATGGAACATCTTTATCTGTCACATTCAGGTTCCATAAAACCCCTTTTGAAGGTTGCATATTGCAAAAAGTAGAGCTCGAAAGTAGGTCACAGTCCTAAGAGACACACTGGAATCAACATCTGAAATTGAAAAGCTATTCTCCATCTGTATTAAGTTTTTAGGTTACCACTAAGAAAAAAAGCATACTAAAATTAGATGAAATAAAGGAAAACCGACTCATTCAAAAGGTAAAGAACTGTCGAATTTACGCTAAAAAGTTTTCTTTTGTCTTTTCTTCCCTCTATCATTATGTCTAAAAATTGCAGTTAATCTGGGTAGCAGCCCTCAGAGCTGAGAGCTGGTCCGCTTTGCCATGCTCTTGTTTCTTCTGAGTGCTGGCAGTTGGGCCTGTGTGCCTTTTCTCTGTTTCAGAAACTCATTGCCAAGTAAGGACCTTTAAAAGTCAGTTACTGTGGACTTAAACATTTCAGAACAGAATCAACTCTTTGGTTTGATTTTTCAGAGGTCATTCTCTCATAGGTAGTTGCATCAGCTTTTTCTATAAATCAGTGTGTAAGCAATGGGTTTTCTTAATTCAGTCTTGTCCAGAAAGCTACCAAAGCGTGACAAGAGAATATTTTTCCATAAGAAGAAGAACAAACTGAATTACCAATAGGTACTCTTTTTATGGGAGAAGTTTGGAAACAAAGGTTAATAAATTTTCAGTTTTGAGAAGGAGATTCTTTATAAAACATTTAAACAAATACCTGAGAAATTTTCTCAGAAATATAGTACCTGCAAACCTATTTCTCTAAATATTTTCTGGATAATTATTGTCTTTTTCTTTGGCTGATGATGGCAAATAGAAATATGAGAAATTTTTCTTGGAAGCATAAAGCTTTAGTATTAATATATTGATGTTATCTTCTTACATGTTGTCCATGGGTTGCTTCGTATACTTAAATTGTGAATATAATTTGGGTCTTAAATTCCAGATCGCTCACAGACACTTGTGCTTTCCCGTGTCCTAGAACAGGTGGTTCCTGTCCACAGAGTGGTGATATTCAGGCTCTAGAAGCCTGATTCTCTCACTCAGTGACTGGGCCATTAGAACAGATAATTTAACTGCACTAGGTATGAGTTTTCTGTGGGTAAATGGCAGTGAATGCTGGCTACCCCACTGTGTTACCGTGAGAATGATCCATGTACGATACTGCCTTTGGCTAGCTCACAGTCAGTGTACGATAAATGGCAGCCACCATCACTGAGGTGGTTATTGTGGGTGGTCTTTGAAGGACTAGTTTGCATTTTCTAGGTTATAAATATTTTGTAGGGTAGGAACCATGGACCTTCGTTTCAGATGCTTACAAGGAATGGTTTCTTTCGTTTAGGGATTTTCAAACTAGTATATAGGGTTCATTAAAATAACAATTCCTTAATAAACCATAATGGAAAAGAATACTTTAGAGAGGAATATAAGATTTCCCTCGGGGTCCAGTAGTTAAGACTCCATGCTTCCACTGCAGGGCGCATGAGTTCAGTTCCTGATTGGGGAAGTTCTGCATGCCCTGAGTGTGGCCAAGAAAAAATCATAGAAATGAATAAAAATGTCTATATGTGTATAACTGAGTCACTTTGCTGTGCAGCAGAGATTGGCACAACACTGTGTAAATCAGCTATACTTCAGTAAATAAATAGCATTTTGGAAAAAAAAAATTCCTCTAAGAGTTTTCTTCAGTGTGATTTTGGTGATAGAAATCTTGTTTGGCAATTAAGCACTAACATGCTAGTCAGAGAGTAATAATAGCTACCTGAACTCTGACATTCTGTCAGCAACTGCTGAAAGAATATTTTGTAAAAATTAGCACTATCATTATTACTTGAACTTCATGAAATCTTGAATCTTTCTAACTAATCACTGTAGTTATAGATATCACAGAGTGTGTGAGCGCAGATGCTCAATCATGTCTGACTCTTTTGCAGCCCCATGAACTGTAGCCTGTCAGGCTCCTCTGTCCATGAGATTCTGCAGCCAAGGATACTGGAGTGGGTTGCCATTTCCTTCTCCAGGGGATCTTTCCAACCCAGGGATTGAACCTGGTCTCCTGTATTGGCAGACAAGATTATTTACTACTAGCGCCACCTGGGAAGCCCAAGATATCACAGAGGAAATAATACATGAGATCTTTTTCTTCTAATATATTGCACATTAGTATATTCTGATATACTGTGTATTAATCAGTGTACAATCAGCTGTCCAGTTTTGTGCAGGTAAATAAGAAATGATGAACCAGGATTATTTCTTTTCTTCTTGGAATCAAAGTGACAGCCTAGCTTAGACTTTCAATTAAGCTTCCCACTTCCTACCTGTGTTCTTGTATTGGTTTCTCAGGTAGGAGCATTTTCTCTGCATGGACAGAAGCAGTTGATAAACTCAACTCCAACAGAGAAATAAATTACATGCCAGCTATAATGAGACATCAACGTCTAGTAAATTTTCTTTTTGCCTGTAAAAAAAAGTGGCAGTATGAAGTAAGAGTCAATAATTATTTATTGTTAATTCCCTAATGTTGCCTTCTGATGTGCATGTAAATTGTGGTGTGACTAAATTGGACAGAATTATCAGTTATTTAACATATTCACTCTAGTGCACGTGGATGAAAGTGACTGATATTCTAGCAGGGATCCTTTGTGTTCCACTGAAGCATGTGGGTATCCATCCTGCCGTCCGATACAAATGTATTGCTCACTGAATTTAATGAAAATTACCTTGATTCACAGCAAGCCAGGCACTCAGTTCAAGGAATCATCACTATATTCTCAGATGTGTTAAACTCCATTTCCATGTTTCCACCTTTTGGGGGGAGCTTGTACTTTCTAGTTATAGATTCTTGTGGGAGGTCCAAGGCCTGCTTCTGTTTTGTCTCAGAGAATAATACAATAACCACTATATACTACTTGCTTTGTTTCATTGATATTTCTTCATTAGCTTTCTTTTTGAACATTATTTCATGCTCTGGTGATAAGAGGCAGACCACACTTGTAAATAATTACACCCTTTTTCTAAGATACCTTGAGGAGAATGCTATATAGAATTTTATTTTCACATATATAATTCCTTTCAGTAATTACTACCAGAAAAATTGGGTGTCTCTGTTGAATGAATACCATGTCTAAAAACAAGAAGGATACAATTAAATCAATCAGTAGGTGGGAAATACTTAGGTAAGTACAGAAATATAGGCTGTACTTCAGATCTAAGATCATTTCTGCATCTGAATCAGAAACCATAAACATTTGATACAAAAACACAAGTAGGCCAGTAAAGTCTTGGTTGCGTTTTTGCCAAACCCTATTAAGTTTTCTTGGAATTATCTCTCCCAGCCATCTTTTAATCTCTAGGTCCCTGCCATCTCCAAAGTCCAGTCTCTTTCATTGGTTTATTTTTAATGTTTGCTAGTAAAGTGTTCACATTAATCTAGACTAAATATTGCTTTATCATTCACTGCCACAGAAAATCACCAAAGTGGCCTCTTCTTCACCATCATTACTAAACAGTTCCGTCAGTCCGATATTTTCTTGATTCAGTTCCTCTCCTGCTCTCCAACCTTATTTTCTTTGCTCTGAAGACAAACCTCTTGCAATCAGCTCACCCTGTTCCCAGTATGATTATGCCACATCCCACTTGCCTAAAAGATGATCAGGTTTCGCCATAATCCTCAATTTTGAAATACTCCTTATTCTTTAAAGATCAACACTGAGGACTGATTGCTTTTCTGATTATTCCAACTCTCGTTGCTAATCCTATCCTCTTAAGTTCTCTTGCACAAGTTGCATCCATTTAGCATTTAATTATTGTATTTAATTTAACTTATGGATAATGTATCTTACAGTCAATGACATTTCCCTATTTGTTCTTACCATTAGGAAGCACAGGGCTGGATTACTGGCTGATCTTTAGTCGTTGCGGAGAATCTTTGTTATCCATTCCGACATACTAACTTTCCTACAGCATCCTCTTCATTGTGCTCCTTCTCTTTTGAAATTATTTCTTCTCATTTTTTAATCTTCTTATATATTCTCTCTTCTTGTAAGCCATCTAAACCCTTGTTGTTTAGTGGCTAAGTCGTGTCCGATTCTTTTTTTTTTTTTTTTTTCCATTTTTTTTTTATTTTTTATTTTTTTTAATTTTAGTTTTTTATTTTTTAAATTTTAAAATCTTTAATTCTTACATGCATTCCCAAACATGAACCCCCCTCCCACCTCCCTCCCCATAACAACTTTCTGGGTCATCCCCATGCACCAGCCCCAAGCATGCTGCATCCTGCGTCAGACATAGACTGGCGATTCAATTCACATGATAGTATACATGTTAGAATGTCATTCTCCCAAATCATCCCACCCTCTCCCTCTCCCTCTGAGTCCAAAAGTCCGTTATACACATCTGTGTCTCTTTCCCTGTCTTGCATACAGGGTCGTCATTGCCATCTTCCTAAATTCCATATATATGTGTTAGTATACTGTATTGGTGTTTTTCTTTCTGGCTTACTTCACTCTGTATAATCGGCTCCAGTTTCATCCATCTCATCAGAACTGATTCAAATGAATTCTTTTTAACGGCTGAGTAATACTCCATTGTGTATATGTACCACAGCTTTCTTATCCATTCATCTGCTGATGGACATCTAGGTTGTTTCCATGTCCTGGCTATTATAAACAGTGCTGCAATGAACATTGGGGTACATGTGTCTCTTTCAATTCTGGTTTCCTCGGTGTGTATGCCCAGCAGTGGGATTGCTGGGTCATAAGGTAGTTCTATTTGCAATTTTTTAAGGAATCTCCACACCGTTCTCCATAGTGGCTGTACTAGTTTGCATTCCCACCAACAGTGTAGGAGGGTTCCCTTTTCTCCACACCCTCTCCAGCATTTATTGCTTGCAGATTTTTGGATCGCAGCCATTCTGACTGGTGTGAAGTGGTACCTCATTGTGGTTTTGATTTGCATTTCTCTAATAATGAGTGATGTTGAGCATCTTTTCATGTGTTTGTTAGCCATCCGTATGTCTTCTTTGGAGAAACCTCATGCTTTTGCAACCCAGCCGGTTCCTCTCTGTCCATGAGATTTTCCAGGCAGAAATACTGGAGTGAGTTACCGTTTCCTTCTCCAAAGCCTTGTGGGGAGAGGTTACCTTCCGTGGGTGCTAAGCAGCCTTGTCTAGTCCTGACTGCTCTTCACCCAGAACATTTCTCAGGCTTGCGTTTATGGCAAGAAACCTTGAGGGATGAAATGTCAAGCAGGAGCAGGCTTGCTCACTGGTTACGAAAGCAGTGGGTTCCGCAGCTCAGTGTTCCTCAGTGGTGATGCTTACTCACTGTTTGCCCAGCGTCCATTCAAGCCCCTGGGACTTGGGCGCTGAAGGAGCCAGCGCATATACTCACACCCATGCTGCTTGCTGAGCTGCAAGCCGTCAGGTATTTTGCCTCTGACCCAGGAGTCTCGGGTCTTCACCAGTGCTCTCGACAGCAACGGGCTAACTTACGAGGTAGTCATCCACAGAAAACCAGATCCTAGACCAAACCATGCTTTACAGAAACAGAGAAACTATTCCATCCACTCATATAAAGGATGTGTTTTGAGGCTTTAAGACCAACCCACTGTGCTTAGCACTGTCCTAAACATGCTGATCATGTAATTAGATGTAAGTAAATATACCAACTATGCTTGGCAGAACTTAAACCTTTCATAAAATCATGGCAGCCGTTAACAATGATTCAATCGGTCACTTCGTAGAATTATATTGAGAATCCTCAAGCTGTTAAAATGGCTTGACTTTTCTGCTTCAACTAAAAAAATGAGTAGAGAACACATTTCACTTCAGCTTTCCTGTGGGGAGGTTTCTGAAGAGACGTCTGTATAGAATTAGCAGTTTTATTTAGCTGTCTACCTCAGCTCTGTGCTCTGCCTTGTTTTATCCTCTTTCTTCCTTTTTTCTTCCTTTAATGTGTTTTCTCGTTGAGAACGCAGCACCTCTGTGTGGACCAAAAGCAGTAACGTAAGTTTTTAAATGGTTAGAGTGTTTTTTAAACTCCAGCCTTAAGAGATAAAAGGAAATTATGAGTTTAAGAATCAATGACATATGACCGCTGAAGTATTGGGATAGAAAAAAGTGAATATTCACTGATCAGTTAGCAAGTGTCAGGTCCTTTGAAAGTGCTTTACGTGCATTATATCATTAAATCTCCCAATTATCTAAGAGTTAAGTATTATTGAGGGAGAAACTAGACTATTCAAAAAGGAGACTAAGTAGTGTTAGGGAACCAGCCCAAGCGCCTGGCAAAACCTGACTCCTACCAGATGGGCCAGCCATTTACACCAAAGGCACTTAACCATGAACTCACGCATCCAGGGAGAGTTAAAGGAAGATAGGGCGAGATGGCCGTGGCCCCATCAGAACCTGTTTTCCCATCCTCCAGGGAAGAAGACTATGTTTCCCAGCCCTCCTCCACCCCCTTGCATCTAGGCATGAACCTATGGGTGGTTCTCTCTCTACAGTGGAATGTGAGCAGAGATGACAGACCAGCCACGAGTGTGCCTCCCGCAGGATCTCTCTCCATCTACTTGCTAAAAGCATAGGACTTCAAGGATCCTAGCAAGGAGTGGAAGGAGTCCAGGTGTCTGAGACATCATGCAGAAGACACTCCCCTGAGCACCAGCAGTGGGCGGGGCTGATGCTAGAACGAGAAAGAAGAGCTTTTATTATGTGACAGCACTAATATTTCAAGTTTATCTTACTACAGCAGCTCCCATTACCTTACTAATTCGGGTGGAAATGACCAGAATATCACCTTTCAGTTCAGTTCAGTCACTCAGTTGTGTCTGGCTCTTTGCGACCCCATGAATCACAGCACGCCAGGCCTCCCTGTCCATCACCAACTCCTGGAGTTCACTCAAACTTATGTCCATCGAGTCGGTGATGCCATCCAGCCATCTCATCCTCGGTCGTCCCCTTCTCCTCCTGCCCCCAATCCCTCCCAGCATCAGAGTCTTTTCCGATGAGTCAACTCTTCGCATGAGGTGGCCAAAGTATTGGAGTTTCAGCTTCAGCATCAGTCCTTCCAATGAATACCCAGGGCTGATATCCTTTAGGATGGACTGGTTGGATCTCCTTGCAGTCCAAGGGACTCTCAAGAGTCTTCTCCAACACCACAGTTCAAAAGCATCAATTCTTCGGTGCTCAGCTTTCTTCACAGTCCAACTTTCACATCCATACATGACTACTGGAAAAACCGTAGCCTTAACTAGACAGACCTTTGTTGGCAAAGTAATGTCTCTGCTTTTGAATATACTATCCAGGTTGGTCATAACTTTCCTTCCAAGGAGTAAGCGCCTTTTAATTTCATGGCTGCAGTCACCATCTGCAGTGATTTTGGAGCCCCCAAAAATAAAGTCTGCCACTGTTTCCATTGTTTCCCCATCTATTTCCCATGAAGTGATGGGACCAGGTGCCATGATCTTCATTTTCTGAATGTTGAGCTTTAAGCAAACGTTTTTACTCTCCACTTTCACTTTCATCAAGAGGCTTTTGAGTTCTTCTTCACTTTCTGCCATAAGGGTGGTGTCATCTGCATATCTGAGGTTATTGATATTTCTCCCAGCAATCTTGATTTCATCTTGTGCTTCTTCCAGCCCAGCCTTTCTCATGATGTACTCTATATATAAATTAAATAAGCAGGGTGACAATATACAGCCTTGACGTACTCCTTTTCCTATTTGGAACCAGTCTGTTGTTCCATGTCCAGTTCTAACTGTTGCTTCCTGACCTGCATATAGGTTTCTCAGGAGACAGGTCAGGTGGTCTGGTATTCCCATCTCTTTCAGAATTTTCCACAGTTTATTGTGATCCACACAGTCAAAGGCTTTGGCATAGTAAAGAAAGCAGAAATAGATGTTTTTTCTGGAACTCTCTTGCTTTTTCCATGATCCAGCGGATGTTGGCAATTTGATCTCTGGTTCCTCTGCCTTTCCTAAAACCAGCTTGAACATCAGGAAGTTCACGGTTCACGTATTGCTGAAGCCTGGCTTGGAGAATTTTGAGCATTACTTTATTAGCGTGTGAGATGAGTGCAATTGTGCAGTAGTATATCACCCTTAAGAGCACTCAAATATGTTTAAATATTTGATTAAACCATGATGGCGTTATTTGGGGGGGTGGGCTTCTAAAATATTTGATTATTACCTTGCAAATGTGAAAGAGCAGATATTGTTATTAATATTACCCTTACAAAAAGAAAAAGCTCTGAAAATATGAATATGTTAGGAGTGGTGTAATAGTTGGTTATCACCTGGTGAGTGAACTGCCTCTCTTTAATTGGGCAAGTAGGGGACTTCCCTGGGGGTCGAGTGGCTACAGCTCCATGCTCCCAGTGTAGGGGCCCGGGTTCAGTCCCTGGTCAGGGAACTAGATCCCACATGCTGCAACTAAGACCTGGTACAGCCAAACAAATAAAAATAAATATTAATTGGGCAATTAATTGAATTTCTATGAACCCCAGTTCCCTAGTCAGTAAAATGAAACAATCCAACCTCTTTAGGGTTACTCTCACATTTCTTGAGAGGTTACTCTCACATTTCTTCTATCCTTGAGGATAGAAATAGTGTCCAGTTTATCTGTGTGTCTATATTAGCCCTGTTGTAGCACGTAGGGTGTGTCAATATATATTGAATGAATTTCTGATGGAAGAGAACATGATATCCTTTTAGAAAGCACTTTGAGTCAAAAGCCATAAATGTATCTATTCTAGTTGGCCCAGTATTAACATGCAGCATTATTTATGAATAATCCAAATAAGAGAAGAGATGAGATTGGATAGGGTTGCAGAAGCCTTATTTCAGTCTTTGAAAATCGTCTATGTATCCAGCTGTAACTGAGTGATTTGGTGAAGCGTGGTGCAGTTTTCCTGCTTTTAAAAGGTAAATAACTCCCGGTGACTATAGTTAATGGTACTTTGCTGTGTATCAGAAAGTAGTTCTGAGAGAAAAAATAGTTGTGGATATGTTTGATGGTGGATGTAACTGGAATAATGGTAGTGGCCATTCTGCAATATATATAAACCTCAAATCATTACGTTGTGCACTTGACATTAGCATTATGTCAGTTATACCACAATTAATACACAGTTAATAAATACATACATAAATAAAAGGTAGCATAAACCACATAAATATCATGCACGTTTATGCTAGATAACTAACGGAAACAGAAATGGAACTATATCTTTATGAAAATTATTGGAAAATGAAATTTCCACTTAGGAAAGCCTTAGAAGGGAACATACACAGGAAGTGGAAAACGTTTTTGCTATGTTAGTGATAGAACCATAGAATAACTTTTTTTCCTTTTCAATTGATTTACATGGTGAGATGGGAGAGGAGTCTAGAAAAGAATGTATGGGGCTAACTATTTAAGGCTGTTGAATGGCAAAAAGCACCTTTGTGCTTCATTCTGTGGGTACCAGGTGGGTATGCATCATGTCACAGTATTATATAGATCTGTGATTGAATCTAGTTTTTAGAAAGGTGATTTGTGGTGAGAGAATGTGGTAACAGGGAGATGGGTCAGGCAGTTTCTGCAACAGTTCAGGTGGTGGTCGGGCGAATGTGGATTAACTGTGTCTTTCTCTTTTCTGATGCTTTCACATCTGGGTCCTTGCTTACCCCAGAGAGATGGCTCCTCCCAGGGTTGGCCAGTTTCTAGAGATTAGAAACAACTGGCTCAGGAGGACTTCCCTGGTGGCTCAGATGGTAAAGCATATGACTACAATGCGGGATGCCCAGGTTCGATCCCTGGCTTGGGAAGATCCTCTGCAGAATGAAATGGCAACCCACTCCAGTACTCTTGCCTGGAAAATCTCATGGATGGAGGAGCATGGTAGGCTACAGTCCATCGGGTTGCAGAGTCTGACAGACTGAGCAACTTCACTTTCACTTTCAGGAGGATATTCTTTCAGTTGCAAACGAACCAATTCAGAGCCTCTCTGGTTCATTATCCACAAGTCCTAATCACCCCCAGGCCAGACCCCAGACAGCTAGGGACAAGCCCTGTACCAGGAGCCTACCGCAGATATTCAAACTAGACAGTCAGAAGCCTGTTTGCCTGCTTCGCCCCCTCCTTCCTGCAGAAACCACAGGAGAGGCCCTCACTCACAGCTCTCCTGCCTCCTGACCCACCCGATGCTTCCTTGGGGGAATGAGGAGAGGGCCCTGCATGGTGCGGCCTCCCCCACCTCCTGGTAGCTGGGATCTGTTGGCCTTACATAAGTCAGGTTTTCTATTAGTATTCTTTATTTTAAAACAAGAAGTTGTGGACCTAAATGAAAGCAGTAAAGTGAGGACAGGGAAAAAGATGAAGCGATGTTTAGGTGTCAGAATGACAAGGCTTTAAAAAATTTTTTCTTTATTTTTAATTGGAGTATACAAGGTTGTGTTAGTTTCTGATGTACAGCAGGTGAATCAGCTGCATGTGTGTGAGTGTGTATATCCACTCCCTCTTGAACCTGCCTCCTGCTCCCCCAGTCTCACCCCGCTAGGTCGTCACAGAGCCCCGAGCTGGGTGCCCATGCTGCACGGCAGCTTCCCACTAGCTGTCTAGCTGTGTTACACGTGCTAGCGCTCCTCTGTCAACCCGTCTCACCCTCTCCTTTCCCCAAGGTCCACAAGTCCCTTCTCCGTGTCTGTGTGCCTACTTCTGCCCCACAAATAGGTTTGAGTGATATGGGTGAACCTTAAGTCAGTCATACAGAGGGAAGTAAGTCAGAAATAGAAAAAGAAGTATCACATATTAATGCATAGTCGTGGAGTCTAGAAAGGCGGTACTGATGAACTATTTGTGGGGCAGAGTTACAGGTTTTGATGGTGACGTTATGTGGGGATAAACGGATGCGGGGAGCAGCTGATTCCTGACAGATCTCTAGCATAATGATGCTGTGGAAAGTGATAAACTAGAAGAGGTTTTGAGGGAAAAGAAACACCTCTGATTTGGAGCTTGTAGGGTTTCAGTTCAGTTCAGTCACTCAGTTGTGTCCAGGTTTTTGCGACCCCATGGAGCGCAGCAAGCCAGGCCTCCCTGTCCATCACTGACTTCTGGAGCTTACTCAAACTCATGTCCTTCAAGTCGGTGATGCCATCCAGCCATCTCATCCTGTGTCGTCCCCTTCTCCTCCCGCCTTCAATCTTTCCCAGCATCAGGGTTTTTTCAAATGAATCAGCTCTCTGCATCAGGTGGCCAAAGTATTGGAGCTTCAGCATCAGTCCTTCCAGTGAATATTCAGGACTGATTTCCCTTAGGATTGACTGGTTGGATCTCCTTGTAGTTCAAGGGACTCTCAAGAGTCTTCTCCAACACCACAGTTCAAAAGCATCAATTCTTCAGCACTCAGCTTTCTTTATAGTCCAACTCTCACATCCATACATAACTACTGGAAAAATCGTAGCTTTGACTAACGAACCTTTGTTGGTAAAATAATGTCTTTCCTTTTTTTTGTAGGGTTTAGGGTCCTGAAGGACATCCATATAGAAATATCTAGGAGGCAGTAATAAAGATGTATCCTGAATAGTGGTTTTGTATCTTTTATCACCATGACCCACAGTATCATATATATTTTACATTTGACCCTATACACAACCCTATACACCCTATACAGAAAATTTCTTTTCTGTAATGTTATAGTTTATTTGTTCTTTTATTATTTTGTTCTTTTAATTTTTACAATGTTGTATTGATGTCTGCCATACAACAGCATGAATCAGTTAGACATCTATCCCCTCCCCCTTGAGCCTTCCTCCCTTCCCCCCATCCCACCCTCTTGGTCATCACAGAGCACCAGACTGGGCTCCCTGCATTTTACAGCAGCTTCTCACCAGCTGTCCACTTTACACACGACAGTGTATGTATGTTGATACCACTTTCTCCATTCATCTCACTCCTCTCTCCCCCCCACACAAGTCCCTTCTCTACATCCGCTGAGACGAGCCTCTTTGCACAAATACAATTTATTTCACAGAACAATACCTCTCTCTTTTGTGATGCTCCCTGAGAGTTTCTATCTCTGCCTTCCACTGTGTTTCATTTTTAAATGTGAGTTGTAAGCCACTAAATTGAATTCATGACCTGCTACAGAGTTACAGGCCATCCTTTGGAAAACACTGGTCTGGGGCATTAAAAAAAAAAAAAAACAGATTGAAAAGATTTTAACATCTTAAATATACTGATATTAGCTGAAGCTGTGGGACGTTTTCTAAGGACAAGGGTGGAGAGTAGCAACATTTCCCAGATTATAACAGTGTAGAATACCACACATTTAAAAATGTTAAAGTGGATAGAGGAAGGGGAGTCTGCTTTTGCTGGGAAAGAATAGTAAATCTTAGTGGTAGAATCACCAATGTTAAGAAACCAAGAAGGGAAGACTTTACAGGTGGGCAGTGTTATGCTCCGTGTCCGTGTCCCCTACCCGACCGAATGAACAAGTCCACCAAAGTAATGCAAAAGGCATAAAGGGAGTTTATTTCTGGCACGCCAGGGTCCTAGCCTCTCTGACACAGCAGAATGCGGCTGGACCCCGAACAAAGAGGTATGGCGGTTTATATACAGTTTGTCCCTTAGTCCAGCAACAGGCATAGTTGGCACTACCTGATTGGTTACATGCGAAGCTGAGCTCATACATTCCCCTGATGCTGCTTCCCTATAGATTTTTCTTATTTGGTATGGAATGTTTAGCGCAGGAGCTACTGACCTCCTTATTTGGTTATGGAATGTTTAGCGCAGGAGCTACTGTCCCAGGTCCCTGATGTAGTTACACACCTCACTAAGTCTTCCGATAACCTAACAGGCAGTAATCACAGATACTGATGACATCAAATAATAGGAAGAATGACAAGACTGGGTTCATAATCGAAGCTGTCATGGGTGGTAAATGAAGAGTAGGTAAGAAGGTAGATGAGTAGGCTGCAGTGGCTGGAAAAATGAATGGGAGGTAAATGAAGAGAAGCAGAGAAGGTTCTACTTATTTTTTCAGAGAGTTCTTTAAAGAAGAAAAGATGTAAATATCTGTCTGTCTTTCTAAGTGACAGTAACTACGGAGGGGTAGAAAAGGATTCAAGCAAATTCCTTGAAACAGGCTGTTGTGTTTGCTAAGGATACATGTTAAAGACTGAATCAATGTCTGCTGACTTTTTTTGAAAAGAGAATTTAAAGAGTTAAGAGGAAATAGATGAAAGTGACCAATAAGTGGAAAAATAATAGGAACAATTAAAATTACAACCACTGAATTTTTTCACTTGGAAATGGACAGCCTAGAAACTAATAGCAAGAATCATCTAATAAATAGGGCCCTAGATTAAGAAAGATGAAAAATAATCTGGTTAAATTAATATGTATTTGAATATACATGCATATACAAATATACACATGTATTTATTTTATTAATAATATATATGTAATTTCTTAAATGTAAATTGGTTTGGGGAGAATTAATGCATATAAGCTTTGTTAAGCCTAGGAATGAGGTTTAATGGAGATTAGGTCCGTTTTCTGAAACGCATGTTATTAATACATGCTTTGGATGCTTCACCTAGAAGAAATGGTAAATTACTACTGGAAGCTCTTTACAATTCTGTGTGTTTGTGATCTTATCTGTGTTCCAGTAAAAGTCCAATCTAATATTGGTTAAAAAGTTTTCACTGCTGCTGCTGCTGCTGCTAAGTCGCTTCAGTCGTGTCCAGCTCTGTGTGACCCCATAGACAGCAGCCCACCAGGCTCCACCGTCCCTGGGATTCTCCAGGCAAGAACATTGAAGTGGGTTGCCATTTCCTTCTCCAATGCAGGAAAGTGAAAAGTGAAAGTGAAGTCGCTCAGTCGTGTCTGACTAGAAGCTGCTAAATAAATTAGTCCTCATTTTTAAAAAATTTTGTGATTCCACACACAGTTTAAAGAAGCAACTCTGTAGTGATCACTCTTGCACGCTGTGTTAGTCTGCAATTCAGAGGCTCGCCGTGGTCCTGCAGGACCAAAATGTTGATTGTTGTTGACTCAAGAAGTGAAGCTTGTGGATGCAAAAATTAACATGATACAGTTCTGTGTGTGTATCCTCGGTTGCTCATTCGTCTCCCACTCTCTGCAACCTGGAAATTTCCTTATAATGTGGGATATCACAGGAGTGCTAATCCAGTCTAATCACAGATGTCATTCACACTCGTGGGGAGGAGTTGATACACGGCTTGTGTGTGTACACCAAGGGATGGGGATTTTGAAGATCAAAAAGGATTTTTGCAGATGTAGCTAAGGTTCCTAATTTAGAAATCCCATGGACAAAGGAGCCTGGCAGGCTTGAGTCCATAGGGTCTCAAGAATCAGATACAACTTAGTGACTAAACCACCACCAGTTAGTCGTGTATTCTGCTGGGCTTAGTCACTCAGTTGTGTCTGACTCTCTGCAACCCCAGGGACTGTAGCCCACCAGGCTCTTCTGTCCATGGAATTTCCTAGGCAAGAATACTGCAGTGGGTTGCCATTTCTCCAGGGGATCCTCCCAACCTGGGGATTGAACCCACGTCTTCTGCATTGCAGACGGACTCTTTACCAACTGAGCCACCAGGGAAGTTCACCTGGGGCCTGTAACTGTGGGGAACTAAATCACGACAGCAAACCAGATGAGCTGGAATAGACACCTCGATTGAGCTCCTGATAAACACAGCAGCTTGGCTGACACCTACATTTCAACCTGATGAGATCCTGAGCAGAGAACCCAGTGAACATGAGCCTGGACCTTCCTGATCCATAGAAACTGTGACATAATAAATTTGTTGTTGTAAACAGCTTAGATTAACTGGAAAATTATTACTCAGCAACAGAAAACTAATATAGGAGCACAGAGACGAAAATCAAAGACTGCAGGGCATCCCATACCTATTCAGAGAAGCACTCCCTGTTCAGTGTGGTGTCCGTGTGTCGTATTTGTTAGCAGAGTACTTGCAGTGTGGCTGGGCTGAACTGAGATAAACTGCACTGTGAATAAACAGTAGGTTCTAAAGCCTTAGAGCCAAACAAACAAAAAAAAAGAACATGAAATCTATGATTTGTATATCGCTTCCATGATGATATTTTTTGGATCAGTTCAGTCGCTCAATCCTGTGCGACTCTGCGACTCCATGAATCACAGCACGCCAGGCCTCCCTGTCCATCACCAACTCCTGGAGTTTACCCAAACTCATGTCCATCGAGTCAGGGATGCCATCCTCGGTCGTCCCCTTTTCCTCCTGCCCTCAATCCCTCCCAGCATCAGGGTCTTTTCCGATGAGTCAGCTCTTCACATGAGGTGGCCAAAGTACTGGAGTTTCAACTTTAGCATCAGTCCTTCCAATGAACACCCAGGATTGATCTCCTTTAGGATGGACCAGTTGGATCTCCTAAGTCCAAAGGACTCTCAAGAGTCTTCTCCAACACCACAGTTCAAAAGCATCAATTCTTTGGCGCTCAGCTTTCTTTACAGTCCAACTCTCACATCCATACATGACCACTGGAAAAACCATAGTCTTGACTAGACGGACCTTTGTTGGCAAACTAATGTCTCTGCTTTTGAATATGCTATCTAGGTTGGTCATAACTTTCCTTCCAAGGAGTAAGCATCTTTTAATTTCATGGCTATGTTAGACTAAATTAACTGTATTGCTAAATACATTCAACCTGTTTCTTTTTCCTTTTTTCAATGTGATTACTAAAACATTAAAATTATATGAGGCTTACATGGGTCTTTGGACAGAGGAGAAGTTGAAAGATAAGTAAAAATTCCATTTCACCAGAAATTACAGTTATTTGCATTTTTATGTACTACCTTTCTATTATTTTTAAGGCATAAATTTTTCTTTCCCTCTGCTGTTTATTCCATGATATCAAGAAACAGGTACAGGGCAAGAGAAAAACCGCACAGTGAGTGAGCTTAAAGTGTTTGCCTGAGATGTCACATTCGTTAAGTGAACGAGCTGACCCCATGTCTTTCTGGCTCCAAATTGTCCTCTAAAACCTACATTCTTCTACACATAACACAATACCTCTCCTGAAAAATCTTGACAGAAAAAAATGATGACTCAGTATTATATTACAGAAAGTATTAAACACAGAAAGAAAACTCAGCAAGGCCTGAAATTTTACATTATTATGGAAGATTTTTTTCTTTTTTTGTAGTTTCTAAGTAGTTACCAAAATGTTTACAGGGTTGGTGGTAAATTTGTTTTCTAGAATATGTTCAAGAGGTATGGATTTCCCAGGTAGCACTAGTGGTAAAGAATAATCTCCCTGACAATGCAGGAGCCACAGGAGATGCAGGTCCTATCCCTGGGTCGGGAAGATCCCGTGGAGGAGGAAATGGCAACCCATTCCAGTATTCTTGCCTGGGAAATCCCCTGGACAGAGGAGCCTGGTGGGCTATAATCCATGGGGTCTCAGAGTTGCACACAACTGAGCGACTGAGCTTTTTTTGATGATCCAGCGGATTTTGGCAATTTGATCTCTGGTTCCTCTGCCTTTTCTAAAACCAGCTTGAACATCTGGAAGTTCACAGTTCACGTATTGCTGAAGCCTGGCTTTGAGAATTTTGAGCATTACTTTACTAGTGTGTGAGCTGAGTGCATTGTGCAGTAGTTTGAGCATTCTTTGGCATTGACCTACCTCTTGAGAAACCTATATGCAGGTCAGGAAGCAACAGTTAGAACTGGACATGGAACAACAGACTGGTTCCAAATAGGAAAAGGAGGACGTCAAGGCTGTATATTGTCACCCTGCTTATTTAACTTATATGTAGAGTACATCATGAGAAAGGCTGGGCTGGAAGAAGCACAAGCTGAAATCAAGATTGCTGGGAGAAATATCAATAACCTCAGATATGCAGATGACACCACCCTTATGGCAGAAAGTGAAGAGGAACTCAAAAGCCTCTTGATGAAAGTGAAAGTGGAGAGTGAAAACGTTTGCTTAAAGCTCAACATTCAGAAAATGAAGATCATGGCACCTGGTCCCATCACTTTATGGGAAATAGATGGGGAAACAATGGAAACAGTGGCAGACTTTATTTTTGGGGGCTCCAAAATCACTGCAGATGGTGATTGCAGCCATGAAATTAAAAGACGCTTACTCCTTGGAAGAAAAGTTTTGACCAACCTAGATAGCATATTGAAAAGCAGAGACATTACTTTGCTAAGAAAGGTCCGTCTAGTCAAGGCTATGGTTTTTCCAGTAGTCATGTATGGATGTGAGAATTGGACTGTGAAGAAAGCTGAGCGCCAAAGAATTGATGCTTTTGAACTGTGGTGTTGGAGAAGACTCT
This sequence comes from Ovis canadensis, assembly GCF_042477335.2. NCBI lineage: Eukaryota > Metazoa > Chordata > Mammalia > Artiodactyla > Bovidae > Ovis > Ovis canadensis. The sequence goes on from NC_091270.1 coordinate 29,011,436, forward strand.
TGAGAGTCCCTTGGACTGCAAGGAGATCTAACTAGTCCATTCTAAAGGAGATCAGCCCTGGGTGTTCTTTGGAAGGAATGATGCTAAAGCTGAAACTCCAGTACTTTGGCCACCTCATGCGAATAACTGACTCATTGGAAAAGACCCTGATGCTGGGAGGAATTGGGGGCAGGAGGAGAAGGGGACGACAGAGGATGAGATGACTGGATGGCATCACCAACTCGATGGACGTGAATTTGAGTGAACTCTGGGGGTTGGTGATGGACAGAGAGTCCTGGAGTGCTGCAGTCCATGGGGTCACAAAGAGTCAGATACGACTGAACTAAACTGAAATAAACTGCTTTAGAGAGGGTTCTTTTTAAATGAAGTGCACAAGAAAAAGAAATGATAAACATACAAGAAGGAAAGAAAACTTAGCAGAGTATATTATCTTGTATATAGAAAATCTTAAGGAAAATCTTTTAAAAAAATTTCTTGAATAAGAATTGAGCAAGACACAAGACCAATATGTAAAAACAATTTTATATTTCTGTAGTCTGGCAACAAACAGTCTGAAAATGAAATTAAGAAAACAGTCAGACGTAGTAAATCCAGGCTGTGGACCGGCAGGGTTTTTTCACCACAGGTAGATATAGTTCTTTGGTATCTGAATAATACCAGAGGTGTATATTTGGGATATTTTGCCCTTAAATGGAAACATTTCATGTTGTTTTAATTCCAGAATATATATGGCTAAGTTTGAGCGTTCATTTCTGAATTTAGCTGAGAGTAGCTTATTTCACATCCTAGCTTTTTCAAAAAGCAAACATGAAAAGTTACGCATTAAATTATTCCTGCTAAATGTATGAGCTGGTAGGAGAGTTTGCTGCTGCTTTTTATTGCCCAACAGATGTTGGCATTTCAAAAATAAACACAGTTTTTTCCCTAGGAGTGAATTTCTTTCTTTATGAATCAGTTTTGAACAAGTTAGTGTATGCTTATATCTTCTAGAGAGTATGTGATTTATTATTTTGTAACAAAATGGCTTAAAAGAAAAATAATTATTGTACCATGAATTCATACATTAGCTCTTGCCTTCTCTCCTGGGCCATAGTTCTAATTATTTTTTCTAATGGTAATTGATAACCAGGTGAATTCCCTTGCTGTTACAGCTTTATAGAATTTTTTTTCCTCTTAGCTTTCTTGGGAATAATAGAAAATCTCCAAGTTCAAATATATGTCAAAGTGATGTACTTCTTCTCTACATAAATAATAACTGGAGAGGGGCCTGTTAAAGGTGGCTTTCATTTTTTATTTCAGGTTTGCATCAAAAAAGTAATGACAGTTCATTAGCACTTGAAATATCTAAAACTTCAAAAATATATTTCACAATTCAAGGTTAAGTGGGTCATCATCAGTTATGAAAAGAAGGATCATGCCCTGTGTAGAATGTTTCACATATTTCAAAGTGTTATCTCTTGCGGGGAAACACAAGTCACCATCCTTCTTCAGAGAAGTGACATGCCAATAGAAAGATCTATACAGGCTTACCCTTTAATATATGTGTAAAGGAGAGGCTTTGCAGACTTTTCCTTGGGGAAAGTTTCCCACTGACTCGAGTAGTTGTCGTCGGTATTAAAACATTAGATGGAAAGGATTGTCTGGTTATAAATTACCATGCTTTGTATGTGCCTTTGCCACGGCGCTTTTTAATACCGCTATATTTGCATGGAGAGTTTTAATTAAGAGATAACTGTCACCACAGGTTGGCTGCAGAAGGCTACAGACTCCAGCAGCGAGAGAAACGCTGCTGCCAAGTCGTGCAGGTTGGGTAGCAAATGGGGGGTCGGAAACATGAAATTAGGCTATAATTAAAGGCGTAGCAGTCACTTCTTTCTAATTGAATGAATAATATAAAAATATTTTAAATGCATTCACTTATTTTTTAATCATTTCTTATTCCTTTGAATGCCTCTTAAAGGACTATGAACGTTCCTGCCCCAGTAGGCACTTTTTTTTTTTTCATTTTCAAAACAAATTTTATTCATTGTTATTGGAGTAGAGCTGCTTTGCAATGTTGTGTTAGCTTCTGCTGTGTAGCGAAGTGAATCAGCTATCTGTATATGCGTATCCCTGTTTTGGATTTCTCTCCCGTTCAGGTCACCACAGAGCACCAAGCAGAGTTCCGTGTGCTGTACAGCAGGTTCTCGTTAGTGATCTATCTCATACATAGTAGTGCATGTATGTCAATCCCGACCTCCCAGCCCATCCCACCCTGCCTTCCCCTCTTGGTATAAATACGTCTGTTCTGTAATCTGTGTCTCTATTTCTGCTTTGCAAGTAGGTTCCTTTGTATCATTTTTCTTGATTCCACATATAAGCGATATTATACGATATTTATTTTTGTCTTTATGACTTACTTCACTCTGTATAACAGTCTCTAGATCCAGCCACATCTCTGCAAATTGCATAATTTCAAGGAAATTTTTAAAAAAAATGTCAACACATGGTTTGTTTTCTCAACTGGATAGTAAAAATTCTTAAACATGAAAGCTCTGATCCAAGATTTCATCTTTTCCTGTTGTTTCTCTAATAGATTTGAGTCAGGATTGTCCTTCCGTGTTCAGAAAAGAATTTTTCTTGCAAAGTGGCTTATAACAAAGCAAAGGATTATTTTACTTATTGTCTAGGAAAATGACTCAGAAGAGAGTCTCCTATGAAGTTCTGACTATTTAGAACTAGGAATATTTTATACATAAAGGTGGGAAATGAAGTTGAAATAATTCTGTGTTATTCATTCGTGGACCCCTTTTTATCCCATTTTAACATACATTTTGAGTAAGACATAATTGCGATTTCCAATCTTAATCCAGACTACGCACATGTGGATCACAGAAAGAATGCTCTAGCCTCAAGGTTGTAATTCTGATCAGGGCTCACTGTTTTCCCTTTCTGCTTTCACCATGTCAACCAGGTAATTGCTTCTGCTTGGTCTTCAGTTATCTGAACCAACTATAACCTTTCTGGAACAGGTAGGGTTTCTTTAGGCACAATAATGTGGGCGGGACAGCCGTCCAGGCCCTGTTTTCATAGTAAATTAGCAGGTACTGAGAAGGGAAAGTAATTGCCGTGCCATAATGTAACTTGAACTTAACATAATCTATTGTTTCTTAACTAAGGTATTTTGAATTATGGCAAATGTTCTTCCCCGAGAGGAAGTTTTGGACCATCTGAAAATGTTTGTGTTTAGTAAGAGCACGTCTTCTGATGTCTCTAATGATTGGCTTTGGTTTTTGGTCGAAAGTTATATACAGCCCATTTGGATTAGAAGGGGTTGGATATGGGCCAACCCACTCTCCTTTTTCATTTAAAAATAATTTTTAAGAGTGAGAGACAAGTTGAATAATTGGAGACAATAGAAACAAAGCATTCTACTTTATTACTCTATTTTATGATATCCTACATGTATTCTGTAGGGTATTTACTTAGCTCATATGTATGATACCATACTGCAAAGGCAACTATCCAGTTTAGAGGAAAGAATTTGCCATGGAAATAAAAGGGCTTGCCTACAGTTCATTTCATATCCTTTCCTCCTCCTTTTGTTATCCGTCACTTTCCTGTAACTGGGATGAAGCTCTCATCTTTTTAAATTTACAAATCCAGTTGACTAAGAGGCAATAGTTACTTAGGTTTATTTGAACAAGAAGAAAGAAAATATGTTCACAGCAGGGACACAAAAAATTATGAAATTTATTACTTTGCCAGATATTTGAATGTGTTATTTCAAAAGGTGATGTGTTCAGAATCTTGCATTGAGAACCAAAATCTGTCAGCTCACTCAGAATAATTGACTTAATATACCTCCATATTAGTGAAACTCTTAAAACCTGACCAGCTTTGTGAATCCAGACTTAGAGTCACTGCTTTTTTTAAATGAGAGGGAGTCAGATTATATCCAAACAAAACGAGGACCAGGAGAGGTTCTGTAGTTTACATGACCATATAGTAGGTATTAGTGGCCGTGAGTTTTGGACACTACCTCTTGGATCCTGACCCTGCCTTCCACTGCTCCACTCTGCCTCTGACTTTTGAGTAAAGAAAAATATGATGGTTGTGAAAATTTACCAAAAACCTGACCACAGGGGTGCTTTACAAAGCAGCTTCCCGTAGAGTATGTTGAAGATGTAATTTTCAATTTAAAAACAAAAATAGAAACTAGTTTCAGACACAAAGTTCATCTTTAGAACCATGCTGTTGGATACTCATTGTTGTGTCCAGTGTTACAAATTAAGATATGGAGACTTGGAGAGGTTACTTAGGTGATTTGTTCAGGGTCAGATAATAATAGCTGCCAAAACATAGAATTCGCAGCTGGTCTGACTTCAAACACCAACCACTTTCCATTACACTATGCTTTCTCTCCTTTGTACTTTATGCTTTTAACGCAAAATCAGTTTCTTATGAAGTAAAACATATCTGTTCGAATAAGAATGAATACTGCTATAGAGTATTAATATTTTTGAACTGTATCTGTCTCCACCCATCCCACATATGTCCACCTTGTATCAGAGTTATATTAAGGAATTTCCGTTACCCATAAGAGTTCCACTTCATCTGAGTCTCCTATGCCTCCATGCTTATAATTCACTGTCCTTCACATCATCCTTCAAAAGTGTGTAGGTGTAATAGGAAGGAACAAAATTGTGCTGTTCAGAGACATAGATGGTAGATGGCCCTAGAAACGTCCACACAGTACAGTAAGTCAGAAAGAGAAAAAAAATACTGTATAATATTGCTTATATATGGAATCTTGAAAAATGGTGCAAGTGATCTTATTTGCAAAGCAGAAGTAGAGACACAGACGTAGAGAACAACGCATGGATCCACAGGGGGAAGGGACAGTAAGATGGATTGGGAGACTGGGATGGACATGTATACGATACTGGGTATAGAATGGGGACTTCTGCTTCTCTGGTGGCTCAGCAGCCAAGAATCCGATGTCAAAAATCCAGTCAGGAATCAGTCCTACAATGCAGGAGATGCAGGTTTGACGCCTGGGTCACAAAGACCCCTGAAGTCGGAAGTGGCAGCCCACTCCAACATTCTTGAGTTGGAAATCCCATGGACAGAGGAGCCGGGCAGGCTACAGTCCCTGGGGTTGCAAGAGTCAGACCCACTTAGTGACTAAACCACCCCATGTATAAAGTAACTAATGAGAGCCTTCCGTATAGCACAGGAGACTCTACTCCACACTCAGTGGTGCCCTGTTTGGGAAGGAAATCCAGAGGACGGGATAGATGTGTTAGGAGAGCTGACTCACGTTGCTGTACGATAGTCTAACACAACATTGTAAAGCAACTATACGCCAAGAAAAGTTAATAATAAAGTGTAAAGCTCTAAAGTCACTCAACTCCTTGTCAGTTAGCAGTGTTACTTGTTCGCTTGGGTGGCATGCCATGTTCAAAATGAAGCCAGGAAGATGTCCAAATAAATGAAAGTCATTTTGATAAGAACCAAGCAAGGGGACATAATGAGGAAAACCACTGATTGATCACAATTGATTTGGTTTACTTTTTACTATTTTCGGTGCCTGACACCACTTTTTCTAGCACATTTCCTTCCTTCTGGGCCATCTGCACCCTAGGCAGAGGCAATCTCTGACTATCTCTTTCAGCGTGAACTACCCCTCCCTCCCCCTGTGTGTTTAGAACCCTCCCAGCCGCTCACTACCTTTAATTTAGTCGTTGGGCATTCTCCCTTCTCTTTCCGCTTTCCTTTTGCCCAAATCAAACACGTAACTCCTCTTCCTTGAGTAGAGCTACATAGCTGGCATGGTGGTTAATGCATTCAGGTTACAGGAAATAAGGTAAAGGAAATAGTGGGAAGAATGGATATCATTTGTTTTGCGTCTGCATCCTCTCTAGGACGTTAACTCTGGGAAGGTAGGACAGTAACCGTCTCATTCACCTCTCTATCCCCAGAGCCTCAAACAGTGAACTCGAATGAATGAAAGAATAAGTGAATGGCACTCACTTACTGGGAAGCCCCGACAGCTGTCCCAGCCATCTTACTGTCAAACCTTCGCCGGGGCAGCACATCTTCATTGCATACGAGGTGTTACCATTCTCGTGCTGACTCCAGCTACGTTTGATTCACCTTCAGACTGTGAATCTGTCTGATGAGCATGCTAACTTGATCATTACGACTGTGTGCAATGTTGTTGACGTGGTCACTCGTCTGTCTTCTAGTTTTTTGACACTAATTATTAGCACCTCTCCCTCCTTACGTTCTTGGACTTTTTCTGAGCTCCTAATACCCATTCCCTTCTTCAGGAGCTCTTCCCAACCCAGGGATTGAACCTGAGTCTCCTGCATTGAAGGTAGAAGCTTTGCCGTCTGAACTCCCAGGGAAGTTAATAATATCTGAAATTTCCTGGTGTGTATAATACATTCTGACAAATGAAATTTAGATAATTATATTGTTTTTCTTTAGAGATACCATGTGTTGTCTGTAGTGTTAAATTTGAAAGCAAGTATTTCAATTAAAAGAGTCAAACGTAGTTAACAGTCAAAAGAGGTGATCCAGTGGAATAGAAAGTTAAGAAACGGGCTCTGGCCAGATGTTTTTTCATTACCTACATTTTTTCCTTCAATCTTGAAACATCCTTCTGTTTTAACTTTCTGAAATTTGAATGTATTTTTTAATTGGTGTCAAAAGAAACTTGCTTGCTGTTGGATCGAGAAGTAAATGGTAACATGGTTGTCACCCTGATGCTCTGCCTAATTACGAATGATCAAAAGCAATTCGTTAGACTTCAAATGAGTTTTGTGACCTTATTACCAATGCAAAAAAAAAAAAAAGGTATATAATTGTATGGATCAAGAAGAATTAACACCTGTTGGTATTAAAACAAGCAAGCAACAACAACAAAAAAATTGTGAACATTTAACATCAGTTTTTGCCCCATACAGAAGTAATTAAAATGGAAGGCTGATGTTAAAATCTACAGTATCAGACATGAGAGGAAATATAGTTGCTGTGTGAATTTGGATAGGTTGTTTAACTTCTCTAAGTGTTTGTATTTTCACCTATGTGTAAGGAATTAGGCCAAGTGTATTTTGAGATCCTTTCATGTATTCTTACACTGGAAATGAATCTTCAAAGTTTAGCAAGATTTAAAACTGCTAGTAGTCTTCTAATGTCACATTCTTTGCAGCCTGCAAGGATTTCTCCAGTGCCATCTCCTGAAATTGTTTCAATAAAGGAAATTATAGAAATGGTAGTCTTTTTAAGAAATCGCAAAGTTCTGAAGAAAATAAGACTTTTTCTCTGGTCCTTTTTTGTATCTAGGGAAAAAAGAACTATTTATCAGCAAAGACCATTACCCAGAGGCTAAGAACAAATCGGGGCTCCATGTATTCAGACCAAAATGTTTCTTTTATTACAGAAGTGGTTTATTATGCTAAATTATGTGTTAGGTGGCAGCCTGGATGGGAGGGGAGTTGGGGGGAGAAGGGATACACGTATATGTATGGCTGAGTCACGCTGCTGTGTACCTCAAACTGTCACAGAGTTGTTAATCACCTATGCTCCGCTATACAGTAAAAAGTTTAACAGAACTGGTGTGTTAGTTCTAAAGCCGACCAACTTTATAGCACTATGAGTGACTCAGATGCTGAGTTCTGATCACTTCCAGTCTTCTGCCTTGATTATAGCAGTCAGCACTCCCCTTCACTCTGTTCCCTAGGTGCCCTCTGTGCCTGGTCATGCGCTCTTTAACTGCATCTGTGTGTAGCCTCAGTGACAAATTTTTGTGATTGCTGTGCTTGCAACTAAAACTCACCTTGGCTCCTGAGCTTGCCGATTTCTATTCCTGTAATTTTGAAGCAATTTCAGGGTAGATTCTAGCTTCTGGTATTATCATGTGGAAGGGGGAAGAAGCGTTTGACGTATTGGGGTCAGTAAAGTAACTGAACTTGAAAGGGGTCGGGAGAGATGGAAATAAGCACCGGGAAGGTTGCTCTTCTAGAAGGGAACCCAAGTCTAATATCACTTGGTCTTAAAAAGACTATCTCATGGCGTATTTTGTATATTATGGATGAATGGAATGCACTTCCAGGTGTATAAAGATGGGCTATGTGAGAACACCATGGAGAGAGTGTAGATAGAGAAGGAAACGGTGATCTCGCAGTCAAGCTCTGAGTGGTCAGAGGAGGGCTGATGGGTGAAGGAGATGGGACGAGAAGAAAACCAGGAGTCTGTGGTGTCAGGGAAACCCAAGGAGGAAAGTATTCGGAGGAATACGTGCTAGAGTCAAAGGCTTCTGAGATACTCAGTACAAAACACTAGCAGTTATTTTATTATAGTTGTTCAGTCACTAAGTCGTGTCTGACTCTGTGCGGCCCCATGAACCATAGCCCGCCAGGCTCTTCTGTCCATGGGATCCTCCAGGCAAGAATACTGGAGTGGGTTGCCGTTTCCTCCTCCAGGGAATTTTCCCAACTCAAGGATCTAGCCCGCCTCTCCTGCATTGGCAGGCAGATTCTTGACCATTATTTTATTATTATAAATAACAAATCACTTATAGTTATCCAAAAATTAGATCCCCAAAACAAATAAAAAGTAAGTAGCAGAGACATAAAATGGACTATGAAGTGATGTTAAAATGCTAACGTGCTAAACATGCTTTCACCCGTTTTGAAAGCTGGTATTAGTTATTTATATTCACAGTGACCACAACGTGAATCGGACCATATCAGGGTCCTCAAGACCACCCCTGGGTTAGAGGAGCTGCTGCGAGGACTCGCAGGCCTCAGTCTTACTAAGATTTCTTTCAGTGAAAGGACCCAAAGCAAAATCAGCCAAGGGAGAAGGCACGGGGTGGCGTCCAGAGGAAACCAGACACAGCCTCGCTAGACTCCCCAGCTTGTGGAGTCACGCAGGGCCAACTTAAAGTCCCGGAATGAGTGATGACCACCCATGTGAAGTACTGTCTAACAGGGAAATTCATGAGAGACTCAGCATGCAGGGTCTGTCACCTGCAGGCTGATTATGAAATCGCCCTCTGCCTTGCATGTGCCAAAACTCCAGACTCACAGAAGGAAAGCGTACACAATTGATATGAAAGACTGTGAGCATGGTGAACCACTTTTATCAGTTTGGGGAGTGATGGGAACTCTCCCAAAATCTGAGCTCCCAAATGCCAGCCAAAGGCCAGTCCTGCCAGCATGCCTTTCTAAGGAGAGCCCTCTCAGGCCTGCTGTGTTAACTCTTTTTTTGTACACAGGCCAATGCCCAGGGAAAATGAAAGCATTGTTGGCACTGAGACTAGTTAGAGTTTCTCTGGAATGGCTATTTGATTGATAAACTCTTTCCAACATATTCCAGGTCATTTGGCTAGCTAGCAAGCTAAAAATGTTGTCGCTGTGTATTGGGAGGCAGTCTAGCATATAATATAATAATCATAGACTGTGAGATCTGAAAAACCTGGCTTTTGGTCAAGACTCAGCTACTTATTTCCTCTCAGAAACTCCGTTTCTGGTCATAAAACCTACCATTTCGAAGATTCCATGAGATAAATATAATACAACTCCTGGAATAGTGACTGGCACACGAGATGTTCAAAAATAGGGGGTGACATTGGTATTGGTGTTAATAATTGCAGTAATAGCTGTTGCTTTATTATTGTCTTTTGGTGGTTAGATGTGCCATTAGTTTTCTTGGATTAATCGATTGTAATATCCACCCTACCGTATTTTCAGCTAAATGGCTTTCAGTTTTTCAATTAAAATTTCAGTTGAACAGTATCAGAGGCATTTTAATAAAAATTTTAGTGAGCTTGATTAGTTGATGAGAAGTAAATTGCTCATTTTTGATTACCACATTAACTCTTTCTGGCCATTCGGGTGCCATTTAGTAAATTACCTCTTTTAGTGTGGCGCTCAAAATGTTACCCAAGTGACCAGAAAGAGTTAATAATGCTTCGACAGACTGAGCAGCTTAGCGCCTTCTGACTGTCAGATCTGTCCCATTGTATTAAATGTTTCCCTTCCTATAATTGTCATTTTCTTTAAAAATTAAATTTTAGAGTTAGTTATTTTTAATAGGCGGTATATAAGCTTGATGAAAAGTAGGGTGAGTTTACTAAGCTTTCTAAGGGGGATTACGGTATTGGTGTTCACTATATAATACAGAAAATAAATCTGGTGGGGGTAATAAATACATCTTAGTGCCCGAGAAGAGCATCATTGTCCAGGGGCACAAGTGATTCCCTGATTGTGATCTGAGTGCCAGGCAGTCGTATTAATGTGTCTCCCTAAGGGGTGTAAGCCCTGAAGAGAATTCTGCCTCATAGTATTGTAGTGGGGCAGGTAAACTTTCGCATGGGCGGGAATCCTGCCTTTCTATAATGTATACATTATCTGTCCCCTGTGGATGTGTTTTTACCATTCATTCTAATACAGCGTTTAATTATTCAGGAGTGACCCTTGCTTTCTCATGAACAGGCACCTGCAATCAGTTGTTTAAAATTGCATGTCTAACTCAAATATTTTTCCAGATAGGCTGGAAAAATCATTACCGCTCACTTGGAAAAATCACTTGACTCCTGAAGTACTAGTTTTTTTCACATAATAGGCTGTCTTCTCACTGATGTGTTGCAGTCTGTAGTCTATGAGCCACTAAGTATTTACTGAGTCGTCACTGTATGTGTAGCATTATGTTAAGTGCTTTGAGTTATACAAAAGTACGGTATGACTGGCTCACTCAGCCATTTATTCAGTAGATACTCACTGAGCCAGCTGTGTGCTTTGTACTCTAAGAATACAAAGATGAAGAAAAAGCAACAAAGAACTTGAGGTTGGGTTGAGGATATGATTAACGATAACATCGTATTCAAATACTGTTGCACCTATGAAAGTGCAGTAGCAGCAGTGTACCTGTAATATACTGTAGTAATATACCTGCAGTATACCCAGCTGCTCACGGAGGTCAGTGAGCGGGACCTAACCCAGCTTGGAAGGAATCTGGGAAAATTACCTGCAGAAGATGAAGGCAGAATCTTACAGCTTGAATAGGAATCATTTAAGAGCAATGAGCTTTTCCCCCAGAGAGAGCAGTATAAGGGCACAAAGCTGAGGGGAAAGAGAAGTGAAGAGCGGCAGAGGGCTGGTGGTGCGGCAGTGATTTGTTTTGCTGAACGTCACATGGACAGAAACAAGTAAGGCTGAAAGGCAGGGAGAACAGTGATATACTATGGTTTAAATTTGCTGAGGTTTTAAACCTAATTAGAGAGAGGAGACTAAAGTATGCATGTGCTGTAGATAGTATTCCGCGTGGTTGACGGTCGGTTACTGCAGTTCATTACTGTAGACATTCGCCCCCCGTCTCGAAACCCAGGAGGGAGCTACTGTTATTTCCTGCCATTTTATTGATGAGACACCTATTGTTTAGAAATATTAAGTAAATTACCCAAGGATGCAGAGAAGATAAGCAAGGGAGATAGAATTCAATTCTACAATTGAATTCCAGAACACAAATACGCAGAGAGACTGAATAATTTGTGCAGGGATACCAAGTAAGTGGTTGAGCAACTATTCCAGATATTTTTTCCTTGCACAGGGCAGGATTGAACATGAGTTCTACTTATGTGGAAGGCAGGAACAAATAGTAAAAACTCAGAGTAAAACTGGGAGTTGGAAAAGGACGAGGGTGTGTAAGCTTCTTATTATAATACTGTTATGATTATTATATTCTTCTCACAGACTCTATAGCAAAGACAGAATACTTCTAAGGCTAGAATTGGGACAGAGGGAAGAAACTTATCCCATTTCAACATTCTCTCAAGTTACTGTCATTTGTCATTGTTGCTATTTTATTTTAGGAGATATTTCTTCAAATATATAAGGCTAAAGATTAATGCTTACAGATCTTTACATTTTTTTGAACAAGGACTTTTTTCTGATGGTATTTGATCCATAATGAATTATGTTACATATTATTATATGTTAATAATAGCACCTACCTGTCAGAACTAATGTGAGAATTAAATGAGTTAAAATAGGTTACTGTGTGTGAAACGCTTGAAATAGTGGCTGTACCAACCACCGTGCTATACAAGTATTTACTATTTTATCAGTTTTCCCAAAACAGCAGGTAGACTTCACAGCAATGAGATATTCTGTCCAATATGTAGATGAATGCTGCACCCACACGGCGTATTTTTGTTGACATTAGGTTTGTATATTATTTCTATCATTAGTATTTCTACCAGCATTTCTTATTGACACCAAGCTTTTCTTCTGGCCAGGTCAAATTTGTAACTTGTAATTATGCTGGGGCAACAGTGTCAAGTGGCACTGTCCAGGGAAAAATTGGTTGAGGTTTATAAGCCATTCTTACAAAATTAACATCCCAATAGCTTCTCAAGTCTTTCTCCTAGCCCTCTGGCCCTGCTAAACAGATGGGCCCAAGGCCAGTGAAGAGAACTGTCGCAGCTAGTGCCTCAACTGGGCAGCTGAGCAAAAGAGCTGCCAATACGCACACCATGCTTTTTCAGCGTCAGTGAAATTCCAACTAGAAATCTGGCATGGTTTCCTAGTGGCTGATGACAGCTCACAAGTGGGTCAGAGGATCAGATGTTGGCTGCCGGAGCAAGTGTACGCTTTTATATTCTTTCCTTCTGCCGAGGAAAGAAAATAACAACAACTTGCTGAAGAAATAAGCAGAAATGACTGCTCTTCTGCAAGTCATCTGACTTAGAAGACCCTTGTGTGCACATAAGCTTTTCCTGTAATGTTAAGCATTGTCCCTTAGCACAGAGCCCATCTCAGCTCTGTGAGCTCACAGTGGAAAGTTTCTGTAAAGCCACTGCTTCTCATCGCAGATGTTTGAAAATTTCACTGTTACCTGTCCTGGTCTCAAAAAGCTGAAGTTTAGCTCTTGTTAACTATTAGCTATTTCCTTTGCTTGTTCGGTGGGATGTCTTAACTATGTTTTCACTGTCAGGGACCCTCTTTTTTCCCCTGCTTTTTTACTTTTTATGCATTCAGTGATTAGTCACTAAAAGCCTGAGATTTGGGAAGGTTTCAGTGTGCTGGATACTGTGAAGGAGTGTTCAGGAAAATGAAAGGGCGTTTTGATTGGAAAGAAGCAGAATTCTGAGGGGCTTCTCCTGCAGTCCAGGGTTTAAGACTCTGAGCTTTCACTGCAGGGGAACAGGGCATAGGGTCAGTCCCTGGTCAGGAAGCTAAGATTCCACATGCCATGCTGCTCAGCCAAAAAAAGAAAAGGAAAAGAAATAGGATTATGAGATAGCACAGCGTGGATAAACTGATACAGAAGCTCCAATCCCTAGCCACCACTTCTTTTAAAGTGCCCTGATTTATTTCTGGACCTTCTTTGTCTCATCCTTCATTCTCTCAGCATCACGTGGAACTCGTACGTAAAGTGCAGTGTGTCAGAGGTGGTTTTTTACATCAGTTTTCAGAAGGACCATCCCACGCAGTTCACTGTGAGCCAATACCTGTAACTGGGAGATGTGAGTTCTCACCATGTAAATATCCCTGGCTTCTGTCTCTTCTGTGTAAGACTCTCCTCTAGCTTCATCTTCTAATAATTACATTAAAGCCTTTTACCCATTCTCGCACCAGCCACCATATCTTCCTGCTTTCATGGTTCTTTCCTGCTCCAAGCCAGATTCTCAGCTTTGGGCAAGTCAACCATTTATTACCGTTTCCTACTCAGGCACTTGGCTGTGTCCTTTCTCTTGGCCTTGCACTCACCAGCCCTTTCCGCTCACAGGCTTAATGCCTTCCCTTCTTCTCAATGTGAGACCACTTTTTTGCCTTTGTTCAAAACTTTTCTTCCCTGTGAGGCTGTGTCTGCATAACCCCATGGCCTCCATCCATTCTAAGCCTCCCACTTGTGTTTAATTATATCACTAGACTGTGTTCCTTAACATTGATGTTGTGTGGCGTCTGTGTGTCTGTATACCTCTGTCTGCTGGGCTGTGTGTTGGATCTTACCTTCAGTCTCCTGGTATCTGGCAGAGTTCTGTAAATATGAGCAGATGCAACCTGACATATTTGTGGTGGAAGGGAGGACTTATCTTGGTGCTCACCGACCACTGTTTTTGGAAAAAAAACAGCCATCTTTTCCTCTTCCCAGTGGCTTACTTATGCACTGTCTGTTGGCCTTTTAATATTTTTTATTTATTTTAATTTTTATTGCAATATGCACTTTATTGAGGGGATCTGGAACCAAACTCACAATATCTCCAAGGCAATATAAAACTAATTGGTTCAATATAAATTTCTCGATAGTATTTTTTTTTAATTCACTTGACAGACAGGTAGGTGTATATTCATCACTGGGCAGGTTAGAGCAGTGGGCAGGAAGGGGCAAGAATACTGCTGTTTGGCCAAAGATTGACTCAGGAAAGTTTGATGAAACCGTTTTATTAACAAGTGTTTTCTTGAGTGTCTAGAAGTATGAAGCATATTTCTAAGTGCTGAGAAGACGGAACTTAGCTAATCTAAACAGGGGTCTCATGCCACGAGGAGCTTCCAGTCTAACAGAGCACGCCAGTGAGATGGTCACACAAATAATGTCCCCACTGGCATTGGGCTCACCCAGGAACCCTTACCCACACTGAGATTTGAAGGGCGGGTGGCATTCAGATGGGGATGGAGGAGGGGGAGAAAGAAGGCGATTACAAGTAGGGAGTAGAACGGGGTCCCCAGCCTCTGGGATGTCGTGCCTGATGCTCCGAGGTGGAGCTGTGTGTGTGTGTGTGTATGCATGCTGAGTGGTCTCCTACTCTTTGGGACACCATGGGCTGTCGCCGTCCGTGGAATCCTCCTGGCAAAGAATCCTGGAGTGAGTGCTGTGCCCTCCTCCATGGGATCATCCTGGCAAAGAATCCTGGAGTGGATTGCCGTGCCCTCCTCCAGGGGATCTTCCTGGCAAAGAATGCTGGAGTGGGTTGCCGTGGCCTCCTCCAAGGGATCCTCCTGGATTCCCCAGGAATCAAGGCCATGCCTCCGGCGCTGGCAGGTGGGTTCTTTACCACTGTGCCGCCTCGGGAGCCAAGGCAGAAATGATATAAAAGAATAAAGTGCACAATAAACAGAAGGCACTTGAGTCTTCCTGAAACTGTCTCTCCCCCGATCCGTGGAAATAGTTGCCTTCCGGAAAACTGGTCTCTGGGGCCAAAAAAGTTGGGGACCACTGGTGTAGAGCGAATGTGATGGTTGTGGGAGGGAGTATGATTTGAGCAACTGAGAAGTAGTCTCTGTGACTGCAGCACAGCAGAGAGCTTAAGGCAGTGGTGAGCTGGGTGTAAGGACTTGCTCTTGTAGCTAAAGAGCAAAAAGCCTGCTCAGACTCAGAAGGATGTGACCGTATGAGCATCTTTTTGACAGTTATTACATGTTACTTTGAGCTTTCCTGATGGCTCAGTGGGTGAAGAATCTGCCTTCAGTGCAGGAGCCACAGGAGACCTGGGTTCCATCCCTGGGTTGGGAATATACCCTGGAGGAGGAAACGGCAACCCACTCCAATGTTCTTGCCTAGAGAATCCCATGGACAGAAGAGCTTGGCGGATTATGAGCCCATGGGGTTGCAAAGAGTCAGACATGACTGAAACGACTTCTTATGAGCAGAATATATTAATTTAACTCTCATATAGAAGACCAAATTGGAGGCTGCACAGAGGTAGTAGTGGAGATGAGGAAAGTAGGTGGAGTTTGGAAGATATTTATGAGACGATATCAGCGCAGATTGAACATAGTAAGGGACAGGAGGTTTGCAGGATGAAGCCCACATTAATGATTAACGATGGGTGGCAGTGGTATCTTCTGACATGCAGTATGCTAGGGGAGCATGACGTTTGGGGGTGCAGACGGTCGTGTGTTTTGTTTGGAACATCCCAAGTTTGAGGAGGTTTACAGTATCCGACGGAGAAGGCGATGGCACCTCACTCCAGTACTCTTGCCTGGAAAATCCCATGGATGGAGGAGCCTGGTAGGCTGCAGTCCATGGAGTTGCTAAGAGTTAGACATGACTGGGTGACTTCACTTTCACTTTTCACTTTCATGCATTGGAGAAGGAAATGACAACCCACTCCAGTGCTCTTGCCCGGAGAATCCCAGGGACGGTGGAGCCTGGTGGGCTGCCGTCTATGGGGTCGCACAGAGTCGGACACGACTGAAGTGACTCAGCAGCAGCAGCAGCAGCAGCAGCAGCAGTATCTTACCAGAGATGTCAACTGAGCAGTTAGATGCACTCTGAGTAGCTCAAGAAAAATGTCAGGGGTATAGATACAAATTTTAAAGTGATTGTTGTGTGGATGGTCATTGACACTGTGGGCACAAATGAGATTGCTTTTGATTAGCATATAATTAGTTCTCTGGGTAGTTGTCAGCAAATCTCTAAACATCTTGGTATCAATTTTCTTACTTGAATAAAAAGAGTTAGAGTAGATCATGAACACTGAACAAGGACGTCAGCCTCTGAGAGGAGATGCTGAAAACCTAACCTGCCAGTGTTCTTTTGACTGAGTTCCCCTCAAAGATTAATACTTGCTTCACAATCTCTGAAGGAATAAAAAGAAATGGAAAGTTGTTGCTTCTCATAAAATGGGTGTGGTTTTTAGCCAAGATGATATCTAAGATGCCATCCAGTTCGGTTTTAGAGCTACTGAGCTGTGATTCTCATATGATTCAAAATTGACAAAATCGCATGAATAGAACAGCAACCAAAAAACTCAGTTTAATTATTTTATGTGCCTGTGGTTTTCATGGAAATACCCCATGGGGGTTTGTAGTAACTTATTAATGTGCTGTGTTCAGTCGCTTCAGTCGTGTCCGACTCTTTGCGACCCTAGGGACTGTAGCCCCCAGGCTACTCTGTCCGTGGGATTCTCCAGGCACGAATACTGGAGTGGGTTGCCATGCCCTCCTCCAGGGGATCTTCCTGACCCAGGGATGGAACCCAAGTCTCCTGTGTGTCCTGCATTGCAGACTGATGCTTTACCACTGAGCTCCCAGGGAAGCCCTCAATTCATTAATAGATGCATATTTTTTAAAAAATAGTGTTTTGGTTTTTTTTATGGCTACACTGGGTCTTTGTTGCTGCACAAGGTCTTTCTTTAGTTGTGGAGAGCGCAGACGACTCTCTAGTGATGCGCAGGCTTCTCGTTCAATGGCTTCTCTTGTTGCCGAGCACAGGCTCTGTGGCTCAGGAGCTGCAGCAGTCCGGCACTTGGGCTCTAGGGCACAGGCTCTGTAGTCGTGATGCGCGGGCTTAGTTGCTCCGTGGCATGTGGGATCTTCCCTGACCAGGGGTCGAACCTTTGCCCTCTGCATTGGACGGCAGATTTTAGTTCACTGGACCACCAGGGAAGCCTAGACGCATATTTTTTGAAGGTAAGACCTCAACAGCGCTGCTGGCATCTCTGGTAGCACATCTCAGAGCTACCAGATCGTCTTCAGCCCCATGCAGATCTGAGCCCTCGCCGTCTCCTGTTGTCTGGACCACTGCAGTTGCCTCCCGGCTTGGTTTCTAGAGCACAAGATATTTTTTAAAATCAAAAGTCACTTCCTGGTTCTCTACTGCTCAGAAGCTCCTATGGTCTACCAGGCCCTGCGTGAGCTGGCCTCTGCCTGCCTTCCCGTCTTGTCTTGTTCTGCTTCTGCCCCGGCCCTCTGCTCTCCCTTTGGTTTTATTTATTTTTTTTTTTGCTTTTATTTTATTTTATTTTATTTTTTTTAATTTTAGTTTTTTATTTTTTAAATTTTAAAATCTTTAATTCTTACATGCATTCCCAAACATGGTTTTAAAGCTTCCCAGGCTCTGTTGCACAGTCGGCTCCCTCTCTCTGGAAGACTGCCCTCTGGCTTGCTGTTAAGTCTCATCCTCTGTATGGATTTCAGCTCCACAGAGTAACCCTCCCTCACCACCCTATCCCTCCCTCACTCCGCTTCTTTGTCTGAGTTGTTTTCTTTTCGTAACAATTACATTAATTTTTTTTTCCTTTTTATCATTTATCTGCTAGCAGAGGTCATGTCCATTTCGTTCACTCACTTCAGTTCAATTCAGTTCAGTCACTCAGTCGTGTCCGACTCTTTGCGACCCCATGAATCGCAGCACGCCAGGCCTCCCTGTCCATCACCAACTCCTGGAGTTCACTCAAACTCACGTCCATCGAGTCAGTGATGCCATCCAGCCATCTCATCCTCGGTCGTCCTCTTCTCCTCCTGCCCTCAATCCCTCCCAGCATCAGAGTCTTTTCCAATGAGTCAACTCTTTGCATGAGGTGGCCAAAGTACTGGAGTTTCCGCTTTAGCATCATTCCTTCCAATGAACACCCAGGACTGATCTCCTTCAGAATGGACTGGTTGGATCTCCTTGCAGTCCAAGGGACTCTCAAGAGTCTTCTCCAACACCACAGTTCAAAAGCATCCATTCTTCAGCGCTCAGCTTTCTTCACAGTCCAACTCTCACATCCATACATGACCACTGGAAAAACCATAGCCTTGACTAGACGGACCTTTGTTGGCAAAGTAATGTCTCTGCTTTTGAATATGCTATCTAGGTTGGTCATAACTTTTCTTCCAAGGAGTAAGCGTCTTTTAATTTCATGGCTGCAGTCACCATCTGCAGTGATTTGGAACCCGAAAAAATAAAGTCTGCCACTGTTTCCATTGTTTCCCCATCTATTTCCTGTGAAGTGATGGGACCAGATGCCATGATCTTCGTTTACTGAATGTTTGAGCTTTAAGCCAAGTTTTTCACTCTCCACTTTCACTTTCATCAAGAGGCTTTTGAGTTCCTCTTCACTTTCTACCATAAGGGTGGTGTCATCTGCATATCTGAGGTTGTTGATATTTCTCCCGGCAATCTTGATTCCAGCTTGTGCTTCTTCCAGCCCAGCGTTTCTCATGATGTACTCTGCATATGAGTTAAATAAGCAGGGTGACAATATACAACCTTGACGTACTCCTTTTCCTCTTTGGAACCAGTCTGTTGTTCCATGTCCAGTTCTAACTGTTGCTTCCTGACCTGCATACAGGTTTCTCAAGAGGCACATCAGGTGGTCTGGTATTCCCATCTCTTTCAGAATTGTCCACAGTTTATTGTGATCCACACAGTTAAAGGCTTTGGCATAGTCAATAAAGCAGAAATAGATGTTTTTTCTGGAACTCTCTTGCTTTTTCCATGATCCAGCGGATGTTGGCAATTTGATCTTTGGTTCCTCTGCCTTTTCTCAAACCGGCTTGAACATCTGGGAGTTCATGGTTCACATATTGCTTTAACCTGGCTTGGAGAATTTTGAGCATTACTTTACTAGCATGTGAGATGAGTGCAATTGTGCAGTAGTTTGAGCATTCTTTGGCATTGCCTTTCTTTGGGATTGGAACTGTACACTAAACACTGGGTACCATGACGGGAACACAGTGGGTGCCTTTCAAGTATTTGTTGAATCCTTGAACAAATCAAACATTGACCTTCCTGTTTGCATTTTGCTTCAGTTACTTAAAATAAGTTTTTAATCTCTGAAAACCTACACCATCTGGGCAGCTGAAATAGAGGGTGTGGAAATGTGCAAAGAAATAGGGAAGCCTGCTAGAGATTTAATTTGTCCACTGATCAGAAAACGGATGCCTTACTAACCGACAATCAAAAGAATATCCAAGAAGTGTCTGTGTTTGAGAAGGTTCTACACATGCCTTTCCCTCTAGTTAGCAGCGATCACCTCAAAAGGTATTCATATTGGAATCTGAATGTGTATGACTAAATACGTAGCTGAATACGTGTGATTTTATGATTTCAGATCTTTGTAAAAGTGTAGCATGTTTACATTTGTAAAATCTGGTCTGTATGGTCTCTGCTGAATTAATCCTGTGTGTGAATTTTCCAGATCTTGACTGTGCACGGTTTTATAAAACAAACATCTTTTCCATCCCCTGGTCTATTTAATGTGATTAATTCTCATGAGCAAGCAGAGATCTTGACCGGTAGCTACTTTTATCTGCCTATTTGTTTAACAGAGCAGAGAATGATAGGAAAACAGAGGGAGGGGGCGGGTATTTGCGTTTGCTTTGCAGACACGTCTTCTTCCTTGGTCCAGAATCTGCTTGTTCTGGGAAAATGATAAGGGATTTTTTTTTTTTTTTACTTGTGAAGTAACATTTCATCCATTAAAAAAAAATATGACGGGAGTATAACTGCTGTACAGTGTTGTGTGAGTTTCTGCTGCAGAGCAAAGTGAATCAGCTGTACCTATATGCACATCCTCTCTGTTTTGAATCTCCCTCTTAATTTTAGATTTTCTTGGGTTTGCCATTGATAGAAAGTGAAATACTGTGTTACAAATTTATTTCTAAGCTATGTTATAGTTACTTTTTCTCCTTGTGCTTTTTAACTGTTTAATAACTTGTTTCTATGTTACTACGAATGTGATTGTCACTCTTTAGTGTTAATGAATAACATTCCTTCAGAATAACCTGGTGAGCCTGCGTGCTTTCCCTGATGCAGTCTCCTAGCCCCTATTTTAGTTTTTTCGTTTTTCTTTTCACCTAGTTCCTTTCATGTCATCTTCCTTATCTGGCCCATCAGTTATTGAACATGTACCTTCCCCTCTTCCAGTATCCAATCTCCATGACAGCCAGGGGTGGTTGCTAAGTGCTGGTTTTATCCAGGCCGTTTTGATGCCAATACTGAGTACACTACCACCCCTACCTGACATGGACTGGCATGGCTTGCATTGGAATTCCACTCCATGGAAGAAGATGACAGCTTCTTGATAGTTTCACTCAATTCTGTTTTTCACGTCATGTAAGAAACGAAAATCTTATTTTAAAGTGTTACTTGATATCTCTTTATATACAATTTCCTAGATATATTTTGTAGTTATAGATGTTAAGGGTCTGAGAAGAAATAAATGCCTTATAGAAGCCACAGAAGCAGGGTTTTTTAACCCATCTCTGGAGTAGAACATCTAAGTCAGGTGTTTGCCATCTCCTTCCAAAAAAAAGTTTCCTTCATGTATCTGATTGAAATAGAAAAAGAGACCAGTGTTGACTCAGCATCTAGAACTCCTCTATGCCAAACCCAGATTTTCTTCTTGTTTTAGGAAAATATGAGATGCTTTCAGTTGTAAAATATTCACAGTAGAAACATGAGTTTTAGGAAAGGAAAGAATGTCCATATGTATACAAAAGTTGGTATACTGGAAAAGTAGAATTGGGATTAAAATTCCCCAATTATTCCTGTTTTATCTATGAAGCCTTGAAACTATTAATGAACAATTACTGCACATAAGAAAATTGCAGTGCTTAGTACAACTTAAATTATGCATGTTTAAATTTTCATGGGCGTCACTAGAATAGGTGACTGTCAAGATG
The DNA here is from genome assembly GCF_042477335.2 of Ovis canadensis. Lineage (NCBI taxonomy): Eukaryota > Metazoa > Chordata > Mammalia > Artiodactyla > Bovidae > Ovis > Ovis canadensis. The sequence goes on from NC_091270.1 coordinate 29,032,825, forward strand.
CTGTGTTCTCAAATATTACCTACTATAATCCAATTTTAGATGAATATTTGATAAAACTTGGTGCAGATTAGTAATTGTTGCCATATTGCCCATTGTAAAAGATCTTCACTGGATTATTATTTATATCAAGAATTTAACTTGTTTAGCATGTCATTACAATACTTTCTTTTCCTCATTAAAAAAAAAAAAGGATGTCTATATGTATAAAAGACTCTTCACAACTCCAGCACAGGTCGCTGGTACTTTGGAGTGGAGAACACGAAGCACAGGGACCTCTAGGCTTCTGTCTGTCTCCTGGAGGAGGGACACCCAAGCCCTCCGTGGGCTCTGGTTCTCCTCCAGAGGTGGAAAATGTGTGGCATGATTGTTAACACTCCCAACCCCTAATGCTTCTAGCAGATACCATTCACAGATCATGGCGGTCTTCCCTAGGTGGGTGTGGAATTTTTCTTAACATGGTGGTTGCCAACCTTATTTTAAAAAGGAAGCATCAGAAGTCCCTGAAATCCTTCTAAGTTATTCTTCTTCTGTTTCCTCTTTTCACACCGCCATTGTCCCCACCATGGCAACTAGACTCCCATTTTCATGATGGCTTCATGGTATTTCCTAAGGGACCTGTCATCTGCTTTTACAAAATGAAAGCCAGACATGATGTGATTTCCCCCCCTTTTTTACATGGTAACCCAGCAATCACTTACCTAAATGAGCAGCAGAGTAGGTGAGGTGGAAGTTTAATAAATCTGTCCCAGATACAGTTCTAATGTATCCAGTGTGCAATTCTAATTGCAGAAAATTTTAATTCTCCCAGAACTGTGTATTATCCTGGTTTGTGTGTGTGCATGTGTATGTGTGTATGCTTGTTTGTGTTTGTGTGTGTGAGAGAGAGAAAAAATGGGAATGGTATATGTGTGTGGAAGTTACAATCAATTAAAATATCAGCATAGTAATTATAGACCAAAAAAAGGTCACTTTGAAGAATTTATTCTGCTCAAAGGCAGGTTCATGAATTGGAAACTGGCGTTTAAAAAATAAAGCCTTTTCCTTTAGTTCTCTTCCAATAAAAGATGGATGGAGTATCAGTTACCATTCTAAGATGAAGTCTGTAATAGCATAAAAATCCCTTTGGATAAGGAAGAGTGTGTTGTTTGAGTTTTCCAGCTCACCTTGTGGGATTTTAGGACTCTTTAAGTGCTTAGCTTCTAGTGTCTTTCGGATTAGAGATATGTGTTAGGTGAGCTCTTGCAGAGAATTGGAAGGCAAATGTTAGGCTTGTCAGCATCTCAGAAGCACAGAAGCAGCCCCATCATTGTTTGAGTCACACTTCCAGAACTCAGCAGTTTTCACTGACTAGTGAGCTTTTGAAGTGTTTTCTTTGCTTCATTTTCACCTTTGAGGTCCTTTCAGAAGTATTTTCTTTTTAAAATATCATGCATTCTTCTTGAGGAGAATTAGTCTTTCAGAGAGTATAAAGAAACATAGAGTACTTGTAATCTGTCAAGTATGGCTGAAAAACCTTAGGGCATTAAGAACAGATAGAATGAGGGCTGAAAAAGCAGCAGCTTTGTGGTCTAATTAAGAGTCTGCTTTCTTGTTCCTTTTAATTTAGTCTGACTGTAGTGAAATCTACCTAGGTGGGGAAAATAAGAAATGTGGGGTGCATTTAGGAATTGCAATTTCTTTTTTTATAGATGTGGTGGGAAATAGTGGGAATCCTTTTTTGGGGCTGTAATTATGTATTGAAGTCTGACTTGTATATGAAAACAATTAAAAATCTTATAAAAATTCTACTCAAATCCAACACTTAATAGTTTACAAAGAATAACTTGAAAATTATCCAAGATGACCATAAAATGATTTAGAGATTTTAATTTTAAATGAGGTTGGCATAAACTGTAAACATGGGATTTATAGCAGAAAATAGGAATTCCTAGAACAGCTCAAGTGGTCCTATGTATGTATGTATGAAAATGGGTTTATAAATTTAAAGAGAGTTTGAAAATTTGAGTATACTTTGATCCATAAATAAACAAAAAGTAGCTGTATTTCCAGGCCTGTGTATTGACAGCTAATCCCTAGAATTATATATTGCTAAACAATAGCTTCATTATTTGCTGAAGCTAAAACAGTGGGGCCACAGTCCCTGAAATAATTTTGAGTTTCTTAATCTCTCCTGCACTAATTAATCTGTGTCATTTCTCTCTGATGGGAGCATCTTTTGCAGATGCTAATAATTTCAACATCTGGCAGATTTGTTTTTTTATTTTGCTCTGTGAAACCTTATTCTAGCTTTAATTGTTTGCCTCTGAAGGCTTGCTTGCTTGCTTAAAATGTTGAGAGTCCCTGGATTTTCATCACTAGAAGTAAGTTATTAATACCCCCTAACACTAGGATAGATGGTGGCTCTTACATTTCTATAAACCCTCCCTCCCTTCTTGTGAACCATTAGAAGTTAAGATAAAATGTATCTATTTTGTGTAGCTCCGATATCGAATACACGGCTTACCACAGAGTAGTTACTGAGTCAAGTTTTTGTTGGCTGAAAATGTCCTGAGGACCTGCGACTGGGAAGGGGAGATGTTTATTTCAACATTTACTGCAGGGATTGAGCAGTATTTCAGAGAGTAAGCCAGTTGGGGGAATTGATTAAAGGAGTTTCTGTTGAAAAAAATCTTTATATATAATTGTACCTCCCTCCCCCCTCTGTAAGACAAAGATGGTAAACTGTTCATTTGAATAATCATTTGTATAAAAATGTAAGAGTAAAGGTTACAGGGTAACTCCATGAACTATACAAATATAAACTCAGCTAAGTGATTTTTTTTTTTTTGCGCTTCTGTGTGGCGTGTGGGATCTTAGTTCCCTGACCAGGGATCGAACTTGCACCCCCTGCATTGGGAGCATGGAGTCTTAACCACTGGCCCTCCAGGGAAGTCCATAAGTGAGTTCTCATGAAGAAATAACTTTTCAAACTCCGGTGATTAGAAATGGTACTGATAGAGTACATTGAACTCATTATAAAGTGTACTAAAGGAGGGGAATAATATTCCTACTGTAAGGGTAAAATTAATAATATAAATATAATTTAATGACTCATTCAAAATAATGTCACTCTTGTAACTGACTTAATGTGACCCCCCTGTTCATTATGCAGACTAGTAAAATTTGATAAAAGTACAGCAGTATTCTAAGGCTGCATCCTTTACTGCGTTTAAAGTTAAACAATATATGACATTTGGGAGGGACAAGACTGTTCATCTGCTTGCATCTTGGCAGAATGTTTTCCAGCATGAGCATTTTTCCTTTCCCCCACCGTTTTGTAAAAATAACAACAAAAAGATAACTCTTGATTTATTTTTCAGTAGTGGGTGACACATTCTGAGTTCTGATGATTGCTGATCCATTCATTCGTCAATTTTTGAATACCTGGTATGTTTCAAATACTACAAAGATGTACAAGGGATTGCTCAGACTAGCTGTGTGATATTTGAACTATTTGATTTTTGCATTGTTTTGGATCTTTACCAAAATTTAGATTTGCTGCACCATTCTGAAACTTGGAGAGCCACCATGCTAATTAGAAGCGTAGAAAATGAGACTCTTGTGAAAAAAACAAAAAAACTCAAGAATTGAATTATTTAGCAGAGAGGAGAGAAAGCTGAAGGGAGATGTATTAATTGTTTTGAAGATGTAATGGATGGTGACCATCTGGTTCTAGTGTTGGCCAAAAATGGGAGAAAAGGATTGGATTAAACTATAGAATGAGATAGTATTTAGGTTGGACTTGAAGGTTTAAGACCAAGTGAGTTATTTTAATGGGGGTTTCCCAGATGGCTCAGTCGTGAAGATCATGCCTGCCAATGCAGGAGACTCAGGTTCCATCCCTGGGTCGGAAAGATCCCCTAGAGAAGGAAATGGCAACCGACTCCAGTATTCTTGCCTGGAAAATCCCATGGACAAAGGAGCCTGGTGGGCTACAGTCCATGGGATTGCAAAAGAATGGGACATGACTTCTCGACTGAGCTCACGTGTGCAAGTTATTTTAATATGGATCCTATTAATGAATGTAATCCAGACAAATTTTAAAGTATCTTAACAAATCATTTAGAAAACTACAGAAGAAGGTTCAACATTCTCCATCATCTTTCAGAAACTTGTAGGACTTGACTAGAGAGAAAGCCAGCACCTGATTGCAGAATGTACATGACATTGAATCAACAAAAAACAAATGTTCCCAGCAAGGGCAGCCCTTAATAAGAAGTCTGTCGTGATTCATTTTTATTATCTTAACACATCATTTAGAAAACTGAAATTCTTTTTACTGTGACTAAACTTAAGGGTAGGACGTTGATCCTTTTAATGATTGCTCTTTAATTTTTTTATTTTTGAAATCATTTTATTACTCTTACTGTGCCGTGAGACATGTGGGATCCTAGTTCCCCACCAGGGATCAAACCTGCACCCCTGGCTTTGGAAGCATGGTGTCTTAAACCACTGAACCACCGGGGAAGTCCTTTTGTTTCGGAGCCTCTGATTTTCAAATCCCTTCATTGCAGGTATCTCAAAGCACAAGACCCCTTAACTCAATCTCTCCTCTTTGCCAAACAACAGTTTCATGTCAGCTGTCTTACCATATAGGCCCTGAAGTCCAGTATTCAGTAATATGATTAGGAAGGTATTTCTGTTTTGTCCTGGTGAAAACCATCTGTATCATGTAACTTGCAGCCAGTCCTAGGCATGAGTATATGTGCCTCTGTGTGCCTAACCAAAAGATTAGCCTATGAAAGTGAATATCCCTTATGTCAAAAACTATTCATTTTTTTCCTTCATGCTTTGGGTGAGCAGGGAAACATTTTAAACATAACAAAGGTTTTCTGGTGACTGGCCATTTATTTTACGCGCTTGATCTCAGGTTTAATTAACCTTTTGTATTTTTATTCCTTAGTCGCAATGCCAAAGCAACTTGTACTATTCTTCTAACATGCAAAAAATTTACTTTTGCTCACTTTAAGTATGCCTGTTTTTGCCAAAAGGTAATTACTGTACTTACCACATCTAACCATTGACCATTTTTATGGCATAGTGGCACAATTAGTTGAACCACCTTATTCTTGTTATTCACATTTCTTCCAAGAATTATCATTTTCTAGTTTTGTTATTTTTTTCCTTGATGATTGAGACAGGACCAATTATGTCCCCTCTGAATGTGGGCTTCTCCACTTTCAGGGAAAAGTATCCTCTACATCTTTAACATTAACTGCATATCTTTCATTTAAAAAAAAATTATTTCAGCCTATTCACAGATCAAGAGGTTTGGAAAGACAAATGATTCCTTCCATAGGGAGACTTTCTCCCAGAATGGGCCAACCACAGAACGTGTAACATGGTATAGGCAGGAAACAGTGACAGATTTTATTTTCTTGGGCTCCAAAATCACTGCAGATGGTGATTGCAGCCACAAAATTAAAAGACCCTTGTTCCTTGGAAGAGAAGCTATGCCAAACCTAGACAGTGTATTCAGAAGCAGAGACATCACTTTGCTGACAAAGGTCCATCTAGTCAAAGCTATGGTTTTTCTCATGTACGGATATGAGAGTTGGACTATAAAGAGGGCTGAGCACTGAAGAATTGATGCTTTTGAACTATGGTGTTGGAGAAGACTTTTGAGAGTCCCTTGGACTGCAAGGAGATCAAACCAGTCAATCCTAAAGAAAGTCAACCCTGAATATTCTTTGGAAGGACTGATGCTGAAGCTGAAGCCCCAATACTTCGGCCACCTGATGCGAAGAACTGACTCATTGGAAAAGAGTTCCCTGTTGCTGGGAAAGACTGAGGGCAGGAGGAGAAGGGGGTAACAGAAGATGAGATAGTTGGATGGCATCACTGAATGAATGGGCATGAGTTTGAGCAAACTCTGGGAGATAGTGAAGGACAGAGAAGCTTGGTGTGTTCCAGTCCACGGGGTCGCAGAGTCAGGCGTGACTTAGCAATTGAACAACAGTAGTCCCAATGACCTATGATAAGAAAATGTGAGATCCAACAGAATCTGGAAAGGCCATCATTGATTCTATAGTAGACATGATGTCCACTCAGAATTCCAAAAAGGAACACTTAAACCAAAGGACAGAACTGTCTCCACATATAAACTGGATTCTCTTTCATTGTCTCTTGCTCAGTCATGTCTAACTCTTTGCAACCCCATGCACTGTAGCCCACCAGGCTCCTCTGTCTATGGGATTTTCCAGGCAAGAATACTGGGTTGCTATTTCCATCTCCAGAGGATCTTTCCAACTCAGGTATTGAATCCGCGTCTCCTGCATCGGCAGGCAAAGTCTTTACCACTGAACCACCAGGAAACTAGGTTAGTATCTAGTAACTTGGCCTCAGATAGCTTTACATGGATAGTTGAAGTTAAATGCATATCTCTACTGTTCATGTGCAGTCATGTTTTATTTATGCTATTCTGAAATGTGCAGTTTGAAAAATCACATGCAGGAAAAATATAATTCAGAAACCTCCAGTATTAGAGAGATCACCTGGAAGACCAGCTTAATTTTTCATCTAACCGGAAAACATGTTTCTTGAGTCTTTCAAATGAGATTATTGAAAAAAACATGACTGACTTGAGAAGTGGAACACTTGCTATGTTATTTGTGTGTATGTGTATATAGATGTCTTTAACATTTATTGGGTGCCTGCTATGAGAAAGCCAGGATGCCAGATAATTTGTGTATATGTGTGTGTATGTTTTTAATTTAATGTTCACAGCCCTGAGGAGCTGGTATCATTAACCCTGTTTTACAGATGAAGAATCTGAGGTTAAAAACTTGCCCAAGGTCATAGGATTATTAAGTGGAAGTTAAAATGCAGATCTATCTAAAAGCCATGGGAAAAAAAAGTCATCAAAAGAATTTTGAAACAAAGCCCTCTTCATCTTATCATGAGTACTTGGGGGACAGAATGGGATCTGATTTGCCTTTTTTGTAGCCTAAATTCTGTTTCCTCTTGTCTGCTTTTCCTTGTAAGCTTCTTTCCCTCTCTGTTGATTTCCATTTCTCTTTTCTTCATTTTTTCTGAAAGCCAAAGCAGTGAACAGCTTTAAAAGGTTAAGGAAAAGAGAGAATAGAGAGGCGGAACTAGTGTGGTCTCTTTATTTGTTATGCCTCAAGCGTATGATGGATGCTGTAATATTCCCAGTCTTTCCAAAAAAGCGGCGAACGTGGTTACTTACTTAGTTCACTATAATGACTGTGTGAGTGCATGCTGAAAATGTATAGTTGATACAAAGTAAGGGTATGAGTAACTTAATAATCTGTCCTGACAGAGTTAGTTTCTGTCTGAATGAGGCAAGGAATGCCAAATCATTGTGTATTATTAACTGCAATTCATTTTTTGACTACAGTTCTTTCTTGATGTCATATGTAAACTTAACTGTGTATTGTAACCACCGACAACCTATCATAAAGTTTTTTTAATCAAGAAATATAGCTTGACTCTTGTTCCCCCCATTAACTTGTAATGCTGTTTTCCGGTGTTTTGTTGTTTAATTTTTCTTGGGGTCGAGTTGCTTTACGATGTTAGGTTAGTCTGTGCTGTACAGCAGAGTGAATCAGCTCTGCATACACATATGTCCCTTCATCTTTGGATTTCCTTCCCATTTAGGTCACCACAGAGCACAGTACTTGTTTAAAACGTCATGCTTATGTAGTAGACATGTCGTAAGGAAAATTTACTTTCCTGGTAGCAGCAATAGTGGCTATAGAAGCTTTTGAAAAACTATTTTCAGTCATTTTAAGGAAAGAATTTTCTGTATGACTTGTAGCCTAAACATAGATTTGGGACTTAAAAGGCACTTCAAAGGGTAGTATTAGAAATGAAATTCCATGGCTGATTCATATTAGGTGGTCAAAAAAATGAGCCTTTAATGAATGTCCTAATGAATTAACTTGATGTAAACTCAACAGGCATGCAAGTTGAGAACATGTCAAGGAAAATTCAGTGTCTCAAAAAAGCACAAAGGCAGACACTAACTTACATGCATTACATGAATTTTAAATTGTTACTGCAGAATTCAAGAACATATTTATTGGTCTTGATTTTAGAACCTATGAAGTATAATATTTTATAATTTTCTGAAAACTAAATTTTAAAATGTAATTCATAAGTTCAGTACTCTCCCAAGTTAATTTTTTTTTTTTTTACAAATGCTGAAGAGTTGTTCTGAAAGAATAACTTTCCAGGTCTAAGTGCTTAATGCCAAAAATAATAGCAATGTGGGTTTTTTCTGTTGAGTCTCTTTCTCCAGCCAGAGGCACCTACCACCAACTCGAGTGTCCTTGTCCCCAGTCCATTAGGAGCAGCAGCAACTTTACCCCACTTCACCCTCTTCTTAGCAATGTAAAAATCTGGCTAGAAGGTACAGCAACCTCCCTCCTTTCTAGTAGACCAAGGATTCCTATTGTTGGATGCAGTGGGCATGAAAGCAGCAATTTTACAGCACAAAAGCTCCAATAACATTTACTTCGGTTGGCTGAGATTGAAATGCACACAGGCACTGCTCAGTCTTGGTTGCTTAAGCACCAGCTTCCCCTGGCTTCTTGCCATTTTGTGCATTTCAAAGAGACAAATCCTTTAAGGAAAAAGAGTGTTCCTTGTAACGTGCAGTGGAGTAAACAGACCGTTCAGGCATAGTTTATTGCATTACAAACTCAACTATGCAAACTATTCCAAATTGAATGCAGCAAAGTAATTAGTGAAATCATTCAGTCATTAGAATTCATAAGCTTGAATTGTCCTATGTAAAAAGGAGAGTTTTTTCTTTTCTGAAGAACACTTTCTATTTAGAGAGCGAGAGTGTATCTCTAAAAGTTTTTCCTTACTCAAGTACTGAGGTTTAAGGTCCTCCATTTACAAATATATCTCTTTTCCCCTCTTACTCCCTCTAACCTTCACTGAATTAGTTTGGAGAATCATAAGTATGCATATTGCATCACAGGCGAACACTGAAGCGAGGATGAACCGCTGCTCCAGGTTGAAGTGGTGGTCACTGCAGCCCCGTGTTATTATATAGGCAGAGTGTGATGTAACTGGGAGACAAACAAAAACATTTAGTTATCCTGACTCATGCTGTTCGGTTCAGTTCAGTTGCTCAGTCGTGTCCGACTCTTTGCGACCCCATGAATCACAGCACACCAGGCCTCCCTGTCCATCACCATCTCCCAGAGTTCACTCAGACTCACGTCCATCGAGTCCGTGATACCATCCAGCCATCTCATCCTCGGTCGTCCCCTTCTCTTCCTGCCCCCAATCCCTCCCAGCGTCAGAGTCTTTTCCAATGAGTCAGCTCTTCACATGAGGTGGCCAAAGTACTGGAGCTTCAGCTTTAGCATCATTCCTTCCAAAGAAATCCCAGGGCTGATTTCCTTTAGGATAAACTGGTTGGATCTCCTTGCAGTCCAAGGGACTCTCAAGAGTCTTCCCCAACACCACAGTTCAAAAGCATCAATTCTTCGGTGCTCAGCCTTCTTCACAGTCCAACTCTCACATCCATACGTGACCACAGGAAAAACCATAGCCTTGACTAGACGGACCTTTGTTAGCAAAGTAATGTCTCTGCTTTTGAATATGCTATCTAGGTTGGTCATAACTTTTCTTCCAAGGAGTAAGCGTCTTTTAATTTCATGGCTGCAGTCACCATCTTAAAATTGTGTTTCTTTACTTCATCAGAGTCCCTGGAAGTAGGCAAAGAAAGACTAGAGGGCTGACTGTTACCTCAACCTGGAAGCTGTATGAATGAATCAATGAATTAATAATTCATTCATTCCTATAGCCAAATTTTATCCCACATGTAATATATGCTAAGAATGAGTTGCTACATATGGTTACCAGACATTATCTCCTTTCTACAGGATTCCTAGGTCTGTATCATTTTCTGTGGGTTTTAGGGGGAGAATCTTAAAATTATAACATCTCACCTAAAATGTAAAGTGAAATGACTTTTCTCATTTCCACTCAACATTCTAATTATCTGTTTATAAATCGATTGTATTAGTCAGGTCCAGCCTGTATTAGTCACATCCTATCAAAACTGTACAAAATGACTACCACACTTATTAATGGGGAGTCTATTTACTGTTCACTTGCCAACTCTGGTCACTTGTTTTTGTGTCCTTGGCACTCTGAGCTTCATTAAAATTATTGTCTATGAGTAAATTATAATATGTATTTGAATTTCTGCGTGTCTGTCTATTTTTCACATTTCTGTTACGTAAGTCAGGGCTCAGCTCTTAACCAATGTTTTCAAATACTCATTTCTTTTAATAAAGGACTGGCATCTTATTTAAGCTAACAAATGAGCCTGCATTCACAGTGAATCTGAAGCGAGGGGATTAATTTATTAGTCTGTGTGTTAACAGTCTTCCTCACTGATGGATTGGCCCCCTGCTCTATTTAATCTCCTTGTAGTCTCCGGCCAGCGATACTCAGAGAGAAGCCACTGGACAGTGTCATGAGACTTGTAGTTCAAACTGCAGTCTCCCATTTCCTACCCTCTAGATCCTGATCACACCCAGGGGCAGAGAGACGCAGACTCACTGTTTCCCGCCTCTGCGCCCGCCTCTGTTCTCCCCACCAGCCTCCAGCTGCTGCACCATCACCACGCCTACCACCCTGCTGAGAAGTGAAGTCACTTCTGAGCTAATGGGGTCCCTCACATGTGCTTGGGCGTAAACAGGCTCCATGGACATCAGAAACCCTTTTACCCAGGTGCTGATCCATTCGTACATAGTTCCCTCATTTCTTTCTGGATAAACATAGGTAACTATCAGCGTTTCCGGTAGAGTTACCTGCCAGTTGCTCAGCTGCAATCCTAGATTCCTTCTTGCCCTGGGACCGATTCCATTCCTTCAGAGTAAATAACTAGAAAGAGAGGGAACTTGCCAATGGGTTTCCTAGGTGTATCCTCTTTACCTCGCCCCGCTTTCATCCATGGCCACAGTCTGACTTCCCTTTAACGTATTAGTGAAGTGAAAGTCGTCCAGTCGTGTCCGACTCTTTGCGACCCCTTGGACTATACAGTCCATGGAATTCTCCAGGCCAGAACCCTGGAGTGGGTAGCCTTTCCCTTCTCCAGGGGATCTTCCCAACCCAGGGATCAAACCCAGGTCTCCCTCATTGCAGGTGGATTCTTTACCAGCTGACCCCCAAGGGAAGCCCCAAGAATACTGCAGTGGGTAGCCTATCCCTTCTCCAGCAGATCTTTCTGACCCAGGAATCAAACTGGGGTCTTCTGCATTGCAGGCGGATTCTTTACCAACTGAGCTCTCAGGGAAGCCCTCATAGCTTAACGTATTAAGGAGGTGTCTGATTCATTAAAGAAGATTAAAAGGCATGTGAGGCAGTCTTGAGTTTCTGGGTTACTCTTCAGCAGTCTGCCCTCAGTGGCATGCAGATGAGAGGGGAATGGCGGTGACCTACCGTATCAGTGCACGCCCATAGCAAAAAGACCAGGAAGCAAGGGAAGCGCTGCTAATGAAGTGTGCCTTTGCTTCTTTGAACCTGCACAGCAACTCCATCAGGTTTTTACAGCTGGACTCTAACTGTAATTGCTACTGGGATGAGACGCACAATAGGGGGTGTTGAAGCTAAGTACTTACAGTGTTTTAGTGGCCAAAAATATATGACATGGAAGGAGCATCCGGCTTCGGGCAATTCACACTTGTATATCTTCATGTTCCTCACCCACTTCTGACACGCTGCTGACTTGCCAGCAGGCACCCGAAATGAAGGTGATAAAAATGGCATAGCTGAAAGTTGTTGTTTCTTAAAGGATACTGTACATCAATTGAGAAAGCGGAAGTAGATTGCAGATGGAAATGCTTAAAAAGCCACAGTAGCCTTGTTAGTTCTTCAGTTAAGACCCTTGATAAGAATCTCATCAGTGCACACAAAACGCCTAAGTGAACAGTTTTAATCTGATTATAATATAGTGCAGAATGGCACACTGAAATTGAAGTGTATACCTAAAGTAAACAATAGTTCTCTGTTTCCGTAGCATGAACTCTCAGACCCCTTGTCTGGATTTTTTACATATAAATCAGTGTTCATGCTTCTTCCGGGGAAGTTTTAAAACCTAATGTTTCCTTTTTTGAGACATTATAATTCTGAGGAGGGTTAAATTGATAGTTTCGCTAGAGAAAATCATATCCAAAATTATAATAAGAATAATCCACATGTCCAATGCTGATCCATCGTTATGGTTATTGAAGGCGTAATCAACAAGGTTTTGAACTTAAGGCAGTTCAGTTGGCATCGTAATTCTCCACGGTGTCAGCTGTGACCACCGAGTCTCCAGTCAAGTTAGATTATTCTTTGTTTAACATTATTCTTGGCATTTTCTAATTTATTCTCTTTCTTTTCTCTCTCCTTCCCTTCATATCTTATTTTTGTTTTTTGAAAATGTTTACCCCTCCTTATGTCAATCCTGTGAAAAGATTTTGTGGTACTTACATTTAATAATATCCTAAAGCAGTTTCCATATATCAATTAATCCTGAGAATAATACAGTACACAGAACTGAATTATTTGAACTGAATTTGTCAAAAGTGGTATAATGCAAAGAGTTCCCTAAAACCTGTGAAAGGAGTAATTTTCCTTGTTGCCATAGAAATGAGGAGTTCCTTGTTCTGGTCCTCACTCAGATCTTGCTACTTTTGTTTAATTACAATAAAATAGTAACCACTAATCAAAAGATCCTTTGTTCTATTTAGAATTCAAACTTTTGTTCTCTTGAACAGATTTACCTGCCTTTCTAGGATTACTTTGTAATAGCAAAGCCAGAAACTGGCAACACGATAGCCTGAATTGAGAAGAAAAATGTGTTCTGTATGCAAGAAGCCTATAATAAAACTTTAAGATTTTCTATTGATTTTTTTAATGTTCCAGCTTTGCCATATTCATTTCATACATTTTTTTTTCACTCCACACTGGTCACTGTAAGCTTGATTTTATTCAGAATTACTTGAAAGCCCATGTGTTCACTGATATTTAATTTGCAAGAGGTAAGATTGGGAATGCTTGTACCTTCTGTCAAGAGAAACTATCGCCACAATACAATACAGTACAATGTATTGTACTTTACAAACACACACAGACACACACACAGCATTATTCTGGCAACATTGCAGTGCACAGCAGTAAGTTATTAGAATTAAAATTTCCAAAGTATTGTAGTGCAAACACTCACAATTATAGACACACACTTCTATTCATTAAAAACCAAAAGAGAAATGGTTTAAAAAAAACCCTGAAAAACAGAAGGGGAATAATAATACATATGCCACAATTTTTTGTCAGATTTTTTTCTTTTAACATTCAGTTGAGAATGGATAGCCAGTGAGGGTGATTCAACTATTTAATAATTTCAAAACTTCGGTTGTTCCCTAGAGTTCCTCCCTTTGCTGCTTCTCCTGCAGAGGATGATCTAGCAATTCCAGGAGAAGCAGCAGAGTGAGGCTAATGCTGTCCCTCTGCTGGGGAAGAGAGATGTTCGAGGCAAGCCAGGGTGGTTTCGCTTGTTCTTTCCTACCGGTTAACGCCACCGGTGGGTGGTCATGCCTGCTCTGTTCTTGAACAAAGGAGTTGCTTCTCTGGAGCAGCAGGAATAAAACTGACAAGTATCACGTCTGTTTCCTGCTGCTTCCCCAATTCCCCAGGGCTCACAGCACATATATACATATATATATATATAGCGGCAGTTATCATGGTACCACGAGGCGACCAGGCAGTAGGACCTCATAAATGAACATAGCCTGCTGGAGGGAGAGGGGAAAAGAAAATATCCCATGACCTCCATATGAAAAACAGCATTGCAGAGGAAAAAGAAATGGGCAAAGATGCAACTTGTCAGAGCAGACAATGTTTTAGAAATAGTCTCTCCATTTGGAATAAAATCTGTGTGTGTGTGCGCGTGCACATGTACATATATATTTTTTTAAGCAGTATAGAATATCACACCTAAACTCTCTCCATTTGATATGGCATTAATGGAAGTGTTCTAACACTGGATTGGCTGATAGATATAAAATTCTGTAGATTTACTAAAAAATTGTTGAATATATGAATCCAGATTTCCAAATGATAAACTTTATAAGATACCTAAATAAGGATATTTAAAATATAGATAGTATCTTCCTAGTTCTTTACAGTTTAAAAAATTTCTTCCAGGTATCTAATGACATAGGGGAATGTTCATGACATGGTAATACATGAAAAATAGCAAAATAAGACAATACAGTATGATCTAAAGTGTGACTAGATTTGTATTTAAAAAAAAAAAAGCCAGGAAAGAAACCAAAATTCCCCTGGGTATATGGATTATGGATACTTTGGGTTTTCTCTTTTTTATAGTTTTCTTTATTTTTCTGCAGTTCTGTTTTTTTCAACTTTTATACAGTTACATGCATTTTTATGATGAAAGAATGAAAAATTTTCATGAGAAGAGTTTTGGTTAGTATGTTTCAAAATTGCTTATGTGAATGAGCTGTGACTCAGTATCTCATTTCTCTGGATGGCTTCTGTAGAAAGTTACATAAGTGACTGACTGAAAGTATCAGTGCACAGTGGACATTAGAAGCAAAGTAAATGCCCATCAGAAGGGAATTTATACTATGTGACAGTACTATTCAGTTATTACTTTAAAAGTATCCCTAAGGTATATTGTGTATATACGTATATAAACAAGAGTGTGTGTATGTGTATACGTGCACGTGTATATAGATACATACACACTAGCTTGAAAAGACGCCTGTGCTTTGTTGTGATAAAATACTTTGCCAAACTAAATAGGAAGATTGATTTCATTCACTAAAAATGTATGTGTGCGTGTCTACACAAATTTATATACATTTATAACTGTCGTTATTCTTTTCATTTGGAGCCCCCGTTTCACCAGGGAGTAGAAAGTCTTCAGATGGATATAGTCAAATCAGGGTCTCCTATCAATTTCCTAATCTCATTCTAGGAATATGATTATATTAATAGCATATTATGGGTGAGTGCTGTGGATTGAATTACTCCCTCAAAATCCCATATGTTGGAGACCTAATCCCCGTGCGACGGCATTTGGAGATGAAGCATCGGAGAGACATTAGGTTAGACAGGCTTGTGAGGGTAGCACTCTCTTGATCATATTAGTGCCCTTATAAGAATAAGGAGAAAGAGAAACACCAGAACTCTGTCTGCCATTGTGGAGGCACAGCTGTCTGCAAGACGGGCCAGGAGGAGGGTCCTCACCAAAGTCCCAGCCAGCTGGCACTTTGATCTTGGACTTCCTGGCCTCCAGAACCGTGAGAAACAACCATCTGTCATTCAGCCACCCAATTGATGGTGTTTTGTTGTAACAACTCAGGAGAGATTCTGGTCTCAAGAGATAGGGTGCAGGTTGTAACAAACATCTAAACTTGAGGAAGCGGCTTTGGCCGCTTATTGGCCGAGTATTGGGTGGAAGCTGGAGGAGTTTGAGTTTCATGCTAGAAATATGAATGCTTAGGTCGATCGTAGTACAGTCTCACATGGAAGTGAGAAACATGTCTGTGGCAACTGGAGGGAGATGATCTTGTTATGGAGTGGCCAAGGCTTGGCGGAACTATATTCTCGTGTTTTGGGGAAGGTAGATCTGAATGATAAAGCTGAATATCTAACTAAGGAGACATCTACGCGAAGTTTTGAAGAATCGGCTGGGTTCTTTCTCAGTGCTCAGAGGAAGGAGTGTGATGAACTGAGGAATGAACTGTTAGGCAAAAAACAATCAAAACTTGGACACCTTTTCTGCCACGTAGGAACACAGAGAGAAGGTAACCACCTCTAAGCCAGGAAGAAGGACTTCATCAGGAGCCAAATTGGCTGGCACCTTCGCCTTGGACTTCCAGCCTCTAGAGCTAAAACAAATGTCTATTGTTTAAGCTAACCCAGTCTGTGATATTTTGTTACAACAGTCTGAGCTGACCGATACAGAAAATATCCGGTCTTTTTTCTTGCTTTGCCCCTGGAAACCTATGAGTATCTTTATTTATGAGTTTGTTACAATCACTGTGGCCTCGTAAGTCCGTACTAACCACAGACCTTTAAAATTCTAGTCCTCTTTCAGTGATTTTCATGACCCTTTGATTTACTGAGAGTGTATGGCTGCCACGTAAGACACCCTGGGTGTTGTGGGGATTGGAGATCTGAATCTGTTGTTTCTTCAAAGGGATATCAGTCCCATCTGCCTGAACACCCTCCCCCCATGCATCCTTAGTCTTATCCTACTTCACCATCTGGGAAAAGGGTGAAATTTTGCTGCTTTTGGGTTCACTTTTTGTTTCTGTTCTTGCATCCAGTTGGTGCGCTTCCCTGATGACTCAGTGGGAAAGAGTCTGCATGCAGTGCGGGGAGTCTTAGGTTCAGTCTCTGGGTCAGGGCGATCCCCTGGAGAAGGAAATGGCACCCCACTCCAGTATACTTGCCTGGAAAATCCCATGGACAGAGGAGCCTGGCAGGCTACAGTCCATGGGGTCGCAAGAGTCGGACTTAGCAACCAAACAACAATGCAGTTGGTAGGGGGCAGCATTGAGCAAAGTGTCTTCTCACACAAGCAAGTCTTTGCCTGGATTTTCTTCTCCTCCAATTAGTCATCAGTTGGCAGTGCCATGGTGGGTGGGAGGGGAAGGTGCTAGAAAAACCAGCTCTGAACACTCAGGAGTTCTTCTGGAACCTTTCTGCTTCTTGCATAAGTTTAAGCTGTTGAAACTCAAAGATTGAGCATTTATTTGTTTATGCTTTGCTTCTGTGTTAGCAACTTTTTTCCAAGGTACTGTGAACTAATAGAATATGGAAAAAGATAACAAGAGAAAAGATAATGGCGGTAATGGTTAGAAGCCTTGATTAATATTTCAAAATATGACTCTGGTATACAACTGGTTATCTTCAGAATTTAGTATTAGAGAAGAGAAAGGAATAGCTTTATTTAATTCTATAATTTTAAAAAATAATAATAATCCCTTTTAAATAAAAATATTAACCACTTCCATCAGTTTCCTGCCAAATGATCTTCACTTTAGCACCGTGATGAAGCCAAGGTAGTTACTGTTCTCCCCGTTTTAACAGATAAAGAAATGAAGTCATTCGCACAAATGATAAGTATCTTTGATCTTGGACAAGTAAGAAAAATGGGAGACAAGCATGTAATGAGCATCTTCAGCATGTAAGGCATATGCTGGAGAGGAAACTATTAAAATGTTGCAATAATGCCTAGTGTTTCTCTAAACCCTTATTAATTAAGCATTGCCAGGCTTACTTTTTGATGGACTTCTCCACTGAAAATCTTGAGTCCATCCTTTCCTTTCTAGAGGTCTCTCCTTCATTCTGGTCTTCATGGCTTCATATTTCAATGACTACCTTGTCCTTCCCAGCTGCTCTTCATTCCTGCTCCAGTACGTTCTTAACACCAATTAATTTTAGTAAAACATTGCTTAGATCATATAATCATATGGGCCTTAGAATTGCAAGAGCTGTGCAGAGCTCAGGAATCTCTTCTAAGGGATGTCAGGCATATGATTTTCCAACCTTTCCTTGAACTGTAGGATAAGGGATTAACTACTTCACAAAGCAGCTTGTCTTATTTTTGGCAAGCATAAAATGCTGTAAAGGGCTTCCTCGTGGCTCAGATGGTAAAGAATCTGCCTGCAATGCAGGAGACCTAGGTTTGATCCCTGGGTCTAGAAGATCCCCTGGAGAAGGGAATGACTACCCACTCCAGTATTCTTGGAGAAGTGGAGAATTCTTGGAGAGAGGAGAATTCTTGGAGAATTCCATGGAGAGAGAAGCCTGGCGGACTACAGAACATGGGGTTACAAAGAGTCGGGCACGACTAACACTTTCCCTGAAGGTGCTGAAAAGTTCCTTATTGCTTTCCTGAATGCCTGCCTTTAACTTCCGTTAAAATGAGTCCATTCCTTCTTTTCAATGACAGTCTTTCCACAAAAATAAGAACGTCTGTCTTCCCACCTCCATCCTCCTCTTCACCAGGCTGGTCATCCCCAGTTCCTTCCTGCTTTTATTTGTTCCTTGATCCCTGAGATGATGACAGTTCTTGACACACAGTAAGCAGCCAACACGTATTTGTTTCCTGAGTTAACGAATGGTTAAAATGCCCATCATTACAGTATTGCTTTGGTTCCAGTTTCATAATCTGTAAAGGAAGGCATCAATACATAGCCTCCATCTGGTAGGTGATCTCTAGTAACTCCTGCAATCATGAAACATCTGTTTCTCTCCTCTTTTAGCTTCACAGAAATGTCAAATAAGTCTCTGCCAGGGTAATTTTTAACTCTATAAGCTTATTCCCTCTCTTTGCTTTTGTATCTGTTGTTTTTGAGCAGCACACTCCAGCGTTACAGTATAAATGTCTTCAATGAATATGTGCCATCTTACTTATCTCCTGTGTTGGAAACATTTTCCGTTCAGTTTGTTTTTCCCCACAGTGTGCGAAAAGTTACAGTGTTCATTAGTGTTCAGATATAGTTAGTCCATCACTAAGATGAAGCAATAAGGCTTTATTAATATGTTCAGTTACAGCATTAGTCAGGATACTCAATTACACAATTTATAAAGTAAGTGCACATACCAAAGGTGTAGACTAGAATTAAAAGAGACAGTCCTGATGAAATCAGTCTTGATTACTACTTACTTTTATTTGTTTATCCTACTGTCTAGACTGTTTTTTAACCTCCAGGATGATAAAACCAAAAAAAAAAAGCTGAAAAGTAATGTCAGTTAATTTCTTCCCTGGTAAAAGGTGTATTGGCTGTGAAGATTAAAGCTACAAACTATCAATTATATGTGACTTTAATTCCTGTCCACACCCAGTTATTGCAAACAATGAAGAATTTTCTGTCATTGAATTTCCTACAATATACAGTTCCGAGGCAGCCATGTCAGATTCTCTGTAAATACTTCATGGAGTTTTGCAACTTATGTGGGTTATTCAACAACAGGATTTTTAAAAGAAAAAAAAGTCAAATGTCTGAGAAAACTGTTTTACATTATTATACACCTTTGATGTCAGTTTCCCTCATTCCAGTTGTCATTATTAGTTTGTTTTCACGCTTCCTGTCTTAAATCAGTGTCCAGTTTTATAATGCCCTTTTGGACATCCAGATGACTCTCCCAAATAAAACACTGAGAAAACACATTTCCTGCTTGCAGACCAAAATGGATTAAACATCTAGAGTATTCTGCTTAAAGAAAATTCTTCTTGGGTGTTATTTAAGAAGGAAGGAAGAGAGAGAATAGTGGGATTTTCACATCTGTTAAATAATCACTAGTATGTGGGATTGAATTCTGTCTTCTTTCTCAACTTAAGACCAGCTGTTGAAGTAAACTTGAAGGGCCCCTTAATTATTGCATATTTTCAGTTGCTTGTGGAGGATTCAGTTACCTAGTTTCCACCACTCTGATCAAAGGAACTCCTCCACTTTGTACACCATTGTTATTGAAAGCATTCCTCATTTGATTGTTGTGCTTCTGAAATGTTCTGTGAGAGGTCAGATGGGGCGTCTTTCTCTGATTTCATCATGCTTCTGAGAATAACCTCTGCTGCCAATTATGTGTCACTGGGGTGGGTGCTAAGATACCCCAGGCCCTCTTTCTGTTGGTCTTAGGACGTGTCTGCTTTTGCCACTTACATTGCTGAGCCAAAGATGTGTGAGTGTCCATACGATATCTGGAGTCAGTGGAAAACAAATTCAGAGAAGCAAACTGATTTTCTGTCTGAAACATGATTTGCCCCGAGCTGTGCATCCCAATCAAAGGCTTTAATTATGTGGAAGGTTTTCCCATTGTTGTTGTGCTTCCTGGCTTTTTGTAACCATGGAACAAAGGCTTAACCTGGCATAACACCCAGCTCAGGAAATGAACGAAACGAAGCCAATGCAGGGAACATTGGCCCTTCCACAGGAAACATCGTATGAATGATTGGAGATGAAAGTCAAATCTTGACTACTTCCAAGTAGATCGCAACTCTAAATTACCATGCTGCTGTTGTGTATATTGTTTATTTCCCCTAGACCATAATGGACTGTATCAAATTGGCAGACTATTTTCCAATTTTAGGGAGCCCATGAGCTGTTGAATTTTGCCAAGTGGGTGCTCTCCGTTTGTAGGTGGCCTGTCCATCGACTGTCAATGTAGAGTGACAACGATGACATATTCTGTCTGGAATACGTTCTCATGTCTGCACAGTTATCAGATTTTAGGTCTAAAGCTGTTTTTCTGAAACAGTGAATGTCAAAAATTTTTTGAACTCTTTATATCGGATGCACAATAAACTGCTTACCTGGACACTGTTCTTTTCTATCATATTTTGCTACTTTCAAGATTAAATTTATTGGTATATACAGTGACATGTTTTAAGACTTAAAAAGACCATATTCTTTACTGTGATGAAAGGGTTTTTTCTTTTTTCCCTCTAAAGAGGTATAAAAGAAGTGAAGCATAAATTACTCCATACCACAAAGAGTTTGTAGGAAGGGAAATAAAAAATAACTCTTAAATAAAGAGATAAATATAAGGGACACAATCTAGTCTATATCATTCAAACCTAACATTGGGTAGTAGAGCTCCAAGTGGAGGTTTCTTTTAAAGATTTTTTTTTTGGTCCCTTTTTGTGTGATGGAATGACTTGTAAATTAAAATTTCAAGTAGATTGTCTCTATGGTCAAAATAGGATGAGAAGCCAGTAATCTCCTATCGGCTCTACTGCTGATGTGTTAGCCATCACCATCTCTCACCTGTGTCGTGGTCTGGGCACAGGTTGGAAAAGAATTTCCAGACATGAGACAGAATGAGAGGAAAATGAAGTTTATTAGAGTGAGAGACGCTGTTAGAACAGTGGACCAGCTCAAGGGAGAACCGATGTTGAACGGGGGTCCTTAGTCCACTTTTATACCCAGGTTCAAGGAGTGGGATAGGGGTCTTGCGGGTCAGTTGCTGATTGGATGAGGCACATATCCTGGATGAGGGAAGAGTAGGGAAAGTACCGTCTCCCTCTGGAGTCAGAGGGGAGACAGGCTGCACTGTTCCATTAATAGTTACAATATGGAGGAGGGAAGGACGATAAGGGTCTGGTTCCTGCAAATTCCAAGACCATCCTTGATGTTATCTGCTCTTTCGTCCTTGGGTCACCATAGCCTGGATCCTGCAGAAGATTCCTATCTGGGCTGTCTTCTTGCACCCTTGACACACGCTCCCTGTCAGTAATCAACACAGTAGCCCGAGTGCTTCTATTAATATGTAACTTGGGTTAGGTCACTTAGCTCCTCAGAACGTCCTACCGGCTCCCCAATCCACTCTGAGTAAAGTCTCATCTTGATCGCGGCTTATGAGGTCCCATGTGGTCTGACTCCTGCTATCGCTGACCTCCTCCCCTGCTCCCCTTCCCCCATGCTTGTATCCCTCCAAGCAGCTTGACCCCCTTCCTGTTCCTAGAGGATACCAGGCATGCCTTTGTGCTAATTTGACCTTCCCTGAAACACTCTTCAACCAGACTTCTCCCTGTTGAACACTCTCGTCTCCTTCATTCAGTCTTTGCTCAAAGAGGCTTCCCCCAACATCTCTACCCTGCCCTCCTTTATTTCCCTAAAGCACATATTGCCTGTTGAGTTACCATATGCTTTCCTTTGTGATTACATTTATTTGCTGTTTTCCCCCAAAAGACTGGAATCCTCAAAAAGACAGAGATTTACTCGGTTTTGCTCACAGAGGTAACCCAAATGCCTAATATCTTATTTTGCACTGAGAAAAAGATGGCCAACTATAAGCCAAGCCAAGGAGAATGGCCCTCAGAAGAAATCAGTCCTCTGACACCTTGATCTTGGACTTCTTCTAGCCTGTGTGTGTGTGTGTGTGTATGTGTGTGTGTGTGTGTGTGTCACTCAGTTGTGTCCTACTCTTTGGGATCCATGGACTGTAACCCACCAGGCTCCTCTGTCCATGGAATTCTCCAGGCAAGAGTACTAGAATGAGTAGCCATTCCCTTCTCCATCTAGCCTCTTTAACTATGAAGAAATAAAGTTCTGTTGTTTAAGCCCCACCAAAAAAAAAAAATCACACACTTAAAAATATGTATCTTATTTTGGGTACTATTTAGATGGGTGTATACGACTGATCGCCAAATTCATCAAATGGAACACTTAAGACCTATGTACTTTATTATATATTAACTATACCTCAATTAAAACACACCTAATAATGATGTCTGAGCATATATTATGAGTCTCTTGAGATAAACAGGAAGGAAAATGCAAGAAGTCAAACACGTTGACTCAAAACTTAGAAAAGTAAAACACTTCAGTCATTTCCTGAGCTTGATGCATGAGTGATTTGAGTGGAAGATTAGAAGGAGCTTAGAGCTGCCGCGTTAAGGAATGTGACGGGAAATGAAAAGATAAAACAGAAGCCTTAGTGAGCAAGAGAGAGAGGGCCAGGCTGCAGCAGACAGTGGGGCCGTGCCGCCGGGGAAGCAGTCAACATGATTTTGTGATGAACGGAGAATAAATTTGATAACTGCCAGTTAGGAAGTCAGGGAGAAAATTGGAGCCTAGGGTATTTGTGTCTTTCTGAAAGTCTTCTCAGGAGAGGTGAGGTTTGAACTTTGCCTCAAAGGGTAAAGTGGGAATTAAGTAGACCGAAAAAGTGCAGGTAGAATATATTGGTTTGAACAGAATGTACTACTGGAATTAACTCCACTTGTTTCTTTTCACTTTCTTGAATTTGATTACTAGAAAAATTTTAATTCTCTATAGCTCACATTGTATTTCTTTGGACAGTGTTGGCCTTAAAGCATGGAGAGGAGTTAAACTAATTGCCATAATGGAGGCAAAAAAATAATGAAGGCCTGGACTAGGACCGTGGCAGGAAAGAAAAGGAGCATTAAAATTAAGAGCTATTTCTTAGAACAGAGTTGACTGGCCTGGGGGAGTGGTTATATTTGGCAGGGCAAGGATTATGGAGTGAGCCACATCAGAGAATGTTCTACGATTTCTAACTTGGATAATATGGGTTGAGATTGGATACCATGTATTGATATTAACACCTCCTTAGAGAAAAACGCAGGAGAAAAGGAACAGATTTTTAAGGGGTTTAGGGAAAAAAGAGGGTACTACCACATCTTGAGTTTCTGGCACTTGATTCGAATGTCTGCAAACATGTAAGAAATTAAGACCCAGAGAGGTTATTAACTTGATCAAGGGTCAGTCAGCTACAAAATGTTAGAACTAGAATTTAAACCCACGCCAGTGATGGTTTTAAATGATTTGAAACTTTGGGAAGGGCCAATGAGCAAATGATAGTTTAGGTTCTGTAAGTAGTGACAGGTGTTCTTATTCTCAGCCACATTTCAAGAATACTGTATATATAATTATAGTGTGCTATAAGAACTGACAGACCAACCAGGAATACAATAATCAGAAATGGCAGGATTCATTTTGGGAGGGGTGGGTATGATTCTTAAGTGTATGATCACAAAATATGTACCACTTTGTACCAACAGCTCCAAAAATGTATGTGTAAATGGCAGTGCCTGTAGTAAACACTCAGTAAGTAATAACTTTTGTTTCGTTTCTCATCTTAGAGGTATAAAGACTGTGAGGATAAATCTGTATTATAACAAGGATAAGTCCTATGCTTTTTTTAATATTTATAAATCACACTTCTTCTTTTCATTGTCTTTACTTTTAAAATTTGAAGGATATGGAAAAGTTCCAGTTAACTGAGAACCCTAGTTATTCAGGTTGGATTTTCCTGATAATACATTTTGGTGATATGATCTGATTCAGTCAGTATAGATTTCCATTGAAAAGTAACTATTTCAGAAATCTTGATGAGCATTTTAAGAATTAAGTCTTTTCTTCCTGTGTATGTAATTAACACACAAGACTGCAAAATTTCAAACAGTATGATATCATTATAAATTGCTATGAATCAAAAACCAAAGAGGCTTGTAGCACACAGCAGCTAGAAATGATATGGCCTGTTTTAAAACAACGACTTAACTGACTCTGAAGTGAGTGTCAGATTTGCACACAGCAGCATATTTTATAAACAGCCACAAACCAAAGGTGAGTCTTAAAAGGAGAACTTTGTTGTAAAGACGGTTTGCTTATCTTTCAAATTGGCCTTTTCAGACACACATAAGTAGCTGTCAGTCTAGAGGAACATATACTTTAAATGTGAAAGATAGCAATACAATGTGTACTAAGTCACTTCTTACAGCCCTCTATAGGTAATCTTAGGCATAGGTCTATATTTAATTAGTAAATTCATAGCATCTTCAGAATCACAATGCCATGAATAAATCCTACAGTAGAGCTGACCTCAGTGACACTGTCATTGTTGAGAAACCCTACTTATTTGCAGATGAGTGTACCTATTTGCAGTGACCTCTCTCCTCCTAAATTTTATTAAACTGATATTTCAGTCACTTTTATTTAGAGTTAAGTAGAAAAAACGAAATTAGAAGTATTCGGGTTAAAGGAACTTCTCTCAGTGACTTATAAAATGGTAGAAATAGTTGCCCCTAGGTTTGATCCAGAGGCTTATATTCATGTCCTAACTTAAATGCATTGTTGGTAACTGCCTGATTCAGAGATTTGAGAAATTTGTAGGACCTTATTGGTGGCCAAGAGTGCTGTAGACATTAATAATAGCTGTTAAGATCATAGACGTAGGATAGGCATAAGGGGATAAGAAGGAAGGTATTGAGGGATGCGTATAGTCCATCTAAGGCATGGCTTTGCTGATTCTGCCTCAAGTCAGTCAGTTAAAAAAAAAAAAAAAGCAACTATCAATTACAGATTGTACTAGGTATTATTTCATTGAATTTCATTCTTCTTGAAACTCCAGAGGTAGTAACTATTAACCACATTTTCTCCGTTAGAAAAATGAGACTCAGAGATTCAAATCCAACTTGACTAGACTCCAAAGACATTGCTTAGTTTAATGGCACCCCACTCCAGTACTCTTGCCTGGAAAAGCCCATGGACGGAGGAGCCTGGTGGGCTTGCAGTCCCTGGGGTCGCTGGGAGTCAGACACGACTGAGCAACTTCATTTTCACTTTTCACTTTCATGCATTGGAGAAGGAAATGGCAACCCACTCCTGTGTTCTTGCCTGGAGAATCTCAGGGATGGGGGAGCCTGTTGGGTGCCGTCTACGGGGTCGCACAGAGTCGGACATGACTGAAGCAACTTAGCAGCAGCATTGAGTAGGAAGACTCACCTGAATAATGAGACATGTTGGAATACAGTTGACCCTTGTAGCTCAGATGGTAAAGCGAGTGTCTGCAGTGCAAGAGATCCAGGTTGGATGCCTGGGTTGGGAAGATCCCCTGGAGAAGGTAATGGCACCCCACTCCAGTACTCTTGCCTGGAAAATTCCATGGATGGAGGAGCCTGGTAGGCTACATACAGTCTGTGAGGTTGCAGAGTCAGACACGACTGAGCAACTTCACTTTCTTTCCTTTTGAACAAAGTAAGGGTTAATTCAAGTATGATTATGATTTATAGTTGGCCCAGTATATCTGAGATTCCTCCCCATCCAGGGAGTCAGCAACCACTGACCACGTAGTACTATAGTACTGACTACTGAAAAGTATATGCGAATAAATGGACCACATAGTTCAAACCCCTGTTGTTCAAGAGTCAACTGTATAGCCAATAATGTATGTTATACTAATGAGAACTAAATACTTAGTTCTGATATTTACAACAAAATTGTATCAAATCAATTTGAAATTTTAGTTTTGAAGAAATTTCTCAAGTGTTTTGACAAGTTTTCAACTGTATACCTTCAAATAAACGGTAAGTAGGTTTTCTTGATGTGGGAATCAAGTCGATCGTATTTTTAGGAGAATATCACAGTAAACGATGATGACATTTTGATTGACACCATTGGAAACAATTGATTATAAAAAGAAACAGGGATATAATAAAACAGAGAAGAAATAGTGAAAATCCAGTAAATGTGTGTTTTAGACTAGTTTCCCATATCAAATGAAGGCCATAAATATGACTTCAACACAGTAGATTTGTTAAAACTTCTGAAGATTTTTCTCAAGGATTTGAGATGGAAACTAGAGAAATAGCTATAGGAAAAAAAGAGTGCTGAGTTGAATTGTTTCTGTGATTTAATATTTAAAGGAAAGTTTATTTATAACTTATTTCCAGATATTCCCAAATGTTATAATGTTTTATTTATTAATAAGGAAAAATATTGAGATTCATATTTCACACATCATTGCAATGATTGTACTTAAGCAGTAATTCTTTTCACATTTGTCATTATTTATTACTCCTTATTTTTTAGAGCTGAAAGCATCTTGTTTTTCGGGAATAAAAATAGATTAGCTATAATAAAATAACAACAACTAAAATGAATTCTCCTTAAGGACTTTTAACTCAGTGTATTTTCCATTTTATTTCAAGCACATAAAAGTATTTTAATTTACAAAAAGACTTCTTGAACATCCTTCTCTATGTATGGCTCGAAATACTTTCTCACAATTTATCCAAAGTCTCATATTTTTCATTAACAACAAACTTGACAGTTCAGTTTGGTTAGCTGAGGTTAGAAATTTACATTCTTTTATATGCCTTTTATCATTCTTGCAAAGTGACTCGTCATGTCAAATTGATTCCCGTAACATGAAGATTTCTACTCTTATCAGAATTGCAATTTGCCACAGCTTTATTATTTATTATTTATTTATCCATTAATTTATTCTCCACTTTATTCCAGAAAGGATACTCACAGGAAGGGTTTACTTAAGGATTGTTTTCATTTGATATGCATTACTTCATGCATTTATTTATTGCTTTCTCTACTAAATTGTATTTATGAAACTTCTGTTTTATTAGTTTAGTTTATTTATTTAGTTCCTTGCTTTAGAAATGAAGGCAGCATCTTTAAAAGAGTGAATTCTCCCAAGCCACTCTATAAAGAATTATTTAAAATGCTAAACCATTTCACTGAACCATTTATAGGTGCTATCTATTCTGTATTTTAACTCAAACACACAGTAAAATATATATACATATATATTTTGCCTTTCTGATACGAATTTCAAATGACTCATACAGATAGAATTTTGTGACAAATAACTGTTGATCCACCTAAATTTGGTTGCATTTTTGTTCCTTTTTCTCTTTCTCCCCCCTCTCACTGCCCTGATAACCCTCCCTTTCCACAAGATTTGGTAGTAAGAAAGTAAACTTTTCAATAAATCTTATTTCAAAAAGAAAAGTCTTCACAATGCAATTGCAGATGGTAAAACTGTTTATTCTTTTCACAGACATAAAGCATATGGTTCCTTTTTAAAAATGACTTTACAGATAGGCCCTAAATCTGGCTGTCTTTACCCCAGGTAATCTCCCCAACTTCTGCTGAACTTGAAGTTAATGTGAACTTTATGATATTTGGTTTTAGAACTGCAGTTTTTGCTTTCTAAACAAATGAGAAGAAAAAGCCTTAACAACTTTATGTTTAAAACGAATCAACATAGACATTTGCTAAAATCATACTGAACAAATACACATACACTCACACACACACAAAAACAGAAATAAAAGGTGAAACCTGGCAAGTCTGAAAAAGAAAGGTGGATGTATTAGTTTCCCTAGATGTCATCTTTGGGGAAAGCTGAGTAAAGGGTGTGTGGGTCCTCTCTGTGCTATTTCTTGAAACTGCATGAGAATCTGTAATTGTCTCAATAAAATTTTCACTTAGCAAAAAAACAAAAATCTGGTTGACAAACTTTTTTTAAAAGGGGCCTGGTAAATATTTTAGGCCTTTAGGAGGGGACTGGAGGTGGCAGCTGCTCAAATCCATTGTTTTAGTAAAAAAGCCATTGAATACAAAGGAATGGGCATGGCTGTGTTCCTTTGAAATTGTTTATAGAGGCAGACTCTGCGGACTTGCTATTTACTGATCTCTGCTTTAAAGAGACGTTAGCTTTTGCTTTCACTATTTTATCTGCTACTCCCTTCCAGGGAAAAAATGGTAACAAAGGCTAATTATACATTTATTAATTATTATTTTTCTTTTATTGAAGTCTAGTTTCTTTGCAAATTAGTATGCATGCCACATAGTGATTCAGTGTTTTTATAGATTGTTTAAAGTTGTAACAAAATAATGGCTGTATTTCCCTGTGTTGTACAATATATCCTTGTTGCTTACTGATTTTATACACAGTAGTGGTACCTCTTAATCTATACCTGTGTCTTCACTCTCCCCGCTGGTAACCACTAGTGTTTTCTCTGAGTTTTTTCTGTTTTATAATGCTGTAATTTGCGGCTAATCTCTTTATAATTTTCTGTAATTGTGCAAATATGTATCTGTAAAGTATACATATACACTTTCATTTATTTTAAATATCCTATAAGCATGGCTTTGGTTTCATGTTTCCTGATACTAGGAAAACAAAATAAGAAAGTAAGAAATTCTTTTTAGACCAAGCGCTATAAGGAAGGAAACACTGAGAGTTTTCCCCTAAAATCCTTATCTCTAACCATGAATAGTAATCAGTTGAAAGAGTAAAATTCTTAAGCTGAAAAATCGTCATTTTCTTAACTTTCTCTAGTATTTATCCCTTGTGGCCAAGAGTTGAACTTCCCCTGGAAGAGTTTAGGCTGTGTCTGATTACCTTCCCTTTCAGCGTGTGATAAGGCATTACTGTAAGTGGAATTAAGAGTGCACTCAGGCTCATGTTTCAGACAGTGTTAAGAAAAGCCCCTGTGCAGGGTATTTGTGCGGTAGATGTATTTGTGCGGTAGGGTTTGGGGTTAACTTTGCTTTCTCCCCATCAGGTCATGTCCTGAGTGTAGTTTTACGCATTCAGATTCAGTTTCCCCTCATACCAAACTTCTTTCTCCCAGTCTGTTTCTTTCTCCTTCTGCCTCTTCATCTGTTTCTAATGTGAGTAGCTTGTGTGAAAAAAATACTTTGAATGCGGGATTAAAAAAAAAAAAAAGAATCGACTTTAGAAAGACATGTGTATTAAGTTTCACTCAGTGCTGTGGAGTGTTTCAGAGACAGACAATAATAATAATACAAGCGCTGCCCTGCCCTGGTGTATAGAAAAGAAATGTTTCCGTAACCACAGTTTAACAGAAACATAAGCCAGTCCTGTGTAGATTTCCAGAATGATTAGAGTGGTTAGAACCAAATACGGTTAATATGATGAGATCTTGTGGTTTTTAAGTAATTTTAAAAGATGAAAGATGTCGCTCAAAATATTCTAAAAATTTTATGCACATCCCTGTTGTTTATCCTGCCATTCATTTAATGTGTTACTGAAGGTAATCAATTTATTCACCTCTTAATTATCTCTTGAGTCTGACCCAGCATCTTTATCCGTATTTCCAGGGGTTTCATTTATGTACTCCATACAAATATTTACTGCAGATCCCTGCTAACTCTCATCACCTGTCACTCATCCAACACTACACAGACACACACACAGACACACACACACACACACACAGACACACACACACACACACTATCACATCATCCCTCCAAGCTGCTGCCAGAGTAATCTTCATAAATTGATCTCTGTCCTTGTCATTCATTTGTTTAAAACCTTTCAGCAGCTCCCTATTGCTAATACAACAATATGCAAATTTCTGAAGTCAGTATAGAAGGCAAAGCCCATCAAAACCTTTTTCCTCCCTACTTTCCCACTTTATTTTCTGTCTCATTTAATGTTCTCTGGCTTGATCCCAGCATCCACTCACACCCTTGATGCTCTAGCTAATCTGTAGGAATGCTACCTTCTGCTTCTTCTCACCTCCATGCATTTGCATTTTTCCCAGTTTTCTTGTAGGCTTCTTTGCCTGAAATTTGGGTTTCTCAGGACAACTCAAGCATGTTATCAGAAAAGCATTGTGTGACCCTGTCAGAATTGAGTGTATTTCATCTCTTATTTACCAGATGACGTTTGATCTCTTTGAATGTTTGTATACTTAAGAGTTGGAGGGCAGTACAAGGTAGTAGGAAAGAAAATGGTGGAGTCAGATACAGTGGAAGCTTTAAAAGGACTGAAAAGTACTTAACACATCATTGAATTAGTAGTACCAGGGAGGTACCTGAAATGTTGCAAGAGTTGTTTATTGTATATGTGTAAGGAGAGAAGGAAGGAGGTGACTGTGTCTTACTGGTTGAAGCTGGATGAGATAATAGTCCAAGACACATTTCTAAAGATATTAAGGGTATAAACCCCTTCTGGAGTGTTGCTGAATTGAAGGAATGAATATCTAAAGGGAATTCCTAACCATTCACTAAGTTACATAGGAAACTGTAAGAGTTCATTTCAGAAATAGCAGTGGAGTCATTGTCAAGTGGATCTGTTACGTTGCGTGTGTGTGTCCAACTCTCTTGTGACTCCATGAGTTATAGTCCGCCAGGCTCCTCTGTCCATGAGATTCTCCCAGGCAAGAATACTGGAGCCGGTTGCCATTTTCTTCTCCAGGGGATCGCCTGACCCAGGGATCAAACCCAGTGATCTCCTGCATTGGCAAGTGGATTCTTTACCACTGGTGCCACCCGGGAAGCCCTCTATTATGTTAAAAACATAGAAAATTTACTGAATTTGGAAGAGAATATATAAACTTGAAAATGAAAGTCTCTCAACCATGTCCGACTCTTGGCAATGCCATGGACTATATAGGCCATGGAATACTCCAGGCCAGGATACTGGAGTGAGTAGCCTTTCCCTTCTTGGGGATTAATATTCTGTATTAACTTCAACAGATATGATTATCATGCACATAATAATAGCGCTTATTTTTTTCAGTTCCTCAACAATCTGCAAGATATCTCACCAAAATGTTCTAACCTGTGTCTCTAAACCATTATCAACATGGCTAAAACCTAATTCATTATTTTTTAACTGATATATCCCTCATGCAGTGGGAGGTGCTCAATAAATATGTGTGGCATGAATGAAGGAAGCATTACCAATGAATATACTCAGCGCCAGACATAAAAAGAGGACCATCACTTCACAGGCACTATGCTGCTACAAGGTCCTAGTACCCTATAAGAACATCCAGGTTACTCTTCCTCCAACCTCTTTTCTCATAATAAATCCCTTCCTAGGGACCTCTGCATGGCCTCCCAAATCAAGTACAAATTCTCCCACTTGGAGTTTAAAGTCATCACTTGGCCCCACATGATCTCCACCTTGACTTTCCTAAATGTCTGCTTCTCCCTTCAAGTTTAGCTAAAGCTGAGCCTTCACACAACGCCTTCAAAACTAACTCCTGCAGGAAGCAATTGTTTTCTTTTTCCCTTTCCTCATAATTTGAATGTATTTGTTTGTTTCTTTTTTTTGCACTTGTCTGAGATTTGTGTTCTTGCTGCATCTGGTATGCAAGTTTCAGCTCCAAAAAGATGCATCAACTCCTTTAGGCCAATAAACTTGTCTTCTCCTTCTGTATATCCACGGTTCTTGAACATTATTGGGGAAATAAAATGTGGGCTTGTAACTTGGCAACAGCAAAACAGTCTTGGTTCAAGAAGGAAAATAAATGTATGAAAATGAAGCTGTCAGTTGTATGTAGAAGGGATTGGAGTAGAGAGTCAGTTTGCAAAGATGTCAGCACATAGCTTTTCAAGGGCCTATACCTAGTCTATAGGCAAGGATTTTTACTGAATAATTGGTAAGGAGGAACGGTGGTAATGGTCTAAGTAGGGTGATACAGTGGCATTTCTGGGAAAAATACAAAACCAAGGTACATTTTGAATGAACTAACAACCAACTTGATGAATAAGTATAAAGTAACAGTCCAAAATATCACCACATTTTTAAGGAGAAAATGGTGATTTCAGTGGAAGAATGAAAAGGTTGAGAATGAGGATTTGGGTTGGGCAAGGTATGTAGAAGAAGGATGAACTTAGTTTTGCACAGATGACGATGCATATTGAGAAGGCAAAAAATAGGTTTTCCAAATTCAAATTCTTTTCCTGTTTAGGTTGTTATATAACTTTGAGCAGAGTTCCCTGTGCTATACAATAGGTCCTTGTTGGTTATCTGTTGTCAAGTTTTTTAATGAGATTTTTTAATGTGAACCATTTTTAAAGTCTTTATTGAATTTGTGGCAATATTGTTTCTGTTTTATGTTTTGGTATTTTGGCCAGAGGCATGTGAGACCTTTTTGCTCCTCAACCAGGGATCAAACCTGCCCTGCTTCCATTGGAAGGCAAAGTCTTAACCATTGGCCCACCAGGGAGGTCCAGGATATCCATTTAAAATATAGCAGTGTGTACATGTCTATCCCAAAAATTTGAAGAATAGATAAGTGTCTATGTATCCCTGAATCACTTTGCTGTACACCTGAAGCTGACACAGCATTGTTAATCAACAATACTCCATTATAAAGTAAAAAGTATAAAAAGTAAAGAAATAGGTTTCCCTTTAAGATGTTTTAGAATAAGAGGAATGACTTTACATTGGTTACAATGGATTTTTGATTTGAGAACTTTTTCTCCCAATACAAATGTGACATCGAGACTAATTTTCGAGGATCGTACTTCATACTGGTCTTTCAAAATCACATTAGTTTATAAAAGCAAGGTTGTTATGGAACTCTGCTATAAAGAAAGATAATTGAAACATTCATACTAGTATAATTTTGTTGTAACTCTCATTTCAAATTTAATGAATCAGTGCCTGCTGCAAAGGAAGAGACACACTGGGAGCTAATTTACCTATGAAAAGACGGGCAGAGGATGAAACCTTGGTTCTTTTGAGAAAATGGCATGCTGTTGAGGTTTGTTTTTGCTATGACTGTTTCTATTGCTTTCAATAGGACCTAACTATGCTTGAAGGCCATGAGAGGACAGAAATCAAATCTTAATCAGCCTGGATGTATTTTTCTGTTTTAAAAAACTAGAGATCCCACTTCACTGTAAGGCTTAGAGAGTTTAATTAAAATAAGCAGAGACAAAAGTACTCTTTTGAAAACTGTCATTTCTCTTCGTGTGACACTGTTAATAATGTAGTGTAATGCTATTTTGGCAGTTTGGTTCTTTCCTTGTCTTTTGTCTTGCTCTGACTCTTTTCTCTCTTCTAAATGAAAGAGGAATAAAGCACTTAAAGGAAGGTGCTATCCTAAATTCGCTGTCTCCTTGTACACCATATTATCTGTGACCTCAGCTATAATTCTTTGAAGAAATAACCCTCCCAAGCTCTCTTTTTTTTTTCTTCCCCTTTCTCTTTTATTGTGAGCCTCTTTTCACAACAACATTTGCAGGCTTCTTCACAAAGAATTTTTTTTTCCAATTAGGATGAAAACTAGATCATGATGTGAGCCTTTCATTGCGAGTGTAACTTCCCTTTTTGACAGCTCCATTAGATCTGCCCAGTTATAAATCTTCATATTTCTGGCTTGCCTGGAAATCAGAAAGTGTCTTCATTCTGCTTTTCAGTGAGCAGCAAGCATGAAGGGAGGCATGGCAGACATCATAGTCTCTTCCACCAACTTTCCTGCCTTAACCCAGCGCCAGGGCAAAATGTTTGTCACCAAACCTTATGATTCTGCTTTGATGGCTAATTATGGGTGGTACATTTTTGAACTTAAAGGGTGACTCTGAAGTCACTTTCCATTTTTACTTGTGCAGTAATGTGCAATGTAAAGCTTGAATTTCGCACTACTCATTGTTTGAAAGTTAATTAGTATTCTTTCCTAGAATACCTGCTTCTTTGCTTGAGTAATCATTTAATTGTATCTGTCTGTCTCACTTGATTTTGGTGGGTGCTTTTTAAGTCAAATTACGTATTTTAAGCCTGCTACCTCTAATTGCATTGACAAGCGAAAAGCTGCTTACTAAGCGTGTTCATGTAAATCATACTTTTATTCTATTCTAATACTTGGTTTATATAGCATGCCTTTTGTGAAAAAAATTGAAATTATCCATTATTTTAAAGTAACAGGGAAGAAGTAGGAAGTTTTAAAGGAAGCAGATATTATTTTGTTTTGAGGATAACATTGGAAGCTGTTTGACCCTACTCTAATGCCCTTGCAAAAATATAAACATGGAAGTATATGATCCAAGTAAGGAATTAAAGAGTTAACATTTCTTTAAAAACAAGAGAGCCATTAACTTTTAATAATGCTGTCTCAAATATTTGTCTGTAAATTGTGGTGATAATCAAAGATGAGCCTATGGGATTGTGCTTTGTAGTTCTGTTTGATTTGATAATTCTAGTAATCCCTTAAGAACGTTAGAAAAAAATAGTTTATGCTTACATTAGCAACTATTGTGAGATTGTAAAAATAACCTGGCAATCCCAAGGTATAGTATAAGAATAGGAGGGGGGAAAAGTGGTATCTAGGATCTTGTATGTGTTTAAATCATTTCTTTTAGAGATGTTTTTAAACCTAATATGTTTTTCTTTCTTAGCATGAGAAAGAAATAAACTGGCTTCAGAAAGTTTAAAAATGAGACAAAACATTGCCTGCCTACTACAAAATGTTATACAGCTTCGTTTTCTTATTTTAAAAGAATGCTTCTGAACTTCCTGGCAATCCAGCAGTTGAGACTGTGAGCTTCCACTGCAGGGGCACGGTTTGATCCCTGGTCAGGGAAGTTCCCATGCCACACATGGTGCAGCCAAAAAAAAAACAGAGAGAGAGAGAAAAAAAAAATGCTTCTCTTTTTTGCTGCTAGGTTTTGATCTCCACACTGGCCTTTACTAGATGGCATTCTAACCCCACACTCAAAATAAAGCAAATGTTTCTTCCATCTAAAGTTGAATTTCTACAGGCCTCTTTTAAAGCTCATGTTTCCTCTTCATTCTTCATTTTCCTCCTGACAACATGCCTGAAACAAAACTGACAAAAATGATTATTCCCATGTAAATTAGGATGAAAAGCTTTGGAATCATACTCTGTGACCGTTGCCAGAGTTCTCAGTTTCTCGAAACTTTTTTCCCCCTTCTTGTGAAATATTAATAAATACTGACAGTTTAAGGTGGCTATGAGATTAAAGGAAATAATTTCCATTGAACTCATAGCATAATGAGTTTTAATAAGCTTTACTGAGTGTAAATTTCCTTTGTGGATTTTCCCCTTCAGGGTGCAACCCCTCTTTTGCATTTAAGATCTATAAGTTTACATTTGAACTTAGATTTTTAGTAACTCCTTGGGATTGTTGGGTAAACCTAATTTACTTATAGCTAGCAAAAAAAAAAAAGCCCCATAAAATAGGGGGGAAATGTGTAATTTCCTTTTTTCTTTTTCTTTTCTTAACATGGAGAGCATTATCTTTTTGAGCACACAGTATTTTTGAGTATCAGCTGTAAAGGAATTGTTATAGGGTATATATGGACGTGTTGGAATGCTTTAAAAAATCGATCCTAGCTAATGGAGGGAATATTTTCGAAGTGAACTGTTTCCATTCCTTCAGTCAACCACATACAGCAGAAAAAATTCAAGTGAACATTGTAGAAGAGGCGAGAGGTGCAGCGGTCTTCCATGGGGAATCAGAATTTGAAAACATTCTTCCACATGAGTGTTTTCCCCTCATGTCTAGAACCAGATAAGGAGACTAACTTTAGATGCACAGTATCCAAACAAGATGAATGTACTGGGCACTGCTGGATAAGAATGTCCATCTTAACGTGAATATTTCTGTTCTCCTTTGTAAGGACATATAGTTGGCAAAAGCCATGTCCGTGAGATCCGTAAAGACTGCAGCTCACTCGGGAGAGGTGTAGCCAGCTTTCTCTTACATCAACTGCCCAAGGGAGACACATCCCAGAATAAGCCCCTCACTATTGTCCTTTGTCATGTTTTAGATGAGTTGTTTTATCTTGAGTAGATTTGTATTTTGTAAAACTCCAAATGGTAAAGAATAACAGCATCAAGACTTTAGCAACTCTGTGTGTATATGTACACACCACATATACTGTTCATATACATATATATATGATATAAGATTTTTACCTATAGCCTTATAATCTGTATATAAGTAAGATTCTATCATAAGTCTGGGTATTTAATAAATGAAATTGACTTGTCTTTGATGTGCTTAAATTTCAGAAATTTTAAATTATTTTTCAGGACACTAGAATCAGTAATCAGTAATTATATTTAAAAAATAAAACACACACTTTTGCAGCACAAACTCAGTCAGCATTCAGTAATTATTGTATTCTCTAGCTCTTTAATACCTACAACCATGTTTTCCTTATTAGGCAGATAATGTACTTGCCTAGTGATGAAGGTTTTGTGAGCTATGTGTATTTGGCATATATTTTGTGTATATCATAACAATGATTTACTAAAAGACTTGGTTGAAAGAAAATATATTCAAGATTAGGTGCAAATGGCAATACACCAGATTCAAGTAGAAGTTTCTTGTACCTACAAGTAAATTTTAATCATCTACGTTTAACCTCACTTTTAAGAATCATTCAGATTTTCAACAGAAGGACGTATTTATGGTAAACCCAAAGCAGTCTTTGTGAAACCTGAAAAAGATTTGTGAAAACAGCCTGCAATAAAACTCACAAATGCTTCATATAACACTACCTGATAGATATCACTTGCACCATTAAGAACTAAACGACAAAGGATGTAATTTCAGTTCTGGCATGCAATATTAATCGAAACCCTTTAAAACATCTTGCTGATGGGAACTATGACAACGTGACATTGAAGAATTATGAGCTAAAGACATCCATCTTAATCAGATTTTCAAAGTAAATGCCATAAAACATAAAGTTGCTCCATTCATCTTTACATTTTCACATGTTTCGGTGGGAACATCATTTCCTAGTATGTTGCCCTAAATGCAGAGAATACAATTCGGTACTTAAAAGTATGAATTCAGTCTGGAGGATTGAAATACATTTTACCCAGCCACCCTGTAAAGTCAGGGAATTATTTCTCAAATAAAGTACATTTCTATCTGTCTTTTATGCTACTGATATATTATCCCAGGTAAACAGTTTAATTAAATGATAGTAAGAGACACTTTTGAAAAATAATTAGATGTATATTTGCCTTTATAAATTTAGATATGAGAGGAGAAATGTTTTCAAAGACATACCTGTAGAAAGAAATTACCTTATGGGCATACTCAAACCGAACATCTTCTCTAGTCGCCCCCGACCCCCGCAAATTATTACTTTATTTGAGTAAATGGGAAAAGTCTAAAAATTAAGACCTTGCATTAAAATAGCACATCATAGTTTATAAAAATCCTGTAGTACACATTATCTCTTTTAATCCTCACATTTTACCCACATTTTACAGATGAGGATTCAGAGAATTTGGAATATGACATTGATTTGCTCGAAGTTCCACAGTTACTAGATTTCAGACAGGGAGCTTGAACCCCAGATTCATATTTCCCAGACCCTAAGTCCTCACATGACTATATTTGGAGCTAGGACCTGTAATGAAGGTAATTAAGGTTTAAATGAGATCATAAGGGTGAGGCCTTGTCTGATACGATTAGTGTTCAGATCTGGAGAGACCCCAGAGAACTCTGCTGGGCCCTGCAAGGACTCAGGGAGAAGGTAGCTACCTCAGCCCCAGTGGAGAACCCGTGCTGGAAACTGACCCTGCCAGACTGAAGGTTATTTCTTGTTGCTTAGATCACCTCGTGTAGTTTTTCATACAGCAGCCGGAGCAGAAGTAATATTCCAGATCTTCCTTATTCTTCTCTGCCATAAATCTAGTGTTTATTTCCCTCTTCTATGGAAAATTTTAATCAACTGGCATTAAAATATTTTTAGACGCCTGAAATAAAAGTTTAGAAGATCTGGGCAAGAATACCTCAGTCACTAGCTTCTATTTGAATCTCTATTTTGAGATGAAGGCTTCTAAAGGCAATTAGCATCCTGTGACAAGATACAGGCTTCCAGCCTCAACAAATCATGCTAACCATTTTAAAAGGTGCAGCCAAGACTCAGAAGATACC
Organism: Ovis canadensis; assembly: GCF_042477335.2. NCBI lineage: Eukaryota > Metazoa > Chordata > Mammalia > Artiodactyla > Bovidae > Ovis > Ovis canadensis. Next base: position 29,070,843 of record NC_091270.1, read on the forward strand.
TGTCATTAATCTCCCAAAGAGTAACAGCACCTCACTTTTCTATAGTACTTTACAGTTTATGAAATACTTTCCTATGCATGATCTCATTTTGATACTGGTCTTCATAATATCTTCCATATTTAGTGTTCTTTGCACTGTATCATCCTGCTCTTCATTGGTGTTCAGCCATTGAAGCAACAGGAAAACATATGTTGGAAAGAGGCATTTAGTGTTGACATGCACACACGCATTATACTCTAATTAATAATGATGGAGAAGGGAGTCCAGCAAACATGCATGTGTCAGCTTAAACGGTGACTCTATGTCCTTTTTAATCAAGTTATGATTGGTTTCCACGTAACAGATCACCCTCATTGGAAATGCCAAGAATGGGAAGGGGACAGTGGGTCCGATGGAGTCTGTGTTGGATCTATGTGATATTTAATGTTTGTGATAACACCATCTCTGTTTAAAGACCATGATGTGATTGGAAGGAAACTAAAAATCTGACTCTATTTTCATGTCAAACATTGGCAGGTAATGCAGACTCAAGCTGCAGGTAACAAATATGACATCAAATAATATGTTCATATAAGATAACTTTATATCGAATTTAAATTTACTTCAGATTTCAGTAGGTAAACTTGCTTGTGAAAACAACTATATAAAAGCCAGAAAAGAACTTTCAAATTTAAATAAAACTGACCTGTTTTTCAAAAGTTAGGATGACAGTTACAGCACATTCAGAAAATTACAGCTAGTTAATCAATTTTAGGGAAAAGACATGCAGCCTATTTTATCTGAACCTTTTTCTAATTTCCGTCTGTTAAAATATTTCAAGCATGGTAGAAAAAAATAAGTGATTAGAGAATACATAGAAAGTATACACCCACCCTGTTCATCTGGATCTCCCCAAATATTAACTCTGCCATTGATCTTTTTCCTTAGCATATTGTATGACGTCATATTTGTTTACTAGGGGGCCTCCCAAGTGGCTCAGTGGTAAAGGATCTGCCTGCCAGTGCAGGAGCCACAGGAGATGTGGGTTTGATCCCTGAGTTGAAAAGATCCCCTGGAGGAGGAAATGGCAACCCACTCCAGTATTCTTGCCTGGGAAATCCCACAGACAAAGGAGCCCGGCAGGTTACAGTCCGTGGGACTGCGAAGAGCTGGACACGACTGAATCGACTTTCACTTTCTCATCCGAAGGCAGCTTTTGGAAGAGGGCTCTGCTTCTGTGGCTCAGCTGGTAAAGAGTCTGCCTGCATTGTGGGAGACCTGAGTTCCCCTGGGTTGGGAAGATCCCCTGGAGAAGGGAATTCCCATTCCAGTATTCTTGCCTGGGAAATCCCATGGACAGAGGAGTCTGGTGGGCTACAGTCCATGGGGTCACGACTGCATGACTGAACACACACGATTTTTACTGCATGTACCTTAAGATGTCACTAGTTACAACATTAGGCAACATAGAGCGGTTTATTTAGGAAATAAATACTGGTTTTAATATTTATAGCATAAGATAATGTGATAGAGTAGTTATGATATGAATTAATTTAGTAGCACTTTCATGATATTTATATTTGAAGTAGTTTCTTAAAAACTAATATGTCCCATAAACATTTATAGGTATAACTTGAGATACTAGGATAAGATTTTTAAATTACCTTAAGTTTTTAATAAGGGAAGCCGATGGCTCAGAGGTAAAGAATCCACCTACAGTGCAGGAGAGGCAAGAGATGACAGTTTGATCCCTGAGTCTGGAAGATTCCCCGATGAAAGAAATGGCAACCCACTCTAGTGTTCTTGGCTGGAAAATCCCATGGATGGAGGAGCCTGGAGAGCTACAGTCCATAGGACTGCAAACAGTCAGACACGACTGTAATATAATATACACCAATATATCTCAAGAAAATATTGCAAAGTACATGAAATAAAAAGAATTTTAAAGCTAAAACACTTTAGAATTTATTGTATGACCCCAGTATGCCCCACAACCACAAGTATTCTTTGACAGAGGAGAAAAACTTGAGGCTCAGAAGTTAGTTGGTTTATGTGTGATTATATTTAATTAAGTAAAGTAAGTGCTCAACTGTGTATTTCCTGTTTCCTCTTCTAGTACTTTTTCTTCTATACCAGACATTTCCTTTGAGATAGAGAATATGTTGTCTGAAAAGCATAAGTTCTGCGTTGTTTGGAGTATTCAATTTGCTTTTTTTATTCTTTATAAGCCGCTTATCACAACAGTTACAGCTTTTAGTTGCCTTCCAGCCTGTTCTTATCCATATTACAAATATATGCTTTATTTATATCATATCATATACTCCATTTAAGGTCAATAAAGTTTAACTGCACTAAACTCAAATGCCCACTAGGAAATCAGAGAGGAGAGAAAAGTGTTTATTGATTGTATGTCGGCAGTTCTTCCTTGTCACAGTTGGGACAGGTTCTTCCTTTTTCCTTGCTCTCTCAGGTAAATTATTTTTAAATGGGCAGAAGAATATCCTGAAACGTATACTGAGACATTTACAAGATACTTAGATCCATTTTTCTACTCATGTGTAAGTTTTAAGTACTTTGCTGTAAACAATGATTATGGAAAACAAAGAATTCTGTAGAAGATAATGTGTTGGTGGCATTTTTTGTGGTTTAGTTGCTAAGTCCTGTCCAACTCTTGTAACCCCATGGACTGTAACAGCCTGCCAGATTCCTCTGTCCATGGACAAGAATACTAGCGTGGATTGCCATTTCCTTCTCCAGGGGATCTTCCCGACCCAGGGATCAAACCCAGGTCTCCTGCACTGTAGGCAGATTCTTTGTCGACTGAGCCATGAGGGAAGCCCTAGTGTTAGGTATATTGAAAGAGGAACTACTTTAACAAGTGGAAGGTATTGTTTCCAAGCACTGACTTAGAGTGCTTGACATTTTAGATTCAGTACACACTTTTGAGCAGCAAAGAAGCCAAAATATCCTCAAAGAGGTTTTTGCCATTCAAGAGAACTTGCCTTTAAAATGAAACAGCACCCCCAAAGGCTGCTTTCCAATAACAAAAAAAGAGAATTGCAGAGATAATTCATATGAAATTAACAGAAGATGAAGTTTAAATTCTTAATAATTTGACAGCTGTGTCGCTTGCTCTTTGGAAGAAAAGCAATGAGAAACCTAGACAGCATATTCAAAAGCAGAGACATGACTTTGCCAACCAAGTCCCATCTAGGCAAAGCTATGGTTTTTCCAGTAGTCATGTATGGATGTTGGACAGTAGAGAAAGCCTAATGCCGAAGCACTGATGCTTTTGAACTGTGGTGTTGGAAAAGACTCTTGAGAGTCCCTTGGACTGCAAGGAGATCAGACCAGTCCATCCTGAAGGAAATCAGTCCTGAATATTCATTGGAGGGACTGATGCTGCAGCTGAAGCTCTAATACTTTGGCCACCTGATGCGAAGAACTGACTCATTGAAAAAGACCTTGATGCTGGGAAAGATTGAAGGCAAGAGGAGAAGCGGATGACAGAGGATGAGATGGTTGGATGGCATCACTGACTTAATGGACATGAATTTGAGCAAGCTCTGAGAATTGGTGGAGGACAGGGTAGCCTCGTGTGCTGCAGTCCATGGGGTCACAAAGAGTCGAACATGACTGAGCAACCAAACTGACTGATGAGTGTGGTATTAGGAGCTGTATGGAAAGCTGTTTATATATCTCCAAATAAAACTCTATCCCTGCTTTCTGGAACTCTCACTGAATGTGTAGTGGCCTTTCTTTCATTCTGTCTTTTGTCTGTGAATTACTCTTTTCTACTTAGACAGTCTGTCTTCCTGATCCCATCTGGGTGATTTTCCCAGATCTCTTTTCCAAGGTACTTTCTACAGTTACCTAATATATTGTTTGAATTGCCCAATGAGTTTCTAACTTCAGTGTTTGCATACACATTGTACTATTCTTTATATAACTTTTTAAAATAACACCTCTTCTCTTTTCATGGTGTCTTATTCGTATGTTCTTAATTCCTTTTAAATCTGTAAACATTCTAAACATGCTTGTCACTTTATCTAATGGCTGCATTATCTGAAGTTTGGAGGAGAAAAATTCTTGCTTTTTGTTGATAGAATTTGACCCCAGGTAGATTGTTTTCTCTTATGTTAAGTAATTTTAGACTGTAAATTCATTAAAAGTAGGGTTTTATCTGCAGGGTGGGAAAGGAGAGGAGAAGAAAGCACTTTGAATGTGTAAATATTTTTGTTTAATTTGGGCTCCATTGAATTGTGATATGGCTAAGAACACATTTTATTGACTCAAATTTTCCCCATATATAAGGAAAATTCTTGCTACTTAATTTTTATCTTCATAGGGAAGTAATGTCAATGAAATGTCTGCAATATATATGATATTTTCTAAGCGATGGAGACATTTTAAAATATGATTTATTATTTTCAGGGTCATAAAATACTTTGTAATATACCTTTGCCAATAGGTCCTGAAATGTAGTCAGATGAGGGAGGTATATTGTTTCCTAAGCTTACCATTAGAAAATCAAGGAAAAGCAACTTCCATAAGCCCACTGAGTTAGTTGATGATGGAACAAAAGATTAAGCTAAATCCAAGAATTACATTAGAATTTCAAACACAAAAGCTAATTGTGATTCATTCCTTGTACACTTAGATCGTCCACTCCAAACTCGGGTCGCTAGCAGCCCTATTTACAGTAGCTGAGGCCTCGAAACAACCTAAGTGTTCATTGACAGCTGATTGGTTTAAGAATATGTGATATATATTGACAATGGAATATTACTCAGCCTTCAAAAAGAATGAAGTATTGCCATCTGCAGCAACATGGATGGATCTAGAGAATTTTATGTTTAGTGAACTATGTCACAGAGATGAATATTATATGATATCATTTCTTTGTGGAAAGTCTAAAAATAATTCATACAATGAATCTATATTGTTGCTGTTGTTCATTCCCTAAGTCATGTCCAACTCTTTGTGACCTCCATGGACTGTAGCACGCCAGACTCCTCTGTCCTCCACTGTCTCCCAGAGTTTGCTCAAATTCATGTCCATTGAGTCAGTGATGCTATCTGACCTCATCCTCTTCCACCCACTTCTCCTGTTGCCTTCAGTCTTTCCCAATAAATGAACCTGAATACAAAATTGAAACAGAGTCGCAGACATAGAAAACAAACGTAGGGTTACCAAAGGGGAGAGGGAGGAGGGAAGGGACAAATTAAGACTATCAAATTAACAGATTAAGCGACTGCACATAAAATGGATATGAAATGAGGCTTTATTGTATAGCACAAGGAATTATACCCAATGTCTTGTAATAACTTGTAATACTATGTGGAAAAATAAAACCCCTGAATCATTGTTCTGTATACCTGAACTAATGCAATATTGTAAATCAACTATAATCAAAAATTAATAGGGTAATAAGATATATACTATCGAAGTATTTTATGTGCTTTGGTGATCTATTTTAAGAAAGAGGTCAGTTTTGCAGAAAACTTCAGTTTTGTTTGAGACAGCTGGGAGAAAGTAGATACAGCCGGGAAGTCAACTGAGAATGAGCGAATTTTGTGGCAAAGAAACAAAGGCTTTAACCTCACCATTGCTAATCCCCACTAAATGGACGTGGGCCCTCCTAAATGTGTGTCCAGGTCAGCATGGCCGGTATATCTTTTTGTAAACTCGGGGGACTAGAAGGGGGGGTAGAAGCAGAGTTTGTTCATATATTCAAGTTGCTGTCTTTGGTATCCAAGAGTTCTCAAGCCATAGGAAGAAGGCTGCTTCTCTGGCTCTCCAGCAGTGTTCCGAGTTTCTCTCCCCTTGCCCCACTCTTAACCCCTGCTCTTCATCCCTCTGCTTCCTCTCCCCTGCACCTTCCCCTCTTCATCCCTTCATCCTCTTCACCCCATCTGTACTTTGTTAGCAGACTCTGCTGAGACTGCAAAGTTATTTGAAAGCAGCACAGCTATCAAGTCTAGCTTCTAAGCCTCTTCCAAGATAGCGGGTTTATTCCCTGGAGGTCTTTGCAGCGAGCCCGCCAGTCCGAGTCGCTGGAGAGGAAGAGCAGGACAGAATAGGAAAGGAACGCAGCGGGGCCCAGCCCTAGGGGCAGCCGGTCAAAGCAGGCTCTTTCTCCTCACCCCTCCCGGCACCCCCGCCTTTCAGCCTCTCCCACCTGGGCAGGGCACACCTGTGGACAGACAGCCACACAGAGGTATTTCTGTCTCCAAGGAGCTAGTCTTTCCTCTCCCCGCTTTCCTGTTTGAAAGTCCATTTCCACTCCGGTCCGCGGAGAGCACAGCCCAAGGCAGTGAACCAGAGCGAGCTAGACTGAACTGAGCTTTACTGTCTGGAAGTTGTCTGCGGTGGCTTTTAATTAAAAAAAAAAAAAAAAAAAGGACAGATAACAAATATGCCCAAAAAGGCTAAAAAAAAAGATGTTCCTTTTTTTTTTTTTTTTAATTCTTGACATGATGGTCTGGTCATAGTAGATGGGAAAAAGAGACGCTGCCACACTTGACGAGTGAGAGATCAGATTCCCTCTTCTCTGGGAACCGCCGAGGCTGTAGTTTATTTTTTGATTCCTCCTGTGACATTTCTGCGTCTTGCTTTGTTGCTGTGAAAGGAAAAGCGTTTCCTCTTCAGAGATATTGGATAGCATGTTCTTCCTTCTTGTGATAATAGTGTTAGCTGCTGGCAAGGCTGTTGTGTTCCTTTGTTTTCCCTCAAGATGTTCTGCCCTGAAGCTGGTTATTTCTTCCATTAATAAGTTGCCTTTTAGCTCTTCCTGTATATGTCAGGCACTGTATCTTTTAGGTTCTCTCAAATAGGCACTATAAAATAAATGAAGCTAAGAGAGAAATATAACTTATTCAAGAAAATATCCCGTGAAAAGTAAATTATCTTGTGTCTCTCCCATGTGCCGTGGCCCTTCCACCTCAAGGGTTCATGAAGCAGAGTTACTGTTCAGAAAAGCTGGCAAAAGTTCTTCCTCCTCTGGCGCTCAGGGACTATGCCTTACATTTGCTTGGAATTGGGTTTTATAGGTTGATTAAACTGGAATCTACTCCACTGTCAAATAGCTTTTTGTGGTCTAATAGTCTGCACGCCTTACTGCCTTACCGGACCTTCCACCTTTCTGTGTATCTTACCCCAGGCTGATAGGTTTAATGGGACAGCCTTCAATGCTCTGTCAAAGACCTGACTTCTTTGATGGCAAGGAGCTGAGCAAAATTAGCAAAGTCTATTTAATATTTATTAATGTAAAGCAAATTTAAACAGATATTGGCTATCATCTGTGTTCAGTTTATCAAATAAAAATCAGAAACCATTAGGCTATCATGAAGGATATATGACCTGTAGGAACTTGGACAAAGAAAGATGGGGTGAAAGAAACAACACTAGTTAGGAATAGTATATAATTTCTAGAAGCACAGTGCCAAAAGTTTTATTTTTTAAAAAAAGTACAGAAGACTGTTTGGAAAAATTAACCTACGTCTTTTCTAAAATATCTAATTTGGAGCATTTCTAATCATAAACTTTAAAATATAAGGAAGACATTATATTTTGCAAGCTATAATATATATTTTATGTATTGCTCATATCATATATTTATATCATATATTCTTATATATTTTATCTAATTGCTCCATATTTGTACATCTTAAAAGGTAGATTTTAAATATTGGAACATCTGCCATGGTTCAAAAGAAATATTCCAGAACTCCAATTTTTGGAGCGAGTTGCATGCTACCCTTCTTGGATGAGATGACAAACCCCTACCCCCACCCGCTAAGGTCCTGTTAAGGCGTAAATATCACCAACCATCCAACATGTTTTTAGGAATTTTTAAATAAGGCTTAGTAAGTGAAGTGAAGTCGCTCAGTCATGTCCGACTCTTTGTGACCCCTTGGACTGTAGCCCACCAGGCTCCTCCATCCCTGGGGTTTTCCAGGCAAGAATACTGGAGTGGGTTGCCATTTCCTTCTCCAGGAGATCTTCCCAACCCAGGGATTGAACCCAGGTCTCCCACATTGCCGCCAGACGCTTTTCCGTCTGAGCCACCAGGGAAGGCTTAGTAAAGGTACTGATAAATCCAAAGAACTTTAAGTTAGAGTCCTGCCTTTCAGGATCTAAGAATTTAGTTGGGGAAACAAGGCTCGTTTGCAAATTGCCTTACAATTAAAGGCAGCACAAGCTGTCTAACTGAATTATTGTGCTGTACGCCCGAGACTAACATAGCACTGTCATCAACTATACTTCAGTAATAAAAATAGAAGGCGATGTGAGAAGGCTCCGCGTTTACTTCAACTCACCCTTCATCGACTTCTTCACGAATAATCCTTCATTCAACAAGTATCCTTGGAGTATTTATCATCGTAGAGAGTCTAACGGGGAACATGAGACCTCTAAAATTAGTTGTAATACAGATAGGAAAAGGAGAAGGGCCATGGGAAAGAAAGATTAAAAAAAAAAAAAAAACCTAAGAAGATTCAGGGAAGAAATAACTGATTTCTGTTTGAAGGAAACAGAAGTAGAGTTGTGTCATCATCCTTAGAGCTAGACATACACAGGGTTTGGATACAGAAAGGTGGAGGAAAATGTCTTTCAGATAGAAGCCACTGTACAGAAATCAAAAGGTTGGGGGGGCGGTGGTGTGTACTGGGTACAGCAAGCTTGACTAGGACAAGGATACATCAAGAGAATTCATGGAAGAAACATTTGCAGAAATATCTGGGGGACTATCGTGGACAAGGATCACATTGACCTTTAGAGTTCATTATAAGTTTTATAGGCACTAGGAAGCCATTTGGGTTTTCTAGGAATAAAATGACATGTTCAGAGCTGTGTCTCAGGAACATTGAACTTGGTGACTCTGTGCGGTCCCATCTAAAACTTTTTCTCAAGTCTATGTAAAGTCTGTATCAGTGGATTAGCTTAAAGCAAAGTCTATAGTAGGTGTTTTGGCTGTTCTCGCGTGGACCTGCCCACTTATATTAGATTCTTATTGCTGGTCTCCAAGTCTAAACCCTTGTGCCCACTTCGAATCTTGGTTATAAATCTTTGCCCTGGATGTTCATATGTCTTCCTATGAGGTTAAATGAGAATGTTCTCTCTGTCCTCAATGCTTTTCTTAAGCAAGTTTTTTGAGCTTAAAAATACCCCAAATCATGTAATTGATCATGTTTCCCTCTTTGTGCTTGCAACAAGGTAATTTAGAGCCAGATTTATACCCTGCTTTAAAAATGTGTAGGGACTTCCCTGACGGTCCAGTGGTTCAGAATCTGCCTTCCAGTGCAAGGACGAGAGTTCAGTCCTTGGTCTGGGCAGTAAGATCCCACGTGCAGTGGGATCCCACTGAGCCCACATGCCGCACCCAGAGGAAAGCCGACATACCCCAGCAGAAGATCCTGCATGCCACGTGAAGACCTGGCACAGCCAAATAAATAAATACTTTCAAAAATAAAAGATCCTTTTAAAAAACAAAAACGAAGAAAGTGTAAAGCCACAGAGCAGGAATTCACCCACTCCTCTCATATTTGGCTCTGTCTTTCCTACTTTCAGTTTTCTTTTATGCTGTTGTCTTCTCTGACAGTGTTAAATTTTATTTCATCCTGTTATGCTTTATAAACATAATCGATCTAAAAGAAGTTGGTATAGATAAATACGTGCTCCAGCTACTTCTCACGTCCTGTGAGCTGGAATCTTTAGAACTAGCATTGACCTCCAATTGCATCCTCAGATTTAGCTTCTGTTTGTGGTCTGCTGCAGAATTTAAATGTCTGGCTATCCATTCCATCTCGCTCAGACTCTGCACTTACTCTGTCCTGTTGTCAGATTTTAAGTTGAACCTAGCTTTCATTATCTGGGTTTGCTTCACTGGTAGTGAGGATTCTGTGGTGGCTCAGTGGTTAAGAATCCACCTGCCAGAGTAGGAGACGTACATTCAATCCCTATGTTGGGAAGATCCCCTGGGAAAGGAAATGGCAATCCACTCTAGTATCCTTGCCTTGAGAATTCCATGGACAGAGGAGCCTAGTGAGCACCACTGTTTATATTTTTATTGAAGTATAGTAAGCATACTAAGTACATTTTATTTAAGTATATCATTGGAAAAGACTCTGATGCTGGGAGGGATTGGGGGCAGGAGGAAAAGAGGACGACAGAGGATGAGATGGCTGGATGGCATCACCGACTCGATGGACGTGAGTTCGAGTGAACTCCGGGAGATGGTGATGGACAGGGAGGCCTGATGTGCTGCTATTCATGGGGTTGCAAAGAGTCGGACATGACTGAGTGACTGAACTGAACTGAACTGAATTATATTTTTAAGTATATCAAGCCTCTAGAAACTAACATAATATTGTAATTCAACAATACTTCTATGAAAAATTTTAAATTCTTTTAAAGTTAAAAAAGAATAAGGATCTTAAATTCAACATTGAAATATGTGCTGATAATAGACCTTAAATCTTTTCATGTTTCAATAACAATATTTATAATAATTCACCATTTACACAGTGCTTTTACCTGTTACTGGTTTAGCAGATCCCTGAAATATAAAAGCTTGATAAATGTCTGTGGGATGAATGACTAAGTGTGTGCATAAGTGGGTGAATGCATGCATTTCATTGAATTCTTAGGTGGTACTAATACCTCCGTTCAGTTCAGTTCAGTTCAGTCGCTCAGTCGTGTCCGACTTTTTGCGACCCCATGAATTGCAGCACGCCAGGCCTCCCTGTCCATCACCAACTCCTGGAGTTCACTCAAACTCACGTCCATTGAGTCAGTGATGCCATCCAGCCATCTCATCCTCTGTCGTCCCCTTCTCCTCCTGCCCCCAATCCCTCCCAGCATCAGAGTCTTTTCCAATGAGTCAACTCTTCCCGTGAGGTGGCCAAAGTACTGGAGTTTCAGCTTCAGCATCATTCCTTCCAAAGAAATTCCAGGGCTGATCTCCTTCAGAATGGACTGGTTGGATCTCCTTGCAGTCCAAGGGACTCTCAAGAGTCTTCTCCAACTCCACAGTTCAAAAGCATCAATTCTTCAGCACTCAGTTTTCTTCACAGTCCAACTCTCACATCCATACATGACCACTGGAAAAACCAAGCCTTGACTAGATGGACCTTTGTTGGCAAAGTAATGTCTCTGCTTTTCAATATGCTGTCCAGGTTGGTCATAACTTCCAAGGAGTAGTGTCTTTTAATTTCATATCTGCAGTGATTTTGGAGCCCCAAAAAATAAAGTCTGCCACTGTTTCCACTGTTTCCCCATCTATTTCCCATGAAGTGATGGGACCAGATGCCATGATCTTCGTTTTCTCAATGTTGAGCTTTAAGCCAACTTTTTCACTCTCCTCTTTCACTTTCATCAAGAGGCTTTTTAGTTCCTCTTCACTTTCTGCCAGAAGGGTGGTATCATCTGCATATCTGAGGTGGGGCAGTATTATTTCCCACAGTACAGATGAGGAGACGAAGACTCACTATCATGACACCTGACAGAGTTAGGAAGTCAGTTTGTTATCCTGACCTCTACTACATAGCTCTTTCTCAGCATAGTATAATATCTGATGTATCATGTATTCTGTGTAACCCATCTATAGTATAATTCCATTCTTTCATGAAGCTGTACTTAAAAACATGGAGTCATTTGCCCCATTCCTCTACTTCTTTTTAGGCACACTCTTAATATTTTTCTTTTCAAGACGTTTCTTTTTTCTCTCTTCATTATGAGGCCAACCTAGTTTAGGCCCTCGTAACTGTAGCTTATTATATCATCCTATAAGCATTTTCTTGAAATGTTCCTTGAAGACCTCTGTAGCCATTCTGATCATACGCGCTGATGCTAGGAACAGCAGAGCTAATTATGTTAAATGATGTGCTTACGGGCATGCTAAGTCCCTTCAGACATGTCCGACTCTCTGTGAGCCCATGGACTGTAGCCCGCCAGGCTCCTCTGTCCATGGGATTCTTCAGGCAAGAATACTGGAGTGGGTTGCTGTGCCCCTGCTCCAGGGGATGTTCCTGACCCAGGGATCAAACTCATGTCTCTCTCACGTCTCCGCATTGGCAGGCGGGTTCTTTACCACTAGCACCACCTACCTGGTAAATCTACCATGAATTTTAAAATGTCTGTTTCTTTTCCTCACCAGATTAAAACCATATTTGTATTGTAACCCTGCCATTCCTTGAAAGGCTGATTCACTTTAACTGATATTTGAACACCCATAGTTTTTCATGAGCAGCAAACCAATGGGCCAAGTAAGATTTGTGTAGTTTCTAGTGTGGGAATCTTCAAGAAGACTGCAAGGAAGCAGCTCTGTTGCATGGATTTAGGTGTGATTTCTGTCCTTCATTTCAAGAGAAAGAAATTATTAGTTGTTAAATGGTATGATATGGATTATTAGGGACCGCTGGAAACATGCAGTAATTACTGATATTATGTACTGTGGGAGGAGCTATTTTAATTGTCGTACCCTGTAAAGAGGTTCGATAATATATATTCACACTATTAACATGTCATGTATTCATTCCATGCAACCAGAATTATAATGTTTGACTGTGTTATTTGGCTTAGCAATCACTGCTGGAGTTCACACTGTAGATGAAAGATAGTCCCTGTGTTTCCTATTCTCTTTTAATACATGCATTTATATTAATAGCGTGATTTAATACATCACTTCAAAATTATATTGCACTTTGAACTGCATTTAGTCAAAAATTGACATCTTATGTGCGCGGAACCATAATAAGTTTAGCATTAAATTAAGGAGTCATCTGTCTGTTGGCTAAAATGTAGTGTTTGTGAATTCTGGCATGTCCACAGCTTAGGTAATGGGATTGAGACGTGGGCCTCAGATGTTGCATTCATTTGTGCATTTTAGCTTATGGCTTATTAGCTTGAGGGACTTTTTTGCCCAGCTACAGCCTACTGTTGTATTTATATTTTGAAGCTGCTGGATCCGCTAGGATTCTGGTTCGAAACAAAATATTCGTACCAGTGACATAGTGACATGAGTCACTGTGGTCACCTGTGACTTACTCCAAAATGTACTTCCACTGCATACTGTGAAATTGGAGAATCTGTTCTGTGTGTCTTCTAATGGATGTAACGGTCGTTAAGTATATGAGTCTTCTGACGTTGCAATCAGCTGTGATTCAGTCTGTTAAATATCCATGAAACAACATCTGCTTCACAGAGTGACCTTCTGCTAAAGAATACTTAGCGTCTATTAGCAGATCACAGTGCAGATCTGCCTTATTTGAAATGCACTAAACTAGAGTAGTCAACTACTGTTCAGCAGCGAGCTTGTAATAATTTATTGCAGTTAAATAAAGCTTAAAAAAACTCCATTAAATAATTATAGGGATTATATGCATTTCCAAAACCTTTGTGTTCTACTGAAATTACCCATTTAATTTCAGGGTTGGTTTGTTAAAAAAAAAAAAAAAGCTGAAATGTAAAGACACATTAGGGGAGCTGTCAGATGCTGTTTTCTGTAGGTGTTAATAAAACCAGATGAAAAAAAAATCTGAAACAAATTAAAACCAAAAGCAATTTTACCATCTGTTGTAGATTAATTAGAACTTTGCGTATCAAGGGTAAACTTGCTCTTAGAGAATGTCACTGAACACCCGCCTAATAGAATAATATGCAAATATATTAGGTAATGGATTTCTATGCCATTTTTAATGCTAATGGATCTATGGTGGAGCCCCAAGAAATTGGTAGTGTGTATAAATGTGTATGTACACAGACACGTATATATAATGAGTTTCCTTTTCTTTTTTTTTCAGAGCAACCTGCAAACAACCAAGGCCAGTCCACCCTCCAGCCTTTGCCACCTTCCCATAAGCAGCACTCCGCACAGCATCATCCATCCATCACTTCTCTCAATAGGAACTCCCTGACCAATAGAAGGAACCAGAGCCCGGCCCCGCCGGCTGCTTTGCCCGCCGAGCTGCAAACCACACCCGAGTCCGTCCAGCTGCAGGACAGCTGGGTCCTTGGCAGTAATGTACCACTGGAAAGCAGGTGAGTTCCGAAGGGGAGGCTTGCGGAGGATTTGACTGTTAGGACCACACAGTGTACCTGCATGGAGAATGCATGTTTGACAGCAGTCAACAAACTGTATTTTTTTTTAGCATCTGAAATGGAAAGATAAGCTGGTCCAACCCTTTCCTCAGTAAGAGAGATTTACTTTTTTAAAAAATGTGGGGTACAGTTGCTTTACAGTATTGTGTTAGCTTCTGCTGCACAGTGAAGTACCTCAGGCATATGTGTGTGTGTATGTATATATCCGCTCCCTCTTGAGCCTTCCTGCTGCCCACCCCCACCCACCCAGCTAGGCCACCACAGAGCACCAAGCTGAGCTCCCTGTGCTAAGAGCAGCTTCCCACCTGCTGTCTGGTTTACACAAGGTAGTGTATATGTGTCAGGCCTGATCTCCCAATTGATCCCTCCCTCCTCTTCCCCCGTTACGTCTGTGTCCATTCTCTGTGTCCGCCTCTCTATTCCGGCCCTGTAGTTAGGATCATCTGCCCCATTTTTCTAGATTCTGCATATATGAGTGAATATACGATATTCACTTTTCTCTTTCAGACTTCACTCTGTATGACAGACTCTAGGTCCATCTACATCACTACAAATACCCAATTGCATTCCTTTCTGTGGCTGAGTAACACTCCTTTGTATGTATGCACCACATCTTCTGTGTCCATTCAGTTGTCAGTGGACATTTAGGCGCTATTATAAATAGTGCTGCAGTGAGCACCAGCGTGCATCATTAGTGAGTTACAGTCTTCTCAAGATGTGTGCCCAGGAGTGGGATTGCTGGATCCTATGGTAGTTCTGTATTTAGTTTGCTAAGGAGCCTCCGTACTGGTTTTCCACAGTGGCTATACCAGTTTACCAGCAGTGTAGGAGGGTTTCCTTTTCTCCACAGTTTGTCTTCTCTAGAAACAGAGCCACATTATTGGTGCTCTTTTGGTTGTTGGGGCAGTGCACTTCGCCATCCTTTTCACACTTTATTTATTATTTTTATCTTCAGATTCTCAGGCGTGTGGGAAAAAAGGACTAGAGATTTACGGGTGATTATTCCCAGTCCCAGGATGCAGTGATTATATTGTACATCTACTGGGTTCTAGATGCCCCTGATTCTCACAGGCTCCATTTTGTCCACTGCATCCTAAAATCATAGTGGACTCTCACAGATGATAATTCAGCATAAGTCAGATGACCCTTTGCTACGGAGATTTTAGTTTTTTGCAATGTGAGGGAGGTTTCAAGTTCCTTCCAGCATTACTCCCAGTCATGCCTAGACCATGCTATTAGGAAAAGCTTCCTTATGATGAACTGAACTTCTGTTCCTGAAACTCCCTTCCTCTGGTAGTCATCGTGCAGGTGGGAATATGTAATTCCACAAAGCTGTTTTGCCCCATCTCTACACCATAGCCCATGGGCCCCTCTCAGTCTTCCCTTCCAGAAGCTTCGCCAGCTTGGTGCTTTTTCTCTAGCACGTGCTGATGTTTCCATGAGGTTCTTAACAATTACGAGTTCTAGCACCGCTTGGCCCGCAGTTAGCAACCTGCTCACATAAGAATATAGACCAGCCAGAGCTATTTTGAGCTAATCCATTTCATTTTTAAATATCTCCAAATACAAAAAATCTTATCTTCTTCCTTTGGTCAGGACCTCACCAGTCAGCATCTCCTGAGAGCTATGTATCACGCAAGCAAAGGCTGTGGTGTCTTACTTCATGGGTTTCCTACTGGCAGCTCTGCAGCACAGGTCCCCTAAAACTCCTGTTAGTGTTTATTTCTTCCCTGCCTTCCCTGAAGCTTCTCGTAGCTTCAGAGAAAAAGATTTATCTCCATATAAAGCCAGAAACCAGAGGATCCTGAACCTCCTGGGAGAATGTTCCCCCAAGTGCCCTGCCCTGTGGAGCTCCTGGCTAAAGTCAGCTTAAAAAAAAACAAAAAAAAACTTGTTTACTTATTTATTTTTGTTCACACTGGAAACTGGTTGTTGTGCCAGGGCTTTCTCTAGCTGTGGCTCCCAGGCTCCTCATCGCAGTGGCGTCTCTTGTTGCAGAACACTGGCTCTGGGGCGTGTGGGCTTCAGTAGTTGCTGCGTGTGGGTTAAGCAGCTGTGGCTCCCGGGCTCTAGAGCATCGGCTCAGTAGTTGTGTCTCAGGCTCAGTTGCTCCGAGGCATGTGGGATCTTCCCGGATCAGGGATGAACCTGTGTCCCCTGAGTTAGCAAGCAGATTCTTAGCCACTGGACTGCCAGGAAGTCCTAAAAGTCAGCTTTAGACGTTAGATCCTGGATGAAAAAGTGGGTCTCAGTGAATAAACTGCTGTTTTTTGCCATTAATTGTGTGACCTAAAGCGGTTCTACCCTGAGGATGAGCAAACAGGAGGTGCTCACAGTTAGTTGTCAACAATACAAATCTTTCTGGTTTTTCTTTTTACTCTTGAACTAAGAACAGGTTAAAAAGAACCCTTTTTGTCAATAGTGTCAGCCAAGAGTAGCTGGGTTTCATCATTTATTTTGTATTATTGAGCACTCTTCCTGGAGCAGTTAGGAAGAAAGAGTACAGAAGTAGGCAAGCAGCAGATTTCTTCACTTAAAAACAGAGTCACGTGCACAGATTTTTTTCTTCCTGAGGTTATTAGCACAGTGTCATTTAAATTTACCCAGTGTCATTAATTAGCACACACTAAACAACTAATCAACACTGATTCACTGTTGTCATTTGGAAAAAAAAATGTATTAGGAAAAAAGTAATTTTCCAGCTGAGACATCAGATTGAATATGGATAATTGCATTGTAGTTGACAATAAGTGTCTTGACAAATATTTATGAAATGTGCCAAGTTAGGTCATCAGAAATGTGTTTAATTGGGGGATGTGGTAGTTAGCACAAAAGCCTCAAAAACTGGTGATAGGAAAGATGGTATTCCTTGAAGCCATATCCCTTTTTTTTCAGTTAATTAATTTGTTTATTTTTGGCTACTCTGTACTTGGTTGCTGTGCTCGGGCTTTTTCCAGTTGAGTGTGTGAGCATCTCAGTTGCTGTGGCTTCTCTTGTGGCAGAGCATAGTCTCTGGAACATGAGCCTCAGTCATTGCAGCTTCTGGGCTCGAGAGCACCAGCTCAGTGGTTGCAACATGCGGGCTTAGTTACTCTGCGGTATGTGAGATCTTCCTGGATGAGGAATCCCATGTCCCTTGCATTGGCAGGCAGGTTCTTAATCCCTGACCTCCAGGGAAGTCCTGAAGGCTTAATTTGAAGTGCAGATATTTGGGATCATTGGAGGGAAATATATGGCGTGTTCTTGTTGTTCCTCATATTGTACTAATGAATATTTGTTGGTGGTGAGTGAGCAAAGAAAGTGGCTCTTTAGAAGAGAACCCATGGTGGCTATAGGTGAAATTGTAACTGATTTCTCCAAATTCAGACCATATAAGAAATCACTCTCAGAGCAATTTCAAAGCTGTGACATTTGAAATTCCATTTCAAAGCAGTACTACTCATTGAACCATCAATGGAATTACATTTTATAGTTTTATGAATTGACAAAGGAAGAAAATCTACTTGCTGATACTCTCACACACATATATAGAAAGTACAATGAATCTAGACACTGTACATCATGCTAAAATATTTTAATCTGTGGTAGAGTTTTGTTCGTTTCTCCTTTCTCCTTTTCCCGTGTTCACACCTTATAATATTACTGATCAAAAGAAATGGTATTTCCACTTGCAGGCACTCGGTGCATCAACCTAAGCAGTGGTGAAGAAATTTCACACCGTCCTGACATGGTGCCACTGTGGTTTCTTTAATAGTCTCACTTGGCTGGAACTCTTGAGGTGAAGAACCAGGCTTATTTATCATTGATTTTTCCTTTTTTAGTGAAGATTCCCTATTGAGTATGATTCTTAGTTTCAACTATATTAACAACTTCATCCAGACTTATGTCTGCCTTTAACTATTTTTTGATCTAGTGCAGAGTCTCATCTTTGGCAATTATTGCTACTTATGATAAGTAAGACTTATCTTACTGATTGTCATTTTCCTGAAACTGTCATTTAAAAGGTATTAGCTATAAAGATTAAAATTCAGCTCTGTGTAGATTAAGAACCTCTATTTTTTTCACTTTGTCTCTTCCCTTTTTCTCCTTTCAGTGATAATAGTTGGCAACAAGTGGCATGTAATAATCCATTAAAATCTCAGTAATTCACATCTAAACTTGATACAGAAGACATAAAAGATATGTCCTGTCTGTTTCAACATAGCTTCCATTTTGATTTATTAAAAAGCATTTTTTCCCATCAGCAGATTCTTGCTTCTGTAGAAGTGTTTCTTTCCTTTTGCTAATGAATTTAACATTTGCTGCTGCTGGAAACAATCAATAGTATTGTGTCCTGTACATTTCTACCCAATAAACAGAATAGCTCTGGTCTCCCATCTCCAGTGAGTTTTCAGATGTAGAGTCATATCAAGATGCAAACAATTATTTGTCATTTATGAGTATATTCTTCTAATGTTATCATCACCTAGAAATAACAATCCAGGCATGGACAGAACACCAATACTTGCTTAGAATTTATCTGACGACTCTTTTCCTTGGAGCTCAGTATTTCTTGTCTTTTGTATAATTCATTTTTAGGGCATCTGATAGCCTGTAGCTCATCCTTTGTTTATTTTATACTTCAGCTGCCTCAGTACATAATAATAGCTGCTACCAGAATACAGAGCAGCTGAAGAAAAGCTTGCACTTGACTCCGGATGGCAGTGGTACTTAAAGGTACAGTACAGAGACACTCGCTGAGAAGCCTGACCTTCGGCAATTGTAAAGTTAACTGCCTGCAAGTTCCTCATTTATGTATGTGAATTAAGTAGCTTAGTAGTCACCTATTAGATGTTAACCAAGTGGTTCATGTGTAGCTATTTAATAAAAGATTTATTAAAGTCTTGTTTTATTATGAAGTCTACTTTGGCATGGATAGCTCATTAGTTATGTTCCCATAGCTTTTTACTTTGTAGCTCAGTAATGTTTTGCTAATGATTAATGTATGAAAACTCATATTCAGTTACCTTTTTATTACTGCATTTTTAATTTAAATATCGAGATGTCTTAGGCTGCTTTAATGGGAAATCAATGGGTATATCTTTTAAAAAAATTATGTAAACAGAAGTATGATGTACTAAAGTAAGATATTTTCCTTCTTTCCCCCCCTTTTATCTTTACTTTAAATGGTTCTAAAGAAAAAGAAAGACAACCAGGTCTGAGTTAGCCTTGGCTATTAGAAATCTAGGCAGCAATGCACATACTGGCTGTTCAGTGCCAGAGGAAAGCCTTCCCAGTTGAAAAATTGTACCTCCACCTACCAGCCGATAACCAGCTACCTTTAGCAAGGTAGTAAGTAGTAAGATCCTGCTTCATTAAAGACACAGCTTTAAGTAAAATATCACTGGAAAGGTAATCCACTAACTTAATTTTACTAATTGATGCCATATCCTTTTTTAATTGCAGTTTTTTGTTTACTTTCTAATCCTGTATTTTATTGGGGTATAACTGTTAAAGATATTTTCAGGAAACCCAAGAACACTTGTGGGAAAAGAGAAAACCACAAAATATGGTAACAAGACGTAACAATGAGAAAGCTCAGGTTTCAGAACATAAACTTCAAAATCGGACGTGGGCCTCAGCTAAGAAATTCTTTGAGAGTGTCACCGTCTGCATTTGTTTCTTGTGTTTGTTTGTTTTGTTTGTTTTTACAAACACCCTGTAAACTCATCTAAAATTGCATATTAGTGAGTAGTAAAAATCAAAGGGATTCCAAGATCTCTTGAGATACTTTGTCTTTAATAACTTTTGTTATTTGCTAAAAGGCCCATAGAGGGATGTGTGTGTCCAGTTGTAAGAGTCATAGAAAGACAGAGGAGGGCAGAGGTGTGATACAAGAAGGTTTGCTAGGAGGTGTTTGTATTTAAGATGTCTCAGTGTAACCAGAAGTAGGATCTGGCTGCTCACAATTCAAAAGCCATTGAAGAGGTCAGGTTAGTAGAAAGGAAAGTTTGCTTTATTTTGGATGCCAGCAACCAAGGGGAGGGCAATCTCCTGTCCAGAGTTCCCCTCCTCCTGACAATCAATGGGCAAGAGCTTTTACAGGCTGAGGGAGGGGGCTGCATGCAGAAACAGCACAGTCATCTCTAACAGCCATCTTGATACTGGTCATCAGTGGGCTGGTCAGCGTCATCTTGGTTATTTTAGGTACAGTTAGTCTTCAGTTCCATGGGCGGTTTGTTCTCAGAATTGTGGCAGCTTATGGCAAGGTTACTGCCTGGCCATCCTGTAATTTACCTTCTCCATCTGGTTAGGGTTTCAGCATCTGTAAGGCAGCTCACAGGATATGGCTCAGCATATAATCTATAGCCCTCGAGGAGGAACTAAAGGTCCGTGGCTGTGCTTAATGACTAAACTATTATTATTTGCTCTCCTTTGGCTGTTTTCCTTTGTTTCTGCATGTTCTCACTTCTCTGATTAAACTTATTCCTTGGCTAAAGGTTTTCCACAGACAAAAGGCAGGCTGAGGACCTGGGACATTTCATCCATTTGTAGCTTTAAAATGTATCTCAGTGAGAGGAGGATAACTCCAGAAGCTGCTGTACTCTTAGCTCAGCAGCTGTATTCTATCATAACCGTATAGTTGATCGTCCAACCAGGACAGTGTGTGAGTGACGAGAGCCACAGGGACTGTAGGCATAAACTGAGGCTGCTCTTGGCAAACAGGCATATGGTACCCCAACTAAGCTTTATTCCCAAGAGTAAAGTTCCTTTTTAAGTTCAAATTACTTCTCACATAAGGTAAATAACAACACAGAGAGGAAGTAAAAGAGGTAGTAGGAAGGCGGCCATTAGTTGAATGCATGTGTGATTCCTACTTTGAGATTTTCTAGTTTTTATTGCCGACTTGTAGCAAATATTTAACCCTTCCCAGAAAAAAAGCTTCTGTTGGCCTCCAAAATATGTAATTCCTGGAATGATATGTAAAATAGTCGTCTTTCTTTTCTTCTTGCAATATCCAGAGAACAAGAGGGGGCACGTATTAAATTGGTGCATTGAATGGCTTTTTTGTCCAAAAAGTTCAGATTTAATTTCTTAGATGTCAGATGTGAAAGGTAAATCATATTAACTAAAAATAATAAAGAGAAAATTTGATCCTGAATTTACTCAAAGAATGGACATCCATGTCTCTCCGGTAGCATTATAATTTGGTTTCTGAAACCATCTGTTATATTGAAGGAGACCTCATTCTAAAGCATGAGATAAAGATTCATAGATGATTACTAAGATAAATGAAAGTGAAAGCATAATTTTTAAATGTGAAATTACTACTAACCAGTTGTAATGCTGTAACCTCAACTAGGTTGTTTAGCAGGCATCATGCCAATAATTAAAATGAGAAAGTAGGCTATGGACTAATTATAGCTCTAAAATTTTGACTCTCAGGAGGCCCTATTGATATATATTCCTGAAGATCTAGTAAATATATAAACACAGTTTAGCATCATGAGACAAGCATCAGGTTTGCAGTCCGACCTGATTTTTAATCCTAGATCCATCATTTAAACTAGCTATATAATAATCTATAAACTATTTAAATCTGAGGTCAGTTTCCGATGCAATAATAATATCACCTCAAAAATGTTGTGTTAAATGAAATAATGTAAGCAAAGCCCCTAGAACATGATAGGTGCTTCATAGCTGTTTTTTAATTTGACCAGATAATAACAACCATTGCATAGGATGAGATAACTTAATTGGTTAAGAGTTGAGCAAATATCTTTTATCATTAAGTAGCTCTCTTCTCTCCAAAAATGAGAAACATATGTTTTAACTGGAGTACTTATGTCTAGTTTATCTTTATGTGTGAGGTAGTCTCAGCCTGAACCATAGTTTTACCAGAATAAAATCTCTGTTTTTTTCACTATTCCTGTCATTCAGCAAAAAGAAGGTAAATTTATGCAGATAGGAACCCCAAGTCTGTTCATTTTGTTCTTGAGAAGAAAAAAGAAATCTTCAAATTATAATGAAAGGCAACTATTCATATCCCTGAAACATTTAATTAACTAAAGTAATAAATGTTTGGAATGAATCCATAGAAACCTTGATAGATGCATTGTCTTCCTATCAGTCAGAAGTGAGACCCCAGTTGTGTTTTAAGGCTTTTAAAGCTGTAGGTATCTTTTGAGTATGACGAAGTTACTGTACAATCAAGTAGGAGTATTATTTTGTTTAATTGAGGTGAACCAGTTTTTTTTTTTAATAGCAATTAAGATACCAAGAAAGTATGCATTAATCATTTGCTAAAGGCCTTAAATGACTTTTTGAAAGTGTAATTCCCTCCAATTGCAAATACTGTGTACTCTGATAATGTCTGGTTTTGGATAACCAGCAATCTGTATAAAATATTCATATATGATAACCTTAATTTCCACGATACCTAGGGAAATGAATTCTTAATTACTCCTAACACATTTCTGGTCGCTTCTCTGAGCGTGATCAAAGTAAAAGGTCAACTGTGCTGTTACTCTGGTCACAGCTAATGACTGTGATTTTGTCATTACCTTTTTTCTGTATTTGACCTATTCATTGTAAGGTGCCTCTCTTCTTCCTCAGCAACTGTGGAAGTTTTTTTAGAAGATTCTTTCACTCTTCACTGAGATTGTCTGTGAAAATATGTTTCAGTCCTCTTTCCTTGATTACGAGAGTATGTACCTGTGTGTGTTATCTCTACTTAGCATCATCACTTCATGTTGATTTTATCTTTTTCTTCTAGAATACATTGTCCAATTTTGAAACTATTTTTCCCCTCTAAAATTTCATCCTCTGGTTTCATCACCAATGAACAATACCCTGTCACAGATAATTGCTCTTCTTTTCCTGTGTTTCTTCATTTTGCCTTGACTTACTTTTGCCTATTTTATTTCTTTCTCCTCTCATTTCAAGCCTGAGTCTGTTGTCCTGTTACCCCATTCTCAGAATGCTTTCTTTTTAGCCTGTAAGATTAAAATCTTGAACATACAGTTAGCCAAATAAGTTTAATACATTCTATTTGGTAACCCCTCTGATTCTGCTGCGACCCTCTTTATGAGTTCTTAGTAACTCACCTCATATTCTGAGCCACTTAAAATACTACTACCTAGGAATTCCCTGGCAGTCCAGTGGTGGGGCACCGGCTCAATCCCTGTTTGGGGAACTAAGATCCCACATGCTGCACAATGCAGACTTAAAAAAAAAAAAGATTTTATAAAACACACAGAGTGGGGATTTTATGAAGTTTAAATAACATAATGTTTTCTCTACACACTTTGAATAGGTCCTCAATAAGCTTTACTTAGAACACTCACCACTCTGGACTGGTTGCTTTCTGTTCTGGTAAATACTTCTTGCTTGCCATCACACATCCGATTGACAAGGGTATCTTCCACATCTCTTAAAACCCTGGAACGCTTTTATCCTTTATCAGCTTTCATCGATACCTGAAATTATTGTTTTTGTAGATCACGCTTCCCTTCTCAAATTTATAGAAAGAGCTTTGCTGAACAATTTTAAGGCATCAATAATTAAATGAATTAATAATTAAATAGATTAAATCTTGTTCAAATAGCATATAGGAATTTTAAGATCTCCTTTTTCATTTCTATTTTAATTTTAATATATTTAATATGTAATAACTCCCAACAGTAGTATAATTGATATCTTAAAACATGTAGGAAACTATCTAATGTAGATTTGGGTCTTTGATATCATGGCTACACAATTAAAACAGCTAAAATGTAACAAAGACTAGTAAGTTATTATAGCAATTTTGATAATAGTTTTAAAAATTGTGCATATTTAATCCAGTTGTTCAGTTCTTAATGCTCCCAAGCAAACTCTGCAAGATGATTTGTTACTTGGTTATAGACATGTTTAAGTTAAAACAAATCATAGTAAAAATATTTTTCTTCCTATTATAGCCTTATTTATCTTTTTACAAATGTGATTATACTTAAAATTTACATTGTATGTCTCTCCTTATTTAAAACTGAAAAGTAAATGTAAGACAGTAAAAAATTTACTAAAATACATTTCCTGCAAATCACCTTAATACTGTCCAGAATTTTGCCTCCTGGTTTTCAAAGATCAATTAACATATGATGCTGTATTTACCAAGTACATGTTTGTGTACTGAGTATGATTACAGATGATACAAGGGCAGTTGCCAAAATGTACAGTTATCGATACATTCATATTGCAATTTTTTTGTAAAATATTATAAAACAATTTTTTGTCTCAATCCTCCTTTTGTAAAGCACTAATAGTGCATATTAATTCAGGTAATAGCAATGAAATATATCTTGTTTTAAAACTTTTCATTTAAGACATTTTTCTTGTTGGGATCACCTCCTAGTGTGAAAGTTGTCCAAAGATAATAGCACATCAATTCAAAAGTATAATAGATTTGAGACCACAACATGCTATCAGCATGAAGTAGTTTATCAGTCTCACTAACTCACTGTCACAGCTAGAATCATTACACATTTGTTCTTTTGTTTTCATGTCAAAATATGTAATTTACATTCTAATGCTGCTTACTCACGTGGAGGATGTTTAATTTTCTTATTTAAAATATTTTTAAATGCATACCACAATTAATTTAAAGGTAATGAAAGAACAGGCACTTTAATTAGTAGGGATCTAAAATATTTCCTTTTTTGCACAATATATTACTTAATATAAAATATATTCAGTTGTTTATAGTGATAATACCTTTACATCAGAAGCAAAATAATTAATCTGTTTTGAACAAGCCCTGTCCAGTTCTTAGAAAATTTATCCACACACCCACACGCACCAGCTTTTCTAGACTCATTCTGCTTAGACATTAATAGAAATCAATTCTTTTAATTCATTTGGCTGCACTGGGTTCTTTGGTTGTGGCATGCAAACTCTCATTTGCAGCATGTGGGATCTAGTTCCTTGACCAGGCATCAAACCCAGGCCCCCTGCATCGGAAGCATAAAGTCTTAGCCACTGGACCACCAGGAAGTCCCCAGAACTAGCAAAAATTAAATTATCAAAATGCAAAGTGAAAAATATTGAGGTTTGTAATTGACTCACTGTAAGCAAATTTTGTTTTTTTCTCAACTGTTTCACCTTTTCATCAATCTTTGAGACAAGCCTATTCAGTTTTAATATCCCATTTGGTAATTTTTTATTCTTAGTTTTACCTTTTGGCAAGTGCTGCTTCAGCACAGTGGTTGCTGAAGAAGTTAATTAAAAACTAGTTCTCCAAATACTTTTTACTTTCCTCCTACCAGTTAAGTAAATCTTCACTGGTTTTCATACTCACCATTGAAAGCATGTTCTAAGATAATATCTAAAGGATGAACTTCAACTGTAATAATGAGGATCCAGTGTAGGATTTCTTTTTTCAAATATACTAGAATTCTGCCCCCTCTGAACCTCAGTGAGAGAATTTTTTTTCACTCTGTAGTTTTTGTGGTTCAGAAGCTCCTAGTGCTGCAGCCTTTGTCAGGACGTGTGTGGTAGTGCACACACCACGGTCAGTGCCGGGAAAGTCACCCCGATTGTCACTACTCTGTCCTAAGCTGCTTCAAAGGGGAAAAGTCAGGGAGAACTAACATTCTACAGGAAAATACTCATTTCGTTTCTTTTGCCTCATAGTGACAGATGTGTAAGGAAGTAAGGAGATTAGATTTGTGTGTGTGTGTGTGTGTGTGTGTGTGTGTATCCAGTGCTTTTAAAATGTTTAGAATTGACTTTTCCAGAAGTATTTCCTAATAGAAAGAGAATGAGTAGAGATAGCTTTTTCTTTTAATTCAGGTAATACATGGAAGCAACATATTTAGAGGAAAAAGGAGAATATATAAAAACAGAAAGGTTAAGAGTGGAGAAGGAAATGGCAACCCACTCCAGTATTCTTGCCTGAAGAATCCCAGGGACAGGGGAGCCTGGCAGGCTGCCGTCTATGGGGTCGCACAGAATCGGACATGACTGAAGCGACTTAGCAGCAGCATTGTCTGTATGAACAAAAGTCATGAAACCTTTTGGGAAGTTGTAAATACCCAAGATGGATTATCAGGTAGCCTTCTACATGACTGACAAATCCAAGTACTAAGTTCAATGAAAAAAGGAAAGCGCTCTCTGGAAAAGAGGTCCTAATGGAATAGGGTGGTTTGTTGGTGAATGTCTGATAAGCACATAGAAATATAGATACTCTGGGAAACAAAGAAGATCCAGGGTAGAATGGACCCTGGTGTCTCATTTAGAGATAAGTAAGAGTCAATAAACGTGGTAGGCATTTAAAAGTGGCAATGAAATTAGAAAGGACGCAGGAACCAGTTTCTTAACAAATAGGCAAAATCGAAGGGGAAGAGCAGTAAAGGAAAGGTTGTTGCAAGTAAAGAATAGTGAGTGAGATGACATAATACGGTGAAAAATGGGTAGGCCTTTGGATCCTGAGGTCGGATGGATCAAGCCTCATGTCCTACACATTCCATTTGCTCTAAACTACTTGAAGAGAGCTAGCAGCAGTGACTGTTTAAGCAAGAGTCTTTGGGTTGATTTTCTGATTTGTTATACAACCTGGATGGGAGTCTTGAAGCTAAACTCAAGCTAAGAAACTAACACGCCAGTTGCTTTACTGCAGTGGTTCTCAAAAGTATGGTCCCTGGACCCAGAAGCATGAGCTGCTGGGGTTCCACCCCAGACCTTCTGTGTCTTAACAAGCCTTCCAAGGGATTCTGGTGCAAGCTGAAGTTTGAGAACCACTGCTTTAACATATGCAATAGTCTCAAAGCACATTTCTGCTCCTGTTGGTGGCCTAAGCCTTGACTATGTAAATTCGCAAGGTTCTACCAAAACCTGTGAGTCCAGAATCCATCTGATGGAAGGCTCCATGAGAAAGATGGGTGACTGCAGAATACTCTATGCAGTCTTATAAAGATGTTAGCCTGGGTGGGCTTCTCCATGAAAACTCATGGCAGCGTCTACAATCTCTTAGTTTTGGAGTCTTCACAGAACTCCTGAGTGCCATCATCCTCAACTGATGGAGATTCTTCCCAAACAGTTAGGTATTTAAGAACAGTAGGTAATTCCCCAGGTGTCTCTGGGTATCTATTGAGTATCAGTCGCTGAATGGTAAGGAAAACTAACAGGAACCCAGCCTCGAATAAAGATAGCTAATTTTCTACATGGACTTGCTTTCTTTTAGATTTCTGTTTAATAGCGGCCCCCAAAATTTATATTTGCTTAGATCATTATCCTGAAGCCCATCACTTCAATAAACTGTTTTTTTAGGTCTTTTAATCAGTCACAAACACATTGCTAAAAATATATTTAGCAGATAATCCAGTTGGCCTTGAGACTGAAAAATCAGAATTTGATAGTGAAAATGCTCAATAATGAAGCACAGGTTTTAAGTTTCAAAATTCTTAGATAATAGTTCATATCATCTTTCAGTTTTATCATTTCTTATTACTGACAAATATTTGGGGCTATTTTATAACTCCTGCAATGTTTAATATATATACTCTCCATGATAGACCACAAGTAATTAAGTCAGAGGTAACTGGCAATATGGAAGACAACATACAGTAATTAAATTTTTTATATTTTGAAAAATAATTTTAAAGTATTTTGTCTTAAGATGAATTCCAGGGAAACCATCCATTGTTTCAGCATTATCAAGTGACTAAAACTATCTGAACTCAGTAGTTAATTTTAGCTTTCTTATATTACCAGGTAAATTTAATCCACAAGTATGAGGTTCATTTGCTTTAAATCTGAAAATGTCATTTTGGAAGAGTCGTTTGAAGTTGAGGGAATCTTATGAGACCTTTAATAAGCCTCTTAAATCTAGAAAGTTATATTTTGCCAGAAGGAAAAAGAACCTATACCTTCAAATTTCTTGAGCTCTTAAGTGAGAACTTTGGATTCTGAAAAGGTTGTAAATTTGGCCAAATAGAGCCAATCTTTCTTCTTACCGGCGCATTGTCTTTGAAATCAGAGCATCCAGTTTGAAACAAGCAATGTAGATTCTGGGTAAGTTTTTTTTATTGATTTGCCTAGAAACATAAAAAGCAAGGCATCAAGACATTTAAACAGTTCACATTTAGCTTGATGTAAATTACTCTCTCTGTTCAACAGAGACTGTAAGAAGAGGAAGAAAGTATCAATAATTCCTACGCAATAGAGCCTTTCTCGCAGTTAGATGGAACAGGCTGTGGACAGTAGAAATGTTTCTCCAGACGCCTGTATCTCACCAGTGAAGGTTTCAGCTGTGCCTTAGGGATTGAAACTGAACACTGACTATTACTTTCTTTTTCATTCTAATCATTTGCTTTGTTTGCTCATCTCTCAAAAGGTTTTTAACACTGTATAAAACACTGTAAGGGGGGTGGGGGCGCGAAACTATTTTTCTGTGGAGATAACCAATTATGAAGTTAATCTATTAAAATTTCATTCAGTGGTTACACACTTTCTTGTTGACTTTTATCTTCCATCCCAGTGGCCCACTGAGGAAATCACTCACACAGCTTTAAATGATACTGTAACACATTTTTCTGGGGTGCTTCTCCCCATCTGGTCCCTATAATTTCTGACTTACTAAGCCATGTTCTTTGATTTTAGAGGAACATCATGATTATATTAACCTCCTGAACAAAAGACTGGTCTTAACCTGTTTATTTCCTGGTGATGCTTATACTATTACAACTTAATTATATCTTATAACTTGTTTAATTTTATACATGATGTTAGGATCTTATAAAATGAGCACTGAATGAGTTGATATTACATATAATGTAATATGGAAAGGCATACTTAAAATAACTCAAAAAGCCCTATTATTTCTCCACTAAAAATTTTAATGATAGTTACGTTTTTTCAAAGTAATTACTTTGAAAGACTAACTCCATCAAAAGTGAAGAGTTAGCAAGGAACAAAGCATACCTGCTGAGAGATTGAGTAAAAGAGCAAAATAAATGATGGAAGCAGCTGTAAGTGGCCCGAGGTGAGGGTAGATAGACATGAGTGGGCATACAGAGGTAATTGTATTAACTACTGCAAATGTATTGTGAGGGTTCAGTATTTAAAACATGGCATTTCACTTGAGAGTAGAGAAAATTTGAAATGAAAATGTTACTTGTGCCCATTCTTGGCTTTGGCCAAACAAATTAAAATGAGGATGTTGAGCTGTAAGAACTCAGAAGAACTGCTCCACCCTGGCAATGTAGCAAAATGAATGAAAAGGAGAACAAAAGCAAGGGAGAAATGCAGTGAAGGAAAGAGTACAAGATTCTCTGACAGTCGAATGCTAGTGGGAGGAGGGGGCAGGTAGAAGAGAAGAGTAACTGAAAATTAGCTCTCCGTCTGTCATTAAGGACAGAGGTACCAACAGTGACGGAAAGGTGGGAATGGGGGCAGCAACAAAGACGAGGAGGTTCAGCCTCTGTCCTGATTTATTTTCTCAGTTTTCATTTTATACTGGAGTATAGTTAATTGACAATATTGTGTTCATTTCAGGTATGCAGTAAAGTGATTCAATTATACATAAACCTGTATCTATTCTTTTTCATATTCTTTTCCCAGAAAAGTTATTACAGAGTACTGAGCAGAGTTCCCATGCCATACAGTAGGCCCTTATTGATGGTCTATTGTATATATAGTTCTTTGTGTGCATTAATCCCAGCCTCCTAATTGATCCCTCCCTGCCCCACCTGTCCCCTTTGGTAACCCTAAGTTTGTTTTCTATGTCTGTGAGTCTTTTCCTGTTTTGTCAATAAGTTCGTTTGTATCCTTTTTCAGATAGTAATTTTTAATTTGTGACATGTCCCAGGGAAAGACCCATCACAGAATCAGAAATTAGAAGCTAGAACTGAAGGCAGAAAGCTGAAATGAAAAGGTTGGTCTGAAGGCAGATCAACAAAGAAACAGATCTTTGAACTTCAGAAAAAAAAAAAAGAGCAGCTCTTAATTGTGCTTAATACCGGGTGATCCTCCCCACGTGTGTTTTTGCTGCTCCGTGGCCTTACAGTTAATGATGCCACGCAGTTCCACGGCGCTGTTTGTTGTTGTTAATAGAATCCCCCTCAAGATTCCAAAGCCGCAAAGCAACGTTAATGTTCGGTGACCTTCTGTACCGGCTGTCTTTGGGGCTTTGAAATTGATTTTCCTCATCCCAGTCTCTGATAGTCTCTCTTCAAGTGTGCGTCTCTAGTTCATCACCAGAGTGAAAACGGTGGCACAAATAGCAGAGGAGCTGGAGGCAGGCACCACGCCGGGCATCATTAGAAACATCAGGAAAAAATCAGCCAGCTCTGGTGTGCTCTGTGTTACAAAGAGGCTGCTGCTGCTTCTATTTTATTGCCGAATACAATGGGGGAGCATTCTCCCCGGATCCGCTGGTTTCATTCCCAAATATGGTCTGAGAAGGAAACAGCGTCTCTCCCTTTATTCTCCAAACCTTGTGTGGATGCCGGATCAGAAGCATATGCTTTTGATAGTAATTTTTGCAGAATTTTTGATATATGAGAAGCATGTTCCCAAGGCTATATGACCTGGCAAAGGGTCACAGGGTGGGAAAGACTGTCATGATATACACAGGAGTAGGTGCCTTAGAATTCGGTGATAAAAGAATTTTCTGGAAACTCCTTGTATACTTTTCATGTAGCTGCATTCCAGTATCCCCTTTCCCCATTCATTTCTTAGGTATTTGTGGAGCTCCAGACGTAAACTAAGTATTGGGTTCGACCTTGAAACAGTTTTTTAAAAAGTCCTGGGCTTAAAGTCACGCAATCCGCTCGTCAGTGTTCTGTGTTTTCTGTATTGCAGTGGAAAGGACACTGCTGACTTTGGAAAGACGGCATCCTGTCTGAGCCTAAAAATGGACAGATTCCTACCAAATCTGAAACCAAATGTTCTCTATAGAAAGTATGTTGACACAGAACTTTTCTACTAGTCTAGTTGATGTCTAAGAGGTTTTTGCATGTGTGTTGTAACCTGTTTTGAAGCCTTGAAAGATTCCTAAAGGAATCATCCTCGCATGAACAATACCATTTGTAAATGCTTTCAAAATGCATCCGTTTAAGCAGTCTTTACGAATTCTTTCTGTACTTACATACTAAGAAGCCATCCAAAACTATTGAAGACCAGTGATTCTAGAATAAAATTCATGGGTGATTTGATTTCTCTTTCAATGTGTTTATAATGTTTCTTTATTTACTATGCAAATCTCTAATGTACTAATTTGAGGACCCCCTGATATAGAAAGTCATTTACACAGAGGAAGAGGAAATGCACTTCTGAGGTTTAAAGACAGTGGCAATAAATACATAAAAATTCTATTTTCTCTTGCAGAAACAAAAGTAAACATATGTATTAAATAACTTAGAAACTCTTTGAAAGTTAGTAGTCTTCAGTTCCACTCACATTGATAAGCAATATATTTTTGAGTAATATATTTTTGTTTTCAACAATGTCTCAAAGCTACATTTTACTCTAAGAAAAATAATGATTTCGTAGTGGCTCAAGCCTGGTTCTTGAAAGAATTCTTTTCCAGGATCAGCAGAGCAGGTAGACATCATGTACTGAATACCATAAATTTCAGAAACTGAAGCAGAGGTGTCTAATTTGAAGTCACCCTGTGTCTAACTCCCTGTCTTGATCCATGTTTTCAGTGTTAAAGGCTCAGAGTCAGATCCCATTTCCTATTCAGAAATGACCCTACCACTTTGAATAAACCTTTAACACATTTTCCAGGTTGAGGTTTGCAATAATTTCCAACTTTTTTTTATTTTTTATCATTTGTTTATTAGCCATGAGTCTTTGTCCCAGGTCCTTTTTTCTAGGAGACTCACTTTCCACATCGGCACAATAGTCACTGTTTGCTTTATTTCACAATATTTGCGGAGCAACAAGTCTGTGCCAGGAACTCTGTAAGTCCTGAAAAGACAGAGGCGAATGAGACCTTTGTGGAATTTACATTCTAACCAGAGAAGACAGACTGCAGACTTACGCCATGGATATCCCATTTGTATCCATCCACATTTGTATGCCAGATAAATGACCTTTTCAAAAAAATATTTCTGTGTATATTTTATTTGAAACTCTCAACCCTAGGAACTTCACCCGGGTAATTTGGGTCTTCCCCCCGCCCCTGACATGATGCTGTGAGCACAGCGAGTTGCCCCTCATGCTTGGAGTCTCCACGCAGATGCTGGTCTTCTGTCTGTCCCCTCAGCATCAGTCACAGTGTGACTGCGGTGACGGCCTGCATCCCTGTCTGCACGGCCTCTTTGCGGTGATAGCAACACACTCTCTCTTTTTCTGCTGCTCTAGAAGCCACAGAAGTCTTCCGCTTCCCACAGACTGCGCTGAGCTGCAGGACTCTCAGGAGGGTCTCTTCAGTGTGCATTGAACACTTAACCTGGTGCTGGATGTGAACATGCCATATATGTTACTCATTTAATCCTCATAACATGCTTTCATAAGAGGTGATGTTTTATTGCCATTTTATAGGTGATAAAACCAACACACAGAAAATTTGAGTAATTTAGAAACATTATCCAGCTAATTATAGGTGAAGTCTGGATTTGAACCCAGGCATGGGCTTCCCTGGTGTTTCAGACGGTAAGGAATCTGCCTACAGTGCCGGAGACCTGAGTTGGATCCCTGGGTCAGGAAGATCCCCTGGAGAAGGGAATGGCAACCCACTCCAGTATTCTTGCTGGGAAATCCCATGGACAGAGGAGCCTGGCAGACTACAGTCCATGGGGTCTCAGAGAGTCGGACACAACTGAGCTAACACGATCACCTTCAGTCTGGTTCCAGAGCCCACATTCTTAATAATTAGGCTGAATATCAATATGGTAGCAGGTGCCAAACACTGCTTCCAACATACCATTTAATTCAGGTTGTAAACTTTAAAGTTTGCTTTGTAAAGTAGTTCTCTGGGGGGAAATGGACCTCATAATATGGTCATTAGTATAATTTATAGAAGTAGTTACTTGTCATCTGCATGTATTCTAATTTTGTGGTTGACAAAGCCTTTTTAGATGCATTAACTTCTTTACAGCTTTGTAAGGTAAGTAAATCATTAACTTCATTTTACACATGAAAACAAGATCCTAAATTTAGGAAATGTTAGATCAGGAACTTAAATCTTCTGATTTCTAACCTAGAATTCTTTCCACTATACCCGTGAGGCAAGTTTTCATGACTTTTACCCTGTCTGCACCCCACTCCAGTACTCTTGCCTGGAGAATCCCACGGATGGAGGAGCCTGGTAGGCTGCAGTCCATGAGATCACAAAGAGTCAGACATGACCGAGTGACTTCACTTTCATGCATTGGAGAAGGAAATGGCAACCCACTCCAGTGTTCTTGCCTGGAGAATCCCAGGGACGGGGGAGCCTGGTGGGCTGCCGTCTCTGGGGTCGCACAGAGTCAGACACGACTGAAGTGACTTAGCAGCAGCAGTACATCAGCTACACATTTATCCACTTAATAATTTTTCCAGAAATGGGTTCTTTGTAAACTTAAATCCCTGGTTAGCCTTGCCTAAGCAATAATATGTTGTTAAATCATAAGCTTGTTTTTTCTTTCATTTTTCAACACTTATATTTTTGCTGGTGGTTGTTGTTGTTTAGTCACTAAGCCCTGTCTAACTCTTTTGCACCCCATGGACTATTGCCCACCAGGCTCCTCTGTCCATGGGATTTCCCAGGCAAGAATACTTAAGTGGGTCGTCATTTCCTTCTCCAGGGGCTCTTCCTGGCCCAGGGATCCAACCCACGTCTCCTGCATTGGCAGGTGGATTCTTTACCACTGGGGCACCTGGGAAGCCCCACATTGTGCTCACTGTATTCCAGGTACTTTACAGTAAGCACATTAACTCATTTAAGCCTAATAACAACTCTGACAGATAGATACTATTCTTGTTTTCCATATTGAGAAACCAAAACACAGAGAGGAGTTAAATACTTTCCCCAAGGACACATACCTAGTATAGTAAACCAGGATTTGAACCTCAGCAATCTGCCTTCTAGGTTCTGTCCTTTAACCCCTTGTTCGTGCTGAGTCACTTCAGGCGTGTCCGACTCTGTATGCGCCTGGCTCCTCTGTCCATCGGATTCTCCAGGCCAGAATACTGGAGTGGGTTGCCATGCCTCCCCCAGGGGATCTTCCTGACCCAGGGATCGAACCCCTGTCTCTTTTGTCCCCAGCCTTGGCAGGCAGGTTCTTTACTACTCTAGTGCCACCTCGGAAGCCCCTTTAACCCCCCTAACTTGTTTGATATATTCAGTCTATTTTCTAATAGCCATTAAAACAAATTACTTTGCATTACAATTTAAATATCCAGCTGTACCCCATCTCAAATCTTCTTGCATGCAGGCTGTTTTGCACCATGATGGAATACTCTTAGGTTATTTCCTATAGTCTCCTGCATAGGAAAGAGAGCAGAGTCTGTTGACCTCACTGAACATGTTATTAGGGAAAATAATAGAAAAGGTTAGGACACAAAGTAAAAACACAGTAAGATACTGTCATACTATGAAATTTCAACCATGAAAAACATGATGCTTTTTTCTCAATTTGAGGACATTTAATGTTCATAGGAATCTTAACACTAGTCATCTTTTATAAAGAATTACCTGTCACTCCTTTCGTGTGATCACTCAATTTCTGCTTTGACATTTTCAAGAGAGTAGAGAACTTTTAGAGGCAGTTTGCCCCACTGTCATTCAGCTCAAATCATTAGGGAATCTTTTTGTGTGTATGCCTGTGTGTCCTCAACCATTCAGTCGTGTCTCTTTGCAACCATGTGGACTCTAGCCCTCCAGGCTCCTCTTTCCATGGGATTTTTCAAACAAGAATACTGGAGTGGGTTGCCATTTCCTACTCCAGGGATCGAACCCAAATCTCTTGCATCTCCTACACTGGCAGGCAGATTCTTTACCATTGCACCACCTGGGAAGTTGATCTAAAAACTTGCTTCACTAGCCTCTTCATTCATTGAGGCTGGTTTTAGAAAGTGTTCTGTGTTTCCTTCCCTTTCTCCATCCCTCACCCCAGTAGACTCGCTTTGCTGGTTATGTTTGACGTAAGCAAAAGATTAAAATTAGTTTGCCTCCCTTGAAAACTGGCCAGCCACCTGTGGCCAAGATTGGCAGTACTCGATATGGGTGGTGGGAGGTGGGGGACAGGTGAGAATTTTGCGAGCATGTCCAGGAAAGAAAGGAGCCTATTCTATGTGATCGTGCATGCTTGTGTATGTAGGCGTACATATCCTCACATGGAGCAAAGCCACATGCAGCTATAAAGTCATGTCATTGCTTTCCTTCTGTGAAATGTGGAGGTGTTCTGAAGGCAGTCCATAACGGGAGCTTCCAGAATGGTTTTGTACAGTAAAATGGTGTGACTAGAATGCCTCTGCAGTCTCTCCAGACACCTACTGGAAGGGACAGGAGTCCTCTGTGTCTGTAACTCCTCCTCCTCTATTCATTACAAATCAGCCTCTTCAAAGTCATATGTTTCCGAGTTGGGTTTTTAGGTTAAAATATTTTCTTAATGTCTCTCTTTTTTTTTTAACTCTATGTAGTAAATGATTTTAAAGCCAGAGAGAGACAGAACGAGAGGTGAGCTCATGCCTCACTGTCTCTGTCTCTCTGATCACAGTATATTTGTATCTTACGATGATTTTCTCCTGTCCTGCAGGCATTTCCTATTCAAAACAGGAACAGGGACCACGCCACTGTTCAGCACTGCCACCCCAGGATACACGATGGCCTCTGGCTCTGTTTACTCACCACCTACTCGGCCACTACCTAGAAACACCCTATCAAGAAGTGCTTTTAAATTCAAGAAGTCTTCAAAGTACTGTAGCTGGAAATGTACTGCCCTGTGCGCTGTAGGGGTCTCAGTGCTCCTGGCAATACTGCTGTCATATTTTATAGGTAAGAGCCCGTTTCTAGAACTCTTTCGTCTATACATCGGGACGTTGCCTGATTGTTCATTTGGTTTTGTGTGTTTATCTGGACAGGGCTTGTATTCAGAGGTTGTACGTCATGGGTGAGAAGTTGGTCCTGATGGATGATAAATGGTTATTCTCATTATGTAGATGAATGGAGAAGCTGTGTTTGCGTGAAGTGCGAGGTCTGCCTTGGACACTCACTAGAGCATCCGTCTGTGTTGCATTTGTCTCTCGTGAGTGTGTTCACTTCTGTGACATTTCATGTCCAAGAAGTAATTCATGCACTTGCAGGAATGGGCTCTGTGTGGGAATCCCCTTCAGGGCGGTGTCAACAGGGAGCTCGCTGCTCCTCCTCGTGATGTTGCTCATCTTTCAGCCAAGCCTGCGGTCTAAATGTAAAACCCACCACTCAGAGCCATCCTTGTGCACTCAGGAACTTTTCTCCAGAGAGCTGTGCATCCGTAAAACCAGGGCTGGATGATGTACACGTCCTTGTCTGTGGGTTTTCCACCTTTTCGGATGGAATATTGATCGTGGTTTTTGTCACCTGACTGATTGGAGCTGCTAAGAGAAGTTGCAAATGTGTCTTTTCTTTAACTATTTCAGAACATAGATGAGCGTTCAAGCTATTGGCCAATGGCTTATTCAAATGTCAGAAATGACCATATCCAATCTTGATCTAAGTGTGTACAGAAAGGCATACAGCATCAAAAAGCAAATCATGTTTACTGAGATAAATCACAGGCTGTGTGTTTCTCCAAGAACAGCCAGTGATGCTTCCGCAGGTTTACAGAGCTGTTTGTGATGCCCGGTGAAATTCCATAAGTGAATATGTGTCACAGGGCTGTCTGGGAATAGTAAGACCCTTTTGTGGTAAACTGGTTTCTGTCTTTAGCTATAATACTCCTTAACTATGAATTATGTCCTTAGGAAGTGAAGGGACCATCTTGAGTCATGTCACTGAAGAAGAAAGTAGAATTTTAGAGCATGAAGGAAGTTGAAAGATAGTTGAGTTGGGGGGAGCAATGCGGTGGCACGTTACCTACTGTGACTTCCGATTCTGTGACCATGGCTGACGTCGCTCATGGACCTGGCACCCCTCCCACTAAACCTGCACACAGCCTGATCATCCTCATCACAGGGCTTTGTGCAGCCACCGTCCATCAGAGGTGAAAACAAGATGAGCCCTTTCTGTCATTTTTCAATCGTCTAAGTTAACTCCCTCCTTGTGAAGGTGGTCAAGCCAGGTACTGAAAGGGTTGTCGCTCACTGAGATCACACTAATGATACATTGCTGTGCTGTTTTGTAACACTCATGGTGCACAGGAATGTCACAACAACAGCAGTCAGCCTTCACAAACAGATTCCTAGTATTTATCTAGAAGATATCCGGCCTTGAAGAGCGTCTCTTCTGGTTAACTATTTGTTCATTATTTGTGTACGTCAACAGTGTACTGCTAGATAATTTTAAACAGTTTCTCGAATGTAACAGTCATAAGTGGGATGTAATAAATTAAGCATATTAGTAGGGGATTTTTTTTTCTGTAGTACATGCTAAACCGATAAGTACTACGCAGTGCTGGAGTTCAGTGTCTGTGTTGTTGGACATAGTTTCTGATCTTAAGTGCCTGTGTCCTCTTAAATATTTATTTAATAGGTTGTTAAATGTTTTGACTATCAGCTCTGCTACCATTTAATTTTATTTACACTGTGTGATTAGGAAGAAAAATAGCATTTTAATGTGAGATCAGATCACTATTATTTGTGAGCCTTTCCTCCTTTTAAGGATCCGTCAATGAATATAATTGAATATTAGACTCCTAAATAAAAACTCAAAATGTTCCTTTTTTTCAGATTATCAGTTTTTACTGTTTCATGGTTAGCATCCTACTTTAAACATCTCCCTTTGATTTTATCTTTATCTTCATGGAATTTTTTTTTTTTTAACAGTGAGAGACTTTAATTTTTTGGGTTCCAAAATCACTGCAGATGGTAACTGCAGCCATGAAATTATTTTTTTTCTTATTTTTTTTCTTTTTCTTTTTTCTTTTCTTTTTTTTTATTTAAATTTTTATTTTTACTTTATTTTACTTTACTGTATTGGTTTTGCCACACATTGACATGAATCCATCACGGGTGTACATGCGTTCCCAAACATGAACCCCCCTCCCACCTCCCTCCCCATAACATCTCTCTGGGTCATCCCCGTGCACCAGCCCCAAGCATCCTGTATCCTGCATCGGACATAGACTGGCGATTCATTTTTAAAATATTCATGTACTCTTGTCAGTTCAACAGATAATTTGTTGAACATTTGTTGTGATTTAGTTACTGTGCTGGAAATTAAGGTGATACAATTCCAAGTGTTATCTGACAAAATTACTTTTTTTTCCCCCTTGGAGTATAATTGCTTTACAGTGTTGTATGAGTTTCTGCTGTACAGTGAAGGGACTCAGCTGTATATATATACACATGTAGTATATATGTACATATATTCCCTCCCTCTTGAGCCTCCCTCCCTCCCCACCCCCATCCCACCCATCGAGACTATCGCAGAGCAGCAGTCTGAGCTCCCTGGGCTAGACAGCAGGTTCCGCTAGCTATCTGCTTTATACACAGGAGTGTATGTTTATCAGTGCTCCTCCCCCAATTCGTCCCACCCCCTCCTTCCAACCTCCATGTCCACAAATCCGTTCTCTATGTCTGCCTCTCTATTCCTGCCCTGCAAGAGGATCGTCAGCACCATATATAGGGAATCTAGAAAAATTACTTTTATCATCAAAGAATTAAGCCATCCTTTTATTGCTTTACTTAAGCACACAAACATACTTGGAATTTTCACTGGTCTTTCTGTGTTAAATAATTCTTAACACAGTGATTTCTTTCCTGTTGTGTAAGTCAGGTAAAGAATTTTACTTCTTCATCAGTTAGCATGATAAATCTTCTTGAGAGTGAAGATACTGCCTTTACCCTTGAAAAACAGAGGAGGACACTTTGCTCTCCAGGAGGGCGATCCTTTTCTATTGAGTGGTATAGAGCTGGGAGAGAGATTTGTCCGGGCAGATCAGCCTGATAAACCCTAGAATCAATGGGGAGACCAATGTCATCATCAGATTGACCTTACCACCTTTCACAAAAGCACAGCCATCCTTAAATGATTTCCATTCCCTTAGAGGTCCCCTTCCCTCGTATTGACTGTCAATATAAAGTCAAAGCCTTAAAGAAATAAAGGGCCTGAGGGATTATTTGTCTCCTAGAATTTTCTCACCTTCCAGTAAGGTCAAGAGAAGTTATGAGAATATAGCATTTACCAGTCTCTTCTCTAAGGTAGAATTATCTCAGAACAGTCAGAAAGGAAGGGAGAGAGGAGACAGGCTTTGTGTTGGGTGGTTTTTTCCTATCTTGGACAAAGTGAAAGTCGATCAGTCATGTCCAGCTCATTACGACTCTAGGGACTGTAGCCTGCCAGGCTCCACTGTCCATGGTGTTTCCCAGGCAAGAACCCTGGAGTGGGTTCCTATTTCCTTCTCCAGGGGATCTTCCTAACCCGGGGATCAGATCCGGGTTTCCTGCGTTACATTCAGATTCCTATTCCTAACCAAAATTTCAGAGACAGAAGCCAAAAAGAAAGTGAAAATTAATTCCCATAGGTCAACGTTAAATCTTTGCATAGGTAACTGCTATTAACTTTCTGGTGTCCACCGTTTCAGATATTTGTCCATGCACATATACACCTAGGCTTCCCTGGTAGTTCAGATGGTAAAGAATCTACCTGCAATGCAAGAGACTCAGTTTCGATCTCTGGGTCAGGAAGATCCCCTGGAGAAGGAAATGGCAACCTACTCCAGTATTCTTGCCTGGAAAATCCCTAGGACAGAGGAGCCTGGCGGGCTACAGTCCATGGCATTGCAGAGTCAGACACAATTGAGCAACTCACACACACATACACACCTAGAAGTCCATATTTTTAATGCATTTTGTACCAGATTTTTCTCATTCACTAACCTATCACTTTGGAGAAGGGAATGGCAACCCACTCCAGTATTCTTGCCTGGAAAATTCCATGGACAGAGGAGCCTGGTGGACTACAGTCTGTAAGCTCACAAAGAGTCAGACATGTCTGCGTGACTAACACACACACAAACTATCATTTAGCACCTATTTTCAATTAACCAGTTTCCAAAAATGAATGACCATTTTCTTATGCATTTGTGTGTGTGTTTGTGTTTGCAGGGTGTCTTCCGTTGATGAAATTTTTGATCAGAATAAATTCTTTGAAAGAAGTTTTCTGTGCCAGAGCATGGGCATGTCTTAAATTTACTCAGGTCCAAGTTACCCTCAGTTTATACAGCTATCAGTGCTACATATAATCAATAGTTTTAATTCTTAGCAATCTCTTAGGTAAAAATATTTTATTGTCATTGTCATTTTTTACTGGTAGGGCTGAATATCTTTTCAAATGCTTATTGACCATTTGTAGTTTTCCTATATGTGTTTTAATAGCCTAGTTTCCTCCATTTTTCTTTTGGGGTTTTTATTCTTTTTTTAGGGGGCAGTTGTACATGTTGATTAAGGATACGAATCATTTGTCATATGTTAAATATTCCTCCAGTTTATTCTGAACTTTGTTTTTGGTTATCTTGCCATATACTATGTGGAATTTTTAAAGTAATCAAAGTTATCAATATTTTCTTGTCATTTCTAGTGTTCATGTTATACCTATAAAATTCTTATTTACTCCAAGTATTATTTTTTAAAAGTCACTTGTAAATTTTCTCCTGGTATTCTAAGGCTTTTTAGTAACCATTTTTAGCTCAGCATTTTTCTCATCACTCCACTCTGCGTTAGAGGTTCAAATTAGCCGTTTCTTCTAGAAGCTCCCAGTCAAGTTATAAAGACGTGTGCAAAGGTATGTATACTGTACACTTTTAATAGAACATGGTTTCATAACAACTTTGGCCAAATGAGAAAAAGAGAGAGAGAGAGAGAAAAGGAAAGAAGGAAACACCTGCCCCTGGCTGAAGATGTTGGGGAAAGACTTGATGTAAAAATAGCAGGTGAAGTTTGAGAGATGCAGAGGAGTTCATTTCTCTGGGCTTGACGTCACAATGGTTGCTGGGAGATCACTATGAGACAAGGTCGTCCGAGGCGGGAAAGGAAGAAGCAAGAGCTGTCCAGAACGCTGCCTATGGAGGCTCACGACATACCACTGCTGTGTTCGAAGCTGTGTACAAATTTTCTCCCTTCATTTTCCCAGCAGCCCCGTGAGTTATCTCTGTTTAACAAATATGATAGTCTTAGAAAGGCACTTCGCCTTAAAGTCACACAGGCCAGTAAATGATGGAAGCTGGACTGGAAACTACCAAGGATCCCAGGACATTATCTACAGGGCCTCCCATGAGGTTTTTGAAGAACTGAAAAGAGGGAAGAAACTGAAGAAATGGAAGCATTGTAGTGAAAAAGCATCACATTTATGTTTCGAAAAATTGCTCTAGTGGCATTGCAAAATATGTAATTCTAAGACAGAAAGTCCGAAGTTGGGCTTTTCAGACTTAACAGCTCCTCAGAATCACCTGGGGATCTTGTTAACATGCACATTCAGCAGATCCAGTGTGAGAACAGAGGCTGTGTTTCAGACAGGCTCCCTGGTGGTGTGGTCCACTGCAGCACAGTCAGATGTGGTACTTGATGAAGGAAACATTTCTACAGTGTCCAGTTCATAGCCACTAGACACACATGACTAGATAGCCCTTGAAAAGCGCCTGGTGTAACTAAGAGCCTGGAGCTTAGATTTTATTATTCTTAACTAATTTGAGGGGCTTCCTAGGTGGCACAGTGGTAAAGAATCTGCCTGCCAGTGCAAGAAACACAAGAGACACAGGTTTGATCCCTGGGTGGGGAAGATCCCCTGGAGCAGGAAATGGCAATCCACTCCAGTCTGCTAGCCTAGAAAATCCCGTAGACAGAAGAGCCTGGCAAGCCACAGTCCAGGCGGCTGCAAAGAGTCAGGTACAGCTAAGTGACTGAGCACACACATGTGCACGCAAATAATTTGAACTCAAACAGCTACACGTTTGACTGGTGGCTACCATTTGGACAGCACAAAGGTAGACAGCGCTGTTAGAAAACTAGTCTAAGTGGGAGGTCATGAAGCCGTGTTGTGACAGAGAAGTGAGCAGAATTGAGAAACCATGAAGAACTGGAAAACTGTGATGAGGCTGATTCATAATAGAATAGATGGGCCATGATTTATCATATCCAAGTTCTTAAAAATCAAATGTCCAGGTCTACACATATGGCAGACCTCTTCTCAACAGAGTCAAATGTGGTTTTCTTTAGATCACTGAGCTCCCAATTAAGATCCTTCTCTGACGCATTATCTTTAAATGATATGCCTTTCCAGAGTGAAAATTCTCCTGATCACTAAACATAAAGGTTAGGTTCAGTGGTTCATGATAGTGGTTAGTGGTACAGTCCTATCCAAAAAATAGCTGTCCCACTTTTTCTGGGCCCTAATTTACTCCATTTTGAAGAGACATTACTTTGTCGACAAAGGTCCGTCTAGTCTAAGCTATGCTTTTTCCAGTAGTCATGTATGGATATTGGACAGTAAAGAAAGCTGAGCGCTGAAGAATTGATGCTTTTGAACTGTGGTGTTGGAGAAGACTCTTGAGAGTCTCTTGGACTGCCAGGAGATCAAACCAGTCTATCTTAAAGGAAATCAACCCTGAATATTCGTTGGAAGGACTGATGGCTGAAGCTGAAACTCTAATACTTTGGCCACCTGACGCAAAGAACTGACTCACTGGAAAAGACCCTGATACTGGGAAAGATTAAAGACAGGAGGAGAAGGGGATGACGGAGGATGAGATGGTTGGATGGCATCACTGACTCAATGGACATGAGTTTGAGCAAACTCTGGGAGTTGGTGATAGACAGGGGATCCTGACGTACTGTAGTCCATGGGGTCGCAAAGAGTCAGATGCAACTGAGCAGCTGAACTGAACTGAGCTGTTTTTCTAAAATCTGAAAACTATGAAGATGGGCAATAGTCAGCAGTTGTTCACCAGAGAATGAATAGAAAGGAGATAGTCTTTTGGTTACTATTGCTTCTGCTCACAGTTATGGGATGAGTAGGCATCTTGATTATTGTTTTTTACTCACAGAAGGCTCTTTTTTGTAGGTGTGAGATACCCTGAAATTTTGCCTTTCTACACACTGAAATATGCCCACAAATCTTATCATAAAGTGTAAACGTCATTGAAACGTTAGGAAACACTGGTCAAAACCTGTTGAAATTACTATGTTAACACCAGCGAAAACTGCAACGCGTCAAGCCAAACTTCAAATAGCACCGTTATGGACACAGCCTCGTTAATGTGACCATATGCTGCTGGGCAGAGTCTGAAAATTCACAGAAGTATCATGGGAGATTACATGTAGAGTAGCACCAACAGAGTTTGCACATAGAATGTAAACTTAAGGGAAACTCGAGAAAACAAAAATCTTATCAACATATATTATGCTTGGGACTTCCCTAGTTGTTCAGTGGTTAAGACTTCACCTTTCAATCAGAGGGTGTGGGTTCGGTCCTTGATTGAGAGCTAAGATTCCACATGCCTTGTGGACAAAAATAACCAAACCATAAAACAGAGGTAATATTATAACAAATTCCATTAAAGCTTTAAAAATGGTCTACATCAAAAATTATTTTCAATAAAAATTACATATGTTAGCATAGTTTCTCAATTTTGGGCCCTTTAGGCCAAGTTTATCATAACCCACTAATCCCCATGACTATTTTTTTTTATGTAACGGCTTAGAAGTATTGACTTTGTGCTCAGTTGTATCCGAGTCTTTGCGATGTCATGGTCTGTAGCCCACCAGGCTCCTCTGTCTGTGGGATTTTCCAGGCAAAAATACTGGAGTGGGTTGCCATTTCCTACTTCAGGGGATCTTCCCCACCCAGAGATCAAACCGATGTCTCTTGTGTCTCCTGCATTGGCAGGTGGATTCTTTGCAACTAGCGCCACCTGGGAAGTCCATTATAACAGTTCGTTAAGATATAATTCAAATACCATATAGTTCACCCACTTAAAGTATACACGTCCAATGGGGATCCGTATATTCATACAGCTTTGCAGTCATCACCACAACCAATTTGAGAGTACTTCTATCACTCACACAAAAAAAACAACCCTGTATCCCTAAACAGACACTTCCTATTGCCTTCCAAACCTTCAGTAATCTTTTTTTTTCCACGAAAGTCTGAACTTGTAAGGGGCTGGTTTATGGACTCATTTCCAACAACAAATAACTCAACATTGTTTTTCTCATGAACTTCTGACATAGGCTGCTAACCAAAGAACTACTCACATTTTCAATATTCCTTTTCATTTAGGAAAAAATACTATGTAGTTATTTATTTCCTTTGAACAGCTGCTACCAACCGATTCCTAAAATAGATGTTGTCATACATCTGCTAAAAAGGCTGTTTAACAACATAAGCATTCCCTAGATCAAGCAAAACATAACCTGTAGGATCCAGGTTCATGGTAGTGATGATTCCTTAGCAGTTATCTGTCCTACTTCTGGGTCTATTTGCATTTTATGAATATCTTTACCTCTCTGTGTACCTTGAAATTGATTACGGTACTAGCTATATGTATGCAACTCAGGGTCAGGAGGAAAAATAAGCCAGCCCTTTAGGCTTTGTGGAAAAATCAACCACTTAAATATAGATAGCAAAATAAAATGTGTTGTGACATTCTTTTTTTTCTTTTTTGACGTGTCTTTGTCATAAAAGTGCTGTTTTATTAGGTTCTTGAACACAGCTGAA
This sequence comes from Ovis canadensis, assembly GCF_042477335.2. Classification (NCBI taxonomy): domain Eukaryota; kingdom Metazoa; phylum Chordata; class Mammalia; order Artiodactyla; family Bovidae; genus Ovis; species Ovis canadensis. Next base: position 29,115,718 of record NC_091270.1, read on the forward strand.
CAATGAATTATATACCATTTTTCATGATGGCTTCTTCCCTTAGCTCTTGGTTGTATTACACTCAGTAAAATGCATTTTGTCCAAGATGGAATGGTGGCATTTTTAATACTAATGTGGTATCACCACAATATAAGAAAAAAAATGTATTGCTCGTATTTTAGCGGGTTGAAAATTGTAAACTGAAAATTTTAAATCAATAGATCAGTATTTTATTTCACTTATCTTCTACCTGATCTAGCGTATCATTTAGAAACCTAGAAAAGATCGAGAGATCACTTAAAATTCAGTTCTTTCTCTAGCCACCTCTGTATAATCATTTCAGTGACTTCTGAGTTGAACCTATACTAGGGAAAAAATCAATATATTGTACACGTAAGAGTTTTTTGATGTTACGGATTTTTTGCTGCTATTTATTAGCAAAACATAAAAATGTTTAGTTTTACGTTGATTCTAGTATTACTCTAAAGAAAAAAGAGGTTACTACCAAAATCAAGTAATTATACAAATGTAGAAAGTATGCTCTTCCTCTCCTCACCAAAAAGTATTGATTTACTCTTAGTTTGGTGGGCTTCCCTCGTGGCTTAGATGGCAAAGAACCTGCCTACAAAGCAGGAGATGCAGGTTCGATCCCGTCAGGAAGATCCTCTGGAGAAGCAAATGGTTATCTACTCCATTATTCTTGCCTGGAGAATCCCATGGACAGAAGAGTCCGGCGGGCTACAGTCCATGGGATCGCAAAGAGTCAGACATAACTGAGCGACTAACACTTTAACTTTTCAAAGTAAATAATATATGGGAAATAGTATAAGCAGACTGTTTTTACCATTCAAATATAAGACTCTCCCTGACTTGAAAAAGTCCAAGGACAACAGCAATAAGAAATGCTTTTAAAGTCATCTAAACTCCAGTTTGCACTGTAGATGAATATTTTGCCTGTGAAATACAGGGCTGTCTTCTTTGTTTTAGGCTATCATTTTTGCAGAATGTAGCAACAACTCCTGACTAATGACAAGTGGAAAGCATAATACAATATTTACCATTTCAGTGCTACATTGCATAAATATTTAATTGGTATTACATATGTCATTTGCTCTAACGTTAGTGCTACTGAGAACAGTGTGTACCAAGAGAAATATCTACATACAGAGGAGTGAAAGGAAAAGTAACTGGCATATGTGAGGTTAAAAAACAGAGCTTGATGGATTGCTAGGAATCTTAGGAATGAATTCAGCAGAAAACCTCTATGTTCCATTGAATCTATGTTCCAACAAAGATTTCATCCTTAAATAAAAGAGATCAAAGAAAATGCACGTGTGTAGCGACTCTTTTTAGTTTATTGTTCCTGTGTCATCTTAGAATGTCTTCAGACTCACGTCTTGTCCTTCCTTAACAATACGATACCACCATTCCTTTAGTGGCTGAATAAAATAACATCAGAAAAGGAAGTGACCGTTCATTCATCCATCCATCTAACGTTCTTTGGACATTTATTTATTGAGGCATTATCACAGAGAGTGCAGTGAGCAACCTTACACAGCCCTTGCCCTCTTAGAGATTATGTCTTAGAGACTATAAACACTGAGCACCTAATTTTAATCAGGGTGTCTATTTTAAAAGGAGAAATAAAATGTGGAAGACTCGAGCAGTGCATAAAATGCAGTATTTACTGAATTTCAGCATTAGAGAAAGGTTTTCCTGCTAAAACCAGAATAAGTAGTATTATGTGTTTTGACAAATCCTGACATAAGGACAAATTTTAAGCGTTACCACATAAACCTAAATGTGGCCCCCAAAATCAATTCTCAGGAATATTAAAACCAATGCATTGTGATATAATAAAAATAAATTTGGAAGTGTCTGAGGGGGGAAAAGGTATGATATTTTTTATTTTCTTTGTTGAGTTAGTTTAGCTAGAATCCTCTTTGTAGTTAATATCTAGAAGCCAAAAGAAATCTTTCGTTGGAGATTTGGGGTAACTAGATTTAAAATTTCCACAGGAATTTATAGTCTGTTTCTGTTTGTCTCTTTCCTTTAATTTTAGATAACACACTTTTTTATGCTTTAAGAATTTTCTTTATAGAGTAAACCCAGAAAATAGTTTTAAAAGCTGTTAAATCATATTTCTGCATTCTTTTCCAAGCATTCATGAGTGCTGTATTAACCTATTTTGAAGATACTTCTAAAACATGTGTTTCCTGTATTTCAAAAGTTGTTTGGAGATAGAGATCATTGTTCTGCATTTGAGAACCAAAGAGGTCGACCTGTCCAATTTCCATTCTTGAGTTGGGCCTAGAAGGGGAAAGAACATTACCTTGAGACACTTCCATGGTGCATTTTAAGCACATATACACTGAATCAAAGAACAATTACATTTTTTTAGCTAGTGCCACTTTTGTGTAGTACTAACTTGTTTTGGGAGAAAATGCTCAGTATTTTTGAAGATAAGAACTTCTAGTCTCTTCCTGAACCGTTGCATTTCATCAGTGGTGACTTATCCAGGCCTCCAGAGGGGCTCCTCTTGGGACTGCCCTGGCTGCTTGGCACTTAAGACTTCACCTTCCAGTGGCAGTGCCCAGGGCATAGGTTTGATCCCTGTTTGGGGAGGTAGGACCCCACATGCCTCGCAGCCAAAAAACAAAGCAAATTCCCCTCCCCCCACCCGTAAAACAGAAGCAACATAGAACCATATTCAATAAAGAGTTTAAAATGGCCTACATTAAAAAAAAAAAAAAAAAACTCAAAAAACAAGAGGATCATCCTTGTGGCTTTTCCCATCAGCCAGCCTGACTTGGTGGACTCCGCTGGAATTGTCTTTTCTCCATAATATTATAGCCACAGCCTGACCCTTTCAGTCTCCTCCACTAGTGAGCTCTTTCTCCCCTTTATTGCTTCTGCCCCTAAAAGAGAGGAAGCCTTCTGCATATCATCCTCCATTTCCCGTGGTTTTCCATGGCTGTAGAAGGACACTCAAGGCTACCTAACATGCTACTGTATGTGAAGCTAGGATATGAGGCCCTTTCCTCTGAGGAAAAAAAAAAAGATACAGTACTTTTGCATCTTGGACATGTTTATTTGTTTTTCCCAGGCATTTCCTTTTAATTATTTCCAAGATCACAACCAATTTAATCCCATTAAATTTACCAAGTATTGAATATCCTTCGTAAACACTGAGTTCACAGTAAGACGTAACCTTTACAACAGTGATCTTATGTGGGAAAATGTGTCGATTTTGAATATCATATTACAGTGTATTTTTAGAATGCTGTTTATAAGCACAGAGCCTCAAAGCAGTAAGATTTGAATTTGTAATCCCACCTCTGTCACTTATCAGCTATGTCATCTTGAGCAGGGTAGTTAACCTCCATAAACCTGGGTTTCATTGTAAACAGGATTAGTAATAGTAGAGATCTTTGGAATCTTTCATAAAATAATTATTAAAAGACCTACTATATTGCACAGGGAACTATTTTTAATATCTTGTAATAACCTATAAAAAATAGGTTATTTTTTATAGTAGGAAAGAATCTAAACAAGAATAGATATGCATATATGTTTAACTGAATCCCTTTCCTTTACAATTGAAACTAATGCAATGCTGTAAATTAATTATATTTCAATTTTAATGATAAAAAGAAAGATAATAATCACTGTGCCTATAAAATGTAAGTGCTGAATTAATTTTAACTGCTATTATTTCACAACCTAGTGAATCAAATATCAGTATCCACAATTTTTTAGAAAGAAAAATCTTTGGCCCAGAGAATCAGTGACTTGTCCAGCATTAAAGCCAGTCAGTGTTTAAGTGGCAACCATCTCCAGTATTCTTTCAAGAGAAATCCCATGGAGAGAAGACCCAGGCAGGCCTCAGAGAGTCAGACATGACTTAGGGAATGAGCATGATAAGCACATTATCTAGGTCTTCTTACTTTTAGTCCAGAACTTTATTCCACTATATCAGAAGGCATTGATTGTTTCTCATAAGACTTAAGAATTTACTTAAAAAAAAAAAAGAATTTACTTAAAAATTGCAATTTGTTATAAAAAAAATTAAAAATGTGTTTTAAATTTTTCCAGTAATCGCAAGGAAAAACTAAAATATATAAATATAAAAATATATATAAAATAACAATACCATAGGAAGTTCACAACTGTATGATAAAGGTGAAGAGCATATTAAAGAAATGTACAGGGATCACTGCTGAGGGGACTAAAAGTGCTGTAGCTCTTTACCATGGGATCTTTTAATTTTGTTCTGGATGCTTCATCTGTTCCTTATCTCCACTTGCAGTTTTTACAAGCCAGCCTCATGATGTAGTTCCTGAGACACTGAGTTACACAGAATTTATACATAAAACCTAACCATATCGTTTCAGTCATTTCAAGTCATCACAGATTTTGCCATTTTCTATTTTAAGACTAAAGCTGTTTTTAGATGCATTTTACTTCTTCAAAGATACTCCTTGTGATCTCAGAAGAGAATCACAGAGAGAGAAGCACTGCATGTTGAAAGTGGGAAAGTGGGTCATTTATTTTTAGGAAAGGAGCCTGAGACCACCAAGTACCGAAGCAGGTGGACAGCGAGAGCCACCTCCAGGGTATCAGAGACGACTTCCTCCGTATTTTGCTTTGAAAAAATTTCCCACAAAAGCTTTGTAAATATCATTAATTAGAGTTAAGTCCATAACTGAGGAAAGCTGCTCTCCACGTGAGCCCAGATGAATGGGGAACAGCTGGAAAACTGGCTTCCCACGCTGTTTTTCAGCCCTGCTTGATGAGATGACGTGAGAGGTCTAGGCAGGCTGATGGGAAGTCTTGAATTTACAGTTACCTGCGAGGTACCTGAAGTGGTGACGTGGTCTCCGCGTCATCCAACTTTCATAGGCAGCAGAACTTGGTAAGGGAGACACTGACTAAATCTTTGTTGACAAATGAATCCCAAATAACAAACTACTTGAGCTGGTTGTGCCTGTGTTCCTGAAGGGTCTTTGATTTTGTTATTAGTAGAATTTATCACTTGACAACCACACACACGCACACGCACACTCTCACACACTCACAAATCATGTTCTTTCTCTCAAATGTAACTTCTCAGGGAAGAAGTGGACTCATTATTTCATAATTATTATTATGAAAGGGACATTTTGAAGGGGATTTTTTCTGGATTTTACCTTTTTAAGTTTTTTCACATTAACTATTCTTTATTGATTCATTGGAGCAGAAATGTAGATCTTTCTAAAAGCAAATGAAGTATTGGAGAAACAAACCACCTAAAGGAAGACAAAGAATATTTTTATGTGTACCTGCAACAATAGTACTGTAAGAGAGGTTCTTTCCAATGTATGTAATAAGTATGTCCTGCATCACAGAATTCCTAAGTTGACATTTTAAAATGAACAATAGAAACCTAAATTTTTAAACTGGAAAGGTCTTAAAAATATACTCATTTAAGTATTTCAAACCGACACCACCAGATAAATAGTTTGGCCTATACAGAGGGTTGTTTGTTGGTTTTTTTTTTAACTTTTTATTTTGTATTGGGGTATAGCCGATTAACAATATTGTTATAGTTTCTTGTGAATGGTGATGGGGCCTCAACCATACATGTACCTGTTGGATTTTGCCATATTTTAATCTACCAACCTTCCTCTAAGAATCTCCATATCCCTAATAGTTAGATCTTTTAATAATGATGATTAAAGTGTCTTAAAATTTCAAAGAATTATCATTTTCAGGTCTATTGCACTCTTCTACCAAAAAGTTAAAACAAGCCAAGGAAATATTATGTGCTTAAGTAGGTCACTAATATCTATACACATTTATTTGCATAAAAGTAGGATATAGGTCTTAAATAACGTTTTGAAAAGAAAGGAATCCAGATTCCTTTTAATATTATTATTTCTAAAATTGAGTCAGTACAATAAGCCTTTAAATAATGAGTAGGTACACGGGATGTCAATGGTGAAGCTACTAATAACTGTTACCAGTGAATCCTCTGTCACAAACATTTCACGATAACAGCAAACTCAGTATTTTGGCAAGCAAGGCTTAGTCTATAAATCATGCAAATGATTTCATTCTGTATTTTGAATGTTCTTGGAATGGGTCCTCATACCATATTCTTTAATGCTGACAACTGTTACTTCAAAGACTCTCTGGCTTATTGATAATGACTGGCCCCTCTGGGCAGTCAATCATGAGGGTGAACACTTTTAGTCTTTCTATTTGGTTGGAGAAGGAATGCTTCTTTCATTTCTAGAACAGAACCTGGAAACAAGAGAAAAACTAATGAAACACTAGGAAAACAATCTGTTGTAGAAATCCCAACTTAATTCTGTTGGTGACAGAAACAACAGCTTGATTTTCATACGCCTCTGTCAGCTTCAGCCCTGGCTGTCAGTGGGCAGTTGGAATTGCTATTTTACTAAGCACCATCTTTCAGCGTAGTATACTGAATCTCCACAGTGGAGAAAGAAAAAAGGCTTAGAAATTTAAAAGTAGAATTTTTAATATAAAAGAACAGGTGTCTAATATTCTGGCAGAAACAAACCTACAGAGCTGAATCATAGCCGTAGTTTTACATGCCCGTTAATGACACAGGCCAAGAAAGGATAGAAAGGAAAAATACACAGTATGGAAATATAAAATATCAGCAGTCATCCCTTACTTCCCTCCCCTTTTCCCCTTCAAAACTATTCGCTCATAAAGCTCGTGGTTTCCAGTAGATTATAATGCTCAGAGAACCTTGCTACATCAAGTGTTAATTCCTTTGAATATCAAAATATCTTTTTAATGGCAATTTGAGCACATACTAATATTTAAGCTTTCAAACGAAATATTGATTTTCAAATAATCATATTTGGGTCAGCAAGGTATAAACTTGTGAAATAACGTTAGCCTTAAAAGTTAATAACAAATAATAATGGATTTGAATGCCAAAATATTGCCCAACACATTCCGTCAACATGTATATGAACACAGCAGGAAATCCAAAACAAAAGCTAATTTATGGAAAACTATGTATTCCTAATGACAGTTTAGACCAGTAGGGGTCCAAGTTACAAACTGCAATCTTTACATGAGATACTTTCCTTGTGCATTGAAAACTTGGTTGCATTCTGGAAACATGAATCAAATCAAACCATTGCCCTATATTTAAGAGTATTCTTCTCATTTTCTCTGTAAAATCTAATCATTGCACATGTGCATCATGTATATTTATGTACTCATGAAATTTAAACACAAAATGAAGAAATTTTGCTTTCAAAACCCAAGATACCCAAGGAATAGTATGCATAAAATGATAGTTTGAGCCCATGCAATTTTACTTTATTGTAAAATGAAGACAAAGGAACCACAGCACTGGTATTCTAATATGTTGATATTTTATTGATGCCAGATGTTTTTTTTTTTTCCCTTAGGCTCGATGATTTAGCCTAAATATTTATATTTTAAAACATTATATTGACATACCATAGAATATAAATCTGGAAGAAACCTTAAAGATCAGTGAGTGTAGCTCTTCAGATTTTTACATAAATAAGATATCTAAGCCTCAGAGAGGCCCAGGGACTTGCCAAGGTTCCAGAACTCGATAGAGCCAGAATTGAGACTTGGACCCAGGTCTCTCTAAACGTAAACTGAGGGCTCCACAAGATGCCACACAGCCTGTGCTGAAAACTGCATCATACCTATAAATGATCAGATTCTGGTTTTCTTCTCCTGCAACTTCTGATAACATGTTCTTAATGATTCTTTCTCAGAAAGATTATTTGAGGGAAAAACATACCATGGTGGATGTGAGGTGAATTTCAAGACAGGAAAGCGTTCAACCTTAGCTTGCTGAGATGAACTTAGAAGGTTTTGGAGGCTAAATCCCACTGAATTGCGAATACTTTCAGGATATCTTTTAGCTTAGTTTTTTGTTTGTTTGTTTTACCAGAATCTGGTTCTCATATTACCTCATACTTTTTTTGTCTTTGTTGGTTTTTACCAGAACCTGGTTCTCATATTATCTCATACTTTTTTTGTCTTTGTGTGAATGCAGGCTTGATCTTGTGATATTAAATAGCATTTAGCCAATAATGCCAGGCATGCTAAGAACTAGATTTTAAGTTGCCAAAACCTCAGAGCGTACTCTTCAGGGTTCTGGTGACATAAGCTGGGTTCAGGTTTCCGATGGCAAGGGTGCTTGCTTCTGTGTTTGCCTCACAACATCCCCTGTAATTTACTCTAAGGTTCTGGCAGATTGCTGGACCATGTCACCAGCTGTCACCACCCTTCCTTCCCATCCCTGTTTGGCAGTATCTGAGAACACAGGCACGCCAGTAGAAATAATAGTAGCTGTGATAACAACTTCGGTGGCATGGTCCCCAGAGACAAGATCAAAATTTGGCACCATTTCTCTCAACATGAAACTAAAAATGGCACTGAATTTGCTCCTTGGTGGCATATAATTTTCCTTAATGACACATTTTGGTTTCAAGTCTTCTACATGCTGGCTTTTAAATATCAAGCCAGCATACATCGGTTAAAAACAATGCCATGCCCATTTTTTTATGGGGAGGAGGTGAAATAAATATAATACCACACACTCCTTTCATCTCCATCAGCCTTGAAAAATAAAGGGAGTGGATGCTATAATTTCTCTCACTTCAGTGGTATTTCAGAGCCTGAAAATTTCTTCATAAAATTTCACTGGTAGATTTTCACTGGCATATTGTCTCAAAATTCTCTCAATTAATGAGATTTTTTTCTTGGCATTTCTGAAACAAAAAATTTAAGAAATTATAGAATATTTTTTGAGTGACACAGAAATATTTTAATTTAAGCATCTTGAATTTGGTTACAATCTAAGAATACCAGGCAAAACCCTTAAAATGTAGTTCAGAGTAGACTACTGGGCTATAAGTAACATAGGTTGCAAAAGTGATTGACAGTTTAGCACTGAGTTATTTCTAGAGTTGATATCTTTGTAACTTTTTTATCATTGACTTGGGTGGTAGTATAAAAAGTATGCTCATGAATTTCGTAGATGATAAATGTCAGATACTACAACTAATTTAAGAGAGTTCTGACTGGGAATCATCTTGAAAATCTGTATTTTCCTGCTGTGCAAAAACAGGAATTATACTAGGTACTTTCTAACACATTATTGACTGGGGCATTTTGCAGAAACTAACTTCTGTGGCATTTATGCATCTCCAATCAATAATGTGCTAAGACTGCTTATGACTGTTACCAGTCTCAGATTCTCTGTTATCATCCTTATTTCTCAGGAACCAAGCAATGGAGAGCCAGCCCTCTAAGATCAACTCTAAGCAAAATATTGAAAAAGCTGAATTACATATTAAATTTTTCCTGTAACTATCCCCTCCCATTTTTCCATAGCTAACATCCTATACATTATTCCATTACCCCACCCCAAACGCATCATTTTCCATCAGAGTACCTATTTTTAACCCCCTATCTGCAAAGGTCCATTTGTGCTTCTCCTACGACCCCCCTACTTCTCACACAAGAGACAGTTAAAAACGTATTCAAATATAAGGTGGGCTGTTCAAGATAAAATAATATAAATTGCTGTGGCAGGATATGGACATGGAACGACAGACTGGTTCCAAATAGGAAAAGGAGGACGTCAAGGCTGTATATTGTCACCCTGCTTATTTAACTTATATGCAGAGTACACCATGAGAAATGCTGGGCTGGATGAAGCACAAGCTGGAATCAAGATTGCTGGGAGAAATAGCAATAACCTGAGATATGCAGATGACACCACCCTTATGGCAGAAAGTGAAGAGGAACTCAAAAGCCTCTTGATGAAAGTGAAAGAGGAGAGTGAAAAACTTGGCTTAAAGCTCAACATTCAGAAAACGAAGATCATGGCATCTGGTCCCATCACTTCATGGCAAATAGATGGGGAAACAGTAGAAACAGTGCCAGACTTTATTTTTTTGGACTCCAAAATCACTGCAGATGGTGATTGCAGCCATGAAATTAAAAGACGCTTACTCCTTGGAAGGAAAGTTATGACCAGCATAGATAGCATATTAAAAAGCAGAGATATTACTTTGCCAACAAAGGTCTGTCTAGTCAAGGCTATGGTTTTTCCAGTAGTCATGTATGGATGTGAGAGTTGGACTGTGAAGAAAGCTGAGCACAGAAGAATTGATGCTTTTGAACTGTGGTGTTGGAGCAGACTCTTGAGAGTCCCTTGGACTGCAAGGCGATCCAACCAGTTCATCCTAAAGGATATCAGTCCTGGGTGTTCATTGGAAGGACTGATGCTAAAGCTGTGGCCAGTACTTTGGCCACCTCATGCGAAGAGTTGACTCATTGGAAAAGACTCTGATGCTGGGAGGGATTGGGATCAGGAGGAGAAGGGGACGACAGAGGATGAGATAGATGGCTAGATGGCATCACCGACTCGATGGACATGAGTCTGAGTGAACTCCGGGAGTTGGTGATAGACAGAGAGGCCTGGCTTGCTGCGATTCATGGGGTTGCAAAGAGTCGGACTTGACTGAGCGACTGAACCAAACTGAACTGAACTGATGGCAGTATAAGAGTACAAATTAATTCTAGGAAGACTTCATGAAGAAATGTTATGTGGACTAGATGTTAGGGTGTTGGTGAGATTTCATCAGGCAGAGTTTGGGGAAGGCACCCCAGAAACCAGGAATTATAAGGAACAATGTCGTGGAAGCAGAATAATTAAGGACACTATGGTAGACAGGCAAATCTGGCCAGCTCAGGGGTCTGTGTTATATTCACCTTGTTATGCAACAGAGCTCTAGAACTTTCTCATCTTGCAAAATAGAAACTCTATATCCCCCCATGCCAGCCCTAGGTACCATTCAACTGTCTGCTCCTTTGGGTCTATCTTAGATGCCCATATAAGTGAAATCAAGTAGTATTTGTCCTGTGTATTTATACAATAGGCTTCTCTTGTGGCTCAGTAGTATAAATAACCTACCTGCCAATGCAGGAGACACAAGTTTAATCCCTGGATTGGCAACCCACTCCAGTATTCTTGCCTGGGAAATCCCGTAGACAGAGGAGCCTGGCAAGCTACAGTCCATGGGGTCACAAAGAGTCAGGTTTGACTTAGCAACTAAACAACAACATATGTATATGGTATTTTCTTTATCCATTCGTTAGTGGATATGTGGATGTCTTCTGTCTCTTGACTGTTGGCTCACTCCTCCCTTTTCCTCTTAGCAGATGGAGTCGCTTACCATCCTTCTACACCGGGTCTTTGCTGTGTGTGTGCATTTGCTCTGTTTATCTCAGTGGGGCTGGGGGTCGGGGTGGTGTTGCTGTAACAGGCTGTCTTCATTGTCTCGCCCACAACCTTATGGGCAGGAATGCCTGGGAGCTTTGCAGAGAAAAGCACCTGTGGCAAGGTTCAGGGAAGGTAAAACATACATTCTTTAGCTATGCTCTGTGTCAGATGGACTACTTTAAATAAAATATTTAAGTTTAGTATGTAGTTAGAAAAGTATACAGAACCTAAGTGAACAACCCAGTGGAGCCACTTCCCAGGCAGAAAAAATGGAATATTACCTGCTCTCCAGAAGCCCCCATGGGGTCTCCCAGGCATCACCTCCCCACTTCCCCCTGCAGAGAGTCACTCCGGGGACTTTCACCTGCTTTGAATGTTATGCACGTGGACTTCCACAGTATTATTAACATCTTCTGTGAATGGGTTCCCTTGCTCAGTATTCCGTTTGTGAAGTTGTTGCATATTGTGGCATCTGGAGGTGGCTCACTCACTCACACTGCTGTGTGGAATTCCATTGTATGATGATCCTATCATTTGTTTCTCCATCCTACTGCAGGCAGACATCGGAGTTCTTTCCAGTTTGGGGCTGTAACAAATATTTCTGTGAACATTCTTGTTCATGCCTTTTGGTGCTCTGTGGATACATGTTTCTATTGGATATGCAGGCTGAATTTTGTACATCTATGGGGACTTACCCACTGTATCTAAGATTTTTTAATATGGAGAAAATATATTCTAATTCCCAACAAGCAACCTTTAAATGATCTTGCAAAAATACAACTATTTATAGTTGGTAAGCATCTTGTATTTACAACTCAATTTTAAGAAATGGACAACTTCTGAGTATGTCTGCTACTCAAAAGAGAGATGCATTAACAATTTGTGTTAGACTTTTTATAATTCCCTTGAGGCGAATGCTCAGTTTTGATTCAGATAAGTAGGAAAACAGCACAGTACAGGGAAAGGAATCCTGAAATAGAATCAGGAGGTCTGTTATGTACTTTGAAAATGGAGTCTGGTGTTGAGTGAAGCTCTTGACACTTAATATGTATAACTTAAGATCTCTATGCAAATACAGAGACTGAGCCCAAGTTAATGAGACAGAGAGACACACACACAGAGATACATGGGTCCTCTTCATGCACTAACTGGGTGAATCACTGACCCCCTCTCTGCCTGTGTTACAGGGGTAACGATCCTATCACACACTACATTTATTAGGAGATAATAGATATCAAGGTATTTTAAAATGCAAAAACACACTGATTATATCTCCATTAGTATTTCTATAACTTTGAAACACACGCTGCTGTTTACTTGCGTAATTTTTAATTTGTTTTTAAGACTCTTGGAGTTAACCAAAACAGCCTGTTATTAATTTAATCACTGTCATAACATTACTGTAGAACTTTCCTTTTGGAACAATACACACGACGGAAAAGTATTTGTGTGGCAGGGCGGTGCCTGGAGTACACAAGTGTTACCGGTTACTGATTTTTCCTTCCCTCCCCTCCAAACTCTGTCTCTGCCTTCAGTTTCCTAGATGTAGTGCAGAATCATGTCTCTAGCCTACGACCCTCACAGAAGTTACAGTTGACTCCCTTCGGTGTGGATTTTCACATTCCACCACCCTCGGGTAGGCTATAGGTGGTGTGTGTGCCCTTTTTCACCAGAAGGTCTGGGTCACGGTCCACAACTTACTCATTTGGAACCTTACGCTCAGAAAGTCTCAGATTTCACAGATTTACAATAAAAAAAAAAAGTAACTACCTAATGGAGCCTTTGAGAAGATTAAATGAGATGATAGGCTAAAGCATAAGTGCAACACTTGACACATAGCTAAGTGTTCAGTGAACATTTTATTTTTAAAAAATATTGCATCCCCATGTTCCCACACCAAGGCAGAGGACCCTGTCTGCGGCTGAGAGAATGCCTGGTATTGCTACCAGTCTGTGCCACCTCGCCTAAGCTGTCCTCATTAGCTAAGCTGTCCACCCAGGGGTCAAGGGCCCCGCAGAGCACAGAGCTGCCAGCCTCCTTTCTGGCACTCTTCCCATGCCCTCCATCGGGTCCAGGGCAAACCAGGACCCGTCACAGCATCATGAAGAGTGGCCGCAATTGCCTTCTCACGGGATCAACTCTGCTTTCCAGCCTGGGCATTAAAGAATTAGGATCATTCTTCTTTCTTTATAGATGTATTTTGTTTCTCTAATTCTCCCTTTGTGTGTCTGCCAAGATAGCTCATTACACCAGTGCTCAGTGATTTCAGTAGCGTTCTGACTTTGAGTTTGTTGCCTCCTTTTTCTCACTCTCTCTTTGTATCTCTCTCTCTGTATGTGTCTCTGTCTCTCATTAACTTTGGAATCAACCTCTATATCTGCATAAAAATCTCTCGTTACACATCAGTGTCAAGAGCTTCACTCAATACCAAACACCAACATTTTCAAAGTACGTAACATCCTAAGACCAAACAACTGTTTGGTGTCTGTTTTCAAAGCAGAGTTTAACAAGATACAGTACCATTTGGTATGTTTCTTATTATATGACATCTTAAGTAGAACCAAAATCCCATTTTACTGAGATTTTCTATAATAAAAAATATATGTAATAAAGCTGTGGCCCATCTGGCAAAAAGTAAAATAGCTCTCCAAACACAAACATAACATTGCTTTTTAACATTTGATATCTGTGCATGACCCAGGGACTGTTCCTCCTCTTCAGAGTCTTTTAAAACCAGTAATGTAAGCAAATCCATCATTCAAGAAGGCTTTTTATGTTACATAAAAGCTCACAATGATGATACGTTATTTTGTGTAGAAACTATGGCTCTTTTGGAATATTATTGCTAAGACAGAGTATGTCTGTCAAAACTTATTGTACGTAGAACTACAGCATTTTATTCACACATTGCTGAACTATCTGAAACCTTGAAAAATGTATGAAGTGATAAATGTTAAGAAAGCTTCTGATATTTTGCCACTCAAAAACTACATACTCTAATGCAAAATGACCTGAAATTATACTTCTTTATGAGTTGACAGTTTGTATATTGGAGAATTGTAAACCTGTATCTTAATCCTTGAAAAAATTAGTCTTTAAAGGAAATTGCTGAAACACTATAATTTAAACATTGAGTATGAGCCTATATGTTTGTTACAAATTGTCCAGGGTGGATGTGGCTATGTTCCTGTCTATGTTTGGTGTGTTTCTTTACTAAAGGATGACTTTTATATGAGAAATTGTTAACAAAACAATGTGAGACTGGTAATAGAATGTCCCCAAACTGTTGAATCTTTTTTAAAAAATTGATCAATTATACACAGTGCTAATGGCCTTTCACTCAGCTATTATACTTTTCCTATAGCATTATGCTAAGACCAGTCATTAATTCTTCATTAATAATGTAACACTCCATTCTTAGCCATTTATATTTTTATTTGGTATTTATTAATTTTGCCTTAAATTGCTATACTTGTGTCCACAAAAGTGTTGTCAGAGATTTTAAAACCTCCGAAAATAGAGTTTATTTCTTTGACAGATGCTTACTGAGATCTGGTCAGTAGCAGACACTGTATAAGGCAAATGAGATACGTGAATGATCTAAGACAATCTTGGGAGATACTTCATGCAGTCAGGAGGTCTCCCCAAGAAGCTGACACCAACCATTAGAGGGAATAATAGGTATTTTGCAGTGGGTAAGGAGCACTGCAGATGCGGGGCCTAAGTGGGGTGTTTATTGAGACTCTATGGTCTGGTCAGGCGACTACAAATGGTTCAATAACCTGGAGTACAGAATAAGTAAATGAAAGAGCTACATACTATGGGCTTTCCCAGTAGGTGCCAGCTATCCTTCATATATATGGCCTAGAAAATTCCTGGAGAAGGGAGTG
The DNA here is from genome assembly GCF_042477335.2 of Ovis canadensis. Classification (NCBI taxonomy): domain Eukaryota; kingdom Metazoa; phylum Chordata; class Mammalia; order Artiodactyla; family Bovidae; genus Ovis; species Ovis canadensis. The sequence goes on from NC_091270.1 coordinate 29,130,892, forward strand.
GCAACCCACTCCAGTATTCTTACCTGGAGAATCCCATGGAGAGGAGCCTGGAGGGCTACAGTCCCTAGGGTCACAAGAGTTGGACACAACTGAGTGACTAACACACACACATCCTTCATATACATGGTCTAGAAAATTCACATCATTTAAGGTTGGTTTAACCAGCCTCATTTTGTAAGTAAACCTAATGTTTAGTATTACATCATTTGTCCAAAGTTAAATTCTAGATTGAGCTTCCCTGGTGCTAAAAAGTCTGTCTGCCAATCCAGGAGACACAAGAGACAGGTTGGATCCCTGGGTCAGAAAGATCCCTTGGAGAAGGAAATGGCAACCCACTCCAGTATTCTTGCTGGGAAATCCCATGGACAGAGGAACCCGATGGGCTACAGTCCATGGGGTCGTAAAAGAGTCAGGCACAATTTAGCGACTAAACAACGACAAATTCTAGACTGAGATTGAACCCACGTCTAACTAATTGCTCTTTACACTGTAACAGCTCAGTTTTGTTAATATATGTTCGATATTTAATAAGGGCTTTTTAACAGCAGTCGTTATCACACTGTCTCTAACAGTACTTTCTAAACTCTTACATCTCTCTTTGGTAAATTACAGTATGTATAATGAATATACACTGTCAAATAATGTTGAAAAATTCTCCTTCATGACATAGTAATATGACAATCACCAGATTTCCCAATGGATATTTAGCCTTCCTTAGGGATTAATTCCTAAACTCTATTTTGTGGCGCACAAATGAACCTTCAGTGTTAATGATTAATGTGACAGTGAGTATTATTCTAAATGTTTTTAAAGAATAAAATAAAAATATCTAAAATAATAAATTGTTACCTTTCTCTTTCTAATTACTTAGTCTTCTAGTTAGCTATTTGCTAAGATTTTTACATAAAGAAAATTAGTAAACATATAAAATTTATATATGAATTTATACATAAATTTATAAGATTATCAATCCTACATCAAAAACTTTATGTGAAGTTACCTGACACTTTGGAAAACACCCTGACGCTGCAAAAGATTGGAGGCAGGAGGAGAAGGGGATGACAGAGGATGAGATGGTTGGATGGCATCACCAACTCGATGGACATGAGTTTGAGTAAACTCTGGGAGTTGGTGATGAACAGGGAGACCTGGCGTGCTGCAGTCCATGGGGTTGCAAAGAGTCAGACAAGATTGAGTGACTGAACTGAACTGAACTGAATCTGACACACACTCATGTTGCTTGATCTGTGCTAGTACTGACTTGTAAGTCAAAGATTTGAAGATTATTCATCTCAAATTAAGAATATTCGAATATTACTGTATGTTGTGCATCGGAATCCATGTTGACCATTTCATGCACCATATTGATCTGTGAGACGAATTGTTACTTTAGTCCAAGTGAAGAGTGCCATGTCTTCTTCAATTCAGTTCAGTTCAGCCGCTCAGTCGTGTCCGACTCTTTGCAACCCCATGGACTGCAGCACACCAGGCCTCCCTGTCCATCGCCAACTCTTAAGAACCTATAAATGTTACAACCAAGTGTGCAAGGGGCCTGTGGTCCTGTCCTGCCACTCACTTAGATGATGGTGAGTGGTAGAATCGGAACAAAGCAGAGCACAGAGGGATTCATTCCGAGAGTTTCCCGGTGCTCATTAGCCGAATCAGATCAAATCTTTATTAAAGTGCTGCCGTGTTGCCTTGCACTGCTGCCTGAATTGCCTTTGTGTGAGGAACTGTTTTCTGATTTTTATTAGGTGATTAATCCTTGGCATTTCAGAACATGGGAATTTCCACTTTACATGTGACTCTTGTTACTCAGAGTATGGACAGTCTGACTTTACATATGACTCTTGCTATTCAGAACATGGTAATTCTAACTTTACATATGACTCTTGCTGTTCAGAACATGGTAATTCTAACTTTACATGTGACTCTTGTTATGAACAGATGTACCATTTGCTGTTGTAGCTGGAAGCAGCAGACCTTTAAACAACGTGTGTTTTTTACCCCCAGCAATGCATCTCTTTGGCCTCAATTGGCAGTTGCAGCAGACAGAAAATGACACATTTGAGAATGGAAAAGTGAATTCTGATGCCATGCCAACAAACACGGTGTCGTTACCTTCTGGCGACAATGGTAAGAGAAAGAATCACGTGTCCTCTGTTTTTCTTTTAACACTTCTTTTCCATAAATTTATTTTTACCCGTGTTAGAGCCAGTTGTGTATGGGAGAAGGAAGAGGTTTTAGAATTACAAATATTATCTCTGAATGAGTGACTTTCATTCAGTTACTTGAAGCCTTGAACATTCACATTTTTATTACGGGAATAATACAGTGCTCTGCCTTCTGAGTCGATGGCTAGGCTTTTTTTGCCTTTCCTTCAAAAGTGTGCGTTTTGTTTTATTTTTAGTCTGTAAATAGATTCTAATTCAGTGTATCATCTCTTATATCACCTTGGGTCTCTTATATCACCTTGGGTTTATTGAGTTTTCTTCATTCAGCTAGTATGTGAAGTTGGAATACCATCTTCATTTTGTTTTAGAAGCTTTTACATACAAAACACATTAAAGGATTATCGTTTATTGACCTTTCCTCAGCTTTGCCCTTTCTCTAAACTTTCAAAAGTTTACACTTTAAGCTAACAGGCTTTCAAATCAATTGGTTCTGAGGTTAAAAATTGGTATTTAAGAGGTTATTAGAGAATGCTGTATTTCATTTTTTTCAATATAAGCACCCAGAAAAATGTGTACATGTGTAAGTATATTTATTTGATGTAGCTGTTTTTATTATATGTGTGTACACACTTGTATTTATGCTTGGCATTTGGCATTCTCTGACTTTTTGCAAAATGTCAAAGTACTTTATATCTCAAAGCAACCAGATAAAGACACCTTTTTCCGTCACATGAGAAACAGGCTCTTTGCCTTTCAGCATTTCCCTGGCTCTCCTTCCTCTTTGTTTCTAATCTAGAATATTTTTCTTCTGCTTTGGCATCAGTTATTTTCATCCTCATGTGGCTGATTTCTTTGCAAGACTGAAAAGAAGCTATTATATATCTATATAGTATATTTATTTGTATTTTATATGTGCAGCTACTTTACATGTACCCACTGGCTGTGACTAATGCTTTTACCGTATTTTTTTGTTCTTTGCTTTTCCATCTTCTGTTTTAATAATAATACTTCATGACACCCCTCTTCTTTTTTAGGAAGGCTGATGGATTTTAGAAGATGTTAGATTTTCACAATAATAATAAATACCACCACTCTTGCCCCTGTATAGAGTGTTTACTACCAAGTGCTATATATGCACCTCTCTTCTTTCTTAGGGAGGCTGAGGGATTTTAGAGGACGTTTCTAAATGTCAGATTTTCACAGTAATAATAATACCGCCACCGCTGCCCCTGTGTAATAATAATACCGCCACCGCTGCCCCTGTGTAATAATAATACCGCCACCGCTGCCCCTGTGCAGAATGTTTGATACCAAGTGCTGCATTTTCAAATAAACTGTGATCTGCCGGTTGATGGCAGTGACAGTGGGAATTAGCACACAGTGGATTAAAGAGGAGTGAAGAAAAGCTGGCCTAATTGAAACTGTTGGTGGGGAATCTCAATTAAGTGAAATATAATTGCTTTAAACAACTGGTTAATCTTTAATGCACTGATAACACAAATATGAACAGATCAGTAACTATACAGGAATTAAAAGTATTTCTTTTGGGTTTATATAGATTGAAATGTAGAGTGTCTCTTAAAGTGGATGATTCCTGTGAATGATCAAATGGCACTTGTTGACCACACATGTAGGGTACTTCTTACAAACGGAAGAGAAAAATGCTTATTGTACACATTTTGCTTACTTGTTTATACATCCTAACGTTTTATTGGGTTTCCCCCAATGCCTTGGCAGTAAAGAATCTGCCTGCCAGTGCAGGAGATGCAAGTTTGATCCTTGCATCAGGAAGTTCCCCTGGAGGAGGAAATGGCAACCCACTCCAGTATTCTTGCCTGGAGAATCCCATGGACAGAGGAGCCTGACGGGCTACAGTCCATGGGGTCGCAGAGAGTCAGACGTGATCGAGTGTCTGAGCACAGCACATTAATATAAGACAAAATGAAGGCCATCAATTTTGGTTAGTGTGACTCTGGCAAATGACTTCTCCAAGTTAAAAAAAAAAAACTTTTATAGGAACTTCCAGTTTTAAAATTAATAAGTCATGGATATAATATACAACATGGTGACTTTAATTAGTCACCCTGAGGATGAGGTGGGGGGCCCCCACTCTTTCCCTCCTGCAGTCCCATAGCTGGGGCTTCCTTCTCAGGGTCTCCTTAGCCCAGCCCTCCTGCCCCATCCCGCACGGTGCTTTTGAGTAGGGGCCCTGCCAGGAACTGACAATTCAGCGATGGAGCCATAGTGTGTATATTCACACAAGCAGGGACAGAGGAGCGCATGGGAGGTTGTGCCCAGGCATTACCCCCTAACCTCTGGGGAAAGCGAGACAGGGCAGAGACAGTGTCTGGGGTCAATCTCTTCCCTTCCTCCACTTGTCTCATATATTTGAAAGCTGTGAAAAAGTAGATCTTAAAAGTTCTCATCACATACAGAAAAAATTGTGACTGTCTATGTTAGACATATTGTGGTAATTGTTTCACAATATATATAGTTATCAAGTCATTATACATCAGAAACTAATATAATGTTGCATGTCAATTATATGTCAGCAAATAATTAAAAACCCCTTTTGTATGAGAACAAATTGAAAAACTATGTGATTCATCCTCTTTAAACAAAAAAAGGTTCAGATTGCTTTTAAATTTTACATTTTTGTTCATCATGTATGAATTTTCTCAAATACAAGCCAATTTCAAAGAATTAGATTTTAGAGCAAGTTAAAAGTTGCCTACGAATTGAAGAAATGGGGCTAACAGTGCTTCAAGAGTATTGAGTTTTATTCAATATTGCATATAGTATTTATGTTGTTGCATTGTATAATAGCTGCTTAATTAGATGCTACATTGATTTTGTCCATTAAACTACATTTGCAAGGTAATGTTTTAATTCACTTAGCTCGTGATGTAACACTCTGTATACATAATGTTAAGTTATGGCATGCGGTTGTTTATAAAAAGATATTTTCTCTCAGAGATCTCAAAGTCAGAGTATAAATCCAAGGTTAGATCATAGAATTGGAGGGTGGGCTATTGATTGTCTATAAATGCCCAACCTTGCTTCCTGATGCCTTAATTATTAGTGCCTCTGTGGGACCTAAGATGATATTTATTATCATTTACCTTCCTTGACAATTGTTAGACCTTCAGAGTTGGATGTATTTTCTGCCTTTTCATTTTAATCAGTATAGGCCAGTTCACTCACATGATGTGCAGGCAGCAAGCTCATGATATCTATGACCCCAAAGAGTAGTATTTTGTAACTTTGAGTGGTTTTCTTGATGTCATAGAGTAATTCTCAAACAGATACCAAACCCCCTAAATTACTGATAGGATTTTTAAGTACTACTCTGTTTTGTCCTTATGATATCTGGGGGTTATAAATTATAATTCATAAAATGTCTCAGAGTATAAAGTCCTTTATTTGATGGAGTTATCTAAGAAATGCCACTTTACTGATGTGTTTCTATATAAACTAGGAATCTCATAAGAAGGAGAGGAATAACAATAGCTATATGTACTCAGCCTCTTTATGTTTTCACACTCTGACAACCATATTTTAAGACGTTAAGACTGTTGTGACACACACTTACTGATGAAAGGAAAAATCACAGTTAGCAGGTGAAAAGACAGCCAGTGGCTCCCACGTTGAGGCACAACAGGACAGGATGGGGGCGGGGGGAAACCTTCAAGATGATACTTTATTGTGTTTGAAGACGTGGTACATCTCACTCTAACTGTGAAGGTTTTAATTGGTTTGATTCCTAACCCACACACTTTGAGTTTAGAATAACTACAGGGCAGTCTGTTGCCCCGTCTATTTTTTTTTCCTCCATCCTTCCTCCTTTTTCTCTTGGTAAAACCTACAGACCACCTTCGTATTTCCTGTGATCGTTCCCAGGTTCAGACTCTGGGGGCTTAAGGATGGAGTGATCTCAGTAAGGGAGGATGGCGAGCACTAAAACTAGCCCTCCTTTCATTTCCTCTGAAGCCAGAGTTTTCTGGAATTCAGGACATGATGAAAGACATCTGTCTCCAGGCTTTTATCTGGGAGGACTGACGAGCTTCAGAGGAAAAGGTTGTCCAAGTATTTACAAGTTTATCAAACGGTGTCAATGGCACGCTGACTTCCAGGTGTGTTTACAATCAATAAAGAGCATTTGAAAATGCTAACAGCAACGACCACGCTTGACCTGGCCGAAGGAGAGGAGGGCCATGACTTGAAAAGCAGCAGTGCAGAATTTAAAAAAACAAGGCACCTTCACAAAACTCTAGTCTCCTGACATTCAGATAGAGGCTTTTTAGCAGGATTGTTGTACTAATATTAGCGGCCAGTTCCATGGATTTAAGCAGAGAGAAATCTGTGATGTCCTTATCTCTCTGTATCACTGATTATAGTGAGAGGGTCAGGTCGGCATTTACCTCTTAGGAGAGAGACATTTTGAGACCTCAATTCAAAATAAATCCTAGATTCTAAATAGTGTAATAATTTGAAGCAGAGAGACATTGATAGGCACTTAAAAATGAGCACATTTCATAGGATAAGCTAGATCAGTGATCTTAAAACTATTTTGTTCTTGTGAGTCTAAAATATGTGTATTGAGTTGTATTTCCTGCAACCATAGTACTCTTAGGTGGTTTTTTTTTAATCTGTTTCATTCTATACTGAATTTTGTTTCCATTTATCAGTTGCACGTATTTGGCTGAAATCAACCTAATTATGATATACATAATGTCAGTATTTTAATAATTATTAAATATAAAAAGTGAAAATATTAAAAAATACCTCTCTGGATGAGATGGGGACTTTTCAGACAGTTTATGCATTCACTGATGAATATTGCCTATTACAAGAGCAAAGCAAATTTCAATATCAATTCTATTCCTGTTTTTCCTTTTTTATAAGTGTAAACATAAGAACTCTCCCTACAAAATAAGCAGATGGGAATGTTCGAAGTCCTTGTTAGTCCTTTGTTAAAAGTCACGTAGTGATCTGTTTCCAAAAAGTATCTTTAATGGTCTACAAGTGTCAATTCCACCACATTTCTTCTTCAATTTTATTGAAAGTGAGGAATTGGCAGCTACCTGATTTCAAAAGGATTCTTTACGCAGTTTTCCAAATCAATCCAAATTTCTCAGTTTCCATGGAGTACACCAGAAAAGGCTTCACCGAGGCGTAGCAAGATGCAAACCACTAATGATATGTTATTCTTTTACTTAGTGGCACTTTATTTTATCTGATATGTACAGAATGCAGTAGAAAATGGAGCCATTGTTCATTTTCATTTACCTTTCTTATAATCTCTTTTGAATGCTTTTATCATATTATATACTTTTAGTATCTCTAATTAGCTCATCAAATGTATGGGAAATACTCACTATTTAATTTACTGGTAGAGCTAGTTTTCAATAAAATCAAACTTAACTTTCTTCCATAAAAAGTCTGACTTGTTTTTTTTTCAGTTCAAATAAATTAATATAAATTTTGTCACAACCATCTCAGCTCAGAATTCCTGTGCTAGGCAGGCAGTAGAGAGATGGATAAAACTCAAAGCCTTGCCAGGAGTTTGACAATTGGATTAAATAAGGCATCATTGCCGTGAATACTTCTTACTTTATTGATGTTCTCTTTGCAATCATGAAACTCTTCTGCAGATGAAAAGCATTCAGAGACAATGGGTGAGTGGGTGACAGGGCACAAAACAAAGATTTCTCTCTCCCTCTTGATGCATCCGATGTTAAAACTGCCAGCAGTCTTAAATAGTCCATTTCTTAACTTCATTGCACTTTGCCTTTGCTAGAAATACGTGTATGGCAGGAAAAACAAGAGAGACCTTCCTTGGGTTTATGGTGTCTTGGTTAAAGAATGTTTATCAAACCTGGACTGGCGATTCGTTTCATATATGATATTATACATGTTTCAATACCATTCTCCCAAATCATCCCACCCTCTCCCTCTCCCAGAGCCCAAAAGACTACTCTATACATCTGTGTCTCTCTGTGGCGGATTCATGTTGATATATGGCAAAACCAATACAATATTGTAAAGTAATTAGCCTCCAATTAAATATATTTTTAAAAAATTTTTTTAAAAAAGAATGTTTATCAGCAAAAAGTACTTTCAATTTTGCCTGTTTGACACACTGGAAACTTTATGTTCTAAGAGAGTGTATCAAAGAAAGATTTTGGATATGTGAAAAGTATGCCTGTCTGTTGTAATGGAAGTCTAAATATGGGAATTGTTGAGGTTCTAGAAATAATTTCCATAAAATAATGTTCCCCTTTTTCCTACATTGAAAAGTCCTCATGTTCCATAGGGGTATGAACTACTCTTGTTTGAAGAATACTGGACCAGATAACCTCCAAGGGCACTGGAACTCTGAAATTCTAGGAAGATTTTTCCATTACAGGTAGACAAAAAAGAAACAGTCCACTCAACCTTGGTTCTTTTGTATTACAATTAAAAATAACCTTCTTTCTGAAAAAGAGCCACCTGTTAAATTAACTATGGGACTAACTATACAAGTAGATACACTTCTCGACCCAGAAGTGGGTACACATATTGTTGCAGTGAGAAAGATTTTAACACCTCAAAATCAGGATATAAAGAAAGCAATAAAGCAAAACCCGAAACCCTAGATATCAGAACTTGGTTACTGTTTCCAAAGCTAATGCCCTTGGGCAAAGATGATGTTTTGGAAAACAGTGCTGGGATTAGCACCAGCTAATGCTGACCAGCTCTCAAAGCATGGGTACACTGTTAAAACATCTATAAGCCATTTCTAGCAGCAGTAGATAGGATCAAGACCAGAGAGCAGATTAAATCACGTAAGCTTCAGATAGGAACAATAGAACTTGTTAATGGCAATAATGTATAATAACAGAGTTAGAAATCTGTGCACATAATGAATGAGTCTAAATATGAATGATCTCATGTGTAAATACGTGTACCAACGGGTCTTAGTGGGATAAAGGACTACTACTCTACTCAGTATTTTAAAAAATAGTATATGTAGAAATCAACCAAAACTTATTAGGAATTTATAATAAATTATAATGCAAAGAATTTTCCCTGGTGGTTCAGGCAGTAAAGAATATGCCTCCTCCAATGCAGGAGACCCAGGTTTGATCCCTAGGTCGAGAAGATCCCCTGGAGAAGGGAGTGGCAACCTACCTCAGTATTCCTGCCTGGAAAATCCCATGGACAGAGGAGCCTGGTGGGCTACAGTCCACGGGGTCGCAAAGAGCCGGACACGACTGAGCAACTTCACTTTCACTTTATCAACAGTGAATAAAAGGGTAGATGTCAAAAACTTAGAATAGTATCTGGCATGTAATAAGTATACAGTAAGTTTATTTAACACATTAGAAGTGAAGAAAAGTTGACTAAATTAAAAGTAAATATGTGTGTCTGGGTTGATAAAAAGTCATAAATTTATATTCTCTCTGCGTGTGTGTATGTGATGTTTCCCTTTAAGGACTTAATAGATTGTTATATCATCATTAATACTAGATATTCAAAAGGATTACTGTCTTAATTTTTGGAAAACTTACAGAGGACAGAGGAGCCTGGCAGGCTACAGTCCATAGGGTCACAAAGAGATAGACATGACTGAGCAACTAACACGTATAATATGAAGAATATTAGGTCATAGTAACCGTGGCACCCAAAGGCTAGCATTCCCTCCCAATAAAAATAAGTACAATTTTATGTCCTAAAACTGAAAGCTAAGCAGTTTCTCTGGTGTCTTTTAGTGGGCTAACACCTGATTTTATATGAAATAGACAGATAAATTTAAAACCTAATAATTTGAAATAAGTATTTGTTTTTAATAAAAAGCATGGGTTATATAGGTGATTCTATAAGACACATAGTTTTGGAATTATGCAGACTTCTATTTGAACCTTGACTCAACCCTCCCTTTGGGTTATAATTTACTTCTTCAGCCTTAAATTCCTCATCTCAAAATAGTATCAATCTCACAGAGTTGTTTTGAAATTTAAAATACATAATATAGATGAAACTACCTAGCATGTTATAGATTCTCACTAAAAGTTAATTCCCTTTTCCCCCCTCCTTAATCTTTTCAGTAAAAACTACTTTATGACAAATGTAAGTTCTTGTGCAAAAGCTTCCAAAATGAAAAGCAGACATTGATCTCAGGTATTTAAAAATTTCTATAAATAAAGATATTTGGTTTGCTAGCAAGCAAAAATATTCTCTGGGTGTAGGGCTATATTTTTTATCCTTTTATCTATATATTCTAGTTTTGCTAAAATGAATATTAATATCGTAAGATAAATATTTTTAAATTCAGTAAGTGATGCACAGTTGATAGTCTGTGAGTTGATACATGAAAAATTACAGTGATTACTGTAACCCAATTTTGAACTTTTATTTTCAAGAGCATTTTATATTGGTAAATTAGTTCAACAAAAATAGGCCTGGCAGGTGAAGGACTGTTAATTGCCATGAGTGTGGACATCAGGAAAAAAAAGAGAGGAAGTGAGACTGTTAATAATGACTTTTTATTAAGCTTTCTTGTACAGCCCCCTCCCGCTACCTACCTGGGTTATTACAACTGTATTCTCATTATTTCTCCACTTCTAGGGTTCCCACACGACTGCACTTTAATGCCTTGAGATAATGACTTCGTGTCACCTTTCACCTTCTCAGAAACTTCATGGATCTCTGTTTAGCCGTAGCTGTCCTTTGACCTGGTGGCCATGTGTCACTGTAGAATGCAGTAGTCCAGGTAGAAAAGAATCCCAACACTTAGCAGTAACACACTTTCCCGCAGACTTCATACTCATCCATAAGTGTGATTTGTTGTTACTCTAGACCCTCTTGGCCATAACCTGGACATCTACCTTAAACTTTTGTGGTAGAAAGGTTCCTTCATGACTAATCTTGAATTCAGTTTCTCCTGGTCTCATACGCGCGCACACACACACACACACACACACACACACGACATAGGAACAAAAATTTGCCTTTGTGGCACTGAAGTGTAATTTACCCATAGTAAATCTATTTCAAGTATATGCTGCTGCTGCTAAGTCACTTCAGTCGTGACCCCATAGATGGCAGCCCACCAGGCTCCACCGTCCCTGCGATTCTCCAGGCAAGAACACTGGAGTGGCTTGACATTTCCTTCTCCAAGTCGCTCAGTCGTGTCCGACTCTTAGCGACCTCATGGGCTGCAGCCTACCAGGCTCCTCCGTCCATGGGATTCTTCAGGCAAGAGTACTGGAGTGGGGTGCCATTGCCTTCTCCGATTTCAAGTATCTGGGATTTTTTGAAATTTTTTGACATGAAAATACTGACTGTTTTTTTATATATACTTTTTGTGTGGATATGTGTATATCCATCCTCCCCCAAACTCCCCTTCATCCAGGCTGCCACATAACATAACGTTGAGCAGAATTCCCTGTGCTCTACAAGTGTCTATTTTTAAAATGTGCCATGAATTATATGCATAGTAACACAATGCTTTATATATATATACACACACATACATTGTTGCTGTTCAGTCGCTCAGTCATGTCTGACTCTTTGCAACCACAAGGACTGCAGCACGCCAGGCTTCCCTGTCCCTTACCATCTCCCAGAGCTTGCCCAAACTCATGTCCATTGAGTCAGTGATGCCGTCCAACCATCTCGTCCTCTGTCCCCTTCTCCTTCTGCCTTCAGATCTTTCCCAGAATCAGAGCCTTTTCTAATGAGTCAGCTCTTCACATCATGTGGCCAAAGTATTGGAGCTTCATTTTCAGCATCGGTCCTTCCAATGAATATTCAGGATTGACTGGTTTGATCTCCTTGTACACAGACACACACACACACACACACACAAAACCATCTACTTTGATCTCCTTGTACACAGACACACACACACACACAAAACCATCTACTTTGATCTCCTTGTACACAGACACACACACACACACAACCATCTACTTCCGGAAAAGGGGTGGAATAATGCCGTTTGATGGAACTGAAAATTTAAAAATCCATGAATATGAGAAGACCAAATTCTTTAACCTGGCATTCAGGGACCTCCACCATCTGATACCATTTTTGCTTTTCCAGTTTTATCTTCTATTTCTCCCATGACAAATCCATTGATGTCTTCCATTCATTTGATATCTTCTGAGAGCCAAGTGCTTTATTTAGAATACCTCATGTAAAGCTTAGAGGAGTCCTGTGAGTGCATGGTTACTTTTACAGATGAGATTTAGTACCAGAAGCTTAGTATACACCTTCAGGTCACACAGCTAGTTAACCAGTAGAGTCAGGGTTCAGACTCCAGTTTGTCTGACTCCAGGACCAGTTTTCTAGGCTTCTTTTCTGGCTAACATGGATCTGCTTACCATTGCCCTAACACGTGTGCAGTTCCATTGCATGTTTTTAATTACAAAGTTTACCTCTACTCAGAAACCTTATCCTACTTGTCCTACGAAGTCGAGCTCCGTGCCCACCCCTCTGTGGCATCTTTCCAGCTCCAGCCTTCTGTGATATCACTTTGCTCTGACCCTTAACCATACGTTACTCATTCATTAGTTTGTAGGTGTCGTCTTTCCAACCAGCTAATCACTTGCTTGATGACAGAAGCCATCAGAGCCGAAGTCCATAATCTCTAAGATCCTGTTTTCTAGTTTATGTTTCTTCTTAATACCTACAATTCTGTGTCCCTAGTAAATGCTCCAAAATGAACCCAATGTTAAATCAATAGTTCTTTGTAGAGAGAAGACTCTCTTCTGTCATTAAAATAATTTACAACTACTTGCAATCATCTGAATTTTGAATTTGATTGATTTGGAAATCTTCATAATCCATTCTGCCTTAATTTACACTTTGCAGGGTTATAGTATGTTTAGAATGGCTGATAAGTACCAGACTTAATCTCTCCCAAGAAATAACACCACATATAATTTGTAAGATAATTATGTTTCAAATGATCAAGAAAGACTGTAAGTGTGAAAACAGTTGCAGTAATAGGTGTACCTTGGGGGAAAGTAAAAGGATTTTGACTTAAATATCTTAAAGAATGTGCTAAATCAGGATTACTTGAAGAATATCTTAACAGAGAAAAACCTTTTAAAGGGAAAATTAGAAATAAAGAAGAGCATTTCATTTATCAGAAGGAATGAAATTTCTGAGCATTTCAGTGAAAAAAATTTTTGGAAAGTCAGAAGGCTGTTTTAGTTTTGGTTCTGTTTCTTTTTAATTTTCCCTTCTTTTTCAATGAATCTCTTACATTCAGGAAAATTAGGTGGATTTACACAGGAAAATAATACCATAGATTCTGGAGAACTTGATATTGGCCGAAGAGCGATTCAAGAGGTTCCTCCCGGTATCTTCTGGAGATCACAACTCTTTATAGATCAGCCACAGTTTCTTAAATTCAACATCTCTCTTCAGAAAGATGCCTTGATTGGAGTATATGGCCGAAAAGGCTTACCACCCTCCCACACTCAGGTAGGCTCTATTACCAATAAATTGAAAACTGCTAGTTTGCATTTTTAAAGTCATTCCATTTCTTAAGTGCACCTATTTAACTCTTTGACCACTTTTGTATTGATGTGTTACAGCGAAGAGAATTTTGAATGTAGGTGACACTTATCTTGAGACTTTTGAATTAGTAGGAAGAACAGCTTTTTCTTTCTGATTCGCTTTAATCAGTATTGATTGATTAAAATGTACAGAATTTGTGAGTAACCTGATGAATATTGAACATCATCTAGGTAGTAAAACATCATGGATTTTCCAAGTGTTTTAGAACAGTTCTGTGATCATTTCTAAAGATCACACAGCTTTCATATAATAAATACATGACATTTTCATCCCAAACATGTGTTCATTCTGTTGAAAATACATAGTTTTTACTTTATGTCAGATTTACTCTTTGTAAAGAAATTATGGGACCATAAACAGATATATAATATGAACTTTTATCAACTCAAGCCACAATTCCTCATCTAAATATGATAAACACTAAAATACAGAGGCAAAAAAGCTTTCATAGATCATCAAGGATGATCACATTATTTAAAACAATTCAAATACTTCTATATTATAGGTTCAAATAACTTTAGAGTCAGTTTGCTTTCATGAAAATCATTTCACAACTGTCACAGATTAATAAATAAATAATAATAATAATAAATAATCCTATAGACCTTTTCATGATCCAGTACTGACTCATGGAATGTAAATTGGAAATTGTGGTTTAAAGATATGCCATTACATCTCAGAAATTATGTAAATTACCTACCACAAAACTGGAGCCTAGACTTTTTCCAAAAACAGGAATTCCAAAAATGTGATAGATGGTTAATTAAAATGGACATTTAGATGAGCTTAAAGTTATGCCTGAAAATCAGTTATTTACCCATGGAATTTCATGCTGACTAATTTGATGTATTAAAGGAAGACCAGATGCTTTATATGACGTAAATTTGTGAGAAATGCTTTTTCTCTAACCTCAGAATATAAATTATAAGAAAAATTGTTCCATATACTAATAAAAATAGTTTTTAAAAAAGATGAGTAAGAAAAATTTGAACATGCTTTCTCTAATGTCATGGATTAAAGAAAGTTTCATGTACATATATAATTCATACAACTGAATTTTTTTAATGCCATGCTTTGGTGTATTCATTTTTCTGAGTTAACATTTTTCATATCTACATTGTTAAACTAATGCCTTTAATGCTCACATATCGAAACACCTCTTTCTATGTACTAGGCAGGGTCCAGTTACATCTGACTCTAGTTCATGTTACAGGTGATACTGACTAAGATGTAATGACAAGCTTTTCTTAAGTAGAAGTGGCTCTCCATGACTTCAGTTATAGCAGACAGATTATACTTAGTAAACAATATTCCAGTGAAATAGAAAAAAAAACAGTTTTTTTCCATTGGAATCATGTATGATTATTTTTATAACTCAAGAAACATACCTCTAAGTATAATAGCAAGCTTGTAACCTGTAAATTCCAAAAATTAATTTCAGGAAAAATTAATGCATTGAGCACTTTAAAGGTTTATTTAAAGATTTAGAATTGACTTTTGCAAGTTATATATACCATAAAAGATTGGGGAATAAAAGGTGTAGTTCAGGTTTTCTCATAATTCTTCTGGTATTTAAACACAATACACGTGATATTCACTTTTCTTTTCTCCCACAATGTATGTGTTTAAGTAGGTTATGCATTTTCTTAAGCTCCACAGTTATTAGAGTTCCTTCCTCCAGTTTATTCAGGATCAGCAGAGCAAACAGCTGTTTCCGAGTTCAGTGTTTAAACATGAAATATGCTATAAAGCAGCCCAAATTGAACATTTCTCTGTTTCTGGGGAATGTTAAATAAATCAGCCCGAAATAATTAAAATTGGCCAACCATTCAGAATAATCACTTGAGTTTTGAAAGTCTTTGTGACCTGTTTAAAACTGTCCGTGTGACTGTTGCCAAGGAATCAATTGACTTCCTTCCCCCTGATGCCCGATTCATTCTCCTGGACAGTTAGAAGCCTAAGGAAGCAATTAAACGCTTTATACAGTTAATAGCATACTGTATCCTTTGAGTGCATTTGCATGAAGCTGTTTTAGAATGGGAGTCAGAAACCTGGGGTGCCACTTTTTGACCTTGTGACCTTGAACAAGTCTAACTTCCTGGTGACTCCGTGTCCGTCTGTAAAATGAAAGAGTTGAATCAGGTGATCTCTAAAATCGCTTCCTCCTCTGTGTTTACAGTGAGACTAAACCACCACCAAAAAGTTGAGAGCACAGTTAGGTATTCATAGATTCTGAGTTCTCATGATTTTAGTAGCTGAACCGTGTTAAGAATAGGGATAATCTGTTCAGAAACGAACCATCAAGATACCTTCAGTATAAGCTTTGTTTCATGATCGCTCCCCCAATGTGGTGAGACTGAATTTTGTCCTAAAAATAACAAGATTCTAAGACTTGCTGCACACAAAATCCATAAGAATCTTATGAATAGGTATTACAGAACAAAACTCAGGTTTGCCCTTAAGTGATCACAGTACATCCAAAGAACAAAGGCTACTAAATTTCTATTCCATATACTTGTGTTTCTTTGTAGCAATGGCTGTAGTGTTAAATAGGAAACTTACCTTTAGGTATTTGAATATCCTCCTGAGGTTGTGTGTGAAACGTCCCCAGGGAAGAGCCTAGAGCTGGGTAGATAATTACTCCACAGCCGTCAGCTACTCCTCACCACAAGCATCATGCTTACCACTCCAGCCTTAGTTTACTGTTCAAAGTGTGATGCAAAATGGGGATTTCTATGATGAAAGGTGACACTTCACAGGGCTTGAAAGACCCACTAAAATTCAAAATTTCCTCCCTTTCACTTTTTCAGTTACTATGTTTATGCTAGGGGAGAGAAATGTTTATAGGCAGTGGGACCACCAAAAGAAACTTTTTCTGGTCTTTTTGCCATGCTCATGCAACTATTTAAAACTGATAAAATGAATGGTTTATTTGAGTCAGAGGCACCATTCAGAAGTGCTGAGTTAATTTCCTCTGATAATTTTGGAATATAATTCTAGTGAAATTTTTGTAGTTCAAGTATCCACACCAGTCATTATCTTCATCCTTGTAAGATATAAATTTAAAAAAAAAGTTTGAATACTAATCACATTATGGTTTTCTCTACATTCCTCACAGCTGAAAGATGTTATAGTATAGTTCGACTGCACCAAAAAAATAACAAAAAAATGCTTTTATACTTAAAATTTAGTATGCTGGAAGCTGAATTAGATATTCTAAATTCTGTCCAGTAGTAACAGGAAAAGGTCTATGTACAGTGGCAACAAATTAAACTGTGATTTTTCTGAATCCCAACAACTGATTTTTTTCCAATTTGATTGTATTAAGGAATTCATTATAAATAAGTTTTCCTTAAATAGACCTCTGATGAAATTGCATTTAAGGACTCTATCAGAAAGTAGAATATTAATGATTCACACGTGCAGTGCTCTAACATTAATGATTTATATAGATAGCGCTGTAGTATACTTTTCACCATCAATACATGCATCAGGAGTAAAGTGAAACCGGGTTAAAAGTCTGTAGACAGTGACTAATTACTTTTAAGAAACTTTTGTCAAACAACTTTATTAAAACTCTGTTGGAAAAGTCTTTGCAGTGTCTTCCAAATTCACTGAATTATCTCTGACTACAAAATATTATCCCACTATTACCAGCCACATCACATTTTTTAAAAATTACCTTTGAATTCTCTGGTTAAATTCTTCCAGCTGCCCAGTGTTCATGATTAATCTTACTAGAATAAATATTGTTTATTGATGATTGACTTCATGATAATAATTGGCTCATCCTTTCAGAACTCCTCTGGAAAAGGAAATGGCAACCCACTCCAGTATTCTTGCCAGGAAAATTCCATGGACAGAAGAGCCGATCAAAGATGTAAAGGCATCTTATTATATGTTTTTAATCTAACTGCAACTAAGTAAAACTCCATGGCTGGCTTTCTCCATGGCACTTGCAGTGGTTCTATCAGGGTCACCGAGAGGTGTGGAGTCAGGTAGTAGAAACAGCCCAAACTTTGGAGCAAAGCTCACTGCAGTTCACAAACCACCTGCACCACTGACCAGCTATCTGACCCTGCTCAGGTTTCAGTTTCCCTTATCTTTAAAGTGTAAACAATAACGTCTTCCTAGAAATATTGCTAATGATGATCAAACATAATCCTGGCACAGAATAAGTATTCAGTAGCAGTGGTTACTACTTAAGTATTAGGAGAAAACCTTAAGAGATCATCTAATGTCTAAATAAAAATGATGAAGGTTTATGGTAGTAGCCCCAAATTAACTAGACTCACAAATTTTGTAAAAAAAAAAAAATTATAGTTTATTGAAGTATAGTTGATTAAACAACGTTGTATAAATTTCTATTACACAGCAAAAGATGCTGAGTATATTTCCCTGTGCTATACAGTAAAACCTTATTTATCCATCCTATATACAATAGTTCGCACCCAGCAGTCCCAAACGCCCACTCCATCCCTCCCCTCCCCTGCCCCTTGGCAAACCCCAGGTCTGTTCTCTATAGCTTAAACTCACAAACTTTCCATCAGCCGGAAGAATTAAATAAAATTAAGGGAGGAAATGGTCCGTGATGTTAAATACAACAATGGTATGCAGGCGGTAATCTCCATCACCCCTGTAAATACAACACCTAGAAGGACTGTCCATCAGGAACGTTTTCCTGCCATTGTAGTGTTTCTGACTGCTAAACAGGTTTCCTTGTCCTCGTCCTCAGTATGACTTTGTGGAGCTCCTAGATGGCAGCAGGTTGATCGCAAGAGAGCAGCGGAACCTGCTGGAGTCCGAAAGAGCTGGGCGCCAGGCGAGGTCTGTCAGTCTCCACGAGGCCGGCTTTATCCAGTACTTGGATTCCGGAATCTGGCATCTGGCTTTTTATAATGATGGGAAGAATGCAGAGCAGGTGTCCTTCAACACCATTGTGATAGGTAAGGACTATCTTCCAGGTATCACTTCCAGGCGTCCAGCCTCAACGCTGTGTTAAATAGAAACTAAATTACCTTCACCAGTCCTAAGTGAGTCCTGAGATGTTAGAGCCTGAAGTAATTATGAGAAGTTATTTTTTTAATTGTTTGTTTATGCATATATTGACATACCATGGAGCACTGAAAGAGTGTTATTCGAAAGTAGCTTGGAGAAGGAGAGTGTATCACAAAACAGTTAAAAACACCTGTGTTTGAAATTAGCAGCGTTTTGGTTTACTATTCAAATAATCTGGTATTAGGGGCTTCCCAGGTGGCGCTGGTAATAGTTTGCCTGCCACTGGAGGAGACATCAGAGATGCAGGTGGCTTAGTTGTCAAGAATGTGCCTACCAGTGGAGGAGACACAGGTTCAACCCCTGGGTCAGGAAGATCCCCTGGAGTAGGAAATGGCAACTGTCTCACTTCCCACACTGTTCGCTGAACCCAGGGTAGGTAAGGCACGAGCAGGGAAGCTGGAAGGAAGCTCAAGGAGCCGTAGAAACTGCAGACATGTTTATTCTCTCCAGACTGGCGCAGCAGCAAAGGGGTTTCTCAGGTGGGGCTTGTATACATTTACAGAACCAAAGTGGCCCATGGCCAAGCAGGTGCAGTGTGATATGCATGCTCAGTGCTATAAGTGATCTCAGCTATTACATAACCATACAACGTCATTCTTTACAGGACGTGGGGCGAGAGGGCCTGAGAGCTCAACTTTCGCCATCCTGGCTATATGATGTTTCCCCACAGCACCCCACTCCAGTACTCTTGCCTGGAGAATCCCATGGACAGATGAGCCTGGCAGGCTACAGTCCATGGGGTCACAAAGAACCAGACATGACTGAAGCGACTTAGCACATACACAATCTGGTATAAATGAATCCTTTCTGGGATTATGGAGCCAGCCATCCGTACTTCCTTCAAGATGTAGCTAAAATGATCCAAGTGACACAGTTTACCTTGCACAGAGGCAGGGTGCACAGCAAGGATCACTTCTTTTTCTTTTCTTCAGAGTCTGTGGTGGAATGCCCCAGAAATTGCCATGGAAATGGAGAGTGTGTTTCTGGAACCTGCCATTGTTTTCCAGGATTTCTGGGTCCGGATTGTTCAAGAGGTATGCGACATAGATTCTCTTCTTAAGCCAAGATAAATAAGCTGTAGAAACATGAGTCATTCAGGAAACTCCCAAGACAGGAAAGAAGGTGGGGGGTCGGGGGGTGGAGAAATGGCATACTGCTTGTTCTAACGACGACGAGCTGCTGCTTTGAGCGAATCTCGATGGGAAGCGCGGCTGATAATCCCCCTGTCGTGCTTTATTTCACAGCAGCCTGTCCGGTGCTGTGTAGTGGCAACGGCCAGTACTCCAAGGGCCGTTGCCTGTGTTTCAGCGGCTGGAAGGGCACAGAATGCGATGTGCCCACGACACAGTGCATCGACCCGCAGTGCGGGGGCCGTGGGATTTGCATCATGGGCTCTTGCGCTTGCAACTCCGGATACAAAGGAGAAAATTGCGAAGAAGGTAAACACGTCAATATTTGCCGAAGTCTATTCTTAGGTATTCATAAAGAAAAAACAGGTGATATGTGTAACCTTTAGTTTGGCAATGAATCTTTTTATATGCCTCCTTCTGAAGGTAATTTTGATTTCCATATTCATGGAGGCATTGCTTCATGAACACTTTACCTAATAAAAAGAAAAAATACCAAGGAGTCCCTTTGCTCTTTCTCAATTGTGTGAATAATTTTTTTTTCACTCTGAGAAAATAAGCAAAAACTTGTGTCTTGGAACCAACAGTGGACTGTTTGTTTATTTTTTGCCATTTTTCACCTTGATGCCAGCCTCTAAATCTATTAGCATTTGGTATCTCTAGAAAGATGAATATTGAATATAATAGACTGATGGAAAAAGATATATCATGGGTTTGCTCCATAACTATATATAATGATGATAGTTAAGATACTATACCGTAAAGTGCATTTGAACTAGTTTTTTCAAAAAGCAGAAAAGCACCATTTCCGTTCTTCAATCAAATTGATTTTATTGATCTGCACACACAAAGTAATGCAATTAAGTCTCTGGAATTAAATTTTCAGGCCATTGACCCTACAAGTGTAAAGTTTTATTGAGTCAAATTGCCAAATTAAATCTCGTCATCTAAAGCACATTAAAGTGAATTAAGAAGGATAGAGGGTATGCAACTCATTTATTTCTCAAACATGTGAGGGTCCCACACAGCTGTCAGTATTCAGTGGTTATGGATTAGGCCAGCTGATTCAGATTTTGTTACAGTGAAGCCAGTACTTATTACTCTCTGATTAGGCAGAATGGAAAGCGGTCGTCTCAAAAGCAGAAGTGAGAATTACGAATCCTTGTTAAGAGTCTCCATTACCTAAATGGCATGTCTCTTAATGCTTTATTGCATGAATTCTCTGCATTTTCAGAGACAAGTTCTTGCAAATGGTAGGTAAATATCTGAGTAGCCAAAATGTTCAGGTAAATTGGGATTTAATTCTTTGTTCTGAATGTACTGTGTATATCTTCTAGATTTAATGGTAAATTGGTTCTCTTTTCTTTCCACTAGCTGACTGTCTAGACCCTGGATGTTCTAATCACGGTGTGTGTATCCACGGGGAATGTCACTGCAATCCTGGATGGGGTGGTAACAACTGTGAAATACTCAAGACCATGTGTCCAGACCAGTGCTCTGGCCATGGAACATATCTTCAAGAAAGTGGCTCCTGTACTTGTGACCCTAATTGGACTGGCCCAGACTGCTCCAACGGTGAGGTTCATACATTTGAGTGTTTAGTATTGTTTAGCTAAAGTTTACCATGGGCTTCCCAGGTGACGCAGTGTTAGAGAATCTGCCCGCCACTGCAGGGGACCCAAGAGACAAGAGTTCAATCCCTTAGTTGGGAAGATCCCCTGGAGGAGGAAATGGCAACCCACTCCAATATGTTTGCCTGAAAAAATCCCAGGAACAGAGGAGCCTGGTGGGCTACAGTCCATGGAGTTGCAAAGAGTCAGACATGACTGAGCACACACACAAAGGTCACCATATTTTATTAGGTTGGCCGAAAAGCTCATTTGGACTTTTCCATAGCGTCTTACAGAAAAACCCAAAGGAACTTTTTGACTAGCCCAGTAATTTTTAAAACACTCTTATTACACTTAATATAGATTTTATTAAAGTGACCATTTATAGAAAGAAGTATTAAAAGTAATGAGATTTGTTCTCTTTTAGTATGGAAAGAAACAGGCTTCATCATTTGTCATTAAAATTTCTCCTTTAGTATTATTGTAAAGAAAAAAATATTTCAGTTCAATAAAGCTGTCTTTCTTCTTAACTCTGAAGGCCTACGTACAACTTGGAGATTAACGCACATTATCTCATAAACAGAAACCTCAATTTAAAAATTATGTGACAACAGAAGACTCTTAATATGATCACAATAAAGAGTATACACATATAGATTTTATGGTGTAGGTAAGAGTTCAACACTGAGTTTTTAATTGCCACTGTATGATTATAATAGAAATGGCAAGGAGTAATTTTATTCAGTCAGTCATGTTTTTACCTACCAACTCTGTGCATGGCGTTGTGACAGGCCCCAATGGGATAAAAGAACAATCGATCATTCCTGCCCTCTAGAACAGTGGCTTTCAAGGTTTTGACCGTGACCTAAATGACCTGTGGTCTTAAATATATTTTTACATTGTGAGCTCATATACCTTTGTGTGCATTTACTCACATCACTGAAATGAGAGCTTTACAAAGTGATGTATAGTGATGCTTTCTCTCAGGTCTGTTCTACTGGTTTATTGCCATTTGCAGCCCATGAATTCATTCTGTGTCCATTTGCTAGTCCCACAGTATGGATAGAGGCTATGCTAATCTGGGTGCTCGGTCCCTCAGTCGTGTCTGACTGTCCGCAATCCCATGGACCGTAGCCCACCAAGCTTCTCCATCCAGGGAATTTTCCAGGCAAGAATACTGGAATGAAGATTATAGTTTCATTGGGGAGATAAGATAAATACACATGAAATACTTAGAAACCAATACGCTCCAGTTTAATATTCTGTCGAGTGTTGCATGGACTAATGCACCAACCTCAGTCAATATTTAGATCCTGCCTTGATGCATATTGAAAGTTTACAAGATTTTTAATATTTCTTTCCTTCAAGATTGCAGTTAGTGTGGAGGGTGAGGGAATATTTTTTGACTAGGGGAACAGCAGTAGAAAGTACTTAAGAGCAGGAGCTCTGAACTCACTCTTTCCTGGCATTTTTGAGGAACTTGGGTAACGTGTCTGCTGCCCTAGGAGTCAATATTGGCATGAAAGATTCACCAACTACTCCACCTGTTACAGACTGACTCTCAGAAGCCCAAACTAGAGAAAGTCTTATCTAGGTTAATTTGTGGTATTGATGGAAAACTTCTGTTGAACCCATAAGTAGATATCATAGTTAAAGGAGCAACTTAGGAGTTTTCTTTCTTGCTCTTTTTCCTTCTTTCTTTTCTTCCCCTTTCCCTTCCCCTCTCCCCTCCTTCCTTCAGTCTTTCTTCCTTCCCTCCTTGTCCTCTGCTTCCCTCATCTTGTGAGCCATAAATTGTGAAGGGCGACAGTGTCTACAATATGCCTATCACTGCCTCATAGACACTCGAGTTGATCTAGAGAGCTTGGTGAACCAGAGACTTTGGTTAGAAGATTCCTGACTGTCAGAACATGCAAGGTGTATAGGATAAATAAGAGTGAAAAAAACCTAAATTGGGGGCTGAATTGCAGAGGACCTTGACTGTCTCAGTAATGAGTTTTAAAAAATTATCACCAACCAAGGTTTATCAAGCATGGATGCATGGTATTATTTTCAATAACATGTTAGCTCATTTTGTCCTCCACTTTAAAAAAATATAATTACAAGAGCAATATAGGCATTTAGCTCTTTCTTTGGGGTTTTTATTTACATTTTCAGCTTCTATACTAAAAATGTAAAAATCCAATTAAAGTTTATAGATACAGTTACTTGTATAAAGCTACTTGATTCAGGCCTCTCTGCCTATTAGTGAAATAGGCATAATAATACTAGTTATAAAATAATACTTGTTTGAAATATTGTCATTCTAATTTGTTTCCCACAGTTTTCCAAGTTGGAAAGGAACAGAACAATGGCCCCTTTTTTCATGTAAAGTTATTTAATACATTACCAGGATTATTTTATAAAGCATGGTTTGTAATTGATATTAAACAGCTCAAAAAGTAATTTGATCTTCTTCATAAAATGGTAAAAATGGTATTGTTATGAATAGCCAAAAAAAGGATATCAATGTTAGTTTAAAAAGTAAACTGGCTGCCAAAATTACATACCATTATTTTACATATTTAGACTAATTTTTTTCATTCTGCTGTTACTATTTTGCTAGCTAAAGATCTAATTTTACTTGTATATCTGACTGTGTTGACATAATGAGTGAAGGTCTTCATCCTATTCATCTTTAAATCCTTAATGCAAAATGCACACTTACTAAATTCTCAATATAGAGAGTTGACTAATAAACACAATATACTTCTTTGGGAGAAAGCAGTTAAGCACAGAACAAAACTTTATTAAACTTTACTATTAGCTGCCGAAAGACAGAAAGCTTACTTAGAATTGTTAGTAAAGATCTCAAATACACATAGGGCTATCCTGTGAAAACATCTGGATTCATGTGTCTCCAATTAGTTTGCATATTGCACAGTTCTCATTGAAAGTTTAGGAAAACACCTTTATTAGTCTACATTCGTGACTTAAAAGCAGTAGCATTTCACATTTCTAACCTATTGAATTCTAAAGCAGAGCACTATCAGCTGCCTGTATTGTTGCTGTGGAAATGACCTTCAGAGATCTAAATTCAATAGAATAGGTTTTACACCTGAAGAAACATTTGGTTAAGCTGCTAAAAGAGAAGAAATGAATTATTTCCATCAGAAAGTTTATAGGTTTGAAAGCAACAGAGCTCTCCTCTCTCTTCAACAGCAGTTTGTCCATTAATTAGCCCTTCAATTCCACTTCAATTAAATTAACTCTAATTAATAAGTTCATTACAAAGATTGACGCACCTTGCTCAAAGCAAGTGTGCTAAACGCTGATAAACACCTTCACCCTAATGAAAAATTGATTAGATTGAATAAAAAAGGGAACCTCAGAAAGAAACCTCGCTCTTCTGAAGCTCAGGTGACGTTCTGTTCCTCTGAAGTTAATCAAAACATCTTGGATCCTTTAATCAAAAATTTAATTCAAAGGAGTTGGAAAATGTGGCGTGAAAAACCACATACCACTCTCCTCCAGCTCATAGCCCTGACTGTTGTTTATAAGAAGTGTTCACCACTGTCAGAGCCTGGATCAAGTTTTTAAAAATTCTGCAGCCCTGTGAAGTCCACTGTCTGAGAAATATTATTTGGCCAATGACTGGGGAACTGTGGGATCATGCATGTCACTACCTAAACTGGGACTGGATATTTTTTATTTTGAAATTCAGCTAGTCCATTTCCTGTTTGTTAGAAATGATCTAAGGTTTTTATTCATTATGTTTATTATTGAAAGAAAACCAAAACTAAACAATAGTCTTCCAATCTTAAGAAAAAAAATAGTTCATTTTATTTAACTTTATATGTAAAAAGTAAAAAACAAAATACCTTCAGAGTTCTGTCTGCCTGTCTGTCTCTCTCTCTCTTAACTGGATCTCATCAAAAAAAACTTTTAAGAAAACTTTTTTAAGAAAAAACTTATGTCAGATGCCTGAATTCTGTTTTAATGACCTAACTTCTTGTTACCATTTATAAAGTCCTTTGGTGACTCCTGCTCTTTTCAGTAATTCTAGTAATTGGAAAACCTTGCTTTTCAAATGTTAGAGTTCATAGTTATATATATTATTAAACTGCTTTTCTATTATTGTTTTGCTCAGCAACTTCTGTCAGCAGTACAAATATACTGTCTAGGAAAAAAAACAACAATTTATTTTATTTAACCAGTTTGTTTGTGTGTCAGACCCAAGCTAATATGCATACTATAATAGATTCTTTTTTTTTTTTACTTTTTTAAATAACAAATTCTTTCTAATGAAAGTTTCTAAATATTTAAAAAATGTAAACTATAAGATTAAAAATAACTCCTTTTCAATTTTTGCTACCCGGGTGAAACCCAACTCCTGTTAAATACTGACATACACAGACACAGAATATTTCATAAATTTTATATCAGTTTGATGTATATGTACATGTGTTCCTGGCTGCCCAAAACATCCTCTGAGAAACATACAAGTGTGTGTGCATATATTTTCTTCTCATTATGAATCCTGTGTTCTGTTTTGTTAGTAGTGTGTGTGTACCCAAATATATAAATATAGGACATTGTTTATAGCATAATTATCATGCGCATTTTATGCCCGATACGGCAGAATGTAAAATTTTTAAAAGTAAAACTACGTTTATCATTCTTAGCCGCCGATACTGAAATTGACTTAGTAGGTCAAACGACTTACTAGGTAAATACTTTCGTGCTTAGGGTCAAGGATTTTGCTTTTCCCTGTCACAGGTTAGAGTTGAAGACGAAGCACTGCTTATTAACTCCCCTTCTCCCTCCCCTCTACTCCTCTCTTGACCTGCTTCCTCTGTTTTACATCTAGAAATCTGTTCCGTGGACTGTGGCTCACATGGTGTTTGCATGGGGGGTTCCTGTCGCTGTGAAGAAGGCTGGACGGGCCCAGCGTGCAATCAGAGAGCCTGCCACCCGCGCTGTGCCGAGCATGGGACCTGCAAGGACGGCAAGTGTGAATGCAGCCAGGGCTGGAACGGAGAGCACTGCACCATCGGTAGGCCCGCCCCCTGCCTGGCCCCGCCCCCTGCCCTGGCCCCGCCCCTTGTCCCGAGTACCCTAACAGAGCTCACAAGGTGCTGCGTTTCACCTTGGAAAAACTCTTCTAGTTATTGATAATTTTGTTCTTCTCCTTCTTCCAAAGGAATAACTTCATTTTAAAATAAGGTCCTCATTTTCCAATTGCAATCCAGTTCTTTTTATTTTTCTAATTTTTTAAAATTCTTATTGGAATATAATTGCTTTACAATGTTGTGTTAGTTTCTGCTGTACCGAGAAGTGAATTTGTTATATTCCAGTTCTTTTTAAAACTGCTGTATCAAGTATGAAGTATAAGGATATTTTATTCATTTTGGGGGGGATGGCCACCAAAATTGACTCGTATAAGGAGGATTTCATTTCTTATAAACCAACTCTCATTGAATATTCCTTTTGTGTGTTACATATTGCCACCGTGAAACAGCAGTATTTTTTACTTGAAAGAAAGATTCCCAGTATCTAGCCTTTTGGACTCCTATAGATTCCAGAATCACACATCTTAGGACTTGTTCATCTATTTGAGTCTCTAAAAAGGAAGTTTGAGTTTTTATAACTTTATTTTGTAGTACTGTGAAAAAATAGAGCAAAATGCACCATTCTAGTTTTTCTTAGATTTATATGCTTCACACTTCTTAAAATATGATGAAATTCTGACACATGTGTTGGTTAAATAAGACAATCAAATAGGTGTTTAAGATCAAAATGTTAGTATGTAAGTACTATTTAGCCTGGATACAAAAGTATCCAGAATACATATACTGGTTCCATATTTTCAGGGTGTTCAGTGCCTTTGCCTTTACTGTTTTAGTCACTGAAAGTAAAACATTTATTTAAAGAAAATGCAACAGAGTTAAGTAATACATTTCTGCCTCACTTCAGTGAAAGTGTACAATATTAATTATAAATGACATGATCCTACAAAAATTTTGTCATTTGAGAAATGGTGTTTCTCTGAAGATCAGGCCTTTGTGGTAACTCTTATCTATGAACATCCTTGCAGGGTCACCTGTTAAAGGTGAGCTACTGCCAACAACTGGGGAGCCTGTAGTCTTATTGGGGTAAACTGCCAACGTACACGTGCAGGACCCTTGCAGAGAGCTCACCCCTAACATCTTCCCTCATGAGGCTCTGCCCTCCTCTACTCTTTAAGGGAGGCTCCACAGGGAAGGGGCCGCCTGTTGCTCACGCGAGCCCCACTTGTGAGCTACAGCAAGGCAGAAAATAGTTGACAACCACGATATGCATCTTTTCTGAGGATGTACAAGAGACAGTGTGGTATCCCTGTGATCAGGCAGCTCCCTGCCCCATTCCCAGAATGGATGCACACTAGAAGCAGGGCAGGAAGAGTGTGCTTCTAATCCTACTCCATTGTATTTTTTGACCCCACCACCCCCATCATAAGTGAATTGAATCTAGCTAGAAGGGAAATGTTATATACTGGACTATTTGTATCCTGGGAAGTGCAACCAACACATGTATATATAGCTTGGACTATGAGGAAGTGTACTGTAGAGTTATCCATGGGCAGTTTTAACTTGTCAACCAACAGCCACCAAACAAATCATTCTCTGGGTATCCTTACTGACGTTGGTAATATTACAGGGTTAGTTTCCGACAGAGGACCTGTCTTAAACAACTTTCCCTGCGTCTGGGAAGAAAGGGGACTTTTGTTAGTAGCAGGTCTTTTTGTTATAATTTAACGTGTCTTGCAGTGGTTAACAATTTCACTTTCTATTGTTTCATTTTATTTTGTTGCTTTTATACTCCATATGAGTGACAGTGTAGAAGAAAAGGACCTGCTTCATTTAAAAATAAATCTTTGAAATGAACCTTTTAAAAGATGTAGAGAACCTTTAAATCATTGTTTTACTCTTTTGTACTCTCAGAAGTAGTTATTCCAAATTTTTGCATACAAAGATCCAATTGCTTTTCCGTGTCTACTTCCTACCTTGTGTATATGTCCAGAGTGAAGTCTCAGGGGTCCTTTAAAAGGAGGCCTTTGTGAGCCACTGATTAAACAGCCCAGGAAACTACAGTATGTTTTCTCATTCAGAAGAGTTACTGTTCTGTTCATTTCCTCTCAATTTCAACACTTAGGCGTCTGGCTGAAAGGAGCTTTCACTTTATGAAAGAAGACTCATAAATCAGCGAGATTTTTTTTTTTACTTTCTCCGTATTATGTGCCATCTCATTGAATACAAACAGGGAGGTTAATTGAAAGAGAGATGGAGGAGAAATTAAACAGTTAGAAGCAAACAAAAGTTCCCAGTAGAAAGCAAAGAATATTCTTCATTAGTCATCTTACTGTCTTCATAAACTCTTCATGCTTCCATGAAACCATAGGCATTTTGAGAGTAAAATAGGTTATGAATTTAGAGTATTCGCAGAACACCCAACTACCTGAAGGGATTGATGGCATTCTGATATTTTTATTAGTGTGCTCACACTTTGCTCTCGTTACGAATCATGTATTCAGCAAATTCATCCCCAGGTTTGCTGTCCCAAGTCCTTCTCCTTTCTTGGGTTAGACTTCGATGAGTGATGTATCCAGATTTAAAAAAATGAAACAAAGAGAAATCTCCTTTTAGAAATACTGTGATTAAAATGAATATATCTCCCTTCCTCCCCTCAAAACCTTTTAAGATTGTTGGACCCTTTCATAAACTAAGAGTCATATGACTGAATCACATCAAGGAAGCACCAGCAATGATTACTGGCATAGTTTGCTACTAATAGCACTGGTAGAGATGCTCATACTGTGAGAGTACTGTGAGAGTACTACCATACTGTGTTCCTTTGTAAGCAAACACTCCATAATTGGTCAAAAGATTATCATACTCATGTTTCTATCTTTGTTTTCCATAAGATTGGAAAGATAACTATTTAGAGGATACAGTAATTAGTCTAAAAATATTAAATATAACTATGTGGTCTGTAAGTAATAGTTGACAGAATTAGAATATTATTACAGATTAGAATATTATTATAACTATAACTATATTATAACTACATTATTATTTCTATATGACAAAACTTAAACAATTCTGTAGTTTGAGAATTGAGATGGATCAAAGTCAGATCTGTGAACTGGAAGATACTTGGCCTAACTCAGTAGGCTTACTATTTGTAATATATTTAATTGGAACCAGAATCTGTGACCATGCAGAGGCTCTCTCTTTTCTTCTTGCTCAGGAAAGAGAGGCTAGTTACCCGACTGGCCTGTGGCTGAAGTGAATGGGAGGTAGAAACAGCACAAATACCAGGACAGCCTCTACTGAACAGATGTTTGGAGGCAGAATCCATAAAAGTGTCACACTAGCTAACTATCTTGGTCAACGATAAATCCTAAGTCCCGAATTTTAAGTATTATTAACCTGTACTTTCCCCCAAGAAATATTCTTTTCAGCAATGGCTGAAAGAAATTTGCCCCTAGAGCCATCCATTTGTATCTGAGAGCATTGGAGACTGTAGATGAGGCTGCGACCTGAAGGGTGGGGAGGAGGGAGATTGAATGATGGAGCTGATCCAGCGAAGGGTTGTTAGGAAGGTAAGGAAGGCTCAGATCTCTGTGTGGCAAATCCCCTACTGGATGCTGATTTCCCCACAGACACAAATGGAGAAAATGGGCTTAAATTGCTTAAAAAGTTATTAGACTTAATGAAGGTTGGAAACTTATTTAAATCCTGGAACAAGATTCCAAGCAAATTTCTGAATCTCGATTCCAATAAGCATTAACAATATCATAATTATTTAGGTATGAAACTTTGGGCATTTTGGTTTTCATCTGTTTGTTAGAGAGAGGAGTGTTTTAGGAGAGAAGTGTTTTTTAATTTCTTTGTAGTCTCTTGAACAGTATCCCACTGGGGGCTCGTGATATTCGAGAATGTATTGATAATTTCTGCTTAATTTGAAAAATTGCTAGTTTTAAGCATGGGGTTCCTCAATTTCATTTAACTTCCATTTTCATTTTTCTTGGGGCATTTGTGTGCCTCAGTTACATTTCATTTGTTAATTTATGCATTTTTATCCATTAAGCAATTATTGATCAGCTCATCTGTGATAATTGAATACTATTTCTTAATGAAAGTCAGTGTAATATAATAAGAAAAGGCATGGGCTTTGAAATTTTAAAAAAGATGTTTCCCAACCAATCCTGTGATTTATTCACTGATTTAACTGTTCTTAGCCTCCATTGGGTTTTTTGTTTTTTTTTTTTTGCAAATGTGAAGTGGTTATAATGGTCCTATTATATGAGATTTTGAAGCAGAGTGTCTGATGTTTAAGAGCTTTTGGAATTTGAATCTTTGCTATGTCATTTGCTTGCTCTGTGACTTTGGTCAAATCATTTAACTTCCCTGAGTATGTTTTCACCATAAATTTTATTTATCTCATAGGGTTGTTGGATCCTATGAAATACCAGAATGTAAATCACTTATTAAAGTGCCTAGAAATGTTTACCAAATTAGAGTTTTTTATTTCATTGTTAAGTATAAATAAGTCAAAGTATAACGCAGACAACATTTTGAGTGCTAAAATTGTTTTAAAAAGATAAAACAAATGGCTATCCAGCAAATTTACTCTAGTGAGTTAATATAATTTCCATTTCATTATTATAAAGAGTGACCTAGTCTTAAACTGGATATGGCTTAAGAAGTTAATATGTTTGGGATGGGAGTTGAGGAGGTGTTGCTCTTTAAAATCACAGTGATGAAAGACGGAGTCTAATGTGATATTTTTCTTCTAGTTATGTCTCAAACACAGAGCTGTTTATTGAGCTACATTGATTTTCATGTACTTTCAGGCAATGCAAATGGATATTTGGCCTAGGGGAAATCCTAATTCCTTTAAGCTACAAAAGACTGGCTATTTGTTTTTATTCTAATTCTTTAGCACATTGGTAAACAAGATCGTTAATGATCACAAAGACATGCTTTGTTTGTTCAGACAAAACCTAGTCTTAGTAGAGTACTCAGCACACCTCTAATAAATACCACAGTGCTCTGGGCTTAGGGGTGCTAGAGATTAGAAATTGAAAATGCAATATACACAGCCGAGGAGTTATCTGTTAAACAGTAAGGGGGTAAAAGAAAGAGCGGAACTGTGCCTTGTATGGGCATGGCTTAGGCTTGATATTCTAATTCTCACCTCAGGATAACGGTGAAAGAATAGTGTTTTAGTTGTTAAATTAAAACGTTTAGGTGACAAATTTGAAAACAAAATGACCTCGCTGATATATACTTCACTAAGATGACAAAATCAATATTCTCTGTGGCCTTTGTGAACTCTCCCAAATTAAGAATCACATTCATAATGGTATGAAATATGGAAATTCTAAAACTATCTTTTTATATTTTAAACTCTGTGATTTCTCCCTTAACAAGTGGTTGTAAGGACCACATTACACCAGCAAATGACTGCTCTGAGACCAGGCTTCACGTCCATCAGCATCATGTTAAGAAAGGGGTCTCTGATGGGGCCACTGGCATACTTGTTGTGAAGCTGGTGAAGCTCAGGCATCAGGGCCCCTCGCTTGCATGGGCCCCTTCTAGGATCTTACAAGGGGACCGTGGATTTGGATGGTCACATGTTGCAGATCAGTTAGGACTTTGGTCTCTTTCCACTCCCAACTTCTCCATCACACTTTTCTGTTGCATTGGAGTGGCTGTGGGCACTTTGAGGATTCAGCTAAGGAGAATCTGAGCCTCAGTTCAGTTCAGTCACTCAGTCGTGTCCGACTCTTTGCAACCCCATGAATCGCAGCACGCCAGGCCTCCCTGTCCATCACCATCTCCCTAGTTTCCATTTAATTGGGTATTCTTCTGAGACATGAAGTCATCGCCATCTGTGATTCTTAGTGCTAGCCGTTGGGAATATTCCTCCCACCCACTGACTCACCTAGGGACATCAGAGTAACAGAGTCAAAGGTTAAAGGAAGAAACGAATTTGTCCTGTGGAGCCCCGAACTACAGCCCCGAAAATAGGTTGTTGTTTAGTCGCTCAGTTGTGTCTGACTCTTTGCAACCCCATGGAATGTAGCCAGGCTCCTCTGTCCATGGGATTTCCCAGACAAGAATACTGGGGTTACTTCCTTCTGTAGGGCATCTTCCTGACCCAAGGACTGAGGCCTAGTCTCGTGCACTAGAAGGAGGATTCTTTACCACTGAGCCACTTGGGAAGCCCGGGAAAATAAGTAGCGGAGCAGAAATAAGGTTTGAAATGTATGGAAACCAGAGCTCATCTATAAGAGCTCCTTCCTGTCACCAGATATGTTACAAAACGGCCATCGAAACAGAAGTTTTCTCTTGTCAGCAGCAGGTTTGATGGTGGAACTTACACAGCTATAAACTTCCCTAATTCTCACTTACAATGATTGCTTTTTGTTTTTTTGTTTTGTTTTGTTTTGGCGGTGCAGCATTCCGGATCTTGGTTCCCAACCTGTGCTCCTGCAGTGGAAGCATGGTATTCCAAGCACTGGACTGCCGCGAGAGTCCTTACTGATGATGTCTTTTTTGAGGAGTTGATCAGGATGCTTGTATTTTTAAAGCAGGAACCTATAGCATGCTGGTTCCAAGAACGACCTCTCCCTGCAGTTTGCAGCACCCTGACGGGATATGTCGTGTAGGGTGGAGGTGGACCATCAGGGCAGGTGTGGAGTTGAGGGGAGGAGATTCCCCTTGGTTGGTAGTAAAAATCCAGACAGGCTAGAAAGTGTCCCATGGAATGTGCAGAAAAGGAGACCTTAAGTTTCTTCCTGCGCTGCAGTCTCAGTGACTCTTAAGTAATTTCATGTGACCGAGAGCCTGGCAGTTCCTAAGAGAACCCTGGAAAGCCTCCTTCACAACTCACTGAGAATCACCCATGTCCTGAAAACCAGGCTGGTTTTTTAGATGTCTGTTTCTTCCTTTGAGATAACAGTCGCATCCACTGGGGGCCTCTCACTATTATTTTCTTTCTCTGAGTCTGATTTATTCAGTTAACGGTTTTATATACAGTGCTTGATCCTCTGTAATCCCCTCAGAACTGTTTTTTGTGTTTTTTTTTTTTTAATGAGGTCGCTTAATCTCTCTTCTGAAAAATGCAAAACTAGTTTCTCGGACCTTTCTGAATAATGGAGGCCCCATTTTGCTAAGTTGTCAACCCTCTCTCTACGTGGTTTCAGTATTCACATCACAGAGATTGTGTTTGTCTCACTAGTCAGTGTCACCGTATTCCATTTATTTTCATTTTTTGTGAAGAAGTGCTTGGATAATCAGAGACGTTGTTGAAGATCATGGTCACTCGCTGTCCATTTTGAAGTTTTAATTCAACTCTCCTCTAAGTGCTTTTTCTCCTCACTGTATAAGTTGTTATTTTCTATCAGTCTGTTTTTATGTGTCTGTACCAATGTCAGCCTCAAAGGATGTGAATGAAGCCAGGGTTCCATTTAACTGAAGCCAGCATTGCCAGCGATGGCAGATCTGCACTTAAAGCTAAATTAGTCATCTCACTCACTGTTCAGTAACCTTTGCGGAAGAGAGGAATGAACCAACAAAAAAAGTTCACCGTCTTAAATTTGAAATTTTAGTGTGTGTGCATATATGCTCAGTCACTTCAGGCGTGTCCAACTCTTTGCAACCCAGTGGACTGTAGCCCACCAGGCTCCTCTGTCCATGGAATTCTCCAGGCAGGAATACTGGAGAGGATTGCCAGACCCTCCTCCAGGGATCTTCCTGACCCATGGATTGAACCCACATCTCCTTCACTGCAGATTCTTTACCCACTGAACCACCTGGGAAGCCCTGTGCTTCCATCATACATGAGGCATAAGGTTGTATGTCTAGATTTTTTAATCGCTCTGAATCTCTAATAACTTTGACAATCTGTAGCTTCTAAAGCTTCAGAGTGGTTTTTAGTGTTGACTCTTCTTCTTGGCCTTTTGGCTAAGATCAAGTGGTGGCTCAGACGGAAAGCATCTGTCTATGATGTGGGAGACCTGGGTTCGATCCCTGGGTCGGGAAGTTCCCTGGAGAAGGAAACGGCAACCCACTCCTGTACTCTTGCCTAGAAAATCCCATGGACGGAGGAGCCTGGTGTCCATGGGGTCGCAAAGAGTTGGACACGATTGAGCAACTTCACTTTCTTTTTTCTGGGAACTGCTTTGCAGCCTTAACTTTGAGCACCCTTAACATGTTAACCCCAACTCCTTAATTTGCTAACTCCCTTAACTTGTCAACCTGCCTGCACAAGTAGTATCGGGTCTCAAGACCATCGGGAGAATTACACCCTCAAATCAGACAAATGCTGGGGAAAGTCTGGATTAGAATCTTCACAGAACTTTGCTCCTGATTTGCTGGGTGACCATCAGTAAAATCCACAGTCCCCAGAGCCATTGTGATAAATGTTCATTCATTGTTGTGATGATTTATCTCCCCCAGCATCAGTTTATGTACCCCTAAGAATAGGAGTAAATGTACCTAACCACCCTTTGCTCTGTTGTTCAGTCACCCAGTCGTGTCGGAGTATTTGTGATCCCGTGGACTGCAGCATGCCAGGCTTCCCTGTCCTTCACTATCTCCCAGAGTTTACTCAAACTCATGTCCATTGAGTCAGTGATGCTATCCAACCATCTCAGCCTCTGTCGTCCCCTTCTGCTCCTGTCTTCAGTCTTTCCCAGCATCAGGGTCTTTTCCAGTGAGTTAGCTCTTCACATCAGTGGCTAAAGTAATACACCTTCAGCTTCAGCATTAGTCTTTCCAGTGAATATTCAGGACTGATTTCCTTTAGGATTGACTGGTTTGATCTCCTTGCTGTCCAAGGGACTCTGAAGAGTCTTCTCCAAAACCACAGTTTGAAAGCATCAATTCTTCAGCACTCAGCTTTCTTTATGGTCCAGCTCTCACATCTGTGCATGACTACCGGAAAAACCACAGTTTGACTAGACGGACTTTTGTCGGCAAATTAGTGTCTTTACTTTTTAATACACTGTCTAGACTCATCAAAACTTTTCTTCCAAAGAGCAAGCATCTTTGAATTTCATGGCTGCAGCCACCATCTGCAGTGATTTTGGAACCCAAGAAAATAAAGTCTGTCACTGTTTCCATTTTTTCCTCATCTATTTGCCATGAAATGATGGGACCAATGCCATGATCTGAGTTTTTTGAATGTTGAGCTTTAAGCCAGCTTTCTCACTCTCCTCTTTCACTTTCATCAAGAAGCTCTTTAGTCCCCCATCACTTTCTGCCGTTATGGTGGTGTCATCTGCATTTCTGAGGTTATTGATATTTCTCCCGGCAATTTTAATTCCAGCTTGAGCTTCATTCAGCCCTGCATTTCTTATGATGTACTCTGCATATAAGTTAAATAAGCAGGGTGACAATATATAGCTTTGTTGTTCTCCTTTTCCAGTTTGGAATCAGTCCACTGTTCCATGTCTGGTTCTGTTACTTCTTGACCTGCATACAAGTTTCTCAGGAGGTGGATAAGGTGGTCTGGTATTCCCATCTCTTGAAGAATTTTCCACAGTTTGTTATGATAACACACTCAGAGGCTTTAACATAGTCAATGAAACAGAAGTAGATGTTTTTCTGAAATTCTTTGCTTTTTCTATGATACAACAGACGTTGGCAATTTGATCTCTGGTTCCTCTGCCTTTTCTAAATCCAGCTTGTACATCCGGAAGTTGTACAGACCGAAGTTTATGTACTGTTGAAGCCTAGATTGAAGGATTTTGAGCATTATCTTGCTAGCGTGTGAAATGAGTACCATCATCCGGTAGTTTGAGCATTCTTTGGCATTGCCCTTCTTTGGGATTGGAATAAAAACTGACCTTTTCCAGTCCTGTGACCACTGCTGAGTTTTCCAAATTTGCTGGCATATTGATTGTAGCGTTTTAACAGCATCATCTTTTAGGATTCGAAATAGCACGTCTGGAATTCCATCCCCTCCACCAGCTTTGTTCATAGTGATGCTTCCTGAGGCCCACTTGACTTCACACCCTTCACACCCTTTGCTGTGACCCTCAGGTATCTGAGTTCCTCTGGTCTCTGTCTGGGGCTTCCCAGGTGGCTCAGCTGTAAATGGTCCGCCTGCCAATGTAGGAGATGCTGGTTCGCTCCCTCGTTCGAGAAGATCCCCTGGAGGAGGAAATGGCAACCCACTGCAGTATTCTTGCCTGGAGGGTCCCATGGACAGAGGAGCCTGGCGGGCTGCAGTCCACGGGGTCGCAGAGAGTCGGACTCGGCCGAGCGGCTGCGCATGCGCTCCTCTGTCCGGTCCTTCTTGCTGTGTTTGCCCTGAGCAGCCTGAAGCTGAGACTCTGCTCACACGGCAGCAGTGCTGCTCAGGTGTAAACCCCAGTGACAGTGGCCTCGTTTGGGGAAATGTCGCGTGTGTTTCTATACTTCAGAAAAGGGGCATTTTTAGGACGTCTCAAAGTCAGCTCTGAATGTAGATACTTCTGGTTAAGTGTATCTGGATTTAACATAGATCTTTCCATATAGATGATTTACACGTAGCCTATAAGGATGAGAGTTTTGAGTTCTTTAGAAGAAATATGCTTGACATTCTTTAGAGTCGACTGTATGATAAAGAATTCTGTCCTGTGGTGGTTATTTGTACACAAATTTTCCTCCAGTCTGTTTCCTGTGGTGTAGCTTGAATCCCAAGAGCTGCTATAAATTAACCTTACTCCTACTCAGCTTACTGTGAGGCCCTCTGGCTTTAGAGGTACTGTGTGTTTGGGGAAAAAAAAATGGAGGGTTAAATCCATTGTTCTTTTTCTCTAATAAGAGCAGTAGAAGAAAATAGTGGTTATTTGTACTATATTGTGATCATTTAGGTGTCATTGAAATATACCTGACAGACCTTGAAATACACTTGGACAAACCAGTTCCCTCCTTTCTTACCGTTTTGTGTTTATCCCCACTATGAACGTAGAGGTTTTCCAGCTAGCTTTTTTAAGTCTCTCAAAATAAGTTATTGTGTAAGTGCTCTGTGTCTTAGGGAACCAATTTATAAATTATAACTTTTAATCGCAAAGATGTTTAATCTGTTCATTTGAATTAAAATGTTGTATGCTATAGTTTTAAAAGTTTATGAAAAGATAGGGTATCAGGATAAAAACCACTTAAGTAGCACATCAAATGTATATCATAATGTTTTATTATGCCATTGTGTTCCTTCACTAATATACTAAAGCATCTTTTTTAGTTTGGAATACTACGTCAATTTGCATCTCTTAAAAATCATCTAATACCTTAATTTCCACCACATCTAGTGGAGAGGAAGTTTGAAAGCACCATTGACTGGATATACCCTTTAACCAGAAATAAAGATGAAAGATGCTCCTTTAAAGTCTTCATCAGAAGCTTTTATTGAGAAGTTTAGTTCCAAGGCATTTGGGAGTGAAACCAAGGGCAAAATAATATATTATCAGTTGATATTTTCATAGTATTAGTGAGGAAGAGAAAGATTACAAGAGAGCCAGATTATGAATATGTCACTGTCTTCGGTAAACTGAAGACAGATAATCATAGACCACCAGTCACCTAATGAAGTGTTTGTGTAAATTTTAAGTAATTCTCGTTATCTACAAAGATCCTATTGCCTTAAAACAAAAAATCAGAACTTAGCATTTAGTGTCATGTAAGGGTGGAAACATTAAGCCCACAATTTTAAGGGACATGACTATTTCTTCCTGCAGTGATACCTCAGTGTCCTTTGAATGGTGGAATTTCTCTCTGTCATTTCTTGAATGTGACAAATTGAAAATAGCCTCTTTTCATCTTGAAACCATTCCTTTTCCACCTACCTGGTTTTCAAATGCAAGTTCAGTTACAGTGTTAGTCGGTGCAAAAGCCGTGGCCTTTCTCCCTTTTCATATTTAACGTATTATTTTCACAGATTACCGTGTGACTCGAGCCAATTTTTTCCTATTGCTCCTCTTCATGATGGGTTCATTGACCCTCTCTTCTTTGAGTACTCTTTAGTGGTGCTGGAAAACAGCTGCCTGAAATATGGCTATTATTTCTGGGGTTTAACAGACATGTGCCTTGGATAAATTAAGGAGCAGTTCAGAGGAGGTCCATAAATATGAATACTTTGCCAGCTGCTTTTCCATTAAACGCTGTTGGTTGAATGAAATTAGTAAATAATTATGTTGGTGGGGAATCTGTTATATCCAAATGGAATATAATGTCTTCCTTTAACAACAGAGCTTAATTTTTTTCCTATACACCAAATTAGTTTTTAGGGTAATCTCCATTGCAAATGGGCCGATTTGCATTAAAACTATGCCTCCTTGTTCTGATTTGTCAACACCTCTTTTTTTAAAAAGTCTGTAACATTAAGCATGGGTGGGTAAGACCATCTGCTTCTGGAGCTTGCCTGTAGCTCCATGACTTAACACACGAGACAGGTTACAGCTGTTTAATTGTTATGAAGCTGAATGATTATCGTTCTATCCAAAATTAATATTTATATATGTATGCACAGAAAGCATGCGGTTAAACATAAGTGATCTAATTGTGAATTAATGGCGTTAGGTATTCATTAATTAGTCCCCACATGAACAATGAAGTGTAAAATAATGCTTTTCACATACACTTCCGCTCTTGGCTTTTAAGATGAGTCCCCAGTAGTGATTATTATGCATGCGAGAAACCCACTCCAAATACATTGGCATATGCAGGGGAAAAAACTCACCATACATTAAAAAAAAAAAAAACCATCATAAAAAGCAAAGAGAAAACTCTCCACGTGGTTACTGCACATACCCTGACTTTCCTGCCACCAAAAGCTTCATTCTCTGATCTGTGATCAGTGTAGGTTCAAGCCACATAGTAAAAGTCTAGATGGGCCATTTCAATTGGGTGTACCAGCATAGCACCCATGATGACAACCACAAGCTCTTGGGAATCCTTTTCTCAGCCAAGTGACAGTGAATTTCCTCCTGTTTGTAGGAATGGTGATACGCAAACTCAGATCATTCTGTTTCAAAAGTTAGCAATGTATATTCTGTCAGGCCTGCTCAGTACATCCCATAATGAAGAACAGAATGAAAATTTTTCAGCCAAATTGTAGTCTGGGGATTGTGATACGCATGTAAAATAGAATATCTAGATGTCTTACTTCCCAAGTAGTTACTGTAAAAGTGACTTGCATTTCCAAGTTTATGAGCAGATTATACGAAGATTTATAGCCCTGTAGAAAATATTAATGTACGTTGCTCAAGTCACTAATGAGGGAACACAAAATATATAAGGGCAACTGGTGATGTGTTCTTTCTTCCAAAAAGCTGATTTGGCATTTGCTTAGGAACTGTGCATCTGTACCATCTGAGGGTTATGTGAGACAATGAGAAAACTTGTTACTATAAAAGTAGGGTTGTCTGCACTTTGGGATCTAGCCTGTTCATATGGAGGATGGTCCCATTAAAGGGAGTATATCGTGAGGAGGTGAACATGCGGCAGCCGATCCGATCCTGACATTATCGGGGCAGAGTGGACGTCCTGGTTTATGAAAACAGATCATTGGCAGTCCTGAGGTGCTCTGCTTAAAGTCAGGTTCCTTTCTTTCTGGTGTCTCTTAAAAGATACCAGTCACTTCGTAATTTTGTCCTTTTTATATGCTTTATTTACAAGATTGACTAATAGTACCTATTATGTATCAAGTGTTTACTGTGTGCTAAGGCACAGCCTTCCCTGGCGGCTCAGAGGTTAAAGCGTCTGCCTGCAATGCAGGAGACCTGGGTTCGATCCCTGGGTCGGGAAGATCCCCTGGAGAAGGAAATGGCAACCCACTCCAGTGTTCTTGCCTGGAGAATCCCAGGGACGGAGTAGACTACACAGTCCACGGGGCCGCAAAGAGTCGGACACGACTGAGTGACTTAACTAACTAAGGCACAATGTAAAGTTCTCAGTGTACATTATCTTATCTTATTAAGTAGAAGCTATTAAAATCTCCGCCGACAGAACCCAGGCTCAGAGAGGTTCTAAAACTTTTCTGTGGATGCGCAGCTGGTAAGTAATAGAACCAGAATCCAAATCCACACGAACCATTCCCAAGCCCATCCTCTTAAGCACTAGACTATGCTGTCTCCTAAATTACTGTTTGTTTTACCTTGTATGTATACAGCGGAATAGGTGAAAGTGAACTTTGTTCTGTGATAAAGATACATTATTATCTATATGCCTGTCACATAAGATTGAATTGTCATAGAAACAGATGCAGTGATAACAATGTCAGTAATGTGTTAATAATAAAATGTCACTTTCTATTCAGAAAATTATAACTGGTAATAGGATCCATAGCTTGCCAAAATAAAAATAACAATCCCAGCAACAAAAAAACAGTTTAGGTAAAATCAATTTATACTGTAGAGGATTTAAGAAAGTTGTAAACTATTTGCTGAAAACACAACACTCTTCCTTACATATTGTAAAATAACTAGGTCTTTCTCTTGTCAATTTTTAAAACCATATCAGGAAAAAACAAAGTTGGATAATCTGTTTAATTTGCTGAAGATAAACATGGCACCCCACTCCAGTACTCTTGCCTGGAAAATCCCATGGATGGAGGAGCCTGGTAGGCTGCAGTCCATGGGGTCGCTATGAGTCGGACACGACTGAGCGACTTCACTTTCACTTAAACTTTATTCTATAAATGTTCTTAAATATTAAATTTTATAAGTAGGCAAAAGTAATAATGGTAGATAAGAAATTAAAACTCATTGATATTGACCAAATCAGTAGATGATTTTTGTGGTTTTCCTGCCACAAGACTTGGAACTACCAGCAAGACATCCCTTTGGTAATTACAGTAAGAGCTTCCCTGGTGGCTAAGATGGCAAAGAATCTACCTGCAATGCAGGAGACCCAAGTTTGATGGGTAAGATCCTCTGGAGAAGGGAATGGCAACCCACTCCAGCATTCTTGCCTGGAGAATCCCGAGGAGCCTGGTGGGCTACAGTCCATGGGGTCGCAAAGAGGCACAGAGTGACTAACACTTGGTAATTGCAATAACCAAGTTAATTGTGTCAGGATGTTAGCGATCCACATATTTATTTAGTGTACAATACATTTGTATTCTAATTTTCATATATAAGAACTTTTCTGAATAGCTTAGTTTCCAAATCAAGGTACTGAAATATACCTGACTGTTTTAAATCTAGGAAATCATACGGAAATGTGGGTTTGCTTATGTCATTCACTGAATTCAAACAAGGAGTAAGAATCTGAAGGAGACATGTGTTACTCCATGTTTATGTATGTGGTCCAGCAGATGAAGTCATGCCATGTGTAAAGACTGCACCAGAAACCCCGCATCACACGCCAAACACCACTCATCTCTTTTGTAGTCTGTGTGCATGCCAGCGTCAGTGGTGCTCTCTGTGTTCTGCCGGCTTCTCTGTGACTTCTGTTATGTAGATGCACTCTACGGTAAGACATGAAATTCTAAACTGAACGAAGATACCAAATAATATTCTCCCAGTTGTCTGTACAAAATTCTGCAGCTTGTCTTGGCACTTTTTCAGCAGTGCTGACTTGAAAATTTCGGTCTATCTCAAAGCGCCTTTTCCATAGAATCTAGATTTTTTTTTTTCCCCTGGGCAGACTTAAATCAGGAAAAATATTATTTCACTTTCTTGGAATGTCTTGGCATAAATAGTGTTCCTAACTGAAGAATGGCATTTTGCTTAGGGAGGAGCATGCAAGAAGCAGTGTATTGTACAGGTAATTGTTTCACCAAGTTTCCAATCTCTAAAAAGAATGAAACATGCAAACTTCCAAAGACAATTTATTTAAAGCAGGTTTTCAGAAATATGCTGCCAATTTTAGAGGAGCAAAAGCTCTTTCAAGAACACGTGCACGTGTGTGTGTGCTCACACGTATGTGCTCACACACGCACAAACAGTTTTTCTCTACTGGCACAACCTAGTTGTTAACACTCACTTGCTAGTTGTTAAAATTCAAATTATTTGATGCTCCTAAGTAGAAAAAAGTATTTGCAATGTTTTATCTCAGTCTTAGAATGAGAGTTCAATGGTGAGGGAACACATGTCTTTAAGGAGCCTGAGTAAATTGTTTTGCAGTGTTTAAAATTATGTCAGTGTTATAACTCTTTGTGACAGGGTAATCAGTGATAAAAGTGCAGTGGGTACCAATTAAGGAACATCAGATCAATGGGTATGCAGGCTGCACTCTGATTTAAACAGTTGCTGGTTGGAATACATGGATTTAATATGTACTTATTTACAAACTGTAGCTTTTCTGGCATCCTACAGAAACTGGTATATGAGTAATCTAAAAGAATGATACCTATGTACAACTTTTAATGACATACTAATGTGAATTATTTTCTAAGACTGTATTTTTTAAGTATTACAAAACACACAGTGCTAAATAAACATCTGTCCTTGACTTCGAGGCCTTTGCAGCATTCGCCGTAGTAAAGGATATGTCTGTATTTTATTATGGGTTCATTGACTGAATTACCCTCTTTCAGAGATGGGCCCCTAAGATTTTAGTGTTGTAATTAAGCTGAGCAATATTTCCAGGATTCTAGATTCTGTCTTCTTTCCCTATACCTAGGCTATCCCCAGGAGTGAATTCAATAGCCCAGTGAAAATACGGCCCTATTTAATATGCTCCAACTGGGCACATTGTTGACAGCAGAAACAGTGAATAGATCATAACTACACATATCAGCAACAAATACAAATATACACAAACTCTTTGTATTTTTCCCTTGTGAACTGCCTAATAGAGATATATCAGCAACTGGGTTTGCCTTTGTTTCTTCTCTGTGTTTTGAAGAATCAGTTTGATGGTGAGGGGAAAACAAAGTTGGAATCAATCTTATTCCAGGAAGACCTCCAGATATCCCAATTCCCCACAAACAGGCACGTACACTCCTCTGACGTCCTTTTTAAAGGAGCAGTCTTCTTTGCAGCTATCACTCAGCTGATTTTTTTTTTTATATACAGCAGGCATCCACTGAACTGCTTCTGTTCTTTAATTTTTCAGACACATTTGTTTTCATTTTCCCTGATTTATCCCTCAGTTTTAATAACCTGCCAATCGGTTGCCCAAACATGGGATTTTTAGAACAGGTTATAACAGTTCTCATTATAGAGATTTCTTAACTACATAAAGAACCCTCAACATATGAGACTATGTTCACAAATGAACATTTCAAGTTGTTTGGATTTTAATCTAACTTCCCCATTTCTCCTTTTGACTGTTGATGTTGATTTGAGGATTTCTACATTTTTTTCGTCTTATTTGTTCATTCAGGTGAGTTCATTGATAATCCAAAAACAGATGGGCTTATGGTCTGCCTTACCCAGGTACACCATTCTCCGTATGCCGAGTTGTACATAGAGCTTCT
Organism: Ovis canadensis; assembly: GCF_042477335.2. Taxonomy (NCBI): domain Eukaryota; kingdom Metazoa; phylum Chordata; class Mammalia; order Artiodactyla; family Bovidae; genus Ovis; species Ovis canadensis. The sequence goes on from NC_091270.1 coordinate 29,174,878, forward strand.
TCGTTAAGTGTTACGGACTTTGAAATTTCGGCCACTTGCTAGCATTTTGACCTGGAGGAAGTTATTTAATTTCCCATGTCTCAGTTTCCTCATTTGAGAAACAGGGAAGATAATAAAGAGGTGGTGAAAATTAAATGAGCCGATTCGTGTTAAATGCTTAGCATAGTTTTCAGCACATAGTAACAGTCAGTCAAGGCTAGTGATTGTTAATAGCGCAGTACTCAATTAGGATGGATGGATTGGGCAAGGGGAGAGGAAGAGATGGACAAAGGAGAGGGGAAGGATGTAAAATGAGGTATTGTTCACATATACTTCTTTCACAAAAGGTAGTCTTTGTATTATTCAGAGAATGTCTTCAAAAGCTGCAGGCACATGTAGGACAGAGTAGGAATACCATAATAAGTACATTTAATCATTTTGCTCAGCAGATATTAAGAATCCCTTATGAGCAATGGGAGTACAGTGATTAGCATGCCCACAGAGTTTGCATTTCTAATGGGAAAGGTTTACAGATTAAGTCGCATATGTCTATGTATCGTTAAAGCCTTGTGATTTCCTGGACTGTCTTAACTGACATGAATTGATCTCTGGATATTTTCTCTTCTCCTTTTACATTTAGCCTGCTGTTTGTACTCCTAGACTTCATCCATGAGACATATTCAGGGGAAAATGAGAACTATCAGTTAGCTAGAGGAAACGGAGGGAGGAGGGCTGCCCACGATTTCGGTTTTTCTCTATTTTTGCGAGGGGCCACACCATGCAGTGTGTAAGATCTTAGTTCCCCAACCAAGGATCGAACCCACACTTCCTCATTGGAAGCACAGAGTCTTAACCACTGGACTACCAGGGACATCCACATAATTTTGACAGATAAGCAAGTGGGGCAGCAACATGTAGGTAGAATTTTTTAAAAGGTGCTGTTCTTCCTTACTCTCCATGCTGGGAATGCAAAATGGTACAAGACTGTGAGCAGGCTTCTTCCCAGGGGTGTGTGGAATCCATGTCCTTTGCTAAGTGGTACAGACAAGAGCAAATCATTCTGTTTTCAACCCCACCTCGCTTCCCCAAAAGTAAAGGGAAAAATATGGTAAACAGGGACCATGAAAAGAGAAAGCATTCTTTTTAAAAAGAAGCACCTCAAGGGAAGTGTGTGAAGAGGATACAGTGCTAATCGTTTGGTTTGGTGATGCTGGAGGTTTATGAGCTGATAGTATAATAACAATTCTTTTGCTGAGCCACACCCTTCTCCCACATCTCAGATTCACTGAGCCCTTTGCCCACCTGTACCAGCAAGTAGACAAGGGCTTCCCATGCATGAGCTTGAAACGAGAGCAGTGGTTTCATTTGTCATGTTCCAGGATGACTGTGTATCCGAATGGATTTTGAAAGACAGTTTAGACCATGATGAGCCAAGGCATCTGGAGATCAAGGGCTCCGTCTTTAAATGTCCAGCACTCACCTGCATTCTTCCGTGGTGGATCAGGTGGTAAAGACTCTGCCTGCAATGCAATGCAGGAGACCTGAGTTTGATCCTTGGGTCAGGAGAAGGGAATAGCTCCCCATTCCAGTAGTCTTGCCTGGAGAATCCCATGGACAGAGGATCCTGGCAGGCTACAGACCATGGGGTCACAAAGAGTCAGACACTACTAAGCAGCTAACACTTTCACTTTTACCTGTTTTGTGCACTTTGCCAAGTAAGCCATGTAGATGTCAAAAACGTGGGAATGCCACCCTGACTTTGGGAAACAGTTACCTGCTGAGATTCACATGAAGTCAGGAAAGATTGCACAATACTTCTGAGCTTCTTTCATCCATTTCTTCTACTGAAGAAAAAATGTTTGTTAGTTTCTAAAGGTCTAAGACTGCAGGGAGATCAAACCAGTCAATCCTAAAGGAAATCAGTCCTGAATATTCATTGGAAGGACTGATGCTGAAGCTGAAGCTCCAATACTTTGGCCACCTGATGCAGAGAGCCAACTCATTAAAAAGACTCTGATGCTAGGAAAGATTGAAGGCGGGAGGAGAAGGGGACGACAGAGGATGAGATGGCTGGATGGCATCACTGACTCAATGGCCATGCGTTTGAGTGAACTCCAGGAGTTGGTGATGGACAGGGAGGCCTGCCTAGTGTGCTGAGGTCCATGAGGTTGCAAAGAGTCAGACATGACTGAGTGACTGAACTGAAATGTCTAAGAAGAGGCATTGTGACAGTGGTTAAGTGCACCTTCCAGAGCCAGGCAGCCTGGCCGGCTAGCCTGTGACCTCACACAGACTGCCTCACTCTTCCTTTCTTCATCTCTATTTACGGTATCAGCTGTATTTACATCCTGGGGTTGTGGTGGAGATTAAATGAGAGAATGATATGTAGTGCTTAGAGCTAGAAATTCGGGCATCATTCATACATCAGCCAGGTGTTCATAATTTGCTATTTATGAAACCAGGGCTCCAGCAATGCTCAGGTCATAAGCAGCACTTTGTGAGCACGTGTGCATTTTTTCAGGGAGCAGGGAGAGAAACCGAAGATTATGGAGAATCCATAACTCCCAGCACTTTTCTCAGAGAACTGAGACTATGAAAAAGATTAAAAACCACTATCTTATAGAAAATACGGTAATACTCATCCACTTATGCCCCATTTGGTCTTCTTAAAAGATAAATAATCAAAACTCCAGGGAAAGTGTTTTATGAATACAACATTTTACCAGGGAACAGTTTTTTTCCAAGGGCTCCATTTTATATGTCAAGCACTCATATTTATAAATAGAGTTTTCTTCTATAAAACAAATTTAAAACTTCTTAGTAGATCTAACAGGAACAACTTTCCTTCAGTGTCAGAATACACTTACTCATTTTCAAAGTGATTTTTTTTGCAACTTAATGTGCAGTTCAGCAATTATTAGGTGTATTAATTTTTAAATATACTGTATTATTTTTTATGATTATTGTTCCTAATGGCTTTTTACAACATGCCTGCATTTTTCTGATAATTTCCTGTATTGACTTATATACTGATGTTTTCATTGTTGCAATTATTACTTTTAATAATTCTTTGAACCTCATCTATGGACATCTTCTTTTGACTTCATTATTTAGACCTAGGCTCTTGTGGTATTATTGGAAATTTTACTCTTCAAGGCCAAAATGTAGAAGGTGGTTTATTTTTTTTTTTTTTTTACCTCCTTCCTCTCTTAGTTTTAACCTATCAGCCTAATAACTATTCCCTATGATATAAAATGCAAATGACAAATCTTGGTATCTTTTCCTCAGTGCAGATATTTTTCTTATGGTTGGTTTCTAAAATGTGTCATAAACATTTTTTTCTTCCTTTTTTTAGTGTTTTTCTTTCTTTCTTTCTTTTAATATAAATTTATTTTAATTGGAGGCTAATTACTTTACAGTATTGTATTGGTTTAATATTTAAATCTTTGTGTAAAATTTGACCTGCTGGGTACTTTAAATCTGTTTTCTAATTTCAGCGCTACTTTTGCTATTCTTTTGGTCCAATGACAAACCTTCCTTTACCTGTAATTCCTTGTTTTGCATAATCGATTGTTTGCGAAAGTAATAGGATTGGCTGGATTCTAATTTATTCTTCCTTTAGAACTTCTAATCCAGATCAGGATTAATTATATTCCTTATTGTTGTGTGTTAATTGACGTGGACCTGATGTAAAAGCCAAAAGCTATTCTCCAACTCTGATAAGTGATATTAATAATTCCCTCAAACCTGGCTGAACCAGAAACTCCAGAATGTTTTAAGGCACTTGTTTATCCTCCATATCAAATGAGCACTCATGGGACTCTACTGGATTATATAATGCTTGGAAGGAATTATTAAGAAATGATATGAATGATGTCATACAGTAATAGTTTTATTTTAATGCTTGAAAAACAGTTATTTTATGAAATTATAATTGCAGGTTAGTGCCTGACACTGTTTCTCGAACCCCCCTTCACTCCCCCAACAATATATTGTCAATCAGCTATAAACATGCTCATTTTTAAATGCAGTTCAGAAGCCTCTAATGGACTCCTGTGGCAAAGTGAAGCGCCCTTCCATGTAAACGGTACAGCTGGGTCTGAACCATTGATGGTTTTGTTCATGCGCGTGACAGAGCTGCCAGGCTTTAGTAGCTCGCTGAAAGTTAGCGTTTAAATCATCTGTTAAGAGTTCCGCGACCACTTGCATATGTCAGTAATGAAAAATAATCAACATAAGCGTCTTTGAAAAGCAATTTTAGATCATTAAAGATGCATGAATTTTGACAAAGCAAGAAGATTTGAGGCTTATTAAGAATATATTAGGTCTCTCTGTTGAGCGAAGAGAGAGGGATTTTTATGCTTCTGTTCAAGACGAAAGGTGTAGGCTAATTGTAACCTCATGAAAGATTAAATGGACAGGTACAGTAAGAGACTTCAGTCTTCATCCTGACTCTTCCTGCAAAGCTTTTGTGAGAAACAGAGCCTATTCCTGTATGAATCCTGAAAGGAAACAAGATCTTAGAACAGGCTGTATTTCCTAATGGACTACATACTGGTTACGTCATTGTCCGTCTAACAAGTAGTCAAGGGCTGCTGGGTAAATCATATAGAATTTAATGCATGCCTTTTTCGTAATACTATATTACATTTGCTTTTTTGTTTTATTATTAACAATTAAAGTTTGATTTTTTGTAAATATGCAAGTGATTCAAGAGAAGGTGAATGAAGTAGAATTTCTGTGGGTGTATGTCACAGATTAAAGAAAGCATCTAAAAATGCATCAAGGTTCCTCCAGGGCTGCTGTGTGTTCTTTCTGCCCTTCCACCATGTAACCCTTATGAAACTACTTTGTTCAAAACAAACTGAAAGAGAATTATTTTCTCACCCCCTCCAAAAGTTTGATGTTTGTATATCTCATAGTTGTAAATTTCCAAAATTCTCTAATGACAAAAATTGATTCCATTTGTTCTACTTAGTTATGAAGGTATAATCTTAGGAAGAATCGGAGTGGGTCCGTCCCAAATAATCTGCAAAAGGAAGTGTTCGTTTACCTGCACACTTTCCCTTAAAGTGCTGAATATTATCTGGAATCGTGACTGCATTTGCTAAAATGGGAATATACTGCATTTGTAGAAGATATGAAGTGCATCTCTGTCGTGTGATGTCTGATGTCAGCTGCAGCTGCTCAATTTGCATGTAAATTCTGAAAATTTCCTTGTCCCATGTGACACTTCTGAAATGTCTGTCTGTTCTTTTTTCCTTTTTAATTTCTCAAGCTCACTATTTGGATAAGATAGTTAAAGGTACTGTATACTTGCTCTTTGTTGACATATCTCCATATATATCTCTATATAACCGTGTTTAGCTTGTAGTAGGTATGAAAACAGATTGTTTTCCTGCATATTTTTGTAAATGGTAAATCAGGCCTACATTATGTGAAATCCTTTGGATTTAAAGTATTGAGACTTCAGCGTCTGTGTCTCATTTGTATAATTTTGGGTTATCACAGATTTCATTCCTATGTAAAAGCATTAGTCGTCACTGGAACCAAAAACTGAAGATAACAGTATATTTGCTGTTTTTTGTTTATGGAGTTTTTTGGGGTGTTTTTTTTTTTTGGCTTTAAGATCTTCATTGTTGGCAATTCAGCTCATAAGCTTTAAATTCTAAATCAAAGAATCACGAACACTCCCTCTTATCACAGAATAAGAAATTGTCAATCTAAAGAAGATTCTGGTTAACATATGTTGAGAGAAATCTCATTTATCCTCATATGGAAACTTCTTTGGCTTTATCTCAGTGTTTCAAAATATATGTGATATCATAATTTATGTTTTGTGATTTTCTTTAAAAAAAACTACAAAATACTGTGCATTCTAGAGAACGAAAATGATAACTCTGCTCAGCAGAAAACAGCAGATTCTTTGTCTTCAGTTATCATAGAAATAAGTGAAAACCATATCTTTCAGAAGAGAAGAGTCCCTTTCCCTTGCTCCTCAGATTACCTTTTTTAATTCCTTGTTTGTGCTTTTCATTGGAATATGAAAATATTCATGGCAGTACCCAGGCTTTCATGTAATAAATTCCTGTGTGCCCGCAGTCGACTGCTGCACCCCTTTGTCACTGGGGCAATTAAACCTTTTTTTTAAATTATTATTATTAAAAACAAAACAGAGGCATCCATAAGGAAAATTTACCTTTTAGGCATTGAATAATCCATAAAAACAGACGGTAATTGTCTGAAAGAAAAGAAGCAGCAAAATTAATATTCTCCTGACTTGATGGCGTCCGTAAGTCTAATTTCATCATACCCCGCCGCAAGGGACTGTCAAAACAGTCTTCTTTCCGTTAACTCTAATCTGAAGAGACAGAAAGTCTCTTTGAGATCTTTTCAAGTTCCACAGTGAAGGAGGGAAAGCCAGTTATATGAATAATTCTTTTAATACAGACCTAAAATAAACATCCTTAAAGAGATGGTTCCCTTAAATTTTGTCACCGAAACAAGCATTCTAGTTATAAGAAGCTAGAACAAACCCCCAACTGCTAGAACAGGCATTAACTAATATATATATATATTTTATACCAAATTATAAATTAATTCTTTCCAAAGAGATCTGGTTAATAGCCCGTTATTCTTGCCATCTTAGAGCGTTTATACCCTCGTTTCTGTTGGTATCATGTCACACTCATAGAGAAGAGCACCAGAACCTACCCTAGTGTCATCCTCATAAACAGATCATGTTGGCTGCATGCCAGTTACCATCTGTAGGAAGTGGCAAAATTTGTTTTTTTTTTTTTTTTAATGTCATGTTAGACTGAAACAATTATAGATTTCGGATATATTAAATTATTTTCATTGTTTCCCAAATTTTCCCTCCTTGCCCATAAAAGCAGACAAGATAGGATATAAAGGTAACAGCATAAAAGCTTTAGGGAGATTGTCACAAACTATCACTCTTTTGCGCTCTGTCTTGAAGCACGTCACTACCGTGTTTTTGTTCAGTCTCTCGATGTTTTACTGTGGTCCTTACGGTATTTCATTTTGTCCGTCCTGAGTAATCAGATATGCACAGCTATTACATTCAGTTGGAAATCCTGTCAGTCCCGTCCCATCCGTATGCAGCCTGAATCCTAGTGTCTGTTAGAATAGATGCTAAGCTGCTTCACTATTTCCTGGGCTTTGCTTATTCTGTGAAAAGGAATGTATTCTCGGCATAAAGTATAGTCATTGATACTGGCCTATACTTTGTGCAATTATTTAATGCACTGTAATTTCACATGAATATACGGCAACTCTGAGGCCAGATAAAATTAACATTCTCTTTTGAACATCCTTCATAGCCACATACCCACGCATTCATGTTTTTAAATTTAGAGGGAATTTTTGAAAGCAACAAGGCACTTTTAAGAAGACGTGTCCTAACCAATGACCGGTAATGTTTACAGCAGATTAAAAATCTATTCTAGGGCTTCTGAAATGATCTCGCTGTGATGCTTTTTTTCACACTTTAATGATCAATCTTGTTGCTTTGCTAAAAAAGGAAAAAAAATTTAAGTTAATTTTGTCTGGCCTGCAGCAATTTTAGTGGGTCATTGCAGACATTTCTGTCCTACACAGGTAAGTGGTGTCTCAAGGGTCAGGCCAATCAAAGATGCCACTTGGATAAGAATCAGATTCCTTAGATTGCGTTGCTCTTTCTATCCATGTGCAATTACAGTATTTGTGCTGTTTCGAAAGGCCTGTTCCCACTAAGTGTCCCTCATCTGTTTATCTGAGGTGCAGAGACTTTAAATACTCAAATCACTTGTGTTGTCCTTCTTTGTCTTTTGACAGAGGGGTGTCCCGGTCTGTGCAACAGCAATGGAAGGTGCACACTGGACCAAAACGGCTGGCACTGTGTTTGCCAGCCAGGGTGGCGAGGAGCAGGATGTGACGTAGCCATGGAGACCCTCTGCACTGACAGCAAGGACAATGAGGGAGGTAAGAGACGCGGAGCAGGAAAGCGAGCCTGTGCCAGAGCTCAGGTTTATAAGTTCTCGTGGGCCCGTGGTTTATCTGTTGCCAAAAAAAAAAATTTGATCCCCACAGGTTAGATTGACTGAAAAATGTATGAGTGCTGATAGAATAATTTTGCTCCCTGTTTTCCCTGAAACAAATGCAAGATTATTATCATTCAGGGAAAAGGCAAGGTAACCAAGCTGCTGTATAATGTGCATTATTGTCCATTTCTTGTCCTAATCTCCAGGTGATGATTCTCCTTGATACAGTTTTTAGGGCTCTGTGAATTGGGAGCTCAAGAGCAGTCTTTTAATAATGGAGCAGTCCAAAAGAGGCAAGGTAGTTCCCAAGCTCTTCTGTTGAAAGGCCAGGAAGAGAAAGCAATCCCCTTGAAGCTGTACTTCCAGTGTCTTTTTGTCCTTAACTTTACAGCCTGTGAAAAGGATTACGGTATTGCACCCCATGTAAGCCCAGAGTGAAGAAATACTTATTTCTTCCCGTTGTGCCCGTCCTCTGTGCTGGTGTGTTTCGACCGCAGAGAGTAGAGAGTGAGAGTTAGTGTCTGTGTCTCCAGCGATGGAGCTGTTCACTGTTGGTGTCCCTTTCGGACTGAGTTTTTCATGAGGAATTATTACAGTTTCTGCCTAGACCACTCTGGTCACCTGCTCCACATGTGACCTTCCTAGTGTGTGTTTCCCTTCCTCCACCTTCATTGAACCTGCCCTGCTGGGAGTGTCCACGTGGGCAGTTTGGTGATGGTTATGAGTGCCAGTTTGGAGTCAGGTCTTCACTCCACCAGGAAATGGCACCACACCCCAGTATTCTTGTCTGGAAAATCCCACGGACACAGGAGCCTGGTGGGCTACAGTCCATGGGGTCACAGAGTCAGGCATGACTTCGTACTGAGCGCACATGCATCACACCACCTCGTAGTCCTCATGTGACCACAGACAAGATCCTGACTGTGCTAAACTTCAAGTGTTTCACGCGTAAAATAGACATAACGGAGTTTGTGGAAGCTTTGAAAGAGTGTGTGTTGCCAGGGCTATGTTACATCGTAAGGAGCAGCTCTCATTATCCAGTTTTCCTTCTTTTGCTTTCAAAGTGCTCACCTTGACTAGGTGAACTTCATAAAAGGTTGTCAGAGAAGGTTGAATTGGCCCTTTCCTTTCTAAATAGAGCAGACATAACATCAGACAGATGTCTGTAGTAAACCAAGTCTCATGAAAAAGCAAGTCATGTGAATGTGGGGGGTGTGGGTTCCCAGTGCATATAAAAGTTATGCCTGTCGGATACTGTTAAATTACCCTATACTGTAGCCTGTTAAAGTGTGCGGTAGCATTATGTCTAAAACCAACATATATACCTTAATATAAAAATATTGCTAAAAAATGTTAACAGTCATCTGAGCCTTAAGCAAGTTGTAGTAGTGACATGAAAGGTCACAGATCACCATCAGAAATATAATAATAATGAAAAACTTTGAAGTATTGCAAGAATTACCAAAACGAGAGACAGAGACACATGGTAAGCAAGTGCTGTTGGAAAAATGGCACGTTGGGCTTGTTCCACTTCAAGTTGCCACACACCTTGGAATTGTGAAAAATGCAACATCTTCCCCACGATAAACGGAAGCACAGTAAAACAAGGCCTGCCTTGTACTGTTCTCTGGGAAGCAGGGTAGTCAGAACCAAGTCTCAGCTCTCCTCCTTGCCCCCAACACACGCACACACACACAACACAGAGTCATTCTCAAACCAAATGTTACTTGTTTCTCATCTTCCTGACTACGAGTTGCAGTTCTCCCTGTCCATTCCTAGCTGTCTGTTCACTCTTCCATTCTTGCCTAACTGTTGACTCTTTTCCCTGTGCTCCTTTAATGCGGACTGTCAAGAAGCTTAAGCCACAGATTCTGCGCTCTGCTGTCTGTCCTGATGGATGTAGGTGTTTGGTCCTTAGCCCTCGAAGCTTTTTCTGCCTGATAATACACAGTTGCCTCTCTCGCCTCCCTGTGCCCTGGTGCTGTCGTAGAGACCGCAGCATCAGTCTTCTGCACGCCCGTACAGCAGCTTTCCCCTCCCTCCGAGGAAGCCCCTGCCCCTGGGAAGAAGGCTAGCTTGCCTTCCTCCTTGATCAGATGTTTCACCCTCATGTGCTAAGAGATTACACTGAGGAGGTTACACCTCTGGCAGAGAGAAGCAAACTGCAGGGCCCAGCCTGCAGAGCCGCTGCAGAGTAATTTAGGGGCTGATCAACTCTTCAGTGTCCTTATCGGCTAAGGCGGTCTCTCTCTTTCCTCGGAATTTATCAGCTGTGAATTGGCCTCGTCCCTCTTTGTTTATTCTTATTAGCATGGAGCTCTGCTATCTCTAGACTTCCCTCTCCAAGGGGAAATCGGACCTAATAGAAGACCTCCTGTGGCTTCTCTGCTTATCTCATATAATTTGTATTCCTGTCCCTAACCTAATTTTGCTCATCTTCTGAGAAGGAACCTCAGCACCAGCTTTGTTACACCCTAAGATTGTAACCTGGTTGCCTTATAGCCCAAGCTAGAGGATTCCTTGAACTTAAGCATGGGTTATGTGTATACAGACAATATTTTTCACACTAAACACCAACTTAAGACACATAATCTGGTGATTAAGAATATTATTACCATTACCATTAGTTGAAAACAGTAAAACCGAACATTTAAAATAAGGACTGTAGTTGAAATTCTATGACATGTGGGAGCTGTGCCATTATAGATACATTGTCTACATTTGGTGTCAAAAAATGGTGAATTAGTCAGAAAGTTGCTAAGTAGTTTCATTTAACACATTGCTGCTGCTGCCGCTAAGTCGCTTCAGTTGTGTCCGACTCTGTGCGACCCCATAGACGGCAGCGCACCAGGCGACGGCAGCCCACCAGGCTCCTCCGTCCCTGGGATTCTCCAGGCAAGAACACTAGAGTGGGTTGCCATTTCCTTCTCCAATGCAGGAAAGTGAAAAGTGAAAGTGACTGCACCTTACCAGGCTCCTCTGCCCATGGGGTTTTCCAGGCAAGAGTACTGGAGTGGGTTGCCATTAAGCAACTTAAAATCAAGGAGAAGATGAAGAGGTTGATTTGACTCGAATCAAAAATTAAATGCATCATAGTTTAGTCTGAGCAAATTTGTAGAGCACTACTCTAAGAACTTTATAGACCACACATGCACACACACACACACACACACAGAAAGTTGCTGACTAGTGGCAGAAAAGTTCTGTCTCCAGGTAAGAACGATAGAAGCTTCCATGGTGTCTCAGATGGTAAAGAATCTGCCTGAAATGCAGGAGACCCAGTTTTGATCTCCAGGTAGGGAAGATCCCCTGAAGAAGGAAATGGCTATCCACACTAGTGTTCTGGCCTGGAGAATTCCATGGACAGAGGAGCCTGGAGGGCTACAGTCCGTGGGTCGCAAAGAATTGAACACAACGGAGCGACTGACTAACACTTTTACTTTCACTTTTTTTTTTCAAGGATGGTGGGTAGGCAGAAAAACAGATTATTCTATCAGAATATGGATAGCCATCAATAGCATTTCGTTTTACTATAACCATGTCATATACTGCAATAACCACTTCATATGGCTAGTAGAGTTCTGTTACTTTACGGAGGAATCTTCTATTCTCTCTCATTCCTTCCCTCCAAATTCCAGCCCTCTTACTTTGTTGTTGTTCAGCCACTAACTTATATTCAACTCTCTGCGACCCCATGGACTGTAGCCCACCTTCACTGCCTCCTGGAGTTTGCTCCCCTCTTACTTGAGAACAGGAAAATCAGTGCTGGAGTCTCTGGCATGTTTTCCATGCCCCAGCCTGACAAGGCAGCTCTCCAGTTCCCCCAACACTTCAGTAAGCACCATTGCACCTGGTCACGTTGCTAACACTCGCATTCGATAGGGAGTGTCTTGACTTTCAATAGCTCCCCATATGGTGGTCCCACAGTGTGAGCATCAAAATGCAACAGCTTGCCAGAGACCACTCTTACCTTTATAGAAACTCAAGGTAGATACTCACGAATGAGCTGATTTCTCCAAAATACATAATCTGTGGCAGTAGCTGCAATGTTCTTATTGTTCTTCTCATTAGGGAGATGTGATCAGAGCTCCCCTTGACATCTTGCTTTCCTGTCTGGTCCTCAAATAGACAGCTCCCCTGTGGATACCTGAGGCATAAGAGGCAAATCTTCTGCAGATTGGATGGTGGAAGGCCCAAGAATGACTTAAACCTCTTCCTAAATTCTGTGCAAGATGGTAGAATGTCAGAATATGTATCCTGCCAGGAATGATGCCTCTTACTTTTAAGTAGATGAAGTTATTCATTGTCCTTCAGAGTTTTTAATACTACTTCGTGGGGATATGCCAGGACGATATACCTCACACAGGTGTTTCTTAATGCCTTCAGAGTCTGATCATAGTAGAAAAAAGAAGCACAATTCAACTGAGGTTATTTAGAAATTAAAAAAACAGTACTGAGAGAGGAAGGAAGAAAAAAATACAAACAAGATACAAACTGTAGATGCAAGCAGGTGTGTGTGCTAAAAATGACAGAGGAGGGAAGTGATGAATGATAGTTTAACGTGAGCCTCAGAATAAATGTGATAAATGGACAGAGGCAGTCTAAGTTTGGAGATTCCCAAATGAAAATAAGGAAACATTTGAAAATACATTTTTTAAAAGTTCTAGCAGGAGGATGAGATGGCTGTGTCCTCCAGAATATATTAAAAATAAATAAATAAAAGTTAAATAAAATAGAAAAAAATCAGAAGGGGAATGGTTTAAAAAAGGACAAAAAGAGGAAGGAAGAGAGGAGAGGAAATGAGTTCCAAAAGTGAAAATCGTTCAGTCGTATCTGACTGTTTGTGACCCCATGGACTATACAGTCAAATGGAATTCTCCAGGCCAGAATACTGGAGTGGGTAGCCTTTCCCTTTTCCAGAGGATCCTCCCAACCCAGGGATCGAACCCAGGTCTCCCTCATTGCAGTCAGATTGTTTACCAGCTGAGCCACAAGGTAAGCTCATAAGAGTTCCTGAGTACTTCTTAAAAAGAATCCAGATGTCAGAATGAAGAGTGGCACTCAGTCTCAGAGCCTTGAAATACATTATCCTGGCAGATGATTTAGGGGGAAATTACTTTTTTTTTTAAAGACTCCGTGAGATCCTACTGCAGGGAAGAGGGGCTTCCCAGGTGGCTCAGCAGTAAAGAATTCCCCTGCAGTGCAGGAGACATGGGTTCGATCCCTGGGTCAGGAAGATTCCCTGAAGGAGGGCAGGGCAATCCACTCCAGTATTCTTGCCTGAGGAATCACATGGGCAGAGGAGCCTGGAGGACTAGTCCGTAGGGTCATAAAGAGTCAGACACCACTGAAGCGAGTTAGCATGCATTCAAGGGAGAGATTTAGGTTACTCTGAACCCTTTTATTATCCACAGAAGTTTTAGATCCCAGGAGAATCCCATTCTAGAAAAGAGAAGTCCAGCTTTGCTTTCAGAAGCATGGGGTTTGACTGCTGTTTTTGAATGAGTTTTAGGAGAGGAAAAATATTCACACAGGCTGAAACTAACAGTCTTCCCTGTATTTTATACCCATTACCATTCACTGCCACTGCAAGCTTTAGAACAACAAAGAGCATTGCCCAGAACTTCTTTAGACAGTGTCCCATTTCTCTGGGTTAAGAACCTCTGCATTCTTGGGCAGGATTATTGCTAGCAGTCATACACAGTGCTGGGAAAGATTGAGGGCAGGAGGAGAAAGGGGCGACAGAGGACAAGATGTTGGATGGCATCACTGACTCAATGGACATGAGTTTGAGCAAGCTCCAGCAGATGGTGGAGGACAGGAAAGCCTGGTGTGCTGCAGACAGACCTTGGGGTCGCAAGAGTCGCGCATGACTTAGCAGCTGATCAACAACAGTCAAGATCACCACTGTTAACAACTCAGAGTGTGTGTCTCTACACCTCCTCAGTGAGCTTATTTTTTTTTAATTTTACTTTACAGTAGATGCACATTTATGTTTTTAAACGAAAGCAGGATAGGTACTGTTCTAAATTTGATTCTGCCAAAGAGATTTTTTCATGTCAGTATGTGTAGGTCTGTCTCATACTTTATAACAGAAGCACAGATGTCCTGGTTAATTCTACAACTGCCCCATTAATCATAATTTAGCTGTTTCTTATTTTCTTGCTCTTGGTATAAAGGCAGATCTGTAGTGAATCTGTGTGTGGATGTCTGTGTGTTTATCTGCATAGAAATCTTTGTGTAAATATACACATATTTCTTTGGAACAGATTTGTAGGAATGAAATTGCTGGGTCACAGGGTGCCTTAACTTTAATTCTGGTAGCTACTGCCAAATTGCCTCACAGTAAGTTTCACCACTGTACACTTCATCGGGAGGAGAGTGTTTATTTTCCCCATGTTCATAGTCTGTACATAATCATTGTACATAAACAAAATTGTGCAACAAAATGAAAAATATGAATTGTTATCTGCTGGGTGGAAATGATTCCACTTTTATTGTTTTCATTTGCATTTCCCTAATTACGAGTTAGATTGATGATCTTTATATATGTTCCTTGACTATGTTTCTTCTTTTGCTGGTTGCTTATTTATTTCTCTTGACCGTTTTTTTTCTATGGAGTTTTTTTGACTTTTCTTTGTTAATTTTAAGGAGTTGTTTATATATTCTGCACATCAGCTCTTTATGAAGTGTGTTGTAGATAATTTACCCCAAGTTTTCATTATCTTTTAACCTTGCTTATGACATCTTTCCTCATGCAGAGGTTTCCAGATGATAAACTTTTACAAGGCAAATGTTCATGAGGTTTACCTTTTCCTTCCTGAATTTGGGATTATCTGTCTTTATGAGTACATAAGGCCTTGCCCTGTTTAGATTATATGTAGTATTTCATATAGTTTCTTTTAATACTTTTTACAGTTGTATGGATTGCCTAATGTCCAATTTATCAAGAACATGTAAAAGTACCTATTAGAGTGAAAAAGAAAAAGGAATTCAAGGATTAGCATGGTATCTGAGGACAGGAAAATGGTGATGAAAGAAAGCAGTATGTGTCTCTGTTGTAGAAAAAGTTTTTTTAACTTTTTATTTTATGTAGAGTAGAGTCGATGAACAATGTTGTTGTAGTTTCAGATGTACAACAAAGCGACCCAGCCATACATATACATCTGTCCATTCACCCCCAAACTCCCAGGCTGCCGCATAACATGGAGCAGAGTTTCCTGCACTGTACAGTGGGTCCTTGTTGGTTATCTGTTTTAAAGAATGGCCATCATCAAAAAATCTCCAAGCAGTAGATTGGGATTGTAAATTGTAAATTGTAAGCAGTAGTAGGGATTGTAAATTGGTCCAACCACAATGGAGGACAGTATGGTGGTTCCTGGAAAAAAAAAAAACTAAAAACTAAAAATCTGCTGTGCTTTTAAGACATCCTTTTGGCCTGTTTCAATCTCATAATCTCTAGGGACTGAATTTATTCCTCACTTTCTTCCGCTAAATTTTTGTATGCGTGCTCAGTGCCAAAAAGAATATGTCTTAAATTCTGGGAGCTACAACAGTGGGCTAGATTAGCCCTCAAGGAACTTGGTGAGACCATTGTCTGAGCTGACTGCTAACGGAATTGGGGAGGGAGCCGGGATAAGAGCAGTGAGAGGTCTCCAGCAGAGGAAATAATAATCACAAAGGTCTCATAAGCCATGTTAAGGAGTTCTAACTACTCAGAAAGCAGCAGGGACCAATTAAAGGAAGCATTTTACCTAGAGAAGTGAAATAATCACATTTGATTTCTGCCAAGAATACTCTGAGAGAAGTGTTGAGAATGAATAGCTGGGACAAGACTGGAGCCTGGGAAACCAAGCTCTTGTTGAGATCTTGTCAAGAGGTGACGGTGGTGGCCTGAAGGGTCTTTTCAGTGAAATAAAAAGAAAGCTGACTTAGGACATGTTTGGAGTAGGAAAAAGGAGGAGCTGACCATTGATTAGGTGCAGAGAAAAATGGAGGAGAGGAGTGAAGGATGACGCTCAGGTTTCTACTTTCAGAACCTGGGTGAGTGGATAGCGGAGACATTCGTTGAAGTAAGAAATGCAGAGAAAGTGGTCTATTCAGAGAAGATCGTGTATGTTGTGGTTCCCACATGTTAAGTTTTCGATGCCTGTGTAATATCCAAGTGGAAATATCTAGAAGGCAGGCTGTAGATTGGAAGTTCAGGAGAATAAACAGCCTGGGGTCATTACAATTGAAATGATGCGAACATAGACTAAAGCCACGAGGAGAACTCTGTTAATCAGACAAACCAGGAAGATACGCAAGACCAAACATGATCCAGATTCAGTAATAAGCAAATGAATTTCATGTATGTTACAGAATGGTGACCCAAAAGAGAAACAAAAGGTATACCCGTACCCTTTGAAGATTCTAAAACCCACAGATAAAATACTGCATCAGATATCCTACCTTGGGAATTCCCTGGCGGTCCAGTGGTTAGGACTGTGCTTCCACTGCAGGGCGCTGAGGTTCCATACCTGTTCGGGGAACTAAGATCCTACAAACACACTGTGCAGCCAAGAAGAAACATAAAGATATATTTAGGGGAGGTGGGGGCGCTTCCCAGGTAGTGCTTGTGGTAAAGAGTCCACCTGCCAGTGCTGGAAACACGAGAGATGTGGATTTGATCCTTGGGTCCGAAAGGTCCCCGGAGAAGGAAATGGCAGCCACTCCAGTATTCTTGCCTGAAAAATTCCATGGACAGAGGAGCCTGTTAGGCACCAGTGCATGGGATCACAAAAAGTCTGACATAGCTGAGCAGCCATGACACTTTTTAAAAATAAAATTAAATATATATTTTTTAAATTTTTTAAAGAATTTCTACCTCTACCTCCAGCTTGGAATGAGGGAGAAATACTTCCAAATACTGTGGGTAAGGGCTTTAATTACCTTTAGAGTGAAGATGAAAATTCATTCAAAGGAAATTCATGACTTTTTATCTAGTTAGTATATCAAGGTTTTGAAAAAAAATGTTAAACTCTCCATAGCTGCTTAAAAGACAAAAGTGAGACTTTGGACAAGCAGGTCGAAGTCAGCATAGAGTGTAAATTAGGAAATGATGGAGTCAGACGTTTTAATAATCTAATAAAATGTGCATTGTTTAACTTTACCAGAAAAAAAAAGAAAAGAAAAGAATGATTTAAAGACAAAGGAAACAGGGCAGGGTAGAAACTTAAAAGCAAGACTAAAGGTTGACAAATTATGACCTCTGGGCCAAAGCTTGTTTTTGTAAATAAAGTTTTATTGAGACACAGTCACACCCACTTATTTACATATCATCTCTGGCTGCTTTAGAGCTATCAAGGCAGAGTTAAATACTTGTAGCAAGGACTATATGGCCCATAAAACCTGAAATATTTTTTATCTGGTCCTTTACAAAGTAAGTTTGCCAACCACTGTTACAAACCAATGAAAGTCCTAGGAAAGATGAGAGCATATTTTTAAATAACTAGAGCAGTAATCCTGAGGATTAAGTGGAAGGAAGCATAAACTATATTGTCTACTTTATATCTAAATACCACTCATAGTGCAAAGCCTAACCTGGAGAAAGAAAGGCTCTTAACTGATCATTGAAGTTGTTATTTAGTGGGTTTGAACATTTCTGAGTTTCTTTAGATCTTTTTTATGATTAATTCTATTAGATATGGCTTCTACGCCAATACCAATTTAAGCCAACCTCATATTCCTGAGACTAAAACGGAATGTCGATGATTTTAAGAAGCTCGTCTATGAAGTCAATTTTACTACAATAGACATTTGGGCAAGTGGATAATCAACTCTAGTGGCACTAGATAGCCCTAGCTATGTGAATATAGGCAAAGAATGAAAAATGTTTTCTCAAGTTATAGGAAGCCAGATTCATAAGCATCCGTCACTTGCTTGGGCAAGTTACTGATAAACTCTGCAGAAAAATAACAAACCATGCGTCCCTGCATCTTGGCTGTTGAAAATGAGATTCTATCTCTGATTGATGTTAGCAGAGAGGCTTGTAAAAATGCATTTCCAACTGATTAGTTCAGAAGGTGTCAATCTCATGCAGTTTTATGACCTGCAGACCACATGCCAGACGCACATTTGGTTTTTATAAACTAACAAAGATGAATGATGAGATTTGAGCATTCCTGTTTGGCAACTGTACCATACAGTGCCTAAAGGAAGGCATTCAGGGAGTATTATGGGGGACCAAAGGAGGGGGGATTTAACCCTTAATTGACCAGGTTAATGGAGATAAAATATAACTTTTGGAGGTTTCACTTTCTAGTTATGCTTAAAAGATTAATGTAAGGGGAAAACTTGCAAGAATATCAAATATTTATATGGAATTATTCTCCCAAGCATACTCATTCTAAATCCATAGAGTAAGAACTCTTAAATATACAGACACACACACACACACACACACACACACGCGCGCGCGCGTGCTTGTGTGTGTATATATATATACACGCACGCGTGTGTGTGTGTGCTCAGTCATGTCGGACTCTTTGTGACCCCATGCACTGTAAACCACCAGGTTCCTCTGTCTGTGGAATTTTCCGGGCAAGAATACTGGAGTGGGTTTACATTTCCTTCTCCAAGGGATCTTCCCAACCCAGTGACTGAACCCACGTTTCCTGTGTCTCCTTCATTGGCAAATGGTTTCTTTACTAGCTGAGCCACCAGGGAAGCTTAAATTATAAAACATACTAAAGATTCCTCATGAAGTCTCAACCTTCATGAAGTTGAGATTATAAATCATGAATTGTTACTAAAAGAATTTTTTAATTGTTTTTTTGAAGCTAAAATGATTTGGATGCAATAGGTCAATCATCTGCTACTTTAAAAATCTGAGTCTTAATAACTTATGCTTCTGTGTCTTTGAGACAGATGGAGAAAAAATTCAGTATATTGCATATTATAACATATCCTCAAGAAAAATAAGCCTCTAGCATAGTTTCATCTTTCTTCCACTAGAAATATTGAGAAATATTTAGACATTTTTCATCTTTGTGGCCTTTTGGTTAAAAAAGGAATATTTTTGATAAATTTCTCTGAAATTTCAAAGCTCAGTTTCATTTGATTTTCTTAAAACATGATTTTGAATTTTTGTCTCAGAATAGATATGTGCTTTCAAATAATTAACAATCCATTTTTTAGAACTATAACAGATATACACATGAAAATGTAGCTATAATAAAGAAATTATAAGATCTGCTTATCAGAAATTCTGACTCATACATTTTCATGTGTATAAAAATTATGGTGTCAAAAAGTTAAAATAGTCATGCAAAAGAGTTCAGCATCATACATTTAATTCTAATACTTATTAAGCTCTTTTTTTCAACCATATGGGAAATAGTGAAATTTTTAGTTAATGTCTCTGGATAAGCTACATCTCTTTCAGTTTTAAGTGAAGCCAGCCCAAACAGGTTTAGGAAAGAAGGCAGTGCTTTGACTTCTAGAACTGAAAAGCCCAGATCAGATGCAGCTTATTGCAAAAGCCCCAAAGATGTAACTGCAACGTGTTGCTTTTTCTCTCCAGCTCTTGGCTTTGACTCTTCTGGGAAGGCTCCATTCCCAGACAGGTTCTAATGTCGTGGCAGCCGGGGAGATGGGGTAACCCCAGCCTCACGGCCTTCCAGCTCCAAGCCTAGAGGGATTGGGGTGGGGGGAGGATGGGTTTTTAGATAGTTCCTGAAGTTCAGTCCAGTTTGACAGATTAGGTCCCATGTCCGTTTCTGAACCAAAGGCAAAGAGAGATATGCACATAGACTGAAAGTTGGGGGGGACTGGCCATCCAAATGAAAATTCAGAGTAGCTATCCAAAGAAAGGAGAACGGGTGTCAGGAGAAACCAGACCTTCACAGCGTTCTTGATCAGGTGGCAAGTGACTGAAGGCTGCTGAGCCAGGCCACTCATCTCCTGTCTCCTGCCTTATCTGTGTTGTTGTTGACCTACTTAGAGACTGGGCACTTCCGTGTCTGAGCCACCGGGGAAGTGCTATAGACTGGGCAATATGATTCAGTTTAGTCTGTTTTATTTTGTTTCAGTTTGCTTTCAGATAATGAATGGGCAAGCATATGTTCTATTAATAAGAGTAGCCTAAAGCAAAAAAGAAAAAAAGACCAGTGTATTTTTTTTTAATAAAAGTTGTTTCAAAACACCTGTGTAAATAAAACATTGGTCAACCAGATATTTTCAGCTGAGTTTGCCATAATAGGGTCATGCTGAGACCTGAAACTTAGGTTTTAAGATTTTATAATGATTTTATCCATTCTCCCAATGGTGATTAAAGTCTGCAGAAACTAATGTTTTTATTAATCTGTACTGAGAAATGTAGTAGCCAAACAGATCAAAATTCATGTATCAACTGGTCACTGAAAAATGACCTTAAAGACTAATGCCATGAAACCATTATCCTAACACTTATCCGCGAATGGGGTGGTTTATATGTTTCAAACAAAATTCTTACATGGCCCATTGAATATAGTTTCTTTTTGATGTTCCTGGAGAAGGCTCGAGAAGATTCTAACCCTTATTCTCTACAGGTGTCACCAACACCTGTAGGTCAATTTTTAGTGATAGATTTCTTATCATTTTCAATATTATAGCTTATTTACATTACCCGTATTTTTATTAACATCTTCATTTTAAAGGAAGCATATTAATAGAACTCAGGTTCCAGATTAAATTTTGAGAAATAACTTAATTATATTTGAAATATACTTTACCATCCTTGGGCTTCCGTGGTGGCTCAGACAGTAAAGAATCTACCTGCAATGCAAGAGACCCAGGTTCGATCCCTGGGACAGGAAGATCCCCTGGAAAAGGAAATGGCTACCACTCCAGTAATTCTTGCCTGGAGAATGCCCATGGACAGAAGAGTCTGGCAGGATACAGTCCATGGGGTCGCCAAGAGTAGGGCACAACTGAGCGACCAATGTTTACCATCCTTGGGAAAATGACTTCCTTGAAAGGCGACTGACTCATCTTGTCTCTTATATGTTAATTATGTTAGTGTTGCACAGACTTTCATTTTCAAACCTTTCCCCAAATTTTAGGTAGGAGAACACCAGTCAGTGGAGCGGTCTGCACACACAGTAGTGCCAGTCAGTGGAGCGGTCTGCACACACAGTAGTGTCAGTCAGTGGAGCGGTCTGCACACAACACAGTAGTTATCAGTCAGTGGAGTGGTTTGCACACATGCAGTGGTTATCAGTTGATGGAATGGTTTGCACACACACAGTAGTTGTCAGTCTACACACGTTGTCCAAGTGCGACGTATTCTGGCACAGTTAGTGGCACCTTAAAACAATTACAACAGTAACACTAGAGTTCACTGATCACCATCACAAATATAATACTAATGCAAAAGTGGAATATCACAAGAATTACCAAAATGTAACAGAGACACAAAGTGAGCAGATGCTGTTTGAAAAAAATGGTACCAATAGACTTGCCCCATGCAGTGTTGCCACAAACCTCTGATTTGTTACAAAAGAAAAAACTCAACATCTGAAAAAGGCAATAAAATGAGATCTGCCTGTAATACATTGTTCTAAACAGTCATTTTTTATTTTTTATTCAGAACCAACATTATATAATTCTTTTCGGTCATCTCCAAAGCAAACATTTACTGTCTATGAAAGCAACTGCAGCCCTTGTATTTGATTTCAAAAAGGATGCCAGAAATCACTGTTAGGCAGGAGGAACAAATCATTAGATGTGAAAAAAAAAATAGCCACGTCAACAAACAAAACTTATTCTGCATCATGGCCAAAAAAGATAACTGGTTTACATCTCTAACTGGTTTACATCTCTCTCTACAGATGGACTCATTGACTGCATGGATCCTGATTGCTGTTTACAGAGTTCCTGCCAAAATCAGCCTTACTGTCGTGGACTGCCCGACCCCCAGGATATCATTAGCCAAAGCTTACAGTCACCATCTCAGCAAGCTGCCAAATCCTTCTATGACCGCATCAGTTTTCTCATAGGATCTGATAGCACCCATGTCATACCTGGAGAAAGTCCTTTCAATAAGAGGTTCATACACTTTCCCTTACATAGATTCGTGATGATATTATCAACAGTTATAAGCCCTTAATATAAAATGCTGATGACTGCAAATTTGAGGAAAGTGCCTTTTTTAAAATGTAGTTTTTCATCGTTCGGCACATCCTTCACCAAACTTCATGTTTCAAGCATTGTTGACACAGTTCACATACTTTGTCAATTTCAGTACCGGAAGCATAACAGGACATCCCATTAAGGAGTCAGTAAATCCTCATTTAACTGGTTGATTTTCTTAGCACAGTTGGAAGTGTTTCAAAAGAAGCAATGAAAAGACCCCAAAAGGCAAAACAGAAGTGCACTTTTTTTTAAGCTGAGCTCACTAAATAATATAAATTATGAATTAATGTAATGGAACTGCTAACAGCATGGCAGTAAGATTGCATGAGCTGTTGGCCTGGTGCTTTGCAGAGCAGTAATGACTTGAAAATAAACCAGTAAGTGAAAGCAGGTGTCTTGTGTCTCACTGAGCAAAAGAAGATGATTTACACCAGAACTCCTGGGTCTGCAGCAATTTAACAGCATTAATGCAGTTAGACCCAGCAGTTGATTAAAAGTTGTTGCACAAATGTTCCTCATTGCCCCCTTAAATCTTGTACTTCTCGGTCCCTGCGGGTTTCCGGATTGCCTTGGAATTAATTGGAAAGTATACTTTCCTTCATGCCAGCACCAGATATATGACTCACGAAAAAAGGCACAGTTTATAATTTAAAAAATTCATCTCTAAATTATTGGTCTTGATAACTCTCCAAAGCCCAGATTGCAATGAATTAAAACCCAGGGTAAACACCAGGTATTTCAAGAATGTGGATTGCAGTGAATTATAAGGAACACTGTCTTGGGAGTGTTTCTAGTCTGGTTTTTGTGAATACAAGTGCCTTATGTACTGTTATTTTATCCTTAGGTTGAATTATCTCTACATCATGATAATGTTTGTCTGAGGAGATAAATGTTCAGTCTAACTCTTCTACTTTTCTCACAGCCTAGCGTCCGTCATCAGAGGCCAAGTGCTGACTGCCGATGGAACTCCACTTATTGGAGTGAATGTCTCATTTTTCCATTACCCAGAGTATGGATATACTATTACCCGCCAAGACGGAATGTAAGTTAGTTCCAGCACCCTATATTTCTTTGAAGTATTTTAAGTATAAAAACTAGGCTTTTTTTTTTTTAATTACCAGGCATAATGCTTTAATGGCCCTTTTAGTTTGAAAATGCAACAACTTTTAGACCAGAGATCTGTGACAGTACATGGTGGCAAAAATTTAAAGTTATATATTCATGTAGGTTTTTAAAAGTTAATCTCATTTTCTAAGGCATAATAAGAGTATATGGTTTTATAGGAGAATGTTCTTTTTTTTGTCTCAGAAGATTCATTTTGAAAAAAATTCTTTTTAATTTTTGGTCACACCCCACAGCACATGGGACCTTTGTTCCCAGACCAGAGATTGAACAAGTGCCCCCCTACATTGGAAGGCAGAGTCTTAACCACTGGACCACCAGGGAAGCCCCCGTGTTGAAATATTTGAGAGTGAGACTTTGTAATATCTACAACCTAAGTTCAGATGGTTCTAGAAAAGGAGTGGATAGATAAAGCAAGCTTGTACAAATGTTAATAAGTTAGTTAATCTGGGTTAAGGATATATGCATGAGTTGGAGTAAACTCCGAGAATTGGTGATGGACAGGGCAGCCTGGCATGCTGCAGTCCATGGGGTCACAGAGTCGGACGCGACTGAACTGAACTGAAGGATATATGGATGGTCATTGCATAATTCTTTTAATAGTCTCATAGATTTTAAACTATTTCATGTAAAAGTTGGGAGAAAAAGGTCTTTCTTATAAAGCATATTGATTTAAGGAGGTGAGTGTTGAGAGTTACACAAGACCCAGGTAATTCACTAAATATGTCTTACGTTTTCCTAGGTTTGACTTGGTGGCAAATGGCGGGGCTTCTCTGACGTTGGTGTTTGAACGATCCCCGTTCCTCACCCAGTATCACACTGTGTGGATTCCATGGAATGTCTTTTATGTGATGGATACCCTCGTCATGAAGAAAGAAGAAAACGACATTCCCAGCTGTGATCTGAGTGGCTTTGTGAGGCCCAATCCTATCATCGTGTCCTCGCCTTTATCCACCTTTTTTAGATCATCTCCTGAAGACAGTCCCATTATTCCCGAGACACAGGTAGACTATTCTAGCCGGCAGTGCTTTGCAGTAAACCATTTTCAGATCACGTGGTTTCCAAAGAATTTTTTTTTTAAAGGATTACAGAATTCCAGTGCTATCCTAAGTAATTCTCTGGAATGACATGTAGAATGTGGGGTGTGTCTGTGTGTGTGTAGTAAATAAGAGTTATTATATTAGGATATCTAACTATTTCTTAAAGATCTATTCAAAATACTTCTTCTTCAAGATATATATATATATATATATATATATATATATATATATATATCTGTGTCTATTTATTAGCTGAAGCCAGATGGGAAAACAGCTTTAAGTGCAACAGCTAGTAATGTCTTTGCTCATTGATTCATTCATTGGAAAAGGCTTTTCGTGCCTGCATGTATCTGACCTCCTGACTGACGTTATACCAAGTGCTACTATACGTGGCCATTACTCTCAGTGTTTTACTGTTTAATTATTATTGTAAGCAGAAGATACATTAGAACAGATGAATCTCCATAAAAAATGTTCATTAATTTTCTCACAATATTTTAAAAACACAGTATCATGTCTTAAACCCTAATAATACAGGGTTAATGATGTAGTTCATAAAGCCATATTTTTCACAGGGAAAGTTTTATAAGTTTTAAAAAATAACCATGTTTTCACTATTCATTTTTGTCTGCTGAAATATCAGGGGATTGTTTTCCTTCCTGTATGTTTCCAATTAGAAATAACTTTCAGATCTTAAAGGCAGGACATTAAGCACAGCGATAATGGACTTCATATGTAAATAGCCGAGTAAAAACTTGTGGTCTTTAAAATACAACAGCACTGAACAGCTTGGCTGCATTTATTCTTCAAATATTTATTGAAATACCTGTTCTGCACCAGGCGCTCTTATAAAGAAAGAAAGCAGTACACCAATCAGATGAAGTACCTGCTTCCAAGAAGTTTGCCAATTTACATGGAGAGACTGAAAACAAATAAATATATGTCAAGTTGTGAATGAGACTAAATTAAAATAATAAAGCAGGGTAAAGTGGATGGAATTGCAGTTTTATATAGCATGGCCCCAGAAGATGTCTGTGATAAGATTACATTTCAGTGGAAACTTTGAGAAGAGAAAGAATAAACCTGGAAAATAGAAGGTCATTCCAAGCAGAGCAAAAGAGCAGGTTCTAAAGCTCCAAGGGAAGAACAGGCTTCCCTGGTGGCTCAGTGGTAAAGAATCCACCTGCAGTGCAGGAGACATGGGTTCGATCCCTGGGCTGGGAAGATCCAATATCAGAGGAAATGCCAACCCACTTCAGTGTTCTTGCCTGGGAAATCCCATGGACAGAGTAGCCTAGCGGGCTTTGTAGTCCATGGGGTCCAGCAAGAGTCAGACAGAGCTTAGCAACTGAACAAACAGAAGGGGAAGAACAAGAACTGGGCCTGTCCACAGAACAGCAGAGAAGCTGGCAGGTGTGGCTGAAATGAAGGAGATGATGTCTCAGATCACTGAAGACCATGGCAAGGATGAGGACTTTTCCTGTGATCTTTGAGTAATTAGAAGCTGTGAGAGGATTTTAGGCAGACCAAATACAGTTTCTTATTTGCTTCTTTAAAAGATCATTGCAGCTGCCATGCTGAGAATCTTCTATTTAGGGCAAGGCTTGAAACAAAAAGACCAGTCAGGAGGCAGCGTCAGTGGTAGGAGAAATGATGGTGTCTTAGATAAAGGTAGCTGGGGGTAAGAAGGGGTAAGAAGCCTACAGCTGGTTTAATGGTTGGTTTTTCCACTCTAGCTTGATTTGCTTTTCCACTAGTGCAAAATAGTATGGTCAAATTAAATTACCTAGGAGAAACATGTTTTAATGAGTTAAAAAACAGATTATTTGTTCCAGTGAAGTAAGCTAATGATGACAAAGACAGAAATCAGTTATTAAAATTAGGAATAACATGATATTTTGAAACAGAGATACAACTCCTGGAAGATCACAGTATATATTCATGAAGGTATCTATAGGAAACCTATCAAATTTATGTGAAATTATTTTGAAAATAAATTAAGACAAAATAAATGATATGCTTTAAGTTATAATCACTTACATTTTCAGGGCCATCCAAGTCACAGAATCTGTTTTTCAAACTAAGCCACCAGTGTTTCACCCCCAATGATACGAAACAGTGAGTTCTGTTCAGATGATTTACCCTGAACCCAAGGGTCCTACTTAAGTTATTAACATTTGTATGACAGACATACATCATTCCTAACTGTTTCATGTGAGAGGAGTTGGGAGGAAGAGAAATACTACTGAACCCTGAGTCGCTATTTTGATTTTTCCAACACGAAAAGGTAGTCCTTTAAGTCTGAGTAATGAATAGGGCAATCTGAGGAAACCTTTGAGAATGCGATTTAATTCTTAGTAGAGAAGGTGATAAGCTCCTGGAGTGGATTCCTAAGGAAAGAGAGCCTTGTACATTACACAAGAGGTAGTAAGCCCAGGTGAAAGTGAAAGCGTTAGTCTCTCAGTCATGTCTGACTCTTTGCGAGCCTGTGGACTGTACCCCACCAGGCTCCTCTGTCCATGGGATTTTCCAGGCAAGAATGCTGGAGTGGATAGCCATTCTCTTCTCCAGGGGATCTTCCTGACCCAGGAATCAAACCCAGGTCTCCTGCATCGTAGGTGGATTCTTTACCATCTGAGCCACCAGGGAAGCCTGAGCCTAAGAAGAGCCACTATTATTAACCAAACGAATAGGAGCACCATTAGCAAGTAGAATCTGAATTATTTGGATTTATTTTATATACAGCATAACATAGATTTTTTTCAAAATATTGAAATCCTGTTTCGGCATAATGTATTTTGCATATATCAGGATAAGTTTATTGGCATTCATTGAGCATGTCACACTGATGGGTAAATTGTGGAGTTAAGAATATGATTTTTAAAATTTGTAACAGATAATTTTTATGCAGGTAATTATGTTAACTCTTTATGCTCATTTCAACTCAAAATGTATATCGAGCGTCTTTTGCAGACATTCAACATACATTAATTGTTCTCGGGGGGGAAATTTATGCAACTTGAAAATATTAGTTCATGTACCATCATATCAAAAATCAGCGATGAGTCCAAGCTCAGTGTTTAACTAATTGTGGGAGTGTGCTATTGTTATATTACCTTCCAACATGAATATGGAGTTTGCTACAGTTTAACCCAAGAGAATTGGTCTGTTTTGTTACCATTGCTGTCTTTCTAGGCTGTGACCAGTCAGCTGATGAGGCCGTAGACGTAGGTTTAACCCCTAAATGAGCCAGCTGGCACGGGCCAGATCTTTGGCCTGGGCCATATTTCTGTGCTGAGCGAACCATCTTACAAACGTCTGCTCTAATTCTCCAGGGCAACGGGGGTGAAAGATGGGTTAGTGAGAATCCACTGTGACTATAAACTAACAAGTCAGTGCATGTCAGCCTGATGGAGCAGTCACAAAATTTCCTGTATTAGAAGTAACACCTGAACTGTGATTAATTCAAGATAAATGACAGGAAGCTTTTAGGAGGAGAAAAATTGAGCTGGCAGCAGCATTATTTTTAATTATTGAATAAGATAACATCTCAAATGCGTTTTTGTGGATAGTGACTCTTTAGGATCTTATCTTATTGTTAATTGTTTTGCTGCGTCCTTTTAAATGTATTTTACCTAATAGTCATACGTGATCCCTGTTGGCAACTTCTGCTTTCTTTTTAAACCTAGGTCCTCCACGAAGAAACCACAATTCCAGGAACAGACTTGAAACTTTCCTACCTGAGTTCCAGAGCTGCTGGGTATAAGTCAGTACTTAAGATCACCATGACCCAGTCTGTTATCCCATTTAATCTAATGAAGGTGCATCTGATGGTGGCTGTTGTAGGAAGACTCTTTCAAAAGTGGTTTCCTGCATCACCAAACTTGGCCTATACGTTTATATGGGATAAAACAGATGCATATAATCAAAAGGTCTATGGTCTGTCTGAAGCTGTTGGTAAGTCCCTTGTAAATGTATTATATTCTGCACCAAAAACACTGTCTTGAACTCAGAATTAACATGAAATTCATTATAATCCAAGGAAATCCATGGATAAGCAGAGAGGGTGACAGTAAGGTTGCCTAGAATGGTTGTAAATGGTTGGTTTACCACAGGAAAAAGAAGTGTATTCCATATGATGAAAGGGAATGTGAAATTTCAGGTTTTCATATCCTTTTTTTCATGTTTTTTTTCCTCATCACGTCCCTTCCTTTTTTCATTTTCTTCTTTCCTTTATAATTTTATCTCAATTTTCATTAACCTTTTTTACATTTTCAGTATCTAACAACATGTAGTTTCAAATCATAATGATATTTTAATATGACATCAGACAACATTTGTGTCCAAAAATTATGTCAGCTCTTCTGACTGGAAGGACCAGTCACTTCAGCAGAATGATATTCATGAACCATCAAACCAGTTGCTTCCCCGCATGAAGGGACAATGCAATCAGAGTTTGATCTGTTGAGATACGCACACTGTGGCTCCAGGCTCAGGCTCAGAATACCAAAAACTAAAGGAAAAGATGTTACCTGAAAATACAGTAGGCATTTTATCTTGAAATTAACATGTAATTTGGACTGGAATTTGTTCAGATCAGATAATTGCCTCTTCTCCCTTCACTTTGTTCTAAATTTTAAAATCCATGTTTCATTGTGAACTCTGAAGTTTTCCTTCTGAGACTTGTTCCTGTTAATCTGCTGCTAATTTTATTGTTTATTCCTGATAAGAGCATGTGAATATAATGTTGTAACCTGGCTATTTGTTTGCTCTATTAAACCTTACTTAGCATAAATATTTTCCATAGCTTAATACTCGTGGAGCCTAAGCATCTCTAATTGTTCAGATAGTAAATAGTACTTTTTGTTGTTATTGTCTGATCACCATTTGGGGCTGATTTATCTGATCTAACTAATAATGACTTCTCCAGTTGCTCAACCTGAGCTTCATTTTGTACTATGGACCCTTTGTGAAAAAGTGGTGTAGGGAAAAATACTAGTTTTCTATTAAGTCAATACAAAAATAATATTTGGAGACTTTTTTTTTTCAAAAACCACCTTTTATATGATCAAATCTTCTCATATAAAAAAATAGACTCTGTTCACAAATAAGTGGAAATATGGTCTCCAGAGCACATCTGTGAAAAAAGCAGTTTTATCAAGATAATAAAATAAATTGCATTTCTGCCTGTGGTTGGGAAAATGAACCATGATTTGTTCTGATTCTAGTGTCAGTAGGATATGAATATGAGTCGTGTTTGGACCTGACTCTGTGGGAGAAGAGGACTGCCATTTTGCAAGGCTATGAATTGGATGCTTCCAACATGGGCGGTTGGACATTAAATAAGCATCATGTGTTGGATGTTCAGAATGGTAAGAGCTTGTCCACAGATAGTTAATATTATTCACTTTCAAACCAGTTAAATTGGAGCAACATTTTATCCCATGCATGCTATAGGATCAGAATTAGCAAGGGGACAAAAAGTATATTTTTAAAGACTTCAGGGAATTCCCTGGTGGTCCAGAGGTTAAGACTCCATGCTTCCACTGCAGGAGACATGGGTTTGATCCCTGATTGGGAAACAAAGTTCCCACATGCCACATTGTATGACCAAAATAATAAATAGATTAAAAACTATAAAAGCTTAAAATGGAAACTATGTAATATACTTCACAGTGTTCATAGTCTCATCACCAACATAGTTTTCCTGGAAAGTACTGCAGTTGATCCAGAGTGCTTTAGGTAGGTTTATGAAAAATGGAGGGAGGGATTTTTTAAGTAAAGAAAACTAAAAT
This sequence comes from Ovis canadensis, assembly GCF_042477335.2. NCBI lineage: Eukaryota > Metazoa > Chordata > Mammalia > Artiodactyla > Bovidae > Ovis > Ovis canadensis. The sequence goes on from NC_091270.1 coordinate 29,205,010, forward strand.
TCCAAGAAAACTAAAATTCCATCCATCCAAGTGGCTTTATAAAAATATTTCTAATAGATTTTAATCTTTAAAAAAAAGTAGTCCATTCTCAGTATCTAGAATTTTTACAGTTCTTCTTAGATGGCATTTCAGGGAAAGAAAAACTTCTTCCACTCAAACTGTGTTACATATACTGTTTTTTGACTTTACAAATATTAGGAAAAATACTCTGGAAAAAAGAAAGCAAGAATCAAAGAGTATTACTTGTTGTACATCTGATAGATAAATATGCTCTGAGAAGCACATGTCAGATCTCATAAATCAAGAGATATAAATTACTTGCAAAATGTGACCAACTTCATGTCATAAAGAACATTAATTACATTAAACAAATTATGTTGTCTTTGCTGTATTTCTAACATTTACCCACATCCTGGCTAGCTTCCCTGGTAGCTCAGCTGGTAAAGAATCCACCTGTAATGCAGGAGACCTGGGTTTGACCCCTGGGTTGGGAAGATCCCCTGGAGAAGGGAAAGGCTACCCACTCCGGTATTCTGACCTGAAGAATTCCATAGACAGCATAGTCCATGGGATTGCAAAGAGTCAGACACAACTGACCAACTATCACTTTTACTTTCTTTGGCTACATCTCAGATAATATACAGGTACATTCCCATAGAGAGAGGAACCTGGTGGGCAACAGTCCATGGGGTTGCAAAGTCAGACACAACTTAGTGACTCAACAACTTTGCTAGAAAGGCAGAACCCTAAGGTAACTTGCTCTAAAATAAGAGATACCAAGGGAACATTTCATGCAAAGATGGGCACAGTAAAGGACAGAAATGGTATGGACCTAACAGAAGCAGAAGATATTAAGAAGAGATGGCACGAATACACAGAAGAACTTAATGACTATACAAAAAAGATCTTAATGACCCAGATAACTGCAATGGTGTGATCACTCACCTAGAGCCGTACATCCTGGAAGGCAAAGTCAAGTGGGCTTTAGGAAGCATCACTATGAACAGTGCTAGTGGAGGTGATGGAATTCCAGTTGAGCTATTTCAAATCCTAAAAGATGATGCTGTGAAAGTGCTGCACTCAATATGCCAACAAATTTGGAAAATTCAGCAGTGGCCACGGGACGTGGAAAAGGTCAGTTTTCATTCCAGTCCCAAAGAAAGCCAATGCCAAAGAATGTTCAAACTACCTCACAGTTGCATTCATCTCATGCAAGCAAGGACTTCCCTGGTGGCTCAGAGGTTAAAGTGTCTGCCTGCAATGTGGGACCTGGGTTCGATCCCTGGTTCAGGAAGATCCCCTGGAGAAGGAAATGGCAACCCACTCCAGTATTCTTGCCTGGAGAATCCCATGGACGGAGGAGCCTGTTGGGCTACAGTCCACGGGGTCGCAAAGAGTCGGACACGACTGAGCGACTTCACTTTCATTTTCATGCAAGCAAAGTAATGCTGAAAATTCTCCAAGCCAGGCTTCAACAGAATGTGAACCAAGAACTTCCAGATGTTCAAGCTGGATTTAGAAAAGACAGAGGACCAGAGATCAAATTGCCAACATCCACTGGATCGTCGAAAAAGCAAGAGAGTTCCAGAAAAACATCTACTTCTGCTTTATTGACTATGCCAAAGCCTTTGACTGTGTGGATCACAACAAACTGTGGAAAATGCTTAGAGATGAGAATATCAGACCACCTGACCTGCCTCCTGAGAAATCTGTATGCAGGTCAAAAAGTAACAGTTAGATCCAGACAGGGAACAGTGGACTGGTTCCAAATTAGGAAAGGAGTACGTCAAGGCTGTCTATTGTAACCCTGCTTATTTAACTTAAACGCTCAGTTCAGTTCAGTCACTCAGTCGTGTCCAACTCTTTGCAACCCCATGAATCGCAGCACGCCAGGCCTCCCTGTCCATCACCAACTCCTGGAGTTTACTCAAACTCATGTCCATTGAGTCGGATGTATGCATAGTACATCATGAGAAATGCTGGGCTGAGTGAAGCGCAAGCTGGAATCAAGATTGCCAGGAGAAATACCAGTAACCTCAGATATGCAAATGACATCACTCTTATGGCAGAAAGTGAAGAACTAAAGAGTCTCTTGATGAAAGTGAAAGAGGAGAGTGAAAAAAGCTGGCTTAAAATTCAACATTCAAAAACCAAAGATCGTGGCATCTGGTCCCATCTTGATGGCAAATAGATGGGGAAACAGTGGAAACAGTGACAGACTCTATTTTCTTGGGTTCCGAAATCACTGCAGATGGTGACTGCAGCCATGAAATTAAAAAACACTTGCTTCTTGGAAGAAAAGCTAAGACCAACCTAGTCAGCATATTAAAAAGCAGAGACAGCACTTTGCCAACAAAGGGCTGTGTAGTCAAAGCTATGGTTTTTCCAATAGTCATGTACAGATGTGAGAGTTGGACCATAAAGAAAGCTAAGCATCGAAAAACTGATGCTTTTGAAATGTGGTGTTGGAGAAGACTTTTGAGAGTCCCTTGGACTGCAAGGAGATCAAACCAGTTAATCCTAAAGGAAATCAATCCTGAATATTCATTGGAAGACTGATGCTGAAGCTGAAGCTCCAATACTTTGGCCATCTGATGCGAAGAACTGACTCATTGGAAAAGACCCCGATGCTGGGAAAGATGGAAGGCAAGAGGAGAAGGGGATGACAGAGGATGAGATGGCTGGATGGCATTATGGACTTGATGGACATGAATTTGAACAAGCTTCCAGAGTTGGTGATGGACAGGGAAGTCTGGCATATGCTACAATCCATGAGGTCACAAATGTTAAGACACGAGTGAGCAACTGAACTGAACTGAAATTAAGTCTTACTGTGCTAGTAACTCTCTGCTCTTCTCTTACAAATAGCCAAAGAAGGAGATTTTACAGTTTTGTCAAGATTAGCTTTTGTCTTAGCAGAAGTTTTCAGAATGTTGAGTTAAGCATCCAGTACAACTAAATAAATATTTAACTATGATTGATGGCTACTTTTTCTAATTAATATTGCTTTGATACTGGTTCTTTTTGTTTTAAAAAAAATGTTCATTGGAGTTGAAGAGGATACGTTTTAAACTTCTAAATCCAGGACTTAAACATTCTCTTCTCCAGAAGAGAATTGAATGAGTTAATCAATAGTAAGAAAAAGATTGTCCCACACGTCCTGTCTGATCATTAGCAGTGTCTAAAGCAGTGGTGGTTTCCACTCTGATGTTAGCCACACGAGGCTTAACCTCAGTCTTTTAAAATGCGAAGAACTGACTCATTGGAAAAGACCCCGATGCTGGGAAAGATGGAAGGCAAGAGGAGAAGGGGATGACAGAGGATGAGATGGCTGGATGGCATTATGGACTTGATGGACATGAATTTGAAAGCCTTGTGCCAGCCATGCCAGTGGTCGCTCGTGATAAAATTCTCTAAGGTTGTGACTTCCCTGGTGGTCCAGCGGTTAAGACTGTGCTGCCAGTGCAGAGAATGTGGGTTCAGTCCCTGTCGGGGAACTAAGATCCCACATGCTACATGGCATGGCCAAAAAATTGAAATAAATAGAGGATACATTTTGACAGTCTCTCCAATTCTATTTCGCATGGTTTGACATATTGCCACATTCCTCCTATTGCTGTGAAACTTGCCCAGTCGTGTCTGATTCTTTGCAACTCCATGGACTGTAGCCCACCAGGCTCCTGTGGATGGGATTCTCTAGGCAAGACTGCTGGAGTGGGTAGCCATTCCCTTCTCCAGGGGACCTTCCCAACCCAGGGATCGAACCCAGGTCTCCTGCATTGCAGGACAGATTCTTCACCACCTGAGCCACCAAGGAAGGTTCCAGAAGTTCTTTATAAACAAACCCGGAGAAAAACCTCCACGTGTTTTCATTATTATGAGATTTTAGGGTAAAGTTCATAACCAGTTAGCCACAGAATTTCACCCAAGAAATTATGAACCAGTAAAAAGACTACAAGCCAGGAGCTTCAGGAAAAGCCATATGTATGATATTCAGCACTCAGTGTAATATTCAGAAAGAATAAGAAACTCATAAATATTCTGTGCGTGGATACATTTAATAAAAATACACATACACGTTCTTCCAGAGAATAATAGATAGTTAAATTTTATTAAAATAACAGGTCAGATGTAAAAACTGACCCCCAATTCCATCCTCCCCAAAAAGTTATAAATGATAAAATACATATTATTTTAAAATGCGAGGTAACCTACTTCACAGAGTGAACTGAATATGATTTCAAATGTTATCCCAGAGCAGTTTGACAAGTAGTGGCTTTTCAAAGTGACGTGTGTCTAATCGAATAAACAAAGTGATTTGTAATCGTGACAAGGTGGACGAGCAATGGAAATACAGTAAGGAAGACAAGAAGGCGAAAACATAGACAGTGACAGGTGTTTGCGCAAGCACCCTGGAACATGGAAATATATATTCTAATGTTCATCTTTCTATTCTGTCATAATAGAGGAGAATCATGGAAGACCGATCGTCCTGAGTAATGACTGAGTGAATCAGATGCAGGCGAGCCATAGGCTGACTTGTAGGATTTTCTGATGAAAATTACAGAACTGGCTGTTCTAGGAAATTATAGTTCCATCACTGTCAAATAACGCAATCACAGAAAGATCTTAGGGATCATTAATGTAGTCTTTGAATATTCAAGGAAAAATGCCTTTTGTCTGTTGTTATGATCAAGCCTTATTTAGATGATTTTCCCTAAATGTGAATAAACTTGTTTTTTTCAGTCCTGATTTCTTTATGTAAATGGGCCATGATTATTACATCACCCATGTAGCAGAGCATTAGAAAAGTAATGGCAGAATTCACCTAAAATGTGCTGAACTGTAAGAGGAACACGATTATTCTGCTTTCTTCTTCACTTTAAAATTATCCCCAAGTGGGAAGAAAAAACACATTCTCAGACTTCCTGTTGGGACTTTCTTGGGATTGATTCTTTTCACAGTATATCTGTTTAAAAAGTATAAACAGCAGGTGGTTTACAGATAATAACATATTGAGAAGTGTCTTGAACGTGTGGAACAATAACAGCTGACCATCCAGTTACATCGTAGCGAAATGCAACCAGTGAACTATGTTTAATAATGGTAAATGAGTAAAATTAGAATCTCCACTCACATGTAGTTTCTCACTTTGAAAATATTTATTTAGGATTTTTTTTTCTCAGCTTTTCGTTGACCAAAATGGAGCAGACTGGCATCTTGCCTTAAAAATTATTGGTATTTTCATGTCTAAAAACAAAACTCACTTTAAATGATAAACTGCCCTTCCCAATTTTGTAATGTCTGAAATTTTGAATAATTACATGTGCATACATTTTCATATCAAGTTGAAGTATAAGTGAGAAAAATGCTGTTTCATAGTATAGTAATATGTTAGAGGTTTGATATACATTTTCTAGCTTTGTTTTCTGTAAAGTATATTTAATCTTTTAAAAATCAGTGATAAACTCCTTAAGAAGAAAGTCATATTGTTGGCACTTATTTTTATTAGTTGGATTCATATGGAATGTTTTCAACATCATTTAACAATTAGGCAAACTTGCTGCCCCCTAAAGAGACCTGGGTTCAATCCCTGGGTTGGGAAGATCCCCTGGAGAAGGGAAAGGCTACCCACTCCAGTATTCTGGCCTGGAGAGTTCCCTGGACTATACAGTCCATGGGGTCGCAAAGAGTCAGACAGGACTGAGCGACTTTCACTCTCAAAGAACATTGTGTAGAGATGGCTGCACACTTGGTTGCGTGCACATCAAGGTCATCTGGAGAGTTTTTAAAAATCTCAGTGCCAAGGCTGCACCCCAGATCAATTGCATCAGAATCCCTCGAGGTGAGATCCTAGCATGAGTAGTTTATACAACTTCCCTGTCAGTTCCAACATGTAGCCAAGTTTGAGAATCACTGGTGTCGAGAACTCAGTTTCTAATTTTTCTTGTTAGACCTTTGTTTCTTTCACCAGACATTCTTTAAACCCATAATGGTTAGCATTTTTTGCTCTCTCCTATATCTTATTATATAATATTTTACAGTGGGTCATTGAATGGAGCTTTTTCTGGTAGAACTTTAGATAAAAGTTTTCCCAGTCCAAATCGAAAAGGCACCAAACTGTGGCTTCTGTACTGAACCTGGTGACTTTTCAACTTTACTCCTTTTATCATAAGAAAAATTTTTATCTCATCCAGGTATCCTATACAAGGGAAACGGGGAGAATCAGTTTATCTCCCAGCAGCCCCCCGTGGTGAGCAGTATCATGGGCAACGGAAGAAGGCGCAGCATCTCATGCCCGAGCTGCAACGGTCAAGCCGATGGTAATAAACTCTTGGCCCCGGTGGCCTTGGCATGTGGGATCGACGGCAGTCTGTACGTGGGGGATTTCAACTATGTTCGGCGGATATTCCCTTCTGGAAATGTAACAAGCGTTTTAGAGCTAAGGTATGTCTCTCCTTATTTTGGGGTTTTGATCATAGTGAAACATGCTTTTATTTTAAAATAATGTTGCATATGGTGTACTAATTTATTTACTTAAACATACCTTTCTAGTGTTTAAAATTCTCCTTGGAAAGCAGTGAAATTCTTGGTTCAAATTTGAAAAAGCCCAATGCATGTATATTGTGCCGTAACTGTATGAAAGAGTGTAAACTAACCTAGTATATAAAAGCTCACTGATTCCAGTGAATTTTCTATACTCCAATAAGCTAGAACTATGGGTTTTAAATTTCTGTAGTTATCTTTAGAAAAATCTTGCGATATAAGTTGTTATACTTTTATTTCACATTGGTTGAAATTAAAGCATAAAATATTTTCCTACAATATTAGGACATAACAGTAAACAAACTAAGCCTGTAGCTTTCAGCTAGAATATCAAATCTTCAAGTTGGGTTAACTCATTAACCATAATGCCAGTAGTTAAAGTTAACAAATTGCTGCTTTTGCTTTGTTCATTTAAGCATGTTTATCAAAATCATTCTGTTCTATAAATTGTTTGATAAGCCTTGACCTACAAAATTCATTCCAGTGTTAGTTCTGCTTAAGTTAGCAATTTTCCATAAAATAACTAAAATCTCAGTATTCAGTTCCTTATATAGAAACCTTTTCTAACTGTGCTTTTTTTCTCCACCTTTTTATCTGCTTCCACCAAGAAATAAAGATTTTAGACATAGGTAAGCATCTTGCTTAAAGGTTATTGTGTATTTTTGGATGTCCTTTGTATGTGTCAACTTGACTCTCTGACATTGTTTTCTAAGCACATTCTATCATGAGAGGAAATTCAGCAGCAGAGAACATCTGAGGAATGAAAACTGCACAAATGAACTATTATGATACAGCATATTGCAAAGCCTATATTGTGCAGTATAATTTGAGAAATATTTTTGAGTTGGCTAACAGATTAAATTTTGTCGCAGAAAACCATTATAATGAGCATCTCTGTGTGACAAAAAAGAAACCTGTAAATTTCAGGTACTGACTAAGCCATATTGAACAGAACAACATTTGAAGCACAGTTGGGAGAGTTTGAGGAGTGTTCGGTTTGACCAATAGCCTGGGCAGATCTGCATTATGGGGCCCAAAGCTTATGAATAAGGGGCCTAGGTTAAAGAAAAAGAACCTTAAGATAGTTTACTTTGGCAAATTTTTTAAAACATAAGATCTCATGAACATGCTGCCAGGGGCCCTTGGACTTGGAAGGAACTTATACAGGGGGAGGAGCCCTAAAGGTTAAGCTTTGCTGACTTCCTGGTAAATTCATTGCTGCTGTAGTTTAAATTGTGTATTTCAGTTCAGTTCAGTTCAGTCGCTCAGTCGTGTCCAACTCTTTGCAACCCCATGAATCGCAACACGCCAGGCCTCCCTGTCCATCACCAACTCCCGGAGTTCACTCAGACTCACATCCATCTAGTCGGTGATGCCATCCAGCCATCTCATCCTCTGTCGTCCCCTTCTCCTCCTGCCCCCAATCCCTCCCAGCATCAAGGTCTTTTCCAATGAGTCAACTCTTTGCATGAGGTGGCCAAAGTATTGGAGTTTCAACTTCAGCATCAGTCCTTCCAGTGAACACCCAGGACTGATCTCCTTTAGGATGGCCCGGTTGGATATCCTTGCAGTCCAAGAGACTCTCAAGAGTCGTCTCCGACACCACAGTTCAAAAGCATGAAATCTTCGGTGTTCAACTTTCTTCACAGTCCAACTCTCACATCCATACATGACCACAGGAAAATCCATAGCCTTGACTAGATGGACCTTTGTTGGCAAAGTAATGTCTCTGCTTTTGAATATGCTGTCTAGGTTGGTCATAACTTTCCTTCTAAGGAGTAAGCGTCTTTTAATTTCACAGCTGTAGTCACCATCTGCAGTGATTTTGGAGCCCAAAAAATAAAGTCAGCCACTGTTTCCCCATCTATTTCCCATGAAGTGATGGAACCGGATGCCATGATCTTCATTTTCTGAATGTTGAGCTTTAAGCAAACTTTTTCACTCTCCACTTTCACTTTCATCAAGAGGCTTTTTAGTTCCTCTTCACTTTCTACCATAAAGGTGGTATCATCTGCAAATCTGAGGTTATTGATATTTCTCCTGGCAATCTTGATTCCACCTTGTGCTTCTTCCAGCCCAGCATTTCTCATGATGTACTCTGCATAGAAGTTAAATAAGCAGGGTGACAATATACGTCAAGGAGTATGACAATAAGTACGTCAAAGAGTCTTGACGTACCCCTTTTTCTTATTTGGAACCAGTCTGTTGTTCCATGTCCAGTTCTAACTTTTGCTTCCTGACATGCATACAGATTTCTCAAGAGGCAGGTCAGGTGGTCTGGTATTCCCATCTCTTTCAGAATTTTCCACAGTTTATTGTGTTCCACACAAAGGCTTTGGCATAGTCAATAAAGCAGAAATAGATGTTTTTCTGGAACTCTCTTGCTTTTTCCATGATCCAGTGGATGTTGGCAATTTGATCTCTGGTTCCTCTGCCTTTTCTAAAACCAGCTTGAACATCTGGAAGTTCCCGGTTCATGTATTGCTGAAGCCTGGCTTGGAGAATTTTGAGCATTACTTTATTAGCATGTGAGATGAGTGCAATTGTGCGGTAGTTTGAGCATTCTTGGGCATTGCCTTTCTTTGGGATTGGAATGAAAACATATTTTCCAGTCCTGTGGCCACTCACTGCTGAGTTTTCCAAATTTGCTGGCTTTAAACCCCATTTAAACTGTATATTTTCCTAAGTTGAGAGAATTAATAGATTTGAGTTTTAAGAAGTAGTGTTTCCACTGACATTATTATGGAGGAAAAGACTTTCTTCAGGGCTCAGAATGAATGTCACTGAAGCAAATATATAGGCTCCAAAGTTTTCCAGATTCTATTTGCTCTGTACACTTAGCTGAGAAGGTACAGGACAAGCTTGTATAATGTATGGGCACTTTTAACTGAGAAGGTTTCCTCAGGACAGCAAAAAAGAAAGGGGGGGGGGGGGTATGTTTTAAAGGAAAGCTAGCAAAAGGAAAAAAAGGCAAGGTATATTGGACATGCTCAATCTAGCTTGGCCATTAAAATAACTAATACAATGATATTGGATAGAAAAGTTAGTGGTAATTAGCGTGAAGTCCTTGAGATGAATAAATCCCTGTGACTCAATTAAACCTTTGTGTAGAGATTGCCAACTAGGAAATAAAAAGCAAAGGTCAGCTGAAAGGTGTGTAGCTGTCACATATCCATACGACCCATAGCCACAGTCCCAAGGCCTTCACCTAAGCTCCCCTGTTGATCTTACCTATCAACTAATAGCCCAGCCACATGCAGAAACTAGCACAGAATTTCTCCAGACTTCTGAGCATGAAAAGCTCTGCTGTTAGAAATATCAGCTCTGCTGTTAGTTGAATATCAAAATTGTTCTGGCCTGGTCTTTTTAGTAACTGTGGAGAAGAGAAGACAAGCTGATGTGTATACCAACTAAATGCGGAAACGCTGGAGGCGATACAGAAAAAAATGATCAAAACAGCCACCTTTTTAACAGGCTGGGCTGTTCCAGGCCAGGCACAGTGCCAGATACACAATGTCTCACACCCACACAGCAGCCCTTCAAGGTTACACAGGAACTAAGAGAGGCTCAAGGAGGTTATGCCTCTTCCCCCGAGATACGTAACTAAGAAATGGGGAACAGAGATTTGAACCAGTCTGAAAAGCGTGTTCTTTACGCTATACCACATCAATTCAGTTCAGTTCAGTTGCTCAGTCACATCCTACTCTTTGCAGCCACATGGACTGCAGCATGCCAGGCCCCCCTGTCCATCACCAATTCCCGGAGTTTACTCAAACTCATGTGCGTTGAATCAGTGATGCCATCGAACCATCTCGTCCTCTGTCATCCCCTTTTCCCGCCTTCAATCTTTCCCAGCATGAGGATCTTTTCCAATGAATCAGTTCTACACATCAGGTGGCCAAAGTATTGGAGTTTCAGCTTCAACATCAGTCCTTCCAATGAACACTCAGGACTGGTCTCCTTTAGGATGGACTGGTTGGATCTCCTTGCAGTCAAAGAGACTCTCAAGAGTCTTCTCCAACACCACAGTTCAAAAGCATCAATTCTTCGGTGCTCAGCTTTCTTGAGAATCCAACTCTCACATCCATACATGACCACTGGAAAAACCATAACCTTGACTAGACGGACCCTTGTTGGCAAAGTAATGTCTCTGCTTTTTAATATGCTGTCTAGGTTGGTCATAACTTTCCTTCCAAGGAGTAAGCATCTTTTAATTTCTTTACACTACACCACATAGTCAGTTTTCATCTGTCTAAGCAGCCAGGTTTCTATAGGCTAATTCCCTGGATTTATAAAAAGCTAGATTTATTTCACAATCATTTGATAAATTATGTAGAACTGTCATCTCTCTAGAAAAAAATCTGTGAGATTAGAGCTACATTATTAACAATACTTTGTGCAATGAACTCATTATGTACTAGCCCACGATGTTTGGCAGTGATGCTCATTGTAATCCCTCTCTCATGATCCTTCTCTCTACAGTATCCCTGCTAAACATGGACTCTTGCATTTGCTTTATGTACCATCCGTGTAAAATACAGTGGTTTAGGTTTTAAATTGATACCCATCTTTATTAAAACTGTGTTGACTGATCACTTACCATGTGCTGGGTTCTTGGACAGATTGTAGTATTGAGATAAAGCCCATGCTCTCAGAACTCACAATCCAGTAGGGAGAAGATGTACCTGTAACAGACTAAATGACATCATCAATGTCACTCTTTGACACCTGATCACATGGCTTGCATTTCAAGAGTAAACGTGTGGAGGCTTCTCTGGTGGCTCACGTGGTCAAGAATCTGCCTGCAACGTGGGAGACCAGGTTTGATCCCTGGGTCAGGAAAATCCCCTGGAGAAGGGAATGGCAAACCATTCCAGTGTTCTGGCCTAGAGAATTCCATGGACAGAGGAGCCTGACAGTCCATAGGGTCGCAAAGAGTCAGACACTACTGAACGACTAACACTTTTTCACTTTCTGTGAAGGGAGAGATTACGGGGAAGTGGGAGTGTGTTTAAGAAAAGTTTCCTGGGAGGTTGATTTGACGCAGGTCTAAAATGAAATCTGCTGACACAGAACAACCAGGAGAAGGGCGAGCAGTCATGAAGAAAGAATATAGAACAAGTCAAGTTACTTGCTCCAAAGAGATGAGTGGCACATGTTCTGAAAGAAACCCAATCCAGCTCAAAATTATGACAACATCAAAGTGACCGTGTTGGTAGTAATGAGATCAGTAGGAAGGCAGGTTAAGGTCAGAGAGCTCAGGGCCTTGATGGCTCTAAGGAGTTGCTCTCTGGTCCTGCAGAGTAGCAGACAGTGGGGAACCATGGTCTGATTTTGAACAAGATAGCAGCATCTCAGAGTGGCCTTTTAGGAAGATGAATCTGGTGTCAGTGTCCACGATGATGTGAAGATCAGTTAGGAAGCTGTTATGTGAAACCATGAGATGCTAGGTACCTGAAATAGTCTGAGGAGTCATGAAGGAATCAGCTGATGAGATAAAGGAAGGCAGAGAGTGGACACAGTGTGTGAGTGATGAGAAAGAGAAAGATGTAGGAAAAATTAAAAAATAAGGCTTTTAAGTTCATATCATCAAACGGATGATAATAATCCTTGACAAAAATTAGGGATTCATTTGCTTAGTAACTAATTCATCAAAATTGATTTAACAAAGCCAAGGTATTTCAGCTCATCAGAGTGTCTTCATTTAGCTTAAAAAATGAAAATTCTTTACAGATGCTTCTTCCTATTTACCTACCAATATCATCTTCCTTGTATCAGGTGATAGAATCCTACCTGGGCTTCCCTGGTGACCCAGCAGTAAAGAATCTGCCTGTCCATGCAGGAGACACAGGTTCAATCCCTGGGTCAGGAAGACCCCCTAGAGAAGGAAATGGCAACCCACTCCAGTATTCTTGCCTGGAGAATCCCACAGACAGAGGAGCCTGGCGGGCTGCAGTCCATGGAGTCGCAAAGAGTCAGACACGAGTTAGCAACTGAACAACAACGAAAGGATCCTACCTGGCTTTCTCCTTAGTCCCACTTTCCTGGCTAGCACCGAAGACATGAAAGACTTAGGGATAGGCGGTAGAAAGAAGAAGAAAAATATGTCTAAATATATAAAGATGAACAGGGAAGTCAGTTGTTAATGATGAAGTAAAATAGAAAAATGAATGTTTCTTCTCCTCTTCCCATGCTTCATAGCATATCAACAGTCTCATTAATTGGACTGAGGGGGGAAATAATAAATATATTGACTAATAAAATAAATATAAAAGTGTTCCTAATATTTTAAAATTCAGAGTATTCTGTCATACCAAACATATTAAGTATTTGTCAGGATATTGTATCAAACCAAATTGTCTAGCTATGCTTGAATTGATATAAATACTAGCCAACATATTGAATTTTTACATAAATGAGAGCTTCCAAAATGCTTAGAAAATAAGTTTTTTTATATATGTTCAACATTTCCCCCTATGATGTTCCTAGTATGTTTGCTAACAAACCCCCTTTGTAGGTAGTAAATGTTAGATCATTCCTGATCCCAATTATTTAAAATTCCAAAACAAAGGAAACTAAATTCATTAACTAATACCAGCCAAGGGGCATTTAAGCATGTAATTCTAAAAATCAACTTTGTGAATTTTATATTACCAATTAAAAGATCAAACAAGTGTCAGTCACAGGTCTGTGAAATTGAACAGATTAAAGTTTAGATAGAAAACTCTAAAAATTTGATTCAGTACTTGTCATTGACTTAATAGTTAAAAATTAAGCAAGAACAAAAATATCACATCCCAAACCCAAAGCCTTGCTTGCAATAATATAAATAATCTTTTGTTAGCCAGAAAATCATAGTTTTATACATTAATATAATTTATACACCTTCAGAAACACTCTGTATTCCAAGGGCTGTGGTACAGTTTCCAACTGAAAAGCGTTATAAGTGTTAATAATATCTATTCTATAGCTTGGGCTTCCCTGGTAGCTCAGATGGTAAAGAATCTGCCTGCAATGCAGGAGACCCAGGTTCTGATCCTTGGGTCGGGAAGATCTCCTGGAGAAGGGAATGGCTATCCACACCAGTATTGTTGGCTGGAGAATCCCATGGACAAAGGAACCTGGCAGGGCCCATGGGGGTTGCAAAAGAGTCAGACACAATGTTAGTCGAATGAACAACTAACATTCTACATACAGCTGGTCCTTTGCAAATATTTCTCCAGTCTAAGAAGGCTGAATTATGACAAAATAAATGAGGAAACCTAGTCTGCATTTACCACTGGATCTGTCTAAATCTATAATCTAATTGAGTAAGACGTAGAAAAGACAGCTTGGATCTAGACAATTCAGGGTAAGTTGAGTCCAGGCCCAGGGTAGCTTGATCTCAGCTTCTTTGGTTTTGATGCTATTGGTCAAAGTCTCAATGTTCTCATAAACCTTTCTGAAATAAAAATCTCAGTTGGTCACCCAAGAAGGCTATTGTATATAATTCTGCTGAACAGAGATTCCCCCAAACTGTGCACTTGGTAAATTTCCTGCACCCTAGTTATCAGCATCTGACAGTTGGCAGTCATCATAGCCTCGCATTTTCACAGGAGATACATCACTGATTTAAAGCTCATCACCCATTTGTACCACCACCCCAGCCTCTCCAGTGCTTTGGCTTTGCAGGAACTTGGAAGGGCAAGAACTAACACCCCCTTCAGAAAACTCTTTGCTTAAATCAGGTGTCCTTGAATCCCAAACACATCCCACACGCTACTCAGAGCTTCTTGCCACCAGCCTGTCAGCTGAAAATTTCCACACTCACTTTTTTTTTTCTTTGAGGGTTTCAGTACAGATCCCCCCTTTTTTTCATTTAAGGGAAACTGGGTCCCAAGAAGCAGCTCTAATTTGCCATGGCAGGCTGCACTGTAGGGAAAGGAGCTCGCTCTCATTTCCTGCTGTTTTGTGGGTAATATTTCCAGAGGCGAATGCTCCTCCCCAGGGCTGCATACGCCTCCACATTTGTTCTTCTGGACAATAGACTTCTGTGCAAAATTAGAGCCTTCACTTGATGGACATTTTTAAAGCCACTGGCAGATAGTGCTTGAATTAGAAAGTTCTGTGTCTTCAAGGAAAGAGATGCTTCAGGACAGAAAGTATAAAGCATCACTTTGGACCTCGTCTTTTTACCGTTCCACTGGAATAAAAGTGATGCCAACAGACGCAAAGCTTATGACCTGAATGTCTATTATTTTTGGACCAAGGAAACTCATGCCCTATAGCTAAAGAGTATACCATTGCTATTCAAGCAGGCGTCTCAGAAATCTGTTGTTTTCTTCTCAAAATGAGGGGCATCGTGAAAAGTATGCATTCTTCATTTACCTTTAGCATCATTCAATTAGAAACCATTCAGACTGCATTGAAGGATCTGCAAGAAGGATCTGCATTGTTTTGGTAGTTTTGACATTACAGAATAATAGCAGGACTAAAGAAACAAATTGAACCTATTCAAGTTTAGAGAATTCTTTTTTCCTGATTTACATGTTCAGAAGGCAAGTTATAGTTTCGTTAACAATAATTATTACACTTCTACACGGGTTGAGTCACAAGGCCAAAGACAGTGCAGTGTACGAGGAGACAGGACACAAGTCAATATTAAGAACAGCTGATGCGTATTGAGTATGTACTGTGCGGTCAGGATTTTACTTGCACTAGTTCATGTCACCCTCTCAACAGCCTATGAAATCTGCATTGTTTTCACGTTTACAGATAAGGAAGCTGAGGCAAAGTTAGCTGGCTTGCTCAAGGTCACACAGTTTAGTGATGAAGCTGATGTTCAAACACGGGCAACGTGGCCCAGAGGTTATGCTCATATTTATATACAGCTGGCAGGAAGATAAAATGTGTGTGTATATGTTTAAAACCAACTGTATCATAATTAGTGTATAATCAGGGAGATAGGAAAGACTAGAGAATCTTTCCAATGTCCTGCCTTCCAAAATAGACCCAGCTTGATTGAGTTACGACTGTGTCACAGCTGTATATATATATATATATATCTGGAAGAGCAACTCTGCCAATACCAGACTGATTATTGGAGGGAAAAAAAAAAAACCTCTACAAAATTTTTCTGAATATTGTAATGATATGTAACTTTTCACCTCAGTACAAAGTAATAAACTACCACATTAAGGAACACAGTATGTCTTAGTGCATTTAAGATTTCAGGCATCAGGACTTCTCTGGAGGTGGTTAAGACTCTGACCTCCCAAAGCAGTGGGCAATGGTTTAATCCCTGGTTGAGGAACTAGGATCCTACATGCCGCAAAAAGAAAAAAAAAAAATTTTTTTTTCCATTTTTGAAGCCAGGTGTTTTTGGTTTGATTGCAAGAGAAAACTGGAGATTTCCCTACAATGAGATGCAAGTAGAATCACTAGAATGTTATACTTCACTGGAGAATTTGTTAGTGACCCCCTTCCCCTGGAATAATCCTTAAGCCCGTCACTCAGGGGGTGTATACTAATGGCTTTGCATTGAACCAAAAATATTTCGAGAGCTTGCTTCTTTGTTTAGGTTGGAAGCATATCGCCTTCTAAAGGTAATTACTTTTAAGATGGCTGTTTAATAAATTGTTACATCCTCAACAACAGACAAGGAAACGAGTCATGTCAGAGATTGGCACCAGTGCTTTTAAATCGTTGTTTACAGTGCTGTTCATTTTCTAGTCATTGATGAGGAGTCTCAGTTTATAATTAGTTTCTCATCATCTGTTTTATTTTGCTTTTAATTTCTGTGTTTTAGGAGTAACTTTTTTTGTGATGTTTCTATATGATCTTTTCTTACAGCAGCAACCCAGCTCATAGGTACTACCTTGCAACTGATCCAGTCACGGGAGATTTGTATGTTTCTGACACTAACACCCGCAGGATTTATCGCCCAAAGTCACTTATGGGTGCAAAAGACCTGACTAAGAATGCCGAAGTGGTGGCAGGAACAGGGGAGCAGTGCCTTCCTTTCGATGAAGCCAGATGTGGGGATGGTGGGAAGGCTGTGGAAGCAACACTCATGAGCCCCAAAGGTACCGACCGGCATTTACCAATTGGAGGATTTCTTTTCATTAAAAAATTAAAAGGTGGAAAATCCAGTTAGTGCCTGATTGTGTTTAATGCTGAGTTAACATTTTCCTCTCAACTATGTTCTGGAAAGCCGTTTCACATCTAGTGTTTTGAAAAGCCATTTAGTGTGAAATGGCTAAAATCTTAAAGTTGATTTTACAATAAGATCAACTGTAGGTTGATTTTACGTGCTTGGCATTTTTTATTATCATACCATTTTTTTCAACTTGTCAAGGAATCAAGCAACTACTCAGTATCATTCAGGTCACATCCTTTTCAGCTTCAGGGAAGTGTCTACATTCTTTCATTGTCCTGGAATTTCTTTGTCGTGAATGAGTCCCAGGGCTCTCTAAGAACCATCACTAAGTGACCCTATTAGCCATCACCCAGTTTGGAGCTACTAAACTTTTGTTTCTATGCCATGGGAAAAAAATGCTTGCTGTGATGAATTTCTGGAGGTAACAGGGGCTAAAAATTCTATGTGACAGAGGCCTCTAGCTTTTAAACCAGTCAGAACTGACTCCTTCTTCATGTATTATGCCATTCATTACAGTGTTTTTCGATTTGAGCCTTTTTTTTTTTTCATTATAGCTAGAGATTGTTATGTGAACACAGACTGGAAAAAAGTATTTGTTGTGCTGAATTATTCATCCTAGCAGATTTCATTGTAACAAGGTCAACAAAACACTAACCTTGGCTTAGATCTATTTTTGTTAGAATAGAGTTACTCTAAGTTCAGCATAACAGAATTTGACCTGTTTCTATAATTTATAGACAGCAACACTATACGGTGTTTATATTTTAAACACACGTATTACCCATATGATCCACATGCTAAGGACAGATTCTTACAAATTTGGGTTCTTTATTACATTTTACATTGATTTGTAATGTTAAAAAATGCCTGTGTTGGATTTTTTTCTAATATGTTGGCAGTCTGCAATCTTACCTCCTGTCTACTGCCCATGTTATTGATGTTAAATGTTGAGTTTAACGAGGACTGTGAGCATTTAATTAAATCATTTTTGAAAGGTTACTAACAGGTACTCTCTTGGATACAGGAATGGCAGTTGATAAAAATGGGTTAATCTACTTTGTTGATGGAACAATGATCCGAAAAGTTGATCAGAATGGAATCATATCAACTCTCCTGGGCTCTAATGATCTGACCTCAGCCAGACCTTTAACCTGTGACACTAGCATGCACATCAGCCAGGTAGTGAAAACATTGCCCCAAAGTGTCTTTTTTCCTTCTGCATGACTTGATTTACAGTGTCCGTAAACTGTGATAACACCATCTTATACACGTGTGTCATGGCAGCAGTCCTTGTGATAAAGTTCCTCCATTGATATATGTCTCCAGAGCTAATACAAAGTTATTTTCTTCTCCAGTTCTGCATTTGAAGAATTCAATGAAATGCAGGACAATTATCACTAAGAAATGCTAATCATTTGTAATAAAATACCATTAAAGCAGCAGCATGCAGATATTCCAAGAACAAAACTGCTTAAATCTCTAAGCTTATAAATGCGAGAGGTCCTTAGGTAGTAGAGAGAACCCCCCCCTAAGATCAGTCCTCAGGGACTTCTGTTTAGAATTAGAAACTTTACTATTGGCCTGATTGAAAACACAAGAGAACGCTAATGTATTCATAACCTAGAAAGCCCCAGCATTTGGTGATTGTTACTGCTGAAAGGAACTGTATTCATATCTCACTGATATCTATTAACTCACTACTTAGAGGTTCATTTGCTGCTTAGCTATAATCTGCAAAATCTTTCAGTGAGCTGCATTTTTAAATAAAATTTATTTCTTCCATTTGTCTCCACTCCAAACGGTTACATTTATTTCACTGTATATGTTTTAAAAACAATTTTTAAAACAGCTTATCAAATTAACGGTCATTTCCCTAAACGGTCTAATTTACTCTCCTGGCAAATGACCCGCAGCTCAGCAACTGGCTAACCAGACCGTTTCTTCTTTTTTTTAACTCAGGTACGCCTGGAATGGCCCACTGACCTAGCCATTAACCCAATGGACAACTCCATTTACGTGCTGGATAATAATGTCGTTTTACAGATCACTGAGAACAGGCAGGTGCGCATCGCCGCCGGGAGGCCCATGCATTGCCAGGTGCCGGGGGTGGAGTACTCCGCGGGCAAGCATGCAGTGCAGACGACCCTAGAGTCCGCCACTGCCATTGCTGTGTCCTACAGCGGGGTC
Organism: Ovis canadensis; assembly: GCF_042477335.2. Taxonomy (NCBI): domain Eukaryota; kingdom Metazoa; phylum Chordata; class Mammalia; order Artiodactyla; family Bovidae; genus Ovis; species Ovis canadensis. The sequence goes on from NC_091270.1 coordinate 29,223,881, forward strand.
CTGTACATCACCGAAACCGACGAGAAGAAAATTAACCGGATTCGGCAAGTCACCACCGATGGGGAGATCTCCCTGGTCGCCGGGATACCGTCAGAGTGTGACTGCAAAAACGATGCCAACTGTGACTGCTACCAGAGCGGAGATGGCTACGCCAAAGATGCCAAGCTGAGCGCACCGTCCTCCCTCGCCGCCTCCCCGGATGGTACGCTGTACATCGCAGACCTGGGGAACATTCGGATCCGGGCGGTGTCAAAGAACAAGCCTTTACTTAACTCTATGAACTTCTACGAAGTTGCCTCTCCGGCTGATCAGGAGCTCTACATCTTCGACATCAACGGCACTCACCAGTATACTGTCAGCCTAGTCACTGGCGATTACCTGTACAACTTCAGCTACAGCAACGATAATGACATTACCGCTGTGACCGACAGTAACGGCAACACCCTTAGGATTAGACGGGACCCGAATCGCATGCCAGTCCGAGTGGTGTCTCCAGATAACCAAGTGATATGGCTGACCATAGGGACAAACGGATGCTTGAAAAGCATGACCGCTCAAGGACTGGAGCTGGTCTTGTTTACTTACCATGGCAACAGTGGCCTTTTAGCCACTAAAAGCGATGAAACCGGATGGACAACATTTTTTGAGTAAGTATATCAAAATTCTACTCTGATTATAAAATATTGTATATGATAATGTAAGATAACAGTATGATCCTTTTTCTGCCTTTTTTTTGGTTTTTATTGAAGTATAGTTGGTTTACAATGTGTGTTTCAGAGCAAAGTGATTCAGTTGTGTATATATATATTATACACACATATATTCCTTTTCAGATTCTTTTCCATTATAGGTTATTACAAGATACTGAATATACTTCCATGTATTATACAGTAGGTCCCTGTTTATCTGTTTCATATATATAATAGTATCTATGAGTTCAGTCAGTTCAGTCACTTAGTCGTGTCTGACTCTTTACAACCCCATGAATCGCAGCACGCCAGGCCTCCCTGTCCATCACCAACTCCCGGAGTTCACTCAGACTCACATCCATCGAGTCAGTGATGCCATCCAGCCATCTCATCCTCGGTCGTCCCCTTCTCCTCCTGCCCCCAATCCCTCCCAGCATCAGAGTCTTTTCCAATGAGTCAGCTCTTCGCATGAGGTGGCCAAAGAACTGGAGTTTCAGCTTTAGCATCATTCCTTCCAAAGAAATCCCAGGGTTGAGCTCCTTCAGAATGGACTGGTTGGATCTCCTTGCAGTCCAAGGGACTCTCAAGAGTCTTCTCCAACACCACAGTTCAAAAGCATCAATTCTTCGGCACTCAGCCTTCTTCACAGTCCAACTCTCACATCCATACATGACCACAGGAAAAACCATAGCCTTGACTAGATGGACCTTAGTTGGCAAAGTAATGTCTCTGCTTTTGAATATACTATCTAGGTTGGTCATAACTTTCCTTCCAATGAGTGTCTTTTAATTTCATGGCTGCAGTCACCATCTGCACTGATTTTGGAGCCCAAAAATAAAGTCTGACACTGTTTCCACTGTTCCCCCATCTATTTGCCATGAAGTGATGGGACCAGATGCCATGATCTTCATTTTCTGAATGTTGAGCTTTAAGCCAAGTTTTTCACTCTCCACTTTCACTTTCATCAAGAGGCTTTTTAGTTCCTCTTCACTTTCTGCCATAAGGGTGGTGTCGTCTGCATATCTGAGGTTATTGATATTTCTCCCACAATCTTGATTCCAGCTTGTGTTTCTTCCAGTCCAGCATTTCTCATGATGTACTCTGCATAGACGTTGAATAAGCAGGGTAACAATATACAGCCTTGACGTACTCCTTTTCCTGTTTGGAACCAGTCTGTTGTTCCATGTCCAGTTCTAACTGTTGCTTCCTGACCTGCATACAGATTTCTCAAGAGGCAGGTCAGGTGGTCTGGTATTCCCATCTCTTTCAGAATTTTCCACAGTTTACTGTGATCCACACAGTCAAAGGCTTTGGCATAGTCAATAAAGCAGAAATAGATGTTTTTCTGGAACTCTCTTGCTTTTTCGATGATCCAGCAGATGTTGACAATTTGATCTCTGGTTCCTCTGTCTTTTCTAAAACCAGCTTGAACATCTGGAAGTTCACAGTTCACATATTGCTGAAGCCTGGCTTGGAGAATTTTGAGCATTACTTTACTAGCATGTGAAATGAGTGCAATTGTGCAGTAGTTTGAGCATTCTTTGGCATTGCCTTTCTTTGAGATTGGAATGAAAACTGACCTTTTCCAGTCCTGTGGCCACTGCTGAGTTTTCCAAATTTGCTAGCATATTGAGTGCAGCACTTTCATAGCATCATCTTTCAGGATTTGATATAGCTCAACTAGAATTCCATCACCTCCACCTGCTTTGTTCATAATGATGCTTTCTAAGGCCCACCTGACTTCACATTCCAGGATATCTGGCTCTAGATGAGTAATCACACTATCGTGATTGTCTGGATCTTTTTTGTACAGTTCTTCTTTGTATTCTTGCCACCTCTTCTTAATATCTTCTGCTTCTGTTAGGTCCATACCATTTCTGTCCTTTATCATAGTATGTCCTTTATTTATAGTAGGTATAATAATAATATAATCTTAAGGGCAAGTGAGATCCAGGTTTTGGGGGGACCTGAAACTTCTATAAGTTGGGGATCCCTTTTTCTGGAGAAGGAAGACAAAATTAGGGTCAGGGCCTTGGAAGAGACTGAGGCAAGTGGGGGGTCCTTAAGCTTAAGTTTCATGACCATCAGAGTCAGTCTACCTCTGCTTAAAGATTAATATTTTGCTTCACGTAGGCCTAATATTATATTAGCAGCAAACTTTCATGGAAACATACTGCAGTCTTGGTTTTAGGCATAAACTTTTGGGGTTTATATTTACCCATGTGCTAAAGCTGGCTATGTTAGTAGTCACTGAAGGAAAACTGGTTTTTTTTTCAAACTTTTAACTTTTCATTTTATGTTGAGTAAGGGCTTCCTTCCTAGCTCAGTTGGTAAAGAATCCACCTGCAATGCAGGAGATTCCAAGTTCAATTCCTGGGCCAGGAAGATCTGCTAGAGCAGGGATAGGCTACCCACTTAAGTATTCTTGGGCTTCCCTTGTGGCTCAGCTAGTGAAGAATCCGCCTGCAATGCAGGAGACCTGGGTTCGATCCCTGGGTTGGGAAGATCCCCTGGAGAAGGGAAAGGCTACCCACTCCAGTATTCTGGCCTGGAGAATTCCATGGACTGTAGTCCATGCAGTCACAAAGAGTCTGACACAACTGAGCAACTTTCACTCCCTCATAGCTGGTTAACAATGTTGTGGGAGTTTCAAGTGAACAGCAAAAGGACTCAGCCATACATATACACATATCCATGCATGCATGCTAAGTCGCTTCAGCTGTGTCTGACTCTTTGTGACCCTATGGATTATAACCCACCAGGCTCATCCATTCTCCCCCAAACTGCCCTCCCATCCAGGCTGGCACATAACATTGAGCAGAGTTCCATGTGCTTATACAGTAGGTCCTTGTTGGTTATCCATTTTGAATGTAGCAGTGTGTACATGACCTTCCCAAACTCCCCTGAAGGGAAACTTTAAAAACATTTACAATGAACTTGGCTGATTCCATCAGTACCACATAAAGAAAGGCTTAACTTTTTTTTTTTTTTTAACTTTTTATTTTGTATTGAGATATAGCCAGTTAACATTGTTGTGATAGTATCTGGTGAACAGCAGAGGGATTCAGCTATACATATACATGTATCCATTCTCCCCTAAACACCCCTTCCATTCAGACTGAGACAGGCTGAACTTCTTATAATTGGTTATTGGAGAATCTAAACTCCACTTGAAAGAACCTTAGCACTAAATGCAAATCAGAAATAGCTGGTCATTCTGGAAGCATATGAAAAAGGAAAAGGAGCATCCAGCCAGGCTATTCTACTAAATTTGTGGAAGAATGGCCCAGCCAGTGTGCTCTAAGAACAGTCACATTTTGTGGACTGTGTAAAATCACTTTCCATTACTTGTTCATTCCACTGACATTGCACAAAGCATAAGGGGAAATTAGACGTGCAGAGATGGCATGTTGACAAATGCAAAATAGTCCTGGAAATGAATACCGAGATCCTTAGTATGACTTCTACAATGAAATGCTGGAGCAAATGTACTTTCTGTAGGAACACACCTCTAAAATTATAATAAAAGTCAGTAGAAAAAAATGACCCAATATACAAATATTTTCCATGCAACTTCTCTGGAATAGAACCTGCACATTGAGGCTTAGTTGTTCTGTAGCCTGGACCCCTTTTCTTTTTTGACAGATTCCCTTTTAACAAAATGAATGTTCCCCAGCAGCCTGATTTTGTCAGAGGAACAAACCTTTTCAATTGAATTACATTAAAATTCTGTTCTTAACATTCCTTTTGCTCATTTTGGGATCGCAATAGGAAAGGAATAAATTGGAAGTTAATGGCAAGTACTTCCTTTGCACCATTTTCAAAGAGATAGCAGGCTGTATTGCCAAAGAGACAGCAGAAGAATACAGCAAAAGTGCCCCCATCTGATGAGGCTGGGCGGGAGAGCTGCTCTGATGATAAGATCTTCAGGAAATGATGGCGGCATTGGTAGGGTTTCGGTTTAGTTAAAAGCATGGGGGAAAATAGAGAAATAAATTTGTAGTACAGTCTAGGACTCAACCTCTGCTCTGTGGGCCATTCTTGAATGTGTTCTTATTTGCTCCTGGGAATTGACAATGCACAGAAGTTCGTCACGTGGGTTACTACTGATTGAACTTCTGCAACACATGGACGGGCTCACTAATGACCTCGGATGAGAAATGGGCATACTCCACTTGTGAAGTTGTTGTGGGATAGAATAAACAGATTTGGAGGGACTTCCTTGGTAGTCCAGTGGTTAAGACTGCAGACTTCCAATGCAGCGGGTGTGTGGGTTCGATCACCAGTAAGGAAACTAGCATCCCACACGCTGAGTGGCATGGTCAAAAAAAAAAAAAATCAAAAGCAATGTTTCTATTAATTTTCCTCTAGATGTTTACAGCAAAGACATGATTAAAACATTTTCAAGAAATATTTATGCACTTGGCAAAACAGTGGATTACCATACAAGACAGGGGAAAAAAACAGAGAACTTAACCTAAATAATTCAGAACCATTATATCAGAATGACAAAGGACTTTTTCTTATAATATATATAATTATAATAATATAATCATAGCATAATGGTATAGTATATAATTATATAGTCTTTTAATTTAGCTGTGAATGAGGAAGGGCCCACCCTTTGAAGTGTGAAAAACTGTAAAACACATTTCTCCAATACTTTGGAGGATTCCTTGGCGTTTGTCATTATTAGTGAGCTGGCAGATCCCGGAATCCTGGTTCATGTCTGTAATACATCCCCTCATATTCTGATAGTACCGCAAGTCTAATTTAGACCTTATAAGGGTTGTGGTTGTTCAGTAGCTAAGTCGTGTCTGACTCTTTACAACCCCAAGCGGACACCAGGCTTCTCTGTCCTTCACTGTCTCCCGGAGCTTGCTTAAATTCCTGTCCATTGGGTCAGTGATGCCATCTAACCATTTCATCCTCTCTTGCCCCCTTCTTCTCCTTCCCCCAGTCTTTCCCAGCATCAGGGTCTTTTTTAGTGAGTCGGCTCTTCGCATCAGATGGCTAAAATCTTGGAGCTTCAGCTTTAGCATCAGTCCTCCCAATCAGTATTCAGGGTTGATTTCTTTAGGACTGACTGGTTTTATCTCCTTGCAGTCAAAGGGACTCTCAAGAGTCTTCTTCAGCACCACAGTTCAAGAGCATCTGTTCTTTAGTTCTCAGCCTTCTTTATGGTCCAACTCTCACATCCATATATGACTACTGGAAAAAACATGGCTTTGACTGTACAGACTTTTGTCAGCAAAGTGATGTCTGTGCTTTTTAATACACTTGGTTTGTCATAGTTTTTCTTCCAAGGAGCAAGCGTCTTTTAATTTCATGGCTGTAGTCACTGTCCACAGTGATTTTGGAGCCCAAGAAAATAAAAAAACAAATCTCATTGTTTCCATTTTTTCTCCATCTGTTTACCATGAAGTGATCTCCTTGGAAAAGACTCTGATACTGGGAGGGATTGGGGGCAGGAGGAGAAGGGGACGACAGAGGATTAGATGGCTGGATGGCATCACGGACTCAATGGGCGTGAATCTGAGTGAACTCCGGGAATTGGTAATGGACAGGAAGGCCTGGCGTGCTGCGATTCATGGGGTCACAGAGTTGGACACGACTGAGCGACTGAACTGAACTGAACTGATGGGACCAGATGGCATGATCTTGGTTTTTGAATGTTGAGTTTTAAGCCAGCTTTTCCACTGTCATCTTTCACCTTCATCAAGAGGCTTTTTAGTTCCTCTTCACTTTCTGCCACAAGGGTGGTATCATCTCCATATCTGAGGTTATTGATATTTCTCCCAGCAGCCTTGATTCCAGTTTGAGCTTCATCCAGCCCGGCATCTCACATGGTGCTCTCCGCATAGAATTTAAATAAGCAGGGTGACAATATACAACCTTGATGTATTCCTTTCCCAATTTGGAAACAGTTCATTGTTCCATGTCCAGTTCTTACTGTTGTTAAAGATGTGATTGGTGAACATTTTTTTATAGAGAAGAGTCTGATGAAGCCTATAGCTGGCTCCATTGGAAGTGTATGCATGCGTGCTAAGTTGCCTCAGTAGCGTCCAACTCTTGGCAACTCCATGGACTCCTCTGTCCATGGGATTTTCCAGGCAAAAATACTGGAGCAGTTTGCTGTGCCCTCTTCCAGGGAATCTTATTGACCCAGGGGTGGGACCTGCATCTCTTAGGTCGCCTGCACTGGCAGGCAGGTTCTTTACCACTAGTGCTACCTGGGGAACCCTCCATTGGAAGACTACCATGTAAATATTTGCTTTCTGAAATAGTTCAGACCTTTCCATACCAATAGTTAGTGCTGAAAATATTAACACTTCTTGCTTTTGTTGTTGATTTTTTAAGAATGTATGTACCTATTATTACCTATTTACTGTCTTTTGTTTTATAAAATAAGGACTTCCTCAGTTGACCTCGTTATTAAATAATTAACAAAAAATTAAGACTCCATATTGATAGCACTTTCTTCTGAAATGTTGGGGGTGAAGAGTTGAGAACAGAAAACGTTTCCCGTCCAAATACTGTTAAAGTATATTGCTGCCCCTGAGAGCAGGAAGAATGGCTCCGGGAAACAAACCCAAATTCTAAACTTGAAATTCTTCACCAGCATGATAGAATGACTTTTTAGGGTTCACAGGGAATTTCCAAAGCAAAAGAACTTTTCATTTCAGAAACTGGAGGTACCGTCTTCTTCTGGGCAGCAATTTCTCTCCATGTTATTTGTTCTTTTTGTATCCCTACCGTGATTCCTTAAGAAGTGTCCAGCATTCTTAGACACACTACAGATGGTCTGGTAGGAAGACAACAGCAGGTGTCAGGTCGTTGATAATCCAGCTCTGAGATCCCTGAATTAGACTAATATGTGTCATGAACAGAAGACTTTTTCATTGCTGATGAATAAACCCTCTTTCCTCAGACCACCTCTTCTGTTGACTTGCTGTCCATCTAGCTTTGGGGTCCCCTTATCTGATGACCCTGTGATAAGGCTGGTTATCCCCTTCTCTTAGTAATAGGGATTCTTCTGTGCTGTTCTTCATACAATTTTAAAACAATTATCCCACGTTATGTTTCCATAGCTGGAGTAATTCCAGGGAGACCCAAAAGATCTTACCTACTGGAAATATATTATTTAAAAAGTTCATAGCCAGAGCTAGACCTCACTTCTTACACTCGAATGCACACAAAAACAGACCCAGTGTATTGAGTTGGGCAATAGAATAAATTATTTAATAGCTAATGGCATTTCACAGCTCTCTGCTTGCTTACCGCATAAAATCAAAGCGTGTGGATATATCTGGAGGCACTCTGTCAGGTTAGAGAAGACATCATGGGGAAAAACTCTGAGTTCTGGCTGATATGTACATGCACACTGCCGAGTTGGTAGCAGTTTTCTGTCATGGGACTTTGAATATTTGGAGCTTTATATATGAGGGGTTGACTCTGTGGTCTGTCATGAGTTCTATTCAGATTCAAGGAGCAAATAAATGAGTTTCCACTCTTACATGTTTATGTAGGTATATATGGGTCTCTGGCCTCTCCTTAAGGTGCTTTATTGTCCTTTTTTCAAACTTAGCAATTTCAGAATGAGCCTCTCAGTTCATTTCTTTATAATGAACATAACTCTGTGCCCGTGCAGACCCACGGCTGCCACTGACATCAGTTCTGATCATCCCAGAGAAGATGGAAAACGGAATCTCAGAGGAGAGAGAGGCGGTGTAAATAATACCTGGACTTCATGTCCAAACTAGTGTGCAGATAGCGCAGATAACCTAGGAAAACTTTCTGGTGATTATTCCAGATCAGAAAAGATGAATCCAGTCTCCTTCACAGTGTTGTTCAGCCGCTCAGTTGCGTCCGACTCTGTGACCCCGTGGACTGCAGCATTCCCGGCTTCCCTGTCCTTCATCATCTCCCAGAGCTTGTTCAAACTCATCTCCATTGAGTCAGTGATGCCATCCAACCATCTCATCCCCTGTTGTCCCCTTCTCCTCCTGCCTTCAGTCTTTCCCAGCATCAGGGTCTCTTCCAGTGAGTTGGCTCTTCACATCAAGTGGCCAAAGTATTGGAGCTTCAGCTTCAGCATCAGTCCTTCCAGTAAATATTCAGGACTGATTTCTTTTAGGATTGACTGATTTGATCTCCTTGCAGTCCAAGGGATTCTCAAGAGTCTTCTCCAACACCAAAATTCAAAATCATCAGTTCTTTGATGCTCAACCTTCTTTATGGTCTAACTCTCGCCTCCATACGTAACTATGGGAAAAACCACAGGTTTGACTAGACGGACCTTTGTCAGCAAAGTAATGTATCTGCTTTTAAACATGCTGTCTAAGTTGGTCATAGCTTTTCTTCCAAAGAGCTGCTGCTGCTGCTAAGTTGCTTCAGTCGTGTCTGACTCAGCAATCCCATAGACAACAGCCCACCAGGCTATCCCATCCCTGGGATTCTCCAGGCAAGACACTGGAGTGGGTTGCCATTTCCTTCTCCAATGCATGAAAGCGAAAAGTGAAAGTGAAGTCACTCAGTCATGTTCGACTCTTCACGTCCCCATGGACTACAGCCTACCAGGCTCCTCTGTCCATGGGATTTTCCAGGCAAGAGTACTGGAGTGGGTTGCCATTGCCTTCTCCCTTCCAAGGAGCAAGCATCTTTTAATTTCATGGCTGCAGTCACTGTCCACAGTGATTTTGGAGCCCAAGAAAATAAAGTCTGTAAACTGTTTCCATTGTTCCCCCATCTATTTGCCATGAAGCGATGTAACCAGATGCCATGATCTTGATTTTTGAATGTTGAATTTTAAGCCAGTTCTTTCACTCTCTTTCACTTTCATCAAGAGGCTCTTTAGTTCTTTACTATCTGCCATAAGGGAGGTGTTCTCTGCGTATCTGAGGTGATTGATATTTCTCCCAGTATTGACAGTGAATCACGTCTAAATAGCCAGACATCTGCGTCAGTCTGTACAAACTGAGAGAATAACCTTTCCCTTGGTAGGCATCTGACATCCAACCCTAAAAACTCAAACACTGAAAAACCACATTTCATTGCTGTCTCTGCCCAAAACTGCATTAACAACAAAGCTGCCCACTTTACAAACACATCTCTAAAAATGGTACCCAATTCCTTTTATTTTCCTTTTTCTTACTTTCTTCATGGAAAAAAGCATTTACTGCATTAAGTGTGATTTTAAAAGATTTAATCAGCAGATTACTTAAATTCATGGGGAAATGTTATGGTTGATTTCCATTTTTTGCTATTTTAATTGTTTAACAATTTTACATTAAATTTTTAACCAGTATGGTTAGTCCCGGGGACATCAGTAAAAAAAAGAAAAAGAAAATGTGTAGACAATTGAATAATTATACATTTTTGCACATTTCAAACATTAACCCTTTAAATCTTTGTACATTTCAAACATTAAGCCAAACGCTACTATTGCTACTAAGGCAATACTTTTTACTAATACTTGATTTAGTATTAGTCCTCTGCAGTCTAGTTTTAAGAAATCATTCATTCTGTCCAGGTTTTAAAGCAGAAAGGGAAATGGAGAAATTGTGTGTTATTCAGATTATTTGAGAAAATCCCAGAAAAATTAAAAAATAGATTAATCTGTCAGATTAGTTTCAGCTTGTCTCACAATATATATAATAATAGAAAATGTTGCATATTTTCTCACTATAATTTGCAATGTGTCAATAGTGGCAAGCCTCCATTAACTTTTTTGGTGTGTTTTATCTAGGCAATTAATGCTCCATAATGGTTCAGGTAAATGCAGCTTCTCAAAGTGTCAAATTCCTTCCTTAAACTAATTACATAGCTGTCTAAACCGGATGATCCAATAGCATCCTATCTGAGTGTGTCAGCAACTTCCCTAATAGGGTGATCTTCAGATGATTTACTCTGAGACCAAGTTACATACTCCAGCCATTTTAAAGGGTTGTTTGATAACAGGGCAAGAAATCTACACAGTGACAACCAGTGAAAGGAAACTTTATTATTTTATAATCCCAGAACTGAAGATGGACAGTTGGTGTATTCCAGAGACTGTCTGGCATCTCTGACTCGTTCTGAGGATATCAAAATAAAAGCAACTTCAGCCTCCCTCCCTCCTGGCTACCCTCACTTCTCAGCCTCCCAGAGGAGGCCCCTTGCCTGCGTTCCAGGATCCTAGTTTCACATTGTCTTGAGGCATCAAAGCAAGCTAATACGGACACTGTTCTCTTCTGTCCTCTGCCCCAGGGCTGGGGGAGGAGACCTAGGAAGGAGATAAGATGACTGGGGATATCATCATCTCTGACTCCTCTTAGCATCCCTCTCTTAAAAACACACATACTCCCAGACAGATTTCCTAGACCTCAGTTCATCCCCAAATTCAGCCAGTCTAGCGGTTCTTAGAGTCGTTGTTCAGTCACTCAGTTGTGTCTGACTCTTTGCAACCCCGTGGACTGCAGCTCGCCAGACTTCCCTGTCCTTCACTCTCTCCCAGAGTTTGCTCAAACTCATGTCCATGGAGCCAATCATGCCATCGACTCAAAGTGAGACCTTCAGAGGTACGAAGCAAGGTGAGCAAGCCAAGGTGGGGTGTTCCAGGCCAGAGCCAAACATTTACTCGGGAGGCAGAGCATGGCAGGCTTTGGAAAGAACATGCAGCTCAGAATAACAGGAGCATAGAGTATGTGTGGGAGTAGGGAGGTGAGTAGAGGGAGATCATAGTTCTGATGCGGCAGGGCTTATTCTCACCACCTGGCGATCGCAGTTAGACAGGGCTCCCATAAAGGAGCTTTCCCCAGGGAAGCACAGTGCTCCATCTGACGACGACATAAGGGTGGACTGAACGTAGAAAAGTAGGAGGCTGAAAAAAGGGGGAAAGGGGAGTTAGGAGACAGTAAATCTAATTGAGTAGTGAATGTCTGACCCACAGTTGGGCGTGGAAATTTCAGAGAAAGAGGTAGGCTAGTCATCAGGAAATGAAATACAGCTTGAGGACTTAATGCACGAGGGGAGGGAAGAGAAAATCCACTGACCTAGGGACCAGGTGGGTAGGAAATACAGGGAAGATGCAGGATGGTAGAGAAAGGTGAGCTCTGATTTGGAAGTTATGATTTGAGAGACCATAGTCCAGCCCTGCATGTGGTCAAAAATGGCTGGTGAGAACTCAGGGTGAGGGACTAACCTGGTGGTCCCGTGGCTGGGACCCTGAGCTCCCAACGCAGGGGACCCGGCTTTGATCCCGGGTCAGGGAATTAGATCCTGCATGCTCCAACTGAGACCCAGTGCAGCCAACTAAATAAAAAAAGAAAAAAAAAAAAGAACTCTAGGTGAGTCAGTTCTAGAGATATAGGCATGAGGGCTCTGGGAAAAACAGAGCCACGAGTGTGAATGCAGTCCCACTGGGAAGATCTGGTTAGGGAGGAAAAAGTATGAATATATATGAATTTACAGACATGATCCTCTTAGCTCTGGAGACAGAATTCATGTGAAAGAACATCTTTTGGTGTTTTTCTTATCTTGCCTCTTCCCTGTGATTTCTGGGAATATGCGTATAGGTAGGTAGCAGACAACTGAGTACCAGACGAATCCATGATTTAGAAACTAGTTGATTGTTCTGCTTCCTGTGATGATGGAAACGTTTTGCATCTTCTCTTCCAAATCTGATTTTTTGAGGATTGCTCACCGACAACATTTGCTCTTGAATTCAAAGAAATTATCATTTGCCTGTGAAATCATTGATAAAATATATAAACCTCAGGTTCATTCCCAGAATACTGAATTATGGATTCTTCAGGATGTGTGTGTTATAAATCACATGATGACTGTTAGGATTCAGTCCATGGCGAGAAGGTAAAATCAGGTTCTGGTTTTGCTGTTTGCCCATGTCCTCCATCAGAAATGCAGATCCAGGAATGATTTGTATCTATGCTTTTGTTATGATACAGTTGGTAATTGTGTTCTCCTTTACTGCAATGACAGAGAAGTTACTACAGATTAGCATTGTGAGAAAAGAATTGCCATACAGATGGCAAGACTGGGGGAATTTTTTTGTTTTGTTTTACTGGCTGTTAAATGATGAAAGGAAATTGAAACCAAAGGAACTCTGATAGATGGGAGGAAAAAATTCTCCCTCTGTGTCATGAGGACAGTGGAAAAGCCAGGTTGATTAAGTCTTTCTTGGGAGTCCTTACTGTGACTGGTGGCTCAGAATTTTGAGCAAGTGGCAAAAAATCTGCCTGCAATGCAGGAGATGCAGGTTTGATCCCTGGGTCAGGAAGATCCCCCAGAGGAGGGCATGGCTACCCACTCCAGTATTCTTGTCTGGAGAATACCATGGACAGAGGAGCCTAAAGGGCTACAGTCCATAGGGTTGCAAAGAGTTGGACACGACTGAGGCAACTTAGCACACTTGCATGGGGCTTCATGCCATGGGCATGCAGGATCTTAGTTCCCTGACCAGGAATTGAACCCTTGCCCCTTGCATTCGAAGCACAGAGTCTTAACAGCTGGATTACCTGGGAAGTTGCCTCCCCCTCCACACACACGCACCTTTTTTTTTTTTTTTTTTTTTGCTGTTGAATTTTTTTTTTTTTTAAGTTTTTGAGAACTTTGCTTCCACCTGAATGTATATGCAGTGTTAACAGTCTTTGGGTCTTAGCTGGTGACAGTCTTAGGCAATGTCTGTCTCAGCTAAGGAACTGCTAGGGATGTTTGAGCACAGAAGTGTTACCCTCGGGAGCAGGGGCATGGCATGGCTTAGAAGATGGATTTGGTAGCTGTGGATGTGGGGAGAGGCAGCCAAACCAACTTTGCAATCTAGGACGGCTGTAGGAGTGGAAAGATACGTGCGAGACATCATGAAGGCAAAGGAGAGTGTCAGAACTTCTCGTCTATAAGGGGGTATGAGAGAGAGGATTTCACATCAGGATGGAAATCAGCATTTTCAACTGAGATGGTCTGAGCCTCTGGCTTTCCAGGGCACTTGTCGAGAATCCTGCTGCTAAGAAAACTTAAAAAGAGATTTAAAAATATACCACAAAGGCTAAAACAGCAAGTCTAGGCAAAAACGCAATCAAAATTAAAGATGAACAAATAGAGAAACCTCAACACGGGGCAGCCCATCAGTGAAGGAGCAGAAGGTCATGGAGAGCCTGAGGGAGTTTGTCTTTTCCAGCGAGGGGCTGTTGTCAAGAGGGGTCAACCGGGAGTAAAAAGGAATGTGCTGTGTGATGAATCTGAAGCCACGAGGTTGAGGCCAAATGAGTGGAAGGGGTGCGGGGCATGAAAGTGATGTTCCAGTCAGATTCCCTGGAGCCTGTAGCGTTGTGAATTCAAAAGCTCATAAAAGAAAACCATGCCTCAAATCTACAAGCTAGGCAGGCTAGCTCTCACGAGTGAGGCCAGGCAGCGTTCCGGAGCGCCACAACGCTGCACAGGGGCAGAGACTGTGTCCAGAGGCGTGTATTTGATGAGAAGGCCCCGTTAGAACCTGGGATCAAAGCTTTTCGGAGGATGGCCGGACATCGGCTGTTGCATTGGTTTTCTGCTTTTGCTAAAGATGGGATCACCTGCCCTGTCTGACAGGCATCTCATTCTCCCTCCTTCCCCCATCCAAGGTCCCCTGGTAATTCTAATGTCTGCCATCCTTCTTGTTTCACTTCTGTTGTCCTAGCTGCGAATCCGTGCAAAAGTTCTCACAGATCCACAGTGAAATGGGAAAAAAAAAAAAAACCCATAATGATGGAGAGAATGTGTTCATAAAGCTTTACTTCTTCCTTGTCAAGAATGGTCTCCCCCTGAAGTCCTTTTTACCTGTGGCGTGGCTAAATGGCCTCTTTTTATGAAAGGATGCTGGTAACACATGAAGAATTTTCAAAACTCTCTGTTGGTTCCCAATCTTACGTTTTGTCTTGGTTTGTGGAATCGGCGAGTCTGGGGAGGAGTCCCTGCGTGACCTGTCACCCCGCCTCTGGGCTCCTTTAAGCTTGATTAAAGCCTTGCTTCTCCTAAAAACCATCACAGTCCCGAGTGGTGACCCCTGTCCAGGGCCTCCCTCCATCACCTCGAGGCCCCTACCTGGACCCTCTGCTTCAGCGGGCTCTTCCACGCCCTGACTTCAGAGCCTGTCCTTCCTTACACCTCCACACCCTCTCCCTGCCTGTTTTCTTAACTGGTCTATGTCCCGTGCCTTCCTTATCTTCCCATATTAATCCACGTCTATTTCAAGGCCCAGCATAGGTCCCCGCCTTGACATGGCGCTTGCCTGCCACCTCAGCAGGACCTCACACCATCACCTGCACTCAGCGGGCTTCTGATGCTGTTCATACCCACAGTTCCCTCATGCTGTAACTTGCCTACAAGCTTATTCAGAAACTGTAGGTGACCAGCGGGGTGGATGCCCTAAGAGTCCTTTGGAAAATAGCAGCTTTCCTGGCCAGCCCCGTGTGAGCGCTTCAGGCCTCTGAGTGCCTTACGTGCAGCCCCTGGCAAACTCAGGGCATTCGGGGCTACACTGTGGAGCTGGGCCACTAAGATGCCAGCTTAACCCTCTGTCATTCTAACCGCACTGCCTACAAAGGCTACCTGTGGCTTTATTTCCCAAAGAACCAGAAGCAAACAGGTGAGTGTCTGAATACGCAGTGCCCCGTGCTCGAAGGCTGCACGCTCGGCAACCTGTGATAGGAAATGCCTGCCCAGCAGGACAGGAACCACGGGGTTGGCCAGTGAAAGAGCAGTGGCAAGGATGGAAGAAATGCTTTCCACACGAGAAAGGTGATGGGCCCACTGTAGATTGAATGGAGCTAGGAAACATAAACCAGCAAAGGGGCAGAAAAGGGCAGGTGAGTGACAGCAGCGGGAGTGAGTCAGTGGAGTGCTGGCAAGTGGCGTCATCCGTATGAAGCTATCGTTCCCCACTCTAAGTCAAGCACTGTGATTTACAGACGGGCTCAGGGACCTGGGTCCAGTGCTGGGAAGCTCCAGGCATGGGCCCATCGTGAGATGCAGAGAGAGCGCCTGATCAAATCACCTAACCACATCAGATTTTCATTTGTCCATCTGTAAAATGGGAAGGGAGGCAAGGGTTGATGAAGTACTGAATTGCCTTTGATATAGGAGGATGCAAAAGGATGTCAGTTTCTCTTTAAAATGTTTCTATGGCTTTTTACTTCCCGTTTTATCGACACATAATGGACAGACAGCACTGTCTAAGGTGCACAGCACAGTGATTTGACTTAGGGAAGTCATGAATATCACAGTTTGGTGAACATTCATCCTCTCTTGGAGAAGGCAGTGGCACCCCACTCCAGTACTCTTGCCTGGAAAATCCCATGGACGGAGGAGCCTGGAAGGCTGCAGTCCATGGGGTCGCTAAGAGTCGGACATGACTGAGCGACTTCACTTTCACTTTTCATTTTCATGCATTGGAGGAGGAAATGGCAGCCCACTCCAGTGTTCTTGCCTGGAGAATCCCAGGGACGGGGGAGCCTGGTGGGCTCCCTATGGGGTGGCACAGAGTCAGACACAACTGAAGCAACTTAGCAGCAGCAGAAGCATCTCTTATAAATAATACATTAAAGAAATAGAAAATTTTTGCTTATGATGATAACTCTTGGGATGTACTCTCTTAACAACTTATATATATATACATAAAACATACAGCAGTTTAATTATTGGAGAAGGAAATGACAACCCACTCCAGTATTCTTGCTTAGGAAATCGCATGGACAGAAGAGCCTGGCAGGCTACAGTCCATGGTGTCATGAAAGAGTCAGACGTGACTTAGCAACCAAACAATTAACACAACAGTGTTAATTGTAATTATCTGGTTGTACGTTGCATCCCTGGTACTTATTTACCTTAGGGTGTTAATTTCTGTAAAAACACAGTAACTTTTTCTCCATCTTATGCTGTGAGAAATATAAAGCAATGCAAGAATTATGTCCTGGTTAACACTGCACTTGAGGCTGGTATGGTCAGTAATTCTATAAACCTAGGCTTGTTTGTTTCTTCAAAAGTAATAATGTCTTCAAAAAAAAAAAGTAATGACAGCAATAAGCCCTGCTGAGTTTCTTTCATTGATGCCTTAATCTGCTAGGGGCATTTGGATTGCTGGGGACGAGAGGGAGTCTCCTTTTTTATTTCAGCTCTGCCTTTTGTGGGTCCAAACAATGATTACACTTAATGGTGCATTTTCTCTCTCTCTCTCTCTCTGCATCACCTGCCTCTCCTAAGTGCCCGTTCCTGCCGCTGGCGAAGCAGCAAGGCAGATTGTCAGATCAAGTCAGTCAAACCCCTGATCTGACTGATACTGTCCCCACTGAATTAATGGGGCCTGAACGGACATCCCTCTCTCTCCTCCCAACTTTCCACCTTCCTGTCTCCACCGTGACATTGTCCTTGCAGAATTCTCTCCCTCAAATGCCTAGATGCTACTCCTAATTCCCAACTACGTTTCTCTAAGTGACACTATCAAAGCCCGCTATCCTTTTATTCCAAAATGACAGTACTTTTTATTCTACCCCCATCTCTTTGTCGCCCCATGTTTACGCCTTTTACTATTATATCTTCACTTTCCCCCTTTCCCCGTGACTTCTGTCTTTCACTATTAAGATTCTTTCATCTCCTAGTTCTGCATCCGGATTTATTTTTAGTAGGACGTGGTTCAGCACTCCATTTCTTAGGTCTTTTGTTAATGAAGCAACTTTAGTGTAAATATGAAATCCTATCTTAAATGCATTTTTGTCCCAGGGAAGTCCCTGATTTCTCATTCAATATTCACTATTCCCCGCCACCCCCCGCTTCTTTAAAGCACATTGTCATTTTTTAACTTTTCTCTGGTGCTGCCACCAGTAGAAAAGTCACCTCCCCAAATCAATATGTTAGTAAAATGTTATATCTTTAATGCATAGTTATGATTAAAGGATAGCTTTTTAAGGTACATCCTAACATTTAAATTATGAGTTCCTCCTTATATATATGCTAAGAAAGAGTTAGTGTATAATAAATAGTCATTAAATGTCAGGAAGTATTGCATCTCATTTCAGTAAACATAATGAATCAGCATTCAAAACACCACCATTCCTGTAATGTCAGTGTAGACTAGATTATCGCAACCCCTGCCGACATTTAAGTCCCCGTGTACCATTATGAAATATGCCAATCACTGAGAAATAAAGTCTTCTTACAAGTCTTTATTATACTAATTTGTTGAAGATATCTCAAGATGCTGAAGGAATATCTTTGCATATGCAGATATATGACATGAATGTATATGTACTCTTTTACAAAGTTATGGATACAATTTTTTCACATTGCACTGCCATAGAGGGCGTAAGTTAGTAAGACCTTCAAACAGGATATAACAGCGAATTAAATCTACTTTGTAGAAAATATGGAGGAATACTAAGAAATTTAATATCACCAAACATGTTCCCTTTGAAACAGCAAATTAGATGTGCAGGAGGATTTTGGTCACACTTCAAAGAAAAATGTGCTGAGGTGGAGAGCTGTCTGTTTACTCTCCCTCTCACCGGCATGGCTTTTCTATGTTAAACAGGCTTCTGATGACTTCAAAGCATGTTTGAAGTCCTCACTCAGCACAGCTCCTGCACAAAGACAAATATGCTTCCAAACGTGTGGAGCTAATATTGCTGCCAACTCTCGTATAAGTAAGAAGAATCTGCAGTTGCCTGTTTACCACCCAGTTCTTTCCTCTCTTATTCAGCTATGACAGTGAAGGTCGTCTGACCAACGTGACATTTCCAACCGGCGTGGTCACCAACCTTCACGGAGACATGGACAAGGCGATCACAGTGGACATTGAGTCGTCCAGCCGAGAAGAAGATGTCAGCATCACTTCAAATCTGTCCTCCATCGACTCGTTCTACACCATGGTTCAAGGTAAGCACGCAAGCACAGCTTTCAACGGCGCTGTTTGAAACACTGCTGGCACGGAAGTAGCATGTGGCCATCCCCCTCCCTCCCCGCGCTTTTTCTAAGATGAACTTAGGGAAGGGAAGGTGGAATTGTAAACCTCTAGAGATAAGGATGAGAAGCCTCATATCTACATGTAATGTTTATTTGGGGACGTAAGGGCTTCCCAGGTGGAGCGATGTTAAAGAACCCACCTGCCAATGCAGGGATGCAAGAGACCCAGGTTCGATCCCTGTGTCGGGAAGATCCCCTGGAGAAGGAAATGGTAACCCATTCTAGTATTCTTGGCCTGGAAAAACCCATGGACAGAGAAGCCTGGTGGGCTACAGTCAGTCAAGTTCAGTTACTCAGCCGTGTCCGACTCTTTGCAACCCCATGAACTGTAGCATGCCAGGCCTCCCTGACCATCACCAACTCCTGGAGTTTACCCAAACCCATGTCCATTGAGTCAGTGATGCCATCCAACCATCTCATCCTCTGTCGTCCCCTCCTCCTGCCCCCAATCTTTCCCAGCATCGGGGTCTTTTCCAATGAGTCAGCTCATTGCATCAGTTGGCCAAAGTATTGGAGTTTCAGCTTCAAATCAGCCCTTCCAATGAACACCCAAGACTGACCTCCTTTAGGATGAACTGGTTGGACCTCCTTGCAGTCCAAGGGACTCTCAAGAGTCTTCTCCAACACCACATTTCAAAAGCATCAATTTTTTGGTGCTCAGCTTTCTTCATAGTCCAACTCTCACATCCATACATGACCACTGGAAAAACCATAGCCTTGACTAGATGGACCTTAGTTGGCAAAGTAATGTCTCTGCTTTTGGATATGCTGTCTAGGTTGGTCATAACTTTCCTTCCAAAGACCAAACATCTTTTAATTTCATGGCTGCAATCACCATCTGCAGTGATTTTAGTGCCCAAAAATAGAAAGTCAGCCACTGTTTCCATTTCCTGTCTATTTGTCATGAAGTGATGGGACCAGATGCCATGATCTTTGTTTTCTGAATGTTGAGCTTTAAGCCAACTTTTCACTCTCCTCTTTCACTTTCAAGAGGCTTTTTAGTTCCTCTTCACTTTCTGCCATAAGTGTGGTGTCATCTGCATATTGATATTGAGGATATTGATATTTCTCCCGGCAATCTTGATTCCAGCTTGTGTTTCCTCCAGCCGAGTGTTTCTCATGACGTACTCTGCATATAAGTTAAATAAGCAGGGTGACAAAATACAGCCTTGACATACTCCTTTTCCTATTTGGAACCAGTCTGTTGTTCCATGTCCAGATCTAACTGTTGCTTCCTGACCTGCATACAGGTTTCTCAAGAGGCAGGTCAGGTGGTCTGGTATGCCCATCTCTTTCAGAATTTTCCAGTTTATTGTGATCCACATATTCAAAGGCTTTGGCATAGTCAATAAAGCAGAGATAGATATTTTTCTGGAACTCTCTTGCTTTTTCGATGATCCAGCAGATGTTGGCAATTTGATCTTTGGTTCCTCTGTCTTTTCTAAAACCAGTTTGAACATCTGGAGATTCACGGTTCACGTATTGCTGAAGCCTGGCTTGGAGAATTTTGTGCATTATTTTGCTAGCGTGTGAGATGAGTGCAATTGTGCAGTAGTTTGAGCATTCTTTGGCATTGCCTTTCTTTGGGACTGGAATGAAAACTGACCTTGTCCAGTCCTGGGGCCACTGCTGAGTTTTCCAAATTTGCTGGCGTATTGAGTGCAGCACTTTCACAGCATCATCTTTCAGGATTTGAAATAGCTCGACTAGAATTCCATCACCTCCACTAGCTTTGTTCATAGTGATGCTTTCTAAGGCCCACTTGACTTCACATTCCAGGATGTCTGGCTCTAGGTGAATGATCACACCATCATGATTATCTTGGTCATGAAGATCTTTTTTGTACAGGTCTTCTGTGTATTCTTGCCACCTCTTCTTAATATCTTCTGCTTCTGTTAGGCCCATACCATCATTTCTGTCCTTTATTGAGCCCATCTTTGCATGAAATGTTCCCTTGGTATCTCTGATTTTCTTGAAGAGATCTCTAGTCTTTCCCATTCTATTGTTTTCCTGTATTTCTTTGCACTGATCACTGAGGAAGGCTCTCTTTTCTCCCCTTGCTGTTCTTTGGAACTCTGCGTTCAAATAGGTATATCTTTCCTTTTCTCCTTTGCTTTTGGCTTCTCTTCTTTTCACAGCTGTTTGTAAGGCCTCCTCAGACAGCCATTTTGCTTTTTTGCATTTCTTTTTCTTGGGGATGGTCTTGCTCCGTGTCTCCTATACAGTGTCACAAACCTCCATCCATAGTTCATCAGGCACTCTGTCAGATCTAGTCCCTTAAATCTATTTCTCACTTCCGTTGTATAATCATAAGGGATTTTATTTAGGTCATACCTGAATGGTCTAGCGGTTTTCCTGATTTTCTTCAATTTAAGTCTGAATTTGGCAATATGGAGTTCATGATCTGAGCCACAGTCAGCTCCTGGTCTTGTTTTTGTTGACTGTATAGAGCTTCTCCATCTTTGGCTTCAAAGAATATAATCAATCTGATTTCGGTGTTGACTATCTGGTGATGTCCATGTGTAGAGTCTTCTCTTGTGTTGTTGGAAGAGGGTGTTTGCTATGACCAGTGCATTTTCTTGGCAAAACTCTTAGCATTTGCCCTGCTTCATTTTGTACTCTGAGGCCAAATTTGTTACTCCAGGTGTTTCTTGACTTCCTACTTTTGCATTCCAGTCCCCTATAATGAAAAGGACATCTTTTGGGGTGTTAGTTCTAAAAGGTCTTGCAGGTCTTCATAGAACCGTTCAACATCAGCTTCTTCAGCGTTACTGGTTGGGGCATAGACTTGGATTACCGTGATATTGAATGGTTTGCCTTGAAAACGAACAGAGATCATTCTGTCATTTTTGAGATTGCATGCAAGTACTGCATTTTGGACTGTTTTGTTGACCATGATGGCTACTCCATTTCTTCTGAGGGATTCGTGCCCGCAGTAGTAGATATAATGGTCATCTGAGTTAAATTCACCCATTCCAGTCCATTTTAGTTCGCTGATTCCTAGAATGTCGACGTTCACTATTGCCATCTCTTGTTTGACCACTTCCAATTTGCTTTGATTCATGGACCTAACATTCCAGGTTCCTATGCAATATTGCTCTTTACAGCATCGGACCTTGCTTCTATCAGCAGTCACATCCACACCTGGGAGGTGTTTTTACTTTGGCTCCGTCCACAGCCTTCTCCAACTCAATGAAACTAAGCCATGCTGTGTAGGGCCACCCAAGATGGACAGGTCATGGTGGAGAGGTCTAACAGAATATGGTCCACTGGAGAAGGGAATGGCAAACCACTTCAGTATTCTTGCCTTGAGAACCCCATGAACAGTGTGAAAAGGCAAAAAGATAGGACACTGAAAGATGAACTCCCCAGGTCGGTAGGTGCCCAATGAGTCAGTAGGTCGGTAGGTGCTACAGTCAGTCCACAGGGTCACAAAGAGTCCGTGGAGAAGACTAAGAAATCTAATTTTAAAGAGTCAGACATGATTGAGCATACACATACGTATTTAAAATCATATAATATCTAAATATTTCTGTTAACCTAGAAATAGTCTTATTTCTTTACCACTTAATAAGTTAATTCTTACTCTCTGCTTGTCTCATCAATCCCTTTTTGCATCAGCGTCACTGGCCATAGAAAGACAGCAGCATGAGGCCAAGCACTTTCTGAATCCATGTGTGATACAGTCTTTGAATCCACTTCTCATGCCATCACTGGAAATTTATACCAAATTCCAAGTATTGATGTACTATCTGGGCTTTCCATTTTTTCATTCAGTATATGGACTTCCTGGGGGGCTCAGACAGTAAAGAATCTGCCTGCAGGGCAAGAGACACAGGTTCAGCCCCTGGGTCAGGAGGATCCCCTGGAGAAGGGAATGGCAGCTCACTCCTGTATTCTTGCCTGGAGCATCCCATGGACAGAGGAGCCTGGCGGGCTGCAGTCCATGGGGTCAGAGTCAGACACAACTGAGCGACTAATGCTTACCACTCTCATGTAGGCATAAACATCCAATAGCTCCATGATAGCGCCTCCCGCCATGTTCCTTTTTGATGTAACCTTCAGGAATGACCACTGCAACTGTGAGGTCATTGCTGTAAGACTAATTGTTGAATCTGAGTTACACTTCAGATTGTGGCTAGATGTACTTCCGGCTTGGAAAGATTCCCCTGGAGAAGGAAATGGCAACCCACTCCAGTATCCTTGCCTGGAAAATCTCATGGACAGAGGAGCCTGGTGGGCTGCAGTCCATGGGGGTCACAAAGACTTGGACACAACTGAGCGACTAACACACTTACATAATATTTTATAGATGTGTGTTGTTGCTGTTTTTTTCTTTAGCCACACCTCCTGGCTTGTAGGATCTTACTTCCTCCACCAGGGATCAAACCCAGGCCCCTTCCAATGGAAACACAGTGTCCTAACCACTGGACCACCAGGGAGTTTGAGTTAAACTTCTTTGACTCTTTTTTTTTTTAACCAGTTCTGTCAGGTATTCTCTACAGTCACCTAAAATTACTGTTGGTTGAATTTATTGCTTCTCCAAATGGTCCTATATTATTAAAATTCTTTAGTTAAGTCCATAACCTACAATATGAGAGGGTGTTTTGTATAAAATATAAGGTGACTGCCTATTTTAAAGTCAGTTTCAGGGGGAAATAGCTCCTTATATATTTTTGGTGTGGAAAGTATAGATATTAAATCTTTTCAAAATATCTTTAACAAAGGATAGATATAAAGATAGGTGTAGGAAGGGGTGTCTCATAAGACCCTGAAGGTGACACAGAGACTCCTAAAAGAACCCATATTATTCGGTTCTTTGCAAAACATTTACTGCACATTCCATAGAGGTTGAACCTTCATCTGTTTTGTCAGGCACATGAGGAAAAGAAATCTGTTAAAGTGAAGGACTTTAAATTTTCCCCTAAAGGTTACCCTTAATATTCAGCCAAACCTATTGCATCAGAAGTTCCCAGGTTTTTTGGCAACAGAGACCAGTTTCATGGAAGACAGTTTTTTTCCCCCAGAGGGTAGGGGGTGGTTTGGGGATGACTCAAGAGCACTACATTTATTGTACCCTTGATTTCTATTATTATTATATCAGCTCCACCTCAGATCATCAGGCATTGGGTCCTGGAGGTTCGGAACCCCTGCATTATAGCGTGAGATGCCAGAAATCAAAGTTGTTTGTTATTTTCTACAAGAATATCATTAAGTACTTTTCATTCCTTATAAACGGAGTCCCGTCAGTGTTTCAGACATGCATATAACCCCACAACCAACCAAGTGTTCAGTCCACACCTATAGTTCGTGTTTTCTGCAATTTTTTTTTCTAGATCAGTTAAGGAACAGCTACCAGATTGGTTATGACGGTTCCCTTCGCATCATCTATGCCAGTGGTCTGGACTCGCATTACCAGACTGAGCCCCATGTTCTGGCCGGCACCGCTAACCCAACAGTTGCCAAAAGAAACATGACTCTGCCTGGCGAAAACGGTCAGAATTTGGTGGAATGGAGATTCCGGAAGGAGCAGGCCCAAGGCAAAGTCAATGTCTTCGGTCGAAAGCTCAGGGTAAGTCAGTGTCAGAGGGTGGTGATGGCTGGCTGGTCCTCTGCCTCATTCAATGGCCTGTCCACGAGGGCGGGCCTGGAACTGACCTGCTCGTGCTCAGGGGAACACCTTACCTTAGAGCCTGACTCACAGCCAGCCCTCAAGCCATCAGATTGCTCATAGTAAAAGCCAACTATTTGAGAAAATGGTTCTCTCAATATAGCTTTGATTAAAAATCAGTTCTTTCCTAGGAAATTAGGATTTTGCATGTAAAATGTGTGAGTCACTCAGTCGTGTCCAACTCTTTGTGACCCAATGAACTGTAGCCCACCGGGCTCCTCTGTCCACAGGATTCTCTAGCAAGAATACTGGAGTGGGTCATCATTTCCTTCTCCAGGGGATCTTCCCGACCCAGGGACTGAACCCTGGTCTCCTGCACTGCAGACAGATTCTTTAGCATCTGAGCTACCAGGAAAGATTTTGCATGTAGGACAGTCCCAGATAGCCTTGATGACAACTGATTCTTGTTTTACTAATATTACCTTAATAATCTTATGCTTTTCCTTCACCCACTCAGGAGAGTTGACTTTGTAATGACATAGGGATGAGTAAGCATTGGCTGAAACATTACAAGTATTCCAAACCCTAAATATGTATCTTGCAAGACAGGGGCTGGCCTTTGGAAGATGGAGTCTGCCTTTGCATTCTCAGTATTTTTAAAGTATAATGTGGGCTTGAGACTTCTCTAGTGGTAGAGTGGTTGGGAATTTGCCTTCCAGTGCAAGGGATGTGGGTTCTATCCCTGGTCAGAAGGCTAAAATCCCTCATGCCTGCAGCCAAAAAACCAAAACTTAAAAACAGAAGCAACATTGTAACAAAAATTCAACAGACTTTAAAAATGATCCACATCAAAAAAAAAAAAAAAAGTGTAATGTGGGCACACGGGAGATAACCAGTGTCAGAACCTACCTCCTCGCTATTGATGAAAAACCCAGACTTACCTTTTTTTTTTGACTGTGCTGGGTCACTGCCATGGTGCAGGCTTTTTTTGCTGCGGAGTGCAGGCATTCAGGCTTTAGCAGTGGCGGCGTATGGGCTCAGTATTTGTGCTTTGCAGTCCCTAAGAGCGCAGGCTCAGAAGTTGGGGTGCACAGGTTGAGTTGCTCTGTGACATGTAGGATCTTCCCGGATTAGGGATCGAACCCATGTCCTCTGCACTGGCAAGCGCATTCTTAACCATACAGCCACCAGGGAAGTCCCAGAATTACCTTATTGCCATGAGACACGTGCTGACATTGCTGATTGCTCGGGTAGATTGCAGAATGTTCTCTGTGTTGCCTTGTTAGGTGTTTTTATTCCTCCTTTTCATGCGGTGGGCCAGATACAAATAGAAAGCAAGCTGTGATTTATGACAGTTGTTCAGTAAAGACAATATAGATTAAGGACTGAAACACAGGTTACTAGGAACCCCCTTCAGGCCACTATAAACTGAACGTGCTTCATTTTTCCTATTAGTGAACAGATTTTTGTTTAACAGATAAATGCAGATAACCATTCCTAAAATTATTTCCCTTGCCTTTAAAAGGAAAAGTTACTCAAAATCAAGGAGAGAGAAGAAAACATGGAGTGTACCATTTGTGTTCTATTAATGGCACCAAAAAATGGTTAAGTTGGGCTAACATTATTCACCAGGCTAATACTTCACAGTTAAGAAACAGCTAATACATATTGGCCATTTCCAAGAAATAGAAATAAAGTAAAAAAAGAATCAGTGATCAGATACAGGCTATTCAGCTCACAGGTTATATTCCAGTTCCACTTCCGTTGCAAGGCAAGGGTTTGGGACTCTTAAATACGTAATCTTCTGGAACCAAAGCTGTGGTCCCATCTTACCATCCCCCAGGATGCCCCAGCTCCAGGGCACTAGACCCGGAGGTCTGGTGCACAGAAGCTGGGGAGGCTCGAGGGGGGTTATCCTGAGAGAGAGGCAAAAAGAAAAAATAGAACATCAGAAAGAAGAACAAGATTCGCGGGGAGGTAACGTGATTGAATGCAAAAGGAGAAGGGGGTGCAGAGGATGAGATGGTTAGATGGCATCACTGACTCGCTGGACATGAGTTTGAGCAAACCCTGGGAGACAGTGGAGGAGAGGAGCCCGGTGTGCTGCCGTCCATGGGGTCGCAGACTTGGGCGGGACTTAGTGAGTGAACAGCAGCAACAACGTGATGGGCAAGAAAACCAGCTCCAGGCTTGTTTCAGGGTCACTTGCAGAGGGCCTTGGTCAGTGGCCGGAGCCAGCTTCAGCTCCAGCATTTTCTTCCGCTGAAGCAAGGCCTCGAGCTGCCGGCATGTCTGCCTGCCGCTGACCACTGCCTCAACCCCTGCTTCCCTGGGCCGCTGCACACTGGAAGCTAGTTCCCAGGCTTTGTCTTATTCTGCCATCCCTAAGGCAGGCGTGGAGGCACACCTGTACTCAGACAGAGAACTTACTTTATCGAAAGAATGTGCTCACAAAGTATGAGTTCTAGATCAGGCTCCACTTGTTACTAAACTATACAGGAAAATTCTAACATCTAACAGACCTAACATCATTTTATCTATATGATAGTATCTGTATCATGATAGCAATACTATAATATCTGGATATTCTAACATGATGATGTAGACATGGTGTGTATATATTCAGTCCTGTCCAACTCTTAGTGACCCCACGGACTGTAGCCCACCAGGCTCTTCTGTCCATGGGACTTCCCAGGCAGGAATACCGGAGGGGGTTGCCGTTTCCTGCTCCAGGGATCTTCCTGACCCTGGAGATGGAATCCGTGCCTCTTGCATGCGCTGCACTGGCAGGTGGATTCTTTACCACTGCTCCACCTGGGAAGCCACAGACCTGATGCAGATTGTCTGTTTTACGGATAAATATAACTGACTGCCCTACCCTGCCACGGTCTCACACAATTGCTACAGAATCAAGTGAGATGATGTGAGAGTCCTTTGAAAACAGAAGGCATGACTACATATTCTGTAACTCTAACCCAGAGAATCTGAACCACAGGCACAAATAGTGGGCATATAAACGCACACGACAGACGCACAGGAAAGAGCTGGTTAGCTCGCTGGTGAGGAAAACACAGCTGCAGAAGAGGGAAAACCAGGGAGATGCTTTGCCCTGAAAGTGACCACGTAACACGTGGCCCACTGTTCTTTGAGACAAGCTGGCCTAAGTGCATCCTCTTATTTCCCTCTAACACTGCTTTCCTAGACAGAAAAAGAAATTAAGAAGAGCAGAGGGAAAATCCAATTTTAAGTCTCTGCTGCTCAGCCTGATTCTAAGTGAATCTTCCTTTGGGGAGGAAGAGACCAGCGCACACAAGCATGGGTGTTAGTTTGTTTCTAAATCGCTGACCGACAGTGCCTCAGCAGGCCATTTCAGAAAATCCAGTATTTAAGAATGGCCTGTTCAGTTGCACCGAAAGGAGACTTCCAGCGGATCTGTGTGATGGCTCACATGGAGACGGTGCCAAGATCACAAGGGAAGGTTTCTTATTTTCAAGATAAGCTTGGATGTGCCAGCCATGCCTGGTCATTCCACCCCTCTGTGGCTCCTAAGGGAGGAATTCCAGGGAGAAAGAGATGCTCTGAAAATCTGGTTGGAGGATCGGGCACAAGTAGGTTCTTTACCACTTTGGCCGCTCAGGAGGGCATCGCCTCTCTTGCCTTTCCTTATCTTCTAGCAGAAAGTGCTTTTTGTTTTGAAGTTATGGGCCTGACCCATGGGTGGGCAGTCAAATATTTATTCAATAAATGAAAGAATGAGAAAGAGCCAGGCTTAAAATACAGATTATGTTATTGCCTTTAGGTCTTTCTGAGAGAGAAGCTGTAGGAATAGCACATCCTTGCCGACGTCTGACTGCAGGAAGCAAACCTGTCTCTAGATTGAACAGATCACATGGATATAATAGAATGATAGATGCAGTGGCTTTAAAAAAAAAAAGGGCAAAGAGGAGAAAAGGAAAAATTGTAAAAGAAATGAGCAACATGAAAAGCATTTTCTGTGAAACTGTATTAAGAGGAAAAGGGGTTGGATATATAGGAATAACCAGCAGAGGAAATCGTGGAAAAACAGAACAAAGATTTGACAGTTCCTTAGCTCACTTGTTTGTACCTACATATTTGGTTTTTTTTTTTAAAGGACCTGCATAACAGTTGCTTGTTTTTAATAGTCCTGATTTTTGTCAGTGGTTGAACTTGGAATCAGCCTTTGATCCATTCCCCAAAATTATAATGGCATCTGAATAATGAAAAGTCACCTTCTAGGGGGTTTCCCTGGTGGTCCAGTGGTTAAGACTTCGCCTTTCAATGCAGGGGCTGTTGGTTCAATCCCTGGTCGGGGAGGTAATCCTACATGCCTCCTGGCCGGAAAACCAAAACATAAAGCAGAAACAATGTTGTAACAAATTCAGTAGACCTTGAAAATGGTCCCTGTCAAAAAAAAAAAAAAAAAAAAGTAATCTAAGCTTACCCAGAACTCTCATCCTTAAAGGAAAACACTTAGTGAATTGTTTGAAAAAGAAATTCTCAAAACTTGAAAGCCAAAGCGGTATTTCAAGGCATACCTAGACATGGTAGCTCCAAAGACCGTTATGTACCTCTTACTATGCCCGTCATGTGTGTGTGACATCCTTGTGTCTCACTGTATAATCTGAGCGGCAGGGCCTGGAGGGGGCCATGCAGAGCAGTTGGCACTTCTGACCTGTGGAGGGGACGCACAACCATCTGCAGACAGTGGACGTTCTAACAAGGAAACCAGGGAGGCGAGATACTGACCCACATGGCAGGTACCTGCATATGGTCTGATCGTGCCCTGTGTTGTCAGACAGACACTGTTTAACTTGTTTGAGCCTCAGTTTTTCAAGCCTTCCAGAGGGAACAAACTCCCTCCCTCCCAATATCAAAGGGACATTGTGATTAACTGTCACCATTTTTCCATAGAAAAATGGAGATTTTTCTATGCTTAGCTCAAAGAAACACTGTACATCACAAAGGAATTCATGGTGGCCTCTTACCTAGTCACAACATTTGGATTCACTGTCATGTAGCTGAAGGTATTTTAACAACTACATAGGTTTTTCATCTTAGGTGAAGTATACGATGTAACGATGTTTTTAAATGTTATTTATTAAAGGCCTTTGGGGCATGGAACAATGCTAGCCCGTTATGACTGTCAAAACAAGTTTGCAGAATTGCCGTGGTTCATACAGGTATAGTGAAGTGGGATTGTGTTACACTGTGTGTGCGGCTGCCGAAGGAGAACGTTGGGGGAGGGGCGGAGAGCTGTATTTCTCTAATAATTAGTGATGTTGAGCATCTTTTCATGTGCCTCTTGACCATCTGTGTGTCTTCTTTGGAGAGAGATCTATTTAGGTCTTCCACCCATTTTTTGATTGGGTTGTTTGCTTGTTTGATATTGAGCTCCATAAGCTGTTTGTATATTTTGGGGACTAATCCTTTGTTTGTTGTTAGTATCTTCTGAAATGTTGCATATTGAATAACAGTGGTTGGTGTCTAGAAATAGTAAGAACAGTGAAAACCTTGGCTTGTGTTGGAGTGTGGAGAAAAACAGCCACATTCTGATTCTTTCCTCATCTCTTCAGTTGGAGGACCCACGAAAGGCATTGGTCAGGATAAGAGGAAAATGTTAAGTGCTTCCCAGATGTTTGGTCTCGTGGTGTTTCGAGGTGTTCCTATATGTGATGTGCTTGGTGTGGTGGCTCACAGGATGGCCGTGTTAGACGCTCTAGATGCTTCAGTGTGATGTAGTCATAGTCCCAAACCAAGGAGATGAATCGGAAGCCCAGGAGCGGGGTGCAGGCCTGCAAAGAAGGGGTCCCAGACCTGTCTTTTGGCCCTTCTACCATCGCTAGTCCAACAGTCCTACCAGATCTGCAGGACAGATGTTCTGTTATGCTCGATCCAGAGGAAACACTGTGGAGACAAGGAGGAATCAGGAAGGCGATAAAGATCCGAGATACAAATTTAGATGAATGCAAGTAAATCACAAAAAGGTGGGGCAAGGCCGTGGGCCGCACCATCCGCAGACGCTCACTACACAGGCGGTCTTGCTTGGCTGTTCACAGCCTGGAATAACCCCAAGGAAGGGCAAAGGAGGGCAAACCTAAACACTCTGGGGCTTATGTTTCCCTCCCAAGTCACGATGTGAGAAACACAAGAGCCCTCAGAAAGCTTTTAAATTGTGTAAAGCCGCTTCTTCAGGCATCACTTGTGTGCTCAGTCGTGTCCGACCCTTTACGACCCCGTGGACTGCAGCCCGCCAGGCTCCTCTGTCCATGGGGATTTCCCAGGCAAGAATACTGCAGTGGGTTGCCATGCCCTCCAGCCAGGGATCAAACCCCAGTCTCCCGCATTGCCCAGGGATCAAACCCCAGTCTCCCGCATTGCAGGCACATTCTTTACCATCTGAGCCACGAGGGAAGCTCAGGCATCATAAGTGTGCAAATAAAAGCTGAAGAGCTGAATTCTGCCAGTCCAGTATTGAGTTAATTTGATATCAAATCAAATCTGTAAATTTGTTGACTTCAAAATGTATCTTTGTAACATTAGCCAGTAGCTTCCTTCCAGGGTACACAAAGCATTCGGCAAGCGGTGCCTTCATCAGGCTTTTTCCAAGAGAAACTTGTAAAGTCTCAACAGAATTCACAGAAGGCTGAGCTACTAATCTGCAGACACTTCCACTTGGGAAAACGGAAGCCCAGGAAGCCTTCAGCTGGCGGGTCAGAATCATATAAAATGATAGCTCTGAGAAACTGTTCCAAAGAGAAGGGAAGGGTCAGTATATATGTGACTTTGGAGAAGGGGTATACAATACATGCAGTCAAGCACATATTTTTCCAGAAGGTTTCTGTTAGTCACAAGGAGCAGACGTCACCATGAAGGAATTTAGTGCTTTTCTAGATATGAGAAGCATTGGGTTCCTGAAATCAGCCCCTGAGAGTGTCTTTCTGAATACCTGTCCTGCCAGCTTTTCCAGGACACAGTGTCTCATTTCTGCTCTCCACGCTGAACTCCTTTCAGGAGATGTTGAAGGTCAGAAGCTGAAGTAGCACATGATTTAATCCTTGTAAGAGGTAGATGGCAAATGCCCAGGGTTTCCCTAGGGACTCAGACCATAAAGGATATGCCTGCAATGTGGGAGACCCAGGTTCAATCCCTGGACTGGGAAGATCTCCTGGAGAAGGGCATGGCAAGCTGTTGCAGTATTCTTGCCTGGAGAATCCCATGGACAGAGGAGCCTGGCAGGCTACAGTCCATGGGGTCACAATGAGTTGGACATGACCGAGCAACTAACACATACACATGGCAAGTACTAATTTGTAGTTGACACTCCATTCCGACCTCTTTATTTACAGAGAGATGAAACAGACTCTGAGGGCCACGAGCCCAGAGTTGTGCAGCTCCTAGACCCTGTGGGTGTGGAAATGGGGCTTTCAGATTCTCGGGTTCCTCCTCCAACGCACACACATACCCATACCAACGCTAACCAGTTGCCCTGTGGTCCAGAGTTGTTTTCTTTTTCCTACATCATGTGTGGGTGCTAAGTGGCTTCAGTCATGTCCGACTCTGTGACCCTAGGGACCATAGCCCACCAGGCTCCTCTGTCCAAGGGATTCTCCAGAATACCGGAGTCGCCATGCCCTCCCCCAGGGCATCTTCCTGACCTAGGGATCCACAATGACAGAACCGAAAAATTAAGGTCTCCTAACTTCATCCGGGCTCTGCTTTCTCGTATGCTGTGGATCATCTCTCTGGACATTTCTTCCCCCAAAATCACTTTGCCTTTAGACATAAACTTCTTTTCAGCTGGTATCTTTATCTTTCTCTGGACTTCACAATACTCCCCTTGAAGAGCTAATTGGAAGAGTTCAAATAAAAGCTTAAGGAGTATTTTTTCATGGGTCTTGTCTAATGGCCATGATAGAAGACACAAATGTTTATCCCAGATTTTACATAAATATACATGTATCTTTTATAGGTACATAAATATGTATTTACATGTATTGGTGTGGTGTGTGTATGTGGTGGTGTTCCTTTGCTCTGTTGTGAACTTTTTGACCCCATGGACTGTAGCCCACCAGGCTCCTCAGTCCATGGGATTTCCCAGGTAATAATATTGGTGTGTGTGTGTGTGTATATAAGTGATCAACTGGAGCTGTCATTTTGAAGGTTCTAGCTAGGACATGGTCATTTAAGGTTAAGATTTTCCCATTTAACTTGTAACAGTCTGAGCAGTTGAGGAGCATTTTGTTATGGAGAAGCCACCATTATCACAAAGGGGCAGTAGAAAATCAAAAGAATGGACTGGCCCTGGCCTTCTGCAAACCCTGTAGATCATGTATAAAGTAGAATTTAACCAAGGCCACGTGTCCACCATAGCAACGAACGCCGGCTGGTGTGCACCTTGGATCACAGACAGTAAAGCCAGATGTAGTTGTGGATTCTGAGCGTGGCAGAGAGCCCCACGGAGCTCCTAGGACAACATGGGGCTCGATTTGTAAAGTAAGCACGGTGGTCAGACTGTGTAGATGTGGGAGCGAAGGATCTGAAGTCCTTGCCAGTTAACCAGATGTTATCAAAGAAAAAGGCATTCCAAAAAATTGTGACGTTTCAGCACTCAGCCCAAAGCGAGGATCGTGTTTGTAACCTCCTGCTATTTAAACTGATTAATAATTTACAGTAATGTGGACTCCAGCTTCTACTTAACTGTTCTTCAAAGGGCTGGAATCACATTTACCACCGTTTTATTTAATGTAGCCATGATTAATCTAGTGAGCAGTTATTTCCCAGTGTCTTCTGGGAGGGCGGGGCTTTGAGTAATTTGCAGCGATGTCAGGCTTACCACCTTCCTATCTTCTGAGCAAACTTGAAAGTAAATACATCTCGGCATTTTTCTTATCAGTTGCTTAAGTTTACAAAATTTAATTGAAAGGGTTTTGAACAAACGCCAGGCTGTCTCTCTGCTTAATGAAACCTTTTAAAAGAGGAGTTAATCTACTGCCTTGCACTTGTACCCAAGAAGTTGCTAAATTAATTTACTGACAAAGAGAATCAATCATCATAAATGGTGTTTAAACAATAGCAGGGACCCTGAAGCGTAATAAGGGGCTGGTATTGGGACAGCATGATTTATTTTATCATCTTGTTTGTGTTGTACCAGGTTAATGGCAGAAACCTCCTTTCAGTTGACTTTGATCGAACGACAAAGACGGAGAAGATCTATGATGACCACCGTAAATTTCTCCTGAGGATCGCCTACGACACGGCAGGGCACCCGACTCTCTGGCTGCCGAGCAGCAAGCTGATGGCCGTCAATGTCACCTATTCGTCCACGGGTCAAATTGCCAGCATCCAGCGAGGAACCACCAGCGAGAAAGTCGATTATGACGGACAGGGAAGGATAGTGTCCCGGGTTTTTGCTGACGGTAAAACCTGGAGTTACACATACTTGGAAAAGGTACGCTGCACCCAGAGAGGAAACATAGGAAAGCAATGATTGGTCTTTTCCAGCGTGCAAATTGCCCGGACGCACAGTGGGGAAGGGCGGGGCAGGAGGCGGGGCCACCGGTACTTGACTGAGTTCCATTTACTATTCTGAGCATCCATATGTAAGTCACAGCCTTAGAGCACGGAGGAATCTGCGCATCAGCCACGGTGTTTCTCCTTAGTACAGTTTGGCTCTCTGAGACCCTTTTACATGACTTACGCTGTAAACAAACACCACCACCGCCCACCTGCCAAGCTCATCCGTGGACAACATTCACACATTAGACCTTGAGCTTGTAAGTCATTTGTAAATCATCTCAGCACGAGCTTTTTCGTTTCAGAAAGCGCCTTACACATTCGCACAGTTAAAGCTGTCAGGTATGTGTCGTTCCTGGCAGAGCTTCGACATAACGGTAAAAAGCCCATAGATCCTATTTACGCATCAGTAACCGAAAGAAGCCAGTTTCTTAAGCAAGCCACATTTCTGGGCTTCCGGGCCGTCTCCCCTTTCGTCTGCACTGAAAGGGAACCCATGCTTAAGACAGTAACATGCTACCAAAAAAGATGCATTTACACGTGTGCAGGGCGCCAGGTTTCAGGTAGTGACCAGTGTTAAAAGGGAATGAAAGCAAAAGGAGGTATGGGGAGGACCACCTCCTTGTAATTCCTTTCTGAAAGAGACAGAATCCTGCAGAGAGCATCTTCATGAGGGGTTTCATTCCCCTTTGAGATGAAGGTTCGCCCTGGTTTTGAGTTCGGTGCCTCCCATTGCTCCCAGTGATCCTCTCCGCCAGCAGCCACAGGGCCACTGAGGCACGTGCCGCTCGCAAGCTCAGACTGCCCTTCCTCGACTGTGCGGAGTGACCTGTGTCCTCCACACACTCACATCTGCATCGCTGTGCCCCTCACGCACCCCATCTTGCTCTCCCCCAGAGGTGCTCTGGACCAGCCTCGTGCATGTAAGTCAGCTCAGATAATTCTAGACGAACTATACACAGACTCCTCTTCCTAAAGACCTGGTCAGGGAACTAAGATCTCTTGGCCAAAAATAAATTAATAAAATAAATTCCCGGACCCCCGACATTGAGAGTAGTGACCGTAATGTGACTGAAAAATCTTTAAAGGAAGCCAAGGGGCATACCATTGATAAGAGCCGCTGTCAAAGTGACCCAGCCGTAACAGAGATCACCTTCACGTATCGACAGGGGTCAGAAAAGCCAATGAGCACGTTCTCAGTATCTCTCCCAAATCCCTAAAACCCACCCAAACCATTTCCATTTCCTCACCAGGACAGGCATCCTAAGCCAACATGTATTCATGGCAAAGCAAGTAATATTTTACTACCTACGTGATTCTGCTACTGCTGCTAAGTCACTTCAGTCGTGTCCAACTCTGTGTGACCCCATAGATGGCAGCCCACCAGGCTCCCTGTCCCTGGGATTCTCCAGGCAAGAATACTGGAGTGGGTTGCCATTTCCTTCTCCAGTGCTTGAAAGTGAAAAGTGAAAGTGAAGTCACTCAGCTGTGTCCGACTCCTAGTGACCCCATGGACTGCAGCCTACCAGGCTCCTCTGTCCATGGGATTTTCCAGGCAAGAGTACTGGAGTGGGGTGCCATTGCCTTCTCCACACGTGATTCTAAGTGACTGCCAACAGGGTTCTGTGAATTCAGCAACGGTCCAGGCCTTCCTTGGAAGAACTCAAACTGTTAGCAACAAGTCTCAAGACACTGGTCACACAACCTGCACACAAAAATTGCCCCCAGATGTGTCCATGGAGGAGATCCTGCAGAAGCCTGAGTCAGACAAACTGCATTTGAAAAACAGCAGACGATAGGAGAAGCAGTAAGCCTAGACAAGGGGTTATGCGCTTTTATGTCAAAAGCAAAGAGTACATCCCGGTGTCAGGGGGAGAGGAGAGGGGGATCAGCTCCTAGTCTGACCATCCACCCAGTTCAGCCATCACTCCATTTGGTCTAACAGGGTTTAGAGGGAGCCTCCCAGAGGAAAGAACCGCCCGCTCTCTGTACCACTGCAGAGCTACCAAACCAGCCTCCGGGTTGACCTCTCCCTTGGCCTAATAAACTGTCTTTTGTCATTCTGAAATCACTTGAAGAATAAGCCAAGCTTACGTTGAGTCATATATTTATTCACCTCATAACTTAGCACCCAAGCAGTGTATAGCCCAGAAACCATCCTTACTGCACCTAAGGGACAAGTCAGATTTGGTTCTTACAAAAGGAAATTTCAGAATGCAGATTTCATTGTCATTTCAGATGTCATGTAAAGAATTTGCAAACAGAAAACCATCTCTGGATCCATATTCCTAATGAGAGCATTGACAGCTCTTGTTCACCAAGCGATTAACCAAGCAGTGTTGCTGATGATGCTTTATGTACACACAGTCCCTT
This sequence comes from Ovis canadensis, assembly GCF_042477335.2. NCBI lineage: Eukaryota > Metazoa > Chordata > Mammalia > Artiodactyla > Bovidae > Ovis > Ovis canadensis. The sequence goes on from NC_091270.1 coordinate 29,260,076, forward strand.
TAGGGGCTAATTTTATGTCTCTTCTTTATAAAATAAATATTTTGAATGCTTTGCTCCTCCTCCAAGTCCACTGGAAATTCAAGCATGATTTGAATGGCTCTTCCATGAAATGTTTGGGGAAAAGCCACCTTACTAAATAATTGCTAATTATGGACAGGACTGCACTTCCCATATGCTGTTTTCCCCATGAAATATTGTCTTTGAAGCAGCTTTGCTCATGCTTGTATTATGACTTATCCAGATCCATTGACAATCTGCTGCTTGGCTGTGAATGCCAGATACAAAAAAAAAAAAAAAGTCTGATCCTGACAGCCCATTATGAGAGTTGAGGCACTCAGTGCGAAACCGCTGGCAATTAAGCATCCAGGCAAATTAGGCAGGAAATCGTTAAGGACAGGGAAGGTCAAGGAGAACTCAATTAAAACAAAAATCATTTTCTCAGGCGGACTATTTTTGCGTCTTTGTGGTCACTACATCTACTTTTACTTCCCGCCCCCTCATTCGCAAATATCTGCTAATGGCATGCTCCCTCTTTGCAGTCCATGGTGCTTCTGCTCCATAGCCAGCGGCAGTACATCTTTGAATACGACATGTGGGACCAGCTCTCTGCCATCACCATGCCCAGCGTGGCTCGCCACACCATGCAGACCATCCGCTCCATCGGCTACTACCGCAACATATACAATCCCCCGGAGAGCAACGCCTCCGTCATCACCGACTACAATGAGGAGGGGTTGCTTCTGCAGACGGCTTTCCTGGGGACCAGCAGGAGGGTCTTATTCAAGTATCGAAGGCAGACCAGGCTCTCAGAGATCTTATACGACAGTACGCGGGTCAGTTTCACTTACGATGAGACGGCGGGAGTCCTCAAAACAGTAAACCTCCAGAGCGATGGTTTCATTTGCACCATTAGATACAGGCAGATCGGCCCCCTGATTGACAGACAGATCTTCCGCTTCAGTGAAGACGGGATGGTGAACGCGAGATTCGACTACAGCTATGACAACAGTTTTCGGGTGACCAGCATGCAGGGTGTTATCAATGAGACTCCCCTGCCCATTGACCTCTATCAGTTCGACGACATTTCGGGCAAAGTGGAGCAGTTCGGAAAATTCGGCGTCATCTATTACGATATTAACCAGATCATCTCCACAGCTGTCATGACTTACACAAAGCACTTTGATGCCCACGGCCGGATCAAGGAGATTCAGTATGAGATATTCAGGTCGCTCATGTACTGGATTACAATTCAGTATGACAACATGGGTCGGGTAACCAAGAGAGAGATTAAAATAGGGCCCTTCGCCAACACCACCAAGTACGCTTATGAGTATGACGTCGACGGACAGCTCCAGACAGTCTACCTGAATGAAAAAATCATGTGGCGTTATAACTACGACCTGAATGGGAATCTCCACTTGCTGAATCCGAGTAGCAGCGCGCGGCTGACCCCGCTCCGCTATGACCTGCGAGACAGGATCACCCGGCTGGGTGACGTTCAGTACCGGTTGGATGAGGATGGGTTCCTGCGCCAGAGAGGCACCGAGATCTTCGAGTACAGCTCCAAGGGCCTTCTGACCCGCGTCTACAGTAAAGGCAGCGGCTGGACGGTGATCTATCGTTACGATGGCCTGGGGAGGCGCGTGTCCAGCAAGACCAGTCTGGGACAGCACCTGCAGTTTTTCTATGCGGACCTCACTTACCCCACCAGAATTACTCATGTCTACAACCACTCGAGTTCAGAGATCACCTCCCTCTATTATGATCTCCAAGGACATCTCTTTGCCATGGAAATCAGCAGCGGGGATGAATTCTACATCGCATCAGACAACACAGGGACACCCCTGGCTGTTTTCAGTAGCAACGGGCTTATGCTCAAACAGATTCAGTACACCGCCTATGGTGAGATCTATTTCGACTCCAATATTGACTTCCAGCTGGTAATTGGATTTCACGGTGGCTTGTATGACCCACTCACAAAATTAATCCATTTTGGAGAAAGGGATTATGACATTTTGGCAGGACGGTGGACAACACCTGACATAGAAATCTGGAAAAGAATTGGGAAGGACCCAGCTCCCTTTAACCTGTATATGTTTAGGAATAACAACCCAGCAAGCAAAATCCATGATGTGAAAGACTACATCACAGGTAAGCAGAATTGTTTTTCCTTCAAGTACTGAGTTAATCACTGAATCCATAAAATAACTGCTGGGGGTTTAACTTGATGCCTTTCTCCTGCAAAATCAAATGTCTTAAAAAAAAAATCGAATGTCTAATGTTTTCAATGAAACCAAGGAGAACCCAATAGAGGGACACTGGGACATAGTCTGTTACTTCCTATTCTGCCAGCCAGCGCACAAGACCACAGATTTCCTGAAATGACATGGAATCTAGGCATGCCATTTGAAGGGAAGGGACATGGGGGGGGGGGGGGCGGGGTTGCGGAAAACATGACCTTGAAGCCCCCAAACTGGAGTTCCAATCTGAATGCCTCTCCAACAACAGGTCATGTGCCTTTTAGACAAGTCACATGACTTTATGAGTCTGTTTCCGCAACAATAAAATGGGGATAGCAATCCTACTTTGTGGTATAAAATACAATAACATGCAATTCTGCTTTAAGTAGTAGTAGAAAAAAAGTGAAAGTGTTAGTCACTCAATGGTGTCCGACTCTTTGGACCACCATGGACTGTAGCCCACCAGGGTCCTCTGTCCATGGGATTCTCCAGGCAAGAATACTGGAGTGGGTAGCCATCCCCTTCTCCAGGGAATCTGCCCTACCCAGGGATCAAACCCAGGTCTTCTGCATTGCAGGCAGATTCTTTACCATCTGAGCCACCAGGGAAGCCCAAGCAAAACTCTAGTTCTCTGAAATAAGCTTCATTACTGTTTATTGAGGTAACACTGCTTTATAACATTGTATGTTTCATGTGTACAACATTACATTTCTACTTCTGTATACACTACAGTGTACCATCCAAAACTTATTCAACATCTGTCACCAGAAAGCTGATGCCCTTAATCCACTTTGTCCTTCCCCCCATCTCCTTCCCCCCGGGTAGCCACTACTACTCCGGTCTCTACTGCATGCTTGGTTTGATCATTTGTTTCAGAGGAATTAGGGAAATACCCTGGGGGTCCAATGGTTAAGACTCTACACTTTTGCTGCTGGGGGCCCGGGGTTCAATCCCTGATCAGGAAACTAAGATCCCATACACCATGTGGTGCAGCAAAAAAAAAAAAAGTTATGCAAGTGAAATCATACAGTATTGGCCTTTCTCCATCTGACTTACTTCACTTTGCATAATACTCTCAAGATCCATCCGTGTTGTTACAAATGGAAAGATTTTATTTTTTGCGACTAACATTCCATTGTGTGTGTAGGTATGTATAGGCATACACCGATTCTTCCTTATCCATTCATCTATGGATAAGCACTTAGGGCGTTTCCTTATCTTGACTATTGTAAGAATGCTTCAGTGACACAGAGGAGCGTGTATCTTTTCAAATTAGTGTTTTTGCATTTGGGGGATAACTAGCCAGAAGAGAGACTGTTGGATCACATGGGAATTCGGGTCTTAGCTTTGTGAGGAGCCTCCATCCTGCTTTCCTTGGTGGCTGCACAAGTTTACGCTTCTACCCACAGTCCACAGGGCTTCCCTTCAGCGAGCGGAGATCTCCACTCATCCTCGGCCCCAGGGACGCTGAGCCCTTCTGTTTCCACTTTATTCCTGAGTTACACTGCCATAATTAACCCCCTTGTTTATGCTTCCTAGAGGAAGGTTATTCCCCGTTTTCTTTTTCTGTGTTTGGTTTGGTTTGGGGTTTCCTGTTTTGTTTTTGCCTCGTGTTAGATGCTCCGTCTGGCTGTCTCTCTCCTTGTTCAATAGTTGAAGCATGCCAGGATGTTCTGTCTTCTCAGTTCTCAGTACAGCTCTCAAAATACTGCCCCTGTTCATTTCACATCTGCTTCCCGCTTCCGCAGACTGTCTCCAGCTTCGCCTAGCTCTCTCCCCAACGAACCCGCTCCAAGTCCCTGCTGTCAGCATCCTGACTCAGCAACACCCAAATGGGTATTCTCCTTCAGGGTTCCCCAGTACACATCTGCATTCATGTCCCAGTATCTGGGCACTAACCTTCAGCATGTTAAGAGCCTCTGATTTCTCACTGCTTCACAGACAGCGTTCATAGTAGGAGTACCTCTAACCCCATTCAAAAATTTCCTCTAAAACATAAACCATGCCCCCCTCCAATCTTATGCACATGCACACACATATATCACTTCTCTCCTACGCAACAAACTTGGGGTTTTTCTCTCTCCACCGCCACCACCACCAGCCTTCCATTTAAAATAGGGATGGGACTTCCCTAGTGGTTGAGTGGCTTAGAATTTGCCTCCCAGTGCAGGTGACTCTGGTTCGATTCCTGGTCGGGGAACCAGGATCCTGCACGCCCTGGCACAGCTAAGTCCTCTTGCCATAACTAGACAGCTCAGGCCACAGTGAAGGCTCTTGAGTGCCACAACCAAGACCAAATAAATAAATATTGGCCAAATAAATAAATATTTTTTTAATTTAAAAAAGAGGGAACATACCACTAAGTTTATAGCCTATATGATGCCTGCAGAAAGGGACCTGCCAGCCTGACAGAGAGGTGTGAGTTGGTGCCCTGGAGAAGGAATCAGGGAGCAAGTGACCTCCATCATTCCAACGAGCAGTCCCCCACTGCTTATTTAAGAGGTGTTGACAGTGGCTGCCCGAGAGGCTGGCAACCCACCGCTCCTGAATTCATCCTCTCCTAGCAACATGGACACCAGGGAATGCCACAGCAGCATTTTTTGAAAAACATCAAAAGAGAGATGGAACAGCATAAAATATATTAGGTGAAATGCAATTTCAAATTTTCCAGCAATGTGCTTAATATATAAAATAATCTACACCCAACTGTACTCATAAAGCTGCAAGCCTGCTGAGTAGTTCTGTAACAGTATAACCTCCAGAATAGAATAAAAGCTTTATTCTCAGTGTAATGGCTTTTGGAGTCACATGGCAATATTTTAAAATACCATCTTAAAGGTTTCCAGCTTCTCTCCCTTAAAAGTTTGTCTCCACCTGTGTGCAGTGAGCCTTTGAAGTCAGAACTGATGGGAATCAGAACTTCCGTGCCCTCGGCCAGCTTTTGGCATTCATCTTTGATTAAGAGTTGACTGTTGATTTTCATACACTCGATGTGGGGTTTTTATTAATAGAAAATGGGTGGTGGAAACTTGCATATCCTTGGGCAGCCACTTTGGAATGCTAATAACACAGGACTTCTAGTTAAGACCAGCCTTCACTAACTACAGATGTCATTTGTGTTCAACAACCATGTCTCTTTCACACTGCTAGGCATTGTTATTCAACTTTAAAAAAAAAAAAATACTTATTACCAGCATGGGTTGCAACTTCCAGGTGGGACTGGGTACTCATCTGTCTAAGTGAGTCTCTATTATCCACACTGTCTGTAGCCCTTGCCTCACTTCCTTCTGCTACTGAAGGTATTTTTACCATGTCTGAAAATAGTGTTTTTAATTGTAGGGCAGAGGCAAACAGGAGCTCTTGCTCAGGTTACCATTTGTGAAGGCGGGGTTTTCAGGTAAGGGTCTCAGGGTGGGAAAGCACAAAGTGAACTCGGAAGCCTTTCATTTTGGACCTTCTTTTCCTAGATGTTAACAGCTGGCTGGTGACCTTTGGCTTCCATCTGCACAATGCTATTCCTGGATTCCCTGTGCCCAAATTTGATTTAACGGAGCCTTCTTACGAACTCGTGAAGAGTCAGCAGTGGGATGATATACCGGTAAGAGACAAAAAGCGAAACTATGAAGGGTGACAAAGGGCTTGCCTGTGCCTTATAGTCCCCTGTTTAATCAGACTCCCTGGGGACCAAAGACTTTTTTTTTTTTTTGACTCAGGAAAGAAAGCACCACTTCTGTCTTGCATTTCTGTTCAGCAGACCAGGGGCCTGTGAAACAGGCTTCAGTCTGCTTTTAGTGATGCTAATAAAAACAGAAAGACATTATCAAACAGTAATAAAATATGAAAGCTCGTTGTTGAGTGCAGGGCTTCTACAGAGAACCCCAGGAATGCACATTTATAAGATTCGGGACCTTAAGGCAAAGATACAATAAACAGGAGGACAGGGAATTCATGTTACAAATTAGCAGCTCACCAACAATGCCACAAAGTTCTACTTCTTTAAAATGTTAGCCATGTTTTCAAGGGAAAAAGATTAAAAATAAAATGGCCTCCGGTAAAGCTCCACCTACCACTAGGTGTTTATGAAATTTTCCTGAAACTAACAGACCAGGAAGCCTGGAACCTTTCTGAGAAATAAAAGGAGAAAGAATGGAAAATTGCGAAATCAAAGCTGCCATTTCACAAAATGACACTTTTTAATTCCCACCATTCAGAGATCAGAAAGCAATGCAACAACAAAATATCAGAATTTCTAGCTTAAAGCAAAAATAATTAAAGATCAAGAAACTGGGTTACCCCATAATGATAAGAAGAGAGCACAGTGTTTCTTAGATTAATTTCCCCCCTTGAGCAATTTCCTATAATCGCAATAACTCAAAACAAAAAGGCAAGCCTGGCTAAAACACACATACACATACACACAAAGCCAATACCTCTGCTTTCTGGTACATGTTTCATACTTAACTTAAAAGCAATTCCTTTCTCAGATGTCACCTTCACATTTAAAAGGCAAAACCCATTCAGTTTCCGGGACCTGGGAGCCATTTTAACATTGCTAATTGCAAATATACCTGCACTGATCAAGTGCCATGAAGACATCCCTAAGTTTGCTAATACCTTTGAGCAGCTAATAACTGCAGATGACTTTCCAACATGTCTGAAAACAGTTAAGTCATACTGTACAAATGGATTTGCCACCTTTTTTCCTAGGCAGCCTTTTCCATACAGTTCAGGTTCTCTGTCACAAGAAGTGCACCATAAGGACAGCTTAGGGAATCGCCAGCAAAGACATCAAGGATGCCTGGAGAATAGAAAACAAATGTGTCTTTCACCGCTGCAAACGAAACACGTGCTTCCAATTGGGGAAAATGCTGGCCAGAGGAACATCTGGTAGTCTAAGAGATGCCTAAGATGTCCCCAATTGAAAACCCTTGTGAATGCAGAAGGCCCACTGTCCCTCAGTCTGCAAAAAACAAATGTTTTCCTAAAGCGATAAACACTCGTTGACAGCTGTCTGCCCACTGTGTGCTCATCCTGGCCCATTTCAGTCCGTCAGTTATACAGTCAAATTCAGCTGAAAGCTCTGTTCACTGGGAGACAGTACAGAGTTTACCTAAATTAAAGCACACGCCTGTAAGTAAATTAAAAGCATGTGCTTTAAAGTGGGACTTTAGCTTAAAGTGGGACTGGGTGATCCAACTGGAGCCCCCCCCAGGCTTTGCAACCTTCCTCTGCATTTTGACACTTTCTCACCAACCTATGGAGAAAACTGGGAAGGACCATCTGGTAAGCTGGTTCCCCAAATGGGGTGAGCCTGGGAAAAGGGTATCTAGAAACAGAAAGAGAAAAGGCAAAAACCTGAATATTTTGCCCACCTTCATGTGTGCGGACTAAGTCGCTTCAGTCTTGTAGCTGCTTTGCAACCTTTTGGACTGTAGCCCACCAAGTTCCTCCGTCTGTGGGATTTCCAGGCAAGAACACTGGAGTGGGTTGCCATGCCCTCCTTCAGGGGATCTTCCTGGCACATGGATCTGAACCCAAGTCTCCTGCAAATCCTGCATTGCATGCGAATTCCTTACCACTGAGCCACCAGGGAAGCCCATTTCACCCACATTAGAAACTAAAAAACTCTTGACACATACCTGATGGAGTTACCTCTTTTTACCTTTCAAAACATATTGGGATCAACTTGAGGGCAGCAGGGTCTTGAGTGCATTCCTCCCCCCAGGGTTTTTTAGCCTTTTCATTTCTAAAGAACCTGCTGCTGCTGCTGCTGCTGCTGCTGCTGCTGCTGCTGCTGCTGCTGCTGCTGCTGCTGCTGCTGCTGCTAAGTCGCTTCAGTCGTGTCCGACTCTGTGAGACCCCATAGACGGCAGCCCACTAGGCTCCCACGTCCCTGGGATTCTCCAGGCAAGAACACTGGAGTGGGTTGCCATTTCCTTCTCCAATGCATGAAAGTGAAAAGTGAAAGTGAAGTCACCCAGTCATGTCCGACTCTTAGGGACCCCATGGTCTGCAGCCTACCAGGCTCCTCCGTCCATGGGATTTTCCAGGCAAGAGTACTGGAGTGGGGTGCCATTGCCTTCTCCGTCTAAAGAACCTACTGAGGTTTTAATCAACAACCCCCCGCCACCCCCCGCCCCACTCCCCCGCGTTTCATTTCTGCCCAGAACTGGAGCACCCCCCAGAAGCCTGGCTCCCTGGGGCCAGAAGAGCCCGACTGTTCTCTAACCCATCCTGTGGGTCTGTTTCTCTCTGCAGCCCATTTTTGGAGTCCAGCAGCAAGTGGCGAGGCAGGCCAAGGCCTTCCTGTCCCTGGGGAAGATGGCCGAGCTGCAGGTGAGCAGGCGCAAAGGCAGCGGCGCGCCGTCGTGGCTATGGTTCGCCACGGTCAAGTCGCTGATCGGCAAGGGCGTCATGCTGGCCGTGAGCCAGGGCCGCGTGCAGACCAACGTGCTGAACATCGCCAACGAGGACTGCATCAAGGTGGCGGCCGTGCTCAACAACGCCTTCTACCTGGAGAACCTGCACTTCACCATCGAGGGCAAGGACACGCACTACTTCATCAAGACCAGCACGCCGGAGAGCGACCTGGGCACTCTGCGGTTGACCAGCGGCCGCAAGGCGCTGGAGAATGGCATCAACGTGACCGTGTCACAGTCCACCACCGTAGTCAACGGCAGGACTCGCAGGTTCGCCGACGTGGAGATGCAGTTCGGCGCGCTGGCACTGCACGTGCGCTACGGCATGACCCTGGACGAGGAGAAGGCGCGCATCCTGGAGCAGGCGCGGCAGCGCGCGCTCGCCCGGGCCTGGGCGCGCGAGCAGCAGCGCGTGCGCGACGGCGAGGAGGGCGCGCGCCTCTGGACGGAGGGCGAGAAGCGGCAGCTGCTGAGCGCCGGCAAGGTGCAGGGCTACGACGGGTACTACGTACTCTCGGTGGAGCAGTACCCCGAGCTGGCCGACAGCGCCAACAACATCCAGTTCCTCCGCCAGAGCGAGATCGGCAAGAGGTAACCCCCGGGCCGGCGGCAGGGAGGCGCGCGCCGCCGCCACCACCCCTGCGGGGACCGAGCCGGCGGGGCACCACTTGCCCCTCCAGCCCCAGCACCGCCCCATTCCCCCACCTCTGCTCAGATCTGTCTGTAGCACAATCCGAGGGGGACTCTCCGGCACCGAAGAGCCTTCCGGGAGAATCAGACTGCTATTTTAAAAAATCTACAAAAAGAAAACAAAAGACTTCCTTCTGAATGACCTTAAAAGGTGATCGGCTTTAAAGAATATGTTTACATATGCATATCACTGCACTCAGTTGGACTGAAAGTATTCCAAGGAAAAACAGATCATTAAAGAAAGTGGCCCAAACCTTTTGCTTCTGGGCCATCTTGTTCTCTGAGGCACTGTATCTGACGAAGGTAGAAAGGCATACAGTGTTTCCAGGTATTACCGTTGTCGACCTTTGCTTACAAAAAAGTAGTCTCTCTGCATAGGATGTGATAAATATCTGTTAATTTTAAAATGTGGGGCAAAGTTACTGTTTCTAGACAACCCAACTGCTTTCCCTGTGCTGGTTTGTAAAAGGACATTGGCACATGTGACTTCTGCTGCCAGGGCGGGGATTTCTAAGGAATTTTACAATGCTTATGTGGTTTGCCTTGGGGGGAAGAAAACTGGCAAATAGAACCCTTGTCACTGATAAGCAAAGGAAACCCTGATTTTTTTGTAAATTATGTGAGACAAGTTGTTTATGGATTTTTATATGAATTACAATTTACTGTACATCAGATATTAGTCTCAGAGGAGTTAATTTATGTAAAGTGTTTAAAAAGTTTATACTTAAAAAATAAAACGATAAAAACATGTGAACTGTGTGATTTTTTTAAAAGGATTGCACCTTTTGTTATCTGTTATAGCTGTACAGTATAAATTATTATATTGTAGAGATATAACGACTTATGCCTATAATGTCCAGAAGTGTTAATATTTTTGTATTAGGTTTAAAAAAAAAAAACGTGCAACTTTCTATCACTAGATGGATAGACTGTGCGATCCTACGTGGGTGGCTAATCAGAGACCTTCTCCTTTCTCCTCCTCCTCTTTTTCATCAGGCCAGTGTCCTCAACCATTATCAGCTAAGAGGCACGGTAGAAAACGAAGGCTGGTGGAATGTAACGGAAGCCACGAAACACAAACCCAAAAATACATAAAACAGCGCAGGAGGCACTGTCCCTCTCTCCGCCCCTAAAAAGTCTATGGGGGAGTTGATACCATTAACCCCAGGGTTTTACTGTTACCTTCCTGGGAGCCTCTTTTCATGATGGAGGCGCAAGAGCCCCATCAGATGCTTTGTGAGCAGGAAAGGAGCTGATGTAGTTAGTCGTCACCTTAAGCATGTCTTAAGATCTCCGCAAGCTAGCGGAAACCGAGCAGCGTGAGACATCCAGACAGGGAAGGTCAGGGTCACTCAGCTAGTCTCGAGTTTGGACCCTCAGGTCACAAAGAGGGACATAAAGGGGAGATCAAAAGCTCCTGTAAGCCCAGATGACCCAGCCAACTCGGAGCTGGTTTGAATGGCAGCCTCTGCTCCATCTCGGGGAAGCTAGGGGTGGCGGTCCGCTGGAAGTGAGCTGAGAGCTGTGCCCTCCTACCGCCCGCGTGCAGGTGCGCCAAGCATCTGCACTTCCTTGCGGCTCAGCCACTCTGGCACGTCTCTTTCGTGAGCACTAAATTCAGCCACAAAAATATTTTTAGAAAATCTTTCTCAGTTCATCGAGCTATAGTACACACTGTTTTCCTCTATGTACAATGGTGATAAAACTTAGCAAGTGAACATGTCGTAAATATAAAGGTTCAAGTGATGTATTGAAAGTTAATTTTCTAACTGCTATGTATCACATACTCTAAATTGCACAGTAGGCGTGTTTATTAAACAGATGGGCTGGGAAAGTTTCAAAATAGCTACTGAATTTACAGTATCAGTGCTATCACTGTCTTTGTGTATTTGGTAGAGCATACCGAAGTAATTAATCTTCTAATGAATGCTGATATTTTATTAGAATGAAAGCACAGATTAGCAGTAATATTTTTTATCCTGGAAATCCTCTGGCGAGTATTATGAAGCCCCAGTTTAGACAACTCTGAGATTTCAAACCACACAAACATGGCTCTGTTTTACATTTTATTTTCTAACTGTTAACTTAGGTGTTTGCAGTTCTGTTCCATGGCATTTCTGCAGGGCTGTATTTAGCATGCTGTGAGTACTTTTGGTTGAAATAGGCTCTGAGTCTACATTCTCAGAAATATTTCAGATGTATTGACCATGAAAAAAGCTTGTACCACATGACGGAAGTGAAATCATAACCTTATCCTCCTCTTGACGTGGACTGGTCCTTCACACTGGCACCGATAAATAACAGATTTGGAGTCTTCTCCTGGTGCTTATTTTAGGTGAAGTCAAATCAACCCAATTAGTGTCTTGTTAGTGGGTATAATGAGCCTATTTCTTTCTAAAAAGACTTGTGATCTGGACATGCTTTTACAAGAAATAGTGACCTTGGGGAATATGTAAACAAAAGACCTTTTTCTAAGAGTTGGGAGGGTGGGAAGGGGCTGTATAATGAGAAGAATTAGCTTACAAAAAAAGAAATTGATATTCAAAGTATTTTAGGCAAAGCCAGTCAAAATGCTTTCATGATATTTTGAGATGTAAATTTTGTCTGATTTGTATTGTTCTTTTCATTTGCCTTCTTAACTTTATATGTGACCTGAATTTTCCATAACTTGATGACTATAGATTGCATCTAGGCATTCCAATAAAAGCCAACCCAATGTGTGTGTGTTTTATATATATTTTTTAAAAATATCTTGGGCCAGCCAGGATTCCTTTTGTGTTTTGGGGGTGGAAGATGCAAATAGATGCAGTTGTTGGGGTACTGATTTCTCTGCAACCCAGTTGATCATACCTTTTATTTTCTTTTCTAATTGTGGTGTCCGCTGGCCAGACAGCCTGTTCATCAGTGTGCAATTCACAGAAAACTCTGTCCATGGCCTAGTTTAGAAAAAACGTTAAATGTACCCTTACAAAGCCAAACCGTATCACCGTGAAGGAGGAGGAGGAAAAAGATGCTGCCCATTACTCCTTGAGAGCAGGCCCCATTCCTGTGATCCTGGCAATAAGTGCTTAATTAAAACACTTGATTAGAATAATCAGTTTGGGCCTGATAGTCTCCTAGCCTCCTGGAGATGTCTAAATCTACATATAGACCGCCTGATTAGGGGATGCTTAGATCAGCAGTTTCAGCCTGGCCAGCCAAGGCTTTGATTTTAGTCTGAAAAGGCAGGCTTCATCATACTTGCTTTGTAGTGACAACCTCAACCTGATAACATGTTGATCCAGGAAGAATCAGGTCACTCCACTCAGCCAAAGGGTCTGTTTTTTTTTTTCTCCTCTTATTAGAGATTAACCCTCAAATGAGGAGGGGGGGGGGGCACAAAAACACACGCGAATTGCTGCTTTCATTTTCCACACCACTTTCCCCAGAGGTCATGTCTGAATGAATGCAAAGAAAAATGTAGGCAAAAATTGTTTCTTTGTAGCAGAATTTTCTGGGCATGGAATACGCAGCTGCGCCTCCTGTGAGATGCGCCTTCAGATGTTAACGTGCTGCACACGTGACATAATCACTGGATGTGGTTTTAAGTGACGGACCCACACATACGTATGACGCCTTCTCTAAACACCAGTCCCCAAGCACTTTAAAGATGATGGGAGGTTTCTGTCTTTGATGCCGCCCTAACCATGCCCACCACACTCTCTGTGGACCACCTTTTCCTTCTCCTTCTGTCTTAGCCTGCTCCCAAACGAAGCTGCTTCTCTCACCTGCTGAGCAGGAAATCTGTTATTCGAGATGCTCTAGAATTGGAGGACTCTGAAAGAGGCAGCAGGAGGGCGCTGGTCCACATCGCACCCTGTCTGTGGCCAAAGCCACCTGGGCAGCGCCCACAGCAGCACGCTTGCCTGAGTTCAGAGGAGGAGGAGGTCCCCTTGGGCCAGAATCTGCCTCCCTGCCCGCCTGGGTTGCTATCTGCGCTCCTGCGGAGTGGAGTCGGCCCACCCAGGGGCAGCCTTGAAGGGCCACAGAGCTCTTCCCAGTCCTCCGGTACCCAGATTCCACCCCACTTTCCTTCCAAGAGGGGAGCTGACTCCAGCACCCTGTGAAATGCATCAAATTCTAGAAGTGGGAGCCGAAAGGCACTTAGAGACGTGTGAGCGAGTTGCCCAGGTTCACAGAGGTGGCTCAAACCCAGGTGAACAGAGATGCCAGCTAGTACCCTCCACTGTAGCCCACAGACTCCCAGGAACGTGCGTGCTCAGTCATGTCCGACTCTTTGCAACCCTATGGACCGTAACCCTCCAGGCTCCTCTGTCCCTGGGATTCTCCAGGCAAGAATACTGGAGTGGGTTGCCACGCCCTCCTCCCAGGATCTTCTCAACTCAGGGATCAAACCCGTGTCTCACGTCCCCTGCATCGGCAGGTGCATGTTTACCACTGGCGCCACCTGGGAAGCCCCCTCCCGGCACCACCACCCAGGAAATGCGACAGACACGCCTTGCCACCACCAGTCCCTCGGGGCATGAGTCTTTCCAAAGCTGCCATAATTCAGAGTCCTGACAAGCGTTTTTCAATATATAAAGATGCCCTAGACCCTCCGACAGGGCACATGTGTTGAGTTCCCCACCACCTGCCAATATTTCCAGCTCCTCAGCCGGCCTCACCTTGGATGAGAAAGTCTGCCATGCGGTGTTAATGACTTCCTCACTTCTAAAGCGATTTATAAAAGAAAGACCATAGATTTGCATACACGCTCATGTTAAACTCTTTATCAAGTTTTCCCTAAGTGATTTATAAATTCAGCTTTGGTTATCCTACCAAGGCAATGAAAAATTAAAAATTAGTTATAAGTCACTATTACCCACTTGAAGGACAGAGTTAAGCCAGAGTCCCAAAGACACAGTGATAAACCATTCACGTTTCCTGCCTTGTAATTTAAGCCACATGATGAACATCCTCTCTCGCCAGAGTTCTTATTTGCTATTCACCACCTCTGCAAGCATGGTCTCTTGACGTCAGTTAATTACGAATTACTTTTAGGTAAAGTGAGTAAACCTTTTCATGTATGCACAGACTTAAAACTCCGTCATAGAGGAATAGAAGATTCTTAGAGTCTCGTATGTAGCGAATTTGCTATAAATGGATCGTAAGCCTAGAGTAACATCATTATTCAGTTTAGAGTTAATGGGTTCCACAAAGCGAATTCAATAAATCCTTCTGGGACCTAAGCTAAGGAAAATTAAAAATTAGAAGCATAAATTGTGATTTCTGGGGCAAGGCGGTGGAGGAACATTTCAGCCTTCCTGCTCCTAAGGTGAATCATGAGCTGGGCGCTAACCACAGCGTTCAGCCTGCACTGGGAAGGGAAATCGCCTTCTTTTTACACATGTGCAGAGAATTCCTGAATTCCACCCACAATGGCTCTTTCTGTCCAGCCTAACTTGCTTCCTAGAACTGACAGGATTTATGAGCCATCCACAGGGTCACAGTGAATTCTGTAAAATTTTCACATGTTAACTTTATCAGTGAGCCGTGAGGGGAGCAGAAATACCCAAGGAGTGAAAATGACTCATTCTCTGATGTGAAAGGCTGAAAATGGAACAGTGGAGAATATAAGGAACACACCAAAGGCTCTGGTGGACCTGGAGTTCTATCACAGAAGTGATTAACGACCACAGAGGTGAAGAAAGAGTCCTACCCAAATTTTCCTCCACAGTGAATGTGAGGGAGATTGTAGAATAGCTGCTCCACAGAACACCAGGAAAACCATCCCCAGGACTCATCCATGATGCTCTTCCAGGGAAGGCAATTTCTCTCTCTCTCCTTCTCCTCCTCCTCCCCTCCCCCTCCCCTTCTTTTTTCTTCTCCCCATCATTTCTCTCTCTCTCTCTTTCACTGGATTTACCCTTTACCTCCTGGTAGAACCTGTCTAGGTTGCAACCACTTAGGCTGTATCTAATGAGATATCTTTCTAAGGCTTAGAAAGTGTTAGTCACTCAGTCATGTCCAACTCTGGGACCCCATGGAATGTAGCCCACCAGGGTCCTCTGTCCATGGGATTCTCTAGGCAAGAATATAGAAGTGCATTGCCATTCCCTTCTCCAGGGGGATCTTCCCAACTGGGGGTTGAACCTGGGTCTCCTGCATTGAAGGCAGATTCTTTACCATCTGAGCCACGTGGCTAAGGAAGGCTTAGAAGGAAAACCCATATGTCTCCCTTCGTAGACCTGATGGACTTTAAATAATAACCCAGGATATCACACAGGAAAGTAGAGTTCTTTGTCCCCAGCTTGCTTACTTACAAAAGGTTATAAACAAGCAGATTTTTAAATCTCCTCACTTCAGCTATGGCATGATTTCTAGTCTTGGCCCTACAGCAAAAAGAAAGAGCGAGCAGGAGGCCCTGGGTTGGGGGGCGGGGGGTGGGGGTTGTTTATCCTCTGCGGACAAGCATGGACACGCACCACCGCAGAACAGAGAGCAGAGGCAGAGACGACGCAACAGGAGAGGCTGGTCCAGGCCGCCCGGCTCACAGGGACGCAGCACCCTTCCCTTGCTCTTTTGCCTTCCCATCAAAACCAGAGCTCTGGTCCTGCAGGAATGGAAAGCCACCTCAACATATGGACAAGGACCCTTCAGCAAGGACCCCTCCTCCTCCTCCTGAACCCCAAGGAGGGACCAGGTTAGGGAGGACTTGGGGACCCCGGGGCTCTTCCCGGACCACCCTCCGGGTGATGGCTTCCTCCCAGGTACTTTTGGAGAAGGTTTCTAGCGCCCCCTAGTGATGGGCATCTCAGGCGAGGACCAGGAGGGACGCCCACGCGCGTCCTGGGGACCAGAAACCACCAGCCCGACCCCTCTCCCGGGTGAGGCCAGTTCCAATTAGCCTCTATTTTTCCATCTTTGCTCTACGCACGGAGTTTCACACATAAAACAATTACTTCTGCTTCACGCACCACCTCACTGAGGCCCGGTCCTCGCAAAAAATCGCTCCCGTAAGATTTCCCTTCCCGTCAAGCAGAAACTTTGTCAAACAATGTTCCTCTCGCTTCGCAGATCAAAATAAGGCCCTTCCTCCCAGGAATTGTCCGCGGGCTGTTTGAGTTTTGCAGCCCCCCAAAAACAGTGGTTTCTGAGCTATCACATCGTTTCCCTTTTACTTTTCATGTTTGAGCAGTCCTGTCGCTCTGAAGAATTTCCCAGAAGGACAGATGCTTTAAATGCAGAGTGGCGTTTTTATTTCCGAGGGAGCCAGGCTCCCTCAGCCCTTCGGCTGAGGCCTGAGCTGGGCCGCCCCCAGGGTGGACCGTCCACCTCCCCCACCTGCCGGCCCCACAGTGACCGCTGAGGGGGAGGACCTAGGGTTCAACCTTCTTGTCCCACATTGTCCCCCCCAGAGGAGCTGATGGACGCTGCTTTTACCCAGCAGCCTGGACTGGTGTCCTGGCTTCAGAAACACTCCTCGGCTGGAGCCCACTGTCATTCCTGGAGGCCTGTGGGGACCCAACGCATAAGCAACACTTTCTTTTCCCTACCCAAGCACTCGCAGAAATGAGAAAGACGATTAAAGCTGGCATGTGAAAACCACAGGATCACCTTAGATAAAGACCAAGACGGAGGATGTAGTTTCATGTGAAAAGCCAGACGGATGCCGGAACTAGGCAAAGAAAAGACCTGCACTCGGCTGCTGGTTCTGACCCGGGGCGGCCCCCGCCATCAGGGTGGGGGCAGTGAGGCCCAGGTCTCCCTACCAGTGCCCACCAGGCATGAGACCTCACTCACACACACGCATACACTCACGCACACACTCACGCACACACTCACACACACACACACACAGGAACCGAGCAGGCAGCCGCATGCTGCCTGCAGCCTCATGGCTCCCAAACACAGTGCTTCACCCCTCTGGGCCTCTATCAAGCGCCCCCTTCCTGCTCTGACACCCACGGGGATTTTTGGTGGCTGCTTCAGAAACGAGTCCTAAAACCCAAGTCCTCACCTCGTCAGCAGACTGCCAGCCGTCCAGATGAGGAGGGTCTGTTTCATACATCTGTTTCCCAACCCCAAACCCCCGCCACCCTGCAGGAGTGAACGGGTCAGAGCCAGAGCTCTGGACTCTGGGATGGCCGCCCCTCCCCAGTCCTCTGTGGCTTGTTAAGATGCTCTTGTAAATCACAGGATGCAGGCCTCGCGGCAATCCAGGCTCTTTCTGCAGCCTCGCCAGTTAGCGTTCTCGGTCTTCAGACTCAGCGAGGCCCTGGCTGGGGTGGGGGCGGATGGGGGCAGCAGAGCTGGTGGGAGCCCTGGAGCAGCAGACAAGAACCAGAGGGTCCTAAGTTGCCAGACCCCCTGCTGTGTCTGTGCCTCAGTTTCTCCATCTTTAAAATGGGCCCAGCCCTCTGTCCCTAAGCAGATCCTTCTCAGGCTCCCCTGACCAAAAGGGCTGTGTGTCTCTGTGTGTGTGTCTGTGTACACACCTGTGTGACAGAGACAAAGCAATTTTTTTTTTACTTTGGGTAAAAGCCTATAGGTTCCCTCGTGGTTCAGTCAGTAAAGAATCCACTGCAATGCAGGGGACCTGGGTTCAATCCCCAGCTTGGGAAGATCCCCTGGAGGAGGGCATGGCAACCCACTGCAGGATTCTTGCCTAGAGAATGCCCAAGGACAGAGGAGACAGAGGAACCTGGTGGACTGCAGACCATAACATCTCAAAGAGTCGGACACAACTGAACGACCAAGCGCAGCATGGTGATTTTAAGGTTATTACCCAGACACCTTTCAACAGGCTCAAACGGTAAAGAATCTGCCTGAAATGCAGGGGACCCGGGTTCAATCTCTGGGTCAGGAAGATCCCCTGCAGAAGGGCACAGCAACCCACTCCAGTATTCCTGCCTGGGAAATCCCATGGACAGAGGAGCCTAGTGGGGTATACAGTCCACAGGATCCGCAAAGAGTCAGACACAACTGAGTGACTCACACTTTCACCCAGACACAACCTCCAACATCTCTCTGTCCAGGCTGCATTAGGAGGCACCTCCAAAGGGAAAGGGGGTGGGGGCTCCCTTCCCAGAGGGGAGGGGGCTGCCACCTTTGCTGAGGTCCGACCCTTTACCTTCAGGAAAGAGCTGAGAATGAAGCCTCTTTCCACCCAGGCTCTCTGTTCACCCTAAGGTGATGGAAATTAGTGGGCGTTAATATGTGTGATCACACACAGAAAAATACTGAATAATACGGAATATACATGGTTGGATGGCATCACCAGTTCAATGGACATCAACTTGGGCAAACTCTAGGAGATGGTTAGGGACAGGGAGGCTGGCATGCTGTAGTCCTGGGGTCACAAAGAGTCAGACACAACTTGACAACTGAACACTACCACCACCTCTGGAATCCTGCCCACAGCCACCGTCCCAGTGTGGCGTCTGGAAAGGGAACCCCGTTCAGGTGTTCAGGTGCCCTGCACTCTGGCCAGGCTGCCTGCCAGCTCGCTTTTCCTCGCTTTTGCCTTCGAATCCTGCACAGCCCCACCAACTGGCCTCCTGACTGCTCCTGAGTCCCCCTCATTCACTCCACACACCCCACCCCAGTCCCCTCCCCATTATCTTCTCCCTTCCCCAGGAGGGAAACTGCAGACAGCTTAAAATAGAACAAATCGAAGTGCAGAGATGGATGCTCAGCAGGAACCACGAGGGGCCCTCCTCCTCCCCGCAAACATCCACCCCCAGGCAGGCGGCAGGCTCCCCTCTGAGCCTCCTCCTGTCTCTTCTAAGCCTCCCAGACTCACACCCAGCTGGTGGAGAGGCTGTTCAGCCTGCAGGCTGCTGGCAGGGCTCAGGGAACCCTGAGCGGGGCGCGCGAGGGTTAGAGCTGCCCTGCCTGGCTTGCCAGCCGCCCCCCTGACCGGCCCACACACAGGTCAGAGCAGGCCCTCTGGGAGTAAAGGGCTGGGAGCTAGGAATGTCAGATAAGGGGCAGGACACCCAATTAAGACTGAACTTCAGTTTGGCAGTGAATCATTTGTCAATGTAAGGTATGTCCCATTTAATATTAAGAACATATACTAAAAAGGTGTATTTGTTGTTGATCTGAAAGTCAGATTTAAGTGGGCATCCTGTTTGGTTTTGTTTGTGCTAAACCTGGCCACCTTGACCTATGGGAAAGCCTGATGGTGTTCATGCTTCAGCACCGGGTGGGGACAGAGACACAGGGCAGGGTGGGGGGTGGAGGGTGTGTTGAATCCTAAGACTGCAGGAACACAGTATGGCCGACAGGGTGGCTGAAACAACGGGCATTTATCACATCCCGGTTCTGGAAGCTAGAAGTCGAATTCTAGGTTTCGGCAGAGCCGTGCCCTCTGAAGGCCCCTGGGGAGGACCCCTGCTTCCTCCAGCTCCTGGTGGCTGCCGGCCACCTTGGGGCCCTTGGGGTCCCTTGTCCCTCCTCTGCCTCAGCGTCACACAGAGTTTACCCTGCAGGTCTCTGGCCTCTCTCTCCTCTGCTTATAACACCACCAGTTATCGGAGGGCCAGCCCCTCCCAACTCTAGTACAGTCTCATCTTAATCCAGTCACATCTGCAAAGAACTCTATTTGCCAAATAAGGTCCCACTCTGAAGCCCTGGTGGAAATGGCTTCGGGGGCACCCTTTGTGCCAGGGGAGAATCCACTCTGCTTTCAGCCACACCGACCTCGCTGAAAACTCTTAAAACTCTCAGATCCCAACCACTCGGGACACTGACCAGAAATGTCCATGCTCACTGACCCCACAACAGGGGCTGCCTTGGGCCGGGGCTGCCTTGGGCCAGAGCTGCCTATCTCTTCCTGCAAAGAACCAATCAGAAAGGGTGCCCGACCAGACCCCAGAAACAGGCCGAAAGCAACCCTGTTAGCTGCCAGGAAACCCAGAGTTGGGGATTTCTGTGCTGGGCCCCAGGTGGAGCTGCAAGCCGGGTCCTGGGAAAGGCTAATCCCCGCAGAGAAGGAGGGACCTCCTTGGGAGATGGAAGATCCCCCCAGCTGGGAAAGGTGTGCCTCCTGAGCGCCCCGGGCCGGGCTCAGTGCAGACGCCCCTCCTGCCAGGGAGAAGGGGTCCAGCCCCACGGAGCTGCCAGGAGCCTCCCAGAAGCTGCTGCTCCCCAGGAGGGGATGGAACCCCAGGGAGAGCCCCCCTCACGCTCCGGGCGCCCAGCCCTCCACGGGGGCCGCTCTGGCCTCGGGGTTCCGGCCTGGACTGCGCAGTGGAAATCCACAGTCTGCAGAGCCAACAGATGCTTCACTTGTTATGTGGAGACTTTCTGCGTGAAGGCCTCGATTCAGACACCTAATACTGATTGAGGCCATTGTCTGGGTGGCCAGGATAAACCATGATGGAGTGGAGAATGTCCCTAACTTGTTGCATTAAAACTACCCCCCCCACACACACACACACACATACACACACATACAACATGCCTTGCCCACCAGAGCAAGAAGATCTAGGTTTTCCCACAGCCAGTCCCTCCGATCAGGAAGTTTCACAAGCATCTGATCCTCATCCATCAGAGGACAGGCAGAATGTAAACCACAATTACAGAAAACTAACCAAACTGATCACGTGGACCACAGCCTTGTCTAACTCATTGAAACTATGAGCGATGCCATGTGGGGCCACCCAAGATGGATGGGTCATGGTGGAGAGTTCTGACAAAACATGGTCCATTGGAGAAGGGAATGGCAAACCACTTCAGCATTCTTGGCTTGAGAGCCCCATGAACAGTATGAAAATGCAAAAAGTTAACGACACTGAAAGATGAACCCCTCCAGGTCAGTAGGTGTCTGATACGCCACTGGAGAAGAACAGAGAAATAGCTCCAGAAGGAATGAAGAGGCTGAGCCAAAGCAGAAATGACACCCAGTTCTGGATGTGTCTGGTGGAGAAAGGAAAGTCCTGTGCAGTCAAGAACAATATTGCCATGACCAGTATGTTCTCTTGGCAACACTGTTAGGCTTGACCTCCTAACTGACACCGAAAAATAAAAATAAAAAAGATGTCCTTTGCATCATAGGGGACTGGATACAAAAGTAAGAAGTCAAGAGATAACAGGCAAGTTTGGCTTTGGAGAACAAAATGAAGCAGGGCAAAGGCTAACAGAGTGTTGCCAAGAGAATGCACTGCATAGCAAACACCCTCTTCCAACCACACAAGAGACGACTCTACACATGGACATCACCAGATGGTCAATAGTGAAATCAGACTGATTATATTCTTTGCAGCTGAAGATGGAGAAGCTCTATACAGTCAGCAAAAACAAGACTTGGAGCTGACTGTGGCTAAGATCATAAACTCCTTATTGAAAAATTCAGACTTAAATGGAAGTAAGCAGGAAAACCACTAGGCCATTGTGGTATGAACTAAATCAGGGGGCAGTGATCAAAACCATCCCCAAGGAAACGAAAGGCAAAATGGTTGTCTCAGGAGACCTTACACATAGCTGAGAAAAGAAGAGAAGTGAAAGGCTACGGAGAAAAGGAAAGATATACCCATCTGAATGCAGAATTCCAAAGAATAGCAGGGAGAGATAAGAAAGCCTTCTTATGTGAACAATGGAAAGAAATAGAGGAAAACAATAGAATGGGAAAGACTAGAGATCTCTTCAAGAAAGTTAGAGATACCAAGGGAATATTTCATGCAAAGATGGGCTCAATAAAGGACAAAATGGTATGGACCTAACAGAAGCAGAAGATATTAAGAAGAAGTGGCAAGACTACACAGAACTATACATATTAGGTCTTAATGACCTGGATAACCACAATGGTGTGATCACTCACCTAGAGCCAGACATCCTGGAATGCAAAGTCGAGTGGGCCTTAGGAAGCATCACTACCAACAAAGCTAGTGGAGGTGACAGAATTCCAGTTGAGCTATTTCAAATCCTAAAAGATGATGCTGTCAAAGTGCTGAACTCAATAGGCCAGAAAATTTGGAAAACTCAGCAGTGGCCACAAACTGGAAAAGGTCAGTTTTCATTCCAGTCCCAAGAAATGTTCAAAGAACCACACAATTGTACTCATTTCACAAAATAGCAAGGTAATGCTCAAAATCCTCCAAGCTAGGCTTCAATAGTTCACAAACCAAGAATGTCTGGATGTACAAACTGGAGTTAGAAAAGGCAGAGAAACCAGAGATCAAATTACCAACATCCGTTGGATCATAGGAAAAGTAAGAGAATTCCAGAAAAACATCTACTTCTGCTTCACTGACTACACTAAAGCCTTTGACTGTGTGGATCACAACAAACTGTGAAAAATTCTTCAAGAGATGGGAATACCAGACCAGCTTACCCGCCTCCTGAGAAACTTGTATGCAGGTCAAGAAGCAACTTTTAGAACCAGACATGGAACAACAGACTGATTCAAAATAAGGAAAGGAGTATATATTCGTCAAGGCTGTATATTGTCACCCTGCTTATTTAACTTATATGCAGAATACATTATGCAAAATGCCAGGCTGGAGGGAAACAGAAGCTGGAATCAAGATTGCTGGGAGAAACATCAATAACCTCAGATATGCAGATGATGCCACCCTTATGGCAGAAAGTGAAGAGGAACTAAAGAGCATCTTGATGAAGGTGAAAGGAGAGAGTGAAAAAGCTGGCTTAAAACTCAACATTCAAAAAATGAAGATAACGGCATCCAGACCCATCTTCATAGAAAATAGATGGGGAAACAATGGAAACAGTGACAGACTTTATTTTCTTGGGCTCCAAAATCACTGTGGACAGTGACTGCAGCCAAGAAATTAAAAGACACTTGCTCCTTGGAAGAAAAGCTATGACAAACCTAGACAGCATTTTAAAAAGCAAGACATCACTATGCTGACAAAGGTCCATATAGTCCAAGCTATGGTTTTTCCAGAGGTCATGTATGGATGTGAGAGCTGGACCATAAAGAGAGCTAAGCGGTGAAGAATTGATGCTTTTGAACTGCAGTGTTGGGGAGGACTCTTGAGAATCTCTTGGACTGCAAGGAGATCCAACCAGTCCATCCTAAAGGAAATCAGTCCTGAATATTCATTGGAAGGACTGATGCTGAAGCTGAAACTCCAATACTTTGGCCGCCTGATGTGAAGAGCTGACTCATTGGAAAAGACCCTGATGCTGGGAAAGATTGAAGACAGAAGGAGAAGGGGATCACAGAGGATGAGATGGTTGGATGGCATCACCAACTCAATGGACTTGAGTTTGAGCAAGCTCTGGGAGTTGCGGATGGACAGGGAGGCCTAGCGTGTTGTAGTCCATGGGTTCGCAAAGAGTTGGACATGACTGAGCAACTGAACACAACACGTATACACACAGACCCTGGCAAAGGACAGAAGCAACTTTGGGGGTCTGCTGGAAAGAAATGGAAGTATTCTTGGGCTTCCCAGCTGGCTCAGTGGTAAAGAATTCACCTGCCAATGCAGGAGACATGGGTTTGATCCCTGGTCCGGGAAGATCCCATAAGCCACGGAGCAACTGAGCCCGTGCACCCCAACTATAGAGTCTACACTCGAGAGCTCCGGAACCACGCCTGCTGAGCCCATGGGCCACACAGAACCTGTGCTCAGCAGCAAGAGAAGCCACCGAAATGAGACGCCTGCACACCACAACTAGAGAGTACCCTCCACTCTCTCCAACCAATGAATGAAGCAGCAATGAAGACCCAGCACAGCCAAAATTAAATAATAGTTTACAAAAAGAAACGGAAGGATTCTTGAGATTCCCCATCCTCAGGCCAAGAGAAGCCATGTCACAAAGGAGGCTAGCATCATCTGATGTCACGCTGTCACTTCAGTCGTGTCTGACTCTCTGCGAGCCCGTGGACTCTGCCAGGACCCCACCAGGCTCCTCTGTCCACGGGATTCTCCAGGCAAGAATAAATACTGGAGTGGGTTGCCATTTCCTTCTCCAGGGGATCTTCCCAACCCAGGGATTGAACCTGGGTCTTTTATGTCTCCTGCTTTGGCAGGCAGGTTCTTTACCACTAGCACCACCTGGGAAGCTATGGCATTGCCTGATGTCAAGGAGATGTCAAGAAGCGTGGTCACAGGCAAACAGGAGAGGGAGGGACGGCTCTGGGCCTGTCACTCAGCGAGCCTCTGCACGGGTCCTCCCCAGGCATCTAGGACAAGCCACGTGAGCAATGTGACTGAAGGCTGAGTTTACAAAGCCTGAGATAGGGGAGAATTTATTGCTGTCATCAAATAAAGCCTTGCAGTCAGCTTCATCTGACACATGTATAATGATCGGCAGAATCATGACTGTGCAGTTGGCACTTAGGCCTAAGTGGTAATCAATTTGCCCAAATGACTGCAATTAGCCTGGCTGTTCCACGACACATGGAGCATTTCTGGGCTCTGCTGAAGGGCACTCGGTCCAGAAGATGTAGACCCACGAGGCCCTGACCTCCCCGCTCCTGAGCACAGGGTCCCCCGGGACTAACACAAAAAGCTACTAGCTCTCCTTTCTTGGCTTCCCTTTCGGAATGTCCCTGAACAGGAAGCAAGTAAGTGTCATTTAAGGGAAGGCCATCTGTGCACCAGCCAAAGCCAGTCCACTGTCCTCAGAGGCACTGTTTAAGCAGATGGCCTGCCCAGCACCCAGGGCAGAGCCCAGAAAGCCTGCAGGCAGGATCCATCCCACCTTCCCTGGTGCCATGTGGTCGTGGAGGAATACTGATGGGGCACAGCAGGAAATGTGTGGTGGAAATTAGTTTACATCTGGACTTCTTAAAAACTTTATTTAAAAAAAAAAAGAAGAAAAAAAAAGACCTATTAGATCCAGAAGGAGAGGGTAACACCCTAGCAAAATTTCAAAGTCAAGTTGTTCTTAGCGTCTTCCTCCCCAACATCCAGACCTCCTCCAACTTTGCCCTTCTCCTCCTTCTCCCTCTCAGGAATTCAGAGCCTCTGTGTTGCCCTCTGCCTCCACTTCCCTCCTGAGCATCCACCTGCCTCCTGCACAGAGCCTATGACCCCTAATTGCTTTTTCTCTCTCTCCCTGTTTTTTAAATTTTTGTTTATTATATATTTGGTTGCATTGGGTCTTAGCTGCAGCACACAAGACTTTCTGTTATGATGCAAGGGCTTCATATTTGCCTTTCCAGGGCTTTGTTCCCAGACCAGGGATTCAACCCTCCCTGAACTGGAAAGCAGATTCTTAACCCCTGGACCACCGGGGAAGTCCCTCTCTCCCTTTCTTAAAACTCTCTTTCTCTTAAAGGTGATCCTGAGCCAGGACATATCCCAAAATTTGACTTTGCCCATCCCATCACTTCATGGCAAATAGATGGGGAAACAGTGGAAACAGTGACAGACTTTATTTTGGGGGCCTCAAAATCACTACAGATGGTGACTGCAGCCTTGAAATTAAAAGACGCTTGCTCCTTGGAAGAAGAGCTGTGACAAACCTAAGCAGCATATTAAAAAGCAGAGACATCACTTTGCCAATAAAGGTCTCTCTAGTCAAAGCTATGGTTTTTTCCAGTAGTCATGTATGGATGTGAGAGTTGGACTATAAAGAAAGCTGAAGGCCAAAGAATGGATGCTTTTGAACTGTGATGTTGGAGAAGACTCTTGAGAATCTCTTGGACTGCAAGGAGATCCAACCAGTCCATCCTAAAGGAAATCAGTCCTGAATATTCATTGGAAGGACTGATGCTGAAGCTGAAACTCCAATACTTTGGCCACCTGATGCGAAGAATTGACTCATTTGAAAAGACCCTGATGCTGGGAAAGATTGAGGGCAGAAGGAGAAGGGGATGACAGAGGATGAAATGGTTGGATGGCATCACCAACTCAATGGACCTGAGTCTGAGTAAGCTGCAGTCCATGGGGTCGAAAAGAGTCGGACACGACTGAGCGACTGAATTGATACTGATGTTATACATCTCCATCTCTTCCTCTTCTTTGTTTTACTTATTTTCATCTTTTTCTTCATGTGAAAAATAATGATCATTTTTGGGAAATAGAGTTGTGCCGTCTTTAAAATTGGTCCTGGCATGCCAATTAGGGCATTTGCACCACTTACTCTCTACCTCCTGACAGAATTACAAAACTAAACAGAGCCTGTCTGTGGGCACTTCACTCCCCACAGAAGCTCCTCTGGTCTGTCCACTCATCGCTTTTGCAGTCCTCCACATGCCCGACACCTCCTTCTAACCTTCAGTCAGGAGCCCTGGTGTCAACTGCTTCCATGTACAAAAGTCAAAGCCACAGCAGCTCCCGTGGAACAGTTACTCCAACAGAGGGAACTGGTCACATAGGGAGTGGAACGCTGAAAGAGAAGAAAAGCGGGGTGAGAGGGTACTTCCCAGGGCACCTGTGATAAAGCATCCACCTGCCAATGCAGGAGACTTAAGAGAAGTGGGTTCTATCCCTGGATCAGGAAGATTCCCTGGAGGAGGGCATGGCAACCCATTCAGTGTTCTTGCCTGGAGAATCCCATGGACAGAAGAGCCTGGCGGGCTACAGTCCAAGGGGTCACAGAGAGTCAGACACCACTGAAGCAACTTAGCAAGAAAGCTTGGGACATCAACATACAAAAAAATGATTACAATAGAAAACAGATACTACTCTCAGTGCAAGGAGGACAATGGGAAGGGCTGGGTGCATTTAAAGCTAGAACCTTGGAAGAGGGCCTTCCCCCACAGAGCTGGGACACAGCCCTCTGAGCTGCCCTCTGATGCTGCTGGCGGGTACCTCCAAGAAAGCGCTATGAGGCCGGTTCTGGGCATGGAAACAGAAGCCAGCCGCTGCCACCAGGCCAGGAGGAGCTGCAATGACAGGAACAGTAAACAGCCAAGGAACAGGAGTCCCGCTCTCAGCTCCGTCCCCTCTCCTGCTCCAACTTGACCCTTTCGGCTGAAACAGCAGGAGTCGGCCTGCAGAGGAGAAATGGCTCTCGCCCGCCAAGTCCCAGCCCCAGCATCACAGAGCTGAGAGCAGGAAGCTGGGTTTCAGGATGGCAGAGGTAAATGCCTGGAGCATTCACTGCGTTGACAGCAGCTCCAAATTCTAATGTCTGGCATCATCCACCAGAGAACACAGTACTTCCTGCCAAAAGCTTGCAAAACACCCTCACCCGAAAAGATACTTCATCGGAAACCCGCGTTTCGAATCAAACCTGTAGACTGAGGTCACTGCAACGTCCTGTGGTCTCTGGGTGTCCATTGTGAGCACCCTACTCGTTCAGGTGTGGGAAACAGGTCAGAAGAGGCTTAGAAAGCCCAGAGGAATCCCATCTCCAGAAAAGAGGCTTCCTCTGCGGGGCTGCTGGCCCTCCACGTGCCTGCAAGATGAGTCCCTCAGTCGCTGCCAGCTGGGTCTGCAAGTGTCCTGGGATCTCCAGGGCATCCCATCCACCAACACCACCCTCTGCTCCCGAAGCTCCTCTTCGTTGTCATTCGTTCTGTGGGAGGACAATGTGCCCTCCACCCCCACCCCCCAGGACCCCGAGGCAGAAACTGGGCCAGCACTCCCCCTAGTGGCGGTTAATAGAACTTCTAAAATGACCTCCCTGGCGACAAGCTCACAGTCAACATGAAGTCCTCCGAGCTTATTTCTGGGACGCATGTTGTATTAAAGCACTGTATTCTCCCTACCTTGCTTAATGCTCATAACAGCCCTATAAAGGATGTATTCTTATAAGTTCCGATTTACAGGTGAGGATTCTGAGGCTGGGTACACACACCAAGGTCTTAGTCGGCAAAAACAAGACCGGAAAGCTGACTGTGTCTCCGATCATGAACTCCTTATTGCAAAATTCAGACTTCAGTGGAAGAAAGTAGGGAGTTAGGCCATTCAGGTATGAGCTAAATCAAATCCCTTCTGACTATACAGTGGAGGCAACAAAAATAGATTCAAGGGAGTAGATCTGATAGAGAGCCAGAAGAGCTATGGATGGAGGTTCACAACACTGGACAAGAGACAGTGATCAAAACCATCCCCGAGAACCACAAAAGCAAAAATAGGGTTGTCTGAGGAGGCCTTCCAAATAGCTGAGAAAAAAAGAGAAGTGAAAGGCAAAGGAAAAAAGGAAAGATATACCCATCTAAATGCAGAATTCCAAAGAATAGCAGGGAGATAAGAAAGCCTGCTTGAGCAAACAATGAAAAGAAATAGAGGAAAACAGAAAGGGCAAGAATAGAGATCTCTTCAAGAAAATTAGAGATACCAAGGGAACATTTCATGCAAAGATGGGCTCAATAAAGGACAAAAATGATATGGATCTAACAGAAGCAGAAGATATTAAGAAGAGGTGGGAAGAATACACAGAACTGTACAGAAAACCTCTTAATGACCCTGATAACCACCATAGTGTGCTTGTTCACCTAGAAGCAGACAGAGTGTGAATTCAAGTGGACCTCAAGAACCATCACAACAAACAAAGCTAGTGGAGGTGATGGAATTCCAGCTGAACTATTTCCACTTCTAAAAGGTGATGCTGTTAAAGTGCTGCACTCAATATGCCAGCAAATTTGGAAAACTCAGCAGTGGCCACAGGACTGGAAAAGGTCAGTTTTCATTCCAATCCCAACAAAGAGCAGTGGCAGAGAATGTTCAAACTACCACACAATTGTACTCATTTCACATGCTAAAAGGTAATACTCAGAATCTTTCAAGCTAGGCTTCAACAGTATGTGAACTGAGAACTTGCAGATGTACAAGCTGGATTTAGAAAAAGCAGAGGAATCAGAGATCAAATTGTCAACATCTGTTGGATCATAGAAAACGCAAGGGAATTCCAGAAAAACATCTACTTCTGCTTCATTGACTACACTAAAGCCTTTGACTGTGTGAATCACAACAAACTGTGGAAAATTCTTACAGATAAGAATACGAGATGACCTTACTTGCCTTCTGAGAAACCTGTATGCAGGTCAAGAAGCAACTCTTAGATCCAGATATGGAACAACAAACTGGTTCCAAATTGGGAAAGGAGTGCATCAAGGCTGTATATTGTCACCCTGCTTATTTAACTCATAATCAAACTACATCTTGCAAAATGCTAGGCTGGATGAAGCTCAATCTGGAATCAAGATTGCTGGGAGAAATTCATAACCTCAGATATGCAGACAACACCACCTTTACGGCAGAAAACGAAGAGGAACTAAAGAGCCTCTTGATGAAGGTGAAGGAGAAGAAGCTGGCTTAAAACTTAACATTCAAAAAACTAAGATCATGGCATCCAGTCCCATCACTTCATGCAAATAGATGAGACAAATGTGAAAACAATGATAAACAATTTGGGGGGGCCGCAAAATCACTGAGAATGGTGACTGCAGCCACAAAAGCTATGACAAACCTAGACAGTATATTAAAAAGCCCAGACACCACTTTGCTGACCAAGTCAAAGCCAGGGTTTTTCCAGTAGTCATACACAGATGTGAGAGCTGGATCATAAAGAAGATTGAGCACTGAAGAGTTGATGCTTTCAAACGCAGGTGCTAGAGAAGCCTCTTGAGAGTCCCTTGGACAGCAAGGAGATCAAACCAGTCAATCGCCCTGCTGCTGCTGTTGCTGCTGCTAAGTTGCTGCAGTCATATCCGACTCTGAGCGACCCCATGGACAGCAGCCCACCAGGCTCCTCTGTCCACAGGATTCCCGAGGCAAGAATACTGGAGTGAGTTGCCTTTTCCTTCTCTGCCAGTCAATTCTAAAGGAAATCAACTCTGTATATTCATTGGAAGTGCTGATGCTGACACTCCAATACTTTGGCCACCTGATGGGAAGAGCCGACTCACTGGAAAAGACCCTTGTGCTTGGAAATATTGAGGGCGGGAGGAGAAGCGGGTGACAGAGGATGAGATGGCTGGATGGCATCGCCAGTTCAACAGACACGAGTTTGAGTAGTCTCTGGGAGATAGTGAAGGACACTGAAGCCTGGCTTGCTTCAGTTCATGCGGTCGCAAAGAGTCGGACACGCCTGAGGAACTGAACAAGAAAAACACCAAGAACACCCAGATTTTCTGACTTGGGGGAAATAACATGCTCATGGCTCAGGGGTCTGTCCTAGACAATGACTTTAGTGCCACACCTGCAGCTCTCAAAGCACCTGAATCCTTCAGGGCTGATGGCAAAGTGACACTGCTGCAAACTCAGCCTGGACCGGGCTGTCCTGTTCCAAGTACCAGATCTGAGTTCCGAGCCATGGGCTTTTAAATCCTTAACCACTGATGTGAAAGAGAACATCATTTTCCTCCTTACAAATCTGTTCGCTCAGCTCAGACCGCCAAATTGCCCCACCCTCTTTATCCAAAGCCAAATTCTCAGAATGTTCAATCTGGAAAGTTCTTTCATTGAAGAGATGTAAACCCATGTGTAAAATAGCCTCCCTTTTCAGAGTCAGATATCTTTTAGAACAGTTTGTTCATTGAAATAAGAAGCAAATAAAACGAAGGGAGGAGGAGGGAAGAGAAGGGAGTGTGAAGGGAGGTGAGGTTTCTGATCGTCTTCTGTTTCCTTGTCTGACTTGCCTGGTTTACCAGGAAACAGAAACACAGAATGGCTCCCCTGTGCCTGCAATCAGAAACCGGTGCTCCTGGTCCAAGGTTCAAGGAGACCTCCTCTGAAGACAGGGCCAGCTGATGGGACACCAGCCGCATTATGCTGCAAGAGACCCCCTTAGATGCAGAGATCCCCTCTCCTCATCCCAGCCAGGGCGGCACCTGCTTGGATGCCCCAGTGACAAGGAACTCTCCACCCCATGAGGTCTCTTAGTCCACTGCTGGGCAGTTCCACTGGATAGGAACAACTGGCTTGTATTGGCCCCCCAAATATTTGTAACTCCTATTTTTAAATTTTTAAAATTTTATTTTATTTATTTACATTTGGGGGGCACATCATGCAGCATGTGGGATCTTAGTTCCCCCACCAGAGGTTAAACCCAGGCCCCCTGCCCTGGAAGCTCAGTGTCCCAACCAGTAGACCACCAGGGAAGTCCCAATACTTGTGACTTCTAACCTCTGATCCTACCTCGGCTTCCTGGGTCCTTGAGGAATTAAGTCTAAACACTCCCCCTCCTTCCATAAGTGGCTGGGTTATCCTGGCTGCCCACTACCCCCTACACTGCCCACCAACTTCATCAAGTTTCTGCCCTTCTCCCTGTTCCTCATCCAGCTACTCTGCAGGGACCCTAGCCCTCTAAAAAAGGTCACAAATCTCTGTTAAACTTGGGCCTGGCACTTCAGTGTGGTGACACCTGCTTGGCGCTGAAGACCATGCTCAGAGTGTGTTCTAAAATGCCCCATCCAGCAGGGAGCAAAAGAGTCCCACCTGAGACCCAGGTGTCAAAGCCTGATAGGGAAAGACCAGGCCATTTCCTCAATCAGCTGCCAAGAAGCCTTTAAAAAAAAAAAGGAAAAGAGGTTCTGGATACTTGACTTGTTCCTCTGATTAAAAACAAGAACAGGCTTTTTAAAAATTATTATTAGTATTCATTCTGTAAGGTCCCCACCAGGGGAATTCGCCCCATCAAATAATGAGTGAGACAATGACGACTGGAAACTAAGACCGGCCTGGACGGAAGAGTGTCAGGCCCCTGCTTGGCTGGGTATCATCAGACGTACCCACCCTCTCCTACCTTAATGACTCATAGTTCAGACTTGTCCACTGGACTGACATTGAAGCTCAGACACACCTATTCTTTAGCTTCGGTGCTCAATCAGGTCCTGCGCCTCTTTCCACATCACCGCCAGCATCCGGTGAGTTCAGGAGCGGAGGGAGCATAACAGCCTCAGTCAGTATCAAGGGACCGGGTCAGGAGAGAGGGAGAGGCCCTGTCTCCGGGGACAGAAGACCTGGAAACCACTAGAAGGAGCAGATGAGTCCCCCGCCCCGCAGCTGGAGGACAGCCCGCCCCCCTCGCGACAGACCCCCTAGCCCCCTCCTCCCCACGAACATCTCTCCCTGCGGCCACAGAGACGCTCACAGCCCTTGCTTCAGACCGTCCTGCGGGAATGGTGTTAATAACAGCGGTTGTGGGCCCTTCTTTTCCTCGGCACTTATTACCAGGGCTGCGCGAGTGCTTATTATTAATAATAATAATTTAGTGCCGACCTGACCGCTTTCGTGTAACAGTGAGTACCTGGATTCTAATTATCTGTCTTATTTTAATATTTATGGAATTAATCAAACTTTTTAATGGAAAACCCCACAATGAAATTACCGAGAGCATGCTTCAGTGAAGACAGATACAGCGCACTGGGGGAGAAGCCCGGGCGGCCTGATTAACATTGCGGGGGGGGGGGGGGGGGTGGGCAGCCCCCGGCGCACCCCAGCGCATCGAGCAGGCCCTGCAGCGCCTCAACCTCCAGGCAGGGAGCATCCCCTCTGTGGGCTTGCAAAAAAGGAGGTCTCCGGAGCTCTGTCACCCCTATGCTTACGGGGATGAGCTGAGCTACTCGCCGAGGCCAAAATGTCCAGCAACAGAGGAACCGCAAAGCCAGACTCAGGTTCCATCCACGGCTAAGGGAGACAGACGCTCCTCCCCTGGGCTCCGCCCACCTACCGTCTCGGCCACCTTGGGCTCCTGCACGGGGCAGGCAGACGCAGAGTTGCTGGGGCTGGCACACCTTGGATGGCCAGCAGTCTGGGCTGAGGGTCACCTAAGACCCCGTAAGACACTCATTAAACACCTAAAAGTTTATACCTTGCAGGCTCTGCGCATGCGTGTTCAGTCCTGTCAGCCTCTTTGCAACGCTAAGGACTGTCCTCTGTCCACCAGGCTCCTCTGTCCGTGCACTGAGCCAAATGCTTCCTGTGAATTTTTTTTAAGTATTTGTAAGCCTGTGAAGTACACGCCACTACTGTTGTGTCGTTTAGTTGCTCAGTCGTATCTGACCCTTCTGTGACCTTGTGGACTGTAGCCTGCCAGGCTCCTCTGTCCATGGGGTTTCCCTGGCAAGAATACGGGAGTGGGTTGCCATTTCCTTCTCCAGGGGACCTTCCCAACCCAGGGATCGAGGTCACATCTCCTGCCGGTTTTTTACCCCTGAGCCACTAGGGAAGCAGATGCTATGATTACTCTCATTTTATAAAGCAGTAGCTAAGGTTTAGAGGTGAAGTCAGATGCCAGAGGGCGGATATCACAGAAGGAGTCAAGTGGAAATGACCCCAGGGCCGTGGGACTTGAACAGTCCATGCTTTCCAAGGAAGGGCTCCTGCCCCCTTGGCCTCCACCGGGGACGCACCCCCAGAGGGCAGGCTGAGCAAGCCAGCCCCTCACTCAGAAAGGTTGGCAGTCTTGGCCTTGACAAAGGAAGATTTCTCCAAATTCCTCTTCTCTCAACACTTTTTCTCAATCTCCCTTCCAATCAGTCCTGGAATTAGAACCAGAGAGCTAATTTATCAAAGGCCCTGGAGCCTTCTGAAAGATCACCTCTAGAGGACAAGTCCAAATTAGAAATGTTTATCTTGTTTCAGATGACTTTGCATTTCAGCTCTTCCTCGGAAAGACTTTGTTACGGGGTAGAGAAGTGGGCAGAATAGCCTCCACTAACATCTCAGGTGGGGGAGGTGCCACAGAGGAATGTTTTTTTTTTCTTATAATTTTGGGAAAGGTGGGGAACATTATCCCCCCACCCACCCCTGCCACCAGTGAAGGAGGGAAATCTGATCGTGGCAGATCTTTCCACAAGGATCTCAGGAACCCAAGAGAGTCTGGAAGCTCGAGTCAGCTCTGTCTGAAAATTCTGAACAAGGACCTGTTGATTCTCCTTGCTGATGATGATCAGAGATGCTGCTAAGTTGTATATCTTGTGATTTTCCTTCACCACCCTGCTAAATTATTCTGACATCTTTCTCTTCTTCTCTGCTGGAATCTAGTTTTATTTTTCAGTAACAAGTCAATCATCCCGTTTGTTTCCCCTTCAAAACATGTTCATCACCAGAGCCCCATTCGCCCTAAGTGACAATTATAAACTGAAATCGATAGCTACACAAGCAGGGACCCTGGAGATTCAGATGGTTCCAGCGGTCACGGCAATGCCCTGATCCTTCCTGTCTCATCTCCAGCCCCTCCTCTCTTGCAAGGCTGCACCGGACCAGGGTCAGGGACCAACTCCATCCAATTCTTTTGTCTTTTAACCGAGTAAGGACTGACAATTAAGGAAAAGAAGACAGGACCGTAAAAGTAAAGGCAACCACGGGAAAAGTGAGCAAGGGAATTCAGAGGAGAGGAAGGGAAGAGATTTCATTTTAGGAGTTGGAAACCGCAGAAACTTCTCTTCTTAGTAAGATCAAGAACTTTTGTCCCAGGAAAATCGGAGTAAGAGAGGTTAAATGGATAAGGAGCATGTGATGTGTACATATAATGGAATATTGTTTGCTCAAGAAAAAAGAGAATATCCTACTATTTGCCACAACATGGATGGCCATTGAAGGGATGATGCTATGTGAGCGAAGTCAGACAGAGAAAGACAAATACTGTGTAAGTTCAGTTCAGTTGCTCATCGTGTCCGACTCTTTGCAACCCCATGAACCGCAGCACGCCAGGCCTCCCTATCCATCACCAACTCCCAGAGTCCACCCAGACCCATGTCCATTGAGTTGCTGATGCCATCCAACCATCTCATCCTCTGTCGTCCCCTTCTCCTCCTGCCCTCAATTTTTCCCAGCATCAGGGTCTTTTCCAATGAGTCAGCTCTTTGCATCAGGTGGCCCAAGTTTTATATGATCTCATTTATATGTGGAATCTTAAAAACCAAACTTATAATAACAGAGAGTAGAATGGTGGTTACCAGGGGCTGGGGAGGGTGGGAATTGGGGAGACATGGTTTAGGGAGCACAAACTTACAACCAGTAGATAAGGAAGACCCAGAAATCGGATCCAGAGCGGAAAGATGACAGACAACACTGTGTGATAAACTTCAGCGTTGTTGTTGCTGCTGTTTACCCACTCAGTTTCACCCTACTCTTTGTGACCCCATGGACTGTAGCCTGCCAGGCTCCTCTGTCCATGGGAAGGTTCCCCAGGCAAGAATACTGAAATGCATTGTGATGCCCTGCTCCAGGGGATCTTCCCGACACGATGGAGGCATGCACTAGTGCCAGGGTCGTAATCATACTGCAATCTGTAGATGTATTAAGTCACACCTGGTAGCTCTTTAACAATTTCCAGATCAGAGGACCAGTCACTCCGCTTCTGAACGTCCTTTCCTCGCTTCCCACTGCCCCCAGGGGGTGTGCTGGCTTCCTAGGGCTGCAGTGACAAAGTGTCACACAGTGACAGCTTAGAACAACAGAAGGATCAGATGTGCAATGCAAGGAACACCAGAGACAACTAGCAACACCCCACAAACTAGGAAGAGGCCAGAGAGGATGGCACCACAGGTTTCAGAGGGAGCGTGGCCTATCCGCACCTTGATCTCAGACTGCCAGACTGCAGAACCATGAGACCATTTCCGTTGTTTTAAGCCAGTAATAATAACATCTGATAACCCTTCCCAGGGAAACTCTAGAACTGAGCGAAGGAGACGAAGTGGCTTTCCCACTTGTAAGGCAACAGCCGAGTGAACGAGACACAGTTCCTTTTTTCTGTCCGGTTATTCCATTGCTCTAAATTTCTGACGAATCACTCAGCCTCACAGGATGCTACAGGGCCTGGGGTTGCACACTGGGGCCTGCCCTGGGCCAAAGCCAGCCCATCTGTTTGAGCCATGTCCCACTGTTTTGCCACCTTTAAGCCAAAGAGAAGAAATCCAAAATATGCTGCTGGCCTCAGGAGGCCGAGGATCTCCTGCCCTCGTTTCGGCTTGGTCTCCCTCTCTCTTCCCCCGAGAAAAGCCCACTTCCATGGAGAACGCCCTCCACAGGGAAAGTTACCTGGTCAGACTCTCTGCAGTGTCTACGTGATTAGGGCACATTTTAAAAGTAGCTAAAGTGTTGTGGTGAACACCCAGGAGAAGACATAAATGAATCCTTGGAAAGCTTCAGCCACTTAGTGGCAGCTTCAGTGATAGAACGCAGGCCTCCAAGGGCAGGGATACCCCACAAGTTTCTCATCTCTACCCACTCTCCATGGAAGAGGAGCTCTGCTGGTCGGCACACCACACACCTTTCCAGGCGATCACTCTTACTTGGGTCATGGTGATCTCCTCCAAAAGGACTTACGCCGGCAGGCTGCGCCTCCCATGACAGCTGCCATCAGGGTCTCTGACCCCATGGCAGGCCACTATTGACCACCAGAGACTCCCAGACCCTCACAGGAAAAGATGAGCATGTGTCCTTTTACTGTGCCATCTTTGCTACACTAACCAAAATGATCACACGGATCACAGCTTTGTGTGAGCCATGCCATGCAGGGCCACCCAAGATGGATGGGTCATGGTGGAAGAGTCCTCACAAAACGTGGTCCACAGGAGAGGGAATGGCAAACCACTTCAGCATTCTTGCCTTGAGAACCCCATGAACAGGATGAAAAGGCAAAAGGATATGGCAGTGAAAGAGACCCCCAGGTTGGTACGTGTTCACTATGCTACTGGGGAAGAGCGGAGAAATTGCTTCAGAAGGAAGGAATGAGGAGGCGGAGCCAAAGCAGAGCTGACTGCCTACGAGTGGATGTCTCTGGTGGTGAGCAAAGCCCAGTGCTGGAAAGAACAATATTGGGTAGTAACCTGGAATGTTAGGTCCATAAATCAATGTAAATTGGAAGTGGTGAAAACAGGAGATAGCAAGAGTAAACATTGACATTTTAGGAAACACTGAACTCAAAAGGATGGGAATGGGCAAATTTAATTCAGATAACCATTACATCTACTACCTTCGGCAAAAATCCCTTAGAGAAATGGGGTGGCCCTCATAGTCAACAAGAGTCTGTAATGCAATAGTTGGGTACAATCTCAAAAACAACAGAATGATCTTGGTTCGTATCCAAGGCAAACCATTCAGTATCACAGTAATCGAAGTCTGTGCCCCAACCACTCATACCAAAGAAGTTGAAGTTGAACAATTATATGAAGGCCTAAAGACCTTCTAGAACACACACCAAAAAGATGTCCTTTGCATCGTAGGGAACTGGAATGCAAAAGAAGAAAGTCAAAAGATACCTGGAGTAACAGGGAAGTTTGGGCTTGGAGTGCAAAATGAAGCAGAGCAAAGGCTAAAAGAGTGTTGCCAAGAAAATGCACTGGTCGTAGCAAACACCCTCTTCCAACAACACAAGAGAAGACTCTACACATGGACATCACCAGATGGTCTACACTGAAATCAGATTGATTATATTCTTTGCAGCCAAAGAAGCAATATACAGTCAGCAAAACAAGACCAGGAATTGACAGTGGCTCAGATCATAAACTCCTTATTGCAAAATTTAGACTTAAATTGAAGAAAGTAGGGGAAACCACTAGGCCATTCAGGTATGACCTAAATCAAGTCAGCTACAATTATATAGTGAAGTGATAAATAGATTCAAGGGATTAGATCTGACAGACAGGTACCAGAAGAACTAGGGACAGAGGTTCATAACATTGGACAGGAGGTGGTGATCAAAAGCATCCCCAAGAAAAAGAAGTGCAAAAATGCAAAATGTCTGAGGAGGCCTTACAAATAGCTGAGGAAAGAAGTGAAACACAAAGGAGAAAAGGAAAGATATACCCATCTGAATGCAGACTTCCAGAGAAAAGCAAGGAAAGATAAGAAAACTTTCTTATGTGAACAATGCAAAGAAATAGAGGGAAACAATAGAATGGGAAAGACTAGAGATCTCTTCAAGAAAATTAAGGATACCAAGGGAACATTTCATGCGAAGATGGGTATAATAAAGGACAGAAATGGTATGGACCTAACAGAAGCAGAAGATATTAAGAAGAGGTGGCAAGAATACACAGAAGAACTATACAAATAAGGTCTTAATGACCTGGATAACCACAATGGTGTGATCACTCACCTAGAGCCAGACATCCTGGAGTGTGAAGTCAAGTGGGCCTTAGGAATCATTACTATGAACAAAGCTAGTGGAGGTGATGGAATTCCAGCTGAGCTATTTCAAATCCTAAAAGATGATGCTGTTAAAGTGCTGCAGTCAGTATGCCAGCAACATTGAAAAAATCAGCAGTGACCACAGGACTGGAAAAAGTCAGTTTTCATTCCAATCCCAAAAAGGGATATGCCAAAGAATGTTTAAACTACCGCACAATTGCCCTCAAGTCACATGCTAGGAAGGTAATGCTCAAAATCCTTCAAGTGAGGCTTCAACAGTATGTAAACTGAGAACTTTAAAATGTACAATCTGGATTTAGAAAAGGCAGAGAAACCAGAGATCAAATTGCCAACATCTGTTGAATCATAGAAAAAGGAAGAGAATTCCAGAAAAACATCTACTTCTGCTTCACTGACTGCGCTAAAGCCTTTGACTGTGTGGATTACAACAAACTTTGCAAAGTTATTAAGGGACAGAAATACCAGACCACCTTCCCTGCCTCCTGAGAAATCTATATGCAGGTCAAGAAGCAATACCTGGAACTGGATTGGAACAACAAGACTGGTTCCACACAGGGAAAGGAGTACATCAAGGCTGTATATTGTCACCTGCTATTTAACTTATATGCAAAGTTCATCATGCAAAATTCCAGGCTTCTGAAGATCGAGCTGGAATCAAGATTGCCAGGAGAAATATCAATAACCTCAGATATGCAGATGACACCACCTAATGGCAAAAAGTGAAGAGGAACTAAAGAGCCTTTTGATGAAGGAGGAAAGGAGACTGGAAAAGCTGGTTTAAAACTCAATATTCAAAAAATTAAGATCATGGTATCCAGTCCCATCTTGATAGCAAATAGATGGGGAAACAATGGAAACAGTGAGAGATTTTATTTTCTTAGGCTCCAAAATCACTGCAAATGGTGACTGCAGATATCCAGGAGTGTAACATCAAGCAGGATTAGGAAGCATTACTATGAACAAAGCTAGTGGAGGTGACAGAATTCCAGCTGAGCTATTTCAAATCCTAAAAGATGATGCTGTTACAGTGCTGTACTCAGTATGCCAGCAACATTGAAAAAATCAGCAGTGACTACAGGACTGGAAAAAGTCAGTTTTCATTCCAATCCCAAAAAGAGATATGCTAAAGAATGCTTAAACTACCACATTCATTTCACACGCTAGCAAGATAATGC
This sequence comes from Ovis canadensis, assembly GCF_042477335.2. Lineage (NCBI taxonomy): Eukaryota > Metazoa > Chordata > Mammalia > Artiodactyla > Bovidae > Ovis > Ovis canadensis. Next base: position 29,299,552 of record NC_091270.1, read on the forward strand.
CCAAAATTCTCCAAGCTAGGCTTCAACAATACGTGAACCGAGAACTTCCAGGTGTACAAGCTGGATTTAGAAAAGGCAGAGGAACAAGAGAACAAATTGGCAACATCTGCTGGATCATAGAAAAAGCAAGGGAATACAGAAAAACATCTACTTCTGCTTCATTGACTATGCTAAAGCCATTGACTGTGTGGATCACAAAAAGCTGTGGAAAAGTCTTAAAGAGATGGGAATACCAGACTATCTTACCTGCCTCATGAGAAACCGGTGTGCAAGTCAAGAAGCAACAGCTACAAATGGTGTGGAACTGGTTCCAAATTGGAAAAGGAGTACGTCAAGGCTGTATATTGTCACCTTGTTTATTTAACCTCTATGCAGAGTACATCATGTGAACTGCCTGGCTGGATGAAGCTTGAACTGGAATCAAGATTGCCGGGAGAGATATCAATAACATCAGATATGCAGATGATACCACCCTTATGGCAGAAAATGAAGAGGAACTAAAAAATTTTAAAAACATATATATATATATATATATATATATATATATATATATATATATATAAAGAGTATCTTGATGAAAGTGAAAGACAAGAGTAGAAATGCTAGCTTAAAACTGAACAATCAGAAAACTAATATACTAGCATCCTGTCCCATCACTTCATGGAAAATAGAGGGGGGTACGGAATGAAAACAATGACAGACTTTATTTTCTTGGGCTCCAAAATCACTGTGGACGGTGACTGGAGGTATGAAATTAAAAGACGCTTGCTCCTTGGAAGAAAAGCTCTGACAAACCTAGACAGCATATTCAAAAGCAGAGACATCACTTTGCCAAGAAAAGTCTGTATACTCCAAGCTATGGTATTTCCAGTAGTCACTTATGGATGTGAGAGTTGTATTATAAAGAAGGGTGAGCACCAAAGAATTGAGGTTTTTGAACTGTGATGCTGGAGAAGATGCTTGAGAGTCCCTTAGACAGCAAGGAGATCAAACCAGTCAATCCTAAAGGAAATCAGCCCTGAATATACATTGGAAGGACTGATGCTAAAGCTCCAAAACTTTGGCTGCCTGATGTGAAGAGCTGACTCATTGGAAAACAGGATGATGCTGGGAAAGATTGAAGGCAGGAGAAGAAGGGAACAACAGAGGATGAGTTGGTTGGATGGCAGCAACGATTCAGTGGAAACGAGTCTGAGCAAACTTCAGGGGACAGTGACGGACAGGAAGGCCTATTGTGCTGCAGTCCATGGGGTCCCAAAGAGTCAGACATGACTGAGCAACTGAACAACGAAACAGATCCTTGCTTCTCCTCATATCTAACAGCACTACATCCCTTCATGAAGACATCAGGTCCTCTTGAGTAGCAGAAAACCTTCTGTAAAATGAGTACTTCATTGTACTGAACTCTCCCTTCACCAAAATCTTATATATTGACCTTCCCCCACTCCCTCTTTGGAGCAGTCTCTCGGAGCTATCTGAGGTGCTGCCTCCTGGGCTGCGGTCCTCATTTTGCCCCAAATAGAACTTAACTCGCCTCTCTCAAGTTGCGCGTCTTTTTTACTGCACAGTGATGGCAACCAACAAAGTGACCCAGAGTGGACTTTCTTCTTTCGCCTGAACTCCAGGAGGACCCGACGCTTTGGGACCAGCAGCGGCCCTTGCACCCGTCTTCCTCCTCGGGGAGTGCAGATGAATTTGAGAAAGTCTCTCCTGGTTTGCAAATCTCCATACTGTTTGTGATTCTGAGTTTTACGTGGCAGTGGTGCAATTTACCTGCCCCTTCCCAACTGGAAAATGCTGGGGGTGGGGTGTGAAGTATCCGGGGCATATCCAGTCATGGTCTACAGACTGAGGGGGGCTCAACTGAAAGATACTGAGAAACTCCCCCCAGCCAGGTGAAAGATTCTGGGTGGGGGGCTGCCTGAAAGACGCCAGGGAATACCCACCCAGTGGAAAGCTATGGGGCAGGGGGGCGGTGGAGCTCAACTGAAAAAATGGAGGAATACCCAGGGCTTGACTGAAAGATGCTGAGGTTCCTCCATTGCTGGGGACTGAGTGGTCTTGGCTGAGTGGTTAGGTAAGAGGCTGATCTGACACTTTTGCTCAATTCGACTGCCTTTAGAGAATTTGTCGGGAGAAAAGTGAGAATACATGAGAGCTTTGCTTCAAATAAATGGACAAGACCCCTCCAGGGAGGTTATGGATTTCTCAGGTGACTGAGACATTTACGAGAGTGCTGGAGGTCTCGTCCTCACATGGGCAGTGTCCTGAAACAGTGCAGACTGTGGTCCTCGCTGCCCCCCACCATGACCTCTGCCTGCCTTTTGTCTGTGAAAAACTTTAGACAAAGAATATATGTAATCAGAAAAATGAGAACTTGTGATAACAAAGGAAAACAGTCGGAGAAGACCAAATAATAATAATAACAGCCCTTAAGCAAAGCCAAGGACCCTTAGTTTCTTCTCAAGGTCTACAGGTAATATTCTGAGTCACAGCCTGTGAGCTGTCTTATAGATACTGAAACCTCAGGTGGGAGAAGTTACCTACATGATGACCAGGCTGTATCCTGGACATGAGCTGCCACAATTCCAAGAACTGACCACAGAGATACAGGATCAAATGGATCCTGGAACTGAAGATTAACTGTACCTAACCAAGATGATGGTGATCAAACCACACTGATGATCAGTTTGAAGCTGATGGTTAGAGATGGCTGTGCTGTTTCTGCAGGTAGCCACCCCCCCCCCCATCCCCATCTATAAAAACTCTCACCCCCTGCTTGTGGTGGAAGGTGGTGGGGGGAGTTGGCCTTTGGACACATGGCTATCACTCTCCCACCCACACCCCCAGTTGCCAAGATCTGAAATAAAGCAAATTTCCCTTTCCACCACTTTGACCTGTTTATTGGGTTTTGAGCATCTAGTAACCGGACCCCTACAGTCTTCCATGAATAGTCCCATAGGGAAAATCACTCAGTTAAAATATTTGCTTGTCCCTCCAGGGGTCACGCATAACAGCTGGCAACCTGAGCACCCACAGTGGTCTTAGACCACCAGAGGGAGAATCCAAGGCATGTAAGATGAACTCAAATGACTCTGGGGTGACCGCTGGAGGAGTTCAGCTCACAACCAGCACACAGGCCCACCACACAATTTCACTAGTGGTTATTATCCCTGAAATTCAACTTAAAGTGGGAAATGGAATCTCAAAAACAGAGGAGCATTAGAGCACCAACCTCTGACTCAACTCCAGCTAGATTTATGTATACTATGTACAGAGCTCATATCTGCAAATTCCTAGTCAATTGGGGAAATTATACTAAGAGATCTCAACCTATTATGGCTAAGTTGGAGCTCCTTTGACATTCCAAATTTGATATTTTCACTCCCAGAAAAGGCTGGACATGCTTACTATGATTGGTATCTAGGAAAAACTTCGAAAAAAGAAAAGGACTGAGTAACTTCTTTGCAGGAAATCAACAAGAAATTGCTTGAAAATGTATCAGAACTAAAAAAGGCTGCTAGCACTGACTCTGCCAGGTGGCAGGTCTAGTGGGACTAGGAAATCACATTTGGTGTTTATGCCGCTTGGCTTTTGATTTCCGGGCATCTCTTGGCCTTTTGTTTGATTTGGAGTGTGACTCCCCACAGGTGAGGTTCTGGTTTGGTTGGCGTGGTCTGAGCACACAGACATCCGGTACGCTGCTCGAGCTAAAGTGGGACGCGCTTCCTCTAAGGCTCCACACCCCAGGTGGGAACCTCTTCAAAAATTTTTTAAATGACTGGTCAGCCTATAGCTATGATCCGACAAAAAGAAAAATGGCCTAAAAATATCAGATCTTTATTGACACAGAATAGGAAAATTGACTGAAGTTCCTTTATGTCCAGGACTTTCTCCTGTTAATCAATAGCCTGGGGATGATCCAACTAAGGCCCCACTTCCCTAGAGGGACAGTCCCTGCTGAGACAAATCTGACCTTGTTATCAGGGCCAATTTGAGCACTATCTGGTCTAAATTATGGCTATAAAACTATGACCACAGGAAAATAAAGACGATTTTTGACAATGTGGTCAGAATATTCTTTAGACTCCAAAGAAAGTTGGAAGGAAAAAAAAAAAAAAGGTCTCTTCAGAATTCTTGCCCTGAGGAAATAACTCCTCCAATGACTTGAGACCACAGCTCTCTGGATCACTTATATTATCTAGACAATCTCTAATTCCTGAAACCAAAAGAAAAAAAGTGTGTAGGGGAGAACAAAGCCTTTTTAAAATTTTTGTATTCCAACTGTTATTCACAATTAGTGAGTTTTATATTGTGATATCTGATTCATAACTAAGTTTGATCTCTTGCTGTGCATTTTTTCACAGATGTATGTTTTAATGTCTCAGGCTTTGCGAACCGCATGAACAGTATGAAGGGAAAAAATTACGACACTGAGAGACGAACCCCCAGGTCAGTAGGTGTCCAAAATGCTACTGGAGAAGAGCGGAGAGACAGCTCCAGAGGGAATAAACAGGCTGAGCAAAGCAGAAACGACACCCAGCTGTGGATATGTCTGGTGGTGAAATTAAAGTCCCATATGGTAAAGAACAATATTGCATAGGAACCTGGAATGTTAGGTCCGGAATCAAGGTAAATTGGAAGTGGTCAAACAGGAGCTGACAAGACTGAACATTGACATTTTAGGAATCAGTGAACTAAAATGGACAGGAATGGGAGAATTCAATTCAGATGACCATTATATCTACTACTGTGGGCAAGAATCCCTTAGAAGAAATGGAGTAGCCATCATAGGACCGAAATGCAGTGCTTGGTGTAACCTCAAAAATGACAGAAGGATCTTGGTTCCTTTCTGAGGCAAACCATTCGTTGTCACAGTAACTCAAGTCAAAGCCCCAGCTACCAACGCTGAGAAAACAGAAATACAACAGTTACGTAAAGACCTACAAGACCTTCTAGAAACAACACCAAAAAAAAAAAAAAGATGTCATCTTCATAATAGGCGACTGGAATGCAAAAGAAGGAAGTCAGGTGATAGCTGGAGTAACAGGCAAATTTGGCCTTGGAGAACAAAATGAAGCAGGGCAAACGGTAACAGAGTGTTGCCAAGAGAACGCACTGGTCAGAGCAAACCCCCTCTTCCAACAACACAGGAGACACTCCACACGTGGACATCACCAGATGGTCAATCGTGAAATCAGACTGACTGTATTCACTGCAGCCAAAGATGGAGAAGCTCTATACAGCCAGCAAAAACAAGACTGGGAGCTGACTGTGACTCAGATTATGAACTTACTATTGCAAAATTCAGACCTAAATGGAAGAAATTGGGGAAAACCACTAGGCCATTCGGTATGACCTAAACCAAATCCCTTATGAATATACAGTGGAAGTGACAAATAGATTCAAGGGATTAGAACTGATAGACAGAGTGCCAGAAGAACTGTGGACGGAGGATCCTAACACTGAACAGGAGGGGTTGATCAAAATCATCTCTGAGGGAAAAAAAAGTACAAAGGCCAAATGGTTGTCTGAGGAGGCCTAACAATAGCTGAGAAAATAGAAGTGAAGGGCAAAGGAGAAAGGGAAAGATGATTCCATGTGAATGCAGAGTTATATTAGAAAGGAGAGATAAGAAAGCCATCTGAGGGGAACAGAGTGAAGAAATTGAGGAAAACAATAGAATGGAAAAGACTAGAGATGACTTAAAGGGAAATAGATATACCAAGGGAACATGTCATGCAAAGATGTACACAATAAAGGACAGAAATGGTATGGATCCAACAGAAGGAGAAGACATTAAGAAGAGGTGGCAAAAATACACAGAAGAACTACACAAAAAGGTCTTAATGACCAGGACAATCACAGTGGTGTGAGCACTCATCTAGAGCCAGACATCCTGGAATGTGAAGTCAAGTGGGCCTTAGGAAGCCTTACTATGAATAAAGCTAGTAGAGGTGATGGAATTCCAGTTGAGCTATTTCAAATCCTAAAAGATGATGCTGTGAAAGTGCTGCACTCAATATGCCAGCAAATTTAGAAAACTCAGCAGTGGCCACAGGACTGGAAAATGTCAATTTTCCTTCCAATCCCCCCAAAAAAGGGCAATGCCCAAGAATGTTCAAACTACAGCACACTTGCATTCATTTCACATGCTAGAAAGGCAATACTCAAAATCCTTCAAGTGAGGCTTCAACAGTACATGAACTGAGAACTTCCAGATGTACAACCTGGATTTAGAAAAGGTGGAGGAACCAGACAAATTGCCAGCATCTGATGGATCATAGAAAAAGCAAAGGAATTCCAGATAAACATCTACTTCTGCTTCATTGACTACACTAAAGCCTTTGACTGTGTGGATCACTGTGGAAAATTCTTAAAGAGATAGGAATACCAGACCATGTTACCTGCCTCCTGAGAAACATGTATGCAGGTCAAGAAGCAACAGTTAGAATCACACACGGGACAATGAACCGGTTCCAAATTGGGAAAGGAGTACATCAAGGCTGTATATTGTTATCCTACTAATTCAACTTACATGCAGAAGACATCATGCAAAACGCCAGGCTGGATGAAGCTCAAGCTGGAATCAAGATTGCCAGGAGAATATCAATAACCTCAGATATGCAGATGACACCACCCTATGGCAGGAAGGGGAGAGGAACTAAAGAGATGAAGGAGAGAGAGTAAAAAGACTGGTTTAAAATTCAACACTCAAAAAACTAACGATGATGGCTTCCAGTCCCAACATTTCATGACAAATATATGGGGAAAAAATGGAGACAGTGACAGACTTTATTTTCTTGGTCAACAAAATCACTGCGGATGGTGATGACTGCAACCATGAAATTAAAAGGCACTTGCTCCTTGGAAGAAAACCTATGATAAACCTAGACAGCGTTTAGGTTTAAACAGCAAAACATCACTTGGCCGACAAAGATCCATATAGTCCAAGCTACGGTTTTTCCGGCAGTCATGTATGGTGAGAGTTGGACCATAAAGAAGGCTGAGAGCCAAAGGATCGAGGCTTTCGAACTGTGGTGCTGGAGAAGATGCTTGACAGTCCCTTGGACAGCAAGGCGATCAAAGTAGTCAGTCCTGAATATACAAACCAATCCTGAATATACATTGTAAGAACTGAAACTGAATGTTGAAACTAAACTGTTGATGCTGAAACTGAAACTCCAATATTTTGGCCACCTCATGTGAGGAGCTGACTCATTGGAAAAGGCAGCTCATAGGAAAGATTGAAGGCAGGAGGCGAAGTGGACAACAAAGGATGAGACGGTTGGATGTCTTCATAGATTCAATGGACATGAGTTTGAGCAAACTCCGGGAGATAGTGAGGAACATGGAAGCCTGGCACGTGGCAGTCATGGGTCTCAAAGAGTCGGACACAACTGAGTGAGTGAATAGTAACAGCAGCAGCTGTTGCTGGCCCCAACAGTGTTCTGCCTCTGGCCCCAGAACTGTGTATCGAGTCCTAACCCCCAAGAGTTAGAAAGTGACCCGATTAGGAGAGAGGGTCTTCACAGAGGCAATCAAGGTACAATGAGGTCCTAAGGGTGGGCTCTAGCCCAATAGGACTGTGTCTTTATAAGAAGAGGAAAATTAGACACGGAGATGGGCAGAGAGGGAAGAGGATGGGAAGAGACACAGGCAAAAGATGGCCTTTTGCCAACTGAAGAGAAAAGTCAGGAGCAGATCTTTTCCACTCAGCCCTCAGGAAGAATCAACACTCCCCGAACCTTGAGATTTTCACTTCCAGCCTCCAAAACTTTGAGGCAACGAATATATGTTGTTTAAGCTACCCTGTCTGGGCAGTTTGTTATAGCAGCCTGTATACAAGGAACGTCCCCTGCCATATCAGTAAACAAAGGATGTTGTGGCCATTAAACCATGAACCACTGCAGACACACACACACACACACACACACACACACACACACGCATGCGCGCCTCCACTGGGTTCACCCTGAGGGATTCAGGATGGAGAAAAACATGATATTGGTCCTTGATAGTCAAGATGCATATCAAAGGAAATAGAAGCGCACTAAATTCATTAACTCAGGATATCTGGTTTTCATTAATCAGCAGTAATCTTTTGATGTTACCTCTACCTGAGTTTTTGCTTCTTTTTTTTTCTTGGATGGTGGGGAGGGGCGGGGGGTCATTGAAGTTTTTATTTATGGTGGTGGGTTTTTTTTTTTGCCAAAACTCCTATATATCCTTTCTGCCCCCTTATGATTCAGAACATCCCCTCAGCTATCTGAGGGCCATGTCCTCCAACTACAAACTGGCACATGCCAAGGGCACTGCCAGCAGCTGAACAACAGGACGTTTGCCACCTGCCTCCGTGGAGACTGAACCTCTGCTTCTGCAGCTGTTGGCCTTCAACACCCCCGGAGGGAGTTCAGGGCGGAGTGAGGCACTCGCGCTCCAGGGAATCTGGCGGGACAGGTCTTTGCAGAGTTGGGTATTTTCATGAACAGATTTTATGATCCCAATCCTTGCATAACAGAAGAACTATACAAAAATGTCTTAATGACCCAGATAACCAACATGGTGTGGTCACTCACCTAGATCCAGACATCCTGAAGAGTGAAGCCAAGTGGACCTTAAGAAGAATTCCTATAAATAAACAAAGCTAGTGGAGGTGATGGAATTCCAGCTGAGGTATTTCAAATCCTAAAAGATGGTGCCATTAAACTGCTGTACTCAATATGCCAGCAAAGTTGGAAAACTCAGCAGTGGCCACAGAAATGGAAGAGGTCAGTTTTCATTCCAATCCCAAAGAAAGGCAATGCCAAAGAATGCTCAAACTATAGCACACTTGCACTCATCTCACACGCTAGAAAGGTAATGCTCAAAATCCTTCAAGCTAGGCTTCAACAGTACATGAACCAGGAACTTTTAGATGTACAAGTTGAATTTTGAAAAGGCAGAGGAAACAGAGATCAAAATGCCAACTTCCATTGGATCACAGAAAAAGCAAGAGGATTTCAGGAAAACATCTACTTCTGCTTCATTGAGTACCCTAATTCTTTGACTGTGTGGATCACAGTAAACTGGAAAATTCTTCAAGTGATGGGAATACCAGACCCCCTTACCTGCCTCCTGAGAAACCTGTATGCAGGCCAAGAAGCAACACTTTGTACCAGACAGAAGACAATAGACTGCTCTCTAACTGATAAAGCAGTATGTCAAGCATATTGTCACCCTGCTTATTTAATTTATATGCAGGGTACATCCTGCAAAATGTCAGGTTGGATGAAGCTCAAGCTGAAACCAAGATTACCAGGAAAATATCAATAACTTCTGATATCCACAGGAAACCACCCAAATGGCAGAAAGTGAAGAAGAACTAAAGAGCCTCTTGATGAAGATGGAAGAAGAGAGTCAAAAAGTTGGCTTAAAACTCAGTATTAAAAAAATATGATCATAGCATCTAGTCCCATTCCTTTATGGCAAACAGATGGGAAAAAAAGAAAATAGTGACAGACTTTATTTTGGGGGGAGCTCCAAAATCACTGCCGATGGTAACTGCAGCCATGAAATTAAAAGACACTTACTCCTTGGAAGAAAGTTATGACAAACCTAGACAGCATATTTTAAGAGAGACATCACTTAGCCTACAAAGGTCTGTATAATTCAAGCTATGGTTTTTCCAGTAGTCATGTACAGATGTGAGAGCTGGACCATAGAAAAGGTTGAAGGCTGAAGAATTGGTGCTTTCCTTGACCCAGAGAGATGATATGGGGAGGGAAGTGGGAGGGGGTTCAGGGTTGGGAACTCATGTACACCTGTGGTGGATTCATGTCAATGTATAGCAAAACCAATACAGTATTGTAAAGTAAAAAAAATTTTTTTAATTAAAAAAAAAAAGAATTGGTGCTTTCCAACTGTGGTGCTAAAGGAGATTCTTGAGAATCCCTTGGACAGTAAGGAGATCAAACTAGTCAATATTAAATGAAATCAACCCTGAATATTCATTGGAAGAATTGATGATGAAGCTGAAGCTCCAATACTTTGAGTACCTGCAAATGCAAAGAGCCAACTAAATAGAAAAGACCCTGATGCTGGGAAAGATTGAGGGTGGGAGGAGAAGGGGTCAACAGAGGATGAGATGGTTGGATGACATCACCAATTCAAAGGACATTAGTTTGAGCAAACTCAAATGGACATCAATTTGAGGAAACTCTAGGAGATAGTGAAGGACAGGGAAGCTGTTGTGCTGCAGTCCATGGGGTCCCAAAGAGTTGACATGACTGAGGGACTGAACAAAAACTCCAAATCCTTGCATCTCTCATATCTAGAGAATCAATACCTGCCTTCATGATGACATCAGATCCTCTTGACTAGAAGGAAACGTTTTGTAAAATGAGTGCTTAATGGTACTGAACTCCCCCTTCCGCAAAACCTTATATATTGACCTTCCCCCTCTGCCTCTTTGGGGCAGTCTCGCAGAGCTATCTGAGGTGCTACCTCCTGGGCTGCAGTCCTCATTTTGCCCCCAAATAAAACTTAACTTGCCACTCTCAAGCTGTGCATCTTTTTAGTAGACAGTTATGGCGTCCAGTTAAGTGACCCACAGTGGACTTACCTCCTCCTTCTCATGAACTCCACGAGGAACCAGAGCTTTGGTACCAGCAGTGGTCTCCTCAGGGAGTGCAGACAAATTTGAGTAAGTCTCTGCTGGTTTTCAGATATCCCGTATTGGTTGAGATTTTGATTCTGTTTGGTGGTGAGCAGGTTACTGCCAGCTCCTGGTTGGAAAGAAACTGGGGGTGGGGCCTGTGTGAAATATCTGGGGCACACCCACTCATGGTGTAAACAGAGTAGGGCTCGGTGGAAAGATACAAGAAATTCCCACCCGGGTGAAAGATACTAGGTGGGGGGCGCTGCCTGAAAGATGCCAGGGAATACCCACCCAGTGAAAAGGTGCTGGTGAGGGGTGGCTCAATTGAAAAAAATCGATGATTACCAGGGGTTCAGCTGAAAAATGCTGCGGTCACTCCAGTGTATGGAACTGAGTGACCTTGGATGTGTGGTTAGACAAGAGGCTGATCTGACACTTTTCCTCAATTCGACTGCCTTTATAGAATTTGTTGGGATGAAAGTGAGAATACGAGAGAGATTTGCTCCAAAGGAAAGGGACAAGACACGTCCTGGCCAGTTATGGTTTTGTCAGCTAACAGGAATTTACAGCAGTGGTGGAGGCCTGGGCCTCGTACTGTGCAGTGGTCCCATAAGGAAATCCATTCATCAATTAAAATATTTGAACTTCTGGGGGTCACACATAGAAGTGGCCATTCAAGACCTGAGCATTCATGGCAGTCTCAGACCGCTGGAGGGAGAATCCCAGACATGGAAGAGGAGCCGAAAGGACTCGCGGGTGACTCCTGGAGGAGTTCAGCTCACAAGCAGCACACATGCCCACCACACAATTTCGTTAGTGATTATTATCCCTGACGAATTCAAGCTAAAGTAGGAAGCAGAATCGCAAAAACAGAATCAGAGGGGTGTCAGAAAGCCAAACTCTGACTAACACTCCAGCCAGATTCATGCCCAATACGTACAGAGCTCATACATGCAAGTTACTAGTGAACTGGGGAAATTATGCTAAAAGAGATCTCAAATGAAAACGGCCAAATTGAGGCTGTTTTGATTTTCCAAAATTGATATTTTTCCCCACACAATTAGAAAAGGCCAGCCGTGCTTATTTTGATTGGTATCTAGAAGCTTCTAAAACAGGAAACGATAGAGTAACTTCTTTGCAGGAAACCAACAAAAAACTGCTTGAAACGATATCAGAACTAAAAATGGCTGCTAGCACTGATCCTGCCAGGTCACAGGTCTAGTAGGCCTGGGAAGTCACGTGTGGCATTAATGCCAGTTGGTTTTGATTTCTGAGCATCACTTTGCCATTTTGGGGGGCATTCTTGCCACTTGGCTTTTGATTTCTGGGCATCTCTAGGGCCTTTTGTTTGAATTGGAGTGTGACTCCCAGCTGGTGAGGTTCTGGTTTGGTCTGGTTTTGTTGGCGTGGTTTGAGCACAGACATCTGGTACACTGCTCGAGATTAAATGGGAAGTGCTTCCTCTAAGGTTCCACACCCCACCTGGGAATCCCTTGGAAAAAAATTTTTAATGACCTGTCAACCTATAGCTATGATCCAATGACAAGAAAAATGACCTAAAAATATTAAATCTATATTGACACAGAATAGGAAAATGGATTGAAGTTCCCTTCTGTCCAGGACTTTCTCCGATAATCAATAGGCTGGGGCTGATCAAACTAAGGCACCCACTTCTCCAGAGGGTCAGTCCCTGCTGAGACCAATCTGCCTTTGTTCTCAGGGCCAATTTGACCACTATCTGGTCTAAATTTTGGCTATAAAACTATGACAACACAAAAATTAAGATCACTTTTGACAGTGTGGTCACAGTATTCTTTAGACTACAGAGAAAGCTGAAGGAAAAAAAAAAGATCTCTTAGAATTCTTGCCCTGAGGAAATAACTCCTCCTATACCTCGTGACCAGAGCTCTCTGGATCACTTATCTTATCTAGACCATCTCTAATTCTGAAACCACACACAAAAAAAGAGGAAGAACAAAGCCATTTAAAAATTTTCTCATTCCAACTTTTACAATTAGTGAGTTTTATATTGTGATATCTGAATCGCAACAGTTTGGAAAACAAAGCTATGAAATCACCTGGTTGTGTCTATTTGGATATATGTATGTCTCAGTATGCCTCACGCCTTGAGAATCCCATGGACAGTATGAAAAGGAAAAAAGCTGTGACACTGAAAAATGTACCCCCCAGGTCTTCATTTTGGGGGGCTCCAAAATCACTGCAGATGGTGACTGCAGCCATGAAATTAAAAGATGCTTACTCCTTGGAAGAAAAGTTATGACCAACCTAGATAGTATATTCAAAAGCAGAGACATTACTTTGCCAGCTAAGGTCCGCCTAGTCAATGCTATGGTTTTTCCAGTGGTCATGTATGGATGTGAGAGTTGGACTGTGAAGAAGGCTGAGGGCCAAAGAATTGATGCTTTTGAACTGTGGTGTTGGAGAAGACTCTTGAGAGTCCCTTGGACTGCAAGGAGATCCAACCAGTCCATTCTGAAGGAGATCAACCCTGGGATTTCTTTGGAAGGAATGATGCTAAAGCTGAAACTCCAGTACTTTGGCCACCTCATGTGAAGAGTTGACTCATTGGAAAAGATTCTGATGCTGGGAGGGATTGAGGGCAGGAGGAGAAGGGGACGACAGAGGATGAGATGGCTGGATGGCATCACGGACTCGATAGATGTGAGTCTGAGTGAACTCCAGGAGTTGGTGATGGACAGGGAGGCCTGGCGTGCTGCGATTCATGGGGTCGCAGAGTCGGACACGACTGAGCGACTGAACTGAACTGAACAGGTCAGTAGGTGTCTGATACGCCACTGGAGAAGAGCAGAGAAATAGCTCCAGAAGGAATGAAGAGGCTGAGCCAAAGCACAAATGACACCCAGTTCTGGATGTGTCTGGTGGTGAAATTAAAGTCCCGGGCAATAAAAAACAATATTGCATAGGAACCTGAAATGTTAGGTCCATGAATCAAGATAAATTGGAAGAAGTCAAACAGGTAATGGCAAGAATGACCATCAATATTTTGGGAATCAGTGAACTAAAATGGACAGGAATGGGCAAATGCAGTTCAGATGATAATTATGCTTATTATGTGGGCAAGAATCACTTAGAAGAAATGGAGTAGTACTTCTCTTCAACAAAGGAATATGACTTGCAGTACTTGGGTTCAATCTCAAAAAAGGCAGAATGACTTCAGTTCCTCTCTAAGGCAAACCATTCAATATCACAGTAATTCAGGTCTACATCCCAACCACCCATGCCAAAGAAACTGAAGTTGAATGGTGCTGTGAAAACCTCCAAGACCTTCCAGAACGAACACCAAAGAAAAGATGTCCTTTTCCTCATAGGGGACTGGAAGGCAAACATAGGAAGTCAAGAGATACCAGAGTAATAGGTAAATTTGGCCTTGAATTACAAAATGAAGCAGGCCAGAGACTAGCAGTGTTTTGCCAAGAGAACGCACTGGTCATAGCAAACACTCTCTCCCAACAACAGAAGAGACAACTCATACATGGATGGCACCAGATTGTCAATACCAAAATCAGATTGATTATATTCTTTGCAGTCGAAGATGGAGAAGCTCTAAATAGTCAGCAAACACAAGACCTGAAGCTGACTGGCTCAGATTGTAAACTCCTTATTGCAAAACTGAGACTTAAAGTGAAGAAAGTAGAGAAAATGACTAGGCCATTCAGGTATGTCCTAATAAATTCCCTTATGACTATACAGTGGAAGTGACAAAAACATTCAAGGGATTAGATCTGATAGAGAGCCAAAAGAACTATGGACAGAGGTTCATAACATTGTACAAGAGACGTTGATCAAAATCACCCCCCCCAAAAAATGCAAAAGGGAAAATGATCGTCTGAGGAGGCTTTACAAATAGCTGAGAAAAGAAGAGAAGCAAAAGGCAAACGAGAAAAGGAAAGATATACCCATGAGAATGCAGAGTTCCAAAGAATAGCAAGGAGAGATAAGAAAGTCTTCCTAAATGATCAATGCAAAGAAATAGAGGAAAACAATGGAATGGGAAAGACTAGGGATCTCTCCAAGAAAATTGGAGACACCAAGGAAACATTTCATGCACAGGTGAGCACAATAAAGGACAGAAATGGTATGAACCGAACAGAAGCAGAAGAGATTATGAAGTGGTGGCAGGAATAAACAGAAGAACTATACAAAAAAGGTCTTAATGAAAACCTTGATAACCATGATGGTGTGAACACTGACTTAAGAGTCACACACCGGAGTGTGAAGTCAAGTGGGCCTTAGGAAGCATCACTGCAAACAAAGCTAATGGAGGTGATGGAATTCCAGCTGAGTTATTTCAAATCCTAAAAGACAATGCTGTTAAAGTGCTGCACTTGATATGCCAGCAAATTCGAAAACTCAGCAGTGGCCACAGGACTGGAAAAGATCAGTTTTCATTACAGTCCCAAAGAAGGGAAATGCCAAGGAATATTCAAACTACCACACAATTGCACTCATTTCACATGAAGTGAAGTCACTCAGTCGTGTCTGACTCTTTGCAACCCCATGGACTGTAGCCTAATGCTCAAAATCCTTCAAGCTAGGTTTCAACAGTACGTGAACTGAGAACTTCCAGATATACAAGCTGAACTTAGGAAAGGCAGAGGAACCAGAGATCAAATTGGCAACATCCATTAAAACATAGAAAAAGAAAGGGAATTCCAGGAAAACACCTACTTTTGCTTCATTGACTATGCTAAAGCCTTTGACTGTGTGGATTTCAACAAGCTATGAAAAAATCTTAAAGAGATGGGAATACCTGACCATTTTACCTGCCTCCTGAGAAACCTTTATGCAGGCCAAGAAGCAACAGTTAGAACCTGACATGGAAAAACAGACTGGTTCCAAACTGGGAAAGGAGTACATCAAGGCTGTATTCTGTCACCCTATTTATTTAACTTCTATGCAGAGTACATCACGTGAAATGCCAGGCTGGATGAAGCATAAGCTGGAATCAAGACTGCCAGGAGAAATATCAATAACCTCAGATATGCAGATGACACCACCCTTACAGCAGAAAGTAAAAAGAAAATAAAGAGACTCTTGATGAAGGTGAAAGAGGAGAGTGGAAAAGCTAGCTTAAAACTCAATATTCCAAAAATTAAGGTCATGGAATCTGGTCCCATCGCATCACGGTAAATAGATAGGGAAAAAATGGAATTCGTGACAGACTTTATTTTCTTGGACTCCAAAATCACTGAGGATGGTGACCCTAGCCATGAAATTAAAAGATGCTTGCTCTTTGGAAGAAAAGCTATAACAATCCTAGATAGCATATTCAAAAGCAGAGACATCACACAGCTGACAAAGTTACGTCTAGACCAAGCTATGGTTTTCCCAGCAGTCATGCATGGATGTGAGAATTGGACCATAAAGAATGCTGAGGACCAAAGAATGATGCTTTCAAACTGTGGTATTGGAGAAGACTCTTGACAGACCCTTCAACAGCAAGGAGATCAAACCAGTCCATCCTAAAGGAGATCAGCCCTGAATATTCATTGGAAGGATTGACACTGAAGCTAAAGCTCCAGTACTTTGTCCAGCTGATGGGAAGAGCTGACTCATTGGAAATGACCCTGATGCTGGGAAAGATTGAAGGCAGAAGTAGAAGGGGACGACAGAGGACGAGATGGCTGGATGGCATCACCAATTCAGTGGACATAATTATGAGGAAACTCTGGGAGATAGGAAAGGACAGGAAAGCATGGCCTACGGAAGACCATGGGGTCACAAAATGTCAGACACAATTGAGTCACTGAACAGCAACAACAATAACAACTGTTACTAGGCTAAATGATGTTCTACCCACGGCCCTAGAATTGTATGTTGAAGTCCTAAAGCCCAGGATCTCAGAAGGTTACCTTACTAGAAAAGAGTGTCTTCACAGAGGCAATCAAGGTACAATGAGTTTCTAAGGGTGGGCTCTAGCCCAATAGGACTGTGTCTTTATAAGAAGAAGACAATTAGACACAGAGATGGGCAGAGAGGGACAAGGATGGGAAGAGACGCAAGGAAAAGATGGCCTTTTGCCAACTAAAGAGAACAGTCTGGAGCAGATCTTTTCCACTGAGCCCTCAGGAAGTATCAGCACTCCTCGTACCTTGATTTTTTTCACTTGCAGCCCCCAGAACTGTGAGGCAATGAATTTCTGTTGTTTAAACCACCCAGTCTGGGTACTTTGTTATAGCAGTCTGTATACAAAGACTGTCTCCTGCCATATCAGTAAACAATGGATGTTGTAGCCGTTAAACCATGAACCACTGCAACCACACACACACAAACACACACACACACACACCTCCACTGGGTTCACCCTGAGGGATTCAGGATGGAGAAAAATAAGATACTGGTCCTTGATAGTCAAGAAGCAGATCAAAGGAATAACTTCAACAAGCCCAGATTCTTGTATCTTTCCATAAATAGAAGTGTGCCAAATTCATTAATTTCAGATGTCTGTTTTTTCAAATCAGCAGTAATCTTTGATATTACAATTACCTGGCTTTGTTTTAGGGTGGTTGGGGGTTTTTTTGTTTGTTGCCAAAACTCCTACATAATCCTGGCTCCTCCTAACCTATTCAGAACAGTCCTTCAGTGCTAGCTGAGAGGCCCTCTCCTGTCAACTACAGATTGGCACTTGCCAGGAGCATTGTCATGGAAAACAAGGGAATTTAGCATCTGCCTCTGTGGGGACTGAACCCTGTGCTTCTTCAGCTGTCGACCTTCAACAGCCCCTGAGGGAGTTCAGGGTGGAGTGAGGCGCCCGTGCTCCAGAGAATCTGGTGGGACAGGTCTTTAGATAGTTGGATATTTCCAGGAACAGATTTTATGATCCCAATCCTTGTACCTCCTCATATCTAGAAAAGCATTAAATCCCTTTATGATGACATCAGATCCTCTTGACTAGCAGAAAGCCTTTTGTAAACTGAGTGCTTAATTGTGTTGAAACCCCCTTCACCAAAATCTTACATATTGACCTTCCCGACCGCCTTTTTGGAGCAGTCTCTCAGAGCTATCTGAGGTGCTATCTCCCGGGCTAAAGTCCTCTTTTTGCTCCAAATAAACGTTAACTTGCCACTCTCAAATTGTGCTTCTCTTTTAGTTGACAGTTTTGGTGACCGATGAAGTGACCCAGAGTGGACTCCCCTCCTTTGATTGGACTCCACGAGAAGTACAGCTTGGTACCAGCAGCGGCCCTCCGCCTCTTCAGGGAGTTCAGACAAATTTGGGTAAGTCTCTCGTGGTTTTCAAAATCTGCATTGGTTGAGATTCTGTTTTATTTGGCAGTGGAGCAGGTTACCTGCCCCCTCCCACTTAAAAACATACAGGGTGGGCAGCACAGATGAAATATCCGGGGCACACCCACTCATGGTCTAGACACTGAGTGGGGCTCGGTTGAAAGATACCAAGAAATTCCCACCCGGTCAAAAGATACTGGGTGAGAGGCTGCCTGAAAGATGCCAAGGAATACCCACCCAGTGGAAAGATATGGGGCAGGGGCGGGGGGCTCAACTGAAAACAATGGAGGAATACCCAGGGCTCAGCTGAAAGATGCCAAGGTCACCTCAATGTTCAATGTAGGGGTCTAAGTGGCTTTGGCTGAGTGGTTACTTAAGAAGCTGATCTGACACTTTTCCTCAATTCAACTGCCTTTACAGAATTGGTCAGGATAAAAGTGTGGAGAATACATGAGAGCTTAGCTCCAAAGGAAAGGGAGAAGACTCCTCCTGGCCCATTACCATTGTCTCACATAACTGAGAAATATACGGATGTGGTTGAGGCCTAGTCCTCATACCATGCAGTGGTCCCATAGGGAAGCCCACTCTTTAAAATCCATGTTCCTCCAGGGGTCACACAGAAGAACTGGCCATTCAGCAACCAGAGCACCCAAGGTGATCTTAGACTGTCGGATGGAAAATCCGAGGCCCAGAATAGGAGATGAAACAAATCTGGGGTGACTCCTGAAGGAGGGATTTTTACCCCTGACGAATTCAACTTAAAGTGGGAAACGGAATCTCAAAAACAGAAACAGTGGGGTATCAGGGAGCCAAACTCTGACTAACACTCCAGCCAGCTTCATGTGCATACAGATGGTGCTCACACTTGCAAGTGCCTAGTGAACTGTGGAAATTATACTAAAAGAGATCTCAAATGAAAATGGCCAGATTGGGGCTCTTTTGATAGTCCAAAATTGATACTTTTGCACAATTAGAAAAGGCCAGCCATGCTTACTTTGATTGGTATCTAGAAACTTCTAAAAGAGGAAACAATAAAGTAACTTCTTTGCAGGAAACCAACAAGAAATTGCCTGAAACTATATCAGGACTGAAAAATTCCGCTAGCACTAACTCTACCAGGTAGAGATTCTAGTGGGACTGGGAATTCAGGTCCGGCCTTTATTCGTTTTTGCTTTTACTTTCTGGGCATCGCTTTGCCATCTTTTGGGGGCACCACTTGGATTTTGATTTCTGGGCATCACTTTGCCGTTTGTTTGAACTGGAGCTTGACACCAAGTTGGTGAGGTTCTGGTTTGGTTTCATTTTGTTGACTTGGTTTGAGCGTGCAGATATCTGGTACAAACTGTTTGAGCTAAAACAGACAGGAATGGGTGACTTTAATTCAAATGACCATTATATCTACTACTGTGGACAAGAACCCTTAGAAGAAATGGAGTAGTCATCATAGTCAACAGAAGAGTCTGAAGTACTTGCAGTGCTTGGTGCAATCTCAAAAAGGACAGAATAGTCTCTATTCATTTCTAAGGCAAACCAATCATTCAACATTACAGCAATTGGCTCTATGCCCCAACCACTCATGCCAAAGAAGCTGAACTGTTCTATGAAGATCTACACCTTCTAGAACTAACACCAAAAAGGATATCATTTTCATGATAGAAGACTGAAAGACAAAAAAGTAAGAAGTCAAGAGATACCTGGAGTAACAGGCAAGTTTGGCCCTGGAGTACAAAATGAAGCAGGGCAAAGGCCAGAGCTCTACCAAGAGAATGCACTGGTCATAGCAAATACCCTCTTCCAACAGCACAAGAAATAACTATACACATGGACATCACAAGATGGTCAATACTAAGATCAGACTGATGATATTTCTTTGCAGCCAAAGATGGAGAAGCTATGTATATAGTCAGCAAAAGTAAGACCACCAGCAGCAGATCATGAACTCCTTATTGCCAAATTCAGACTTAAATTGAAGAAAGTAGGGAAAACCACTAGACCATTCAGGTATGATCTATATCAAATCCCTTATGATTAAACAGTGGAAGTGACAAATAGATTCAAAAGACTAGATCTGATAGAATGCCTGAAGAACTATGGACAGAGGTTCATGAGATTGTACAGGAGGCAGTGATCCAAACCATCCCCAGAAAAGAAATGCAAAATGGTTGTCTGAGAAGGCTTTACAAATAGCTGAGAAAAGACATGAAAGGCAAAGGAGGAAAAGAAAGATATACCCTTCTAAATGCAGAGTTCCAAAGAATAACAAGGAGAGATAAGAAACTGTTCTTATGTGAACAATGCAAAGAAACAGAGAAAAACAATAGAATGGGAAAGACTAGAGATCTCTTCAAGAAAATTAGAGATACCAAGGGAATATTTCATGCAGAGATGGGGACAATAAAGGACAGAAACAGTATGGACCTAACAGAAGTAAGAAGAGATAAAGAAAAGGAGCAAGAACACAGAGAAGAGCTATACAAAAAATACCTTTTTGACCTGGACAACCAGGATGGTGTGATCACTCATCTAGAGCCAGACATCCTGGAGTGTGAAGTCAAGTGGGTCTTAGGAAGCATTACTACGAACAAAGCTAGTGGAGGTGATGAAATTTCAGCTGTCCCATTTCAAATGGTAAAAGATGATCCTGTTAAAGTGCTGAACTCAATATGCCAGCAAATTTGGAAAGCTCAGCAGTGGATACAGGACTGGAAAAGGTCATTTTCATTCCAATCCCAAGGAAGGGCAATGCCACAAAATATTCAAACTACTGCACAACTGCATTCATTTCACATGCTAGCAAGATTATGCTCAAAATCCTTCAAGCTAGCCTTTGACAGTGCATGAACCAAGAAATTTCAGACGTACAAGCTGGATACAGAAAAGACAGAAAAATCAGAGATCAAATTGCCACCATCTGTTAGATGATAGAAAAAAAGCAAGGAATTCCAGAAAAACATCTACTTCTGCTTCATGAATTATGCAAAAGCCTTTGACTATGTGGTCACAACAAACTGCGAAAAATTCTTAAACAGATGGGAACACCAGACCATCTTACCTGCCTGAGAAACCTGTATGCAGATCAGGATACAACAGGTAGAACCTGACATAGAACAATGCACAAATTCAAAATTGAGAAAGGATAACATCAAGGCTGGATATTGTCACCCTGCTTATTTAACTTCTATGCAGAGTACATCATGTGAAGTGCTGGGCTGGATGAAGCTTAAGCTGGAATCAAGATGGCTGGGAGAAATATCAATAACCTCAGATATGCAGATAATATCACCCTTATGGCAGAAAGTGAAGAGGAACTATAGAGCCTTTTGATGAGTACGAAAGAGGAGAGTAAAAAAGTTGGGTTAAAATTGAACATTCAAAAAACTAAGATCATGGCATCCAGTCCCGTCACTTCATGGCAAAAAGATAGGAAATATGTGAAAACAATGATAGACATTATTTTATTGGTCTCCAAAATCACTGCAGATGGTGGCTGCAGTCATGAAATTAAAAGACGTTTGCTCCTTGGAAGAAAAGCTATGACAAACCTAGACAGCATATTAGAAGCAGAGACGTTACTTTGCCAACAAAGGTCCAAATAGTCCCAGTTACTGTTTTTCCAGTAGTCACCTATGGATGTGAGGTTTGATCATAAAGAAGGCTGAGTGCCAAGAATTGAGGCTTTTGAACTATTGTGCTGGAGAAGACTCCTGAGAGTCCCTTGGACTGCAAGGAGATCAAATCAGTCAACACTTGAGGAAATCAGCTCTGAATATTCATTGGAAGGACTAATGCTGAAGCTGAAGCTCCAGGACTTTGGCTACCTGATGCGAAGAACTAACTCATTGGAAAAGATCCTGATCTGGGAAGGATTGAGGGCAGGAGGAGAGGAACCACAGAGGATGAAGTGGTTGGATGGCATCACCAACTCGATGGACATGAGTTTGAGCAAACTCCAGGAGACAGTGATAGACAGGGAATCGTGGCTTGCTGCAGTCCAGGGATTAGAAAGAGTCAGACCTGACTGAGTGACTGAACAACAACAAATCCTTGCATTTCCTCATACCTACTAACCCCTTTATGATGACATCAGATCCTCCTGACTAGCAGAAAAACTTTTGTAAATAAGCGCTAAACTGTGCTCAACTCCGTCTTCACCAAACTCTTACATATTGACCTTGTCCCACTGCCTCTGGAGCAGTCTCTCCGAGCTATCTGAGGTGCTGCTCCCAGGCTGCTGTCCTCATTTTGCCCCAAATGAAAGTTAACTCAACACTTTCAAGTTGTATATCTTTTTTAGCCCAGAGTTATGGTGACCGAGGAAGCAGCCCAGAGTGGACTTCCTTCCTTCTCCTGAACACCACGAGGAGCCAGAGCTTTGGTACCAGCAGCGGCCACTTGCACCATCCACCTCCTCCGAGAGTGCAGATGAGTTTGGGTAAGTCTCTCCTGGCTCTCGAATCTTCAATACTGGCTGAGAGTCTGAGTTTTATTTGGAAGTGGAGCAGGTTACCAGCCCCCTCCCAGGTGGAAAGATACTGGGGTTGTTGGGGCCAGGTGAAACATCAGGAACAGACCCACTCATGGTCTAGACACTGAGTGGGCCTCAGTTAAAAGATACTGAGAAATTCCCACCCATGTGAGAGATACTGGGTGGAGGACTGCCTGAAAAATGCCAGAATACCCACCCAGTGGAAAGATACTGGGGGGGGGAGGGGTGTTATATTGAAAAAAATCCAGGAATACTGGTGGCTCAGCTGAAAGATGCTGAGGTCGCTCTGTCGTAGGGGACTGAGTGGTCTTGGCTGAGTGGTTAGGTAAGAGGCCGACCCTACACTTTTCCTCAATTTGACTGCCTTTATAGAATTTGTCGAGATAAACGTGAGGAGAGTATATGAGAGCTTTGCTCCAAGGAAAAGGGACAAGATTCCACCCAGTCATTACGGTTTTCTCAGGCAACTGAGTAAATTTCAGGAGCGGTGGAGGCCTATCCTCATACTGTGCAGTGGGCCCATAGGGAAACCCACTCAATAATTAAAATACTTGCTCCCCTGGGGCCACACCTAAGACTTGGCCATTCAGCGACCTGAGCACACACAGTGGTCTCAGACTGCTGGAGGCAGAATCCAAGGCATGAAGAGGAGCTGCAAGGACTCTGGGGTGACTCCCGGAGGAGTTCAGCTCACAAGCAGCACACAGGCCCACCACACAGTTTCTCTAGTGATTTTTATCCCTGAAATTCAACTTAAAGTGAGAAACAGAATCTCAAAAATAGAAACAGAGGGGTTTCTGAAAGCCAGCCTCTGTCTAACACTCCAGCCATATTCACGTACGATATGTACAGAGCTCATACTTGCAAGTACCTAGTGAACTGGGGAAGTTATGCTAGAAGATATCTCAACCAAAAACAGCCAAATTGGGGCTCTTTTGATTTTCCAAAATTGATATTTTTGCACCCACCTTTAGAAACGTCCAGCCGTGCTTACTTTGATTGATATCTAGAAGCTTCTAAAAGAGGAAACAATAGAATAAGTCCTTTTCAGGAAACCAAATTTCAAGAAATTTCTTGAAACTACATGGAAGTCACCAAATGTGGCTTCCTAGTCCCACTAGACCTGCAACCTAGAAGAGTCAGTGATAGCAGCCTTTTTTAGCTTGAAACAATAACAGAACTCTGGACATTTACAATCAGCGAGCTTCTTCTTTGCATTTCCTGAGATAAGAGATAGGTGGGCTCCAGTTGAAGATTTTATAACCAGCCCCTCATTTGCATTTACATTTGGAAGTAACAACAAAAAAACATAGTAACTAGCTAGTTTTTGTCTCTTGTTAACACCTCAAGGGAATAATCACAGCAAGGACAAAGAGAAGGAAAAACCCTGTCCGAGTAAAAGATAAGGGAGACGCTACGCATGAACAGGAACCAGTAAAAAATCAGAGGATAATTCCAGGCCATAATGAGTCTTGCTCCTCCCAGAAGCCTTCACTGTGAGGTCCATCGTGGCTAAGGTGTGTGTCCACACCCTAGGGGAAGGTACCAAGACAAATTAACCAGGGAGGACAAAGCAAGGCCATTGGCTGAGAGAAGACAAAGACCCAGAGAGCTGCCCCCTTACAAAGGATTTACACTTCCCGAAGGTCAGACTCTCTGAGCTCACCTATGCACCTTTCCACATGTATTTTTCCTTTCAATAAAAGTTTGACTTTACTCTTAACCTTCTGCCTCCTTGCCTGAATTCATTCTTGACTAGGCAGCCAAGACTAGGGACCTCAGCCCCACCTGCTGGCTCCTGTGGTCCAGTGGTTAGGACTCCCAGTCTGGGAAACTAAGGCCCTGCTTCCAGCTGCTGCTTACTGCTGCGTGTGTCCAAAATCATCCGGTGCCAAAACCTGGGAGTGAAGGTTCCTCACCGTGGGAGGATCTCCTTCCAGGCCTGAAGAAACACTTAAGAAATGGAAATTATCTAAAATCGAACGGTTAGAAAAGGAGAAAACTTGAAGTCATAATTCAGCCGTGCCTGGCCTTTGTATAAGCTGGGAAATGGAGAAAAATGGCCTGAGAACGGGTTTCTAAATTATAACACCATTCTGCAATTGGATCTTCATTGCTGCAGAATGGAAGAGGAAGGAGATTCCCTATCTTGAGGCTTTCATGGTCCTTTACCAAAATCCCACCCTATATGACTCTCGTAATTTAAAACCTGGAAAACCAGAAAACGCTTCTGACGTATTGGATGATCCCCTCCTAAGCTCTGCCATCTCTCAGAGGGGAAACTAAGCTCTCCCTGCTCCCGACAGTATTCCTACTTCTCCAGAGCTACCTTCTCCTCCTGAGTCACCCACTTCTCCCGAATCATCTCTTTCTCCCGGTCTCTCTCCTCCATCCCAAACTTCACCTCCTTATTCCCCTCCATGAGCTCCCATTATCCCAAGAAACAGAGACTAGTCCCTCTGGGGTATCTCACAGTAGGAGCTTCCTATCACCCAGAACCAGAAAGGTTATGTCCTCTTAGTTCAGTTGAGTAGCTCAGTCATGTCTGACTTTCTTCAACCCCATGAATCGGAGCACGCCAGGCCTCCCTGTCCATCACCAACTCCCGGAGTTCACTCAAACTCATCTCCATCGAGTCGGTGATGCCATCCAGCCATCTCATCCTCTGTCGTCCCCTTCTCCTCCTGCCCTCAATCTCTCCCAGCATCAGGGAAGGAGTCCAGTGAGTCAGCTCTTCGCATCAGGTGGCCCAAGTATTGGAGTTTCAGCTTCAGCATCAGTCCTTCCAATGAACACCCAGGACTGATCTCCTTTAGGATGGACTGGTTGGATCTCCTTGCAGTCCAATGGAGGTGGCAAATGGAAAAGGGACAATCGGCTACACATGTCCTTCTCTTTAACTGGCTTGGCCCACTGTAGACAGAAACTGAGCCAACGTTCTGAAGACCCTAGTAAGTTTCTTGAAGGGGTTCATGCCCTCACTCTGGTCTCTGATCTAACTTGGAAGAATGTGCAAATAGTTCTGCCTACCTGCTGCAATTCTCAGGGAAAACAGAGAATCTAGACAGCAGCCCGGGGCATGCTGACCAACCTAACCATTTTGCTGTGGGTGGAGCTGTGCTTAGTCACTCATTCGTGTCTGACTGTTTGTGATGCTATGGACTGTAGCCCTCTAGGCACCTCTGTCCAAGGGGATTCTCCAGGCAAGAATACTGGATTGGGTTGCCATGCCTGCCTCCAGGGCATCTTCCCAACCCAGGGATTGAACTCAGGTCTCTCACACTACAGGTAGATTTTTTACCATCTGAGCCACCAGGGAAGCCCAAGAATACTAGAGTGGGTAGCCTATCCCTTCTCCAGAGGATCTTCCTGACCCAGGAATTGAACCAGGTTCTCCTGTATTGCAGGGAGATTCTTTACCAGCTGAGCTACTGAGTGAAAGTGTTAAGTCACTTAGTCATGTTTGCAACCCCATGGACTGTAGCCCACCAGGTTTCTCCATCCATGCAATTTTCCAGACAAGAATATTGGAGTGGGTTGCCATTTCCTTCTTCAGGGTATCTTCTTGACCCAGGGATTGAACTTGGGTCTCCTGCGTTGCAGGCAAACTCTTTATCATCTGAACCATCAGGAAAGCCCCGAGATACAGTCCCAAAGCAGGAACTCTCTTGGAATTATAATACCCAGGAGGGAACAGAAGCCAGGAAGCACATGATCCGATGTGTATTAGAAGGGATGAAAAAGTGCTTCAAGAAGTCAGTTAACTATGAAAAGGTTAAAAGAGTGACCCAGGAAAAAAAAGAAGAATCCAGCCCTCTTTCACGGGCAGCTTGTGGAGGTATTTAAGAAGTATACCAATATAGATCCCTCCGTCTCCGAAGGTCAGTCCCTGCTGGGACAGTACTTTATTAGCCAGTCCACCCCCTATTAGGCAGAAACTCCAAAAGTTACAATTTGGCCCGCAGACGCCTATGGCCCAGCTCCTAGATGTGGCCTTTGGGGGTATTTAATAATCGAGACCAAGCTCAGGAGGAAAAGAGAACCCAACCTGAGAACAGGCAGGCCAGGGCTCATGCACACCTGACGGTCGTTGCTGTCAGCTGTGCCTCGCTATCTCAGGACAGCCCATGGGGGCTGAGAAAGCCCAGCTATCCGTCTGGAGGTAGGACCAGCAAGGGGCAATGCTGCAAATGCAAGTCAACTGGCCACTGGGCCCCAAGAGCCCCCCAGGCCATGTCTTGCCTGCAAACAAACAGGTCATTGGAACAGGGACTGCCCTCAGTCCTGAAGGGGAAGAGGTGGGCTCCTGTTCCCGAGATGGCCATCATGCTGGATGACAGGCGGCCAGGGGATTCTGGCAGCTCCCCTCAATGAGATGTCTATCTCCATTAAGGCACCCCAGGTAGTCCTTCACATGGCAGGTCAAAAACTCAATTTCTTAACTGAGACAAGAACCACTTATTTGGTCTTAATTTGTCATGCGGGACCTTACTCCTCCAAAAGCTGTATTGTGACTGATGTCAATAGAAATCTCAAGTCCATTGTTTCCCTGGGCCTTTCACTGGCCGATTTGAGCTGCGGTTGATTTCACATGCCTTTCCAATTGTGCCTCAGTGTCTTACCTCTGTCCTTGGAAAGGGCCTTTTGAGCTCCCTTGGGGCCATACTCCAGTTAGGAGCCCCCAAGGAGCCCCATATTTTAACTCTAAGACAGACAAGTCAGAAGAGCAAGATTCTATTCCTAGCCATATTCTACAAGCGGTAGACCCTTCAGTATGGGACAAGGGAATCCCTGGAAGTCCATAAACGCCCAACCAGTAAGAATTAGCCTTAGACTAGAAACCTCTTATCCTAAAAAGAAAAACTATCCTATAAAGTTGGAAGCACAAGAAGGGTTTGCACCCCCTCGTGGATAAATTCCTAAGGCGTGGCCTCTTGGTGTCCTGCCAGTCTCCAAGCAATACTCCTGTTCCGCCAGTTGTTAAGCCAAATGGGGAATGTAGGATGACCCAAGACCTTAGGGCAATAAACAAGGCTATGATCCCTATACATCCTTGTGGCCAATCCTTATAAGATACTTGCCCAGGTCCCTGAAAATGCTAAAGGGTTTGCTGTTCTCGATCTCAAGGATGCCTTTTTCTCCATCCCAGTTCAACCTTTGTCACAGTACCTATTTGCACTTGAGTGGACTGACCCTGACTCAGGCATACCTGGATGGTATTGCCTCAGGGGTATCGGGACAGCCTGCCCTTGTTCGCCCAGGCCCTAGGAAAGGAGCTAAAGGAAATACCTAAGAGAAGGTGCTATTATACAATATGTGGATGATATATTAATCTGTCATCCCACAAGGGAGGCCTCAGATCAAAACACCCATGAAGTCTTTAATTTCCTTGGAACCCACGCTTACAGAGTCTCTCAGAAAAAGGCACAGATTTCAAAGCAACAGGTTAAATATCTGGGATAAATTATAAACCTGGAGAGTATACAGCTATCTCCAGAGAGGAAAACTAGCTACATTGGGCCTACATACCCCCAAAAAAGACTAAGAAACATCTGTATACCTTTCTAGGCATGGCAGGATTCTGCAGAATCCTGGATTTGGGCTAGTGGCCAAACCCCTGTATGAAGCCATCAAAGGCCCAGATACAGAGCCTTTACTCTGGAATGGGGAGCAGGAAAAGGCTTTTTGCAATAACAAGCAGGCCCTAACTGGAGCCCCTGCTCTGGGTCTCGCCAACTTAAACAAGCCATTCTTCTTGTAAGTAGTTGAAAAACAATGGACAGCTCTGGGGGTTAGGACAAAAGCTAGGGGAAGTTCCCCAGCCCATAGGCTACTTTTCCAAGCAACTAGACGCCATGGCCAAGGCTGGCCTGGCTGCCTCCAGGCAGTAGCTGCATCATTTAATTGGTCAAAGAAGCTAACAAGCTTACCTTTGGGCAGTCACTTCAAGTCCAGACCCCTCATCAAGTACAGGGGATCCTAGAGATGAAAGGCCATCACTGGCTAGCAGGAGGCTGTCTTATTAAATACGAGGCTTTACTTCTTGATTCTCCAGAAGGGACTCTCAAAACATGTCACACCCTGAACCCAGCTACATTGATGCCTGCTGAGGAACCAGAGCTAATACATTGATGCCTTGAAACCTTGGACCAAGTCTATTCCTGTAGGTCGGATCTAACAAATCAAGCCGTAGAAACCCTGAGGAGGAATGGTTTACTGATGGTAATAGTTTTGTCAGATATAGAGTCAGAAGGGCAGGGTACTGTGAACGCACGCGGCATCAGAGAAGCAAAACCTTTGCCACCTAACACCTCAGCCCAAAAGGCTGAACAGCTAGCTGTAACCTGAGCCTTAATCCTAGGAGAAGGAAAGGTTGCCAGTACATACACAGACTCAAAATATGCCTTCCTTGTTCTACTTGCTCTTGCAGCCATCTGGAGAAAGAGCACATGGGTGTGTTAATCACTCAGTCGTGTTCAACACTTTGTGACCCATGGATTGTAGCCCACCAGGCTCTAGGCGCCTCTGTCCATGGAATTCTCCAGGCAAGAATACTGGAGTGGGTTGCCATTCCCTTCTCCAGGGGATCTTCCCAACCCAGGGATCGAACCCAGGTCTCCCACATTACAGGCAGATTCTTTACCATCTGAGCCACCAGGGAACTCCTTGGAGAGAGAGGACTTATAAATACAAACAAACACACAACTCTCCTATAAAGCGTGGGACTGAAATTTTGTACCTCATAGAAGTGTTCCCAAAACCAAAGCAGGTAGCAGTCGTCCACTGCCATGGACACCAAGAGGCAATTTCCCAACTTATTCAGAGAGACAACAGAGCAGATCAGGAAGCTAGGAAAGCAGCCTAGACACCCAGAAACGAAATGGCTCTAATCGCATCCCTTACCCCTTCTAACCTCATACTACCAGGCACTCAACTTCCAAAGCGAACTGGGCATGAGATAGAGGGGGAGTGAAGGGAGCAGATGGCTGGTGGCACATAGATCAGAAAATTGCTCATACCTCTCTGTGATCACTGGAACATTATTAAAGGGCTACCTGATTCTCTGCATCTGCAGAGAGCTGCAACGTCTATGAGAATTTTCCAACTTTTTACAGGGAAAAGGCTCCCGGAGATGATTAAGAGAGTCACTTGAGCCTGTGTCCTTTGCACCACACATAACCCAGGAGGCAACATCAAGCCTCCCCTTCTCGCTCACCCAGCCCAGTGTCAAGGGACTCACCCAGGAGAGGACTGGTGTAGAGATTTCACTCAGATGCCCTTCCAGGGCTTCAAACAGTTATTAGTCTTTATAGATCCACTTATTAGTCTTTATAGATACCTTTACTGGATGGATAGAAGCCTTCCCTACTAGAGCAGAGAGGGCAGTTGAAGTACCGAGGCACTCCTTGATTCGGATTGCCTTGCCATCTGCAGAGTAACAGTGGATCTCCGTTTGTAGCAAAGGTGTCACATGACAACATTCGCAGGCTTTAGGAATTAAATACCATCTCTATTCATCCTGAAGACCTCAGTCCTCAGGAAATAGTGGAACAGGCTAATTATACACTAAAGAAAACTGTGGGCAAACTGTCAGGAAACGTCAGAGTCGTGGTATTGCCTGCCACCAATAGCCCTCTTAAGGGTCAGGGCAGCTCCTAAAACAACCACTAAGTTAAGCCCTTTCAAAATGACATATGGAAGGCCATTCCTCACTACTCTGGACATGCTAACTAACCCAGAGACCCAGGCTCATCTTGCATACATTACAAATCTGGGCCAGTTCTAGAAAGCTATACAAGAATATGGCAACAGAATGCGGCCCTCTCCAGATGCCAGTCCCCCTTATCCTGCAGCAAAACTTGGACACTGGGTACTTTTAAAGGCCAGGAAGAATGAGTCCCCCAGCAACCAGCTTCTCCCCAAACGGTTCTTACCAAGTTCTGCTGAGCACCCCGAGGGCAGTCAAACTCCAGGGGGTCGCCAGCTGGGTTCATCTGTCCTGGTTTAAAGTTGTCCCCACTGATACGTCACAGGAACCTGAGGGCCCACCTTCCAGCCACCCCTGTGAATCCACCCCCTCCTCCAGGTCTCCACAGGACTCAGCGGACTTAGGACAGCCTGAAAATCCCAGCTGGATGAGTGAGCCTCCAGAAGACCTGAAGCTGCCATTCAGAAAGGCCAAACATCTTCTTAAACCCTAAGCTAAGTACCCATAGCAACTATCTTCTTTATGCTTCCCAGCACTCAGCCCACTCACAGTAATATTGTGCCACTCTGTGAGTAGTCGCTCAGCCGTGTCCAACTGTTTATGACCTCATGGACTGTAGCCCGCCAGGCACCTCTGTCCATGGGGATTCTCCAGGCAAGAATACTGGAGCGGGTCGCCATACCTTCCTCCAGGGGATCTTTCCAACCCAGGGATCGAACCCAGGTCTCCCCCATTGCAGGCAGATTCTTTACCTTCTGAGCCACAAGGGAAGCCCACAGAGGAATGGTCTGGTAAATGTAGAGAACTATTGTCTTCTTTGCTCGCATCCTTGCTCTTGGAATTCACTGCACTCTGCTTACGCTGGGTGATTTAGATATGACCCTGACTGGTGCTACTATGAAGTAGTCCATTGCCTTAGCTTTTCTATGCCTATTTCCCTTGTCTGCGGACTGGACAGACAACTCTCTGGTCTGCATTGTACAAAATCTTGCTTCCTCTACTCAGTTGACAGAATGTTTCTCAATTTTGAACCAGCCCATTGTTCCATGTCCAGTTCTGCTGCTTCCTGACCTGCACACAGGTTTCACAGGAAGCAGGTAAGGTAGTCAGGTATTCCCACTCTTTAAGAATCTTCCAGTTTGTTGTAATCCATACAGTTAAAGTCTTTAGCCTAGTCAATGAAGCTGAAGTAGATGTTTTTCATACTGTGATATCTGATTCATAACTAAGTTTGGAAAACAAAAGCTATGAGATCTCTTGGTGTGTCTATTTGGATATATATATGTCTCAGTATGTGTCTCTGGATAATATTGCTGATTGCTGAGACTGGTTTGTAACTGAGCTCTAAAAGTGCCCGAAATGCACTTGGGTGCGATCTCAAAAATGACAGAACGATCTTGGTTCATTTCCATTCAATATCACAGTAATCCAAGTCTATGCTGCTGCTGCTAAGTCACTTCAGTCCTGTCCAACTCTGTGCGACCCCATAGATGGCAGCCCACCAGGCTCTCCCATGCCTGGGATTCTCCAGGCAAGAACACTGGAGTGGGTTGCCATTTCCTTCTCCAATGCATGAAAGTAAAAAGTGAAAGTGAAGTCTCTCAGTCGTGTCCAACTCCAAGACCCCACGGACTGCAGCCTACCAGGCTCCTCCTTCCATGGGAATTTCCAGGCAAGAGTACTGGAGTAGGGTACCATTGCCTTCTCCGAATCCAAGTCTATGCCCCAACCACTAATGCCGAAGAAACTGAAGTTAAACAATTCTATAAAGACCTACAAGACCTCCTAGAACTAACACCAAAGAAAAGATGTTCTTTTCATCATAGGGGACTGGAATGCAAAAGTAGGAAGTCAAGAGATACCTGGAGTAGCAGGGAAGTTTGGCCTTGGAGTACAAATTGAAGCAGGGCAAAGGCTAACTGAGTTTTGCCAAGAGAATGTACTGGTCACAGCAAATAATCTCTTCCAACAACACAAGAGATGACTCTACACATGGACATCACCAGTCAATACCAAAATCAAACTGATTATATTCTTTGCTGCCAAAGATGGAGAAGCTGTATACAGTCAGCAAAAATAAGACCAGGAGCTGACTGTGGTTCAGATCATCAGCTCCTTATTACAAAATTCAGGCTCAAACTGAAGAAAGTTTGGAAAACCACTAGACCAGATATGACCCAAATCAAATCCCATATGATTATACAGTGGAGGTGATTAATAGATTCAAAGGACTAGATCTGGTAGACAGAGTGCATGAAAAACTATGGACAGAGGTTCGTAACACTGTACAGGAGGTGGTGACCAAAACCATCCCCACGAAAAAGGAATGCAGGAAGGCAAAGTGGTTGTCTGAGGAGGCCTTACAAATAGCTAAGAAGAGAAACGAAAGGGAAATAGATACCCATCTGAATGCAGAGTTCCAGAGAATAGCAAGGAGAGATAAGAAAGCATTCTTAACTGACCAATGCAAAGAAATAGAGGAAAACAATTGAATGGGAAAGATCTCTTTAAGAAAATTGGAGATACCAAGGGAACACTTCATGCAAAGATAGGTATAATAAAGGACAAAAATGGGAAGGACCTAAGAGAAGCAGAGGAGATTAAGAAGAGGTAGCAAGAATACACAGAAGAACTGGACAAAAAAAAACCCCTTAGTGACACCAATAACCACGAAGGTATAGTCACTCACCTAGAGCCAGACATCCTGGAGTGTGAAGTCAAGTAGGCCTTAGGAAGCATTACCATGAACAAAACTAGTGGAGGTGATGGATTTCTAGCTGTTTTATTTCAAATCCTAAAAGATGATGCTGTTAAAATGCTGCACTCATTGTGCCAGCAAATTTGGAAAATTCAGCAGTGGCCACAGGACTGGAAAAGGTCAGTTTTCATTCCAATCCCAAAGAAAAGCAACGCCAAAGAATGTTCAAATTACCATAAAATTGCATTCATTTCACATCCTAGCAATATTATGCTCAAAATCCTTCAAGCAAGGCTTCAACAGTACATGAACCAAGAACTTCCAGATGTCCAAACTGGATTTTAAAAAGACAGAGGAACCAGAGATCAAATTGGCAACATCCGCTGGACCATAGAAAAAAACAAGAGAATTCCAGAAAAACATCTACTTCTGCTTCACTGACTATGCTAAAGTCTTTGCTGTTTGGATCATAACAAACTGTGGAATAAAGAGATGGCAATACCAGGCCACATTGCCAGCCTCTTGAGAAACCTGTATGCAGGACATGAAGCAACAGTTAGAACTGGACATGGACAATGGACTGGTTCCAAAATGGGAAAGGAGTACAACGAGGCTGTATATTGTCACCTGCTTATTTAATTCCTATGCAGAGTACATCGTACGAAATGCGGGGTTGGATGACTCACAAGCTAGAATCAAGATTGCCGGGAGAAACAACCACCTCAGATATGCAGGTGATACCACTTTAATGGCAGAAAGTGAAGAGGAACTAAAGAATCTCTTAATGAAGGTGAAAGAGGAGAGTGAAAAAGCTGGCTTAAAACTCAACATTCAGAAAACTAAGATTATGTCATCTGGTCCCATCACTTCATGGCAAATAGTTGGAGAAAAAGTGGAAACAGTGACAGACTACTTTCTTGGGCTCCAAAATCACTGTGGACAGTGACTGCAGCCACAAAATTAAAAGATGCTTGCTCCTTGGAAGAAAAGCTAAGACAAAACTAGACAGTGTATTAAAAAGCAGAGACATCACTTTGTGGACAAGGTGTCTGTTTAGTTCAACCTATGGTTTTTCTAGTAGTCATGTATATATGTGAGAGTTGGCATAAAGAAGGCTGAGCACCAAAGAACTGAGGCTTCTGGTAACACAGAAGACTCTTGAACATCCCTTGGACTGCAAGGAGATTAAACTAAAGGAAATCAACCCTAAATATTTCATTGTAAGGATAGATGCTGAAGCTCTAATACTTTGTCCACCTGATGCAAAGAACTGACTCCTTTGAGAAGACCCTGATGCTGGGAAAGATTGAAGGCAGGAGGAGAAGGGGATAACAGAGGGTGAGACAGTTGGATGGCATCACTGACTCAATGGACATGAGTTTAATCAAATTCTGGGAAATAGTAAAGGACAGGAAGTCCGTGGCATCCCAAAGAGTCAGACACAACTTAGGGACTGAACAACAATAACACAGAGAAAAGTAAGTGCTTATAAATCAAACAATTCTAAATACAAAAGAATAAACCTAAATGAATTTCAGGTTCACCTGACCTGGGAAATATTCAGTATTAAATACCTGGTATTAGTGTCTGTTTGTTGATCTGACAAATATAGACTTGTCTAAGAGTCATTAATATTAAGCAGAATATTTTCATTGTTCCTAGGTTTAACATAAATTAAATATTGCTATATCTGTTATAAGTGTGTCAGCAAGGAAAGTTCCTCGAGTTAAGAAACATCCAAAAATTGTAAATGAAATACGAGATTTTAGATAAATTCTATTAAGAGTAATTATGCTTTAGGAATCTCTGCCTAAAATACTCCCTCCCAATTTTGGTAGCCTGAATTTCTAGGGTTATGCTAAACTAGGTGATGAAAGTTTAAGAACAGCTAGATCATTTCCAAATAAAATAAGATTCTGAAACACCAACTACTGAAAACGAATTCCTTCTTACAAAAAAAACTAAAGAGATTTTGGACTATTAATGAAGAATGTTTGGTACCATCCTGACATGTTTTCTATTCTAAAAGTTTCTTCAGAATTATTACTGGTTTTTATGCTCACCAGCTCAACATTCAGAAAACGAGGATCATGGCATCTGGTCCTGTCACTTCATGGGAAATAGACGGGGAAACAGTGGAAACAGTGTCAGACTTTGTTTTTCTGGGCTCCAAAATCGCTGCAGATAGTGACTGCAGCCATGAAATTAAAAGACGCTTACTCCTTGGAAGAAAAGTTATGACCAACCTAGATAGCATATTCAAAAGCATAGACATTACTTTGCTGACTAAGGTCCATCTAGTCAAGGCTATGGTTTTTCCTGTGGTCATGTATGGATGTGAGAGTTGGACTGTGAAGAAAGCTGAGTGCTGAAGAATTGATGCTTTTGAACTGTGGTGTTGGAGAAGACTCTTGAGAGTCCCTTGGACTGCAAGGACATCCAACCAGTCCATTCTGAAGGAGATCAGCCCTGGGATTTCTTTGGAAGGACTGATGCTGAAACTCCAGTACTTTGGCCACCTCATGCAAAGAGTTGACTCATTGGAAAAGACCCTGATGCTGGGAGGGATTGGGGGCAGGAGGAGAAGGGGACGACAGAGGATGAGATGGCTGGATGGCATCACTGACTCAGTGGACGTGAGTCTGAATGAACTCCGGGAGATGGTGATGGATAGGGAGGCCTGGCGTGCTGCGATTCATGGGGTCGCAAAGAGTTGGACACGACTGAGC
This sequence comes from Ovis canadensis, assembly GCF_042477335.2. Lineage (NCBI taxonomy): Eukaryota > Metazoa > Chordata > Mammalia > Artiodactyla > Bovidae > Ovis > Ovis canadensis. Next base: position 29,335,080 of record NC_091270.1, read on the forward strand.
GACTAAACAGAACTGAACTGAATGGGAAACCTGATGACTTCACAAAAGTTAACGAAAGGACTGAATGAACTGGCAAATATGCTTTCAACTTTTATGGTTTCTATCTGAAAAATTACTGATTTGAATCAGTGTTTTCCAGATGTAGGGAAAACCTTCCCCTCAAACTAATTATGATAGTAATTTGGTGAATATACTTTACAAACAAACTGAAACATTTATCTTTTCTCTCTGACCCCTCCAGAGATTGGAAACTCTTAGATTTCCAGTAACTTTAGCAGGTAAGTTAGAAACATTATCTCACTAACAGATACAAAAATCGCAAGAAATTTTGGAGAACTTGAGAAGGCAGGAATTCACCTAGATCTGTTAGGCAAAATCTGTGGTAAGCTTTTTGCATGACTTTTCCTCGCCCTGAAAGATTTTATTTTAAAAGTTCAGTCTGAGACCCTATAAAAGTTTCAGCAAAGCAAAAAAGTCTATGATCAATTATGATTAAATAAATCATCATGCCAAGTTTATTGAGACTAGACATATTTCGCAAACAAACTAGTCTCAATTTGGTTATATTTGGTAAAAACAAGGGTAATTTTAGAGAGAAAAAGATGTTTCAATGAATGTTAAATCTCAGTTTGTTAATAACTGTCTGTATTTACTAAGACTCATTTCCTGTATAGTTCCTTGCTGTTATGTTACTGTAAAATTTAACTGAATTATTAAAAGACATTCCATATTTCTTTTTGAAGCTTATCTCAGTAATCTATCTTTGGGAAAAGGTCAGATGCCTCATGACCTACAACCAAGACTGGAAAAAGACATAATTTAAGGAACTGTCTCCAACCTAGATGGAAGGATCTCTTTATCAGGTACTCTTAAGCAGCTCATGCACAGTGAATTTGCAGGGAAGTAGACTCTCGGATTAATTCCCACTTCCACAGGCCCGCATACCAGACTGGCCTATAGAGAGGACTGCTGACCTCAAACCCACCTTAAAACAACGTTCACACCGAGGACACTGCGCTACACTGGGCCGAAAAGCAGACATCAGAAGTAGACCCCTGGCCCAAGATGCCGGACCTGAGTCACGTGATCCTTTATAACGCTTTCTTGACCTCCTGGACCTTTGCATAGAAACCAAATGTTTCCCATCAAGGACACGATCCTATGCTAGTTTAAGACTCAGTCCAATTGTTGGGTGTGTGGCCAACTACCTGTGTCTAGTACTTCTGGGTTACCTTGGTGGATTTCTCTCCTCAGGGCTCTGACAGCATACCCCTTGAGGAAGTTTATTGGGCTTCCCTCGTAGCTCAGATAGTAAAGAATCTGCCTGCAATGCAGGAGACCTGGGTTCAATCCCTGGTTCAGAAAGATCCCCCTGGAGAAGGGAATGGTGCTTTCCCACTCCAGTATTCTTGCCTAGAGAATTCCATGGACAGACCATGGGGTCACAAAGAGTTGGACATGATTGAGCGACTAACACAGGAAGCTTATTTTAGAAGAGAGTTCAGTCCTGTTCTGCCTATTCATGATATTGCTAGATGGGATAATAATACCTGCTCTGACCCTGGCAATAGATTTAAGTTTACTCTTAGGGTCACTCAAACCCAGAGTGATGAACCAAGTCTCAATCAAAAACTGTAACCTCTTGTCTACTAAAAGGAAAACTCTCACAATTACGGGATGGATCTATAATCCATGGTTAGTACCAGGTTATGGTCTTTTAGGTTTAAACGTTCCTCTATGTTGGGAACAATTAAATCATACTAAAATAATCAACCTATGTGCTTAGTTGCTCAGTCGTGTCCAACTCTTTGTGACCCCATGGACTGTAGCCCACCAGGCTCCTTTGTCCATGGAGGTTCTCCAGCTAAGAATACTGGAGTGGGTTGCCATGCCCTCCTCCAGGGGATCTTTTCAAACCAGAGATCGAACTCAGGTCTCCCACCTTGAAGGCAGATTCTTTACCATCTGAGCCACCAAGGAATCCCAAATGATCAACCTAGTAATCTTCTAAAACTAGGCTGGGTGCCTTATGAACTATGCTTACTATCACCCTTAGAGAGTGAGTGGTATGGAACTCAGCTGATTTATGGTACTAATTTATGGCTTGGCTTCTAGCAGAATGAATAGGAAGGTGCAACCTGGGATTCCCATAAACTCAAGGTCATTTACATAATAAATTAGAGGCAATTTGAGCCAATCAAACATTGATGTGGGCTCAACGAGTCATGAGATCTGTATTCTACTGGTATGACCATTTAGCAGCTATGTTATTGTGTGTGTGCTTTCAATAGGATTGGAGGATGTAACTGGTCATATTGAAGCCTTAAGAACTTTCACTCAATAAGCTTTAAATGATAGTAACCAGGCTATTAATCTATTGAACTCTGAGGTCTCTATGATGAGGAAGGTGGTGCTATAAAATTGCATGGCCCTCGACATCCTTATAGCAATCTCAGGGAGGCACCTGCGCCATAATTCAAACTGAATGTTTTCTCATACCTGATGGGTCCTCTAATATAACACATTTGATGGACCTTATGAAAAATTAGATTTCTGCTTTAAGTGACCCATTCCATAGTCTGCTGCTACATCTAAGTCGCTTCAGTCGTGTCCGACTCTGTGCGACCCCATAGACGGCAGCCCACGAGGCTCCCCCAGTCCCTGGGATTCTCCAGGCAAGAACACTGGAGTGGGTTGCCATTTCCTTCTCCAGTGCATGAAAGTGAAAATCAAGACGCTCAGTCGTATCGGACTCTTAGCGATCCCATGGACTGCAGCCTACCAGGCTCCTCCGTCCATGGGATTTTCCAGGCAAGAGTACTGGAGTGGGTTGCCGTTGCCTTCTCCGATTCCACAGTCTAGACAATCTTTATTAAAAACAAAACCAAAAAACTGGTATGGTATGGGAGGCTCATGGCTGAAATATTAACTTATAATTCCACTAATGTTACTAGCTATATTACTTGTATATTGCCTGTTTTACAAGATTATTGTCTCTTTTATTACCAAGTGTATGACGGAGCCTCCAATGAAATGAGCTTCTCCCCAGAATGTACAGAAAGCAATGATAACTAGACTTGAAGCTATTGGTCAAATGTATGTGATCAATGATTGTAATAGTGTAACTCTAGATATGGGAAGATGCAATGAGAGGGAATAGTTTCCTGAACCTTAACAACAAGACAGGTATCCAGAGATCTTTGACTATCAAGACCTAGCCCAGTAATTGCACACTGAGTGGTCTACCAGCAAAAAGACCTTCAGAACTGGGAGTGAGTCTTCCTAGCAACACGGGACCGAACGGTCATGAAAAGGCTCCCCACGTATGGTTGAATTGATGACCACAAGGGGGCCCTGCCAGCCACAGATTGGCACTTGCCAAGAGCACTGTCGCGGACTGAACAAGAAGGGCGTTTGCACCTGCCTCTGCGGAGGCCGAACCCTGTACAGCTGCAGCTGTTGGCCTTAACACCTGCACAGAGCCCAGGGCGGAGTGAGGCACTCTGTGCTCCAGGGAGTCTAGTAGGACAAGTCATTAGATAGTTGGATTTTTTTTTTCTCAGAAACAGATTTTATGATCCCAATCCTTGCACCTCCTCCTGTCTAGAAAAGCACTAAATCCCTTCATGATGACATCGGATCTGTTTGACTAGCAAAAAAACCTTTTGTAAAATGAGTGCTTAATTGTATTGAGCTCCCCTTTCACCAAAATTTTGTATTTTGACCTTCCCCGCTGCCTCTTTGGAGCAGTCTCCCAGATCTCTCTCGGGCGCTGTCTCACAGGCTGCAGTCCTCATTTTGCCTCAAACAAAACTTAACTCGCCTCTCTCAACTTGTGTATCTCTTTTAGTTCATACCGCCAGGCTTCAGTCCTCAGTTTGTCTGCCGAACAAAACATAATTCTCAACTTTTAGGTTATGCTTTTTTTTTCTTTTCCTAGTCGACAAGCCCTGGCAGGCTCATACAGGAAGTCAGCCCTGCTCTCCGCTAAAAGTTCGGGCAAAGACCATATTTCCATCACTGCTCTTGTGCACGCGCTCACACACAGTTAAATAATAACAAGAGAAGAGGATGAGGAGAAGGGGCAGGAACGATGCTGCAGATGTGTCCGGTCCCAAGACAGCCTCACATCAGGGGACTTCCTCAGGAAAACAGGAAGAGATATCAAGGCCCCTAACATTCCTGATCCCCAAATCAAAGACTTCATAATAGCAGTATGGGGTGATTTGAATCTCAATAATACATGGGCTGAAACCAGAAGAATACAAAAGTTTAAAATTCCCGAATTGTCCTGTGGGCACGTGAGCTCTGACCACAGCTGTTTTATTTATACCCCAGCATCAAACAAACATTTTTATCCCACAAATTCCTGGGAAGTGGCTTCTCCTTCCCCGCCCCCTCAACCGGCAGGTGCTGATGCTAATATACTTTCTGCCCCGCCAGCCACTATTTTGGAAGGCATTCTCAGTCTTTGACAGGTAGGAAATTTGCATTTCTATTAGCGAGGCCCTTGTCAATTGTGAGTCATAAAAGCCCAGGAAGAATAGGGTTGGGGGAAACGCATTGTACTTTAAAAAGGGAGACTTTATTGCACAGTTCCACGGAAGGTACCAAACAGAGATAAGGGCTGTGAACGGGACTCTGGCGGATGAGAAACCTCACAATAAGGCGAGCGTATTAATGCATGCGCCTGTCACCGGGCAACCAGAGGGGTCTGACTGTGACTTTACTAGTTTGCAATTTACTGCGTTTACCATTAAAATAATAACGCTCTCCGAGGTGATAAGGGGTATTTGGTGCCGCCAGCCCAGGACAAGTGTTTCTCGCTCCTGCTCCATTAGCCGCGACTATAATCTCATTTAAAATCGCTCCCGTTTGGCCGCAGCGGCTCCGGCAGGGCTTGGGGGGCGAGGGGGTGGGGCAGGCGAGGAGGGCGGGTTGTGATTTGTGTATGTGATGTGTTTTACTCTTTCTGTTGGGAAAGTCAAGATGCCCAAGAAAAATAAAAGCTCCCGAATCCCCGGCAGCAGAAAGAATGATGCCACAGCGTTGCTTCATTTGTTATCTTATTTGCCCTTCAAACGCGGTCCCCCGAACACTCACGCAGTTAAATAATTCAGCGACTGCCATTAAGTACTAAAAGGAACAGGCAGGGGGAAAGATAGTTACAGCCCCGGGGCCAGGAAAACACGCATTTCCTAAGAAGCAAGAGACTCCTCCAAAAGGATGTCAGGCCTTTGCAAGAGGCTCCCAATGCAGAGTGAACCCTCCTTGTTTTAGAGAGATGAAAGAAGGGGGACAATCAGAGATAAGTAGCAAGCACACAGTTGCTAGCGGTGAGCCGGGCATGAAGCCCCGTTTCTCTTGGCTCCTGGTGGTCCTGTGGGTGTCCCTGCTTCTCACCGCCCCCTCCCTCCTACATTCAGTGCTCACATTATTTATGGAGTGACTACTACCCCAGGTACTGAGAGTATGAAGCAAAAGGGGAAGGACCCTATCCTTGCTCTACAAGGAAGGCTCTGCTCCTCTGTGTTGGAGAGAGTGAATAAATGAGAGTCAACAAAAGGAGAGTCAACAAGTACACACCATTATGTTATTAGTTGTTGTTTAGTCAAAGTTAAGTCATGTCCAGCTCTTTGCAGCCCCATGGACTGTATCCTGCCAGTCTCCTCTGTCATGAGATTTCTGAAGCAAGACTACTGTAGCAGGTAGTCATTTCCTTCTCCAGGGGATCTTCCTCATCCAGGGATGGAACTCAAGTCACTTGCATTTGCAGGTGGATTCTTTACCACTAGCACCACCAGGGAAGCGCTTAGTGCTGAGAAAACTAGGTATAAGAGCCCAGAGGGCTTCCCAATGTTGACACTCCTTCCCCTCCCCCGACCACAGGCCAGTGCCGCACCCCATGAAGAGCTGGCAGCCCTCGTAGCTTCAGCATCCTTGCCAGTAGTGCCCCCAAAAGGAAGACGGCGAAGCTGAGCAAACAGTCCCAGTCCAGGCTTCCCAGAGCTGCCAACCAGTGCTGCGGTCCAGGGGGGTCAAAGGTGGAGAGAGGCCGGGAGATTATGGGGACCAAGCTTCCTCAACCAGGAAGGACACATCAGTTGCAGAGGAGACGCGTCCTACCAACCCAGGTGAGAGGCGATGGAAGGTGAGAGTGAGGTATTGGTGAGAGAAGTGGAGAGCATCCAATCACGTGTGGGCTCAAAGATTTCTTGCCGGGGCCCGTGCCCCTGGGGAGTCTACCGCATCAACGCCCCCCAGGAAATACTTATCAATGAAAACGTTAGCCATCGGAGCGCGCTTCTACACACAGGCCCCCTCCAGCAAGATCGGAGCTCACCCCAGCCAGTGCCAGGAGGAGGTCCGGTGTCCTTGTCACAGCTCCTTTGGGCGCCTGAGAATAAGACTCTGTATTGCGCGCGCCTAACGTTTCTCTTTTTACAAGCGGAACAGCTTCCAGCCCCTCTGTAACCTTTGCTCATCGCTGCTGTTGATTTGCTGCAGTTTTACACTTTATTGCTCTTAAAATTCAGAGAGCAGAGCCCGGCGCGAAGGCCTGTCACCGCGCCTGACCTCCGCTGTGTCTGCTCGGTGACACTGGGTTGCCCCCTGCCCCTCCCGGCTCCTCTGTCAATACTGGCCAGGCGCTGGCCGTCGCTTTCTGCCTCTGAGACCCAGTAATCCCCAAGGTTTTGTCAGCTGTGCTGTCTCCCACCTGGATATGCATAAAATACCTTGTATTCAGCCCTTAGAAGCATGTTATCCGTGTTATTACTCAAAGACACCTTATTATTCATCAAACGTCTGTCTAACTGAACTAGATTGCGGGGACTCCTCTTCTGTCTTCTGAGCTTCGCCAATTTGGAGGCATTTGCAGGAACATGAGGAAGGGGCCTGGGGGCCTCACTGGCTCCTCCAGCCTCACCCAGGGCCCTTCACGGCAGCTCTTCTGGGCCTCCAGGAAGCAACGAGCAGCCAGGGCCATTCCTCTCTATCCCACTCCACCGTTCTGCTCTGGGCCAGTGTATCCCAAACTGGAGGTTCTGGGGACATTTCCAAAGCGCCACCCATCATGATGAGGAACGGCTTCTCAGAAGTGGGCTGTGAGATGAACATAAGCTCCAAGGTCACCTGGTCTGTCACCTAGCACTTTAGCCTGGTGGGTACAGCCCACCTCAAGTGTTCTCAGGCCTCCGTGGTTTCCTCCTAGATTTCTGAACCCTACACAGCACTTGAACACCGCTGGAACTCAAAGGCTACCTTTGGCCCTTCCACCTCCCTTCAACCCATTTCCATCTGTCTCCCAGTCCCCATTTCTGTCTTGGTCAACCACACTTTTCTGGTGCAACCCTCTGGACTGGTTCTGTCCAACAGAACTCCGTGATGCTAGGAATGTTCTGTAGCTTCGATGCTTAAAGGGGGTAACCACAGGCCACCCTTGAGATCCAACTAGTGAGACTGGTGAACTGAGTTTTCCATTTTATTTAATTTCAATAGCCACATACGCGAGGTGAAGTAGAAGAAAATGGATTCACGCCACCATCTAGGATGTCACTCAGCCATCAGCAGAGTCTCAGGAATGAATGAAAGAGTATGCGGAGGTGGGCCCGCTCTGACGCTGCTGCTCTGCACGGCTGTCCCTTCCTCTCCCACCTCCCCACCTCCCTTCCCTCCCTTCCCACCTCTTCACAGGCAGTTGCCCCTTGGATGTTTCTCTCTTCCTTTCTCGAGGCTGGAAAAGCTCTCTTGTGAGCCAAATTGTGCCCCATTCCCTACTCCCAGGTTTATATGTTTATATGTTATAAACTCCGGGTTTATATGAAGTCCTAACCCTCAGGACCTCAGAATGTGATCTCATTTGGAAATAAGATCATCAGAAAGAGTTCAGCTGACATACGGTCGGTCATACGGGGTGGTTGTGGGAGGGGTTGGTGGGGCTGGCCCACTCCGACTGCTCTTCTTATAAAAGGGAGAAATTTAGGAGTTCCCTGGCGGTCCAGTGGTTAAAAGTCCACCCGCCAATACAGGGCACAGGGGTTCGATCCTGGTTCAGGAAGATTCCCACGTGCCATGGGGCAACTGAGCCTCTGCGCCACAACTACCGAAGCACAGCAGGCGGAGCCACTGCAACGAGAAGCCTGAGCACCACGGCTAAGAAAGCCCGTGCGCAGCAACGAAGGCCCGGCACAGCCAAAAGTCAATAATGCATTATTTTTAAAAAAGGGAGAAATCGAAACACAGACCCACACACAGGGAGGACGCCATGTGAAGAGCCTGGGCTGGCACCTCTACCAGCCAAGAAACACCATGGCCAGCAAACCACTTGAGGTCAGGGGAATGAGAAACTCAAACTTCTGACACCTGTGAGCTTATAAATTCCTGCTGCTTAACCACTGCCCTCTCATCCCACCCCACCTGTGGCATTTCGTGAGGGCAGCCTAGGAAAAGAATAGATATTCCGACTAGCTTTTTTTTTTTTTTGCTATAAAGAAATAAACTGGGGATGATAAAGAAACATCATATGTCATAAAGGGGCTCTTCAGGTTGAAGGATCTATGAGATTGAGCTTGTATATTGGGCTTCTGCAGTGGCTCGGTGGTAAAGAACCTAGCTGCAATGCAGGAGATGCGCCAGGAGCCACAGGTTTGATTTCTGGGTCTGGAAGAATCCCTTGCAGAAGTAACTGACAACCCACTCCAGTATTCTTGCCTGGGAAATCCCCTGGACAGCCCATGGGGTCACAAAAGAGTCGGACACGACTTAAGGACGCAACAACAACATTTTGCAGGATACTCTAATTTCAAATTTTCTGTTGCAATTTTCCTGAAAAGTACACGATTCAGACTTTGCAAGCTCCAGTATTTTTTAGATCAGAGAACACAGATACGGTATTAACAATCACCATCAAAAGTACCAGCAGATCCCTACTGCAGGAAGCCAGGGGCTCACAGAGCCTATGAGAAAACCACGGCCCTTATTTTCCAGGACACTGAGTCCAAGGCCAGCATACTGATGCTACACTGTCATTTGTTTCAATTTGCTAACCCAAGCAAGGAATTATTGAGCACCTACTCTTCGCTGTGTGGAGTGAGATGTTTAGTCAAAGCCTTAAAAATTAGCAAAGAGAGTGGGGCCAAAAGGAGCTTCATGGTAGTGTTTCATTTCAGGACCTGCCTGTCTCCTGGGACCCTGGGTAAAGCACCAGATGCTGGCACACCCCAGGGACCAACCAAGGGCAGACAAGAGGTGGGGGAGTCCCCGCCCAGCCCTCTTCCCCAGCCAGGCTCACTCGTGCCCCAGCTCTGTGCTGCGGCCTCCCTGACACACTGCAGCTGGCCCACCTCTGCCAGGCTGCCACCCAGAGGTCAGCCTGCTCCGCTGCAACTCAGATCCACAGCAAGAACAAATGCCTCTTTCAGTAAAAGGATGCCTCTCACCAGGCCCCCGAGGCAAGCACCACATTCTGGCAGAGCATGGCCCTGACTGCCACAAGCAGACGAGCTCGGCCACCAGGAGCAGAAGAGTTCTCAGCCTCCACCTCGTCCAAAAGGCAGCTGCTGCAGCAACCCCGAAGTTAAAGAGGATGCCTGCTGTGCGCCAGCTGACAGCCTTTAAGAGACAAAATGGCAAAAGCCACGGCCCCTGCTTGTGCCCTGAGCCCTTGCGTTCAAACACACAGCTTTCCAGGCGTCCTCAGCACCTCCCCCGCCCCCTATCCCTGCCCAGCCGACCCACAGCCTGTGGTCGCCAAGCTGTTCCCACGTACCTGTGTCCTTGACCGACACCCCACCTCCCTGGTGGTGACTGGCTACCTAGTTAGCTCTCCCTGCCTCCTTGGCACCCACCTGTGGGATTTCCACTTATCTCTGTGAAAAGAAAAAAAAAGTAAAGCAGGGCACATTTAAAACAAAAGCCTCTGCCTTCCCAGGTGGAGCTAGTTGTAAAGAATCTACCTACAATGTGGGAGCCTGGAGTTCGACCCCTGGGTCAGGAAGATCCCCTGGAGGAGGGCATGGTGACCCACTTCAGTATTCTTGCCTAGAGAATCCCCATGGACAGAGGAGCCTGGCGGGCTACAGTCAGTGGGGTTGCAAAGAGTGAAGCAAGTTGGCACGGCATGCAAAAAAGCTTAACCTCCTCTTGGGAAAGTGTTCTCCTCCTGGGACTGGCTTTGCTGTGCCAAGTTCAGCAAGGAAAAGCCAAGGCAGGGACAAAAGCTCTGGGCTGGGGACGCCCCATGATGGGCAGGTGGCTGGCAGGACAGGACTGGGCCCATCCTCCTCCCAGAACCGCACCTGGGGACTCTATTAGGACCCGAGAGGGGAGCAGAGGTGTGCCCATAGTCACCATGGAGAAGCAGAAATCCCGGGCCCCCGACACTGGGCTGCAGCCAGTCTAGGGCAGAATGGAGAGTTTTGTTGGACCAGTTCGCCCCCTCTCAACCACAGGTTATTCCACTTTGCACTGATGCATATTTAGAGGCTTGATTAATTGACAGCAAGTAAATGCCTGGAAGGGCTTCCCAGGCGGCTCTAGTGGTAAAGAACCCGCCTGCCAATGCACGAGGTAAGAGACTCAGCGTTCGATCCCTGGGTTGGAAAGATGCTGTGGAGCCCAGCACAGCAACTCACTCCGGTATTCTTGCCTGGGAAATTCCACGGACAGCCCATGGAGTCACAAAAGAGTCGGACACAACTCAACAACAATATTTTTCCAGGATACTCCTGATGTCAAATTATCTGTCCCAATTTTCCTTATAAACACACATGATTCTAACTTCTCAAGCTCCATTATTTTTTAGATCAGAGAACACAGATACGGTATTAACAATCACCATCAAAAGTACCAGCAGATCCCTACTGCAGGAAGCCAGGGGCTCACAGAGCCTATGAGAAAACCACGGCCCTTATCTTCCGGGACACTGAGTCCAAGGCCGGCATACTGATACTACACTGTCATTTATTTCAATTTGCTAACCCAAGCAAGGAATTATTGAACACCCACTCTTTGCTAAGATGTTAAGGCAAGGCCTTAAAAATTAGCAAAGAGAGTGGCGCCAAAGGGAGCTTCATGGTAGTTTCATTTCAAGACCTGCCTGTCTCCTGGGGCCCTGGGTAAAGCGCCAGATGCTGGCACACCCCAGGGACCAACCAAGGGCAGACAAGAAGTGGAGAAGCCCCCAGCCAGGCTCACTCGTGCCCCAGCTCTGTGCTGCGGCCTCCCTGACACACTGCAGCTGGCCCACCTCTGCCAGGCTGCCACCCAGAGGTCAGCCTGCTCCGCTGCAACTCAGATCCACAGCAAGAACAAATGCCTCTTTCAGTAAAAGGATGCCTCTCACCAGGCCCCCGAGGCAAGCACCACATTCTGGCAGAGCATGGCCCTGACTGCCACAAGCAGACGAGCTCGGCCACCAGGAGCAGAAGAGTTCTCAGCCTCCACCTCGTCCAAAAGGCAGCTGCTGCAGCAACCCCGAAGTTAAAGAGGATGCCTGCTGTGCGCCAGCTGACAGCCTTTAAGAGACAAAATGGCAAAAGCCACGGCCCCTGCTTGTGCCCTGAGCCCTTGCGTTCAAACACACAGCTTTCCAGGCGTCCTCAGCACCTCCCCCGCCCCCTATCCCTGCCCAGCCGACCCACAGCCTGTGGTCGCCAAGCTGTTCCCACGTACCTGTGTCCTTGACCGACACCCCACCTCCCTGGTGGTGACTGGCTACCTAGTTAGCTCTCCCTGCCTCCTTGGCACCCACCTGTGGGATTTCCACTTATCTCTGTGAAAAGAAAAAAAAAGTAAAGCAGGGCACATTTAAAACAAAAGCCTCTGCCTTCCCAGGTGGAGCTAGTTGTAAAGAATCTACCTACAATGTGGGAGCCTGGAGTTCGACCCCTGGGTCAGGAAGATCCCCTGGAGGAGGGCATGGTGACCCACTTCAGTATTCTTGCCTAGAGAATCCCCATGGACAGAGGAGCCTGGCGGGCTACAGTCAGTGGGGTTGCAAAGAGTGAAGCAAGTTGGCACGGCATGCAAAAAAGCTTAACCTCCTCTTGGGAAAGTGTTCTCCTCCTGGGACTGGCTTTGCTGTGCCAAGTTCAGCAAGGAAAAGCCAAGGCAGGGACAAAAGCTCTGGGCTGGGGACGCCCCATGATGGGCAGGTGGCTGGCAGGACAGGACTGGGCCCATCCTCCTCCCAGAACCGCACCTGGGGACTCTATTAGGACCCGAGAGGGGAGCAGAGGTGTGCCCATAGTCAGCTTTCCAGGCGTTCTCAGGGCCTCTCCCGCCCCCCACCCCCGCCCAGCCGACCCACAGCCGTCCCCACTCACTTGTGTCCTTGACCGATGGCCCGGGCGACCTCCCTGGTGGTGACTGGCTACCTAGTTAGCTCTCCCTGCCTCCTCAGCAAGGTCTGGGCCCCCCTATCGTTCTGGAGAGGATCAGTCCCACCTGTGGGATTTCCACTTATCCCTATAAAAAGAAAAAAAAAAAAGCAAGGTGTATTTAAAAGGAAAGCCTTGTCCTGCCCATGTGGCTCTAATTGTAAAAAATCTGCCTGCAGTGGAGACCCCAGTTCGATCCCTGGTTCAGGAAGAGCCCCTGGAGAAGGAAACAACCCACTCCAGTATTCTTGCCTGGGAGATCCCATGGACGGAGGAGCCTGGTGGGCTACAGTCCATGGGGTCGCAAAGAGTTGGACACAACTGAGCATGCTCACGCACTCAGTTGTATAAGAGATGTTATAGGACATTTCTCCATCTCTGACTTACTTCACTCAGTATGACAATCTCTGTGCTCATCCATGTTGCTGCAAATGATAAACCGTTTCCTTTATTTCACGAGTCTCCAAAGAAACCAAAGCCCCCACAGGCTTTCCAGTGGACCAGGGTAGCTTTCCAGGAATCCATTTCTAGGTTCTCAACTGCCTAAAGTTGATGGGTCCAAAAACACGCCAGCATTGTGCATTGCTTACCCTCCACTGCATCCCCTTGTGCAACTGTCTTTTCAGTAAGACCTTCCTTATACTGTGTCTATCCGAGATGACAGCTACTAACCTTATTGTGGTCATCATTTCATGATGTATGCAAGTCAAATCATTACGCTCTATACCTTAAATGTATGCAGTGCTGTGATGTCAATTATACTTCAGTGAAACTGGAGGAGGGAAAAAGGAAGACCTTACTGTCCATCACTCATCCTGAGTCGCTCTGGAGTGTGACCATCTCTGAAAGTGAAAGTGTTACTGGCTCAGTCGTGTCTGACTCTGCGATCCCGTGGACTGTATAGCCCGCCAGACTCCTCCATCCGTGGGATTTTCCAGACAAGAATACAGGAGTGGGTTGCCATTTCCTCTTCCAGGGGATCTTCCCGAACCAGGGATCAAACCCAGGTCGCCTGCATTACAGGCAGACTCTTTACCCTCTGAGACACCTCCATCTCTAGGACACCAGAAGAGGGATAATTCCAGGAATTGTTGCTGATGAAGCCCTGAGGGTGAGGCGTGGACAACTTCAGACAGACTTTGATGGGCGTAGTTGATCTGGACAGGGAACCCAGGCATCAGCTCATCCTTCCACCCACCTCTGTGCCCACCAGCTTCCTGTCTCCAGCTGAGGCCACGTCCTGGCCCATGTCAGGATTCAGGTTCAGAACTGAGGTGGTCATCCTGGGAACGGATACATCTTCTACCAAAAGATGTCTGATTTCACTGACTGATGTGAGAGCAAAGACTTGTCATTTCCGTCACATGAACTGGATAAGCTAAAATCTGCACTTCTAAGATTTTAATACAATATGTGTTTGAAGAAGGTGGACAATATAAAATATGCAGGAAAATAAATATTTTTTAATGATTTAAACATATAATTAAAATTTTGAGCCGTTTACCTAAAAATGGAAACACAGGGCTTCAAAATTCTTTGAGGGAGAAGGCAATGGCAACCCACTCCAGTACTCTTGCCTGGAAAATCCCATGGACGAAGGAGCCTGGTAGGCTGCAGTCCATGGGGTCGCTAAGAGTCGGACACGACTAAGCGACTCTACTTTCACTTTTCACTTTAATGCACTGGAGAAGGAAATGGCAACCCACTCCAGTGTTCTTGCCTGGAGAATCCCAGGAATAGGGGAGCCTGGTGGGCTGCCGTCTATGGGGTCGCACAGAGTCAGACACGACTGAAGCGACTTAGCAGCAGCAGCAGCATACAGGTAAAAAGGTTGAGCCAATGCCTGATTCACAGGTAAGGGGCACAAGAGGGCAAGAGGACCCCAGACTCCAGAGAGGGAAAACCCTCAAATCTAGAGGAGGGTGGACCCCAGATTCCAGAGATGGGAGGACCTCAGACTTCAGAGGACAGAGAGGGAATAATAAAAGGATTTTTTTAAAAGAAAGTAAAGGTGTTCAAAAGACCAAGGAAAGGATTCTGAGCATGCAGGGAGGATGAACAAGAGTAATCAAGACACTGGGAAATTAAAAGAACTTAAAAAACAAAAGGAGGGGGGAAACAACAATAAGAAACTAGATTTCTCTAAAAAGTCTTGAGGGGAAGAAACTTAGGCTTTTTTCCAGGAGTTCAGTGAATTCAGGGGATCCTCAAGTTGCATAAGAAAACAATTACATCTTCATTTTCACTAACCTCTAGCTGAAATTTAGCATTTCCTTTCATTATAAAAATGCGGGCACTGAACCACGGCAGTATTAACAGTTCCTGTGGTTTGTTCCCAGTAGAAATCACAGATATTTTCATATCTCAGGGCTAGGGGCTGCAAATGTCTTGAAATATTATTTACCCTTATCACTACTTCAAAATTACGGTGGTTATTAAACCCCAGCTAGATCTCATTATGTAAGTCATTAATTTAAAAAAAGCATGTATTTTTCTCTATCACAAGTTTTAAAAAATATTTTGATAACTGTATAGCAATATAACTAGTTTCCATGGTAACTAGTATCTTAGGTAACTCAGTATCTTATTTTATGCACTAAAAAATATTGCTCTGAAAGGGACCCATAGATGGCCAAAGGGGTCCTTAGCCCCCAAAAGTTTAAGAATCCCTGCATTAAAACCACTGGAGAAGGAAATGGCAACCCACTCCAATGTTCTTGCCTGGAAAATCCTGTGGACGGAGGAGCCTGGTAGGCTGCAGTCCATGGGGTCGCTAAGAGTCGGACACAACTGAACAACTTCATTTTCAAGTTTCACTGTCATGCATTGGAGAAGGAAATGGCAACCCACTCCAGCGTTCTTGCCTGGAGAATCCCAGGGACGGGGGAGCCTGGTGGGCTGCCATTTATGGGGTCGCACAGAGTTGGACACGACTGAAGCGACTTAGCAGCAGCAGTATAAAAACCAGTCCGGAAAACTTCCCACATGTTTCTGGTGACAGCACATTGCAGTGGCCACACTGGAGAAATGGAACAGGGTGAGGCTGAGGACACCCCGAGGCTTGCTGACCAGCCGCTGGGTCTTAGTGAAGGAGCAGCCTCCAGCATTTACAGAACAGACCAGCCTCAAAGCTGGCAACTAAGCCACAGCCCCACCATGTTCCAACACAGGCTGGGGTCCTGGAATCCCAGCCCCCCACATTTCTCATGAAAATCTCAACCACACAGAACCACACCGTGTTCTACCATTCCACAGCCTCACTTCAGCTTTTGCTGGGTTCAACCACTGAGATAATCAGGAAAAACGCACACCCACTTCACTCTTCACTTGCAACAGAAAATAAACCATAAATAAGAGCCTCCGGAAGTCAGAAAGCCTGGACCTATCAAAATCATTCTGTACAGCCAGCAGCATGAGTTACCTATGAACACAGAGTAATTTTATTCCCACTATTTCCCCCCAGAGGAAACAAGGGAAGCTCATTTTTCTTGGACGAGGGGGAGCAGGGGAAGTCGTTTTTCTCTGGAGGTTGTGGGAAGTGATGTAAAGACCGTGAACTTGAAGGTCAGGGCTGGGTTTGAATTCCAGCCCAGGGAGAGTTAATAAACCTTTCCACACCCCATTCTCCCCGTCTATAAAAAGCTGCTGATCCACCAGAAGTAGCAGGATGGAAAAATTCACCATGGAAAAGTGCTCTTCCCTTCCTTCATGATAAAATAGAGGAATCCTTCCCCAAGAAAGGCAGCAGGAGGTATTGTCTCAAGAGAACAGACCACAGAACTAATAAAATCAGGTGCTTATTAGCGTGGGCTTCCCTGGGGACTAAGATGGTAAAGACACTGCCTGCAATGTGGGAGATGCAGGTTTTATCCCTGGGTCAGGAAGATGCCCTGGAGAAGGAACTGGCAACCCACTCCAGTACTCTCTCCGGGGGAAATCCCACGGATGGGAGGAGCCTGGCAGGCTGCAGTCCACAGGGTTGCAAAGAGTTGGACATGACTGAGCAACTAACACACCACACACACATGCTTGTTAGCAGCAAAGTCCATTTTGTATTTCAACGAACTTGAAATTCCCTGTCAGTCCTGCAAGCCTCTCTCTTCTATCAGAAACCTTCCAGGTTTTTGGTCCAGAATTGGTCACACAGACCTTGGTGAGCACCTAAGACTTGCTCATGCCACCAAGCAGAATGTCTGTGCCATAGGGGGTCTGTGCTGGGCTTCAGAATCCAGGGTCCCCCAGGACTGCCCAGGGTTGGGGCTGGGGGTATAGAGGATCTCAGAGCTCTTACAGTGGGGGTTTAGAGGTCTGAGATTCATTGACTGGGGACTAGAAGAGTCCCCCCTCGATGAAATTTTCACAATCTTATTAGCTTTTGATCTCTACTGGCAAATAATGGTATGTTTTAAATTAGCCATATGAAGAAGCCAGCCATTGGTTCTTGTATACCTGCCATTTATTTACGTGGTCTTCTGAAGTAAAGTGAAGTGAAGTTGCTCAGTCATGTCCAACTCTTTGCGATCCCATGGACTTTAGCCTACCAGGCTCCTCCATCCATGGGATTTTCCAGGCAAGAATACTGGAGTGGGTTGCCATTTCCTTCTCCAGGAGATCTTCCTCACCCAGGGACTGAGCCCAGGTCTCCTGCATTGTAGGCAGATGCTTTACCATCTGAGCCACCAGGAAAGCCACCAGGTCTTCTGACAGGAACAGTGCAACCCCCTTGCTCTTCTTTTGTTAAAAAATTATTTTTTGGCTACACCGAGAAGCATGCAGGATCTTAGTTCCCTGACCAGGGATGGAAGCTGCTTCCTCTGCAATGGAAGTACAGAGTCTCAACCGCTGGACCACCAGGGAAATCCCCCTCACTCTTCTTGGTAGGACTGCCCATGAATGGCTCCCCATTGCCTCTGGCAACAGTGAGGACTGTTGACCCAAAGTAGACCATGTTAATCCTTCTCAGAGCCTCAGACCCTGAGGTGGGGGTCCTGAGCAGGTGGTTGTTGCGACCTCTGGACTGCAGCACACCAGGCTTCTCTGTCCTTCACCATCTCCCAGAGCTTGCTCAAACTCATGTCCATTGAGTCAGTGATGCCATCCAACCATCTCGTCCTGTCTTTGCCTTCTCCTCTTGCCTTCAATCTTTCCCAGCATCAGAGTCTTTCCTAATGACTTGGTTCTTCACATCAAGTGGCCAAAGTATTGTAGCTTCAGCTTCAGCATCAGTACTTCTGATGAATATTCAGGATTGATTTCCTTTAGGACGGACTGGTTGGATTTCCTTGCAGTCCAAGGGACTCTCAAGAGTCTTCTCCAAAACCACATTTCAAAAGCATCAATTCTTAGGCGTTCGGCCTTCTTTATGGTCAGACTCTCACATTGACACATGACTACTGGAAAAACCATAGCTTTGACTATACTGACCTTTGTTGGTAAAGTAATGTCTCTGCTTTTTAATACACTGTCTAGGTTGGTCATAGCTTTTCTTCCAAAGAGCAAGCATCGTTTAATTTCGTGGCTGCAGTCACCACCTGCAGTGATTTTGGAGCCCAAGAAAATCAAGTCTCTCACTGTTTCTATTGTTTCCCCATCTATTTGTCATGAAGTAATGGGACCAGATGCCATGATCTTAGTTTTCTGAATGTTGAGTTTTAAACGAGATTTTCCACCCTCCCCTTTCACTTTCAACAAGAGGCTCTTGAGGCTCAATTTCTGCCATAAGGTGGTGTCATCTGCATATCTGAGGTTATTGATATTTCTCCAAGCAATCTTGATTCTAGCTTGTGCTTCGTCCAGCCCAGCATTTCACATGATGTACTCTGCATTGAAGTTAAGTAAGCAGGATGACAATATACAGGCTTGACATACTCCTTTCCCAATTTTGAACCAGTCCATTGTTTCATGACCGGTTCTAACTGTTGCTTCTTGACCTGCATACAGGTATCAAAGGAAGCAGGAGCAGGTGATGTCTATCCCTTTTTTTTTACAGATTTTTTTTTAATGTGGACCATTTTTTAAAGTCTTTATTGAATTTGTTACAGCATTGTTTCTGTTTTATGTTTTGGCTCTTTGGCCTCGAGACATGTGGGATCTTAGCTTCCTGACCCGGGATCAAACCCACGTCCTCTGCACTGGAAAGCGAAGTCTTAACCACTGGACTATTAGGGAAGTCCCTTCAATTCCTTTCTGCCTCTTGGATTCCTGAGGGGTTCTGGGATCCCTCTGCTTTGACTCTGATTTGCTCTGTATCCTCACAACAAAGCCCTGCTTAAACAAGTCAGACTTATTTCTTACGGCATCTGCAACAAAGATTCCTAATCAATACTCTACCCAATGCAGAAACCTGGGTTCTAACAGATCTTCCAACGTCTGCATTCAAGTTGTACAGCCTCTCTGTCCTGCATATATAGCTCAGATCTGTTTTCTTTCTGATTTAACCTTGATGGCTATAGTTCAGGTTCCTACCATTGTTTGCCTGAACTTCACATGACCCCTTAACTACCACCTACCTTCCAGTCCCCATGGAAACTTTTCTAAAATGCAAATAGGGGTTTTAAAAAATTACAGTGCCACCATTGATGCAGTGATATTATGCACTCACATACTGCTGGTGGGGTTATAATTTTTACAATCTTTTTGAAAGGCAATTTGGCCATCTGTGTTGAGAGTCATTAAAAAAAAATACAGCCTTTGACCCAACACTGTGACTTACAAGAATCATTTTCCTAAAGAAGCAATCAGAGATACACAGAAAGATTTATACACGGAATGTTCTCTGAATCACTCATTCATTTACTTATTCCACAAATCTTGATACTTACTATATGCTCAGTTCAGTTCAGTCGCTCAGTCATATCCGACTCTTTGCGACCCCATGAATCGCAGCATGCCAGGCCTCCCACTAGGCACTGCTATTATTACTTTTTGAAAATGAAGTATTGAGGGGATAAAATAATTGTCAGGTTAGAGAGGTTAGTTAAGTAAAGTTAGTTACGTAATTAATATGATAGAATACTATGTAGTCATTAAATACCACAGTTTTAAAAGAATGGTTAACAACATGGAGAAATCCACATTAAGGGGGAAAAGCCAGTTTCGAAGTAGTACATAAAGTATAACCCCAATTTTGAAAGGAGAAATACACACACTCCCACTAAAATGGAGAAGGTGGCTGTCTCTAGGAAATGAGACTATGAGTGATTTTTGTCTTTTAGCTCATATTTGTCTATATTCCCAATTTTTAACAATAAACCAGGGAAATGGTTACTTTAAAATTACTTAAAATTTTTAAAAATTACTTAAAAAGCAATAAGCAAATATGGTCATGCCTCCATTCTACATAAAACCCATTAGGAGTTCTTCCTCACTCGCAGAACAAATGCTCCGGCATCAGCTCCCTCCAGCCTCTCCAAACCCTGCCCCTCCCCGCATCCTATAGCTCATCAACCACACCAAACTGCTGTTCTAGAGAACACCGTGATCTTCATCCCCTAGGACCCCTCTCCACCAGCTGTCCCTCTTCCTGTGCTGACTCTGTCTGTCTTGGTTAATTCATCAAATACTTATGGGGCTATTGGACAAAACTTCTGTGCCAGCAAAGATACAAGGGTCAAGATGGTAGAGAAAGTCCCTGGGACTCATGGAGTTCATCTTCTAGTGGAGGAAGGCAGGTGATAAACAGACACCCAGTACACAGCTGGTGTGTTAGCTTCCTATTGCTGCGTAACAAATTCCTACACACTGAGTGGCTTGAACCAACACAGATATATTCAATGTATTCTCCTACAGTTCTGCAGGTCAGAAATCCAGAATGAGACTTTCAGGACTAAAACCGAATTGTCAACAAGACTGGTTCCTTTCGGAGGCTCCGGGGAGAATTCACCGTTGTTGCCTTTTTCAGCATCTAATTGTGACTCATGGCTTCCCATGGTCTAGAAGCTTTCTCCATCTGAAGATGAGGTGAGATGTATCTTCTCTCCTCCAACCTCCCACCTGCCTCTTAGAAGAACTCGTGATTCCATCAGGACCCACTGGATAATGCAGGATAATCTCCCCTATCTCAGGATCTTTAACATAATCACGTCTGCCTTTTTGCCGTGTAAGCTAACATGTTCATAGCTTCTGAGGACGAGAATGTGGGTATTTGAGGGGGACCAGTATTCAGCCTGATGGCATGCGGTGTGTTGTATGTATGGAGTGCTGTGGAGAAAGAAATAAAACTGGTCGAGGCTGCTGTAAATGAATGGGAGTGAGTCTGCTCTTAATATGGGGGAGTCAGAAAAAAATATGGGGGAGTCAGGGGCACCCTCTCAAACGTCTCAGGTGATGTTTGAGCAGAGACTTTAGACCTGCCTTAGCATTCCTATGGCTGTCCTGGAAAAAAGATTTCTTTTTCCAAGAACGAGGTCAAGTTCTCCTCCTCTGGGAAACCTTAGTCTATCCACCACCTCCCCTGGCCAAATGACTTTCCATATATCCCATACCATAAATGGTTGGCATCCTATTCAGTCTTTTTGTTTGTTTTGTTTTTTGCTTACAAAAGGCTTTGCCTAATAGTTTATGAGCTTCTGGAAGGCAGAGGCAATGTATTGTGACCTCCCCCCAATCCTCCTCAGCACGGTGACAGCCACAAATGTCCGGTCAATACTTGCTCACTAGGCTTGGAATCCAATGTGAACTCAAATCCCTCTTCTGTGTGGCAGTTACATGACAATAGGCAAGTTATGAAATCTCCCCACAGCTATTTTCTCCTTTGTGAATGAGATGATGGTGATGATATCAGCTGCTTCCCAGAAGTAACTTGGGAATCCAAGGAGGACAAAAGTATGTAACAGCTTCTAGCAACCGGCTGAAGGGTTTTATTAAATTATATAAAGTTGTGTTCTGATACTGAGGGTGAAGGGCAGTTAATAGAAAAGTAAACGGGTTTTCCAGTGGTCATGGATGGATGTGAGAGCTGGACTGTGAAGAAAGCTGAGCACCGAAGAATTGATGCTTTTGAACTGTGGTGTTGGAGAAGACTCTTGAGAGTCCCTTGGACTGCAAGGAGGTTCAACCAGTCCATCCTAAAGGAGATCAGTGTTCATTGGAAGGGCTAAAGCTGAAACTCCAATACTTGGGCTGCCTCATGCGAAGAGTTGACTCACTGGACTCCCTCCCTGATGCTGGGAGGGATTGGGGGCAGGGGGAGAAGGGGACGACAGAGGATGAGATGGCTGGTGATGAGATGGCATCACCAACTCGATGCACATGAGTTTGGGTAAACTTCGGGAGTTGGTGATGGACAGGGAGGCCTGGCGTGCTGCGATTCACAGGGTCGCAAAGAGTTGGACACAACTGAGTGACTGAACTGAACTGAACTGACTGAAAGATTGAAAACTTGTCATGAGTCACAGACTTTCTAAAGAAAATTCTGCTATCATATTTTTAAAAATATTTATTTATCAGGCTGCGCCGGATCTTAGCTACGGCACATGGGATCTTTAGTTGCAGCATGCAGGATCTAGTTCCCTGACCAGGGATGGAACCCGGGCCCCCTTCATTGGCAGCATGGAGTCTTAACCACTGGACCACCACACAAGACTCTAGTCACTGAAACTGAAGCTGAGGACCTGAGTTGGGTGTCTACTGGGTGTAGTCACCACCTACCCTGGCTGAGGTTTCCAGTCCGTGAGGGCAGGAACCTTGTCTCACACATGTTGCATCTTCCATGGGGCCTAGAACATAGATGTTTAGCTCAGCAAGGATGAACTGAGCATCTTGTATGTGTGAGGAACAGTGCCAGATGCCAGGGGTACACAGTTGACCAGAGAGACCCATGTTGTAGCTTCACAGAGGCCACATGAACTAAACAGAGGAGAAGTGATCAGACTCAGGCTAGTGAGACCCACAGGGCTGGAACAGGGCTGTGTTTTGGGTGGTGTGGGGATGTTCTTTGCCTCAGAAAACACCTAGCCCCAGAATGTCTGCATTTCGGCTTCGGTATGATTTTGAAAGAAGACGGTCCTTTCTTAAGATGCCCCTGATTTTCCATGCAGGCTTCTGTTGACAGCAACACAGCTTCTCATCTGTGAAATTCGCTAATGCACAACTCCTCTCTGATGCTTTGTAAGGCATTTGATGACATCCGTGCAGCTCTGTTAAAGAAGACGCTTACAGCTAGGAGGAGACAACAACAGCAGCCCAGGAACAGAGCCGTGTGTGCTCTCGGGAAATTTCCATTTTCTCCTTGCTTAGAATCGTTAACCATCCCACTTGGCGTTTCCCTGGCTCGAAGATGCCCTCTCTCGGCCCTGAGGTGGATGTTGACAGGCTGGCTGCCTGCTTTCTCTGCCCTCGCAGCCAGGCGGGAGGCCCCAGCTTCTGCCCTCTAGGGAAGGTGCCCGTGAGAAAGCCTCAGCCCTTCCCTGCGGAGGTGACTGCAGCGGCTCCGCGTCCAGGTCAAGTGGCCAAAGTGACGAACCTGGATGCCAGGGGCACATTGGTCCTGCCCAGAAGGGGCTGCGGAGAGGGAGCGCTATTTCAACCTGCCTGATGCTCTTGAACTCAGATTTTCCCCTTACTCTCCAACCTCAGGCCTCCCACGCGCTCTGTCTTCTTTCCCTAAATCAGCATCTTTTCTCCGAGTCACTGCTTAGATTTTCCTTCCTGCCAGTGTGTCCTGGACACAGTAGGGGTTCAAGAACGATAGGAAAGGGCGACGTGGCCATGGGGTCCGGGAGGACCCGATTTGGCCCATTTCGAAATGTAAATTTGCTTTTAAGTCATAAAAGGGCTATAAAAACCTTACGCTAAATAAGGAAACCTATCCCATTCGGGGGCCTAATTCCGGCCCCGTTCTGCCCGGCTTGCCTCCCTCATTATACTTGTATAATACAGTATGGTTTCTATTCAGCCTTCCCTTCCTGTTTTTACACTTATTCCTGCTTCACTGACTTTATTATCGGCAGAATTTTGCAGCGTTTTTTTTTAACACAGCCATAAATACTATTCAATTCAACAAATGCATACAAATGGTTTCCATTAGAATTTTAATCTACTCTCAAAATGAAAGAAAAGCTTAATATAAATCTTTTTAAATTACCAGAACATAAATGCAGACAGGGACAGCTCGAGACGACTCACAAGGGGTCGCACCCCGCTGTCCTCACTCATAAATTAATTGAGGTCTCTCGTGGTCCATCAACGAACGGTGCATCCCGGAAAGATCATATCTGTCAAGATTTCAGATTGGTTTCCCCCAGACTTCGTAAAAGTCACAGCTTACAATACCTTCATTATGCCGATGAGAATGGCTGTCTCCCCAACTGGAAAGAAATAGGTGTTTTTGTTCTGTTGGACCAAGATTTACAGAAAGCAATTTCCCTCCATGCAGGAGATATGACAAACCTGCTGGAAAAAAAAATGTCATTTCACAACTTCTTTCATTTCATCACCTTTTTTTTTTTTTTTTTTAACGGCGAGATGTAGATTCTGTCCCCGGTGCGAACGGGCTGCCATGACATTTAACGGCTGAGTGATAGGAAGTCACCGCTGAGTGGAGGTGCTGGGGACAACCTCCAAGAGGTGGTATGGAAATGCCCCAGTGTCTGCCGGCCCCAGGGAGCGATAACCCGGGCCCCTGCAGCCCTGGGACCAACTTGAACTTGAGAACTCCCTCAAGCCCTGACAGCCTTCGGCCGACCGCTGAACCGGCCTGTGTCCCTCCTGCCGGTGGAGCCCCAGCACAGCCGCTCCGTCCTTGGGCAACGGCCAGGCAGGCTCAGGAGGACGACTGAAGGGCAGAGTGTGGGCTTAGGTTGCTTTTTTTTTTTTCCCATCTCCTCATGTCACAACCTAATGCCATTCTAGCAGAGCTTCTGCATATTAAATTGCCTTTTAGCAACTAGGAAGGGGGTGGCCGTGATCTGCGGAGAAGCGAGCCCTCATGTCAATGGATGCCGGGGCTGACACTCGGAGGAGGAGGAGAAAGGGCAAGAAGAGCCCGGAGACCAGGGGTCAGCACACCCTGGGAAATGTCACTCTGTACAGCCACTTCCCTCTCCTGGGGTCAAGAGTCGCCGTTCGGGGCTCCTCGCTGCGGGACCCCATCCCAGGCCTGTCACTGCCTGTTCTCTGGGCAGAGGGGGGCAACAAGGCTGAGGGACCCTGGGGAGGGGCAAACGCAAGGGCTCTGGGCCCTGGGGGCTTCTCTGAGGTTTGGGTACCAGACAGAGAGCAAGTGACGGAAAGCCGCTCAGTCGTGTCCTACTCTTTGCAACCCTCTATGGAGTTCTCCAGGCCAGAATACTGGAGGGGGTGACCTTTCCCTTCTCCAGGGGATCTTCCCAACCCAGGAATTGAACCCAGGTCTCCTGCACTGCAGGTGGATTCTTTACCAGCTGAGCCACAAGGGAAGCCCATTGGCTTGGGTACCAGACAGAGAGAAAAAGCAAAATTAAATCTCTCCTCTTCCCAGGAGGCATGCCAGGCCCTGGGCAGCCAGCTGCCCTGGAGACGAGGGCTTCCCACCTGAGTGGTCACTCAGCTGCTCCCGGCAGGCAGGGCAGGGCCGCTGGACTGCCTAGTGGGGCTTCGTGTCTCTGGGGTGGTGAGGGGTTTTGCAAATCTTGCTACAAATGACGATCTCTATCCACATAAAGTGCCATAATAGCCTCTTCGCTTATACTGAGTGGCACTGGCTGTTCAAGTGCTTATTTCTTGATTCTTAGCCCATTTGCTTTCCATTAGCAGTAATCCCGAGCCTGCGAAACTCCAATTACTGAGTGATAATAGAAATTCGGCTCTGCCTCGAATTCTTGAGAATACATGGTCCAGGGCAAGCCCAGGTTCCCCCACACAGTTGTGTTAAAATCTCATTTATGTCACAAGGGTGAGAAATCTTCCCGAGCCTGGGGTGAAAGGGTCGTTCCTGGGGATGGTGCTCTGCATTGCAGGGGCCTAGGGAGCTGGATGAAGCAGGATCGTCCTCCTGAGAGAGTCTGAGACCCTCAGGTGGAGAAATCCAGACATAAAACAGGAAGCTGAGTATGTGCTTCCTTGGATTCTTGAGTTAAGAGTAAGGATGGCTGGGCACCAAGTGCCTGCTGAGAGACGCAAGGTGGTGGTGGTGGGGGGCAGCTCAGAAGTTCACCCCAAATGATGAGCACATTCACGATGTGGCCCTGGTGAGTACTCCGGGGGTGTGGCAGCTGTTTTGCTTTTATTTTTCATCACTGTAAAACACGAGTACCATAAAACTGACCATCTTGATCTGGCTAAGTGCACAGTTCAGTAGTGTGAAGTGTGTTCACACCAGTATGCATCCAGCATGCTCCAGAACTTTTTCATCTTGCAAAACCGAGGCTGTGTCCACTGAAAAACCTTCCTACACTCCGGGCCCCCAGCCCCTGAGTATATATGTGCCTAGTTGCTCAGTCGTGTACCAACTCAGTCGTGTCCCATGGACTGCAGCCCCCCAGGTAGGTTCCTCTGTCCACGGGGATTCTCCAGGCAAGAGTACTGGAGTGGGTTGCCACGCCCTCCTCCAGGGGAATCTTCCCAACCCAGGGATGGAACCCAGGTCTCACACATTGCAGACTCTTGACCATCTGAGCCTCCAACCACCATTCTATTTTCTGTCTCTATTTTAACTACCCTGGGTAGTTAAATTCTCTCCCCCTACAACATACACACACATACACAACTCAGCTATTATTATCGTGCATTAGTGTGACATTCGCTATAAATGATAATCCAATACTGATAAATGATTATGAATTAACGTCTATAGTTTACATTTGGGAAGCCTGCATTCTCATCCGGGGTGTCTACCTCTAAAGCTGTAGAAGCCCGGGTAGGTGGACAGTTGGAGAACAGATGACTGTAAACACTAATGTTCTTTAGCAACAATTGTGGGAGGCTGCTCACCCACAGGAGGCGGATTCTCAGGGCACCCTGGGGATCCAAGCACACGGGCACCGCGCTGGCGTTTCAAGAGTCTGAGCTCTTCCCTTGGAAAGCCTCTGCGGCTCGTGTGAGAGTGGAAGGGTGCCAACCGCAGCCCGGGGACACTAACAACTCACTTGGCCCGTGAGCAATGTCCCGGCCGTGTCCAAAAGAGGACAGGCTGGACGAGAGAGCGGGAGCAGGCAGGGCGCCCGCTCCCAGACAATGAGGCTCGCAAGGGTTCCTGACTGAGCGGGAGTCTAAATTGAAACATCATCCCGGCTCAGCGCTGTGATCGCGCGGAAGCAAGTTGGAAAAGCACCAGACGGCGCGGACCGCGGCTGCCTGCGCACGAGGCTCCGGCTGGCGTCCTAATTGGGCCAAAGCAAGTCCACTGTTCAGAAGCACCAAGTTCACGCGCATCACCGCGGGAGACTGAGTCAACCAATCCTTGACTCAACTAAAGCAGGTTCCCCAGGCGGCATGGAGGGGTCGGGGACTGACTGTTCTGATACAGCGTCCAGGCTACAGAGACGGGAGCTCACGCCCAGACCTCCACGTCCGTGGCTCCTCCCCGCCTACGACCCCAAAGACCAAAACCCAAATGTTTCCTGATGGGAGAGACGCACCCGATGGAATCCTAATCGTGCCAGGCACCTATTACTCAGTGAGAGTATGCGGTGATGCTTTCAAGTCAGGGCGCTGTTGCTGTTGGGTAAAGAGCTCCCAGGGTTTTTTGGGGGGTGGGGTTTGGGGGGGCAAGCACATGTCACAGTCCTGCTCTACACCTCTTTCCTCTGAATTTCACAAGCTGGACCTGCACTGTGGAACTTTCCCTCCAGATAGCTGCTTAATCTAAGCGTGCAGTGAAGACTGACACTCATATTTGGCAGGGAAGTGCTGGATTTATTTACAGGTGCTGTTTTTTCTTTTAAACTGGAGAATAATTGCTTTACAAGGTTGTGTCTGTTGTTGTTGTTTAGTTGCTCAGTCATGTCTGACTCTTTTGCGACCCCACAGACTGTAGCCCAGCGAGCTCGGCTGTCCTTGGAATTCCCCAGGCAAGAATACTGGAATGGGTAGGCATTTCCTTCTCTGGGGGAATCTTCCTGACCCAGGGATCAAACATGTCTCCTGCATTTGCAGGCTGATGCTTTGCCACTGAGCCACCAGGCGAGCCCTGTCTTAATTTACGGGTGCGTTTTTGTCGAGCATGTTTCTGGAGCCAGTTTGCACCTTCCTCCCTTTTTTCCTCAGTGTGATGTGGGGTCAGCCTGAGCATCATCCCGGATACAGTGGAAAAGAGAGGTGAGGGGAGACAGCGAGCTTCCACGGCATTAGTCTGTGATATTTGTGAGCCACGTGAAAACTGTCCTCTCGCCCCACCAGGCTTCGATCTTAGAAGCCAGCTGGTGGAGGTACTGCAATCGCCTTCATCTTCCCCTCCATTTCTGGCTCACAAAACAAATCCAGGTCACAACACACGCAGAGAGCCTGCTCACAGTATGGAGTGGCTCCTAAACAATACTTTCCTGATTCATTTTATTAAGAAAATTAAATCGCTGATCCATATGAACTCTCATTAATAGATATTAAATGTTGCTTATTATCAGAGTGCTAATAAATCATCGGGTTTTTAAAAAATTAACCACCCAATGGCTAACAAATTAAATGTAAATAATTAAGTCTGATATTCCTAGAGAAGGATCACAGGGGGTGGTACATTAGAGACCCTGCTTTTATTTTGCTTGGTTTTAAACAAAAGGAGCCCTTGCTGGCTGCTGGCTGGCGCCTCCCTGGCCCCTATCCAGAAGGCGGGGAGCATCTGCAAGGCAGCTAACCGGCCAAGGGGGACAGTTTGGAGGTGGCCCGGCTACCTGGGCCTCAGGACCGAGTCCATGACCTTGGCCTCATTAGTCCCAGCTCTAACCAGCCGCGATTATCAGTGCTGCCAACATGTGCTGTTCAAGAGGTGAGGCCCTGTCACTGATCCCCTCCTCAAGGGCTGCTGCAGGTAATTAAAAGCACCAGCTCCACTGAGAAGATGGCCAGCCAGCCTGATCAGGGGTTAGACAGAACCACGTGTCCTCACTCAATGAAAAGGAAGTAAGAAACAAGCTTCCAGAAGGTGGTTCTGGTCATCACTAGAACTCAGGGCATCAAGGAAAACGAAAAGATAAAAGTTTCAGCAGAAGAACTGATGCTTTTGAACTGTGATGCTAGAGAAGACTCTTTTGAGAGTCCCTTGGACTGCAAGGAGATCCAACTAGTTCATCCTAAAGGAGATCAACCCTGAATATTCATTGGAAGGACTGACGCTGAAGCTGAAGCTCCAATACTTTGGCCACTGATTCAAAGAGGCGACTCATTAGAAAAGACCCTGATGCTGGGAAAGATTGAAGGCGGGAGGAGAAGGGGACGACAGAGGACAACTGTCGTTGGGATCACCAACTCAATGCACATGAGTTTGAGCAATCTCCAGGAGTTACGGAAGGACAGAGAAACCTGCAGTCCATGGGGTCGCAGAGTTGGACATGACTGAGCAACTGAACACAACAAAAACTTGATATCTGGCACTGTGAGTTTGACAACTTTCCGATACTTAGAGGAACTTTCTCATGAGATCAGTTGTAATCTTTACAAACTTGATTCTGGATACTGTATCATACAGACAACACGTGGAAGGTCTTCATAACTCAGAGAGCCAGGATTTTCCCAGTGACCAAGGCATGTTATAAGAGCACACAGGAGTAAAACATCAATTCAAAGCACCAGACAGACCCATGGAGTCCAATGTAAGATGACAGGAAGTGGTCACTGTCATGATTTCAGATTTTACACAGAAGCTATGCTCTAAGAAACTATCACTCATCAAGTTGTGGTGTGGTACCAAAGAAGAGTATTTGTAGGTTTGTTTTTTTTTTTTAAGGCTACTAAAAGAGTCTTCCTTTTTCTTTTTTTAATTAAAAAAAAAAAATTGGCCTCACTGTGCAGCAAGCGGGATCTTAGTTCCCTAACCAGGGATCAAACCCATGCTCCTTGCTTTGGAAGTGCAGAGTCTTAACCCCTGGACCACCAGGGAAATCTGCCTGCCCTTTTCTAACTAACTACCTGCATGTAGCCTGATTTCCTTCATGCATTTCCAACAAGGTAATGTATCACAGCAAATAAAGAGCACTCACAGAATTGACAATCCGTTTGCTATTAAGCCAGATATTTAAAAGAGTTGGAAAAATATACTTTTTTAAAAGAGTTGCAAAAATGTAAGACCATGTTAGTCTTTTCAAAAAATACTTTTTGTTGTTCTGGAAAAAGAGTTATTTTCACAAAAGTATGTTATTTATGTTAGCATGTAAAGAGATCGTTGTTATTTTAAATGAATTAAAACATTTTTAAAATTTGTTTTAATTTCTAATGTGGTATCATTATATTTCTAAAGGATCAACTGCAATAACAAAACAGGAATGGAAGTACCCAGACAGCCTCCCTTGGTGCTAAGGGAGCCCTGAGTCATACATGTGGCCGGTGAGACAGAAGGGAGTATCTGCTGGGAGCTTCAGGGGAAGTTTCTGCTTTCCTGATGAAAAGGACAGGCAAGAGGGGAGAAGTCTCTTGTTCACTCCCCCTCCCATCTTCTCATTTTGTACTTAATGAGGATGCTTGGAGCTTGACAAAAAAAGCCTTAAGAAATAATGCTAAAGTTAGCCAAGTAAAAAATAAAAGAAAGCCCAGATCTTTGAGCAGCTGAATCCACTCCAGCAGATACAGTTATTACGTGAGAAAAATAAATTATTTGTTTAAGCCACTGAGAGCCAGGTGTCTGTCCCTTATAGCTTCGTATATTACTGATGCCTGCTTATTCCGGAAAAATGAGAGAAAGGCAGGAGAATAAATACAAAAGGCTGCATGCCACATCGGTGTGCAGAGGAAGCCATTCAATACCAAAACACCCATCCAAAACCTGGACCGAATGGCATTTTTAACAATACCAAAGATGTAACAGTCTTCATTAATAAAAGGTAAAATAAAGCATCCCTCAACAGTAAGGATCCTATAAGTGATTTAAGACCCAATAAGATCAAGGCATCCTCTAATCAGATGGGTTTACATGGAAACATCATCTCTGAGGTCCTGCCAAAAGCATACATTACTGCCAGCTTCTTAATCCAAAACCATGTATAAGAATGCTTTAACTGAAACACAGAAGTTAAAAATAAGACATTTAAATTGTTATCGCCCTTCTCTCTCAAAGATAAATGGGCCCATTAACCCTGGACGCTAACAGGAAGATTTCTTTCTCTTGCATTCCGTGTGATCATATTTTTTCAAGATGGTCACGAGGAAATCAGCGTGGCAAAACTAATTTAGGAAGTTGGCTTCTGATCAGCTCCTTCACTGAATTAAAGTGCAATCAGGGTCATAACTTTTAAATGGAAATGTTAAACGTGTATTAAATACATCTGTGCCAGGTACAATGCAACGATGTGAGTGCGACGGGAGGCAGTGGGCACAGAGAAACAAGACACGCTCCAGTGGAGTTAATCATCTAGTTAGAACAGGAAGCGATCACGGTGAAAAGGTAAACGAAACGTCTCCATAACAGTTCTAGACGGTAGAAGAGATGTCATAAAACAGTGCACGATTCACTGCCAAAAAGATTGTTGCTGACGATAAGTGCTGTAGGATTGCAGAGAAGACACAGATCGCTCCCAGCTGGGGAAGGCCAGGGGAGACTAAACAGACAGCGCAGGATTCCTGTGCAGTCTTGAAAGAGACATAGAAAGTTGTGTGTGGGCAGAGGATGCATTATAAGAGCCTGGTTTAGGGTGGTCCAGTGGTTAAGACAAAAAAGGCAGAGGAACCAGAGATCAAACTGCCAGCATCCGCTGGATCATCAAAAAAGCAAGAGAGTTTCAGAAAAACATCTATTTCTGCTCTATTGACTATGCCAAAGTCTTTGACACAGTAAACGTTATTTATTAAAATAAACTTTATTAATAAACAGTATATTGTGGATCACAATAAACTGTGGGAAATTCTGAAAGAGATGGGAATCCCAGACCACCTGACCTGCGTCTTGAGAAACCTATATGCAGATCAGGAAGCAACAGTTAGAACTGGACATGGAACAACAGACTGGTTCCAAATAGGGAAAGGAGTACGTCAAGGCTGTATATCGTCACCCTGCTTATTTAACTTCTATGCAGAGTACATCATGAGAAACGCTGGGCTGGAAGAAGCACAAGCTGGAATCAAGATTGCTGGGAGAAATATCAATAACCTCAGATATGCAGATGACACCACCCTTATGGCAGAAAGTGAAGAGGAACTAAAAAGCCTCTTGATGAAAGTGAAAGAGGAGAGTGAAAAAGTTGGCTTAAGGCTCAACATTCAGAAAACTAAGATCATGGCATCTGGTCCCATCACTTTATGGGAAATAGATGGGGAAACAGTGGAAACAGTGTCAGACTTTGTTTTTTTGGGCTCCAAAATCACTGCAGATGGTGATTGCAGCTGTGAAATTAAAAGACACTTACTCCTTGGAAGGGAAGTTATGACCAACTTAGATAGCATATTCAAAAGCAGAGACATTACTTTGCCAACAAAGGTCCATCTAGTCAAGGTTATGGTTTTTCCAGTGGTCATGTATGGATGTGAGAGTTGGACTGTGAAGAAGGCTGAGCCCCAAAGAATTGATGCCTTTGAACTATGGTGTTGGGTAAGACTCTTGAGAGTCCCTTGGACTGCAAGGAGATCCAACCAGTCCATCCTAAAGGAGATCAGTCCTGGGTGTTCATTGGAAGGACTGATGCTGAAACTCCAGTACTTTGGCCACCTCATGTGAAGAGTTGACTCATTGGAAAAGACTCTGATGCTGGGAGGGATTGGGGGCAGGAGGAGAAGGGGATGACAGAGGATGAGATGGCTGGGTGGCATTACCGACTCGAGGCACATGAGTTTGGGTGAACTCCAGGAGTTGGTGATGGGTGCTGTGATTCATGGGGTTGCAAATAGTCAGACATGACTGAGCAACTGAACTGAACTGTGGTTAAGACTTCGAGCTTCCACTGCAGAGAGCCTCGGGTTCGACCCCTGGTCAAGGAATTAAGATCCAGCATGCCTCACAATGTGGCCAAAAAAAAATAGGCTGGCTTATAGGAAAAAAAAAAAAAATATATATATATATATATACACATATATATACATACACATATATATACATACATATATAGATATACATATATACATATACATATATATATATATATGAGGAATATTCTAGGACATCTGGGTGACCTGTGTAGGAAGGGAGGCAGTCCAGAACCCATGTGGACAATGCCAGGTTGGAAAGGATCATTAGACATTCAAAAGAAGATGGCGGAAAAGGTGGGAACAATGTAAGAGTCCATTAACAGACATGGAGAAACACAATGTGGTGTGTGATGGAGTATATCATTCAGCTTTCAAGAGGAAGGAAGCTCTGACACGTGTTGCAGTATGGATAAACCTTGGATACTACACTTGGTGAAATAAGCCAGTCACGAGAAAAAAAATTCTGTATGATCCCACTTCTAGGAGGTTACCTGGAATAGTCAAATTCAGAGACAGAAAGCAGAATGCTGGTTGCCAGGGGCTGAGGGAAGAGGGGAATGGGGAGTTAGTATTCAGTGGACACAAGAGTTTCAGATTTTTTTATTACTTATATTTTATTTGGCTGCACCAGGTCTTAGTTGAAGCACCAGGATCTTCCATCTTCTCTGCAGCATGTGGGATCTAGTTCCTTGACCAGGGATCGATCCCAGGTCCCCTGCATTGGGAGTGCAGAGTCTTAGCCGCTGGCGCACCCAGGAAGTCCCGAGTTCCTGTTTTGTAAATAAAAAGACTTCTGGGTCTGGATGCTGCTGATGGGCGCTCAAAAAATGTGAATGTTTTTAGCTATCACTGAACTGTATGCTTGAAAATGGTTAAGATGGTCAATTTTATGTTATGTATATTTTACACTGTAAAATGTATTTAAAAATAGAAAAGACTAGCAGCTGGCAGGTAATGATATGGCCTGGGCTTCAGGAGGGAGTCCAGGGCAGGTAGGAAGAATTTACTTGGCTGCTGGCCTCTAAAATTAAGAGCAGCATCTTCTTCAGGGTCCAGGCCTGGAGCTGTGGTTTCCACCTAGTAATCCCCTTGCTGAGAGGGGAGCAGGTGGTGTACAGAACTCTGCTCCAATTTTCTTTGGAAATACTGAACACAATTTAAATTAATGAAGGACCTTAAAAATCTTTTAAAATATCTGACTTTGGAAGTGCAGTTAGAGCCAGGAACCTGCAGACACTTGTGACCCCAGCCATCTCCCCACTGGCCTTATTCACATGGATGTGGACACTTCAGACAGCTTGATCCAGAAAAAATTAACCGCAGGTCACGTTCACATGGCTCTGGCAGGTGGAGAGTGTTCTTTAGCCTGAGCTCGGCAGAGCTGGGCTTCCTCTAACAAGCCTATACCTTCTCTGACTCTGAACGAGGAAGCACTGGAGAACCCACTGAACACTTGGTTGCATGCTCAGTTACATCAACTCTTTTGAGACCCTGTGGACTGCAGCCCACCAGTCTCCTCTGCCCGTGGGACTTCCCAGGCAAGAATACTGGAGTGGGGAGCCATGCCCTTCTCCAGGGGATCTTCCTGACCCAGGGATTGAACCTGAGTCTCCTGCATTGGTAGGATTCTTTACAACTGAGCTACCTGATAAGCCCTGATATTTGGTTAGGCACCTCAATAATGATTTGGAGATTGATCTAGTCTCACAAATCAATGGCTTTTAGCCCCCTTCCAACAATTCTGCAGATGGTGATTGTAGCCATGAAAGATGCTTACTCCTTGGAAGGCAAGTTATGACCAACCTAGACAGCATATTAAAAAGCAGAGACATTACTTTGCCAACAAAGGTCCGTCTAGTCAAGGCTATGGTTTTTCCAGTAGTCATGCATGGATGTGAGAGTTGGACTGTGAAGAAAGCTGAGCACCGAAGAATCGATGCTTTTGAACTGTGGTGTTGAAGAAGACTCTTGAGAGTCCCTTGGACTGCAAGGAGATCCAACCAGTCCATCCTAAAGGAGATCAGTCCTGGGTGTTCATTGGAAGGACTGATGTTGAAGCTGAAACTCCAATGTTTTGGCCACCTGATGTGAAGAGCTGACTCATTGGAAAAGACCCTGATGCTGGGTAAGATTGAGGGCAGAAGGAGAAGGGGATGACAGAGGATAAGATGGTTGGATGGCATCACTGACTCGATGGACATGGGTTTGGGTGGACTCCGGGAGTTGGTGATGGACAGGGAGGCCTGGCGTGCTTCGATTCATGGGGTCACAAAGAGTCGGACATGACTGAGTGACTGAACTGAACTGAACAACAATTCTGAAAAATGGAACCAGCTCCAGGTCTTTCCAGAATTCTTGGGCACCCTTCATGGGATAAATGTGGTCCCAACTCCAAGACTGTGGCCCAGAGTTGCTTTGCCAGCTTCTGCCAATGCTAACCTCTCATCACCATGGTTCCCAGAACTGAGCAGAGCACAGACCTTCTCACTGAGAGAGAGCCTGGTCCTCCCACAGAGTTTAAAGGCCGCCCTCCTGACTGATGATTTGCAGAATCTACCACTTTCAGAGTAACCTTAGTTTAAAAAACAACAACAAGTGAACTGTGAGTGTGAAAACATCTCACCAGCATCACCAAGAGGAAAACTACCTGCCCTGCACTCTAAGGCTTTCCTATTACAACAGTCAATTCTCCAACCCAAATATTTTTAATCCTCAGGTGGATATGGACGTTAGAAGATCAAAACTTATGCCTCGGGACTTCCCTGGTGGTCCAGTGGTTAACACTCGCTGCTTTCACTGTAAAGGGTGCAGGTTTGATTCCTGGCCAGGGAACTAAGATCCTGTGTGCTGCATTGCTTGGCAAAAAAAAAAAAAAAAATTAAATGCAAGAAATAAGCATGTTCAAAAAACCCCACAAAACCCTGCTTCCTCTAGAGGCACAGAGGAAGTGTAGATACTGGTCATACAAGCCTACATTTTTATTCAAGCTCTTCTCAACCTTTCTTTTTATGCTTGTTTCCTTATTTTGCTTCATTTTTAATTAAGAAGGAAATGGCTAATATCTCCGATCACTTCCACTGCTGGATCTTGTTGGGCTTCATAAGTCTCTAAGGATAGACTCTTTGAAAAAGGAAGAGAGAGCACAAAATGTGTCAGGGAAATGGAGTTCCTATCATTTCCCTGAGAAATTTTGCCTTTTAAATGGAGTTCTCCTACCAACAGTTCCGTGAAAGATGGTTTCCCTATTGTCATTTATTACCCATGACAGGCAGCAACACTGCCTCCAAATCAGCCTCCATTCACAATTACCCAGCCGAGCCTGCAAGGCAAGAGAAGGCTCGAGACGCCTTCCTTCTGGAGCGCCATTCCCAAAGGCAACAGCTCAAAGCACACGCCTATTAACTGGAGTGCTGATACCTGCCGAGCTCTCTGGACAGAAGATTCCACCGTTCCTACAGTGATGCGGGAAACTAACATGGAATTACGTGCACTCCAGTCACCAGGAAGTTCAGCAACGTGGTCTACACGTGGACACTTTATATACCCACCCGTGGGCGATCGCCACCACAAACACCACCCACCAGACTGTCAAAAGACGTGCTTCCTTTCTAGCAAGGATCCTCCCTGTTAATCTCCTCCCAAGAAGGAAATGAAAAAAAAAATTATTTTCACTAAAAATGTAATCAAATGGGACAAAATATAAGACAGTATCAAAATTAAATAAATTATATGCACTACAGTCATTCCTTGGTATCCTAGGGGATTGGTCCCAGGACCCCCACGGATCCCAAATCCATGGGTGCTCAAGTCCCTTAAATAAAATGGCACAGTATTTGCATATAACCCATGAATATCCTCTGTATATTTTAAGTCCTCTCTAGATCATTTATCATACCTAAGTAAATAGTTGTAAATACAATATAAACCTACATATAGGCAAGACCTCAGAGGTAGTTAGGGTTTGTCCCACACCACTGCAATAAAGCAAGTATCACAATAAATCAAGTCATGTGCATTTTTGAGTTTCTATGTGCATATAAAAGTTATGTTTACACTATACTACAGTTTATTGTGTGCAACAGCATTATGCCAAAAAATGCATATACCTTAATCAAAAAATACTTAACTGCTAAAAATGCTAACCATCATCAGAATCTTCAGTGAGTTATATTCTTTTTGCAACAGTAACCTCAAAGATCACGGATCACCATAATAAACATTAATAAAGAAGCTTAATATATTGTGAGAATTATCAAAACGTGACACAGAAATATGAAGTGAGCAGATGCCATTGAAGAAATGGTGCTGATAGACTTGCTCCAACAAGCGTTGCCCAAACCTTCCATACGTAAGAAACGCAGTACCTGCAGAACACGGTAAATAGGGATCTGCCCGGAAATAAACGGACATGGTAAATTCAACTTTTGCTTTTAAGAACTTTCTGGATTTTTTTCTCGAATATTTTTGATCTGAGGTTGGTTAAACCTGCATATGTGGAATCCATGATCACGGAGGGCTGACTGCCCAGGATACTAACCCCTAGGCATATTCACAGATGTGACGTAACAATGACATGTGCGCACGCTGTCGCTTCACTCATGCCCGACTGCCTGACTCTATGGACTGTAGCCGGCCCGGCTCCTCTGTCCGTGAGATTCTCCAGGCGAGGATACTGGAGTGGGTTGCCATGCCCTCCTCCAGCGGATCCTCCCAACCCAGGGATCGAACCCGCGTCTCTTGCATCTCCTTCCATTGACAGGCGGGTTCTTTACCACTGGTGCCATCCTGGCCAAAAGGGCTCACAACTCACTTACAGCAACATAAAAATCTTAACCTATATTGTCCATCTTTAACTATCTGTACTGACGTTTTTGTCTACCTACTTTTTGTTCTATGCATTTTACAGCGGGGGGCAGGGGTTTGGAGAAAATAATAGAGGAAAAAAAATGAGGAGAGTAAAGGAGATTTAGAGAAAGAATGTGACAGGAGAGCAGCAGGAAAACCAGACTGGAGGCTGGAGGATTCTGGGAGGGAGGAGGGCCTGGGACTGGTCAGGTTGCTGGGATGACCTGTTGGACAGCCACACCTGAGACGGGAGCAGGACGTGCTGGGGAGACAGAGGGGGAAGAGAGCCTTCCTGCGTGTCTCATTTCTGATCCATGGAGACGCATCACCCATCAGCCCTGGGGAAGGCACACAGCATCGGTCCCTCAATCTGTTCTCTGAGCATTAAAGCACATGCAGTGTCTCTGAAAAAGGAAATGGCAACCCACTCCAGTATTCTTGCCTGGAGAATCCCAGGGTCAGAGAAGCAGGCTCCTCTGTCCATGGGGTCGCAAGAGTTGGACATGACTTAGAGACTAAACCACCACCACCACCTCCTGTGGGAGTTTTCTCCCAAGAGTTTCCTGGGGTTCAGATAACGCATTATGGTCAGGTTTTTATGTTGTTTGCCAGGTTATGCTAGATGGAAAATAAATAAATAAAAGAAAATACACACAGCGTGCTTCACAGACAACCCGGAGACGACAGAAACAGAGTCGATCACATCATTATAATATAAAAATGAACATACCTCAGCATGGCAGATTCTAATACAATTTTAATAATGTTGGCAAGGAGCCAAATTACAAATGCCCCAGAATCTGGAGTCCAGAACCTCAGAGACAAAATAAAAACTCATAAAAATAGGAGAGTCTTTTAAAATGGTCATAATCTTTAGGATAAAGAAACCATTTTCTCAACGAAGGTACTGAGCGCATTTAATAAGAATTAAATGAGATTAAAGACAAGGTGCACTGTGACCCATTCCCCAAATGGTGGCGATTAGGAAGGTGAGATTCATGTCGATGATGAAGGCAGGGCGCCAGGCATACATGGGAGCTCGCGTCACCAACAGACCTGGACCAAACGGAAACCTGCTCCCGTTTCACTGATAGGCGAGAAGAGGGCAGCCTTGGAAATGGACCCTGGTGGCACGTGGGTGGCAGGTGCATGCCTACCCACATAACCCACTGCCCGGCAGAGTGTGGACCTGGGGCAAGGCAGGGAGACAGGCTGCCTCCTCCGGGAGCAACTCGTTACTCAGAGACGCTAAGGTAAGAGCTCTGCATCCCCCACAAACCAAGAGTGAGAAGCTGGAACAATAGGGGTCCCCAGCCCCTAGAGGGACAGGGTGCCACCACCCCGGGGGTGGCAGGACCACAGAAGTGGAGAAAGAACCCCCCGCCTCAGCGATGCTCATCACCAGTCAGGATGAAGGTGCACCCCTTGTTAGGATTTCTGGGTGGGTGGGGGCACCCCCTCAACTCTCCAGAGCAAATGCCTAAATGCTACTGTCCTATGGGTCTCTCTCTTCCCTCCGAGGCCAGATGTTCAGGCAGGGTGTCTGCTCATCCCGGAAGGAACACAACCGCAATTATTTGTTTGTTGCCAGCATTCGTGGTGTTGAAGAGTGGCTGTGAAACAGTGGATAACACATGGCTGACCCCCTTCTGCAGAGCCACCGGTGAACCAGGAGACCGGAGACCGGAGACCAGAGGGGGCGGCGCCTTTACTTTAAATCCTAAATCAAGAGTCTCAACAGATGCAGATTCCATGAGACTGGAGAGGGAATCGGGAAGACTTGAGGTTTTATATCCTTTAGATGTCGACTTTGGCCGTCCCAGCTATTAAAAAGTTATGTGTAACTTCAAGATGAGACGCATTAGCAGCTTCTTAGAAGAGGATAATCCCAATCTTCGGGAGATTTAATGAGATGG
This sequence comes from Ovis canadensis, assembly GCF_042477335.2. NCBI lineage: Eukaryota > Metazoa > Chordata > Mammalia > Artiodactyla > Bovidae > Ovis > Ovis canadensis. The sequence goes on from NC_091270.1 coordinate 29,374,240, forward strand.
CACTCACTGCAGCTTCTGACTCGGTCTGCTGTTAATTGAATCAAAGTCAATGACAATCTGGCTGCACTTTGGTGTGAATTTCCTAAAAGTAAGAAACAAAACATAGAAAGACATTATCCAGTGAGGAGTTAGAGCCATTTGTTTACTTTGGCTTAACCTACATTTTCTGCAGGGAGGGGGAAAAAAGAAATTCCCTGGGATTCACTTGATATTTTATCTCTATAGGAGCCAATTAGAGTGCACCATACCTAGAGAAACACGGACAGGAAAAGACTAAAGACAAAAAAAGATGCATGGGGTGGCTTGGTTTGTGTGTTCGTCAGCTGGCTGAGTTCAGGAATTACTGGGGAATCAGAGGATTTCTAACAACTTAGCTGCCCGGCATGACATCCGATGACTAGTTTCCCCACCAGATTTATCTTATTGTTTAGGAAATTTCTGCAGCCAACCTGCAATTGCTCTAAAGCAAAAAAAAAAAAAAAAAAAAGAGTACATTTTCTTTTGCTCTTGTGCATAGCCAAAGTCAGCCAGCTCTAATGAAGAGTCATTTTAAAAATCATGTTCTATAAATGCAGAAGTAAAATAAACTCAAGATCTTTTTTCTCATTAATATATCTTCTCAAAAAGGTAAAAAGAACATACTTGAGAACTAAACATATTATTAAAAAATCAGTAAACAGTAAATATCTAATTATTGTTGTTTAGTCGCTAAGTCATATCGGATTCTTTAGCAACCCCATGGACTACAGCTCGCCAGGCTCCTCTGTCCAAGGAATTCTCCAGGCAAGAATACTGAAGAGGGTTGCCATTTTCTTCTCCAGGGGATGTTCTCAACCCAGGGATCAAACCTGTGTCTTCCACGTTGGCAGGCAGATTCTCTGCTGTTGCTGCTGCTTATTTAGTTGCTTCAGTCATGTCCTACCCTGCGACCCCATGGACTATAGCCTACCAGGTTCCTCTGTCATGGCATTCTCCAGGCAAGATACTGGAGTGGGCTGCCATGCCCTCCTCCAGGGGATCTTCCCAACCCGACAGACTCTTTCCTACTTGTAAATAATTTGTGTCTCATAAGGCACAATAGTCTAAGAGATTCATTACATATAACCTACATCCCTAAAGAATCCAAAAGGTTAGCCATGTTACCAATTATAAGGACCCTAGTTGTGGACCACAGATACTATAAAGGAACATCTTCAAGAGTTTTCAGTCTAAAAGAAGTTACTACCAGAAACCAAAGGTGGTCGGACTGACTTGCAAGTAACATGTATCTCCCAATATCTGCATAGCAAAAAAAAGCATGCAAATCTCAACAACTTTAAACCCCAACTTAAACTATTCCTGTAAAAAGAATTCCCAGCGCTCCAACCTAGCAGGTTACTTGCACCTTAAATTTTTTTATGCCAGAGTTGTTATGTTAGGTCTGCAAGATTTAGAAAGGTTTAATGTTAATATAATAAAACACATGAATTTTAAAATTTGTCACTACCAGAATAATTAGTGCAAGCCCTGGGAAGCCATTAACATTAAAGTGTAATCATTACACCGTCTTCTGATACTTCTGTCACTACCCATTAAAATCGACCCTGAGGATAATCTTTATAGCCGTAACTCATCATGTTTAAAAAGGTGCTTCCTGTATCCAGGCAAAACTCTAACCCCCAAAAGATACCCCTATGTCCACAGCAGGACTATTCACAACAGGCACACATGGAAGCAGCCTAAATGCCCATCAACAGGTGAATGGATAGAGAAGATGGGGAGACATACACAGTGGAGTGCTGCTGCTGCTGCTGAGTCGCTTCAGGCGTCTCTGACTCTGTGCGACCCCACAGACGGCAGCCCACCAGGCGCCCCCGTCCCTGGGATTCTCCAGGCAAGAACACTGGAGTGGGTTGCCATCTCCTTCTCCAATGCATGAAAGTGAAAAGTGAAAGGGAAGTTGCTCAGTCATGTCTGATTCTTAGCGACCCCGTGGACTGCAGCCTACCAGGCTCCTCCGTCCATGGGATTTTCCAGGCAAGAGTACTGGAGTGGGGTGCCATCGCCTTCTCCAAATGGAGTACTACTCGGCCATAAAAGAGAATGAAATGATGCCACATGGATGCAACTAGAGATGATCAAACTATGTGAAGCAAGTCAGAAAAGAGAAAGACAAATACCACATGGTATCACTTATATGTGCAGCCTAAAATATGACCCAAATATCTATGAAAGAGAAACAGATTCACAAACATACAGAACAGTCTTGTGGTTGCCAAGGGGGATGGCGCTGGGGAAAAGACGGAGTGGCAGTGTGGGGTTCGCAGATGTAAGCTTTCATATATGGAATGGATAAACAACAAGGTCCTACTGTGTAGCACAGAGAACCATAGTCAGTCTCCTATGATAAACCATAAGGGAATATTAAAAAAAAGAATGTGTGTGTATATATATATATATGTATAACTGAATCACTTTGCTGTACAGCAGAAATTAGCACAGCATTGTAAGTCAACTACGCGTCAATTAAAAAAAATAAAAGAGGCTCCCAAGTGTGGCAGTCAGGCCTCCCAGGCAGAAATCAAACCGCAGACAAGGTCAAACGTGCAGTCTTCCTCAGGCTTTCCCAGTGCCTTCTCCCCCAGCATCCCTCACTCACCTGAAGGAGATCCCGGCCATTTCAAACATGAGCCTCGCAGCTGTTGTCTCATTGCTGTCGTGGTATTTATCAGACATGAAGATAACTTCTTTTATACCTTAAAAGGCAACGATGGAAGAAATCTCATTATGGGCATGCAGAGACACTGCAACAGGCACGCGGACAGGGGCCCTGGGCAAGTCTGACGAGTCACGCTTCCTGAGTGGACCGGCACACACCGTCCAGTTACTGACACCTGTGTCTGCTGCTGTCAAATACAGCAGCGGACGGATTATATGTCATCTGCCCTCCAGTCTTTATGGATTTTTTTTTAATAAATGCAAAGTGAAAACAGGTCAAATAGTCAAGCCTTGATCTGATTAACAAATTTTCTTTACTGCAGGCAATCGAATATTCTTTTTCTCACAAGGCAATGACTCCTTAACTCAAGAGGCTAGTGGGGATGGTAGAGAAGGCTGGCACAATCAAGAGATGAGGACCAGCGTGCTGCCAAGTAAGACTCTGTAGACCAGTTCAAGCCAGCAGACCAGTCCAAGACAAAGGGCTCAACTGGTTTCCTTCCCTGTCTCACCAGGCGGTTAGAGCACAAGGGCCAAGAGTCTGAACAGCACGTGACACGTCACCCACTCCTCCAGCAGCCTCGGAAGCTGCTCTTCCCGAGCACCCGCCATCACCTCTGAGCTTGAGGATGGCGAGGAAAACTCGCAGAGGATGGTGCGCCGCCAGTGAGGAAGCCCACGACGTTCCTTAACGGAGACTCTCGATCCTGAATCCCCCAGACCCCTTCTGCTCAGAGATCCACGGGCTTGTGATAAACAGCCCCGTTAAAGCACACATCTGGCTAACATGATAAGTCTTTAAATCTCAAGCCGAGAACTTTATGGAGATAAAGTGTAGCTGAATCTGAGATGTGACAGTTTGAAAAACGTGAAATATTCAGCACACAATGGTGCAGATTTGTGGTAACCGTAACGTGAGAAAAACCTGAAGTCGGACCATTTGAGTCTTAACGACGTTTATATGTAGAAAGATGTTTACGTCCCAAGTATCTACCATATATTAGAGGCAAATTAAAATTTCACGTAGAGACTCCCAGCTGACCTTGTTTCTGGCAGAAGTTCACTTCTCTCCCTCCCCCCTAATCTATGCACAATATGTCAGAAAATGGTAACTTGACAGTAATTATATGCAACGCCTGTGTTGTTTTTTGGCAGCTGCAGTTTAAGAAGTTGCAAACTAAATTAAAAACATGCTAAGAATCACAGAGGATGCAATTAGTCTTAGCATACCTGGCACAGTTCAAAAATAAAACGGGAAACACCTTGCAAAGTTGATGGTGCAATTAATTCAGATCTAAACAATAGCGATTTAAGATCAAGCACATCTGCATTGAGCAGGCAGAGATGCAAATGCGACAAATGGGACGGCCCGGGTCCTACCTGCCTGGATGATGAGCTTAGCACATTCATTACACGGGAACAAGGCGACGTACATGGTACAGCCTTTCACGTCTGCTGAGTTTTTGTTCATAATGGCATTCAGCTCGGCATGGCACACTGTAGATTTGAAGGAAAAAGAAAAACTTAAGACTGCAAGCTCATGAAGAATTTGCTGATAGTGTTGAGGCATTCCGCTTGCCCCTCTGAAATCACACAGACGATAGACTCGATTTTTCAAAAATGGATTAGAGATGGAAAGTACTGAAAAACAAGCGCCGCCTGGACTGACGGGTTGGCGATGAGCAGCGAAACTGTTGATCGCAGCAGCCCTGGGCCTGTCGGAACCTAGAACAGCAAGGAGGGACCAAGGTCAAGTGTCTTCGCCCACCCCATGCAGAGCAAGAGCTCACGGCTCCATGAGACTCTGGGGATGGAACTGCCAGCACCATTTGTGTGTTGATAAACACACGTGGGGATATTTGCCGGAGCCATTAAAAGGGCAAAGAGCAATTTTAAGAGCAAAAGAATCAGGAAGTGAAGTTAAGCATTTCTGTCCCCAGGGATCTGCTGCTCCATTTGGTTCTCAGTCCACACACCCCCAAGAAAAAGATCAGCGGATAACCACGAGTTTGTCACCCGAACAAAAAACATCCATCCACTTAATGACCATGGAAAGTTGAGTTCTTGCTATAAAGGTCAGTGACCCCGGTCAGTGATCTAAGGGCATCCCCAGGCTTGACTAAGTCCAGGGTTAAGAAGGCCCCGTCCTCTCCTGTTCTGCACCTGTTGCAGCCCACCCATCTTCCCAGCTACTTGGCGAACTGTTCCCATCACCTAACCCACAGGGCACTCCTGGGAAGGAGCTAGAGTCCTTCCCCACTGGGCTCTACGCCAGAATCCTCGACCTGCTTTGTCAGGCTGCTGTATTGCTTTCTAATAACATCACTTATGTTTCTGGCTGCATTATCTAAAATTGTTCTCCTTGTGGTTGTGATGTGCAGACTTGTCTGCCCGGTTGGAATCCCCCAGGGAGGACACACCCACACCTGAACACTGATGGTCTGGGGTGTGGTCAGGGCTTTGGAATTTATGAGATTCTCTCTGCAGACATGTTGAGGAAACATTGCCTTATAGAATCGTCTCATATCTGCAGGGGGACCCAACACATTCCAGGCACACCAGTGCTAGATAAATGTTTATTGAATGAATTACCATCTGGCCCTGGTCCAAATCATACAAAAGTCCTAATTCTTAATATAGGGCCTTCCAAGGTCTCTCCCTCCGTCTCCAACTCATCCACCTTCTACCCTGAGCATCTTCTTCCAGGAGCACTGAGGCTGTAAAACTAAAAATGCTGCTTACCAATCGGTTCTACAAGATCAGGTCAGCAGCTGTGCACCCCGAAAGGAATTCAGGACACACCACAGGCGCAGGCACTCTGGGCTCTGGGAAAGCAGGCAGAACAGGCCCTTAGACAGTTGGAGACATCTTTCAGGAAAAAACCAGGTACCGATTCCAAGAACATATTTTGATGAACCTGAATTCATGAATCTTCCCATACTTCAGTTCAGTTCCGTTCAGTTCAGTCACTCAGTCATGTCCGACTCTTTGCAACCCCATGGACTGCAGCACAGCCAGGCCTCCCTGTCCATCAACAACTCCCGAGGCTTGCTCAAACTCATGTCCAATGAGTTGGTGATGCCATCCAACCATCTCATCCTCTGTCATCCCCTTCTCCTCCTGCCTTCAATCTTTCCCAGCATCAGGGTCCATTCCAACGAGTCAGTTCTTCGCATCAGTGGCCAAAGTACTGGAGTTCCAGCTTCAGCGTCAGCCCTTCCAATAAATATTCAGGACTTAGGAAAGCACTAAACTCATTAACTGAGATACCTGTTCCTCGCGACTGGCTTATACTGATGGCACAAACTCCTTAGCCAAAATCATGTATACCTCGCTATCTCTTCAGAGCCGCTCTTCTGACCTACCCGAGAGGCTGAATCCTGGGCTACAGTCCTTAGTAAAGCCCTGAATAAGCTCTGAATAAGAGCTCTTATGATCTCAGTTTTTCTCTCAGTCGACCAGGCCTTAAAACAAGAGAGGTCTGAACTCATGGCACTCACGTATTTGAGCCAGGGCGTGCTCGCTTGATCAATGCACTTTTTTTTTTTCAATCAGTGGACTTTTACTCTGGCTCGAACAAGACACAGACCCCGCTCTGCTTCCTCCCCAGGTCTCCAGTTTTGGGGGGACGTCCTACATGTCCCTGCAAACTCCACAGCAACTCTGCAATGCTGCAGGCAGAAAGCTAACCAAGGGCCTCTCGGGAGATGTTGAGGGGAGCTCATTTTAGCCTATGAATAACCACGATTTAGCCGCATGCGGAAATGAACAGTCTCTGGCATTGTTAAGAAAATCTAAAGGGGGAAAAAAAAGCTGTGTTTCATCAGATCACAGCCAGTGAGAGAACAATCCTCGCTGACTGCAGAGGGACCGAGCAGGCTCCCCAGGCTCTGTGCTGTAAACCCCAGGGTGGGGGGACGCTCCAGGCCCTCAGGGCACTGGCCTGGGAGGGGCCCTGTAGCCTCATTTCCCTTCCGGGTGACCTAAGATGTTCCCTAGCTGGTATTAACACTGCTCAGTGTTCAAAACAATTAGATGTAATTGTTTCTTTTACTTCCCCCTTGGGGGAAGAGCCCAGCCTTTCAGGTTCTCGATAACTCCCCCAGAGCCCAATGTTATGCCATGAATATAATGGGTGTTAAATATTTACTGAGTGAATAAAGGAGGGAATTCAGATTCCAATTATTGATGGGGACATTGGGGAAAATACAGAAGGTCCTCTTAAATTCAAATATCAAAAATATGCTTTCCCCTCTAATGACTGTTTTTTGATGGTGCTGGTATTAATATTCAGAACTGCAGTTGCTGAATCTGTTAGGAAACACTAGGATATGGTCTTCTTTTGCCTCTCTTAAAAACAGTCACATTGAAACTACCTTCCTCTAATTCATTGGAGGTAGTCTGGGGCAAAATTTAACATTATGTCTGGACTCATTAATGAAAATTATCACATGAAACAGATTCTCTTGGGTAGCATCCGACATCCCTGTATCAAGGGTAGTTTATAGAAGTAATACACAGGACTATAAAACAGACTTCCTGTCTCTTAACTACAAAAATCACAGAATGGAGAATACAGAGCTTCTTGTTAGAGAAACAAGAGGTCTCCCGGGCATTTAAGCAGTTGAGTGCTGGGCACAAGTCACAATCCACCATCCTGCATGTTCAAAACCAGACAAGACAAAAGCGAAACCCAGGCGTCCCACCCGCGCTTCGCTGCCCTTGCTAACCCAACCCACGTACCCCTCCAAATCCAGAGGCATCCAACACCTGCCCCAGCCACTGAAGTCTAACACCTGCTTCTCGAGCCTGCATCTGAGGGCTGAGGGGAGAAGCCCCCCATCCCCGCCCCTGGAAGCGCCTGACACTCAGGGGCCCCCCTGTGCTATCAGCTGGGTCCCCGGGTCTGAAAGTCTCCCGGCCTGGCTGAACTTTTAGCTCCACCGCCTCCAGTCTCGGTGGCCCTGACCCTCGCTTCCCCTCCAAAACTGCCCTGGCAAAGTTAAGCAAGTTCCTAAAAACTGTTCTGGGTATAACCTGTATTTGCTGGATCGCCATGTAAAAAGTTTAAGAAATACTAGTTCATGGAAACCCGCTGACCCCTGTAACGTGCCAGTGCATGGACACAGTTCAGTTCAGCGGCTCAGTCGCGTCTGACCCTTTGTGACCCCATGGACGGCAGCACGCCAGGCGTCCCTGTCCATCACCAACTCCCAGAGCTTGCTCAAACTCATGTCCATTGAGTCAGTGATGCCATCCAACCAACTCATCCTCTGTCGTCCCCTTCTCCCTGCTGCCTTCAATCTTTCCCAGCATCGGGGGCTTTTCAAATCAGTCAGTTCTTTGCATCAGGTGGCCAAAGTGATTGGAGTTTCAGCTTCAGCGTCAGTCCTTCCAAAGAATATTCAGGACTGATTTCCTTTAGGATTGACTGGTTTGATCTCTTTGCAGTCCAAGGGACCTGTATATAGCCAACTATTAAAAAAAATAAAATAAAACCTAAGCCCTAGGGGGTAGCATCTGCCAATTTCTGTGGTAGAAATACTCCCCTGGGGCCAATTCCAAGCTCCCAAAGTGATTATCATTGCGGAGAGATGCATGGAGGAGGCTGCGCCCACACCCCGCCAGGCAGCCTCCTCCTTACCTGAATCCAGTCCCTTTCTGGCTTCAGTCTCTGGGTTCCCTGCTCTCCTGGCCCTAATTCTCAACCCCTCTCCCCCCACCAGCCCTCTCAGCATCACCAGACCCTGTCTCTGCGGGTCTCTGCCCTGCTCTCAGGCTTCTGGGCATTTCCCAAGGTGCAATCCTGCTCTTCGGTTTTCCTCCCACAATGGCTGACTTTGAGAATTCATCCATTCATAGATTCTCAGAGAGCAGATCTACTTGCAAAACCCTGAAATCTACATTTCTAACCCCAATTTCCCATATTCTCCGCAGGCTTCTTCTTTGGGGGTTGGCATGGGGGCGGGGGGCTGAGTCCACTATGATAAACACTCTGCAGATATCTGATGACACTAAGCTAAAGGATGCCTTTATCTTTTTTTTTTTTTTTTTTTGAAGCTTCCCCGGTGGCTCAGAGGTTAAAGCATCTGCCTGCAATGCAGGAGACCTGGGTTCGATCCCTGGGTCGGGAAGATCCCCTGGAGAAGGAAATGGCAGTCCACTCCAGTATTCTTGCCTGGAGAATCCCATGGATGGAGGAACCTGGTGGGCTACAGTCCACAGGGTCGCAAAGAGTCAGACACGACTGAGCGACTTTCTTTCTTTATCTTTTTGAGTGTTAGCATTTCTATGATGTAGCTTAAGAAGAGCTTCAGCTGGAACTACACACAGGCCTGAGCACAAAAACCAAGCAAGGAGGATGGTTCTGTTACTGATCTCAAGATGAGCCTGGTTTCCACATTCACTGCAAGAATCAGGACCGAGTATTCCAAAGAGACACAGTGTCTAGGAAGTTTTCAGAAGACAGTTAAATTGTTACACACACAAGACTCATTTTCTGTTTACCCAGAATTACTCACCTGTGGCTGAGCAAAAAGCAAAAGAAGTCTCCCAATACTACATGTGTGTTTGCTAAGCACAACGACACAGAGACTGCCACCAATTCTCAACACTGCTGCAAAGGAAAAGGACCAAATGCTGAAAATGTCAGATTCATGCTTCCAAAAGTTCTTGATTGCTAGAAAGAGAACCTCTGTTTCAGGTAATTATAAGACAATTCATATGCTTTGGTCTTTTTTCTTTTATATTACCGACTGTCAGAATTCAGAACGCATTAACCTTGGCCCACTGAGAAGAGACTGTATAATTAGAAAACTGTATTTTTCAAATTCCCTCTTACTAGGGCTTGATTAATCCTTACTGTCTCATGTAGGCGTTTCTCTGGAAGTTTGACAAATTAACAGGATATATTCCATCCTTCGTTAGATTTAAGGGACTCAACATTTTATAGATTTAACTTTCATCTCATTTGATGTAAGACTAATACAAGATCTATTTTAGACAGTAGCATTATTAAGGTTTACTTAAATAGGTTTAAAAAAAAAAAGAAGCCTCAGAATGAAGGCTAAACAACTGCTAATTGCTGTACAAATAATTTAATAATGTGATTCTAGCCCAAACTGATCATCACGTGGCTGCTAGGACGTGAGGGGAGCTACCAGGTCCTGATATAATTTGGGGTCAGGAAAATGAAGTTTCTATTCCAGTTAAACTCTCCAGGTTATTTAAGATTCCTTCTCGTTAGTAGTACAGGATTTTACTTGAAGAAAATGACTTTCAAGGGCCTGAGGGCTATTCTGCCAAGGCTGACCTAGAAAGCGGGACAGGCTGGGGAGCAAGCAGTGTCGGGGCGAGTGAACGGTCCAGACGCAGGGCACCTGTTGAACTCAGCCTGGCCCGCCCTGCCTTCTGCCAGCACTCCCCAAGCTGCACTGGACAGGCCTTGGCGTCTCTGGGGACACTCCCGGGCCCCTGACTGATGGTCGTGACATTTCTTGGGGCAGTGAGGCCACCCAGGATTAAAGTAGGGACAGTCTGTCTCACTGCCAAGACAGAGGGTCAGGACTCAGAGCCAAGAAGGGTGCGCTCGGGGCCGGAAATATGTGGGAAGCTTCACCCTGCAATTAATAACTGACACAAAATGGGGTGCCGGAGTGCAAGGCTGATCCGTGCGTTAAAAAAAAATAACTCAGTGTTAATTCTTTCAAGATACTCCATTTCTCTTCTAATGACAGAGCTTTTTTGGCATTCCTTCTGGAAAGCAGGGTCTGTGTTTTTACTGCTGGAGTCATAGAGGGAAGCGAGGGGTTCACCCGGGTCCGTCTCTTGCAGCAGAAGCACCCGCTGACCCCCTTGGACACCTGATGGGGGGCTTCTGCTGAGGGGTGGACGTGTGTCCACTCCTCCAACAAATCCATGCAGGGGCTGCTTCCCTGCTTCAGGAGTTAAGACGGAATTTCCACTACCTGTTTCTTAATTATTGAAGGATATCCTGACAGGGCTTCATCCATCACCACCAGCCTCCAAAGGACCCGTCCTTCAAGGCAGTAATTGAACAGTAGGGGAGCCTGCAAGGTGAAGCCCTCCCTTGGACAGGTTCACACTGCTGTATTTAAAACGGAGTGCCAACAAGGACCTACTGGACAGCACAGGGAACTCTGCTCAATGCGATGTGCCAGCCTGGATGGGAGGGGAGTTTAGGGGAGAATGGATACATGTGTATGCATGGCTGAGTCCCTCCACGGTCCACCTGAGACCATCACAACATTGTTAATCGGCTATATTCCAATACAAAAGAAAAAGTAGAAAACAAAAACAAAAAGTGAATCCCTCCCTGCCTGACCACCCCCCAGCACCCCCACAAAGGTTATAAACTGTTCATTATCCCCCAAACCCACAGCAAACATAGCTACAATTTGGCTCTCAGCATCACTCCTCATCACTCTTGTGTCTCATCTCGCGTCCGTGAAGTTCCCACATCTGCAAAGCAGCGACTGGATTTGTTATCAGAGTTTTAATGGACTGGAGGTTACGGCGGATAGGGGAAAGGGAGGGCCAACTTAGAAACCCGCAGTTATATCGCTTCTTTAGAAGAAAGTGTTGGTCGCTCAGTCGTGTCCGACTCTGCGATCTCACGAAATACAGGAGCCCCCAGGCTCCTCTGTCCACGGAACTCTCCAAGCAAGAACATTGGAGTGGGTTGCCATTCCCTCCTCCAGGGGAATCTTCCCGATCCAGGGATCAAACCCAGGTCTCCTGCATTGCAGGCGGATTCTTTACCATCTGAGCCCCCTTCTCAGGGACTCTGCCCCCCACCCCAACCTGTGAGTTCTGTGACCCTCTGCATCCCATGAAGCTTAGCCTCCTGGCCTATGAAACTGAAAGAAAAGGACCTGCCTCTGAGACCGTCATGCATGTAATGTGTGCAGCCCCAAAGGTGGACTTGGTGAACGTCGGCGCCTGCTGACCCTCCTGAGACCCATCGCTGCCCACCTGAGACCCTGTGGCCCCCCAGCTGCTCAGCAGGGCGGGCAGGAGGGGAGACATCTCTTTCCCTTCCGTCCCCTGCCCTGGTCCCTGTCCCCTGCCCCCTTCCTCTTGCTGAAGCTGCTGGCGAGCAGCTCAGGGCACCTAGGGGAGCCACTTAGCCCCAGTGGTAGTGCTTAGGGCTAAAGAGACTTCTGACTGTGGTGTTTCCATTACTGACAACACAGCCCCCGGAACTCTAATTACGCTGCCTCCCTGTGTGCTAAGGGCACACAATCAGGTCAGAGGGAGGAGGAGCTGGAAACGCTGCACTTCACCACGGGGTGAGCCGTGCCCAGCTCCCTTCTCACCGTGCATGTGCGATGCAGACTCGTCTGATGCTAAAAAGGTACCGAAGCAGCAGAGAGAAGGGGGACGCGCATCACCACCGGACAGCGCCGTGATGCGAACAGTCAAGCTCCCCCGCTCCCCTCCAGGGTTAACAGCTTTTAAGGGTGAACTGGGACTGACCAGTGGGCACTGGACCAGGAGTCAAGACGTGGGTTCTATCCGACCCCAGCTCCATCAGGCATGCCTCCTCGGGTGACATGCTGATCCTGACTCAGCCGGAGGAAAGCGGGCTGAACTGATCATTCGAGGTTCCCGGGTGAGACCCAAGCTCCTGTCCCTGCCCCACACTTCCCGGGCAGCTCTCAGCCCCTCCTGACAACCACGCCTCTCCCTACTCCCCAGTATCCGTGCCACTCCCACGCCTCCTCCCTCCCCTTTCCTGCCGCGGCCTCCCCCGTCCTTCACCGAAATAGGCAATTGATCACATTGCTGTTGTTCAGTTGCTCAATCGTGTCTGACTCTTTGTGACCCCATGGACTGCAGCACGCCAGGCTTCCCTGTCCTTCACTATCTCCTGGAGCTTGCTCAGACTCATGGTCAGTGAGTCAGTGATGCCATTCAAACATCTCATCCTCTTCCTTCTCATTCTCCTCCCGTCTTCAGTCTTTCCCAGAATTGGGGTCTTTTCCAGTGACACAACTCTTCACATCAAAGGTGACCAAAGGATTGGAGCTTCAGCTTCAACATCAGTCCTTCTAGTGAATATTCAGGATTGATTTCCTTTAGGATGGACTGGTTTGATCTCTCTGCTGTCCAAGGCCTCTCAAGAGTCTTCTCCAACACCACAATTCAAAAGCATCGATTCTTCAGCACTCAGCCCTCTTTATAGTCCAGCTCTCACATCCATACTTGACTGCTGGAAAAACCATCTATCCTGGACTATATGGACCTTTGTTGGCAGCGTGATGTCTCTGCTTTTTAATACACTGTCTAGGTTAGTCATAGGTTTTCTTCCAAGGAGCAAGCATCTTTTAATTCCATGGCTGCAGTCACTGTCTACAGTGATTTTGGAGCCCAGGAAAATCACATCCCCACCTATAACTCCAGGAACTGAAGGGCGGCTGTCACAGGCTCTATCCTCACACAACATCCTCCCCCATCACTAAGCGATGAGCTTGGGGACCAGGCCTCTCACATTCCTCATCAATCTCTCTCTCTCTCCTGGAGTATTCCCATCCGCAAGCAACTATGTGCTGCAAAAACAGACAGACACCAGACCCTCCCCTTGGGCAGACAACATAAACCTCTCCCTTGCCCCAGGCCCCCAGCTGGCTGTCATCCTGCTCTCTTCCCAGACATCTCAAAACCGGATCTCCATCCGCTCTGCCCACTGCCTCACCTGGTGTGTGCCCTCCACCTGCCTCCAGTGTACCTTCAGCCCTCCCTGCTGCCTGGAGCTGCTCTCTGCAGTGTGGGCATGACCCCGTGGTGCTGAACCGCATGGGCATTTTCCCACCTCCCTGGACCTCTCGGCAGCTTTTGGTGTGGCTGCCCCTCGCTCCTTCTGGAAACACTGCTCTGTGAGCTCCCTAACGTCACAGTCCTTCCCTGCAGCCCCTTCCGCTTCCATCAGCCTCAGCACCTGTGGCTCCCAGGGACACGGCCAGGGCCCGGCCTCTGCGTGCTCTCCCTGCGTCACCTCACCCATCCCCGTGAAGTCACCCCAGGCCAACAGGCCACGCGGACATCACCCTCTGCTCTCACACCCAGCCTACAGACCTCACACCCTCTCGGGGAGCTCCCACAGACACCTCCAACCTCATGGCTCCAGATTTCCCTCGCTCTGACCCCAGACCTAGGTCCTGGGACCAGAGCTCTTCCCATCCCCCAGCACCAGCCCACCACCCCATCCTTACCTGATGCGGCCCAATGAATCCTTCAGATCTCCAGGTAACGCTCATTTCCTCAAAAAGAACACTCAGCAACATCTGTTCATCCCAGTCCCACCCACCTGCTCTACTACAGTCCGCAAGCTCCTTGAGCACAGAGACCAGAGCCATTGTTTACTGCTGCTGAGTGCCCAGCACAGAGTACGTATCACAGATCTCCCGTAAGTATCTGCTGAGTAAATGAATAACTATAGGTGAACATACGTGGGAAGACATCACGTATTATAAAATACAGTTACGACTTTAAAAAAAGGAAGCAAGAAGCCTCAAGAACTCAGCAACAGACCACTCAAAGTGATACAAGACTAGAGGGCTCATTAGTACTTATTTCAACTTCTAAAAAGTTATAATTCACTTGCAGAGGGAAAAAGGACACGGAGGAATTCTGCTTCTTTTTCCCACCTAAACTCAAAATTAATGGCATTTTGAACAAAGTCTTTTAATTGCAGAATTTAAAAATTCATGCTCGGTTATCTTACTCAATATTTTAAAGTTACTGTGGCATCTATCATTTGAAAGAAGCACAGAGATGAAATTTTACACCTCCACTAACTGGCCAGGACCTGTGCATCAGATGGTTAGACGACATGAGCAGGGAGAAGACGGGCACGGTCTAACCCCCAAATTCTCCAGTTATCATGGGATTTCCTGAAGCCGAGCCAGTATCCGTGTTTCCATAAACACCACCAAATGGACTGACTCACAGGACTCCCCAGTCCCTTCTTTCTCTTTGGTCTTAGAATCACCTCTTGACTAAGCATGTCTCCTCTCTTCATATATTTTCTTGTACTTATATATGGGCTGGAGTAGGAAATGGCAACCCACTCCAGTGTTCTTGCCTGGAGAATGCCATGGACAGAGGAGCCTGGCAGGCTACAGTCCATGGGGTCACTAAGAGCTGGACATGACTGTGCGACTCAAGCACGCACACCCACGTGGGGTCTTGTTCATTGCTGTCTGCCAAACTTTTTTTCATCTGTTTGTGGATGAAACACTCTTTAACTGTCCCCTCCTGCCTGTGTGTACCATCTCCATCTGGTTTATACATCTCAGAACTGGAGCAGACTTGAATCGCTGGAAGGAAGGGAAGGTATAAAGCCTGTTCTCTATTAATTTGTCCACACGCACAGATGCGTATTCCTTCTGTGTTGCTGCCATCAGCAGCCGTTTGCTGTAGCTCTCACCCCAGATGCTTCCAGAATGCCTTAAAAAAAAAAAACCCTAAGCAGAGAAACTGCACCCTGATTGAATACAATCAAAGCTATATTGTTTAATTTTTCTGGAGAAGTCTAGAACTGGCAGAGTCCTCAGTAATCACTCATTTCATAAAGATATTGGGACATGAAAGTCAAGTTGTATATCTGACAGCCCACAATCCCTGGGTTCACACTCACCACACCCGGAGCCCAGGCTCTGGACAGTCAGTCTAGGAGGATTCCCTCGTTTGAACCTGATAATTGTCATCTTAAGCGCTGTGCAGCTTTTCTTAGCCAGTATGCATATTAAAGGTTTGCACAGTCCTATGCAAATATAAAACAATAGTCCCTTAAGAAGCAGAAGCAAAAAACAATATAAATATTCGCAAAAATCTCTAGGAACCAAATTTTGGTGTGTATTTCTGGGAGAAAATATGTATCAGTGACAGCATTAACACAGTTTATGAAAGATGGAGTCTTGATGAAAAAAAAAACCTCAAAACAAAACCTTAATAATTCAGGCCAGTTTCAGAACAGATCAAACAAAATCAGCATAACTGACACAGAATAGATCGATAAAGACCCCAAGGTTCATCGGAGTCAGCTGCTCCCTGTCAGCACACTGCCTGGTCACACAGAGTTTCTAAGCAAAAGCTTATCAGTGTAGAGGATTAAAGAAGTTATATTTATCATTCAGATAATTAATGGGCTGGCACACTTGACACAACCTGAACGAGGCTGAATGTGGCCCTGAAGTTTTATAGAGGCTATTAATCTCTCAGCAAACCTTTTATTTAGAGACAGTGCAAACTTTAGCCTGCTTCCTGGTCATCAATTTGGAAATCACTAACCTTGAATTATTTTAAGTTTTATTATAAACTTCCATGAAGTAAACAGACTCTTTATAACCGAAGGCCAATATGTGTATTTTCATGGGTAGGTTTGATCTCCTAGATGAGCATTTGAGCTGTTCCTACATTGCCTCCACAGAGCCACGTATTAGTATACATTGTTACTATATATCCTTTCTAGATACTCATGGTGAAATAGTAATCTCCTGCTCTTTGAAAATAATTAGCCCTGAATTATAGATTAAAATGTATAGGTAATGAGACTTCCCTGGCAGTCCCGTGGTTTAGACTTAGCCTGCCACTGCAGGGAGTGCAGGTTCAACCCCTCGTGGAGAAGCTAAGATCTCACAGAAACATAAAAACAGAAGCACTATTGTAACAAATTGTATGAAACAAATTCAAAAAAGACTTTTAAAATGGTCCACATCAAAAAACTTTTTAAAAGTGTACAGATAAAAGTCAAATAAATGAATAAAATCATGATTTGTTCTTTCCTAAGGACATTTTATAAATGTTTATAAACATTTATACCTGAAAATGAAATACACTTATGTTAAACTGGTTAAATTTCAGGGGGAGCCTCATACATAAGCCATTGTGTTTCCCTGTTTGTCTAAGACTGTACATGGTTGAAAGCCAAGTTTGCCCCTCTTTTCATAAGAACGATCTCCTTTACTTCTTTCCTGTAAACTTGCTTCAAGGTTTTCCATTGATTACACTAGTTATTTTGTACAAAGTCCCTAATTAGACCCACTGTCAGGATACGAGTGCCGGATGGCCAGGGCCAGGGGTTGGGGGGTTGGGGGCTGCCACCAGTGAAATTAGAATTCTGCAGGAAAAGAAACAGCAAGTCATCAAATCCATGGATCTGCCCAACAGAACCAGAGGGCATTCAATTTCAACCAGCTGAGGGAACAAATTTGATCTTAATTACTAAGAAGCTCCTACAAGATGTGAGGAAGCCACAGCTTAAGAAGGATCAGCCTCCTAAGTTCTTGATAAATTAGTTTCTCAAGACTAACCTTTTGGATGCCAAAGAAATATATCACGTGCGTGGCAGTCAGGAAAATGTCAGTGTTCAAGGGGGTAAGGTAAACGGCTAAGGAAATCAAGAAAATGACATCTATGCATGCTTAACAATATGCTAAATCTGAAAAATAAAGATTACATTTAAATATAAAATTGCAAGAAGAACTGCCACATACTGGCAAAACTGTTTCAAGCTGCCATGTTCAACTCTTGCCTTAATTAATTCCAGCACTTTCCTTCTCAGCATTATACCCTTTTTAGAGTTTTTCTGCAGAAATACAAACTGACTCTGGAAAAAGCCCCACATTGCCATGTTTAGCTGATGCATCAGAGAACAGGGCTACCCACCCTCTTGGGACATCAAGACTATGGTCCCTTCCATGATGAAAACGGCAAAGCAACAGGCAAAGCAATCCTGGCTCCGTGATTGACCGGGATGGGAAGAGGAGGCCAAGCAAAGACATGCGCTTCCCCACGAATCCCTTCTCCAGTGGGAACCAGCATGGCAAGAAAACCCAGGCAAGCTCGATGTGCATGAGGAGCTCCTTTACAAACATGAAGTTTAACAACAGCTCCTAAGAAAGAAAGAAGCTGATTTCATGCCAACACTCGGTCTGTAAACCATGTCATCAAAATCGCTTATGAAAACCCACAGAAAGAGCGATCTCTGCATTACCACAAGTATTTCACCTCCATTTTATAAAATTGGTATTTTGATTAAATGTGCTTCACTCTGATGAATTCCACAAAGAGAAACGAATGGAAAATGTCAGCTGAATTCTTCATCCTGGGGTTAGCAACCACCCCCTCATGAAAATCAAAGCCTTCCAAAGGTTTTTACCTGGTAAATTAGATAAATCTGCTCCTTCCTGGGTTTTTTTTTTTTTTCATTGTCATTCATGTGAAAAGGTGTCACTATAATAATGCTGATTTCTTCCCGACACTGTTAACTGACATCATACTATCTTTTGGATTTTTCGGGAAAGAGATGAGATAAAAGGCAGTTTCCTTGGCAGGGGGAATTTTCATTTTCCATATTAATACTACATTATCATCAAATCATTTCCTGAAGTTTTGATCTTAAGCCTGGAAGAACAGAAACACCCTTTAAAAATGCCCCTCCAGAGACCTGGCCCAGAAGAAGCCCCGTCTTCCTATTCTGACACATGTATTCTGTGCTTACCTCCTGTCCACAAAGTGTCAGTCAAGACTGGTGACTTCCAAATTTACAGCATTAATAAGGAGAATTACGAAGTTGTATAATTTACTGGTAAACTTAAACTTACACAATTCCCAAGCTCCCCTTTGCAGTAATGTGAAGGCATGCCGGGTGAATATGGCTTCCTACCCCGTCCTAGATACAGGCCACCAACCACCTGAGCATTCCACCTCTGGCAGGTCGTTTCATGGAAATCTCTATTTGTTCAAGTGCATAGTGAGAAGACGAAAATGGGAGGCCTGCTGAGCCTCGATCCACCCATTTCGGCAAAGCTGAACTCCTGTGCCTCCCTGCAGGAAACACAGAGCACCAGCCCCAGCATTAGATGATGTCACCCGCCTGTGTGGCGTTGTATTAGTTACTTAACGTTTCTGGGCCTGCAGATTCCTAACCATGAATGATGTGGTCAGCTTAGACCCAGTGGGCATGAACCCCAAGGCACCAGTGAGGTTCTTCCAGGGGTACAGGACCACAGGCTGGCAAACAGACATCCAGCACTTACCTACACTTTTTCCAAACATGTACAAATGCTGTTCAGTAACGTTCAGATTAATGCAAAGTATTACTGATAAACAACTCTTTGTCATCATGGATTTCCTGACTCAAAAGATACTACGAAAAAGTATGACCTCACTTATATATGGAATCGATAAAATAAAAACAAGGTCACAGGTACACAGAACAGATGGATGGTTGCCAGAGGCGGGAGGTGGGGCAGAGAAACAGGCAAAGGGGGTCAAAGGTACAAACTTTCAGTTATAAAATAAGTCCCAAGACTGTGATGTACTAGCATGGTGACTGCAGATAATACTACTGTACTGCACACTTGAAAGTCGCTAGGAGAGTAGATCTTATAAGTCCTCATCATAAGAAAAAACAATTTTCTGTAAACATTATCAAATATCGGTATGTATGAATCACCATGTCATATACTTGCAACCAACCTAAGTGTGTATGTCAATTATACCTCAACTTTTTTAAAAGATCCTAATAGTTTAACTAGCATTATATAGGGGTCTTGGAAGTTTGGTGTGGTTTTTTTTTTTTTTTTTTTTTACATTTAAAAGCAGGTCCCATATAATCAGTTGTTGTCCTTCAGTTGCTGAGTCATGTCTGACTCTTTGTGACCCCGTGGACTGCAGCATGCCAGGCCCCTCTGTCCTTCACTACATAATCAGAAGAACTTGGAAATCAGTGGTCTAGAATCTAGATCATCTCTACAGCTCCTTTATAGGGATGGACACATCGTCTATCCTTCCTGAAATAGCAGTCCACCAGGTTAATCTCACACAATTTCAGACATTGTCATTTATTTTGTCATTGATTTTTTTAAATCATAAAATGGAAAAAAAGAATCTGCAGTTTAGTCAGTTATCACCCAACACTTCTATTACATCCAAGGCTACCTAAACTTTTACTTCTCTGTGGCCCGAAAACCCTGAAAAAGACGGGAACTGAGTGTATGGTTTCCAGCCAGTCACAGTTATTTAGACTTAAAGTCCATCTCCGCCTGTATTATGATGTAGTAATACTAAATGCCTCTTAAAAACCATTAAATACCTTCTCTGACTTTTATGGTACATCGAATTACAAGCTCACTCTTCTGAAAGAAAGTCTACATTCTAACACAGCTCCATGTAAAAATGAATAATTGATAAGTAAGGGGCAAAGTGCTTAGAAAACCTAGAGGTATCACATGAATAGTAAAAAATAATGCCGACAGACAACTGGTGCCGTGAAACTCAGCAAGCATTCAATAAAAAGCAATCACAGAAGCTGGACAAATGCCTGTATGGGTTCTCTTTCTTTCCAATTCCTCCTGGAAAGGAGCTCTGAACTTGGACAAAAGGAGAGTGTCTCAGAACAAACACAATCAGCTACTGGAGAGGTTCTGGAAGTGGGGAGTTGGGGACAGGGGGCGGTAAGTGTGTTACAAAGACTTGGGCTTTCTAGGTCACTGCCAGAAACGTGCCCGGGGCTCCCGGTGATTGAAGGACGCACAGGTCCCACTGGGAGTAACCCATGAGGTTATTCATAGTTTAACTAGAAATATAAAGGGGTCTTGGAAGTTTTTTTGACATTTAAAAGAGGGTCCCATATAATCAGTTGTTGTCCTTCAGTTGCTGAGTCGTGTCTGACTCTTTGTGACCCCGTGGACTGCAGCATGCCAGCCTCCTCTGCCCTTCACTACATAATCAGAAGAACTAGGAAATCAGTGGTCTAGAATCTAGATCATCTCTATGGCTCCTTTATAGGGATGGCCACATCGTCCTTCCTTCCTGCAATAGCAGTCTGTCCACCAGGTCAAGCCCACACAATTCCAGACACTGTCACTTAACTTTGTCATTAATTGTTTTAAGTCATAAAATGAAAAAAGAATCTGCATTTTAGGAAGTAACTGAGCTTACTATGAGTAAGCTGAGCTCATGAGTAACTGAGCTCAGTAACCCATGAGGAGCCCTCTACACCCAGGCGACCACTGGCGTCTCTTTGTGTGACCAGCCTCAGCACCAGACACCCCCCAAGAATCCCTCTATCAGGCATTCAGCACTGTCCGGACTCAGTGAATAAGGGCTGGGGTACTCACACCCTTCAGCGCAGACTCTGAATTCACTGACTCATTTCTCCGATCTTTATATGGGACCTTGGACTGTCCCATGAGAAATCACCTTTGCATGTGCCTACAAACAACGAACCATTTCCCTTCTTTCTTATTGAAAGCACACAGAATCACAAGCAAGAAGACCAAAAGTTTCTAAAACATGTAGGCCCATCTTTCCCACACTTCACTCCTCTCAGCTGAGGCGGAAAAGGCAGTTCTACCCTTTTCCCTTTCTACTCCTCCAGAGGGGTGGGAGTGAAACGAACTAACCCGACTATGAAACCCCCTGCAGCACCAAACTGTGTCTGATTCCCTGAGAACCCAGAGTGCTCCGTAGTTCTCCCCAGTCTCATTCCTCAATTCCTTCTCCACTTCCGGGCACATTTTTCTTCTTGCCCTGAAACAGCTTAGACGAAAGTTATGGGGCGTATTTAACATGATTAAGGTCCAGGAATGTTAGTAAAAAATACGTGAAGTCAGCTAAATGGAGACTTGGAGCTCTTCGTGAGGGAAAACTCCAGAGGAAAACCTCACAGGCAAGAGCCAACTTTAACAGAAAGGGCTCACATCACACCTGAACTCACTGCCTCCCCGCACTCGTTTCCCGCAAGCACATCTTTCCCATTTGGGTGGCCCCCATCTACGTGACTCCCAGCAGAGGCGATCTGTTCATAAACACAGGTCCACACCTTATAAGAAATTCAGCAGCATATGAAGCCCAAGGCACCTCTTCCCAGCATTAGCTTCATATTCTCCAAGGAATTCAAGGAAGAAAAGGATGCTTGCTGGGCCCTCCCAGCTTATCTCTGAAGGGAGTCTCCCTGGGGCTCAGATGGGCCACAAGCATCCTTCCCCAATTTAACGATAAAATCCAGAGATGGCCAGGCCCAGGGTCGGCTCCACACATCTGGCTTGTGGCCTGACCCCCGTCCACCCTGGCAGTGCAGCGCCCCAGAGAACAGGAGGAAGTGACCGCGTCATCCCTCGCCCAACTCCCAGCTCACAGTTTGTGTCCTGCCCGCCAGAGGTGAGCCTGAGCCAGAGGTCCTCGGTAGGTGGAAATACATGCTGCTCCTCATCAGAGCGAAGCCCAGGATGGCACTTGGTTAACTGGCTCCATTCATGAGTCGCCAAGACACAAAAGGCAGGGGCCACCGTGCCTACTTCACAGTCAGCGCCCCAGGGCTGCGGCACTCTGCAGAGACGCCCGCCACCTGCAACGCTGCCCAGCCCAGCCACTGCCCCACCTCCACTCCTCGGCTCTCTTTGGAATTTAAGGGAAGGGGGGTGGGAAGCTGGGCTAGTTTAACAGGATTTGTTTTCTTAACTGGAAAGGAAGACGATGCTTTCTGGCCATCCCTGGTATGTAAGCCCTCACCGAGGCCATGCCATGAGCAGGACAGAACACACAACGTGCCCTACCGTAAGGGTACTTGGTATCCAGGATGTTCTCCGCTGTCCTCCTCCAAGGCAAGAGGTCATCGCTGCACCCATTTGGCATGCCATTGTACCCGATGCCCACGATTTTATTTTCTGCATTCACGATGCAGGCACCGACCTGCGGGGAAACACGCCCAAAGGCTTGATGACTTCGAGGGGCCGGTCTGCCACTGCAGAGGCAGCAAATGAGACCAGAGGCCTGCGGAGCTCCAGAACGAGCAGGCCAAGAGCTCTGTCTCCTTGGGGTACGAGAGACAGTGAACAGGGGTGTGTGACAATTTACTCTCTCACAGGAAAATGTGAGCAGGCAGGAATGCTGCGCCAAAGGCAGTAGATTCACTCTGCTTTTCTAAGTTGGCAGGGGTCCCCGAAGCCTCTTCCTTTTGTAATTTGCTCACTTGTGGGCATCTCTGTGTCTGTCTGCCAGT
Source organism: Ovis canadensis (assembly GCF_042477335.2). Lineage (NCBI taxonomy): Eukaryota > Metazoa > Chordata > Mammalia > Artiodactyla > Bovidae > Ovis > Ovis canadensis. The sequence goes on from NC_091270.1 coordinate 29,396,969, forward strand.
GTCCACACATTCTCCTGCAGAACTCGCTTACCTGGGAATTTGGATCTTTGCTCCTCTGTGCTGATAAGAAGGCCACCGCCATGAAATACTCAGGCCATTCGAGATAGTCATCACGTTTTCTGCAGGGAACTTCGCTCATGCTGGGTCTAGAAGGCAAACACACAACAAAACAGCAGTCGACAAACACATTTTGGTCAATCTGCTTTCCAATTCGACCCAAGCACACATCAGCTTTGGCTCTCCAAACTTAAAACAATGTCTATTGACATTTATCAATCAGACATCACAGCACATTAACCCTGGACATTCTGTGGTCTTAAGAAAAAAAAAATTAAGTTAACTATTTCAAAAGTTTGCCTGTGCGGCTGCACTTTCCCAAATATTGTATCTATTTACTACTTTCTCATAGGATTTTTTTTTTTTGCAAGTTACTACACATGCCTGAACTACAAATCATTCTCATCTTTCACCTCTCTCCGTTATCAAATGATGTCAGCACAAGACGGCAGGGGAAAAGAGAACATTTTTTGACCATCTAATCTACCCTGCGCACGTGCATGCTAAGTCACTCCAGTTGCGTCCAACTCTTCGTGACTCTATGGACTGTAACCCACCAGGCTCCTCTGTCCACAGGGATTCTCTAGTCAAGAACACTGGAGTGGGTTATCGTTTCCTTCTCCAGGGGATCTTCCCCACTCAGGGATCGAACCCATGTCTCTTATGTCTCCAGCACTGGCGGGCACATTTCTTATCAATAGGGCCACCCAGGAAGCCGGATCTACCGAGTACAACCTATTTCAGATACTCTTAAAGGTTGTACATATCAACTCAATAAAGGCTCCTTCTGAATTAAGTTAACTCACACCCCTCTTACAGAGACTCAAAGAACTTATGTAACTCGCCCTAAATTAGGTGGGATTACTATCCATGCCAGAAGGATTCCATATGACTCCGTCCTAGCTGTGATATTCCTGGATCCCTATCCTTTCCCTTCCCTTAGTTTCCCCAGATAGGACAGAAATTATCCACCCTGAGTAGTGACTCAAAAGAAGAGAAACTATTTAGACTCTTGCTATGATTATGGCAAGATTTCAGTAACATTGGGCTACACTCAGGAAAAGAAACTGTCTCCACAACGGGGACAGAGCCCCTAAAGTGGGCTAAAACTGCCAGTAAGGGGGAGGGGCCCTTTCAAGGGAGAGGAAAACAAGAGCTAAAAAGCAGAGCAACACAGGAACCGACTTCAGTGAGTCTGGAGAAAGCCTAGGCATCCCGGCTTAAGAAAGGTGAGCATTTCCCCGCAGCTCCGCTTCGGGATCCAGCTGTGACGCTTACAGCTAGGAGCAGCGCCAGAGGGTGCCTACGACTGGGTACCATCCACTGGAACCATCCGATTTGTTGTTGTTTAGTCGCCAGTCGCTCAGTCACCTCCCACTCTTTGCAACCTCGTGGGCTGCAGGGCTCCAGGCTCCTCTGTCCATGGGATTTCCCAGGCAAGAATACTGGAGCGGCTTGCCATTTCCTTCTCCAGAGGATCTTCCCTACCCAGGGATCGAACCCGTGTCTCCTGCATTGGCAGGGGAACTCTTTACCACTGAGCCACCGGGGATGTCCCTGAACTCGTTCATTCAAAGTTTAAAGGTTAGCACCCAAACTCGCTGTGGGGGCCCCGGAATGAGTGCTTGCCAAACAAGAAGGCGAAGACGGGAAGGAGAGGGGAACTTAATACCCCGGTTTGGTCTAGCGCTCGCCGCCGGTTTAGAAGCACAAGAGGACCACAGGTCCGGGGAGATGCCGCTGGTCAACCGACAGGGTCACAACCCGCCCTCCTCCCGCCCGGATCCCGGGCCGGAGCCCGCCGCCCCGCTGCAGACGTGGCCGCTGGAAGTGACTTCCAGAGCCCCCGCCCCCGGGGCCCCGGCGCGCGCCCTCGGCTCCGGCAGCGGGGAGAAGGCGTCTCGGAGGCCGCGGGGCCCGCCGCGAAAAGCACCGAGCGCCGCCGACCACGCACGCGTTCCCCCCGCAGCAGGTGTAGCCGGGAGAGGGGGAGTCCCCGGGGCTCCGCGCGCCCGGGCCGCGCCACGTGGCCCGCACCGCCGCCCCCGCGCCCCCTCCGGCCCGGGCCGGCGACCTGCAGGCCAGCGCCAGTCCCCGCCGTCCCGCCGCCGCCGCCTTCCCGCCGCGCGCCCGGGGAGGAAGTCGGCCGAGGGGGCGGGCCCGCCGCGCGGCCGGAAGGCGGCGGAGGCCGGGGCGGGCGCGCGGCCGGGGAGGGGTCCCCGGGTGGGAGGGGGGGGGTCGCGGGCGCCTCCGCGTCCCGGCACGCTGGGAGCCCGGCCAGCCCACCCGAAGGTCCGGCCGGCGGCCTCTGGGCCCGGCGCGGGAACGCCTCCTCCCGGGGCCCCTGTCCCCACTTTGTCGTGGGGGGTGTGGTTTGGGGTTCGCCGTGACTTTGATGGGGTGGCTGCGACCTGCGCGGTCGCCCAGCCGCCCTGGGTCCTTCCTCCCGAGGGACCACCGGCAGCCGCTCCCCGCCGGGCTCCGACTTCAAGACAACCGCTGCTTTTTTTCAGAACTCTGGATCTGAGGGTAGTTTTTGTTGTTGATGGTAAAGGTTTGGGGTGTTTCCCCACCACCACCACCGCTTGGATCTACCGTCAGCTACTTAAAGCTCTCGCTATAAAGCAATGTGATAGATAGATAGAAACTATGAGAGTAAAAGGCCCGAAAGAGTCCATAGCAATCAAACCGAAAGGGGCAGGAAGGAAGAACTGGTTTTGGCCTCTGGAGTGGGCCTCCCATGTCGCAGTAGCAGCTTCGGTTTCTGGCAGGAAGGGTTCCTCCGAGGCAGCGCGCAGAAGCTCTGCCTCGAGGCACAAATGCCTCGAAGCTGTATTTGCATAGGCGCTTTGCTTGGCCAGCTTCCAGTTCCTACTCAGATTCTGCGGAAGGGCCTGACACGTGTGCTGAACTAGCCTGCTACCCCTTGCCGGCCCCCAGCCCTGTGCACACCCCCTCCTGGTATTCCCCATGAAAGGTTTGCTGGCTATAAAATTGTGCATATTTTGTTACAATTGTTAAAAAGATCAGCAACACACAGTACAGGTCAATAGGAAAGCCCTTGGGTGACATTTCTGAGTCATATGCTCCAAGGCACTAAATCTGATTTTAACTTTGGTATTCTATTCAGACATCTAGCCCCTAAGTCTGGTGGAACACTGGTTCCACAACAGAGAATGACAAAGGAACCCCTTTCTGTCTCACATATGGGGCTTGAGGATACTGTCAGCACTCCATAAATAACAGCTAGTGTAGTAATCATGAGTTCTGATCAGCACCTCCCAGATCTGAGCCTCTAATCCAAACAAAAGCGTGTTAACTATATTAATTTAGCCTCACAGAGGAAGAATGATGAGAATAAACAGTTGGTTCTATCTAATTTCTCACTACAGCAGACACATCATTCTTCATCTCCATGGTCCAGCCTGTAGATTCAATAATTAAATTATGTACTGCGTTCAGTGAATGCCGGGAAAGCGAAGGGGGAAAATACTTCATCGTTAACTATAGATTTTTTTTTTTATAAGACTCAGTCTGGAAAGAGCTACATAGATTAAGATGATGATTTTTAATGTCAAGTTAACTTTACTTGGCTGTCTTGTTGCAACTAAAATATATTATATGCTGAGCCCCTGGTTCCCCTCCCCTCTCCCAAATCCACTGCTTGGTCCATGTCACCCTCATCTACAGTCTTTGCATCTTCATAGATCCATTTCTCTTACCAACCTCCAACCTATACATCACCCATTGCTGCTGGTCTTTCAACCACAACATCATTAAGCGTTCTTCCTTCCTCTGCTCTGTAAAGACTGTCATACATAATTTAGTTACTTCTCATCATTCTCCATTTTGGTCAACTCTCACAGTCCCCTCTGCAATAAATTCAGGATCCTGCTTGCTGCAAACACATTACCCTCAGTGTTCCTGCATTTCACTGAAAGTCTCTCATCTTATTAGATGACATCATTCATAATACAGGAAACCCTCCTGATTCATGGTTTCACAACCTGAGGTTTCAATTATTCTACACACACAGTGAACCCAGGCAGCCCAGGAGGGAGAAAAAATGCCTTCCTTGGTTATCTTGCTCATTAACACCCTGTAACTCCAAGTGTGACTGTAGGTGTTAGAGGTCTCCTGTTAATACCTTGCATTTTGGTTTATAATTGAAGATCTTCCTCCACCCACCGCAGACACAGGGGCTCACTATTTTCAGCCACATCAAGTGTGAGGAGGTTTCACACGCGGTGAACACAATCAGCTGTTTGAAGGATTATGGCCACGGGCTTTGGCTTGGTGCCTCTATTTACAGGCCTGTGGGTTATCTATGTCTGATCTGTAGCACAATCCGGAATATATTTCAGTACCTTGAAGGTGGTGGATCCAGGTTAAAAGGCAGCCTCAGATGGGGCTTTGATGGCATTCATAGATGTCGGCTCTATCAAGACACTGCTCACCACTTCTCAGCTACCCAGAAAAGGAGGTGATTCGCAACCCAGAAACAGAGGCAGGAAGTGAGGAAAGTCACCGATCCAGGGGCATCAAGTTTGTCATGGGAAAAGGGCACCTGCCTTGGCGTCTAACGAGACTGTGACCTCCAATTCCACTTCTTACCATGTGATCTTCGAGAGTCTTTTGTTTCCTCATCTGTAAAATCAACAACATTCATGCATTTGATCATTTTTAAGTAATTCTCTATGCATTAGGTGAAGTGAAAGTCACTCAGTCATGTCCGACTCTTTGCAACCCCCTGGACTCTACAGTCCATGGAATTCTCCAGGCCAGAATGCTGGAGTGGATAGCCGTTCCCCTTCTCCAGGGAACTTTCCCAACCCAGGGATCAAACCCAAGTCTCCCGCATTGCAGGCAGATTCTTTACCAGCTGAGCCACAGGGGAAGCCCATGCATTAAGTGCTGTGACTCTCAATGACAAACAAGATAAACCCATTCTTGCCTTCACAGAGCTTACCCGCCACCCCCCAAAATAAATACTAAATAAATGACTCTTGTTGCTGGCTCAGTTAATGCAACAAATGCTATTATTAGGTAACATGCCCATCGGAATATTTTTGTTCTTTATCCAGTCATTGTCAGGACCAAAAACTTCTTTCCATAGCTCAACCACAACCCTTAGACACAAAGGACCACTAGAGAGAGCTGTTTAACCCTTAAGTAAGGGGATGCGTGGACCAGAAGAGAAGTCAATGTAAATTATAGGAAATTAAAATTAAGTATATGCTCTTGTCAATATATACATTTGTATACATGTGTTAGAGCAGGAAGTCGGTTGTTCTTGGTTAATGAAAGGCAGCCAGACTGCAAACTGACTTCAAGATTCCTAAACAAGATGTGGGTTTATGAGTTGAGGTCCCCAATTATTTTTATCATGACAGAGCTTCAGAATGATAACAAAGATCAGAGAAGAAGTGTTAACTTGTCATGTGCACAAAGCTGGGTGCTTTGCTATTGTGTATCAATAAATGTTTGTGGACTAAATAAAGGAATTTTGTTGTTTTGTTTGGTCACTTAGTCATGTCTGATTCTTTGCGACCCCCTGGACAGTAGCCAGGCTCCTCTGTCCATGGGATTCACCAGGCAAGAATACTGGAGTGGGTTGCCATTTCCTTTTCCAAAGGATCTTTCCGACCCAGGGATCAAACCCACGTCTCCTGTACTGGCAGGCAGATTCTTTGCCACTGAGCCAGAGTGGGTAGCTGTTCCCTTCTCCAGGGGATCTTCTCAACTCAGGGATTGAACCCAGGTCTCCCACATTGCAGGTGGATTCTTTACCACCTGAGCCACCAGGGAAGCCCAAGAATACTGGAGTGGGTAGCCTATCCCTTCCCTTCTCCAGATCTTCCCAACCCAGGAATCAAACCGGGTCTCCTGCTTTGCAGGCTGTTTCTTTGCCAGCTGAGCTACCAGGGAAGCCCACTGAACCACCAGGGAAGCCTAAATAAAGGAATTAATAGGCAATAATTGTTTTATGCCAAACTTTTCGGCGCATCCATCCCATGTGTCAAGAGAAGTATTCCTTGAGACTATCCAGGAGGTCCAGCGACTAAGACTCCAAGATCCCAACACAGGGGCCCCAAGTTCAATTGCTGGTCAGGGAACTAGACCCCACATGCCTCGAGTCAGAATTCGCATGCTGCAACTAAAGATCCCACGTGTTGCCACTAAGACCCGGAGCAGCCTACATAAATAAATATTTTAAAAGGAAAGGAAGGAAATGAGGAGGGTTTTGTCGCAACCCTGGGAGCACAGGAAGATTTAGTAGCTTAAAGAAAGAAGGGGAAGTCTTCCTCTGTAAACTCTTATTATACGCCTCTATCTGCTTCCTTTTTCTCCTTGTGCTTGATGGACCTGGAAAGACATTAATAAGTAAGACCCTGGAGCAAGTGGCTGAGGAGCCAAGGGGGCGTTGAGTTGTTTTCAAGACTTGAAGTATCTTAGTCTTAGGATCCGAGTCTTGGCCTTTAAGTAACCAGCCATCTCCAGGGCCAGAGCTGCAGGCAGCTGGGAGGCTGTCTGTAGCATATCAGTTCTCCCCACGACTTGCTTTTCCTTCACAGAGCTGCACTTGCAGCCTCTTTCACACATAACTGGTTGAAGTTGATGGAAATTACATGTCTTATCACTTCTTAAAAGAAAAAAATATATAGAAAATGTAAATCTAAAAGAAACGGGCAATTTTCTGGTACCACTTTATATTTCTGTGTAAGTTACCAAGTGCCAGTCATCCTTACTTTTATAAAATTCAAATTTGTCGAGCAGCACGCAGGCTTTCAATGTTGTACAAGAAAAGATAATGCTTCATGTGAAACAGTCACTTATGTTAGTTCTGCAGACGTGCCTGCCTACCAAAAGAGAATTTAGCAGATTGCTGGTTTGGGAAAAATATTAATGACCTCATTAAATGATCCCCTCAGCTCTGGGGTCATCATGGAAAGGTAATCAACAAGGTATTACAGTTCTGGATGCAGAAATCTTTACTGACATCAAAGTCACCACTCATTTTGTAGTGTGTTTTTAACTGATGTAACAAGGTGAGTGCCCAGGAATCAGCATAAATGAGAGGCCCTGTTAAACTGTACTGGGAAGTTAATGGCTATCATAATCTGCTTGGAGTGTTGTGCCTTCCATCAGCTCACCAGATCGCTCACTAGGGGTAAACGTCTAAAATGAAAGCAAGAATCAAACTAATGTTTTAGTACTGCAGTTCACCTGTTCTTCAGTCGCTAATTCTCGTCTCACTCTTTGGCATCCCAAGGACTGTAGCCCACCAGGCTCCTCTGTCCATGGGGTTTCCCAGGCAAGAATACTGGAGTGGGTTGCCATTTCCTTCTCCAGGGGATCTTCCCCACCCAGGGAGCAAACTCGAGTCTCCCACATTGGTGGGGGATTGTTTACCTCTGAGCCACCAGGACAGCCCATTGCAGCTCCCTCCGTGTGTGTAGTGAGGGTAACATCTGTGGTCTTGCTAATGACAGCAACAGTCAAGGCCATGAGGTGAAAAGTCAGCTTCTACAGGCATGAACCAGCAAAATAGAGCAGGAAGCCTCTCCTGTCTGAGTCGCTACTGACACTGTTCACAGTAAGAAATTCTAAGCTTGGATGCAGGAGGTGATGGAGAACAACGTGGCAATGACAAGGTCACGCCCCTTTGGGATCAGCCTCTGTCTGCTGCAGCTTGTGACTGACAACCCAGAGATGATGCCCAGTGCCAGCCACGGAGCATTCCGAGACACTCTGCTAATCATGCTATCTTCGAATTAGCCCTGGGTTGAGTTAAATATCCACCGAAAGGAGTGGAAGGATCCTCGTGAAATCATCCTTATGAGAACAGGAGAGATTTAATAGTTTGGTGGTTACAGTAACCACTAGCCTGCTAGAAAAATCAATATCTCCGCAGTGTTAGAATCACACCAAGGGGTCCTGGAGCCGAGCCCTGTCACTGAAGAAGAAACTCGGATTCATTAGAGCAGGAAGTCAGGATGTGCAGGGAGATCAAGCACAAATACAACCTGGGCTCTTTTGTCCGCAAATTCAAGAAGATGCTCTTCTTTCAGGATCCAAGTTTGTTTTTTTTTTGAAAAGCACAGAATTTACAAAGCTGAAAGTGACCTCAACAATCACCGAGTCCAGCCCCTTCTCTTTACAGATGAGGAAATAGAGGCCCAGAAAGATGACTTGGCTTGCTCCCATTCACCCAGCTGACCTGGTGAGATTTCCTCCAGGCGTCACAAGGCCCGTCCCCAGTGTTAGAGCCTATGAACAAAAGCACACAGCTCTTCATTTAGAGCCTCGAAGGAAGGCACTCTGCTCAGCCTTCCAGGAGCATAGAGAAAGCGGAATCAGTTTCTCCCAACTCGGCGCCTGAGAGAAGGTAAAACCACATGATGGGTAACCAACTTTCAATGGTTAGGTTGCAATGTAAGGTGATGATCAAAAAGGTGTCCAGGGGACTTCCCCAGCGGTCCAAGGGTAACGGCTACACATCCTAACTCAGGAAGCACAGGTTTGATCCCCGGTCAGGGAAACTAAGATCCCACATTCCGCACAGCATGGCTAGGGGGGAAGAAAAAACAATTTGCGTGAGCTGTCCAGAGTAGAACATGATTTGGTGTGCGTCTTCTACAGAAAAATAGCCTTTTCTGCCCACCCGGGAAGTAGTTTATAGACAGAGTTACCCCTGCTCTCTTTGTCATCAGTGCCAGTAGATACAATATTCTGTTTATAACCCAGTTCCTTTTTCGGAAGGAGGGCAAAATACACAAGATGCAAAGGATGAGAGCCTGCGACATAATAAGGATCACACGCATCTCAACCATCAGTACCAGAAGTTGCCCAAACTGTAGCCATTCACAACCTGGGGACAAGATCCCATCTCAGGGAATCGTCTTGTGTTTCTGCGTGAGTTGCTCAGTCGTGTCAGACTCTGTGTGACCCTATGGACTGTAGACAGCCAGGCTCCTCTGTCCATGGGATTCTCCAAGCAAGAATACTGGAGTGGGTTGCCACTCCCTTCTCCAGGGGATCTTCCCGACCCAAGGATCGAACCTGGGTCTCCAGCATTGCAGGCAGATTCTTTCCAATCTGAGCCACTAGACCTGTGCTTAAGCCCAGATAAGGAAGACTGCATGCCCTCTTCTTGTATTCACTGAATATTAACTGTTACTATGTCCCTAACATATTCACAGCCCCCTCCCTCCGAAACCATGGACTTTCAAACAAATAAGTATACAACACACATATACAAGGTCTTTCCGCTTTGTTCTATTTAATTCAAGCCTTGTTGAAATCCCAGGGATAACATTGCTTTTTTAGATAGAGTCCCACTATCTTTGCACCTATACAAAAAGCATCGTATGAAATACATAAATAAGAGCAGGCAGGGAGCACACCCTCGCGGATTGGAGAAGATGCCTGGATCTGGCTTGGAGGCTGATAGCTTAAAAAACTAAGTCTGGCTGCTGGAAACCAACAATATCTCCACAATAATGCAGAGACCCCCATATAAACTCGTTATCTTTGCCTTCCACTCCTTTATGTTTTTGTATGCATGTCTCCCTGTGAGACCCAGAGGAATTCCCTTTCTTGAAAGTCTTTGTTAATAGCCTATTCGCTCCCTTGCTATTCTCACGCAACATCACAAATGCTATGTGCTGGCAAAAGGTGAGATAGCAAGTTTACATTTTAGAGTGTAATTTCACTATGAAGCAATTCGTTTTGTTTGTAACAGCCTGCCACTGTTCCAGCCAGATGCAGTACGCCAGGCTCTGGGACAGAGGAAAGAACTTGATTTTCTAAAAATGGGGGCAAATTCTATCACTGATTTCAGTGGCACATTAAGCCGGTTAGTACTAGACAGAACCAACATTTCACATGCAGACATATTCTCTACTTGAAAGTCAAGTGTCCTTCAAAAGACGGAGAAATTATTTGGGATTTCTGAAAACATCAAAGGAATCCCCCGCAAACCATCCCCATAAACGCCTCGATCAGTTTAGCAATCAGGGCCAGAGCCGATGGCTTTGATTTCTCTTTGATGCAAACCATAATACAGGATGGAATGGCTTTGGGAAATGCTCATAAGCAGTGGTCAGGAAAGTGGATTTTTCTATGTTACCAGCCAGACCCCCACGCTGATGGGCTGAAGCCCAGTTGATGGTTGGCATTATTCATTCACAATGCACACGACAAAGCTCTTCCCCCGCCTGCTTCATCCAAACAGAATCACATCCTCCTGCTGTATATACAGAGATTGCAGCAGTAACCGAGATGCTTGAAGAGTTTTTTCACCGCGTATGCCTTTAGAGGTACACATTTGGCTCAGCAGAAGCTAAACATTTTTAAGAGCACAGTAAGAAATAGGCCAGAAAACATCAAAGCTTTATAGCTTTTGAGAAAACTTGATGGTCTTGCTGGTACAACTCCCTGTGATATGGTTCAGTTGTAATAACAATAGAAACTGTATCAGTGCAAACTGCTGATGAAACATCAGAAAATGTAGCCAAGGGTCTTTTAAACCCATTTAAGAACTGTTCTTTTGAACTGCGCCTCTTAGCCTTGGAAAACCTCTTCGAGATTTTAAGCAGGGCTCTGGATGGACTGCAGAGTGAGAACCTGAAATTATCTCGTGCACTGGAATCAATATCAAGCGGTATTTTCTCTTTGAGAGAAATTCAACCCGACAGAAAAGAGAAGGAGCCGTAAGGAAACCGGGACCCTGGCTAAACACTTGCCTTAGAAAATACGCTGTAAAGCAGTCCAAATGAGGTGATGTCACCAGAAGCAGAAAACCACAGTGACAGAATCAAATGTGATCTGGACTTCAGAATACTTCATTATCACTACCACAGGTCACTAAACTTCACACCACGCATCCATCAGCCTGGATAGCCATTTGGAAGCCGCCGCTGGTAGCTAGATGGCGCAGTGAGCAACCACACACCCCGCGATCGCAGGCGAGCAGGGTTCAAACGGAGGCCTGGGTGCTCAGGCCCAGGTTTGTTAGTCTCAAAGTGCTCTCTAGTGGCCAGAGGAACAGAAAATTATCTGACACTTGGAAAGCACTTCGGGGGATGATTGAGAACTAGGGAGAGGTCTTGGGACCGGCAGGGTGGAGACGCTCTCTAATGCAGTCTGCATCTCGGGGGTCTGGAGTGTTAGCCGCTCAGGCGCATCCGACTCTTTGCGACCCCATGGACTGTAGCCCCCCAGGCTCCTCTATCCTGGGTCTGTGGGAACCTTTTATGAGCAAACTTGCCATTTCCAACCACTGTGTTGCTACCTGTAAAACACCGATAAATCATTACGCTCAGCAGTGTAATTTCTATACTGTGTGCTAGAGGCTTATCAAATTCATAGGGGGAAGCACTTGTAGGGGGCTCATTAGTGAAAGCTATATCGAAACAGAATACAAAGTACATTGAGCTTGTCCATTTATCTGACTGGGCCAGTGCTCTCTGCTCTGCTTCATAAGCCAGAGTCATTGCGCTCTGCTTCGTAAGCGTAAGTCACTGTTTTAGGGAATGCGATGAGGTTAGGCGTCAGGCTTGGCTGAAAGAAAATCGTTTCTCAGCACCTGTATATTCCAAGCACAGTCCCATATTTTATCTCTGTGTGCATGCTCAGTTGTTCCGTTGTGTCTGACTCTTTGTGACCCCATGGACTGTAGCCTGCCAGGTTCCTCTGCCCGTGGAATTTTCCAGGCAAGAGTACTGGAGCGTATTGCATTTCCTCCTCCAGGGGATCTTCCCAACCCAAGGATCAAACCCAAGTCTCCTGTGTCTCTTGCATCGGCAGGTGGATTCTTTACCACTAGCATCTTTGTTTAATCCTCACAAAGACTCCTCTGATGGAGGAATCACTGTCTGGATTTTTCTTTTTTCCAGAGATAAGGTGGAGGTTGACAAACTTTTCCTAGAAAGGACCAGTGAGTAAATATTTCAGGCTTTGAGGGCCACCTGGCCTCTGTCACCTCTGTGTATCCACTGGACTCTGCAGTTTCAGCGTGAATACAGTCAAGGACGATAGACAAACAAATGGGAGAGGCTGTATCCCAAAAAAACTTTATTTGTGGGCACTGAAATGTGTCTCCAAATACTGTTCTTCTTCTGGTTTGGTTTCAGCCATTTAACGATGTAAAAATCATTCCTGTCTCACGGGCCATACAAAAATAGGTAACAAAGCCGTACAAAAACAGTGGGCTGTAGTGGCCACCAGCCAGAGTTTGCTGAGTCCTGCGATAAGAAAACTGAATCTCAGTCCACAATTCTGTAAGTGGTGGCATCGGCAGTCAAGCCAGCCTGACTGTGGTCCCGGCTGAATTGTGCGTCACAAGCTGGGCCTTCATTTCTAGTACATCAGACCTCCTCCCGCTCCTGCTTTCAGCATCGGAGTAGATTTGGTTTTTGTTTGTTATGAAAGAGAAAATTCAAATGAGAACTTCTCCAGAAAGAGCCAAGACAAAGACAGGGGAAAAGAAAACAAGCATTGAAGGTAGGCAATTAAGCATTAAGAGTGACGCACAGCGCCCTTCCTGGAAGACCAAGACGTTGTGGAGATTTCTAAATCAGGTGGAAGGCACAGCCCTTGAATTCAAAAGACTTGGTATCATAGAAGGAGCATATGAGGAAATCATCAAAACACATTTTAAAATTTGCATGTGTCTATACAATCACCTTTAGCTGGAGGGCAATACACATGACAAGAGGGGCTGCTAGGAGATAGCCCTCCCAGGAGCCCAGGCCTCCTACTTTCAAAAGTGTCAGGCGGGTCTTCCCTGGTAGCCCAGGAGCTAAGCCTCTGAGCTCCCAATGCAGAAAGCCCTGGTTCAATTCCAGGTCAGGGAAATACAGCCCACAAGCCACAACTAAGTTCTCAAGCTGCAACTAAGATCCAGAGCAGACAAAAAAAAAAAAAAAAGCATGTCAGGCATTAACTCACTTGTAGTCTGAAGAATTTCAAGTCACAATACCCAGGCACATACACACAAAAATTTCTTATCTTTTCTAGAGTTTAGATTTAACTTTTACTTTGGGCTATAATGTTGTCTAGCAAAAGAAATGTAGACTTGGTCTTTTCAGGTTTAAAATCATACGTAAATAAGTAAGACAATCACACTTTATCAGCACAAGGGTAGAGAAATGTGTTACTGGAACAGAAAAGAGAATCCATAAACAAGCTCACTTATGAACGGAGACTTTATAAATTACCATGTTAGCAACTGCAGAGCAGGGGGTGGGGTGGGGGTGGGGTGGAAATCCATAGTACCAGAATAGTTGGAGGCCCATATGGACAAAATTAAAACTTGACCACTACCAAACATGAACACAAAAATTAATTCCAGGTGGACTGCAGATCCAAATGTGAAAAGTAAACAATAAAACTTGGAGATCAGTGCTGTCCAAGAGAACTTTCTATGATGGTGGAATGTTCTATAATTCTGCACTGCCCAATACATTAGCCACTAGTTACGTGTGCTTATTGAGCCCCTGAAATGTGGCTAGTGCAACTGAGAAACTGTCTTTTAAATTAAATTAAATTTTAGTTAATTTAAGTTTGAAAAGTGAAAGTGAAAGTCACTCAGTTATGTCTGACTCTTTGCGTCCCCATGGCTTATACAGCCCATGGAATTCTCCAGGCCAGAATACTGGACTGGGTAGCCTTTACCTTCTCCAGGGGATCTTCCCAACCCAGGGATCAAACCCAGGTCTCCCACGTTGCAGGCAGATTCTTTATCAGCTGAGCTGTAAATGGCCAGTGGCTTCCCAGGTGGCGTTAGTGGGAAAAGAACATGCCTGCCAATGCGGGAGATAAAAGAGATCCAGGTTAGTTCCCTGGGTGGGGAAGATCCCTTGGAGGAGGGCATGGCAACCCATTCCAGTATTCCTGCCAAGGACAGAGGAGCCTGGTGGGGTTCATAGGGTCTCAAGAGTCAGACATGACTGAAACGACCTAGCATGCATGCACGTCACACATGGCCAGTGGCTACTGCAACATCGGCACAGATTTGGAGGAAAATTCAAGATAATACTTTCCTGACCATGGGTCAGGATGGTTTGCCATTCGGTGGCAAACCACTTCAGTATTCTTGCCTTGAGAACCCCATGAACAGTATGAAAAGGCAAAATGATAGGATAATGAAAGAGGAACTCCCCAGGTCAGTAGGTGCCCAATATGCTACTGGAGATCAGTGGAGAAATAACTCCAGAAAGAATGAAGGGATGGAGCCAAAGCAAAAACAATACCCAGTTGTGGATGTGACTGGTGATAGAAGCAAGGTCCGATGCTGTAAAGAGTAATACTGCATAGGAACCTGGAATGTTAGGTCCACGAATCAAGGCAAATTGGAAGTGGTTAAACAGGAGATGGCAAGAGTGAATGTCAACATTCTAGGAATCAGCAAACTAAAATGGTCTGGAATGGGTGAATTTAACTCAGATGACCATTAATATCTACTACTGTGGGCAGGAATCCCTTAGAAGAAATGGAGTAGCCATCATGGTCATCAAAAGAGTCTGAAATGCAGTACATGGATGCAATCTCAAAAACGACAGAATGATCTCTGTTCGTCTCCAAGGCAAACCATTCAATATCACGGCGATCCAAGCCTATGCCCAACCAGTAATGCTGAAGAAGCTGAAGTTGAATGGTTCTATGAAGACCTACAAGACCTTTTAGAACTAACACCAAAAAAAGATGTCCTTTTCATTATAGGGGACTGGAATGCAAAAGTAGAAAGTCAAGAAACACCTGGAGTGACAGACAGATTTGGCCTTGGAGTACGGAATGAAGCAGGGCAAAGGCTAATAGAGTTTTGCCAAGACAACGCACTGGTCATAGCAAACACCCTCTTCCAACAACACAAGAGAAGACTCTACACATGGATATCACCAGATGGTCAACACCAAAATCAGATTGATTATATTCTTTGCAGCCAAAGATGGAGAGGCTCTATACAGTCAGCAAAAACAAGACCGGGAGCTGACTGTGGCTCAGAACATGAACTCTTTATTGCCAAATTCAGAGTTAAATTGAAGAAAATGGGGAAAACCCATAGACCATTCAGGTATGACCTAAATCAAATCTCTTATGATTATACAGTGGAAGTGAGAAATAGATTTAAAGGACTAGATCTGATAGACAGAGTGCCTGATGAACTATGGACAGAGGTTTGTGACATTGTACAGGAGACAGGGATCAAGACCATCCCCAAGAAAAAGAAATGCAAAGAAGCAAAATGACACCCGTGGTGGATTCAAGTCAATGTATGGCAAAACCAATACAGTATTGTAAAGTAAAATACAGTAAAAATTAAAAAAAAATTTTTTTAAAAGCAAAATGGCTGTCTGAGGAGGCCTTACAAATGGCTGTGAAAAGAAGAGAAGCAAAAAGCAAAGGAGAAAAGGAAAGATATAAGTGTCTGAATGCAGAGTTCCAAAGAATAGCAAGGAAAGATAAGAAAGCCTTCCTTAGCAATCAGTGCAAAGAAATGGAGAACAACAGAATGGGAAAGACGAGAGATCTCTTCAAGAAAATTAGAGATACCAAGGGAACATTCCATGCAAAGATGAGCTTGATAAAGGATGGAAATGGTATAAACCTAACAGAAGCAGAAGATATTAAGAAGAGGTGGCAAGAATACACAGAAGAACTGTACAAAAAAGAGCTTCACATCCCAGATAATCATGATGGCGTGATCACTCACCTAGAACCAGACATCCTGGAATGTGAAGTCAAGTGGGCCTTAGATAGTGGAGGTGATAGAATTCCAGTTTAGCTGTTTCAAATCTTGAAAGATGATGCTGTGAAAGTACTGCACTCAATATGCCAGCAAATTTGGAAAACTCAGCAGCGGCCACAGGACTGGAAAAGGTCAGTTTTCACTCCAATCCCAAAGAAAAGCAATGCCAAAGAACGCCCAAACTACCACACAATTCCACTCACCTCAGACGCTAGTAAAAGTAATGCTCAAAATTCTCCAAGCCAGGCTTCAGCAATATGTGAACCGTGAACTTCCAGATGTTCAAGCTGGTTTTAGAAAAGGCAGAGGAACCAGAGATCAAATTGCCAACATCCACTGGATCATCGATAAAGCAAGAGTTCCAGAAAAACATCTATTTCTGCTTTATTCACTATGCCAAAGCCTTTGACTATGTGGATCACAAGAAACTGGAAAATTCTGAAAGAGATGGGAATCCTAGATCACCTGACCTGCCTTTTGAGAAACCTGTACGCAGGTCAGGAAGCAACAGTTAGAACTGGACATGGAACAACAGACTGGTTCCAAATAGGAAGGAGTACATCAAGGGTGTATATTGTCACCCTGCTTATTTAACTTCTATGCAGAGTACATCATGAGAAATGCTGGGGTGGAAGAAGTACAAGCTGGAATCAAGATTGCCGGGAGAAATATCAATAACCTCAGATATGCAGATGACACCACCCTTATGGCAGAAAGTGAAGAGGAACTACAAAGCCTCTTGAGGAAAGTGAAAGAGGAAAGTGAAAAAGTTGGCTTAAATCTCAACATTCAGAAAACTAAGATCGTGGCATCTGGTCCCATCACTTCATGGGAAATAGATGGGGAAACAGTGGAAACAGTGTCAGACTTTATTTTGGGGGGCTCTAAAATCACTGCAGATGGTGATTGCAGCCATGAAATTAAAAGACACTTACTCCTTGGAAGGAAAGTTATGACCAACTTAGACAGCATATTCAAAAGCAGAGACATTACTTTGCCGACTAAGGTCCATCTAGTCAAGGCTGTGGTTTTTCCTGTGGTCATGTGTGGATGTGAGAGTTGGACTGTGAAGAAAGCTGAGCACCAAAGAACTGATGCTTTTGAACTGTGGTGTTGGAGAAGACTCTTGAGAGTCCCTTGGACTGCAAAAAGATCCAACCAGTCCATCCTAAAGGTGATCAGTCTTGGGTGTTCATTGGAAGGACTAATGCTGAAGCTGAAACTCCAATACTTTGGCCACCTCATGCAAAGAGTTGACTCATTGGAAAAGACCCTGATGCTGGGAGGGATTGAGGGCAGGAGGAGAAGGGGATGACAGAGGATGAGATGGCTGGATGGCATCACCAACTTGATGGATATGAGTTTGGGTAAACTCTGGGAGTTGGTGATGGACAGGGAGGCCTGGCATGCTTTGATTCATGGGGTCTCAAAGAGTCAGACACGACTGAGCGACTGAACTGAACTGAACTGACCGTGCATTAGGAAAAAAATTCTTAAAAATCAGACATGGAAGAGTACTTAATAAAAATTCAGAGCTTCTGGGACATTATGCTATGTGAAATAAGCCAGTCACAGAAGGATGAATCCCATACAATTCCACTCACCTGAAACATCTGAAAGTGAAAGTGGAGTCACTCAGTCGTGTCCGACTCTGCGACCCCACGGCCATGGGACTCTCCAGGCAGGAATACTGGAGAGGGTTGCCATTTCCTTCTCCAAAGAATCTTCCCAACACAGGGATCAAAACCAGGTCTCCCGCATTGCGGGCAGACTCTTTACTGTCTGAGCCACCAGGGGCTCCTTTCCATCAGTACTTCTGTCAAAAGACCGATCAAAGGAAAGGTGAGAAAGGGTCATGACCCACATTCCTCTTTTTAATTTGGCAATAGCATTTGGCTAGTAAACAGCAATTTTCAGTATTTTTGCTGGATTGTTCTTGGCCAGGTTCTACCTTCCAGTTTTGGTATTCTTAGGCCTGTGATTTTAACATTAAAAAAAACAACCACAGTGGTTTGCTTGAAAAAAGTTGGAATAGTTTTCCTTTTAGTACAGGAAAGTATTATATTAATATAACCAAGGTTAATTGCTTCACACATGGAGCAGAAAATGAAGCAAACAGATCTCACACAGCTTCGAAAGAATTTGAATTATATTTCTGAATTCAGACCTATATCATCAACTGAGATAATACCTGAAAATCTACCAGGATTCTTCTCCGACAATAGCAAATATTGCATGGAATTCATCAGTAGTTGAGTTATCAAACAGAGGATGATATCTGGGGGAAATAATGAGTTTAGTGATTATATGAAAACCAGTATGACATATGCTATATCATATTTTTAGTATCAAGTCTTGAAGCCAGACAGAACATATTAATAGGTGTGTGTGTACTTTTATCATAAACTAATATCCAGTGACATAGTCACTAGGCTCACCAAAGCTTCCTATATCCAAAAGAGAGTAAGCATTCTAGCTATAACTCAAAAATAATAAGACTGACTGTCGTGGAGTCCATTACTTTATAATCAAATTGCATGACCTCTTAGAGTGGCTGGCCTTTTACTTTCACTCAACAGTTTTACTTAAAAAAAAAAAATGACATATTAGTTGTCACTGCACAAGTTTTATTTTATCAATACCTGCACTTTTCAGAATTTTGAAGAATTGGTCCCACCAGAGGTCATATTTACACTTTCTCGTAAGCTCTGCCCTTTCAGTTAACCCACTTTCTAGAAATCATAAAAACAGAAATGCAATCGACATACTCTGGAAACGTGTTAAATGTTTGGAAACACGTTAAATGTTTGGAAATACCACTACCACCGTCAGCAGCAGCACTTAAAACTTGCTGAGCATTCCTGGAGAAATAGAAGTATACCCGTTTCCCAGATAGAATTATACCCATTTCACAGATTAGGAAACTGAGACTGCAGAAGTTGAGTAACTTACCCAAGTCCACACAGATGGTAAGTGATGAAGCTAGGAGTCAATTCCAAGCATTTTGTTTGACTCTGGAGCCTGCTGCTGTGCTATACTGTCCTGGTTTCTACATTGCACCATCATCAAAAAGGGATGGATACTGAGTTCACAAATATAAAGAATACGAACCAAGCAGAAAGAACCCTATATTTGAAAAAAAGTATGTAATAGTTGAGAAATGTTCATCATATCTTAAAGAAAAGAGAAAACTTTTCTCTGGAGTACTTACTGTATGCCAGACATTGCGGTTAAGTTGCTATGTATACAACTGTTTCTTTTAATCCTGTTAACTGCTAACATAATTCATTCTACTATTAATATTAACTCCACTTTTTTTATTTTTTATTTTTTAAATTTCACATCAAGGTAGTATGTTTTATTTCTGAAACAGTTCTGTAGTTCTTACATTCAGATCTATTTTAAATGTTTCTTTGTTAAACTCACTTGTAATTTACCTGTTTTTTAAAGATCTGTTGTTTAAAGGTTAAAATCTCTATAAAACCTAAAAATGTTTTAAAATTTACTGAAAATGCAACAAACTCAATTAAAATTTATTTAAAATAATACCCTCCACTGATGTTACTTTTACCCCCTGAAAAATTCCAGAGGAGTGTTAACAAAAGATTTAAACTACTGTGCAAAATTTCTTCACAAAAAGTGTTTAAAGGCTGGTGCAAAATAGGAAGCAAATTCTAAACAATTTTGGCTTCTTGGAAACAAAAACCGCTCTAACTCCATTTTTAAAATGTGGAAATTGAGTCAGAGATTTAAGAATTCTTGGCCAAGATTGCACAGCTAGTAGATGGCAAAGCCAGCAAACATTTCAACGTTGATTTCCTTTTTTCATATTTATTCTCCAGATGAGACTCCACAGCTTGGCCTTTAATCACCTTGCCTGTCTTTCCCTCCATCACACCTGCCTGAACAGACCCACACCTGCCCCTAGCAGTCACTGGGCAAATGGGCTTCACCTTGAACTTCACTGGGCTTCCCTGGTGGCTCAGACAGTAAAGAACCTGCCTGCCATGCAGAAGACGTGGGTTCAATCCCTGGGTTGGGAAGATCCCCTGCAGAAGAGAATGGCTACCCTCCAGAGTATTGTTGCTTGGAGAATTCCATGAACAGAGAAGCCTGGTGGGCTACAGTCCACGGGGTCACAAAGAGTCAGACCTGAATGAGTGACTAACAGCTGCACTTTTTACTGTGAACTTCTCTGTCCCACACCCCAGATGTGGGGTGTGCCGATGCTTGCCTGCTGGTAGGATTACTGTCCTCATCTCCAGCAGAACTGTCTCTTCTCTCCTCTCAAACCTTCTGCCTAACCTAGTGCCTTCCTTACATCTTCCATCACTGATCCTTTACCTTTTACTTGATTGAGAAAGAAAGACCTCCACACTGTCTGCTTCACAAATTTACCTTCCCCTGTGCCGTTGTCTGGAGAAGGCAATGGCACCCCACTCCAGCACTCTTGCCTGGAAAATCCCATGGACGGAGGAGCCTGGTGGGGGGGCAGTTCAAGGGGTCGCTAAGATTCGGACACGACTGAACGACTTCACTCTCTCTCTTCACTTTCAGGCATTGGAGAAGGAAATGGCAACCCACTCCAGCGTGCTTGCCTGGAGATTCCCAGGGACGGGGGAGCCTGATGGGCTGCCGTCTATGGGGTCGCACAGAGTCGGACACGACTGAAGTGACTGAGCAGCAGCAGCAGCAGTGCCGTTGCCCATTTTTCCCTTCCTTTGGCAGCTGAGCAAACAGCTTCCTTTCCTGTCAAGGGCGATCCTTCCTGTGTTTTCTGGATCTCATCCCTGCTTGAAAAGTGATTCCTTCTCAAGTACTTTGCTCCTTAGTTCTCCCTTATTTCATCTCCAATTTTCCCTTCCCTCATTTCTTAAATGGAGAAGGAAATGGCAACCCACCCACTCCAGTATTCCTCCCTGGAGAATCCCATGGACAAAGGAGCCTGGTGAGCTACAGTCCATGGGGCTGCAGAGAGTCGGACACGACTGAGCGACACACACGCATTTCTTAAAAACAAGCAAAAACCCTGAATCTTCCGTCTGTTAGCCTCTCAGCATCTCAGCATATAGGCAAGGTCGACTCAGGGTGAGTGGTGGAAACACTTTTTAGGGGAATCAACCAGCTAGTGTCATGATTACAGAGCAGACTCAGCCGCATCTGCTGCAGCCTGACCTCGTGCAAGGACCCCCTTCTCCCTGGAGTACTGACCTTGTTGGTCATCCAAGAGAACAGGAATGGCACCTGCATCACCTCTGCTGGAAACCAGGTGCTCTGGATGGACGATGTTTTCACATTGAGGTAGGGTGCCCTGGCGTGGGGAACACCCTGGTGACACTGGTGATCTCTCATACGCACTCTAAACCATTTGCAATAGTTGTAGGGGACTCCAGTGTCACAAAGATGACCCCACTAGGGGCCAACTGTCACATTTGTGTTCCTGAGATAGGTGAGAGATGGGGTAGAGGCTGTTGTCCAGGTAACGATGGGAAGCTGAGTACCACCCATGCCCCTGGGTGTGCACTCTCAGTATGCCTGCAGGTAGTGACTATTGTCCGTCAGCCTTTTGTGTATTACTGGGCAATGGACTAAAACACGCTGTCTGGACAGTCACTTCCCTGGAGAGGGTTTACAGAAGTAAACTGTGTAGATCTTGAGGCTCTGAGTCTCTTGAAGGGTTCCAGGAATCTCTGCCAACCTCTCTGCCCTCCCGCTTACCATTACAGATGGTGAAGTTCCTGGCCCCAAGCTTCATTTGACACGTTGCCAGTCTGACTGCCCGTGAGAGGCTGATATGAAGAAGGAGACCAGGGACAAGTTTCAGAAAAGTGAGATTGATCCCAGAGTCAAACATGGCAGGCTATCAATCTCAGCAAGAGAGAGAGGGATCTGCCTTATAGATGCTCCAGCCAGAGGTATCTGAAATATTTAATCCTTCTAATCCAGAGTACTAGCAGCTTCCCAAGACCCTCCAAGGCAAAACCCAATTCTCCATGCCCTTGACCACTCAGAAAAGTCTGGTGGGATGAACGCCAACAGGAAGGCAGAGATGCAGAAAAGGAGAGAGAGAGAGTCAGGGTGAAGAAGTTCTTCCAGACATAGAACTCAGCTGATCCTGGATGGAACCAGTGAGAAAGGAAGGAAATAATTTACCTACCCTCCTCACCCCTCAACCCCAGCCTTAACAGAAGCACAAGCAGACAAAGGTCTAAGGGCTTTCTAGGGTCCCAGTACCAGCCTGGCCTGCAAGCAGAGGACGGTGGAAATTCCAGAGAACTGTGATGCAGGAGAAGACTCTTGAGAGTCCAAGGGATGGCCAGGAGATCAAACCAGTCAATCCTAAAGGAAATCATTGGAAGGACTGATGCTGAAGCTGAAGCTCCAATATCCTGGCCACTCGATGCTAAGAGCTGACTCATTGGAAAAGACTCTGATGCTGGGAAAGGTTGAAGGCAGGAGGAGAAGGGGATGACAGAGGATGAGATGGTTGGATGGCATCACCGACTCGATGGACATGTGTTTGAGCAAACTCTGGGAGACAGTGAGGGACAGGGAGCCCTGGTGTGCTGCAGTCCATGGGGTTGAAAATAGTTGAGATATGACTGTTGGCTAAACAAAGCAACTCAGCCCCACCCCAGCAGTCCACAACCCGAGACAGGGAAGGGTTCTTTCCAAGTAGGGTTAAGCTCCATGACCACAGCTGTGGTTGGCTTGACGTCCACCCCATATAAGTTGCTTTCCTGCCCTGCCTCACTTTCCCCTCTGCTATTTGTGCTTTTAGAAGAGTTTCCAAATAAAAACTTGCCTTGAATCCGGTCTCCATTTTGTTTCCACTCTTACAGATTACTTATTAATAACAAAAAAAAGTCTGGCAGACCACATCTCAACTAAATGGACAAATTTAACATCCTCAATGATGGGACAAACAGATTCAATGGGAAGTGAACACAGCATCACCTACCTACAAAGTATTCTCGGCAAAAAAACTTCAAGCTCAATTCAATCATAAGGAAACAATCACACTGTTTAGTGTCGAATTGTGTCTCCCCCCAAATTTGCCTGTGCAGGGTCTTAGATGAGGCATGTGGGATCTAGTTCCCCGGCCAAGGATCGAACCCAAGCCTCCTGCATTGGGAGCAGGAGTCTTAGCCACTGGACAACCAAGGAAGTGCCAACATGAATATCTTTAAAGAATCAAGCTAGTCGTCCTGTAGAATATCCCACAAAATTCATATGTTGAAGGCCTTATCCCCAGTATTTCAGAATGTGACCTTATTTGGAAATAGAGTCTTTGTACGTGTAATTAATTGGTCAAAATAAGGTCGTGCTGGAGTAGGGTGGACCCTAAATCCAACAAGTGGTATTTCTTATAAGACCATCATATGAAGACAAAGGTAGAGATTGGAGTTATGTTGGCCAAGGCCGAGGGAAAGCAGGAGCTGGCAGAGGCAAGAAAGAATACTTTCTTGGAGCCTTTGGAAGGAGTGTGACCCTGCCAACTCCTTGATCTTGAACCTCTAACCTCCAGAACTGTGAATCAACACATTCCTGTTGGTTCCAGCCACCTATTTGTGGTTCTTTGTTACAGCAGCCCTAGTAAACTGATAATACACAACACAGATTGTGGGATATTCTACAGGACAACTAGTTGGATTCTTTAAAAATATTCGTGTTGAGACTTCCTTGGTTGTCCCGTGGCTAAGACTCCCGCTCCCAGTGCAGGGGGCCTGGGTTTGATCCTTGGCCGGGGAACTAGATCCCACGTGCCTCATGCAAGACCCTGCACAGGCAAATAAATACTTTTTTTAAAATCCATGTTATAAACAACACCAACACACACACACACTATGGGTGGGATGTTGTTCTAGGGTGAAGGAGACTAAGGAGACATGATAATTAAATGTACTGTGTGACTTGAGTAGGCCCTGGCTATTAAAGGGACAACTGGGGAAATCTGAATATGGATAGAAAAGATTACGTTTTTGTGCCCAGTCAGGTCCAACTCTTCGAGACCCCATGGACTATAGCCTGCCAGGGTCCTCTGTCCTTGGGATTTTTCAGGCAAGAATACTGGAGTGGGTTGCCATTTCCTCCTCCAGGGGGTCTTCCCAACCCAGGGATTGAACTTGAACCCATGTCTCCCGTGTCTCCTGCATTGCAGGCAGATTCTTTGCAGGCTGAGCCATTACATTAAACTTCTTGGGTTTGTTAGTGCTGCTATAGTTATACAGGAGATTTCTTCATTTTGGGGGGAAAATGTTTCTTGATGTCTACAACTCATTTTCAAATGGTTCAAATAAAACCATTAAACACACACACACACACACACACACACACACACACACGTCCCCACATAAAGACTGCCCAAACAAATGGAGCCAAACGTTACCAACTGGTGATTCTGGATGAAATGTAAATAAATGCACTGCTCTTTCAACTTTTCTTTAGTTCTGAAAATTTTCAAGGCGGTAAGTTGAAGGAATTATTGTATTTTTTGTGGGTGGTGGTTTATGGCAACCAATACTGCTTCACACAGATGATACCTACACTTCTTTTCTAACAAAGTAACTAGTTGTAAACAAACTGGTCGACTTTTGTTCAATCCACATCTTGGTTAAGCGGGCAGATGTTAAGACGTATAAGACTGCATCTCCTTTGAGAAACTAGGCGAAAACTGAGCAGATGATCCGTCTAGAATGTGTATCCCTTTGGGAAGTGTGGACCAGTTCCTACTCATCTATGCCATCCCACCTCTTAGGCAATCTTGACTCTAGATGTGTCTTTGCACAGACATCCCTTAAACCCGATGCACTGACTTGCAACTAATTTGTATTTTAGCCCTAAAGATGAGCATCCCAGATTTAGATTTCAGCATTCTTTTTTGAGTGAAGAGTGAAGTCGCTCAGTCGCATCCGATTCTTTGTGACCCCATGGACTGTAGCCTAACCAGGTTCCTCCATCCATGGGATTTTCCAGGCAAGAATACTGGAGTGGGTTGCCATTTTCTTCTCCAGGAGATCTTCCAGACCCAGGGATTGAACCCCCATCTCCCGCATTGTAGGCAGATGCTTTACCATCTGAACCACGAGGGAAGATTCTTTTTTGAGATTATTATAAATTGTTATGACTCTAACTCATGGAATAAACCTTACTAAATGTATTTTTCTCACTCAGCTATTTAGGTTGAACATCTACGTGACAGTGTTGAGAACTCTGAGTACGTTTCCCTCATATTCAAGGTATTTCTATTCTCTGGACACCTCAGGGTAATTTCTGACATTAAGACAAATATAAAAGCCTGAATGGCTAAACTTGCGAGTGCAAAGTAGTTATATTACGGCATTTATAAAGAATCTCTCAAAAGGATCCATTCAGCCGTATACTAGAGTTCATTTCTAGAACATAAACTTTCATTTTTACACTGGGGAATCTCAGGAAGAGTTGCTCTATATGATTCCAGGCTTGGCTTCAAGCACAATAAGAAATGACACCTCTGGCATAATCATAAGAATACAAGAGGGAAGATACACGGACCTGGCCATGATTGTTAGCTGTGATATCTATAATCTGACATGTATATTTTAAGTAATTTATTTAAATTTCTAGTATTTTATTAATATATTTAGTATCTAGTATGAATAGAATGGCACTAGTGGTAAAGAACCTGCCTGCCAATGCAGGAGACATACGAGATGCGGGTTCAGCCCCTGGATCAGGAAGATCCCCTGGAAGAGGAAGTGGCAACCCATTCCAGTATTCTTGCCTGGAGAATCTCATGGACAGAGGAGCCTGGCGGGCTGCAGTCCACAGGGTTGCAAAGAGTCGGACATGACTGAACTTAGCGTGAAACCTACTACAGGTTTCTTGACTTCAGTAACTCAGTACCAATAATATAAATTTCAATTGGTCAACTGGTCAAAAAAATGATCAACAACGGTGAGTCACGTGGAGACTTCAGTCTTACTCACTGTTTCCCCTCCACTGGCTTGTTGGAAACCGCCCCTCCACTGGCTTCCATGATACACATTCTCCTTGTTTTCCTCTGACCTCTCAGTTCACTCAAATTTATTCTTCCTTTGATAGTTCCTCTTCCTTAAGTCACTGCTTAAATATTATCTTTCCCTGCAGACTTTATCTGGCTTTCTCTTCACTCTACACACTCTGAGGATCCTACACAGGGTTTCACCTACCACTGATGGCTCTCAAATATCTCCTTTGAGCCAGCACTGTTCTTCGGGACTTCAAAATCAAGTCTATTTCTTCCTGCTGGACCTCTCTCCCCCAGACATGTTCCCCTTTCTGTAACCCTGTGCTCAGCAAGTGACATCCTTTTCCTGCATGAAACAGCCTTTTCCCACACAAAACTTTGGGGTTATCTGTGACTCTTCTTTCTTTCTTTCCCTAAATGTAATAGCTCAATATGTCCTGTTGAAACTACAGCTTAAATATCTTTAAAATTTTCTCTTATTCTCCATCTTTACTTTCAATGACCGATAACTCAGTATTTCCGTCATATTCCAAAATCGTCTCCCTCTTTTAGACACTACTTCTGAATCTACTCCTTACATTACTGTCAGAAGGACTTTTTAAAATATGAAAACAGCATCACGTCCCTTCACTGCTCAGAATCCTTTTTTCCTTTATCTCCCCTTTATTCTCAGGGAACATCTAAACTCCTTAGAATCCTCTCCATAGCTTTTTCTGATCTTGTTTTTTGTCCATTCATATCCATTGTGCCACCATAGTGAGTGCATTTAATTTCAAAATCTTACCTGATTGCCTTGCACCTCTGCACACACTGCTTTCTTTCTCTGAAATGACTTTCTTTTGTTTCCCTAGCTGACTCCTACTGCCCTTGAAAGAGCAAGCTCAGGCATCATCTCATCTGGGAAGGCTGTCCCAGTCTGATTAGGTACTTCTCTGTGTGCTGACAGGCTATTCTGTTTATATAACTATCAAGAAATATAATACAGTGATATTAGTTTATCTTCTTGTCCATGTCCTTCACTGGATCATTAAATTCCTAAGTATCAGTTCAGTTCAGTTCAGTCGCTCAGTCAACCCCATTGACTGCAGCACGCCAGGCTTCTCTGTCCATCACCAACTCCCAGAGCTTGCTCAAACTCATGTCCATAAACTCTGTGATGCCATCCAACCATCTCATCCTCTGTTGTCCTCTTCTCCTCCTGTCTTCAATCTTTCCCAGCATCAGAGTCTTTTCTAAGATGTCAGTTCTTTGCATCAGATAGCCAAAGGATTGGAGTTTCAGCTTTAGCATCAGTCCTTCCAGTGACTATTCAGGACTGATTCCCTTTAGGACTGACTGGTTGGATACCCTTGCAGTCCAAGGGACTCTCAAGGGTCTTCTCCAACAGCACAGTTTAAAAGCATCAATTCTTAGGCACTCAGCTTTCTTTATGCTCCAACTCTCACATCCATACATGACTACTGAAAAAACCATAGCTTTGACTAGACAGACCTTTTTGGCAAAGTAATGTCTCTGCTTTTTAATATACTGTCTAGGTTTGTCATAGCTTTTCTTCCAAGGAGCAAGTGTCCTTTAATTTCATGGCTGCAGTCACCATCTGCAGTGATTTTAGAGTCCAAGAAAACAAAGCCTCTCACTGTTTCCACTGTTTCCCCATCTATATGTAAGGAAGTGATGGAACCGGATGCCATGATCTTAGTTTTTTAAGTATTGAGTTTTAAGCCAACTTTTTCACTCTCCTCTTTCACTTTCATCAAGAGGCTCTTCAGTTCCTCTTCACTTTCTGCCATAAAGGTGGTGTCATCTGCATATCTGAGGTTATTTATATTTCTCCCAGGAATCTTGATTCCAGCTTGTGCTTCATCCAGCCAGAGTTTTGCATGATGTCCTCTGCATAGAAGTTAAATAAGCAGGGTGACCATATACAGCCTTGACCTACTCCTTTCTCAATTTGAAACCAGTCTGTTGTTTCATGTCTGGTTCTAACTGTTGCTTCTGGACCAGCTTACAGATTTCTCAGGAGGCAGGTAAGGTGGTCTGGTATCCTAAATATCAGTCTCTTTTTAATCTCTATATCCACATGGCCTGGCTCATAACATTCTCAAACAAATATTTATTAAATGGAAATATACATTTAAAACTTTCATCAAAAAAGAGTTTCAATGCATTGAGTCATTCAAGTATTACAGTCAGTATTGAAGTGGAACATTGGTGGTGATATCCACATTCAAACACTAGTTTTTCTCATTATCAAGTGGCCAGAAGTTTGCTGCAATAGAAAGGAAAAAGCAAGTTTTAAAATGGTCTACTAGAAGTTGCTATAATGGTTATAAATTCTCTAGTGGCATTACAGTAGAGCCATTAATAACAGATATTGTTCTGTTTTTCTAATTTCTCAGTGTATTTTTACTTTTATGAGAAACCTAACATTTTTCAATACTTTGGATTTCTCTTAAGCTTTCTAATTTGCATTCAGCTGAACTATAGCTAGCTGGAGATTTAGAGAGGAAATACTCTTTCATCATTTATATAACAAGCGCTGCAGGTTCTATAATCTTTATGAGTTTCATATGAACCACTGATTTGTGACAACATCAGTTGACATTTTATAGATCATCAGAATCTTCCTCAAGGCAGAAATTTACAGTCTTGTTTCCAATAGCCAACAGTCACAGAAGTATTCATGTACCTGCTAACATTTATATTCTTGAGCCCCACTGTACAACTTCATTGTACTGTATAATCTTTGACAGCAATGCTTTCTCCTGTTTTCAATCATTCTCGGCTATGAAGCTATAAAATTAAGAAAACATCAGTATTAGAATCTTCTTTCAACATCTTCCTTGTCTTTGTTTTTTCAACAGAAAAGTGCAATTATTCAGCTAATATGGAGACTTACTTAAACCCTCCATTTCTTTTTAATGTCAGTCTGCATCTTTTCAAGGAAAAAAATGACAACTTAGTTCCTCAATATGGAGGAAAGAGAATGTTTACTCCTCTGGAATATCATGTCAAGAACTAGAATCTTATTGAGATGATAGCCTATAACATTTCCTTCTGTTTCAAAAATAAGGGGGAAAATAGACAGGAATACCCAGTATCTGTAGGTAGAAAGATATATACAATTATGCGGTAATAGCGATCGTAGTTCAGCACCATGGACAGTGGGACAGCACTCACTGGCCCATCTCTGATTTTTTAAAATATTCTACTTACACATCATTACCCAAAGTGAGTTGCACTAAATGTTCCTCTGGGATGCCAGGAGAAAAATATTATAACTTCATTTCTAATTATTTTTAATTTAAAAATTGTAAAGTTAAGCTTAGTTAGCATTAAGTAGATGAACAGACGTGAGTACTGATGTATAAGTTATAAGTAAATATTCATACATATGTATATATTTGGGGTGCATGCTCAAAATACCTTTACTAATATGTACACAATCAAATGAGTTTTGAGAGTGCTCCTAGAGATGAAGGGGCACTACTGAAAATTTTGGCCAGGGGAATGACATGTTGAAAGGTGTGGGGGGTGGGGGGGACAATCTAAGAGAAGTATAGGGATTAGATGGGAAAGAGTAGATGTTGAAGTTAGGAAGACTGCTTAGGAGGCTATTGCAAGAATCTAAGTATCAACTAGGGTGGTGATACTGGGGAAGCAGAAAGCCATACTTGCAAGAGATGTTGTAAAAGAAGAATCTTCAATGTTAAGAGTGAAAAAAATGTCAGAGTAAGTGGAATTTTGATTTATACAGGGAAAAAGGGAATCAGTTTTGAGACAGGAACCACACTGTAACTGCCACTGACAAAAAAGCTCATATAAATAATACATGATCTACAGTATTATCTTCTTGAACAGGAAAGTTAGGATCCCGAAAAGGTCCACAGCAGAAGATACATAGCTGAATAACTTAAAACCTTATGGGGGGGGGGGGGGAACAGAATTGTGGAGGCAACGATTGTACCCAAATTTATGGAAGTCATGAATTTTTATGTTCAGAAAAATAAAACAATAAATACTGAGACCCCTCTGAGTAATTTTCTATCCATAAAATAATAAATATTAGGTAAGAAATAGCGATCAATTAAGGAAACATCATAAAATGTACATACATATGTAACTAGTAATGATCATTACTATGAATTATTCTCATTTTCCAGCTATAATACACTGGGAATTTTTCAGGTACTTCCTCTTCCATTTTCAAGATGTGCTTTGGAATTTTTTTGTTGCTGTTAGACAAATACACAATAAAGAATTTCCTGGCTGCTAGTGATACATTTGAAAAGACCCTGATGTTGGGAAAGATTGAAGGCAGGAGGAGAAGGGGACGACAGACGATGAGATGGTTAGATGGCATCACCGACTCAACGGACATGAGTTTGAGTGAACTCTGGGAGTTGGTGATGGACAGGGAGGTCTGGCGTGCTGCGGTACATGGGGTCGCAAAGAGTCAGACATGACTGAGCAACTGAACTGAGTAATACTTATCCTCCAAATTCCTTTCTAATTTTTGACTTGGATATGTTGCTTAGTTTCTTGGATCCCACTGTGACTCCAGAAGATACACAGTAATTGGGATGTGAAAGATATAAAATCTTTTAACCTTCAAATCAGCTTAACCTTGGCTCTGCCCTTGATAAAACAGGGCTGAATTACATGACGTCAGCACACCATAAACTTCTCCCATGGAACCACTGCTAGCTTCTGTGCACCTAGAAAAAGGTCCTCCCTTTGGGTAGAGGCAGCCCCCAAATCAGTGTGCATTCCAGTCTCTGTTCCCACCATCACCAGACACCAACGCACAGCACACAGCTTCTGTTGTTTTAAGCCACTTGGTTTGCAATACTCTTTACAACAGCCCTAGAACATGAATTCACGTGCCATCAACTATCGTCTCGCACCTATGTCCAGTTCACTGAGAATTTTAAAAATGGCCAGGGACTTCCCTGGTGGTCCAGTGGTTGAGAATTTGCCTTCCAGCACAGGGGATGCGGCTTTGATCCCTGGATGGGAACTAAGACCCCACATGCTGCAGGGCAACCAAGCCCGCATGCCTCACCCTCGCTCCAGAGCCCATGCTCCGCAACTAGAGAAAGCCCGCAAGCTGCAACAAGACCCAGCGCAGCCAAAAAAAAAAAAAAAGCCCTGGTTCAAAGATGAGTCAATGGGGTACGCTGAAGTTAGCTACAGTGGACTGCTGCTACCCTGCAAATCCGCTCAGAGGTGCCCCTGGGTGGCAGCGATTGCACTGGGCAAAGCAGTGGGCACTGTCCCTAGTGATCCCTCCATATTGAGAGAGAACTGGCTCAAGGTAAGTATGTATATGGACTCTTGGGCAGTGGTGAATGGTTTTGGCAAGTCTGTTATGGGCATCAGAAAGGTAGGTCTGGAAGGGGACAAGGAGGTCTAGGGAAGAGACATATGGATGAACCTACGGAAGTGGACACAAAGCGCGAGAATCTTTCCACGGCACGATGGTGTCTATCAGAGAGCTTCTGCCACAAGCAAGGCATTAAACAAGCAGGCAGATGGTACGGCTCATCCAGCTGATGTTAGCCAGCCTCTATCCTTGCCATCCCAGTGCTTGCAAAAGTGCTCGTGAACAAAACAGCCAGGCGGCACAGATGGAGACTGTTATGGAATTTGCTCTGGCTGTTTCCTCTTCCTGGAGCAGTCTTTTGCAGATTTCTATGTCCTTGGCGTACGCACTCCCCTCCTTCAAGTCCTGGACAAATATTTTCTTCTCAGTTAAACACACCTGCAGAGGTGGAGTGATGTGTGAGGCTAGTGATGTTTAAGTCTCCTGGCACATCACTCGCACAATCCCCTGCATGGGCTGGAAACTGCTGGTAGTCTTTGAGTGTGGAAAAAAGGACGTGGGTTTACAATTAGGTAGTATTTCTATGTCAACATTTCTGGTAATTGGCTTCATCAAGAGATAGGGACCTATAACTCTGATGTGACCATAATTTCTTGTAACCTTTTCTCATTCCATAAATATTCGCTTTGGGGACTAAGTTTTAATTCCCAATTTTGCATCTGTTTCTTAAGGTGGATCCCCGGCTCCAACTTTACAAGCTTTGGGTACCACAAAACCTGGCTGTCCCCACCTCTTCCAACCACTGTTATACTACTTTTTTAAAAAATGGCATCTGCTTTTTTAAAAAAATATTTTGTTTATTTATTTCGCTGTGCCAGGTCTTAGCTGAGGGACACAGGATCTTTCTTCGTTGCCTGTGGGATCTAGTTCCCCAACCAGGGATTGAACCTGGGCCACTTGCATTGGGGACTTGGAGTCTCTTAGTCACTGGGCCACCAGAGAAGTCCCTGTTTCACTTCACTGCCCTTCGTGGTCTCATTTACGCTGCTTTAATTTTTCTTTTCTTCTCCCCACTGCCCTCATCACCTTTGACCATTCTACTTGATTCACTGCTTGTTGTTTATTGTCTGATCCCCTCCACTTAGATGTAGGCTCCAAGGAATCAGGGGTCTTAGGGTCATTCCTGGACTCCACGTGCCTAATGACTAGCTGCCTGACACGTGGCAGGTACTCAACAAATACTCGCGGAGGAAAAGAGAGAAGGGAAGGAGGGAGCAACCAGGGAGAAGGGCAGAAAGGAAGGAGGGAAGGGAGGCGGCAGAGGCACCAGGTGGAAGCAAGGGTCACAGCATCGGTAACGGCAGCAAGATCGGAGGCAGGATCGAGGCAGCAAGGGACGACAGGAGCGCCCTGACCACAGGAGAAGAGAGCACGCACTCATCAACCGCAGGGGTCATCAGGGACCGCTGGCGGCCACGCTCAGGCGGCAGGCGATGGGGACGTCAACCCTGACGACGGCGCAGTCTCCGCGGGCAGCAGGAGGGCCTCACCTTGAGGGCTTGCGGCCTCCTCTCCCGACCACCAGGAGGACACTGAGGCTTGTCTACACGCCCAACATCTGCAGGAGGAGAAAGCAAGGAACACC
This sequence comes from Ovis canadensis, assembly GCF_042477335.2. Classification (NCBI taxonomy): domain Eukaryota; kingdom Metazoa; phylum Chordata; class Mammalia; order Artiodactyla; family Bovidae; genus Ovis; species Ovis canadensis. The sequence goes on from NC_091270.1 coordinate 29,429,739, forward strand.
TGAGCCTCTGCCTGGAGAAGTGGAGTTAAACCAGAAGAGAAAGCACGCGTTGGCAAGCCCTTCCTCTTCTCCCTGAAGAGTCTGAAAGACTGAAGGTCTGAAACAAGATTCTATCAACCAGAGGAACAAGCCATGTGTTCCTGGCACATCGGAGTCGTAGTACACAGCCTTTTAGAGACTGGGAAAAACCAGTAACAGAAGTACACAGGATAACGGGCGGTGTTTCGACATGCTCTATTCTAAAAGGTCTGAGAGTACCCACAGAAAAGGGGTGTGCGTCAATATTTTGGTCAGTTCTAGAAAACAGGTCTTTCTTAGTATTTTTCCTTGCATTTATGCTTACTTGTGACTAATGACAGCGTCTACCCAACTAAGAGACACGAGGTGGTTTTTTACTGTGCTTGTGTTATTTTGACAAAAGCTTGCTTTCGGTGAGTTATTATATCATTGATAGCATCTATGTCATGCAACATTATGGCTTTAGCTTCCACTTTTAAAAATTAATTAGATTTTAAAAATATGTGTAAGACAAATTAATGGAACAAGTAAGTACCTCTAATACACCTTTTATTTAGTTACATTTATATTCCAGTCACAAGATGAGAGATTCATACTATGCACACACAGAGACACACACACACACAGAGTCTTAGGCTTTACGTGGAAAATCATCCTCTTGGCAAAAGAATGCATTTACCTGGAATTTAAAGCTAGAAATAAAGAGTATTTGCTTTTCTGGAATAAATAAAAACCCACCTTGCCTTATGCATTTCCTTCTGGACATGGCAGGAAGCCTCTTCTCGGACAAAGCTAATTGCTCAACAGAAAATGCCAGCGAAGCTCATTGTGATGGGATTCTATCCATCTGTAATTTCCATTCCCAGAACCAAATACTTTCATCTGTTCCCGTGTCTTCCAAAAGATTAGGACCCTTGGTGGTAAAGGGAAACAGCTACAGATTGTCATCTCATTTTTGAGAGCCATTCAGAGAGAAAGAGACATACTACAAGCCGGGGACCAGAACAGATTGAATTCATAAAAAAGGCACAAGCCAAACTGTTCACTCTGGTTCATGAAAAATTATCACTGTTGTTAAAGCCATATGTTCTAGGTAAGAGGACAGGTTTTGTATTCACTGTGACATTTGTTCTGAGGAATGTTAATGTACTTAATGCTAGCATGTGCTTAGCAGCAATTTGCAAATTTGAAAAGTAACACAGAGTTCAAAAAATGAGGAAGGAGGATAAGAAACTTCATGTGAGATATTTCTCAATTATCATTGTGTCTGAATGTTAGAGCAGAAGTGGAGACCCTTGACATCTGTCATCATTTCATTGCTTTAGGTATGCAGATTCAACCTTTAAAAGTTGGTTCATTCCTAAAAAAAAAAAAAAAGTAATTTTTTAAAAAAACCTTTAAATTTTTTAAGCCACTGTAAGGTGAAATTAGTAGAGGCAAAAGAACATAAATTACATGATTTCACTCATCTGAGTCATCTAGCATAGTCAAATACATGGAGACAGGAAGCAGAAGGACAGTTACCGGGGGTTAAAGGGAGGAAAGTCTGAGGGGTTATTGTGTAACGGGCACAGCACTTGTTTTGCAAGATGAACAGTGTTCTGGAGGTGTGTGCAGTGATGGTTTCATCACTGCACTGAGGTGTGCTCGGTGCCACTGAACTGTACGCTTACAGATGGTGTGAATGGCGAATTTCACGTTATGCACGCTACGTTGCTGTTCAGTCACAAAGTGGTTTAGTCCAGCTCTTTTGCAACCTCATAGACTGTAGCCTGCTGTCAGCGCATGTCTCTGTGGAGCCTACTGCAGGCTCCTCTGTTCCCAGGACTGTCCAGGCAAGCACAGTGGAGTGGGTCCCCATTTCCTTCTCCAGAGGATCTTCCCGACCCAAGGACCGAACTTGTGTCTCCTGCTTTGGCAGGCAGGTTCTTTACCACTGAGCCACTTGGGAGGCCCATGCATACGATACTGCAATTTAAAAAATGGATTTATAAAAAAGTATGTCGTAAGAATTCTGCTTTCCAAATGGCAACGTGAAGAGCTCTACAGACCCATTTCTTAGTGAACCAAGCCTAACTGGTGAAAATTATAAAAGTGTAAAGTCTCTAAAACTTGTACTAAAGGCAAGTGAAGAAAATTTAAGAAAATTACCCAAATTCAGCAAGAACAGCAAGAGTCTATGGCATGTGAACCACAGATCTCTTCCTTTGGCCTCATTTCCAGCTCAGCATGAGGAAATCTAACCCCAGATGAGTGCAGCAAAAACACAGGGAAAGAGATGAACAGAGCCGCGGAAGCATGCAGAACAGCACCGAGTCCCAGGACACACACGATGCGAGCCCCAGAGGAAGAACGGAGACAGGAGAGAGCAGGAAAGAGTCAAAGAAACAGTGGCTGGAGAGTCTCCAAATTTAATGAGAAATGTAAATCTGCTCACTCAGAAATCTCCATAAACTCCACGCAGGATCAAGGCAGAGAGGGCCACTCCCAGGTACAGTTTAGTAAAAGTGCTGAAAAAGACAGATTCTCTTCAGAGCAGCAACTAAAAATCAGCTTATCACAAGGAAATCTCAAAGAGATTAACAGCTACTTCTCATCAGAAACAATGGAAGCCAAATGCAGTGGGAAGATACATCCAAAGTTCTCAAAACCCCTCCTAACAACAACAACAAAAAAACCCAAACCCCGTATCAAACGACAATCCTATACACAGCAAAACCAGCCTTCAAACAGGAAAGCAGAGCAGCCTCATTCCCAGATAAACAGAAACTGAGTGACTTCACAGCACTTAGATCCGCCTTTCGAGAAAGAACTTCTTCAGACTGAAAGCAACTGACCCAGGCAGTAATTCTAATCTACATGAAAAGACAAAAAGCACCAGCAACGTTAATTGTATAATTATGAAAGATACTGTAAAAGCATTTTTCTTCTTTCTTCTCTTTTTTAAAAACTAACTTCAAAAACAATTGTATGAAACAAATGTACTTAACGTATTGTTGGGCCAAAAACATATAGAAATACAGTATATTTCCCAATAATAGAACAAAGGAGGTGTCTGAGCAAGGCTACATCAGAGTAAGAAAATGAGGTGTGTGCATGCTAAGTCGCTTCAGTCCTGTCCAACTCTTTGTGACCCCATGGACTGTAGCCCACCAGGCTCCTCGGCCCATGGGATTCTCCAGGCAAGAATACTAGAGTGGGTTGCCATGCCCTCCTCCAGGGGATCTTCCCCACCCAGGGATCGAACCTGAGTCTTTTATGTCCCCTGCATTGGCAGGCAAGTTCTTTACCACTAGCACCACCAGGAAAGTGAAAGTCACTCAGTCGTGTCCAACTCTACACAACCCCATGGACTGTGTAGCACGTCAGGTTCCTTTGTCCATGGGACTCTCCAGGCCAGAATACTGGGTGGGCTACCATCTCCTTCTCCAGGGGATCTTCCTGACCCAAGGATTGAATCCACATCTCCCACATTGCAGGCAGACTCCTTACCACTTGGGAAAGCCCAAGGAAATGACACCAGACGGCAACTCAAATCCACAAAAACAAGTTGACAAAACCAGGAATGGTAAGACGGAAAATGCTATAATCACAAACTTGGTCTTCTTTCTTCAATCAGCTTCTTTAAAATTTATAGTTATATACATTAATAATTATAACCATGTATTGTTGGGGTTGTGATATTCGTAAACATAACAATAATTGTACAGAAAGGAGGAAATATGGCATTTCATGATGATATGCCTTGAAAGGTGTGTGCGTGTGTCCACAACACCTCAGACCTTTCACAGTTTTAGTCAGCCTCCTATAAACCCCTTCCATACACAGATCTAAGGTGTAGTACAAGGACTTTCTCAAAAGACTGTGTGAGACAGGGACTGCCTTTTCCAGCCCTCCTAGTGTGGTGTGCCCAAGGTCTTGCTGAAGAAATGAGATGAGAGCACTGGGTACCGTTTTCTTGTCCCTTACCTAAGAGACAAGACAGGCTCTAACCTTGGACGTGGCATGCCATCATTTCCGTCCGCTAAGATGGAAGTCTACCCTGACCTTGGAAGTCATCTCCTGAAGATGGTAGAGCCACCGTCAGCCAGAGTGCCCTAAGGACATACATGTAGAGAAGAGTCACCTGCCAACACAGAACACGTGCCCTATGACCTGAATGAAAATTAAATTGCTATCTTGCGTGAGTCACCACATTTTCCTGGGTGTGTGCTTTGCTATAGCAGGTACAAAAAAAGTGAAAGTATTAGTTAAGCAGTTGTGTCCAACTCATTGGCACTCTATGGACTGTAGCCCACCAGGTTCCTCTGTCCAAGGAATTCTCCAGGCAAGAATACTAGAGTGGGTAACTATTCCCTTCTCCAGTGGATCTTACTGATCCAGGGATCGAACCCAGGTCTCCTGCATTGGCAGGCAAGCCTTAGATAGTCAGAATCCAACATAAAGCAATATGCAACACGTATGTTTATGGCTGAGTCCCTTTGCTGTTCACCCAAAACTATCACATCAATAATCTGCTAACACACAGTCAAGAGATTCACTCAGCCGTGTTTGACTCTCTGTGACACCAGACTGTAGCCTGCCAAGCTCCACTGTCCGTGGATTCTCCAGGCAAGAATACCAGAGTGGGTTGCCATTCCCTTCTCGAGGGGATCTTCCTGACCCAGGGGTCGAACCTGGGTCTCCCACATTGCAGGCAGATTCTTTATCCTCTGAGCCACCCCGATAGAAAATCAGATTTAAAAAAAAAAAAGAAAGAAAATCAGATTTTTTTCAAAAGCCAAATGCAATCATATTTCTTGATATTAATATTCCATGAAAAGGGTGACATTAGAGAGGGATTAGTTCCTGCTAGATTCATGTTTTTACATAAACGAATGCCTGACTCTGTAATTTCACAGCAGAGCTTTAGGGCTGCAAATCAAAAACACAGCAAAGATCCATCTTTCCCCCTCTTCCTGTGTGCCCTAAACAAACAGGAAATTTGAATCAGGAATTCATTATCACAGACAGTAGAATTCCATCAAATATCTGTAACACCAAATACGTCAAAATTATGAAGGTAAACTAAATTCTCAATTTACCAGTTTCAAGCAATAATCTACAAATACAGTTCAAGTTCTGAAAACATATTCAACACTTGAGAGCAAAAGGCGTTTTCTAATGCTCATGTGTGAAGGAGGCACGTTTTGCTTTTTAGACAAAATTTTAGACTGAAATTCATAAATAATGGGGACTGTCAGTGAAAGCTAGAGAGTCATCTTTCCTTTCATCTAAACAAAAAGCCCTGGGAATGAGCCTCAGAAGAAAAATCCTCAAAGATGTGTGGAGAAGCCCGAGAAAATATATCTGTGCATCTCTATAAATATAGTTAAATCTACCTACAGCTATTGCGTAGGCTGTACTATATCACACTGGAGACTTTTTAAGAGGTGATTTTTCACATGCATATAAGTTTAAAACAAGACATTTTCTGTATTCAATAAGTTACTAGCCTCTGAGACCCATAAGAGAAATTCTGAATTGACGATTTTCCTCCAGAAGAGGTATGAAAGAAGAACCCTGGCAAGCATTAATTTAATAAGTTCCTCTTCTGTGTAACATTCAATAAATCCAGTTATTTTGTCTAACCAAGATCTATAAGTACAATAAAGGTAAGTGATATTGTATCCACTGGACACATGTTACATATATCCTGGCTAAAAGCAAAACTCAATCTAGTTTCCACAATAAATGAAGAATAATTGGAAAAGTCATGCGTCTTAGAGCTTTGTTGGTTTTCTTTTTTAAGACCTGTTTTTGGGCCGAGCTGGGCCTTCCCCGCGGCACGCAGGCTTTTCCCTAGTTGCAGCAAGCGGGGACTACCCCCTCTGGTTGCAGTGCTTGGCTGTCTAATCGCAGCGGCTTCTCCAGTTGCGGAGCAAGGCTGTAGACTGCATGTGCTTCAGCAGCTGCCACGTGGCTCAGTAGTTCTGGCTCCTGGGCGCACAGACTTGATAGCTGTAGTACACAGGTTTAGCTGCTCTGTGGCATATGGGATCTTCCCGGACCAGGGATCAAACCTGTGTCTGCTGCATTGGCAGGTAGGTTCTTAACCACTGAGCCACCACGGAGGCCCTAAGATTTTTTTTTTTTTGGACCCAGACCATTTTTAAAGTCTTTATTTAATTTGCTACAATATTGCTTTTGTTTTTTACGTTTGGTTTCTTAGCCAAGAGGCATGTGGGATCTTAGCTTCCTGACCAGGGATCGAACCTATATCCCCTGCACTGGAAGGCTAAGTCTCAACCACCAGACCGCCAGGGAAGTCCCCACTTTGTTGGTTTTTATTTTAGGGTTTAAAGGAAATTACGTATAGGAAATAATTTTTATAACATCTATCAACACTAACATTGTTCTTTTAAAATCTAGATTTGGTCTTAAATGTAATATGTGAAGTGCATGAACTGTAAAGATAGTCTTTAGTTGGTCACACCAGAAACCCACTGTTAAGTTAAAAATTAAGCCCAAGAAGAGAAAATTGAAAACAAATAAACACATAGCATTTATAGGCCAAAGTATGAGTGGCTTTGTTCTTGTTGTTGTTTAGTCAGTAAGTCGTGTCAGACTCTTTTGCAATTCCATGGACTGTAGCCCACCAGTCCGTGGAATGTCCTTGGAATTCTCCAGGCAAGAATATTGGAGTGGGGTGCCATTTCCTTCTCCAGGGGATCTTCCCGACCCAGGGGCTGAACTCTTATTCCTGCATTAGCAGTTGGATTCTTTACCACTGAGCCATGAGAGGCTACAGCTGAATAAATTTGTAGCTGGGGCTGCTTTGCTAATCATCAAAATCCTCCCCATGATGTTCAGACAGGGTCCTCTTAGCCCAGAGGTCTCTATATAACAAGATATCAGAGTCATTCTACAATCTTATAATGTTTGAAAAGATTTGACCAGAATGATGCAACCCTCACTCTGAAGTGAGAACTCCATACCCTTCCTATTAATGTGAGCATCAGGATATACAACTAAGAAGGCTTAGTGAAGTCCTGTTATTCAACCGCTAGTTCCCCCACACGGAAAACTCTAGAACGGGTTTTCTTCTTTTTTTAAATATAAATTTATTTAATTGGAGGCTAATTACTTTACAATATTGCATTGGTTCTGCCATACATCAACATGAATCCGCCACAGGTATACACATGTTCCCCATCCTGAACGCCCCTCCCTCCTCCCTCCCCATACCATCTCTCTGGGTCATCTCAGTGCACCAGCCCCAAGCATCTAGTATCATGCATCGAACCTGGGCTGGCGACTCGTTTCATATATGATATTATACATGTTTCAATGCCATAGAATGGGTTTTCTATTTGACCCGACATCTATAAAAACATTACCACTAATACACTTAATAGCAAAAGACTGAAGACTTGCCCCCTTTTTAGGAACCAGGCAAAGATGTCCTCTTTCACCAGGTCTACTCAACATTCTCCTGGATGTCTTGCGTGTGCTTAGTTGTTCAGCTGTATCTGACTCTTTCTGACCCCACGGGCTGTAGCCCACCAGGTTCCCCTGTCTGTGGGATTTTCCAGGCTTTCTTCTCCAAGTGTGACCAACATTTTAGCTAATAAGAAAGTGCACTCTAAGTTGGTATTGTCTGTCGTTCTTGCAAACCAAAAACTCCTATCAGCGGGTTTTCCCAATGGCCCTAGACATTTTGGTCAGACTTCAGCACTGCTGTAAGAACTATAATACACAAGTAGTTTGAACTTGGAACTCCAAGCCCAATATTCAATCACCTTTTCACGAAAACCTGGGAAATCATGTTTATCTCATCGTAGCCTTTGAGAGGAAAATAACCTATGACTCTGTACAGATAAACAATCTTATTTTCTGCACTTAATTTTACTTCAACTGCAGGGAAATTGATATCTTCGTACAGGCAATTACAGACACTCGCTGGCCCTGGCCCGCCTTCAGGAGGCCCAGGTGTCTTCCTCTTCCCAGCGGTGTTTTTCAGGCCTCATAATGTTGAGCGAGGTGACACCAGGGACACTCACAACTGCTGAGCAAACAGGCAAAACCGAAACACCCAACGGAGCTGCTGAAATGCAGCTGCTACCAGAAATACTCCATAACCAAGCAGAACGCTTTCGATAACCAGGAACAAAAAGTGAAGAATTATTACACATTGTCTGAAAATTATCAGATTCATTAAAAAAGGCAGATTCACAAGGAATCATCAGTGTTTGTTCATCAGCACAGTATTAAAGTAACTGTTATATCACAGGATTTAAAAACTCTAAGTAACTTAGGGATCATTGAACTCAAATGACTTCAGGGAAGCTACAGGTCTGAGAGGTTGTGGGTATTTTTCAAGGTCAGATATTGTTTATGGCAGGATTATAATGTATGTATGGATGTGAGAGTTGGACTATCTATAAAGAAAGCTGAGTGATGCAGAATTGATGCTTTTGAACTGTGGTGTTGGAGAAGACTCTTGAGAGTCCCTTTCACTGCAAGGAGATCCAACCCGTCCATCCTAAAGGAAATCAGTCCTGAATATTCATTGGAAGGACTGAGGCTGAAGCTGAAACTCCAATCCTTTGGCCACCTGATGCAAAGAACTGACTCCATGGGAAAGACCCTGATGCTGGGAAAGATTGAAGGCGGGAAGAGAAGGGGACAGCAGAGGATGAAATCGTTGGATGGCATCACTGACTCGATGGACATGAATTTGAGTAAGCTCCAGGAGCTGGCAATGGACAGGGAGGCCTGGTGTGCTGCAGTTCATGGGGTCACAAAGAGTCAGACATAACTGAGCAGCTGAACTGAACTGAGGATTAGAATGAGCAGCCAGGTCTCCCAAATCTCCCTGAATGGCTGCTACTCTGTGACTGGGGACTGGTGAGCTGAATTCAGAGCTCACGGCATTTCTTACATGGCTGCAAACCCCAGGTCTCAAGTGGAGAACGGCCACCCTGGGTTAGTGGTATCTGCTCTGCTGTTGTTGATTTGACACTGAGCACTTATCTCACTGAAATAGTGTCTCCTGGGAAACCACGCTCACTGGGTATCTCTCACCGGCTACCTGATGGTCCAGAGACCTACTGTCTGGAGACTACACACAAGCCACCAATGCCGCTGTGGAAAGTACAACCTATTTCAAACTCTCTAGTGTACAGAGCCATTTACTGTCAGGAAACCCTTTCGCTGAATGCCCAACAAATAAATAAACTTTAAACAGAGGCTTAAGGTGCAAAACAATGGAGACGGTGGAGAAAAACAGCATGGTAGTTCCTGAAAAAATTAAACAGAATTACCATGTGATCCAGCTATTCCACATCTGAGTTTACACATGAAAGGACAAAAGCAGAGGCTCAGATACTTATACACCCAGGTTCAGCAGCATTATTCCCAATAGAAAAAGGATGGAAAGAATCCAAGTGTCCATCAGCAGATGACTGGATAAACAAAATGTGGTCTATACATACAATGGAATATTGCTGAGGCTGCTGCTAAGTCGCTTCAGTCGTGTCCAACTCTGTATGACCCCATAGACAGAAGCCCACCAGACTCCCCCGTCCCTGAGATTCTCCAGGCAAGAACACTGGAGTGGGTTGCCATTTCCTTCTCCAATGCATGAAAGTGAAAAGCGAAAGTGAAGTCGCTCAGTCGTGTCCGACTCTTAGCGACCCCATGGACTGCAGCCTACCAGGCTCCTCCATCCATGGGAGGAGTACTCTTTCCAGGCAAGAGTACCAGAGTGGGGTGCCATTGCCTTCTCCAGCAATGGAATATTAATCACTTGTAAAACAAAAAAAGGAAGAACTTCCCTGCTGGTGAGTGGCTAAGACTAAACTCTCCCAATGTAGGGGACTTGGGTTCAATCCTTGGTCAGGGAACTAAATCCCACATGCCACAACTAAGACTTTGCATGCCCTAACTAACGATCCTGTCTGCTGCAACTAAGACCCAGAGCAGCCAAATAAATAAATACATAAAAATAAATATATTTTTAAGGGAATGCAATTCTGACACACGATACAAGATGGAAGAACCCAGAGGGCATTGTGCTAGGGAAAAAAGCCAGACACAGAAGGGCACGTGTTGTATGAGTCCACTTTTATGAGATAAGTAGGTCGGTCAAATTTATAGAAATAGAACGTAAAGTAGTGATCATCAGGGGCTGGGGGGTTATGAGGTGATGAGAGGAATGTGGAGTTGGCATTTAATGGGTACAGAGTTTCAGCTGAAAACAATGAAAACTGCTTGAGAGGGATGGTAGCAACGACTGCAAAACAATGAGAATGTACTTGATACCGCTGAACTGTACTCTTACAAATGGTAAACTTTATGTTATGTGTATTTTACCACGGTAAATAAAGGGGGGGAGATTCCTACTTCAAAAATGGAGTCGGTGCAGAGGAAGATGCTAGTGAAACAATACATTATTAGCAAGAGCCCACTTCTAAAGCAACAGGGTCTTTCACTAAACCCTTAATTGTGTTTGCTCCTTCTCAAAAGATCAGAAAGAACTGATGCTGAAATTTAAAGCACCCCTTCCACCAAAGTGGTTGAATATTGCAAGGAAAGCACTGTCAGCTCGATCTCTGTACCTGAACAAATCTTCTTCTCATGTTTGTTGTCAGACTTTGATGTGTGCCCCTGGCCTGCAAGCTACCCTGCTTGGCTGCGTAAACTCCCCATCTTGCCCCCGACCTCGGGGGTGACCCGGCGCGTTAGTGACTCCTGGCTGAGGTAAATAATACAGCAGCGTAGTAATCGCAACTGTCAGATCTCCCCCTTTTATCTGCCTCCATTCACTATGAAGTGTCTCTCCCCCACTCCCTCCTACCAGGTATCAAAAACCCAGATAAAGGGGAAAGGAGTTATCTGAAGCATTGTGTGCCCCTGTAAGAAATCCAATTATTTATGGTCACTGGAGACATTTTCTTCTAAGTGTGTTAGTGAGTGACCTAAATGCATGGCTTTCCTCCTACCATTAACGGAGTCTTCCTTTATCTTGCATTTTAAAACCCTGAAGAGTCCTTTCCCTTCCTCAAGACAAAGACAGAAGTTCACGGAAATGCTCTGTGTTCCGTCACAATGCAGGGGAGGCACGGGCGCTGGAGCCCTGTTTTGTTTGCTTGACTGGCTGGTCTGGTTTTCCTTTTGGGTCACACCACGCGGCATGTGGAACTTCCCCGACCAGGGATCGAACCTGTGCCCCCTCGCAGTGGAAGCCTAGAGTCTTAACCACTGGGCCACCAGGGAAGTCCGGAGCTGTTCTTTAGTTTTTATTCATCACCGTTTTTTAAAGAAAAATGGATCCTAACACTGTTGCTTCAGTCATGTCTGACCCTTTGTGAACACTTCCTGGGGCAAAGATTCAGAGACCCTCCTGTTAAGTCACTTCAGTCGTGTCTGACTCTGGATCATGGTTCTCCAAGCTCCTCTGTCCACGAGATTCTCCAGGCAAGAACTGACTTTTTTTCTAATTATCCTCCTCCTTGAAATTTTAATAGGACATTTATGAAGTGAAAAAGTGAAAGTGTTAAGTCACTCAGCTGTGTCTGACTCTGTGGCTCCACAGACTGTAGCCCGCCAGGCTCCTCTGTGCATGGGATTTTTCCAGGCAAGAATACTGGAGTGGGTTGCCACTTCCTCCTCCAGGGGGAGTCTTCCCAACCCAGGGATTGAACCTGGGTCTCCTGCATTGCAGGTGGATTCTTTACCGTCTGAGTCACCAAGGAAGCCCCGGGACCTTTATGCAGGTGATCTCTTTCTGTTCCATGAGCATATTCATACTTTATCATAAACACAAAGTTTCCACCCCTTCCCAAGAACCAACTTCTGGTCCCTAGGGGGCAAGGCGGCCCCCGAAGAAGATGAGTGCCCTCACTCTTTTGGAGAACCAGTTGGACTAGCTGTGATTTGAAGACAGAGCCGTGATGGGTCGTCTTCTTGTGGCCAATCTGGCAGACTGGCAAAGGAAGCCAGCTATGGAGAGAAACTTACCAGGGTCTGCATGCAAGCTCCACCCTTCCCTAGTGAGACCAGCTGGCTGAAATTTAGGAAAGTCCCATCTCTTCTCAAGGCTCAGTCTTCTCCTCTGTGAAATGGGAATCCTCTCTACCTTCAGGGCTGCGGTGAGATTTACACAACGTATATTACGGCAGTGAGCGCACATCAGGCTACATGCTCAGCAAATTTTCAGTTCTCCTCTCTCCATCTTTCCTTCAGTTTCTGTCAAAAACAGAATATTCTGCTTTGTGAGAGCTATCCTGTGTTTGTTAGGAGGATTTTATTCCCTTTTCTGGAGATATACTAGATTAGAAACTAATTTGCAAATGAACGTACATGTGTTGCTGCTACAGCTGGTGTGGAAATGTTAACAACCAAGAGCTAGTAAACCTGATCATACATTATGGGAAAATAAAAAGTTATACACATGCTCAAACTTTACAGCTCACTGAAATTCCTTGGCACTTGAGAACTGAGGATATTCATCACTCTCTTCTCCCTTCTCTCCTTCCTCGATCAAGTTTCCCTCTTCTTTCATTAAAACTCCACGGAGAGGCCAGCAACAAACCAGAAAGCATTCTCTCAGGGCAGCTAAGCCCATGCACCACAACTACAGAGCCTGTGCTCCAGGGCCTGCGACTCACAATTACTGGGCCCACGTGCTGCAGCGACCGGCGCGTCCACGCGCCCCAGAGCCGGTGCACCACAACAACAGAAGCCTCCGCAGTGGGAAGCCCGTGAACCACAACTAGAGAAAGCTCGTGCAGCAAGCAAGACCCAGTTACAGCCAAAAATAAACAATGCAATAAAAATTTAGAAGGCAAGGAAGATTCTGTTTTACCAAAAAAAAAAAAAGAAAGAAAGCACTCCTTCTTTCTTTCCAAGAGTAAGCTCCATCAGGTACACACTCAAAAGGATTTTCTGACAAGCAAGCCTCTCATGAAACTTTCAGAGACAACTGGTTTACTCTGCTCTGCTCCACCCACCCCTTACTATACACCCAAAAGTCAGAAGTAATTCTAAAATTTGGCCCATTAGGAGTGACGGTACATGAAGAAGGATGCTTTGGAAGTTCTGTGATGGGAGCTTTATGGTAATCTGATTTAGGAAGAAAATGAGGCATCTGAAATTACATCAGATGATGTCTTTCAAAAGACAGTAATCTGCCAGCAAGTACAAAATGTGCTTTCATGCTTCAAACTAAGAAACTCACAGTTTTTTAAATAAGTAAATAGATAAATGACATTAGATACCAAATGCGAACTTGAGTTTCTGGCATCAGAGCCAATGCGTTCTCCACAACAGTGGCTGTGGGTGACAGATAAATTCTTGAGTTGGATTGTCTTCAGTCTTCAGAGTTTGGGCGGTCCTTGGGCACCCCTGGGAACAATGACTACTGAGTCAGCGTCCCAAGGAGAAACTACTATATTTCCTAGGGAGGGATCTCACTTTTAAGCGCCCTTACATGTCAAGTTATAAGTACAAGTACTTATGGATTTGTGGGTTTGTTTTAAAAATAGGATCAAAAGTCTACTTTTTTGGCCACTCTGTCTTGCAGAATCTTAGTTTCTGACCAGAGACGGAACCTGAGTCCTTAGCAGTGAAAGCTTAGAGTCCTGGCCACTGGGACACCAGGGAATTTCCTTAACAGCCTACTCATGTTTGTGGGTAATGATAAACTTGGGTTGATGATAAACTTGGGTAACAAATAAATTCTGAAATCTCAGTGATGTAGGACTTCCTAAAGGTTCATTTTCCAGCTTCTACAAGGTCCACAGTGGGCCTGGTGACTCTCCAGAGTGGCCTCCTGCGTATCACTGAGCCAGGTCACTTCACACTATTGGCTTCTCCTCCACCTCCTGAGAGTCCCTTGGACTGTAAGGAGATCCATCCAGTCCATCCTTAAGGAGATCAGTCCTGTATGTTCATTGGAAGGACTGGTGTTGAAGCTGAAACTCCAATCCTTTGGCCACCTGATGCGAAGAGCTGACTCATTTGAAAAGACCCTGATGCTGGGAAAGATTGAGGGCAGAAGAAGGGGACGACAGAGGATGAGATGGTTAGATGGCATCACCGACTCAATGGACATGGGTTTGGGTAAACTCCAGGAGTTGGTGATAAACAGAGAGGCCTGGCGAGCTGCGGTCCATGGGGTCGCAAAGAGTCGGACACAACTGAGTGACTGAACTGAACTAAACTCCACATTTGGCTTCCAGCATCGCTATTACACCCCTCATCCAGAGGGGGCGCTCGTCCCCCTCGCGTCTACCTAGAAGTGGGGCTGAGTTTGCAGGGGAGTACAACTGTCCCTTGCACAGCTGGACCTGATCAAGCCTGCCTTTCAGCATCGTCAGGTGATGGTTTCCTACTCCCCGTGCCTCCTCGTGCTTTTGTGTGTGCGCGCTGGGTGTAGGGGTGGGGAACTACCTACCTATTTCCCTCCTGAATACGGAGGCATAGAGGGATCTGCACCTGCCTGCTGTTGAGCAGCAAAAGTTCAGCACACTTGACTCAGCCAGTAGGGCTTAGCTCCTATGTACTCCACCTGGGCAAGTCACAATTTGAGGAATCAATTTTAAGCTTAAGAGGTCAATCAGCATTGCTTGATATAATAAATAACTCATCAGCTGACAGATTCAGCATCGTATTTACCAATGTCTATTTCCTTCCTCAGTGTAATTCTGGAATCAAATGAGTTTAGTCTCCCAAGGCTGCGTTGCTTCTGGTAAAAGCCAATACCCAAACCCAAGAGTTTATCTGGAATGTCCAGATATCTGGGGCTGCCGACAGTGAAAAATGGGACCGTCCCCATCAGTGCAGATGGCTGGGAAACTTGTGGTACCATGGACCGTGTTCAGGGATGAGATCAGTCACCATTAAGCCAAGTTCTTTTCTTTTATGAACTTTTAATGCTTTTTGGCATACTTGTAAGGGGCAATAAAAATGAAAAAGTGTTCATCAGTATTAGTGTGTATCTCTGTGGTTCTCCTGGTGCCTGGTCGTATCATTAATTATGGATGGCTCCCACAGGGCAGTGCGACTCAAGGGAGCAGAAGTTGAATGCAAAGTCTTTTATTCTTGTTTTCACTCCAACCTGTCATTAGTTCCCCGAGCACATCTCCCCCCAATCCTTGCCCACTCACAGCATCTTGCTGGCAAGTCAATACGCTATACCTTGAAGGGACTCTGTGGTTTCCCTCCATTTCCTGGCAGGTGAGCATTCCTCTTTTAAGAAGTGGCTGGGTCTGAAATAGCCACTCTTTTCTCTGAGTGCCATCAGCACAACTGTATTTTGCATGTGACATACTTGTTTAGCCTTTCCTCCTTGGGACCGTGTAACATTTTGGCTGCCTGGACACACTGCTATTTCTGATTCCCCCTTAGTTCCATGCCCAGAAGAACAGAGACAGGCGTTCGGATGGACACCTAAGAGGAAAGACTCCTCCTCCATGGGAGACCAACAGTGCTCAGTTCTGGAGACGTGACTTGTTTTCTCACCTCCTGCAGCTCTGTCACCTCCCGCAGGCAAGAAGTTACAGCAGATCCCCCTGCAGGGCTGTCTCTCTCCCGAAAACAGCAGAGTCTGAGCAGCCAAGTGCAGCCACAATGGGACTAGGGGGTCCAATGAATGCCTTTCCCAGCCACCAGCTCCCAAAATAAAAGGAAATGCTTGGGATTTCCCTGGTGGTCCAGCGGTTAAGACTTCACCTTCCAATGCAGGGGAGAAGAGTTCAATTCCCTGGTGCCTTGCAGCCAAAAAACCCAAAACATAAACAGAAGCAATACTGCAACAAATTCAATAGGGACTTTAAAAAAAAAAAAGGAAAACTCTGGGAAGAAAAGTGAGCCAGAGCCGAGGGAAGCAAAGGGGAAAAAGACTCCAGAGTGAGCGACAGCAGTGAGATCAGTGCAAAGATGTTAGGATGATGAAGAGAGGGGTGGAGGGCAGGACCAGCGCTGTGTCCTTCATCCCAGGGTTCACAGAAAGAGGGGCCCTGCTATGCACTTGGCCTGCGGGGTCCCCACATCACAGCCTTGTCATGGTAGGACAGGTCCTGGAGGAGGTGGAGAGCTCAGAGCAGGCTGCTTCCATTAACACCTCCTGGGGAAATCCGTCCTTCTATTTCTAACTCCCTTCCAACTGCAGGAGACTTCTCTGGGCTGGCCTTTCTGCCTTCTAATCAGACAGACCGAGCTATTGCATGTGAGGACACAGACTTCACAGCCAGGTAAAGGAGCTAGATGCCTCCTCCTCTGTGAAGCCTCCCCTGGTTTCCCCTCTCCCAGCACTCACCTCCATGCATCCCACTTCCGCTTGTCCACCTCTCCCAGCAGTTTGAGGACAGGAACTGTATCCTGCTCACTGTCCTATCTTCAGCACCTCCCACCCTCCTGGCCCCTAGCCTGGGACACGGTAGGAGATCAGTGAATGTTTGATACAACAATTAACACAATTAACAAATGAATGAACACAACAAGCTGGTGCTCAGAAGAACACAATGCTGAACACGGTATTCTTCAACAGCAAAGAGAGACTGGAAGCCCTCGCACGTGAGTTTTTTCCCTGTTGAGTGGTAAGTGCATTCAGCGCTGCTGGACACCGGGGAGGAGAGGAGTAGGAACGCACACAGTCCCTTTTCCTTTCCCTGACATCTCTGACCACACAGGGTCACTTAATCCTGTGAATCCTTTCATTCATTTATTCTTTAAGTTAACATGGGTATTCACTAACCACGGCTGAGCTTTTAAGTGTCCATCTCAAGATGTTTGTATCCATGGAGTGCACCCCTGGGCAGCTGCTGGAACAGCTGGAATGCGTGTCAGGGGCCGAGCTGGGGGCAGGAAATCAAGCCAGTGATGCCAGGACTGCTGACGGTCAGGTTGCGGAGGACTCGAGTGCGGGGATACTTGGCAGATAGATCAACTTCCATCTAGATCATATTTTAGAAAGAGTTAAGTGTGGTCTTATAGACCACAGTATACTATGACCAAGGGCTTCCCCAGTGGGTCAGCAGTAAAGAATCCACGTGAAATGCAGCAGATTCAGGTTCGGTCCTTGGGTCTGGAAGACCCCCTGGAGAAGGGAATGGCAACCCACTCCAGTATTCTTCCCTGGGAAATCCCATGGACAGAAGAGTCTGGTGGGCTACAGTCTATGGGGTCTACAACCCTGTGGGGTTGCAAGAGTCAGACATGACTGAGCAACTAGACCACAACCACACGCTGTGACCGAGGCCAGACACTCTGGGATAACCATCACAGAAACGGAAATGAACACATAATCATTTTAATTTTTAAGGGAACATAGCACTTTTTTGTTTTTTCCTTCTAAGCAACTCTTTGCCTGTGGATAAACTTGAGGATTTTCCTTTCTGGAAATGGAACTCTACTAAACTTTCCCTCACCATTCAATCCCTTTTTAAGTAATTGATTCACATTGATCATCTTTCAGAAAGGAAGAATAAGCGAACGGTATGGTGCCTGACAGAATTCTTAGTTAGAAACACAGTGGAGGAACCAAATCAGTAGGACCAGATTAAATCTATAAAAATTCCAAGCTGAGTGACTGAGTCTCCCAAAGACCTATTTGGACACGGCATATTCCAAGTGGCTCAGACCCTCCCCACCCACACGGCCACATTCCCTGGTCCTTATTCTGCGGTTCTTCACTACCATTCTTCCAACAGAGGCCACATCTGGCTATGATGGCCTGAATATGGCCCACAGACAATTTCTTTGGCTCCCTTTGCAGTTTGGAAAATTTGTGTTCGGTGCTAACATTTAAAATTAGAGGCTTCATTTTTTTTCTAAAATATGAAAAAAGAAATCTAAATTCCCATCTTCTCTTTAAAAATCAAAAGATGTGGCAACACTGGGCATGGATTCCTGTGTGGCTGCATTGAGCTCAAACAGGAGCAACTGATTCTTTCATAACAATGGTAATAATAATAGAAGTTTTAGCTAATTGTGTAATAACAGCATTGTTACTCACCATACACTCTCTCTGAAGTGCTTTGCAATGTATCCAGCCCTTTAATCCTCACATCAACCCTGTGAAGTAGGTGTTGTCATTATTTTCAATTTCTAAATGAACAAGGCGAAGAGAGATCAAGTAATTCATTCAAAGTCACATAGTTTAAATGGCAGAGCCAAGATTTGGCTGAACCAAGCAGGCTGGCTCCAGAGTCCACACAGTTAAGCACTGGTAATATATGGTCTCCCCAGAAATGCTAGGGAGGAACAGACTGGTAGACATGTGCACGCCTGGATGCGAAAGCTGCTGAAATGAATGCTTGACAGTCAAAGGTGGAAGGGGTCCCCTGTCAGACTGCCTCCATTCGAATTTGGGCTCTGCCACTGGGAGAGCTTGGACCACTTGAACATTTTCAAGTCAATCTTGTCTGTAAAATGGGAAAATAGTACCCTCCCACGGATTGTTTAAACAATACAAAATTAAGAGAGGAACTCAATGTAAAGTCCTTACCATAGGTGAGTGCTGAAATATGGTAAAGATTCAGTTAATGTTCACTATTATTATTTTGGGAGGGCTTCCCACATGGCTGAGTGGTAAAGACTATGCCTACCAACGCAGGAGACAAAGGAGACGTGGGTTCGATTCCCGGGTTAGGAAGATCCCCTGGAGGAGGAAATGGCGACTTGTTCCTCTGTTCTTGCCTGGAAAATCCCACAGACAGAGGAGCCTGGAGAGCTACAGGCCACAGGGTTGCAAAGAGTCAGACACGACTCAGTGAGCACACACCGACCCATCCACCACCATTATTATTTTATGTAGGTGAATCTTAGCTCTGAAAATTCTGTACGTGTTGGACTGAAAAAAGTTTTTAATGCTTTCTTTAGTTTCTAACAATTTGTAGTTAAAACTGTTTAATGTTTATAGAGAAAAATGATACGGTTCTATGTCTAGGAAACACAGTTGAAGTGCTAGTTAGCTGAAGAGCATCATGATGTAAAATAAAATTGGCCTTTACTTTTTTCTTACACATTTATTAAGCCTCTACTACATCAGATTCATTGTTGCAAATCTAACATTTTAGCCTAGCTCAGAGCAGAACTTCAACAAACACTTATAAAATAAGTCAAAGTGAGAAGCTGAGAAAACTGGTCTTCTGAAAGGGAAGAAGCCAGAAAAAAAATTCTGAGAATCAGTTCACAAAGAATAAGCAAACAAACCAAAAAAGCGCAACGGCAGAGAATTTTTTCTTGTTAGGATCAGAATGCATTGAACACTAACGAAAACAGAACACAGACCCCTTCTGACGTATTTTATACTGTTTAAAGATAAACATTTGTGCGCTGCAAGCCGCAAATGGATTTAAACTCCAACGAGGACTTTATAAGCCATCTGCCGGTCTCCTAATGAGGCTGGTAACTAGCATTGTTTACAGTTAGGCAACAGGGGTCATGGATATTTGTTGTAATGAAAGCTGCAATGCATCACTGCAGAATCTAAAAGAGCCTTCTTCACAAGGGCTAATTACAAATATAATAAAACAACATGAAAAAAAACAAAACAAAACAGAAAACCTCTTGAAGTCCACAGAGAAACCTAACTTGGCACAATGAATACAAACCGTAGTACCCGCTCTGTTTTCATTTCATGAATTCTGATTACAGAAGCCAAATCATATTTAACTACTAACAATACTAGGCCACCAATGGGTCTTTCGCTTCAGATCACTTAATCACAAGATGCTTCATGGACCATCTGGATCTCTAAGATGTTTGCTGATGCTCTAGCAGACAGTAGGCAAATGATTAGCAAGACCCACAGGGTTTTTGGTGTTTTGTTTTTTTTTTTAATAAGGTGCTACCTTAAAGCTGTGCCTCCCCGGTGTCCAAACTGAACTTGCTGAGTTAGTTCATTTAAGACGGCTGCGGGGGTTGAGGTCGGGGAGGGGAGTCTGGGAGAATTTGATTGCTTAGGATCACAGAAACAAAGGTACTGATTGGCTGACTGAATTTTTCACTTTTCAACTGGCTCTTTTAGCACCCCAGAGATGCAGTCCGAATCATAACTCTTCTGGTCCCTATATTATGGCAGTATTCACATAAGCCCCTGGGCGAGGGGGGTGGGGCGGGAAACTTGGTGTATTGCACTAGTGGATGAGATCCGCATGAGTTCATTTCCCCAGCATCCCAGACTAGGGAGACAGAGTCACAGCATGAAGGGGTTCTTACAACGTGGTTCATACTGGTAGCATGCTCAGCACCTGAGATGGTGAAGGTGAGGTTAGGCTTTTATCTTATTTAAATAGCCTGTTAATAGTCATGATGAAACTAACAAGGAGAAAAATATCCTGAATCTGGAGAATGATTTCATAGTCAAGTACAGAAAAATCAAAACTCAAATCAAAGCCCACTAAGTAGGGAGAAAAATATCCTGAATCTGGAGAATGATTTCATAGTCAAGTACAGAAAAATCAAAACTCAAATCAAAGCCCACTAAGTAGGGACTTCCCTGGTGGTCTGGTGGTTAAGAATCCGCCTTCCAAAGCAGGGGGCAAGGTTGCATCCCTAGTCGGGGAACTAAGATCCCACATATGGGGGGGGGGGCAACTGAGCCCTCGAGCCCCAACTGCTGAGCCCACATCACAACTACTGAAGCCCGTGTGCTCCAGAGCCTGTGCTCCTCAAGGGAAAGCCCAAGCCACAACTAACACCTGATGTAGCCAAATAAAAATATATATTTTTTAAACCCACTAAGTAATACACACATCCCTGGGGAAAAAATAGCCAGTAAAACTTTGACAGTAGGAGAAACATTAGGTGGATCTTACGGCTCAGACAGTAAAGCGTCTGCCTGCACTGCAGGAGACCTGGGTTCAATCCCTGGGTCAGGAAGATCCCCTGGAGAAGGAAATGGCAACCCACTCCAGTATTCTCGCCTAGAGAACTCCATGGACAGAGGAGCCTGGTAGGCTATAGTCCATGGGGTCGCTAAGAGCAGGACACAACTGAACGACTTCACTTTCTTTCTACACTATTAAATATTGAAACATATTAAACATAGATAAAGTCATCTGGTGGAACTGGGGCTTCCCTGGTGGCTCAGATAATAAAGAATTCGCCTGCAAGCCAGAATTCCACCCCTGGGTCAGGAAGATCCCCTGGAGAAGAGAATGGCCACCCACTCCAGTATTCTGGCCCGGAGAATCCCATGGGCAGAGGAATCTGGTGGGCTGCAGTACATGGGGTCACAAAGAGTCAGACATGACTTGAGTGACTAACAAAGTCATCTGGTGCAGATGAAAGAAAAGAATGAGGAACCAGTGAGTGGAACAGAAAACAAAGACCCACAGGCAGATCCAATATGACTGGAGCCCCAGAAAACTGTACCTAAGTATATAAAAAAGTGTGAGCAAAAAATGCGGCATTTGAAATAAATGAAGACAATGAAGATTAGTCAATAAGTAACACTAAGTAATAAGCTAACTTTCTGAGGGATGGGAAAGATACTCACATCTTTTAATATGCCAAAATAAAGTCCAGAGATCCCACTACTGGGCAGATATCCTCAGAAAACCATAATTCAAAAAGACATGTGTATCCCAATGTTCACTGAAGCACTGTTTACAATAGCCAGGACATGGAAGCAACCTAAATGTCCATTGACAGATGGATGGATAAGGAAGAGGTGGTACCTATCCACAATGGAATATTATTCAGCCATAAAAATGAATGGAATATGGTTATTTGCAGTGACAGAGATGGGCATACAGTCTGTCATATAAAGTGAAGCAAGTCAGAAAAACAAATATCATATATTAACAAATATATATGGAGTCCAGAAAAATGGTACAAATGAACCTATCTGCAGGGTAAGAATCGAGATGCAGATGTGGAGACTGAACATGTGGACCCAAGAGGAAAGGGGAAGGTGGGATGAATTGGGAGATTAGGACTGACATTGACACTACCATGCGTAAAATAAAGAGCGAGCGGGAAGCCGCCGGATAACACAGGGAGCTCAGCTCAATGCTCTGTGATGACCTAAAGGGGTGGGATGGCAGGGGCAGAGGGAGGCTTAAGAGGGAGGAAATATCTGCATATATATACAGCTGACCCATTTCATGGCACAGCAGAAACTAACACAACATTGTAAAGCAATTATACTCCGATCAATCAAAATCAAATAAAGTCTAGAGAAGAATTAAATATAAAAAAATGAAACTATTTTTTAAAAACTTTTTAAAAATGTAGGCAGATATTTTTCTGAGCCCCAAGGTGGGAAAGGCAGAAGCTGTCCAGCAGCAGAGCTCACAAACCCTCTGCCCCCCTCAGTCTATCAAGGAGCCTGCCAGCAACAGAGCAAAAGCTGCAAACCGATTCTGTTCATATACATGTTGTATATTTTAAATATAAGATAAATGATGATTTTCACAGAAATGCCATGAAAGACTAAAAATATTATGAATTTAGAGGTTGCACAGAAGCTCCACTGGGTTGATCATTTTGGAGGGCGCACCATCCTGTGAATCAATTTACTACCTTCTGATTTCTGTGCTTTCAGATCATTCGCACGGTAGTGCTGGCTTAATTAAACATGCTAATAAAAATAAAATTAAAAACATTTCTTTTTACTCACACGCTGAATTTTAGCTCCACTTCTCAAAGGTGCATTAATCGCTCACAGGGGTTGACTGTGAACCAAAAAACAAACTAAAAAAAAAAAATAACATACATACCACTCAGAACAACATCATACACATATATAATAAACGAGTGTGTACCTACAGGCTAAGTCATTTCAGTCATGTCTGACCTTTGCGACACTATGGGTCATAACCACCCAGGCTCCTCTGTCCATGGGATTCTCTAGGCAAGAGTAATGGAGTGGGTTGCCATGCCCTCCTCCAGGGCATCTTCCCCACCCAGGGATCAAACCTGCATGTGTTTCATCTAACTTGCATTGGCAGGCGGGTTCTTTAACACTAGTGCTATCTGAGGAGCTCATAATAAATGAGACCCCAGTACAAATAGAGAATGAATCCGTGCATGCCAGGACAAGCGAGCCTCCAGTGGTCGTAATTTCATACAAGAATTCTAAAAGAAAAGTGTGAATAAGATGTCAGATAATGAATATCTAAAATTTGGATTTTGTTCAACAAGGAAGCCATGACTCTTGGTCGCTGGGCACCGCCTGTACTGAAATTTTGCCATAGAATGACACGAAGCCATTGAAACTTTTGCATCATCTTCAGACCAGTCAGTGACCTTTCTGTCATCTATACAAGGTTTTCTGGAATGAAAGCAAAATGTTGCCCTCCAAGTAAGACTCTGACTCATTCTATCCCTAAAGACAAAGAAGAGGTAGTGACAGGAACAGATGTCAGTGATTAAGTTAAGTTAAGTTGCTCGCTCAGTCATGTCCGACTCTTTGCGATCTCATGGACTGCAGCCCACCAGGCTCCTCCGTCCATGGGATTCTCCAGGCAAGAATACTGGAGTAGGTTGCTCTTTCCTTCTCCAGGGTATCTTCCCAATCCAGGGATCAAACCCAGGTCTCCTGCTTTGCAGGCAGACACTTTAACCTCTGAGCCACCAGGGAAGCCAGTGATAGACCATTATAATATATGAAGTGAAGTGAAGTGAAGGTCACTCAGTCATGTCTGACTCTCTACGACCCCATGGACTATATAGTCCATGAAATTCTCCAGGCCAGAATTACTGGAGTGGGTAGCCTTTCCCTTCTCCAGGGAATCTTCCCAACCCAGGGATTGAACCCAGGTCTCCTGCTTTGCAGGCAGATTCTTTTACCAGCTGAGCCACAAGGGAAGCCCAAGAATATTGGAGTGGGTAGCCTATCCCTTCTCCAGCAGATCTTCCTGACCCAGGAATCAAACTGGGGTCTCCTGCATTGCAGGCGGATTCTTTACTAACTGAGCTATCAGGGAAGTCCATTATCATATATACATGAATGAAATGCATACATTGTCTACCTTAAAGTCATGCAATGCTATGTGCCAAACATATTCACTGTTTAAAAGAGGGAAAAAAAATTAAACCAGTCCAGAAGTTAACAGCCAATATTATGCATAAAGAGAAAGCAGAACAGTTCTGGGCAAAATGCCTCTGATCCAAGGTCAATGGTGGGCATCATCCCAGGTTAATAGTGAACACCATCCTAGGTCACTGGTGAACATCAACCTAGGCCAACGGCAGAAAAAGTGAAGGAGCAATCACTGCCATGTCCTCCTGCTGCCAGATATTTATTTCTGTTTCTTGTTGGACAAGAACACTGAGGGACAGAGGGCAGCTCTGCTCCCAGCATGTGTGTGCCATATGCACAAGGAAGACGCTCTCCGTGGCTTCTGATTCTGTTAATCTCTGAAAAGCCATGCTACATAAACAGGTATTTCCTTGTTTAGGTCATGATTATTTAATGAATCAAATGACGATTCAGTCAATCCAGCCTCTCTTTATTTATGGAGAACAGTTGGTGGCCAGAAAGATGCCTTTTGATCTTCATGAGTATTGAAAGAAACAGTGCAGTATGTAAATATCATCTAGTCACCACCACGATAAGTGTACCTTGTGCAGGGGAAATAAATGACTAGGAGTGTTGACCTGCTTTCTTATACAGAGGTTCCACTGGACAGGGAAGCCTGGCGTGCTGCAACCCATGAGGTCACAAAGAGTCGGGACACAAGTGTGCAACTGAACTAAACTGAACACTGGTCATTGGAGAAGGAAATGGCAACCCACTCCAGTATTCTTGCCTGGAAAATTCCATGGACAGAGGAGCCTGGCGGGCTATAGTCCACGGAGTCGCAGAGAGTTGAGCATGACTGAGTGACTGAGCACACTGGTCACTGAAAGCAAAGGGATCACCCAAGACAGCAGTCTTTAGATAATTTTATAACCTCATTAGAACCCATAACAACCTTGGGATGATTTCCAGGGACTTGTTGCCTGCAATTTAATAGAAACAGATTTACTACTATCTCCCAAGTCAGAGCTCTCAGTCTCACAGCTTTGGCAGTGACAGGCCTGTTGGGTTAGCCTCCATAGCAGAGTGAAGATAGACTTGAGCTGAAAAGCTCATCACAGTGTCTAGGTTTATGTTCTATCTTAGCAGGCAGAACTAGATGACGTGTGTGAGAGCTAAGTCACTCCAGTCGCGTCTGACTGTTTAAGAACCTATGGACTGTAACCTGTGAGGTTCCTCTGTCCATGAGGTTCTTCAGGCAAGAATACTGGAGTGGATTGCCATGCCCTCCTCCAGGGGGTCTTCCCAACCCAGGGATGGAACTGGCATCTTTTATGTCTCCTGCATTGGAGTGCAGGTCCTTTACCACTAGCGCCACCTGGGAAGCCCAGAACCAGCTGAAAAACTCTCTCAAATCCTTGCTGCCATTCCCAAAAATCAGAAATGTAATAGAAATACTCTAGAGCGGGAGAATAACGTCATTCGGGGCAAGACAGTGAAAGCAAGTTCTCAAGTTCCCGCGCAATGAGAACCGATCCTCCTGATGAGGTGGAAAGAGTGTATTTTCCGGAATAACAGTTGCTTACCATCTACCCAGATGGAGCTAATGTGCTCTACTAAAATACCATATCCAGAACAGCAGCTAAAATTGGGGTACTGAATGCTAAGTTTGTGACAGCCCGCTGTCATCTCAATGATCACCCAGATTTTGTAGGAGGCCAGTCTGGTGCATTAAAGTGGGGTCCTAAAGAAGACACCATTTGGAAGGATTTGGTCAAACTGAAAGATCTAAGTCTTGAGGGGAGGCACCAATCTCTGCAGTCTTTCTGAAATGAAATATTTACTACCATAGTCAGAGAGGGTAGTTTCTTGGGTTGTTTTTTTAAAAATATATATTCATTGTTATTTATTTCATTTGACTGTGCCTGGTCTTAGCTGCAGTGTGTGGGATCTCCCATTGTGGCATGCGAACTCTTAACTGCACTGGGTGGAATCTAGTTCCGTGACCAGGTTACACGGTCGTGATCTCTTCTTGAAGCTTAAAACTGCACTGAGGCTTCTAGCATATTAAATAGGACCTAGCTGGCTGCCCATTTATCTTGCCCCAAGAAACTCCACATCCTATTACTCACTACCGACCTCTCAGAGATGCCACTATAGACTAGCCCCCTCCCCGACGTCAGTATAAACGTATTGTCCTAACCACAATCATGCTGTCTAGCTTCTGACAGTGATTAAGTGCTGCCACTTGGCCTCTGCTAGTCTGGGGACCCCATTACCCCTACGGGAGAAACCAGTTCTGTAACAGCAATCCCACAGTCAGCCCCAGTCTGCATGGGATGACGGCCACCAGAGAGCCTCTGGATGATGCTGGTGCTCCTCGCCAGGTGGTCCTCATCCCCAGGGGACACAGGGAGCGGATGGTACCTGGGGACCTATTCTCAGGCACCCACCTCTCTGAGCCTTTTTTCTTTGCTCCAGAGTCTGCTATGGCAGTTCTGCCATCTTTACTTCATCTTATGCAGTCCTAAACGAAATCTACCCTGAATATTCACTGGAAGGACTGATGCTGAAGCTGAAGCTCCAACGCTTTGGCCCCCTAACTTTTCCAATGACCTGACTCATTGGAAAAGTCCCTGATGCTGGGAAAGACTGAAGGTAGGAGCAGAAGGGGGTGACCTAGGATGAGATGGTTGGATGGCATCACCGGCTCAATGGACACGAGTTTGAGCAAGATCCAGGAGACGGTGAAGGACAGGGAAGCCTGGTGTGCTGCAGTCCATGGGATCACAAAAAGTTGGACCTGACTTAGTGACTGAACAACAACAAATGCAGGCTGACACTTTGTCCAAGACCTTAGGAGTCATCTGAGGAGGATGTCAGAGCCGACTGCTGGCCTGGGAGTTAAATCCTGCAGGATGGGAGACGGCCTGCCAGCTGCGAGCTGCACCCTCCTGCAGGCTCTCGCTCAGGGTCCTGCCCGGATGTGTCAGTGGGTTCAGCAGCAGCCACTCGGGTTCAGAACCCCTTTCCTCTCTTGCTGGCTCAGCTCTTCCCCAGGCAGGTCATGCTGATCTATGACCCTAATTGTGGATCCCATGGCCAGACCTAGAGGTGTAGACAGACCCTTAGGAAGACAAGGCATTGTCCTGCAAGGCACTCTCTTGCCACGTGGTCTCCAGGCAGAGGGATGCCCACCGTCTTCCAACCAGCAGTGTGGCCACTCACAGGGGATACAGGGGACACAGCAGTTACATCCACCTAGAAAAACCCAGTGTAAGCCTCAGGGTCCCATTCCTTCTCTGTCAAAGCCCTGAATTAATCGTCCCACTGCATCAGCTCTTCTCGTTCACATCACGCGTGCTCAGCCGCTCAGCTGTGTCCGACTTTTTGCGACCCTGTGGACGGCAGCCCGCCAGGTTTCTCTGTCTGTGGAGTTTGCGAGGCAAGAACACTGGAGGGGGTGGCCATTTCCTCCTTGAGGGGATCTCCCAACCCAAGGATCAAACCTGAGTCTCCCGCATTGGCAGGTGGATTCTTTGCCATTCAGTTCAGTTCAGTTCAGATGCTCATTCGTGTCCAACTCTTTGCGACCCCATGAATTGCAGCACGCCAGGCCTCCCTGTCCAACACCAACTCCTGGAGCTCACCCAAACTCATGTCCATTGGGCTGGTGATACCATCCAACCAACTCATCCTCTGTCGTCCCCTTCTCCTCCTGCCCTCAAGCTTTCCCAGCATCAGGGTCTTTTCAAATGAATCAGCTCTTCACATCAGGTGGCCAAAGTATTGGCCAGTGTTGGCCAGCTTCAACATCAGACCTTCCAATGAACACCCAGGAGTGATCTCTTTTAGAATGGACTGGTTGGATCTCCATGCAATCCAAGGGACTCTCAAAAGTCTTCTCCAACACCACAGTTCAAAAGCATCAATTCTTCGGTGCTCAGCTTTCTTTATAGTCCAATTCTCACATCCATACATGACTACTGGAAAAACCATAGCCTTGACTAGACGGATCTTTGTTGGCAAAGTAATGTCTCTGCTTTTGAATATGCTATCTAGATTGGTGATAACTTTCCTTCCAAGGAATAAGCATCTTTTAATTTCATGGCTGCAATCACCATCTGCAGTGATTTTGGAGCCCCAAAAAATAAAGTCTGACACTGTTTCCCCATCTATTTGCCATGAAATGATGGGACCAGATGCTATGATCTTCGTTTTCTGAATGGTGAGCTTTAAGCCAACTTTTTCACTCTCCTCTTTCACTTTCATCAAGAGGCTTTTTAGTTCCTCTTCACTTTCTGCCATAAGGGTGGTATAACCTGCATATCTGAGGTTATTGATATTACTCCCGGCAATCTTGAGTCCAGCTTGTGCTTCTTCCAGCCCAGCGTTTCTCATGATGTATTCTGCATAGAAGTTAAATAAGCAGGGTGACAATATACAGCCTTGATGTACTCCTTTTCCTATTTGGAACCAATCTGTTGTTCCATGTCCAGTTCTAACTGTTGCTTCCTGACCTGCATACAGGTTTCTCAAGAGGCAGGTCAAGTGGTCTGGGATTCCCATCTCTTTCAGAATTTTCCACAGTTTATTGTGATCCACACAGTCAAAGGCTTTGGCATAGGTAATAAAGCAGAAGTAGATGTTTTTCCGCAACTCTCTTGCTTTTTCAATTATCCAGCAGATGTTGACAATTTGATCTCTGTTTCCTCTGCCTTTTCTAAAACCAGCTTGAACATCTGGAAGTTCACCGTTCACGTATTGCTGAAGACTGGCTTGGAGAATTTTGAGCATTACTTTACTAGCATGTGAGATGACTGCAATTGTGCGGTAGTTTGAGCATTCTTTGGCATTGCCTTTCTTTGGGATTGGAATTAAAACGGACCTTTTCCAGTCCTGTGGCCACTGCTGAGTTTCCCAGATTTGCTGGCATATTGAGTGCAGCACTTTCACAGCATCATCTTTCAGGATTTGAAACAGCTCCACTGGAATTCCATCACCTCCACTAGCTTTGTTCCTAGTGATGCTTCCTAAGGGCCACTTGACTTCACATTCCAGGATGTCTGGCTCTCAGTGAGTGTGAGTGTTCACACCATCGTGATTATCTGGGTCATGAAGATCTTTTTTGTACAGTTCTGTGTATTCTTGCCACCTCTTCTTAATTATCTTCTGCTTCTGTTAGGTCCATACCATTTCTGTCCTTTATTGAGCCCATCTTTGCATGAAATGTTCCCTTGGTATCTCTAATTTTCTTGAAGAGATCTCTAGTCTTTCCCATTCTATTGTTTGCCTCTATTTCTTTGCATTGATCACTGAAAAATGTTTTCTTCTCTCCTTGCTATTCTCTGGAACTCTGCATTCAAATGGGTATATCTTTCCTTTTCCCCTTTGCTTTTTGCTTCTCTTCTTTTCACAGCTATTTGTAAGGCCTCCTCAGACAGCTGTTTTGCTTTTTTTGCAAAATAGAATATTACTCAGCTATTAAAAAGCATGCATTTGAATCAGTTCTAATGAAGTGGATGAAACTGGAGCCTATTATACAGAGTGAAGTCAGAAAGAAAAGCACCAGTACTGCATATTAATGCATATATATGGAATTTAGAAAGATGGTAACGACAACCCTATATGCAAGACAGCAAAAGAGACACAGATGTAAAGAGCAGACTTGTGGACTCTATGGGAAAAGGTGAGAGTGGGATGGTTTGAAAGAATAGCATTGAAACATGTATATTACCATATGTGAAACAGATCACCAGTCCAGGTTTGATGCATGAGACAGGGTGCTCAGGGCTGGTGCACTGGGATGACCCTGAGGGATAGGATGGGGAGGGAGGTGGGAGGAGGGTTCAGGATGGGGAACACATGTATGCCCATGGCTGATTCATGCCAGTGTATGGCAAAAACCACTACAATATTGCAAAGTAATTAGTCTCCAGTTAAAACAAATAAATAAAATTTTTTTAATGCTGAAAAAATTTTTTAAAGCAGCATGTATGGAGAGCATTGGCTTGGATGTCAGAATGTAAGAGAGATGACCGTGCCTTCCTTGGTGGGGCTTTGGTGGACATAGGAAAGCATAAAATGACATTAGGAAGTATTAATGCAGAGGGGCCGGTATTTACACCAAATCTCTTGAGGTCACTGCCCTGTCCTTAAATAAAAGCACACATGTCCAGGCTTCACTCTGCAGAGGGCAGCTCTGTCCACAACCAGCAAACACAGAATGCAGACTTTCAGTATATTTCCCGCTCATGGCACCACTGGAGAACTTCTGCTCCTCCCTTGCCCAAACTCATCTTCAGATTTCTTGATCACAGACTTTGCTGTTTATTCTCACATATCTGTCCTTTCCTAAGCCCTCAGATTTCTCACACCCAGCTCCCTTGGCACGGGACCACCTGGGCTGCCTTCAGTGAGACCCCTTCTGGTTAGAACCGCCAGCCTGAGGCCACCACAGCTTCAACCACAGCCCCTTCTCAGCTGAGCCGTGTGAGCCTGTGAACTCGGGGACACACCAGCACGGTGGGAAGGCTGGCAATGAGTGAGTCTGCTTTGTTCAGAGCTCAGGGCACATTTGCCTGAGTTTAGCCATTAAGCTCAGAACCAGAGGCAACAGCTCAGGCTAAAAAATAGAGAACAGACACTCCAAAAGCAAGGGAAGATGAGTGCAAACTCTGCAGTTCCTGACACAACGCTGTCAATTCCCAAAGGGGAGAGAAATCCCCGGCTGACTCAGACAACCTCCTTGATGCTCCCACGAGATCCTCCTTGGCGCCCTGAGACCTCACCCTCCCAGCTCTGTAACTAAGGCTTTGCTCACTGTTCCTTTCACCATGTTAAACACACCTCGAGAGCAGAAGCCGAGTCTAAGCGTCACCGCCCCCCATTCACCCGGCTGCCCCTGGGGGCTGGATGGGAAAAGCCTCCCTTCCGCAGAAAGCAGGGAACACTTCTGACTCGAGGCGTCCATGACCCCAGCATATGTGAATTCGGGGTGAGCCAAGGAAACGGGCCAAACCGCAAGGAGCTGAGAACTGGAGGAGCCCGAGCAGACAGACAGAGGAAGCGGCCAGGACAGCAGCACGCCAGGAGGATGGGACAGGGGCAAGGAGTGCAGGGGAGAAGAGAGACGCAGTCAGGGTCACAGCAGGACCCTAAAGGCCACGTGACATCACTGAGGCCCAGAGGACTTCAGGATGCGGGCTTGAACTCGCTCCATCCCAAGACGATGAGAACAAGTGGAAGTGGAATGCTAGGCAGGAGGGAAAGACTCAGGAAACCTGGAAAGAGAAAGCTGGGTCCAAGCAGGGTCCAAGTTTGGTCTTAGTCACAAGGTATAAGGCAAGAATCTAATGACTAAAGCAAACGAGAAGTCAGCACAGCAAGGCCTTACCTACATGACGAGACGACACCAAGAGAGGCAGAGATGTTTTTCAAATGGACGGATGCGTGGATGGAAGGAAATAAAAAGGGTTTACGATGCTAGAGCATCTAGAGACCAGGCCAGGACTCCTTAGATTCCTGCCTGCCAGGAATCAGGTTGGGTCCAAATTTTGGATCAAATGAGAGCAGAGTGGCCACTACTGTGGAGATTCTCCGTGTCACAGGTCAAGGGGTCAGCCACCAGCACCTGTGTTTCGGCAGAGATGAAAGAACAGTAGAGGAGGGGGAGAGCTTCACAGAGGAAAGCACTGATGGTGGCAGGCGTGTCCTGAGTCAAGGCTGCTGGGCTGAGGGAGCTACAGATGGAGAGACTAGAACCAGGGCGTCCTATGCGGTTAAGTTGGGCTTCCCAGGTGGCTCGCTGGGAAAGAATCCGCCTGCCAAGCAGGAGATGCAGGGTGTGATGCCTGGATTGGGAAGATCCCCTGGAGAAGGAAATGGCAACCCACTCAAGTATTCTTGCCTGGAGAATCCCACAGAAAAAGGAGCCTGGTGGGCTATAGAACATGGAGTTGCAAAGAGTTGGAGGCAACTGAGCAACTAAACAACACGGGGTTAGTTAGGGGTGTGTATTGTGGCTTTCTCTGGCTGGCCTTAGGTTGGAAGCAGGGACAAAATTAAGGAAGCTGTCAGTTATTATCCAAGTCCTGGCCACTCTGGACTGATTGGTGGGGAGGTTATTGTTGCGGTTTGGTTTCGGGCATTGCTCCCTGAGACCAGCCTAACATCCTACGAGTCTGCCCTGTAGCAGGCTTAAGTTCTGGGCGAGCAGCCGCAGGCTTGTGGATCAACACTGTTTCTACGTGTGGTCGGGCCATTGCCCACATGCATGTTCAGTGCCTCAATCGATGGACTCCTTTCCCAGACCCACATCAAGAGATAGACTTCTTGAGAACAGTTGGGGAATTGTCTCTGTTGCTAAAACTTAAATTAAAATGTGTCTACTATTTTTAATGCCTGGAGACTGAGTCAAATCCAACCTGGATTTGGAAACTCAAAACCAATCTGGGTGATATTTCAGGCAAGCGCAAAAAAGAGAAAAACAACTTCACCCGCCTCAACTACACAATAATCAATTTGGACGCCGCACCAAGTGGTGAATAAAAGAAGCCAGAAAGGCATTTCTCAACCTGTGCAGTGTCTTCTGAGCTCTGCCGGAGACACGGAAAAGTTAGTGAAGGTTAAAATGGAAGGGACTTCCCTGGTGGCATGGTGGTAAAGAATCTGCCTGCCAATGTGAGGGACACAGGTTCGATCCCTGGTCAGGGAAGATTCCACGTGCCGCGGGGCAACTAAACCCGTGTGCCACAACCGCTGAGCCTGTGCTCCACAGACAGAGCCACCGCAATGAGAAGCCCACTCCACCACAAGGAAGAGGAGCCCCCGCTCGTCGCAGCCAAAGAAAGCCCACACAAGGCAACAAACACCCAGCGCAGCCAACACATAAATAAAACATATAAAGGATGCAATTCTTCCTTCTTAGGCAGAAATTCTGACAAATCAGTGGTACATTTCACATATTAGATAATGTCACCAGTACAGATATAACCCAAGTACAGCCACATACCCAGGGGCTGAACTTGACCTAAAAAGTGTACACAAAATCTTTTTTTTTTAAACAACAGAGGAACAAGATTCTAGGATAAGTTTAATCTTTGTAATAATTTCCCTTTAAAAAACAAGACAGCTTATCTGTAAGAGAGCCTCCTAATAATCAATCTGACAATGTTACAGCCACATTTTCGCAGTATATGTTCATAAACTTTAATTACTGGAATTAAAAGACAGCCGCACATATGGTAAGACTATCTTAAAATGTAAAGTGACAGATGTCTATAAATATTAAAATTCTGTAATTATCAGTATAGTTCATTAATTATCTGTCTTCGGATCTTAAAAATAGGAATGATATTTATTCACAAACATTCAGCCATTTAAAGAATAAGGATTCATTTGAGGAAAACAAGGTGTGCCAAGCTGAGGCCTTTTTGGGTCAGTGTTTACTTTCAATCGTTGCGCAGTCAGAAGTGGTACGGTGACTTTTTACATGTCCTCGTAGTGGGAGTACTGCAGGCCAAAGCTTAATTTGGATTTAAATAGACTGAATTTCCTCCCTATTTTTTCTGAGAACTAATGAAAAACAGTGTAACTAGTTGGGTCATGGATACTGATGGGAAATAACTTAAGAGTATGGCCTGAGCTGCTTGATATCAACATTAGTATTAGAGTATATAAAGCAGTAGTGTTTGGCTTTCTTTCCGCTAGGGAACCTCACGGGATCTGAGCAGGGTTATCGATGGCTTCCTCTCAAGGCTGTCTAAGCCAGGACTTTTCAAAATGTGCTGTTCGTACTAAATGCCTTGGGGATCTGGCTCCAAGGTGGGGCTGGAGTGTGCATTTCTGCAGAGATGCTAGGCTCCCAGTTCCAGGACTTAGGAATAACAAGGTCTGGATCACCAGCCGCCAAAGATTTTAAGGCCTCTCATACCTGTCGACGCCTTTATACACTTTGGCAAGTAAAACACTTTACCAGCGTCTCTAAAGAGTGTGTGCCTTACAACGTCTGTCCTTTAGCTCTGATTCCTTTGTATTGCTTGCTCAGTCGTGTCTGAATCTTTGTGACCCCATGGACTGTAGCCCACCAGGCTCCTCTCTCCGTGGGATCTTCCAGGCAAGAATACTGGAGTGGGTGGGTTGCCATTCCCTTCTCCAGGGGATCTTCCCGACCCAGGGACCGAACCCAGGTCTCCTGCACTGCAGGCAGAGTCTTAATCTGTCCCTCAGGGCAAACTTCCCAGGGGAAATCTCTACGAACCCGGCAGGGGACATTTCTGCTTGTCATTGACCACAGTTATTCCAGCTGGCAAAGAAACACCACCACTCAAAATGGTCAGCCTAAGTGTGAATGTGGAAGGATATTATAATTCTGATGATTGAAATACAGGAGTCTTTCTATTATGAGATATTCTGAAGTAGCCCAATCAAAGATTTCTGCTTGCCTTTTCAAATTATTCATACGTACCCTTGCTTTGGGCTATGGGAGGAGATCTGTATGATTAGAGTCATTCCTTTGAACAGGGAAGCCACGTGGAGGTCCAAGCCGACCCTGTTGGCATCCCCCTGCGCCTGGAGGGCAGGGGCGGACAGGCATCATTCCTCGCTGGTTTCTGTTACGCAGTGCCGGAAGCTGGCTGAGAAGAAAGGGCAGTGGGCATCTGAGACTTGGAATTCCAAGACTGTCCCAAGTCGAGGTACTGAAGCCAGAAACCTGCATATTCCTGTCTCCTCCAGCTCATCCTAAATGTCCAGGGAGCCCCTAAGGGGTTTTCCATGCCAGACTCTGGGCTCCTCTTTCCTAACACAAACGTGCCTGACCTATGCTTGCATTTCTTAAATGGGTGACTGGAGAGTATCCAGTGTTACATGAAAGGAATAAATTTTTTAAAACTGAAGTCACTCAGTCATGTCCGACTCTTTGTGACCCCATGGACTGCAGCCCACCAGGCTCCTTCGTCCATGGGATTTTCCAGGCAATAGTCCTGGAGTGGCTTGCCATTTCCTTCTTCAGGGGATCTTCTCAACCCAGGGATCAAACCTGGGTCTCCCGCATTGTAGATGGACGCTTTACCGTCTGAGCCACCAGGGAAGTCTTGAATGGGTGAGTGGAGAGTATCCAGTGTTACCTGAAAGGAAAGAGGACTGCTTCGTTTGTCTGAGTCGTCTCTCCATCTTTTCACGTTCACATGTCTCCTGAGCTTCAGGGTCCGGGCAGACGCCACCTCCTCCACGGAGCCTTCCGGGATGCCCACAGCTCACTGAGCTCTGCCTCTACAGGACGAGGCTGTGGGTCTCAAGGCACTCGCCTCCGTCTGCCTGGTGTTATACCTGAGTACCGGGCCGCTCCCGAAACACTGCGAGCTCTGCAAGTTCATCTAGATGAACTTCTACCGCTTTTACTTACGAGTCCTTCTTTTTCTACTTCTTGTAAGTTTTCACCTCTTCTTGTCTGCTTCCCAGTTCTCCAAACTGTTTTTATTCCCTAACCATTTGCCGCGGGATGAATGTTTACGACCCTCGGAACTTCATCTGTTGGAACCAGACGCCCAGTGTAAGGGTATTAGGAGGTGGAGCTTGGAGAGAGGCAGAGCCCTGGAGACGGGGTCAGAGATGTTCTACAAGACACCCCAGAAAGTCCTTACCCTCTTCCACCGCATGCATCGTCGTTTCCGACTCGGCAACCCCATGGACTGTAGCCCGCCACGCTCCTCTGTCCATGGGCATTCTCCAGGCAAGAAGACAGGAGTGGATTACCATGCCCTCCTCCAGGGCATCTTCCCAACCCAGGGATCGAACCCAGGTCCCTCACATTGCAGGAGGGTTCTTTACCAGCTGAGCCACCAGGGAAGCCCAGGAATACTGGAATGGATTGCCATTCCCTTCTCCAGCGGATCTTCCCAGACCAGGGACGGGACCTGCGTCTCCTGCATTGGCAGGCAGATTCTTTACCACTGAGCCACCAGGGAATCCTTCCACCACCTGAGAACACAGTTAAAAGCCAGCTGCTCAAGAGCCAGGAAACAGGCCACCCGCCCCGCTCCCAGCAGACACTGAACCTGCCAGAGTCTTGATCGCGGACTTCCATCCTCCAGAACCATCAAATAGCTATTATCTATAAGCCACGCGGTCAGTGATAGTTTGTTAGAGCAAAGTGAGTGGACTAACCCAGTGTCTAAAGTGGTACCAACCACAGTCCTCTTTTCTTCAACCTTTTTTCTTAGTGATAGTTTGTTTTCTACCCTTTCATCAGTGTTTCAGTTTTATAAATTTTCTGTATCACCACTTCCTCTGTTATCTCAATTATTTTTCCATTTAACGCCTAGATGATCCAGAACCAAAACCAAACAAATAAACACATGACCAAGTTCCGAGGACGACACTGCGAATGCCTGAGGGCTCACTGCTCTGCAAATCGGCTTCCGATTTTAATTTTCCTGAATAAAAGTAAAAGTGGGTTAAGCAAGTTTTCTTCTATTCCTGTTTTAGTAAAAACAAAACGTTACCATGAACTCATGTTGAATTTTATCAAGTGCCATTTCTCTGTTTTCCAAAATGCTCTCGTTTTTTTTCTCTTTTAATCTGTTAGTGTGACAAATAACACGAACACGATTTTCCAATTTTAAACTGTCGTTGCACTCTGCAATTAACCCAATTTGTTCAGGAAGAATTCTTTTATTTATATATTGCCAAAGCTCAGTTTGCCAAATTTATTTAGGATTTTTGTAGACATTCGCAAATGGGTCTTTGTAACTTTCCTTTCACTGTATGAGTTTGTGAAGTGAGTTAGAAGCGTTGCCTCATAATCTATTTAAAAGAGTCCTTCTAGCATTCAGATAATCTTTGGGTATGCACTGAACATTTCTGGGGTTAGGTTTGGGGAGTGACTTTTAAGTACTGACAGAATTCTTCCATGATTTTTGATATTCAGCTTTTCTCTTCCTCTTCCAGTCCCTTGAGAAGTTAGGTTTATTTGGGAAAACTGTCCATTTTACCTATTTTCCCAGCCCTGGTTCTGTGTTGTGAACAGCACTCCCTCTTGGTCTTCAAAACTCTCTGCTCCATCTCTGGCAACGTGTCTCAGTGCATTTTTGTACGTGCTTTATCTCTCTCTTTTTGCTCCATCTTGCTTGCAGGTCTTACCATTTTATTAGTTTCTGCAGTGAATCAGCTTTGGGTTTTATAATCTCCTCCATTGTTTCTTTGTTTTCTATTTTACCAATTTACGCTTTCTATGAATTTCATCGCATTTACTACAGCAGGGTTCATTCAGCTGCGTGTATAACTCAGCTATGGTATTTAAGACTATAAATGCCCCAGTCGTTACCACTTTTGATGCACCCTGCGTGTTTCTGTGTATTTTATTTTCATGATCATTCAGTTACAGGCTTATTTTCTAAGTGGAGAAGCAGTTTGGGGTAGTGATTTTAAAAAAAAAAGATGGTTCTGCCTCTTGGACAAGTTATTGAATCACTCTGTGCCTGAATTTCATTACCTGTAAGCTAATAGAATATCTGTAATATCAGACAGAGGATGAGATGGCTGGATGGCATCACTGACTCGATGGATGTGAGTCTGAGTGAACTCCGGGAGTTGGTGATGGACAGGGAGGCCTGGAGTGCTGCGATTCATGGGGTCGCAAAAAGTCAGACACGACTGAGCGACTGAACTGAACTGAACTGAATACCACTATCTGAAGATGATACTTCTTGCATCATAGGGTTGTTATGAGCGTTAAACTGGCTGATACGTGTAAGATGCATTAACCTGTGCCTGGTATTTAGTCACTGTTCAAGTAACATTGGCAATCACTATTACATGATAACTATTGTCTATGCTTTAGACATTTTTTCTTCATTTACAAAAACATGAAACTTTGCTATTTGTTATTAATTTCAAGTTAATAGCAGTGAGGTAAGAAAAGGTGGCCACGGTGATAACAATGCTTCGGCACTTGTTGGTATTTCCTTTGTGACCCTGACTATGTTGCACATATGCCTAAGTATTGCGGCCCTTCTCTATGGGGCATAAGTTGTTTTATATTTATATATATATATGTAGCCATTAGGGCACACTTGGTGTATTATTAAAATCTTGGATTTTACTTTTACCTTTAAACTTTAAACTTTAACCTTTACTTTAA
This sequence comes from Ovis canadensis, assembly GCF_042477335.2. NCBI lineage: Eukaryota > Metazoa > Chordata > Mammalia > Artiodactyla > Bovidae > Ovis > Ovis canadensis. The sequence goes on from NC_091270.1 coordinate 29,467,859, forward strand.
ACTTTCACCTGCCTGATCCATCAGCGACAGACAGTGATCTGGTTAAAAACCGCTCTTTACGTTGGTACTTTTGTTTACTTCTTGTTCTCTTCTGTCAATATCTGCATTTCACATTTAAGACTTTACCATTAGGTACATACTATTTCAGAATTATATTTTTAGGTGAATTTGTTCATTATTTAACCCTTTTAATCATCCCCAGCAGTGCTTTTTGCTTCCAGCTCTGTGATGCCCCATATTGTCATGACTAGCAAAATCTGCTGCTTTTTGGTTCTGGATAGTATACCTTTGGTTTCACTTGTTTGATTCTTTACTTAACCTTTCTAAGTCATTATGTGTTAAGTACGTCTCTTGTATACAGAATATAGCACAAACTTTTATCCATTTATGTTTGCCAGGACCACTGATACACTGGATTTATTTCTACTGCCCTATTTTCATGCTACTTTCCATACTTCTCTTTGCCTCTTATTTCTCCTTGCCTATCCCCTAGTGAATTAATAATTGTCATCATCACTTCTCTCTTATTTTCAACTCATTTCTAAGTGATATGTTCTACTTCTCTTCTTTTAGGAGTTACTCTTAATACTCATGATGAATATTTGACTTAAAGCCAAATTTAGTCAGTTTCCTTACTCTCTTTTCAACTGACACTAGGGTTTCAAAATGCATTTTTAAACACCTATTACCTTACATATTATATTTTCCAGCAGCTACAACCCTATTCACATAGTCTCGAGTCAGTCACTATTGTTGTTGCTCTTAGTTTACATTCAGCTCAGCTCAGTTCAGTCGCTCAGTCGTGTCTGACTCTTGGCGACCCCATGGACTGCAGCACGCCAGGCTTCCCTGTCCATCACCAACTCCCAGAGTTTACTCAAACTCATGTCCATTGAGTTGGTGATGCCATCCAGCCATCTCATCCTCTGTCGTCCCCTTCTCCTCCTGCCTTCAATCTTTCCCAACTCAGGGTCTCTTCCAATGAGTCAGCTCTTCACATCAGGTGGCCAAAGTATTGGAGTTTCAGCTTCAACATCAGTCCTTCCAATGAACACCCAGGACTGGTCTCCTTTAGGATGGACTGGTTGAATCTCCTTGCAGTCCAAAGGACTTTTCAAGAGTCTTCTCCAACACCACAGTTCAAAAGCATCAATTCTTCAGTGCTCAGCTTTCTTCACAGTCCAACTCTCACATCCATACATGACTACTGGAAAAACCATATCCTTGACTAGACAAACCTTTGTTGACAAAGTAATGTCTCTGCTTTTTAATATGCTGTTTAGGTTGGTCATAACTTTCCTTTCAAGGAGTAAGTGTCTTTTAATTTCATGGCTGCAGTCACCATCTGTAGTGATTTTGGAGCCCCCTAAAATAAAGCCTCTCACTGTTACCACTGTTTCCCCATCTATTTGCCATGAAGTGATGGGACCAGATGCCATGATCTTAGTTTTCTGAATGTTGAGCTTTAAAAAAGCCAACTTTTTCACTCTCTGCTTTCACTTTCATCAAGAGGCTTTTTAGTTCTTCTTCACTTTCTGCCATAAGGGTGGTGTCATCTGCACATCTGAGGTTAGATATTTCTCCTTGCAATCTTGATTCCAGCTTGCGCTTCATCCAGTCCAGTATTTCTCATGATGTACTCTGCATATAAGTTAAATAAGCAGAGTGACAATACACAGCCTTGACTGTATATTATATGTATTAGATTACATAGCTAGTGCTTTTTAAATTTTAGCCACAATGTATATATCTGTTTGCTTTCTATTTATTCTCATAATTTGGTCTTTTGAATGTGGTTTTCTTCTTCCTCCTCTGTCGATGGGATTCACCAGGCAATAATATTGGAGTGGGTTGCCATGCCCTCCTCCAGGGGATCTCCCAGTCCAGCGATCGAACCTGTGTCTCTTACTTCTAACCTACATTGGCAGGGGGTTTCCCACTGTCAGGTCCAGTTACCCCTAAACCAAGAAATGACCACAAACTGGCACCCTTGGCCTGGAACCAAGGGCTTTTCCTAAACCACTCACGGCTACCAGAGCGCAGTGGCTGCTGCCACAGCCATTCATTCCCTCGCTCAACAGGGAGCTGGAAGGAGCGTGTTCATGGCCAGCACACAAACGCCCCAGACACGGGGATTCTCAGGCATGTGCTATCAAACAACTGCTTTCAAGCATTAAGAAGTAAAAAACTAGCTTGAACGTATCTCCAGGTAACCAGAAACTATAAACATTACATTAACAAGCAAACAGAACTTCTAAAATTGAAAAATTCTATAACTGAAATGAATTACTCAAAAAAAGCTTGCAAGCAGGTTAGACAGAACTAAAAAGAACATTACTGAACTGAATGATGATGCTGGTTAGAAGAAATTGCCTAGAATGCAGCACAGACGACAAGAAATACAGAAAAGAGGATAAAGTCAGAGAAGGAAGAATTAGGAGGGCCTTATATACATTTATTGAGAGTCTGGAGAGGATAAAAATAAGTAAATAAAAAACCAAATTTAAAAGAGACAAATCCACAGATTTAAGAAGCTCATCAAAGCCAAAGCAGGAAAAAAGAAAATCCAGCTTTAGGCACATCAAAGAAAATGAAAACGAAACAAATTTCTGAAAAGCCCTAAAAGAATATCAATTATTTTAAAATTCGAAGAGAAAGATCTTAAAAGCAGCCAGAGAGGAAAACAACAAATTACCTTGGAAAGAGTTATAGTCGGGCTTCCCCAACAGCTCAGCAGGTAAAGAATCCACCTACAACGCGGGAGACACAGAAGACATGGATTCGATACTTGGGTTGGGAAGACCCCCTGGAGAAGGAAATGGCAACCCACTCCAGTATTCTTGCCTGCGGAACCCCATGGACAGAGGAGCCTGGAGGGATACAGTTCATGGGGTCACAAAAGAGTTGGACATGAGTGAGCGACAGCAGCAGAGAGAATTACACTTCGTTAATTCCGAAGTCTTTAACAGCAACAAAGGAAGCTCAAAGGATGAGATTCTTCCAGGGGTTGCATGCTCAGTCACTAAGTCGAATCCAGCTCTTTGTACGCCATGCACTATAGCCTGCCAGGCTCCTCTGTCCATGGGATTCTCCAGGCAAGCATACTGGAGTGGGTTGCCGCTGAAAGCGAAAGTGAAGTCACTCAGTCATGTCTGACTCTTTGCAACCCCATGGAACTGTAGCCTACCATCCATGGGATTTTCCAGGCAAGAGTACTGGAGTGGGTTGCCATTTTCTTCTCCAGGAGATCTTCCTGACCCAGGGATTGAACCCGGGTCTCCCGCATTGTAGGCAGATGCTTTACCGTCTGAGCCACCAGGGAAGTCCAACCAGGGTTGCCATTAAGAGACCATAATTGTCAGCCTAGAACTATTTCAGGAAGGAGGGCAAATGAAGACATTTTCAGACAAACAAAACAGAATTTGCCACCAGCAGAAACTCACTACAGGAAATTCTGAAGGATATACTTTTGAAAGGAAAATAACCCTATATGAAAGGCCAGAGATGAGAAGGGAATGAATAACAAAGGAAACCATAAATGTTTGGCTAAATCTCTAACACTGACTGTATAAACCAATAATAATGACGTCTTTGGGGATTCAAACAACGATAACAACGTCACTGGCATAATCTCTATGAAGGGAAATTTGGCAATATCTATCAAAATTACAAATGTATGTATCCTTTGATTTAGCAACCCCACCATGAATTCTACAAATTTATTTGAAAGTTACACAGTTCTCAAGATTAGTCATCCCAAATGTTTTGATTGCACATAAGAATATTTCAGAAAATATGTGTACACTTTGTGGAACTAAGAGAATTCTGAAATTGTGCGATTCTTTCCAAATTCTTTGATTCTGACTGGTTCTGTGTTTATACCCACTGGATTTAGAGCAACTTCCACTTCTAAATGCTTTATAATTGAATCACAATTTAAATGCATTCAGAAGATCGTGTTATTTAGAGGTTCCATGGTAGTTGATCTACGAAGTAGTAAATCTTTTTAATATTATAAACGAACTAGCCCCTAATTTATGATTCTTAACTGAAGAAAATTTTCCTGTTGACGTGGACTACATTTCAAAAGCTTTTAGCTTCTTTTTTCGGCTGGAATGAATTTTCCCTAAAAGCAGTTTAATCAATGGTGATTATGCTCACAAACAATCTCAAATAAGCTTATATAACCCACAATGAGCTGAAAGTAGTAAAAGGCAACACTTACTACGGCTAGAAATAGAAAATGGATGAGAAGAATTAGAATTTTTTTTTTTCAATGTTAGTGCCTCAGGAAAAATAAGTAAAAAATAGTGTAGACACAACCAGATGAGAAGACAGAGTCCTTTGTGAAACTCTGGGCCCTCTCAAAGGCTTTAGGAGTTTGTGGGGAAATTATAAAATGTATGACTTCCCTTTTCCTTGGAACAATGTCTAACAGCGTAACATCTTCGCTTTGAGTTATTGTTATCGTCACTGATGGTGCCCAAATGGAAGCTAAGAAAGAAGGAGAGAAGGGCTAACCATTTCTAAAGGAGCCAAGCAAGAACTGAGAGACGGAACCGGGACCGAGACGGGGAAACAGAATGAGTCTGTTCCCCAGAAAGCAATTGCCTGAGATTAAATGAATTGAATTGCAAATGGTAAAAAGAAAGAAAAGTGGACAGGAGATAGGTATGTCCCCTAGGGATTAGCACAGTCCCCGGCCCTCATGTGAGTTCAATAAATATTTACCGAACAGGGCAGACCTGGAACTGAACAGGATGGAGGGTGCCTGGAGATGAGAGTCTGGGGGTCACTGTCGATTACCCCTATTGACCACCAGGTGGCAGCATCACCTCATGACCTCTCTGGTGTCCCAGGTAAAACCTGGCAGGCAGGAAGAGGAGGCGTCAGTGTACAAACACTGGATTCTTGTGCCTGAATGTCCCCAGCTAAGGGTTCAGAAGTGAGTAAGAACCTGTATGAATGCTCTCAAATCAGGTGAAGTGTGCTGGAGTAATCCTATTGGTGAAATTTGGGTCCCAAACGCCCTATAAATTTTAACCTAAAGTCATTTTGTTCAAAAATTTGCCCCCCTGAACTACATTTATACATTTCTAACCGTTAATATCAAGCTTCAAACAGGTGGAATGGGTGCCTGAGCAGCAGTTTTGGTGATCCATATTCAGGAAGTACTGCTGAAAGATGCTACTTTTTAGTGGCAGCTGTGAACTGACCTATTTCCCAAAATACAATTATTCCAAGCTCCATTATTTCAGGCTGATTCATATATGAATATTCCTCTGGGTATTACTAAAATAAAAATCAAGTGAAACAGATTAAAAACTATATTTAATGGTCCCTAAAGAAACACTTCAAGAAAAAAAAACCACACACACACACACATCTGCCCATGCTAGAGAATACCAAAGTAGTTTAAAAGTTTCAAGCAAGTAAAGTAGAAAGAAAAACAAAACGTCCTTAGAGTATGTTAATGAAGATTTGGATAAATCCTGAAAAGAAGACAGAAAACATAACTGGAGAGATGTCTTCTCTCCCCGCCCCCCCGCCCTTTTTTTGACTACACCACATGGTATGTGGGATCTTAGTCCCCCGTTGGGGATTGAACCTGCACCCCGTGCATTAGAAGGGGGAAGTCTTAATCACTGGACTGCCAGGAAAGTCCCCCACTCTATCTCTCTTTTTTCCCCATTTACCTAAGCAATGACTGCTGAGTTTTCCAAATTTGCTGGCATATTGAGTGCAGCGCTTTCACAGCATCATCTTTTAGGATTTGAAATAGCCCAACTGGAATTCCATCACCTCCATTAGCTTTGTTCGTAGTGATGCTTTCTAAGGCCCACTTGACTTGGCATTCCAGGATGTCTGGCTCTAGGTGAGTGATCACACTATCATGGTTATCTCGGTCATTAAGACCTTATTTGTATAGTTCTTCTGTGTATTCTTGCCACCTCTTCTTAATATCTTCTGCTTCTGTTAGGTCCATACCATTTCTGTCCTTTATTGAGCCCATCTTTGCATGAAATGTTCCCTTGGTATCTCTAATTTTCTTGAAGAGATCTCTAGTCTTTCCCATCCTATTGCTTTTCTCTATTTCTTTGCATTGATCATTTAGGAAAACTTTCTTATCTCTCCTTGCTATTCTTTGGAACTCTGCATTCAAATGGGTATATCTTTCCTTTTCTCCTTTGCCTTTTGCTTCTCTTCTCTTCTCAGCTATTTGTAAGGCCTCCTCAGACAACCGTTTTGCCTTTTTGCACTTCTTTTTCTTGAGGATGGTTTGATCACTGCCTTCTGTACAATGTTACTGTCACGCGAGTGTATGTTCCTCGGTTCTTTGTCTCGTCACAACAAAGATTTGGAGCGACGGACATTAAAGCCCTCGGCGCATCACAGCTCTCGGGTCTTGGACAAACTGTGTTATAGCTCTTAGGCAAATCAGTGTTACAGCTCTATTTTATTTAGAAGATAGCAGGAGAATACATCCTTGAAGCATGAGGGCATGCCAACCCAAAGACTTGAAGAGAAGAGAGTGGAGGAGCGCGTGGGAGAGAGAGAGAGAGAGAGAGAGAAAGAGAGAGAGAAAGTGCACGCACACAGGAGAGAGAGAGAGAGAGCAAGGCTTTGGCCCCTCCTTTTGCATGTCCTCCCCCCCACCCCGGGCCTGCCCTGTGCAAACTGGGCTTAGCCGGGAGTGCTGTTTGTTCTACCTGAAGTCTTCTCTCTGGTCCTCAGACCTTCTTTTGTTCTATTTTCGCGGGTTTTCCCCTTCCTTGTCTTTTAGCCACCGCCATTTTGGACTCCTTTTCCCTATTCTACCTACCCAACATTATGAACCTCCATCCATAGTTCTTCAGGCACTCTGTCTATCAGATCTAATCCCCTGAATCCCCTTCCACTATATAATTGTAAGGGATTTGATTTAAGTCATACCTGAATGGTCTGGTGGTTTTCCCTACTTTCTTCAATTTAAGTTTGAATTTGGCAATAAGGAGTTCATGATCTGAGCCACAGTCAGCTCCTGCTCTTGTTTTTGGCTGACTGTATAGAGCTTCTCCATCTTTGGCTGCAAAGAATATAATTAATCTGACTTTGGTATTGACCATTTGGTGATGTCCATGTGTAGAGTCACCTCTTGTGTTGTTGGAAGAGGGTGTTTGCTATGACCAGTGTGTTCTCTTGGTAAAACTCTGGTAGACTTTGCCCTGCTTCATTCTGTACTCCAAGGCCAAATTGGAGGCCTATTACTCCAGGTATCTCTTGACTTCCTATTTTTGCATTCCAGTCCCATATGATGAAAAGGACATCTTTTTTTTTTTTTTTGGTGTTAGTTCTAGAAGGTCTCGTCTTCATAGAACCATTCAACTTAAGCTTCTTCAGCATTAGTGGTCGGGGCATAGAGTTGGATTACCGTGATACTGAATGGTTTGCCTTGGAAATGAACAACAATCATTTTGTCACTTTTGAGATTGCACCCAAATACTGCATTTTGGACTCTTTTTCGTTGACTATAAGGGCTACTCCATTTCTTCTAAGGGATTCTTGTCCACAGTAGTAGACATAATGGTCATCTGAATTAAACTTGCCTGTTCCGGTCCATTTTAGTTCACTGATTCTTAAAATGTGGATGTTCACTCTTGCCATCTCCTGTTTGTCCACTTCTAATTTACTTTAATTCGTGGACCTAACATTTCAGGTTCCTATGCAATACTGTTCTTTACTTCCATCACTAGTCACATTCACAACTGGCTGTTGTGTTCACATTGGCTCAGCCTCTTCATGGGCTTCCCTTGTAGCTCAGTTGGTAAAAAATCTGCCTGCAATGCAGGAGAACTTGGTCTGATTCCTGGGTCAGGAAGATTCCCTGGAGAAGGAAATGGCAACCCACTCCAGTATTCTTACCTGGAGAATCCCATGGACAGAGGAGCCTGGCGGGCTACAGTCCATGGTGCCAGAGGAGTTGGACACGAATTAGCACGAACTAAACCACCACCACCACCAGCCTCTTCATTCTCTCTGGAGCCATTTCTCCACTCTTCTCCAGCAGCACATTGGGCACCTACCAATCAGGGGAGTTCATCTCTCAGTGTTGCATCTTTTTGTCTTTTCATACTGTCCATGGGGTTGTCAAGGCAAGAATGCAGAAGTGGTTTGCCATTCCCTTCTCCAGTGGACCACGTTTTGTCAGAACTCTCCACCATGACCCACCCGTCTTGGCCCTACGTGGCATGGCCCACAGATTCACAGAGTTAGACAAGACTGGGATCCATGTGATCAGTTTGGTTAGTTTTCTGTGACTGTGGTTTTCATTCTGTCTGCCCTCTGATGGATAAGGATAAGAGGCTTGTGGGAAGCTTCCTGATGGGAGAATCTGGGTCTTGCTCTGGTGGGTGGGGCCATGCTCAGTAAATCTTTAATCCAATTTTCTGTTGATGGGTGGGGCTGTGTTCCCTGAGGAACCTGGTAGCCTTTGCCCTGCTTCATTTTGTACCCCAAGGCCAAATCTGCCTGTTACTCCAGGTATCTCTTGACTTCCTACGTTTGCATTCCTGTCCTCCTTGATGAAAAAGACATCTTTTCATCACCTGAGGCCTATGGTAGGGGCAATGGCGACTACCTTCAAAAGGACTTATGCCAGCGGATCCCAGGATTGTTGTATTCAGCACTCCTGACCCCAAGGCAGGCCAAGGCTGACCCACGCCTCCATCAGAGACTCCTGGACACTCACGGGCATGTCCTGCTCAGTCTCTTGTGGGGTCCCTGCTCCTTTCTCCTGCGTCCCGGTGCACACAAGGTTTTGTTTGTGCCCTCCAAGGGTCTGTTTCCCCAATCCTGTGGAAGTTCTGTAATCAAATCCCACTGGCCTCAAATTCAAATTCCCTGGGGGTTCTCAGACCCTCTGCTGGATCGCCAGGTTGGGAAATCTGTTGTGGGCCCTAGAACTTTCCCAACAGTGTGAGAACTTCTGTATAATTCTTCTCCAGTCTCTGGGTCATCTGCTCAGTGGCTTTATGGTGGAAATAATGGCGACCTCCTCCAAGAGGTTTTATGCCACACATCGCGCCACTGGGGTCTGCTGCAGCCAGAGCTCCTGTCCCTGCGGCAAGCCACTGCTGCCCCACGCCTCCGCAGGAGATACTCAGATGCTCAAAGGCAGGTCTGGCTTAGTCTCTTGTGGGGTCCCTGGGTCCTGATGCACACAAGTTTTTGTTTGAGCCCTCCGAGCACTTCCAGTGGGTATGGAATTTGCTTCTGAACATGATTTCGTCCTCCTACGGTCTTGTTGGAGCTTCTCCTTTGCCCTTGGACACAGTCCTTCCACAGGACTGGAAAAGGTCAGTTTTCATTCCAATCCCCAAAAAAAGGCAATGCCAAAGAAGGCTCAAACTATCGCACAATTCCACTCATCTCACACACTAGCAAAGTAATGCTCAAAATTCTCCAAGCTAGGCTTCAAAGTACAAGAACCAAGAACTTCTAGATGGTCAAGCTGGATTTAGAAAAGGCAGGGTAATCAGAGATCAAATGGCCACCATCTGTTGGATCACAGAAAAAGCAAGAGAATTCCAGAAACATCTACTTCTGCTTCTTCGACTACGCTAAAGCCTTTGACTGTGTGGATCACAATAAACTGTGGAAAATTCTTCAAGAAATGGGAATACCAGACCACCTTACCTGCCTCTTGAGAAACTTGTATGCAGGTCAAGAAGCAACAGTTAGAACCAGACAGACTGGTTCAAAATTGGGCAAGGAGTACATCACAGCTATATATTGTCACTTTGCTTTTTAATTTAGATGCAGAGTACATCATGTGAAATGCCAGGCTGGATGAAGCTCAAGCTGGAATCAAGATTGCAGAGAGAAATATCAACAACCTCAGATATACAGATAATACCACTTTTATGCCAGAAAGTGAAGAGGAACTAAAGAGCCTCTTAATGAGAGTAAAAGAGGAGAGTGAAAATGCTGGCTTAAAACTCAATGTTCAAAAAACTAAGATCATGCCATCACTTCATGGCAAATAGATGGGGAAACAATAGAAACAGTGACATATCTGGGCTCCAAAATCACTGCAGATGGTGACTGCAACCATGAAATTAAAAGACACTGGCTCCTTGGAAGAAAAGCTATGACCAACCTAGACAGCATATTAACAAGCAGATACATTACTTTGCCAAAAAAGGTCTGTAGAATCAAAGCTATGGTTTTCCCAATAGTCATATACAGATGTGAGAGTTGGACTATAAAGAAAGCTGAGCGCCACAGAATTTATGCCTTTGAACTGTGGTTTTGGAGAAGACTCTTGAGAGTCTCTTGGACTGCAAGAAGATCAAACCAGTCAAACCTAAAGGAAATCAGTCTTGAATATTCATTGGAAGGACTGAGCTGAAGCTGAAGCTCCAATACTTTGGCCACTTGATGCAAAAAGCTGCATATCAGAAAAGACCCTGATGCTGGGAAAGATCAAGGGCAGGAGGAGAAGGAGATGACAGAGGGTTAGATGGTTGAATGGCATCACTGACCCGATGGACATGAGTTTGAGCAAACTCTGGGAGATGGGGAAGGACAGAGAACGCTGGCGTGCTGCAGTCCATGGGGTCGCAGAGTCGGACACGTCTGAGCAACTGAACTGAAGTGCTGACAATGGGATCACTTTCCATGAATCCGCCTTCCTCTGTGTGGACACAGAAGATTCAGTTCCTCATCTCCTTCTGCATTCCCTGGCTGACGAGCCATCCTTCGGCAAAGTTCTGTTGATTTCCTGGGGAAGAGCTGCAAAGTTTCGGCCCTCACAGAGATCTCCATTCCCCCACCAAGTCTCACTCCTTTATCTGCTGAAGACCTTCCCTTGGGAGTCTGTGGATCTTGAACTGCCCCAAGAACGAGATTGAAGTGAGGTTCCATTTCCTTTTCTTTACTATGCAGGATTTCACATACGAATTCACGTAACATTTGTGGAAGAGTTCATAGGAATATTTATGCAAGGCTCCCCAGGAAAGCATTTGACTGCAATGGACTTGAGTCAAGGATTCTTGACACTTTCCAAGGAGTGCCTCTGATCCTTGACCATTTGCAACAGTGATGCAGGGCCATGGCATCCTTGGTATCCACGGTATCCATGGTATCCTGGAAGTTTTTTCAATAGGCCTAGGATGAATGAGGGATGCCTGCACCCAAATAATTCTCCTCAGTTCTGCACGTTAATGTGGATAAGATAGGATGAGATCAAAACCACAGTGAGATCTCTAACCTTGTGCTTGTTAGAACTGTCATCATCAAGAAGCCAAGAGATAGCAGAAGCTGGTGAGAATGAAGAGAAATGGTAACCCTGACGCCCTGTTGGAAAGACTGGAAAATGGTACAGTCAGTATGGAAAACAGTACAGAGGCTCTTCAAAACGTGAAAAATAGAAGCACCATATAATTCAGCAAGTCCACATCTCAGGATGTATCTGAAAAAATGAACACATTATGTCGAAGTGCTATCTGTACCCCGTGTTCATTGCAGCACTATTTGTAAGTGTCCAGTGACAGATAACAGATAAAGAAGTTGCGGTATATATGCATATGTGTGAGTGTGTGTGTGTGCTTTCAAATACACATGTTGTTGCTAGTCATGTCTGACTCTTTGCGACCCCAGACTACAGAATGCCAGGCTCCTCTGTCCTCCACTATTTCCTGTCTGTGCATGCATGCTTAGTTGCATCAGTCGTGTCCGACTCTGTGCGGCCCCAGGGACCATGGCCCGCCAGGCTCCTCTGTCCATGGGACTCTCCAGGCAAAACCACTGAAGTGGGTTGCCATTTCCTTCTCCAACTGTCTCCTGGAATTTGCTCAAATTCATGTCCACTGAGTTGGTGATGCTATCCAACTATCTCCTATATATATATACACACATATGCATACGTACATACATACATATATACAAAGGGGGGTTTCCCAGGTGACGCTAGTGGTAAAGAACCTGCCTGCCAATGCAAGAGACGCAGGTTCGATTCCTGGGTGGGGAAGATCCCCTAGAGAATGAAATGGCTACCCACTCCAGTATCACGCCTGGAGAATCCCATGGACAGAGGAGCCAGGTAGGTTATACAGTCCAGAGGGTCCCAAAGAGTCAGACATGACTGAGTGACTGAGCACACACACAGAAAAAAACCGGGAGAAAGGAATACACACACATCTCCACGTTTATGCACGTCTGTCATCTCCACCTTCACTGAAAGAGAAAGAACTAAACCGGGAAGAAACAGCAGATTCAGAAACAGCAGTCAGACTCTCTAGTCGTCTTTCCATACAGCAGGAGGGAGAGACAAAGAGTGTCACTCCTCCTTGTGAGTGACAGTTTGTTTTTTTTTTTTAACAGATCTTTTTTCTGGCTGTGGCACACAGCATGCAGGATCTTAGTTCCCCCACCAGGAGTCGAACCTATGCCCCCTGCAATGGACACGCTGAGTCCTAACCAGTGGACCACCAGGGAAATGCCCTCTTTACAGTTCCACAGCAGGTCTTTATAGCTTCACCTGTACGGTCCTGCTCCCCCACCCCCTCCTGGATACTGTCAGAGACTTACAGGCAGGGGAGTGTCTGATTCTTACTGACGCCAGAGTAGCAAAGGCATTCACACCCCAGGAATGCTTGAACAGAGCCAAGAACAGGGCTTAATCAAATAGGTGGAAGATTGCTTCACCCGTTTGTAAGGAGAGTCTCCCAGCTTGCACCTTGGACTTTTCAAAAGAGGCCAAGAGTGCTCTCTGCTAAAAAGAAAAACCCCCTTTCTCAACACATCTTTTGCTGTCACTTGTCAACACACTATTTTTTTTTTCTTTTTGCACTGAGAAACCAGAGCAAAACGTAGGAGTGAAATTTGTAGCTATTTAACTCAAAAACCAAAGACCAGCCAGATGGTTTAGAAGCCAACAGTGGTTGGATGACCGTGACTTTTAGCTGTGTGTTTGCAAACACAAATGTATGTTACATCGTGTATTTTCACATAGAAAGTCACTGTAGCACATACAACCTTTCTACGTTCAATGCTAATCAATACCCGCCCTGTGATACATTTTTCTGCCTTCACAGAGTTAAACAGAAATCCACCAAGGGATTTAGCTAGTAGGTGGCTCCAGTGAATATATTTAAGTCAAGAAGTTCTCAATATGAGATTTCTCTGGGCACGGAGCCCAAATTAGTCTTATGGAGCTCAATCTCTCATATTTATTTTCAAGTAAATTCTTTATAAATTATCATTCTATTATCCATGATATAAACTTTGAGGGGTCAATATATAAGAGAGAAAAAAGCAGAAGGCTGTGCAACTTACAACCACAATGGCAGAAAAATGGAGTTTTCATGCCAGTTAGAATATAAGAGCCAGAAGAGCAGGCGGATTTTCTGGGCTTTATGGCAGCTCAGAGTCCATCTGTTTCATCTGCTATTTGGCTGTCTGAACGGTTGGACTTTATTTCCTCTACATCATCCTGAACTTTTAAGAACAAACAAAAACTTTTAGCCAAGGATTGGGCACAGATGTGTTGCATTACATATTTAAATAGGCTTTATGTGCACCTCCTCTATAAATCTTGGATAATTTATTGTATTGGGGCTCCAGAATTCTATTTCTCTGAGTCTTCAACCTGCCAGTTCAGTGTCTAGCATAAAACAGCTATTCAAGACAAATATTGTTTATTAACACACAGACACGAAATCTGGAAAGATGGTACTGATGAACCTGTCTGTGAGGCATCAGTGGAGACGCAGACATAGAGAACAGACTGTGGAGAAGGGGTTGGGGCGGGAAGAAGAGGGTGAGACGAATTGAGAGCGTTGAAACATACACACTATCGTATGTAAAATTAGAGAGTCGGGAAATTTGCTGTATGACACAGTGAGCTCAAACCTGCAGCTCTGTGACAACCTAAAGGGGTGGGAGGCAGGAAGGAGGTTCAAGAGGGAGGGGACATATGTATACCTATGGCTGATTCATGCTGATGTATGGCAGAAACCAACACAGTATTGTAAAGCAATTATCCTCTAAATAAAAACAAATAAATTTTTTCAATAATAAAAAGAATACTGGATATTTGAAAGTCCCAATCAGGCCACATAAACTGCAAAAGCAAGCAAAATTATTTAGAAATAGTTCTTATTTAAAGATTTTGGCTAGTGTTTTTTAAAGTTCTAATTATTCTTGTTTGTACTAAAAACATTACTTCAAGGGGTTTGATTGTATCATACAGTAAACTTTTGTTACATACAAAATATACAATATTTTTAAATTGTCCATATGATATGTATTTTATGGCAGTCCTAGAGTACTAGCCCATGCTGCATGAACTGTGTTAAATTCCTATCAAGGTAGAATCATAGATCTGGAAGAAATCCCAAGTTAGCAAACGGTTCAGCCTGCTCCCATGCAGATGCACCAACCAATCTCCTGTAAGAGGCGACGGTGGTCTCTGCACATTTAGAAATCTCTCCATAAGGCACCCTCTGAAGGGCAGAGGAAGGGAGACTCCAATAGGGCAGCCGATGGCCCACTGTTGGCTTCAAGGCTGAGTAGGTTGGACACACTTGTCCCCAGCACAGTCTCATTGGAGGAAGCCTGTGCTTGCTCCTTTTGTGGGAGAGTTTTTGCCTCATCCTAAACAGCCTGGGGTCACTGCCTGGAACCTAAGTTTACTGAATGGGGGAAACCAGGTTTGGCCCAGTGGACCAAGTTGTCCAAAAATAAGGTGGCAACTGGGGAATCAGGGCAGCTGCCAGACTAGACTTTGAGTCCTCTTACAGTCTGGGTTAGAAGGCCATGGTGGCAGACACGGCATCAGGCAGAGACAGCAGCAGGGCATGGACCACAGCAGTGGGCACACCTCCCGGACAGAGCTGCTGTTGGTGAGCCCAGTTAGCAAGCCGAGTGCACCTAGAGGCCTGTCTACAGAATACAGACGCCCTCTCGCTGTGCCAACTGTGTTAAAACCTGTGGGATTCTAACTTACGCAGATGACTAAGTGAACATGCAGAGGTTAACGCCGTTGAAAGAAGAATTTCTTACATTTTCCGAAGGAAATGGGGCACACGGGGGCACGTGGAGAAGCACCAGGGTTGGTCAGAGCACAAGCAGGAGTGGGGAGACCACAGACCCCAACCTCTACTGGGGTTTCCCTGGGAAAGGCAAGGTTTAGGGTCAGCTTGAATAACTCGAGCATGGGCTTCAAAGCATAGGGGCTGTCCTTGGTTGTCTGGTTCACAGCCCTGGGTTGATACAGAGCTGGGGAAATACTGGCTTGGTGTGTGAGAGTTAAATAAAGGAGGTGGTTGGGAATATGCGTTTGGGATTGGGTGGCGGGGGCGGGGGGGGGGGGCAGGTTGTGGCACGAATTTCACACACCCCACCCCCCACAAAAGCTGGACCACAGTGGATATGGAAACAACTTTGGCTGTTCGTCTGGCCCTGGGATGGCTGACTGCCAAGTGGACAAACACAGAATCTAAGCGAACACAATCACAACACTTTAATATACCCCATTGTTTTGCCCTTTGGGAACCTCTTTTTTCACATGTTTGTATCTATTTGGCTGCACTGCGTCTTAGTTGCAGCATGCGGGATCTAGTTCCCTGACCAGAGGCGGAACCTGGGCCTCTTGCATTGGGAGCCTGGAGGCTTAGCCACTGGACCGCCAGGGAAGTCCCTTTGGGAACTTCTTTATTTTCTGGGCCTACGGGGTGATCCAGACACCTCTCGCATTTTCCCGGCTCCACCCCTAGAAGCAGTCGCCTCTTCAAGGATCCCAGGTTGCTTTTATTGGAACATGGTGTTGGAAACCAAGCGGTCAACGCTGGTCCTCAGTACTGTGTCTGCAGTAGTAAGTTCTGGCCAGTGAGGTGCCATTGTTTCCAGGTCCTCTGATGAGACAAGCCAGGAAATACATGTGTGTGCATAAACCCAAGGATATACATGCATACTGCTTTTATCCGGCTGTGTCGGGTCTTGGCTGTGTTGGAGAATCTCTCGTTGCGATGCATGAACTCTCTAGTTGTGGCGTGTGGGCTCCGGAGTTGCGGTGCCCAGGCTCCAGAGCATATGGGCTTCAGCAGTCACGGCACACACGTTTAGTTGCTCTGTGGCATGTGGCATTCTAGCTTCCCAAACAGGGATCAAACCCTGCATTGCAAGGCAGATTCCTAACCACTGGACCACCAGAGAAGTCCCACATGCACATTTCTGATTATCTGTATCTACCTATCATCTCTCTACCTATATTCAACTTCATAGTGATGCCTCCAAAACTATTTCAGAACCACGGGGTTC
This sequence comes from Ovis canadensis, assembly GCF_042477335.2. Taxonomy (NCBI): domain Eukaryota; kingdom Metazoa; phylum Chordata; class Mammalia; order Artiodactyla; family Bovidae; genus Ovis; species Ovis canadensis. The sequence continues at coordinate 29,484,161 of NC_091270.1, forward strand.
ATTCTAGATCTCCCCCTTGCTTATTTGTAACTTTTTTTTTTTTTTTTGACAGTGAGAAACCTGGCTCAGGTCTACCCAAACCACCGCTGATAATAATGAATCAATTTTGAATGAAGATAGAAAACAAAGAAGCAATGTGCTCTTCATAACAACTGTCCACACTAACCACCACTCTGCTGTGATGTGGCGGAGAATGTGGGTCCTGGAGTCAGCCCCCTGGGTGGGAGTTCCAGCTTCGTCACTTGAGAGCTGTGTTGTCGGTGGACAAACCAGTTAAGCCATCTGTCTCAGCTTCCTCCCCTCTCAAAAGGATTCAGAAAGGACATAGCTCACAGGGTTGATGGAAGAGAAAAGAAGCTAATAGAAGAAAGCACTTAGAATAGAGCCTGGCTCATAGTACATGCTCAGTAATTAACTTTTTTAAAAAAGTATATACCAGAAGATTTATTTGACCAAAATCTCCAATAGCCAAAAGTGACCTGATGACTTCCAATTCTGAGTGTTTTGTAAATATGATTCGTCAATCAATCTAATACAAAAAGAAAAGTCACTTCAGTGTGGAAAATCCTCAGCGGTTTAATATTTGCTCAAGATGAATCAATGCATTCCTCTGCAGCAAACTCTTTAACCATAACTTCTCCAAATTACACATCATTCCTTTAGCGTGCTGTCATGTTATCTACTTTCAATCCTCTTTTATCATTATTACTGTTTTCCACTGGACTTATTTCCTTTTCGCTGAGAAAGTTGAATTTTTTTTTTTTTTTTTTACGTGAAGTCTGATCTTCCTTCAGGTCTGAAGTTTTTATTTTATTACGTACTAATCCATCACTTTAATATTCCCAATGAGAAAGCAGCACATGGGTATTAGTATGCAACCTTGACATTTTAGGAATATTTTAAATCTCTGCACTGGCAGTTTCTTTAAAAATGTAAAAAATGTCTGAAATATTTAGCCTTCGCAAAGATATAAAAGACATGTCTTGAATTTATCATTCAGATATATCTTATTTGAGCATTATAGCTGCTCTGTAGACAGCCTGTACTTTTTCCTCTAAAGTTCACAGCTATTGGTTCATAATTAAACAAGGTCTGGTATAGTCAGGCGACATCAAAATATTATAGAACTGGAGACAACATGCAAAGTCAATCACAGCAATACTTACAAAACTCACTTAGTCTAAGGAGTAACGTGGATGGAACTTATTCAAGAGAAGCTCAGGATTATTATTAAACTCACAGAATCCCCTACCCCCATCTCCAGGAGAATCTTATGCAAATCGGACCTGAATCTGCAAATCGGACTCTTTAACAAGAGTTCCAGGTGATGTTCCTCACCAGGTACATTCGGAAACACTGATTTTAATCCAAGATCCTGATTTGGTAAGGAAACTGAATCCCAGGGAAGAAGTTCCCTACCACCACCCGCCACCTCCATCCACTCACCCAGGGTTTTTGGGAAGTGCCTCCTCCTATGTTGAAAGTATGTTGAAAGTTTGGGGACAGTGAGCTGCTGCTATGCATGGCCAGTGGAGTTGCAACTGGGTACAGCTTTTCAGACAGACGGTTTGGCAATACATGTCAAAATATTAAATGTGCTTTATCTTTTGATCCTATAATTCCAGATGAAAATGGAATTTCTGAAATTGTCGCTCAGACCACTTGCATCAGAAGCAGCTTTTGAGGCTGCGGATTTCATCATCTCGTGTCAATCGACTGAGTCATACACAACCTCTGGGAGCGGGACCCTGTAGTCTGCATTTTTAACAAGGTTACCAAGAGGTGAACAAGATTCACTGAAGCTGGGAGAAATGCTGCCCTTGCAGGTGTGAGGGTCAGAGTCCTAGCCCGGGGGCAGATGGCGGCATCCACACAGAGGGGTAGTTCCTCCCACCCCACCCCCGGCATGGGACATGGAACATCAGAGCCCAAGGAGGGTAAGAGAAGTGTGTGCTTGGATGGGGAGGAAGATGGGCAACACGAGGATGTTGTCCTCAGGGGGTGGCCCCTGATGTGGGAGCCCTCCGAGAGGAGGGGGTAGGCCAGGCATGAGGCATGCAGGCCACGTGGGGGCGGGTGGTACCATCAGGGAAGTCGCCTCTGCAGCCTTGTTGGTTACATTCCCAGGTGTTGATTACACACATAAATACAGTGAGGACAAGAAGAGTCAGTTTTCTCCCAGGTCGAGAAGGGAGTGAACAAACACGAAAAGGAAGAAGACTGGAGTGAATGCTGTGATGCTGGGTGTGACGTGAAGGAATTCCTGAGACCGAGAAAGAGATACGCAGGTAAATATGTTCACTAGGAGGGCTGGGATGGCCCTCCTAGAGCGATGAGTCCACCTAAGTGCCCAAATGCCAGTTTATAAATACCGTTCCTTGCCCACAAAAAGGAACTGGGTGGGGTCCCTGGAGAAATAGCGGAGTCGGGCGCTGAGGCTGAGAAAGGATGAAAGGAGCCTGGAAAGTCTTCTTGTGCCAGACAACAAGGAAGTGCTCAAAGAAAGATGGAGCTACATCAGAGGACACAGGAAACAGACCACAGGAGCTTGCGTCCTTGGCCAAACCTAAGACAATTTGAGCATAAAAAAAAAAGATGGTGTAGTTGCCAAGAACTCAGGGGAGGGGAGCATGGGTACAGAGTCTGGGGAGGATGGGGGTCCTGGAGATGGACGGTGGCGACGCTGCAGAACAGTGTGAATGCGCTGAGGGCCCCTAAACTGTACACTTAAAAATGACTAAAATAGCAAGCGCTGTATTTATTTTGGCATAAAAATGACGGAGTGGAGTATAACACACAGAATAAAAAACAGTCCATAGGTCCCTAATGATCAGAATTTTTTCTTTAAATGACAATAAGGGCAAAAAGAGATAGGAAAAGGTCTTCACATAAAATGCTGGCTGAGGGACTTTCTTGGTGGTCCAGCAGTTAAGAATCTGCCTTGCAATTCAGGGGACGTAGGTTCGATCCCAAGTAGGGGCAACTCACCCCTCAGCTAGAGAGGCCATTTGCCACAACTACTGTGCCTGATGCTCTGCAACTAGAGAAGTGCCCGTGCACCACAACAAAGAGCCAGCGTGAACATTTAAAAAATAAAATGAAAACAGAGCCAGATTTTAAAAGCTGGCTGATAAATGGAAGGGAAACACACACCATTTTGGAACCATCAATGTAATAACTGATATATGCAAGTGTGGAAAAAAGAAAGCTGAGCACAGAAGAATTGATGCTTTTGAACTGTGGTGTTGGAGAAGACTCTTGAGAGTCCCTTGCACTGCAAGGAGATCCAACCAGTCCATCCTAAAGGAGATCATTCCTGGATATTCACTGGAAGGACTAATGCCGACGCTGAAACTGCAATCCTTTGGCCACCTGATGAAAGAACTTGACTCATTTGAAAAGATCCTGATGCTGGGAAAGATTGAAGGCGGGAGGAGAAGGGGACGACAGAGGATGAGATGGTTGGATGGCATCACTGACTCAATGGACATGAGTCTGAGTGAACTCCAGGCGCTGGTGATGGACAGGGAGGCCTGGTGTGCTGCTGTCCATGGGGTCACAGAGTCAGACACGACTGAGCAACTAAACTGACTGAAGCATGGATCTTGGATAAATGCCAAATCCAGCAGGTGAGAGGTTTGTTTGGGAAAAGGATATGCACATAGTCTCCAAGTATCACCTCACAGATGGTTACTAGTTACCAAGGAGAAAAGACGCCTTTACAATGGCATCACATACACACCTGTCAGACACCACCTTGGGTGACTTGGTCGTGCACCGGACCGATGAGGACGTGAGAGGTCTCCTGATGTGATGACGTGGGAAGTACAAACCTAACTGTGGCATTTTCTTGACAAGACTTTTCATCTGAATCTTGAGGAAGTCATCAAAAACCAGACTGTGGGATATTCTGCAAAACTGCTAGCCTTGACTCTTCGTCACTGTCATAGAAGAATTTTTAAAGAATAAAAACTAGGAAGGGGACTTCCCTGGCAGTCCAGTGGTTAGTCTTAACCAACCACCCCTGATCCCTGAGCTAAGATCCCACGTGCCTTGGGGCCAAAAACCCAGAACATAAACAACAGAAACCGTGTTGTAACAAATTCAATAAAGTCTTTAAAAATGGTCCACATCAAAAAAAAAAAAAATCTAAAAAAAAGAAAAAGCAGAAGGATGTTCAAGATTAAAGGAAATGAAAGAGACAGGACAATTCAGTGCCACATGACGTCCTTGACTGCATCCTGTTTTTTTTCTTAAAAAAAAAAAAAGCTATACAGGACATTTTAGGGTAATCAGGGAGATTTGGGTATGGACTGTATGTTAACTAATACTCATTATATCAATTTTAACTAGGGGGGCGTTGATAATAATGCTATGGCTATAGCAGAGAATGTCATTTTTACTTTCATGTCCTTATTTTTACTTTTATTCATGGTTGCATAAAAAAATCTTTATAGATAGAGACATAAAAGTAACGTGGCAACATGTCATTATCTCCTGGTGAATCTAGAAGACAGTCTAGGTATTCATTTTATCTTGCTCTCAATTTTTCTAGTTTTCACGTTTTTCAAAATAAAAAGAATCCAACTGTCTTGGGCATGTCTCAAGAAGTGAATGGCTCCAATTTCTTATTGTTTAAATATTAAAATAACACTGTTACAACAGTAATAACAATATTCCACATATTTAAAGACAAAAACAGGAACTTCCCTGGAGGTCTTTATATGAATGAAATCTTTCTGAACAAATTATTTTGCTTCTTGCTTCTTGTTGGGGTGGTTCAGTCACCCAGTCAGGTCCTTCTGTTTGCAACCCCATGGCCTGGAGCACACCAGGCCTCCCTGTCCCTCACCACCTCCTGGAGTTTGCCCAAGTTCATGTCCACTGCATCAGTGATGCCAGCCAGCCATCTCATCCTCTGATGCCCTCTTTTCCTTCTGCCCTCAATCTTTCCCAGCATCAGCGACTTTTCCAGTAGTCAGTCAGCTGTTCGCAACAGGTGACCAAAATACGGGAGCCTTAGCTTCAGCATCAGTTCTTTTTTGTGTAGCTATAGTTTATCCTTTTATCACCGCTCTATTGTGTTGTTTAAACAAACCACATGCTATATTTATCCACTACAGTCTTTATCAGACATTTGCATGCTTCACTTTTGGGCTATTGTAAATAATAAGCCCTAAACATTCTGGTACATGGCTCTGATGCATGTATGTGTGAATTTCTCTAGGGATACACTTGGGAATGGAATCAGTAGGTCATAGGATGTGTGGATATCCTCCATTTTCTTAGATACAGCCAAAATGTGTCTGTAGCAATCTGCATTCCCACCCGTCACTGATGACAATTCCTGTTGCTCCACATACTTACCAACACCTGACATTACTACATTTAAGTTTTTGCCCATGTGGTGGCCGCATGGACAGAGGAGCCTGGTGGGCTACAGTCCATGGGGTCACAAGAGTCGGACACGACTTATTGACTAAACCACCACCACCAGCAGCTGCATGAGTATTTCTCATTGTGGTTTTAGTTTTCATTTTACTGGCTTTTAATGATGTTGGGCACCTTTCCACATGTTTATTGGCAAAATCTATTTCTTTGAACATGCTTTATTACACAGACCTTTTTTCTCTTTATTCAATTTGAAAATCCACAAATCAAATGAATTTGGGAGATTATGTTGTAGTTAATTTCTCAAAGCCAAATCTACAGCATTGAGTCAACATCAGGAAATCAAGAACTAAGATGAAGAAAGAAGGTGAAGCGGGGAAAGAGAGGCTGATCAATAATAAGTAGAAAAGAAAGATTTTAGTGGAAAATCCAGAGGGGTAGGAAAGGAGATATAAAATTGTTTTAAAAGATAGGGATGAGGGGATACAATCCCATCGTTTGTTTTATTTCTTTATTTACTTATTGGCCCCGCTGTACAGCACTTGTGATCTCGGTTCCCCGACCAGGATCGAACCCAAGCCCCCTGCATTGGAAGCCAGGAGTCCCAGATCCCATCTTTTAAAGCTGTTTTTCATGGATTATAAAGTTGGAATGGGGGGAAAATGTAAATTAAAGATGGTAAAAGGAAAATGGAAACTCATGTTATTTTATCATGTAAAAAGAAAAAAAAGAAAGTCTACCTCACAGAGCATATAAGAGGTACCTTCTGAGTGCCTCACACATATAAACATGTCATTTGAACTTTGGTTCCTCTGCACTAATACGACAGCTATTAAATGTTTCCTATCATTTTAGCAATCATGGGGTTTGCTCAATGTGGCTCACCATCTGCAGTGAAATAGGTAAAATCTAACCTGTTTGATGCTGCTTACTACTGAACTGGAATGACTGTTGCTGCCTAAGGTGTTGGTATTGTTATTAACTGGAAGGGAAGTGGCTGTGGTAATTGAGCTTTCTGGTTTGGCCTGGCACTGGGAATTCTTAAAAGGTCATATGCCTCTCTTTTTTTTTTTCTTTTTTAAATTTTTATTTTTTGGTTGCACTAGTCGGCTCCCTGACCAGCGACTGAACCCACACCTCCTGCACTGGATCACCTGGGGAGTCCCTCATATGCCTGTCTTTTTAAGGACTGTCCAAATAATACCGTTTAGGAACTGTGGATTAGGGTTACCTATTCATAATAACTCATAGAGATAGAAATGTTATTTAACACTTCGGATGCAGAAAAGCAAAAACAAAAAAGTCACTAGCTCGATCTAGGGGAAAAAATGTTCTCTTTATTTAGAAGTTCTGGTTTATATAATCCCTGATCTCCTGGAGAGACAGGGGATATTAAAATATTAAAAACCAGTTCCTCTTGTCCTACACGTGAGTTGACTCAATAGCTTAACGATAAAGGTTATAACAATAATTCATTCAGAGATGTATTACAAGCCAGTAACGAATTCCTACACACATCCTTGAAAATGGAGACCACATTTTACAAAGAAATAAACTAAATCATATCAAATTACTGAAGAGTTCTAGGCCAAACACAGGATTACAGATGGGTTATTTAATTCTATTAGACTTGGATATTTCCTTCCCAAGACTTTGTCCCAAATCCTTGGCCCTTTACAGAATTTTCGGATGGGCAACATTCAATGAATGATACACTTGCAGTCCTGACCTTTTGAGTCTTGACCTTTAACTCTCTCCTGGAGTATCTCTAATTTCTAAAAATCAAAGCCCATATCAGATCCCCTTTTGGACTTCCTCATTTATTTCAGCTATTTGAGTCTCTCCTGATGGCCTAAAATCTTGGAATCGGACCAGGTTCCTCCTTCTGGTCTAGTCACCTCTTAATCTAATCAGGAGCAAATTCTTGCCGGATCATTCCTTTTCATGCCCTCCTCACTTTATTTCTAATCCAGGCTTTTATCTCTCTCATACCTATACTATCACGCCAGCCTCCTAACTAGATGGCTCCAGCCAGTCTTGGGTCCTTGCACGCCAGATTCAGCCTGGAGTTTCCGGCACCCATGTCCTTCTGTAAGCCTGCTGTCCCTGCATGCTGGTCCATTTTGGAATCATATCCTCGCATCTCAACCCCATCCATTTGCCTTACCGATCATTTTCATCATGTATACTGCCTTGATGAGACCTTTCTTTCCAACAGCCCCCAGTCTCTTCATTTACTGTCTGAATGCCCCCCCCCCCCCCCTTGACACTAAGGAAGCATACACGAGACTGTGTTCTTTGAATTTTATGACTGGCTCCATCTCCAATGAAGTTAGCAAGGAAAAAAAAAAGCTGTTTTTCATGGATTATAAAGTTGGAATGGGGAAAAATGCAAACTAAAGATGGTGAAAGGAGAATGGAACCTTATGTTTTTTCATTATGTAAGAAAGAATGTAAATGAATTCCTTACAAGCAAGCGTCTTTTGCACCTTACTTTTCTTCCAGTATATGTATATATACTGGATTAAAAAGAATCCTGAGCATCCTTTCGTATCAGCAAACACATTTTTACGCAAGCTTTTTAAATGCCCGCTGCGTATGGATAATGCATTTGCTTAGCCCCTTAATGACGGACACTGGTCATTTTTCCAGCTTCGTTATTATCAAGCATGCTACAATGAACATTCTTGCGTATCTAGGGGAACTATCTATAGGTAAAGTAGTAGCCCTGAGGGACTTCACTGGCAGTCCAGTGGGTGAGGATCCACCTGCCAGTATAAGGGGCAGAGCTTCTTTCCCTGGTTTGGGAAGGGTCCACACGCCTCGGGGCAACTAAGTCTATGTGCCACCGCTACTGACGCCTGCCTGCACCAAGAGAGGCCGCCCCAGTGAGAAGAGCAGCAGAGAGCAGACCCCACTCTCCGCAATTGAGAAAGTCCTGGCGCCGCAACGAAGACCCAGTGCAGCCAAAACGAACTAATCTTACATATCGTAGAGCTAGGATTGCTAAATATGCACCTATACTGGACTAAAAACATGTATTTCAATTTGGATAGATATAAGGAATTCTCTGTTGAAATAATTTTCACTCTCCACTCTCGTTTTTGATACCACTCAATTTCCTGCCACCCAGGATCTGGACATTGACATGGGAGCTTTGTTTAATGGCAGCTCATCCCCACCGACTATCAGTATTGGAGAACATTGGAAAGCTAGGAGAAAAGGGAATTGAAGGCCAGAAAACTGGAATAATCTGGGATCTGGGGCAAGAGACAGCCTCGTCCTTCTGAACTGGAACCAAATGAAATCTAAACATATCACCTATAAAACAGTGGATAATCTTCAGGTTGGTTTTATTTTTATAGATGTGAATGTAAACAAAATGAAAAGTCCTCATCTTAACCCCTAGGAATTCTCTGAAGGGGTGGTACTATGTAAACTGAGTGAACTCACAACAGCAGAGTAAAACTTGATCAAGACAAAAACCCTGCAGAGGGGCGACTTTCCTATCATCTGAACTGCTTTTGTGTGGCCAAATGTTCCCTGTGCCACCCAGGAGGGGAGAAGAAGTGAGCTTGTCTCTTAAATGCTTTCGAGTTTTGTCTGTCTATTTAGGGTCCCTTTTTGAAGTCCTGGGCTTCCCTAGTGGCACAGCTGGTAAAGAATCCACCTACAATGTGGGAGACCTGGGTTCAATCCCTGGGGTTGGGAAGATTCCCTGGAGAAGGGAACAGCTATCCACTCCAGAATTTTGGCCTAGAGAATTCCACAGACTGTATAGTCAGTCCACAGGGGTGGCAAAGAGTCAGACTAGACTGAGCCACTTTCACTTTCAAAGTCTTAGATTTATGGAACAATAAACAGCCATTGACAGCTGTATGCTATTTTGGATTCCTCATCCATTTTAGAAGTTGGGTAAGAATACTGACTTATCTGAAAGCTTATCAAATTTGAAATTAACTGAGAAGTATCATGTTGTAGTTTATCCCAGTGAAACAAACTAAAATGTGGCCATGGCAAACTGTGTCACTTTTTTCTCTGATAGCAGGATGCAGACATTTTTAATATAAAACATGTTTTCTGTTTAGGGGAGGGAAGCATATCGGAAGCAAGGTTTAAAGAATGGCTTGGCTGGGTTGCCAGATGATGTTATTATTAATAGTATACCAGGACACAAATTTTGACCATGGTAATGGGCCAATTTAGAGCAGTCCAAAACAAAGCTTCTCCTTTACTCAGTAGCATGAGAGATTAGTTTTAGTCCTATCTTTTCCCCAGCATTCAGAAGTATAACCTTAAGCTTACACACTAGGATGGCCCATCTCACCTGGAATAGGGCAAAGCTTGCCCCGTGGGATCACTTCCTGATGAATGGAGTGAGGCTGAACGAGGGAGCAAGCGGGGTCTTCCCTTGTCACCGGTGAAGCCTGACTCCCTGGGTGTACACAAGGAAGACCTAGAAAGATACAGAAAGTGAATTCATCTTGGGTGGCTACCTTCCCTGCCTCCTGCTCCCTAGGGTAGCTCCTGAGTGCAACCCTCTGGGCGCTCTAGAGTGTCTTATGGTAAAAGTTTCTACTCAGATGCTCCAGGTACGGATACAACCCCTCTAAGAACCTCGCCCGAGAAGGCAGGTCCAGTCCTCACCACGAAGCTGTTCCAAGCCCCCGAGCCTCCATCCTTACTCTGCGGGACCAACCTCCTCTTCCTTGGAGATGGACCACTGACACCCCGACGGCCTAGAGGACCAAAGGCCGTCCCCACCTCCAAGGCGGCTGCCAGACTAACGGGGGCAGCTCCGCGCCCTGGGGAACCTCAATTAACCTGACCTCCTTACCCGTGGGTGGATTCAGGAGGGGAGGCGGACGCGGCTGCAGACCCCCACCCCCACCCTGAAAGCCCTTGCTGTGCGCTGTGTCCGGCGCAAGGTGGGAAAAAGTCTACGTATAAGGCGGCAGGATTAAGCGATTTCACACCTAGTGGTGAAAGACCGATCCCCAGGGTCTTCCTTGATTCCCGCCCCCGCCCCCCACTATAAAAGCAGCTGCTCAGTAACCCGGAAGACTCTGAATGGTGGGGACGGTGGTGCAGGCCGGGCTGGAGAGGAGTTGGGGGACTGGGAGGCTCCCTCTCAGACGGAAAGGCTGGGGGGCGCAAATGCTGTGGGTCCGGGCCCTGCCAGGCCTGCTGCCCGTGACCCAGTCCAGCCCGGAGCCCGACGTCCGGGCCGACCAGGACTTAGTAGCTGCTGAATAAATACTTGTGGAATGAGAGAAAGTCCGCGTTCCTTCCCGGACACGTCCAGGGGCCGGGCCGCCGCGGTTTCCTTCCAGCGCGCTCGCCCACACCTCCCCGGGCGGCGGCTGGGCTCGGGGCCGGGGACTTCCCGGGGCGGGGGCGGACGGAAGGGGCTGGGTGCCCGGGGCGGGCACGTCCAGCGCGGGGCCGCGCGGGCCGAGCGGACGTGGACGACGACCAGGGCGGGGTGGTCAGCGGCTTCTCCGGGTCTGGCCCGAGTCCTCCCGGCGGGGCCCCTCAGGGGCCAAGGCGGGTCGCGGCGCTCTCGGACCTCGGGACTCGCCCTCGCTGTCCGCCGCGAGGCCCGCAGGGCCCCTCGGAGCTCCCGAAGAGCCGGGCGCCCTCGCAGAGGCCCCCGGACGCGCTTTCCGGCGCCGGCGGGGCTTTTCACACTTTCTACCCCACCCCTCGCCACGGGACCCGCCCGGGGAACCGAGAGGGGGTGCGGAGCGCCGCGCGAGGGACCCTTTTGTGCCCTCGCTGTTTGCCGGGACCTTTTGCTTCTGAAGGGAGCCTCCCCACACCCCCTTCCTCTCGGGCAAAGTCTTGTAGTTTCCCTGGAAGTCAGAAAGAGGTGGAAGGAGAGGGCTGCGGGGCGCTTTTTCGTTAGTTTTCCGACCCGAAACTCTTAAAAAATAAATAAACCCCAAGCGTTCGGCCGTAGGGAGACTTCGGGAGTCCGGAGGAAGCAGCGAGCCGTGCATTCCTCCGTCCGCCTCCCTCCCACCTGGCCCGCGGCTCCCCTCCCCCGCCGCCGCTGACGCCCGGCTCCGGCCGGCGCCCAGGCCCGCGCGCAGAGCCGCGGGAGCGGCAGGGTTAAGCCCTGGAATGTGGCGGCGAGGAATGTGCATGCAGATGAGCCGGGCGGGGGGGGGGCGGGGCGATGGGCGGGGCTGGTCCGGAGGGGTGGTGAGGGCGGGTCAGGGGCGTGCCGAGGGGCGGACACATGCTAATCGCATGCAAATGAGGAGCCCCGTCGCCGCCTCGGCCGCCGCTCTGCCGAGCTTCCCGGATCCGAGCCCAGACGGCGGCGACTCGGGCAGCCTGGGCGCCGCGACCCTCGGCGGCCGTAGGGGGACGGGGAGGAGGAGGAGGAAGAGGCGGAGGCTGCGGCGGCGATCGCGAGGAGGAGGAGGAGGCGGAGGAGGGTTAGCTCGCCCGCTCCGACGCAGACATGGTGGACTGATCCCCGGCGGGGCCGAGAGCAGGGTTTCCTGAGACGCCCCCAGTCCCCTCGCGTGGCCCCCGCCGCAGCCCCGCGGGCCCCCACCCCTCGCCGGCGCCCGGATCTGGGGTGCGGCGGCCGGGCCCGGGCAGTCGCGTTCCCGCCGCGTCCCGCGCCCGGTTCCCCTATGGAGGCGCCGCCCGCCGGCGAGGCCGCCGACCATGCCTAGGAGGGCCGGGAGCGGGCAGCTGCCGCTACCCCGGGGCTGGGAGGAGGCCAGGGACTACGACGGCAAGGTCTTCTACATCGATCACAACACCCGGAGGACCAGCTGGATCGACCCCCGGGACAGGTGGGCGGCCGGGCCGCGGGGCGGGCGCGGGGACCTGCCTCGGGAGCGCGGCGGCGGCTGTTGTCCGGGAGACCCGGCCGAGCGGCGGCGCCCGCGGCGCGGGGGGCGTGGGGCGCGCGGGGCGTCGCCTGCCCCCGGGGGTTGCTGCCGGGAGGGGTCCCGGGGAGGAGGCGCTGGGACCCTCCGCCCGAGCCGGGGCTGCGTCAGCCCGGCCAGGCGCCCTGGCCCGAGGGGCCCGCGGAGAGCCGCCGCAACCGGGCTCCCCCTTGGCCACTACCTACCCGAGCGCCCCGGGACCTTGAGGCGCTCGGGGCGCGAAGGCGAGGGTGGGATCGATGCCCTGGGCGAGCGCTGTGTCCGATTGACGGACCCAGAAGGGCCACCTGAGCCCTGCTCGGAGCCCGCCTCCGCCCGCAGTTGACCAGATGGAGGCTGGAGGGCACACTCGGCCTGGGTGGCGGGGCGGGGCCCGGGGCCTCCCAGAGGAGCAAGGCCCGAGCGCCAGGTGGGGGGGGGGTCACCCACTGGCTAGGCCACCTGTGGCATCTCTGAGGGCCGTTCTTGGCTTCCAGCCTCGAGTGCACTTCTTGACCCGGGGCGCGCCCGCAAGAAGGCCGGAGGCCCGGGGCGTGGAGGGAGGGGGTCCGGGAGCCCTTCCCTGCTGGACCCGGCTGGTGGGTGCAATTGACTTTGCCCCTCAGATTCTGGAGACGCTTGTTTGGGGGTTTGCTGCCTGGCGTTTATCTTCACCTGAATACTTGAACTGCCTCCCAGATCTTGAAAAGACAGATTCTGTTTTGAAATAAGAAGTGGTGACATGAACCGTAGAACTGAACCTTGGTTATTGAGGAATTGGCGGACTTGAGCTTAGCATGTGTTCCTTTAAGTTTTTAACACACTTTTTATTCCTGCTCAGAAGCAAAGAGGAAAAACATGACATTCTAAGAAGTTTAGGAGCTGAAGTTTAGGTGAATGTTCACAAACATTGTTTCTCTCTTCCATCTTTCTTTTCACCCTGAAAAAGAAAATGTCTCACAGTTAGATTTTTAGAAGAATCATAGGAAAGATTTCTAATAGTAAATTTGTAAACTGTCTATTAAGGAAATATTCCTACTTATAAATTTAAATAGTATACTGTTAGGGAAAATTCCAAATCTTGGGTGGTTATCATTTCTGAATTTTCTTTCCACCTTTGTGTGTTATTCTTACTTTATGTTCTCAGTTACTTTTATCCTAAGAATATTGTTTTTGAATGCTATTAAAGAGCAGTTATAAGAAAGTCACAAGTGGCATTATAAATTTATGGAGCAATCCTTGTTAAATTATCCATGAAGGTATCAGTTTAGGTTTCCCTCTTGAAATGAGAAAAGACACCTGTGCTGAGGTCGTGTCTTGCTCCACCCTGGTTGCCTGTTACTGGCTTGATGAAAGTTATGACAAGCATCACACCTTCACAGTCTCTCCAGGCGTGTTAGCTGTTGTCATAAACTTCACGCTCCAAGCCAGTTATTGCACTTTGAAACTACTTAACAGATAGTAAATGTCAGTGATGATGGTGTGCACCCAACAGTGGCTTTTAAGGCACCTGTATAAATACTTGACTTTAATAGTCGTAGGGTCATTCTTTCTGCTTTCTGATACTTGGAGTTTCAGGTTATTGAAATTTCAATGCATTCTTGAAATATTTAGGCATTTGAGGTTCTCTTCTGCTTCAGTTTACATGATTTGTTAATATCATCTCTCTTGTGTTTACTAATAAGGACTACAAGACTAGGTAATGCCTGGGTAAAGCAAATAGAAAGTGAAGTAAAATTATATGGCTTGGCTTATCTTTATCACCACTTCTTAAACAAGTTAAGCATGTCTTTTATTTTAAATTGTTAATGGATTAACAATTATCATGAACTCTGTTTTCAGGAAATGTGTAACCACTTCATTTGATGGGGACAGTTTTGACTAAGGTGATTTGTTATTATTCCACTTTTTCTTGAAGCTGTTGTACCTTTAAGTATTTGTAAATCTGACTGCTTATAAATATTTCTGGATATCAATAATAAGAGTTTTAAAGATATTCTGCAAGATCAGAGTCAGAGCTGATATACTCAGTTTAAATTTGGTTGTATTTTCTTTTAGGGCAGTGAAGTGTCTATATGGTCTTGCTCACTAGTGTAGAAGATGGTCGGAGATGTTATTTGAAGGAAGCTGTGGGCAGTTTTGTTACACACTTACCAAACATGGGCAGAGGTGTCATACAGGTCAATTGGAGTGCACCCCTTCTTTTTACAGGATCAAATGAGAAATCCTGGAAGAAAAGTGACTTGATAAACTGTGGGTCTGCAGTACTTTTTAACTTTTAAAGCCATTATGATTATTTACCCATATTTATGTTCAGAAAAATAATTTTGTGTTTTTTATGGTCTACCAGAATCTGTAAGGTATTTCTGACTGCATAGGTAATTATGCAGATATCTTGGAGGAAGAATGGGGGATTTCATAGGAACATAATTTTATTAAATCAATGGTGATTTTAACATATTGCAGTATTGTTTTAAATGCTTTTAAGCTTTTGGAGGTCGATGACAATGCAAACTCTGCTGTGGCATGATCAGAGGTCTCATTGCTCCACCTTTATTAGCTGGAAAAAAGCTCAGATGAGTATCTGAACCCCTCTGAAGCTGCCTTTTCACCTCTGAAATGAAGGTCATACCACCTGCCCCATAGGGGTATCTTGGGTGCCCATGATGAGGGCCCAGCCAAAGAGGAGTAGTTGGAGTGTTGTCGTTCTAGTTCAGGAACCCACTGGTCGCTCAGGGCAGCCCTGGAAAGAACAGATGTTCTGACACACATTTTCTCAGTGTTTATTGTGTGGTAGCCTCCGCACTAAGCTCTTTAACTGGGATCTCATTTTATCCTGCCAGTCATCCTGAGAGGTGGGTGTCGTTCTTATCTTCCAGTTACAGTTGGGGAAATGGAGCCACAGGGACCGTTGCTGTGACACGTGGAGTGGGAATTTGCAGCCACAGAACCCGACTGGAGAGTCTGTGTCCGCTGTCATCCCTCTGGGCTTACTGGACATCTGGGCATGCTCAGGGGTCTTTGCGTGGCAGACAACCTCTTTGCCTAAGGTTGATTTTTTCGGCTGATTGACCAGTCTTTTTTCTTTTTTACTTTCATATAATTTTTTTCCATTCTGTACAGTTTTTAAATGTTGCTTCCATGTATAGTTAATACACTGTATTGCCCATATTCCCCATGTTCTACAGTACCTCTGTCAGCCTGTCTTACGTCAGTAGTTTATACCTTTCACTCTCTCAGTTCTGTGTTGCCACCCCTCCACGCTGGTAACCACCAGTTTGTTTCTGTGAGTCTGCTTCTTTTATGTTGTAGTCACTAGTTTGTTGTATTTTTTTAGATCCCATGTATAAGTGATATCATATAGTATTTATCTTTCTCTATCTGACTTATTTCACTTAGTGAAATACCCTCCAAGTCCATCCACGTTGCTGCAAATGGCAAAATTTTGTTCTTTTTTATGGCTGAGTCATAGTTCATTATATATATACATACATATGTGTATATATATATATATATATATGTATATATATATATATACCACGTCGTCTTTGTCTATTCATCTGTTGATGGACACTTAAGTTATTTTCACATGACCCATTTTTCTTGGTCTTAAGAGGATCCTGTCAACTATGTAGGATTCTCTGATGCCTGAGCTCGCCACACAGGGTGAATGCCTTGGGATGTGGGCTGGGGACCCGTCAGGCTGACCCCACTGAACCACAGAGCTGGTCCAGCTAGAACTTAGCAGTTCAATGTTCTCTTGAGCACGTTAGAAGTTCAGTTTGGGGAAGAGTTAAGGGCTCCATATCAATGTGAATAGATTACAGTTTTACTGTAACAACCCTGACTTTGCCCTTCCTCTCCCCTTCCCCGAGTCCCCGGGGAAAACTTCTCCTCCGTGTCCATGATTCCTTGGCAACCCACCCCACCCCAAGTGGACCAACTGTTCTTTTGCAAGTCTGACCCTCACTTACCTCTTATTTTGCTCAACATAGGCCCCCTTTGACCACACCAAATGGTGTTTATGGTGGGCCATAGATCATGGCCAAATGGCCTGGTGCTTTAAAAAAAAAAGCTAGTCCATGTTTTCTCCTATTCAATGAAGGAGAAAAAGGTGGAATGTTGGATTTATTTGCCTCTTGGAGGAGTAGATGGCTAAGGCAAACAGGCATCAGGGCCAGGATGAGTGGTTTTACAAACTCCCAGGGGAATTCTGTTCATTTTCTGTCCTCGAATTGGATGTTACAGTAACTTTGTCTCATTGAACTTAAAAGATTTATCACCACATAAAGCGACTTGGTAAAGAACCCGCTTGCAAATGCAGGAGACTAAGAACTCAGATTCGATCCCTGGGTCGGGAAGATCCCTTGGAGGAGGGCACAGCAACCCACTCCAGCATTCTTGCCTGAAGAATCCCATGGACAGAGGAGCCTGGCGGGCTACAGTCCATGGGGTCACAAAGAGTCGGACACGACTAAAGCGACTTAGCACGCATGCAGGCAAAGCCACTTTACGTTAAAACGGGTTGATGGGCCACAATCTTTGGTTTATGGCTCGCGTCAGATGTCGAGCAACTTGTGCTTTCTGACTGGTGGGGAAAAATCCTGGGGATTGGGAGCGGGGTATAGGAAGAGGATGTCAGCTGGGTATCACCAGCGTCTAAGTTACCTTTGGCTCTCCACACCCGGCCTAACCAGCACCTGGTTAGGCTCTGTGGAAACTCTATGTTATCTTTCTTTCAAAGTCAAAGCAAGTAATTTTTCTCAACTTACTGCTGGAGTGTGAATTCTTCAATATTACTCTCTTTGTCCTTTGTATCTGGTAGGTGTTAAATGAACATTGGTTCTGTTGTTGTGTAGTCGCTAAGTCATGTCAGACTAATTTGCAACCCCATGGACTATAGCCCACCAGGCTCCTCTGTCCATGGGATTTCCCAGGCAAGAACACTGGAGTGGGTTGCCATGCCCTCCTCCAGGGGATCTTCCCAACCCAAGGCTTGAACCAGCATTGCCTGCGTTGCCAGGCAGATTCTTTACCACTGAGCCACCTGGGGAGCTCGATGAAGAAAGTTTGTCAAGTTAATGAAAGAATGCAAGTGGAGCCACTCTCGTTTCCAATTTCTTATTGTTGGGTTTTCAAAAACTATACCCATAACCACCAACAACCAGAGACAATTGATTTTCCAGTTAGATTAAAAATAATGAGAACATTAAGCCTCTGCATTTTGACTAACAGCATAAATATGTGAATTACTTATGAGAGCAAAGAACAGAAAATCAGCCCCAACTGTCTTGATCACAGTCGCCCTTGTCATAGATGGCTGGGGATTGTCCCTCTCCGGGCCTTGTCCAACTCTGAGTGCCAGAGTGCTTACTGTGATTTGAGTGATTATGGTATTTGAAGTGTGGAGAGGTTCTTAGAAGAAGGTTTTTTTTCTTTTTTTTTAAAATCTCTCTGGGAAGCCCTAATTTAAATATAACTGTGCTGTCCTCCAAAAGTTCCCAGCAGAAATACTTCTTGTTTCCAACAGTAGGCTGTGACGCTTGCTGGAGTGAGCTGTGGTTGCTGAGTACACAACTGAGATTTCTCCCCTGAATTTTACTGGTCCATAGATTGCAGTTTAATTTTGTTAGAACTCTCAGGACAAGAATTGCCTTTTCCAAGAAAGACTATTATTTATGCATAGGCAATTGGTTGATTTTTAGCAACAAATTACTTAAGTTGTGAGCTACATAATCAGACACTATGATACATGGCCTGCAAGCCAAGATCTCACTTTTCTGTGGGTGAGCTCTGGTGGGTCGTGCTCCACCTGCCTCTGGGGCTTGGACATGTTGCCCTACGGATGGCACGTGGGTAGTTTTTCTGCGTGGACGTCTGTAGGAAAACCATGTCCCCGCTGTAGAGGAGTGTAGCCAGCCTCGTGGAGCCGAGGTGGGACTTGAACTGCTCTAGCCCTGATACAGTGTAGATCCCTAGAGACTTGGCCCTGGTCCTGTGTACCGCCCTAGTCCCATGAACTGGACTGAAACTGGTTGAACTGATTTCCTATTTGAATTTTGGGCTGATTTCTTCATCCATTTTTAAAGCTCTTTTAATTGGAAAAATCACCACAGAAATATAAAGAAAAGGAAAGGGATTTTTAAAGGCACGGAAACAGTGGCTGACTTTATATTTTTGGTCTCCAAAATCACTGCAGATGGTGATTACAGCCATGAAATTAAAAGACACTTACTCCTTGGAAGGAAAGTTATGACCTAGACAGCATATTAAAAAACAGAGATATTTCTTTGTCAACAAAGGTCTGTCTAGTCAAGGCTATGGTTTTCCCAATAGTCATGTATGGATGTGAGAGTTGGACTACAGAAAAGGCAGAGCGCAGAAAAATAGATACTTTTGAACTGTGGTGTTGGAGAAGACTCTTGAGAGTCCCTTGGACTGCAAGGAGATACAACCAGTCCATTCTGAAGGAAATCAGTCCTAGGTGTTCATTGGAAGGACTGATGTTGAATCTGAAACTCCAATATTTTGGCCACCTGATGTGAAGAGCTGACTCATTGGAAAAGACCCTGATGTTGGGAAAGACTGAGGGCAGGAGGAGAAGGGGACGACAGAGGATGAGATGGTTAGATGGCATCACCAACTCAATGGACATGAGTTTGGGTAAACTCCAGGAGTTGGTGATGGACAGGGAGGCCTGGTGTACATGGGGTTACAAAGAGTCGGACATGACTGAACAACTGAACTGAACTGACTATGTATGTAAGTTGTAGGTAAAAATGATTCCCCAAATATATAGCTTCAGAATGTTTTCAGTGTCTTTAGTGGGTTTTTTTCCCCAGCTATTTATTTTTTACTGCGATAAAAACATCACATAAAATTAGCCATTTTAAAGTGCACAGTTCAGAGGTTGTTGTTTTTTTTTTTTTCTTTTAGTGTGTTCATAGTGTTGTGCAACTGTGATCATTATGTGATTCCTGAACGTTTTTATCACCTCAAAGAGAAACCTGGTACCCATTAAGAGTTCAGTCCCCATTCTTCCTCCACCCCTGATGCCTTTGGAAACCCCTAATCTCCTTTCTGTCTCTATGTTTTTGCCTAACTGGGCATTATAAATGGAGAAATGCAGTATATTTCCTTATGTGTCTGGCTTCTCATGTTTAGCATGAGGTTTTCAAGATTCATTCACGTTGTAGCCTGTACCAGCATTTCATTCCTCTTTGTGACTTTGAATAATATTCCATTGTGTGGATATACCACACTTTGTTTACCCATGCGTCAGCTATTGGGCATTTGTATTGTTTCTGCTTTCTGGCTACTATGAATAAACACTGCCATGAGCATTTGTGCATGATTTTTATATGACTATATGTCTTTAATTCTCTTGGATAAAATACCTAGACGTGGAACTGCCGGGTTATGTGTTAATTGTATGTTTGACTTCATGAGGAACTGCCAGACTCTTTTTCCACAGTGGCTGCATCATTTTCACTTCTTCCAGCAGTGTGTGAGTGTTCCAGTTTCTTCACATCCTTACCAATGCTTGGTTTTGTTTTGTTTTTTTTTTTTTGAACATTTCTAGTGGACATGAGCTAGTAGAGTTAGTATCTTACTGTAATTTTTTTTTTTTTTTTTTTTTTGGCCACACCTCGCCGAATATGGGATCTTAGTTCCCCAACCAGGGATGAAACCCATGCCCCCTGCCTTGCAAGCATGGAATCTTAACCACTGGACCATTGGGGGAATTTCCTTACTGAGGTTTTGATTTGCATTTCCCTCCGTGTTTTGATAGTCTGGATATGACCCAAGTTTTCTCCTTGTATCCTAGCCTTTTAGCCTTTGCTACTGTACCCACCTTTTTGTGTCTCCCAACAGGCAGAGGAAGAAGAGTTAGGGTGAATTAAAAGTAGAAAATACTGATAAGGTACATATTAATTTTTTGTCTTCATCTTGGATAAGATATTCTAAGAGACATAGATGTGAATTGCATAGATAATGAATCATAATCTGTGTGTATGTAAACAGCCAGCTTATTCGATGATTTGATGTTTAAAAGCTTTAAACTAGTAATATATGGTAAGAATTAAAATCGTTTAAAAAAAAAAAAGGCAGTTAGAGGAAGTGTGCCGCCAAAGCTTCAGCCAGGCGATTGCGGTGAATGTCCACAGTGATAAGTCATGTTGAGGTACCACTGATACGATGTGATGGTCACTTTTTCTTGGTGGTCTTTCTCCCAGAAAACCAGTCTAATCATGAGGAGAACACCAACCAAATCTCCATAGAGGGCATTTCATAAACTATCTGACTAGTATTCCTTAAAACTGACATGGTCATTAAAACAAGGCATGTCTGAGAAGCTGTCCCAGCCTAGGAAGGCCGGATGAATATGCAGTAGGGTGTCACGATGGGATCCTGGGGCAGAAAAAGGACACCACATTAAAGCTAAGGGAACCTGCATCTTAGGTAATAACAGTGTATCAGTATTGGTTCACGGATTTGAAAAGCTTAACCGTGGGGGAAACTGAGAGTGGGATGTATGGAAACTCTGTACCAACTGTTTGCTTTCCGTAAATCTAAAACTGTTCTAAAAAATTTTAGTTTACTTTTTAAAAAATTACAGAAAAACACGCAAAACAGTTGGAAGTGTTTTTCTTTCGTCAAAGTGTGACCATACTATGTAATTATGGTTTTTTAGTATACTTGAAAAGCAGGGTGGGCCAACTATGGCCCAAGGGCCAAATCCCAGACCACAGCCTTCTTTTTGTGGAGCCTTCTAGCTGAGAATGGGTCTTACATCATTAAAGGGTTGTAAGAGACAAAAACAAAGAAGAATATGTGTCCGAGATTGTACGTGGCCCACAAAGCCTTAAATATTTACTCTCTGGCCCTTTTCAGAAGAAGTTTGCCAACCTCTGATGTCAAGTGAAATGAGAAAGCCTTAAAAATATTTTATGCGTGCGTGCATGCTCAGTTGTTCCAGTCGTGTCCAACTCTTCGTGAGCCCGTGGACTGCAGCCCGCCAGGCTCCTCTCTCCATGGGATTCCCAGGCAAGAATACTGGAGTGGGTTGCCGTTTCCTTCTCCAGGGGATCTTCTCAATCCAGACATGGAACCCACGTCTCCTGCATTTGGCGAGCAAATTCTTTATCACCGCTGAGCTATTAGGAAAGCCCAAAATATTTTATACAAACACTTAAAAGAAATATTAGTCTTTTATGATAGGGTGGAATGTTTATCAGTGGTCATTGACCATTGATTTCACAAATAATTTGGACTCTAGGCACTGTTGTATAAAAATAAATCAGACATGGATGCTGAATCGGAGGAAATGCCTTGTTTCTCTTACTGCTTTTCTTCTAATGACATACAGCACACTCCTGAAAGTTTTCCAGACCTGTTCTTGCCTGTCTTAGCTGGAATTGTACACTGGGACAGGAGAGAAACAGGCAGAAGAAAACTCCACAGACTCTTGGAAGTACCCCAGTTGTTTGTGTCCAGTTTACTCTTGGAAGTATAAACATTACAGTGATCTGTGTTGATCATTGGAAGGGCTGACTTTCCCAGGGACATCTTGATAGTGTTTGTAAAGCACAGAGTTGGTGATGATGATCAAATAGAAAATACTTGTGTGTATTCTCTTCACAAAGCTTTCACAAGTGCAGGTGTTGCAAAGATGCTGTGAAGGGCTAAAATCATTTTCCTCTGCAAATAATTTTTCTGACACTATTAACCCCGATGTCAGTAAAGAAATCACAGTTCTGAGAAGACAGCAGTGAGTAGCACTGGAATCAAGGCCCACCAGGAGGTCCCAGTGGAGAATCTGAGCAGAGATGTTCACTTAACCAGCTTCGGTCTCGGGGGAAGGGGCTGGGGGGAGCAGAGTAGGAGATTTACTTTTAAAGAAATGTAGACATTATTTTGAGGGCTTCTCTGGTGGGTCAGACAGTAAAGAATCTGCCCGCAAAGCAGAAGACCCAGGTTTGATCCCTGGGTCAGGAAGATCCCCTGGAGGAGGGCATGGCAACCCACTCCAGGATTCTTGCCCATGGACAGAGGAGCCTGGCGGGCTACAGTCTATGGAGTCGCAGAGTCAGACACAACCAACCGACTTAGTACTTTGACACTTTCAGACATTATTTTGACTTAATAGTGACTTTCAGCCAAGTAAATGTCCCTTTTTTGGGGGGGAAATGAGTGTGTGAGGAGTGGGCAGGCAGAGAGCCTTTGCTAGAGTCCATTTGTGTTGTGTTTTCTCACAGGCTCCAACGTGAGTACCGACAGTTTGCGTTGTAGGCAAGGTTGACCTAGAGAGATTTGTGCTACAAACTCCTGATGAAAATTCTGACTTAATGAGAGACCAGAAATTACTTGACTGATACCACTCCATTGTATGCGAGGGTGGTTTCGTTAAGCGGCCCTGTTAACTCAAATCAAATGTAAAGCATGGTAGATAATGTTTACTCTCAAAGGTTTGAAGAGCACACCGGTTCACTTAATGCAAAACTTTACAGTTTTCCTTTGTGTTGTGGTTTTAAATAGGAATGAATTGAAATGCCAGGCTTTTTTTTTTTTTTCTGTGAAATTATGGCCTGAGGATAAGAACGCGCCATCCGTGTGAAAATCCGGAGGAAGAGTCCGAAGCAGAGGAACAGGTTAGATTCCTAGCCCTCCTGCCTAGTATAATATCTGCTAGGAATGTGTGGCTATTTAAATCAATTAGAATTAAATAAAGTTAAATATTTAGTTCCTTACTAAATATTTAATCTCACTAGCCGAATGCTAAGTGCCCAGTAGCCAAGTGTACAGATAGAGAGCATTTCTGCCAGTGCAGAAAGCGCTGTCGGACTACATTGTCCTAAAGTGCTAGGGAGGTTGCTGGATTCGGGGAACTGAAAGAGCCCGTGTGGCTGCAGTGCAGAGATGGGGAAAGAAGGAACTCAAGAGAGGAAGCATAGAGGTAAAAAGGGTGTCTGATCAGGGATGCCTTGTACACCATCAACATTTTAAGGGCATCTGGGGGCCATTGGAGAGTTTTCGGTTGAATGGAGCAGTGATGGGGCTTGTGTGTGTGTGTGTGTGTATGCCCATTTTTTTTTTCCATTTTTTTAAAAGAGATCATTATGGAGAAGGAATCACAGCAGCTATTGCAGTCGTGTAATCTAGGTGAGAAACAATCAGATCTTGAACTGGAATGATGGCTTTGGCAATGGATTGGAGATTGTTTTTTCAGGTGAAAGTGAAAGAACTTACATGTACTGGTGGGGAAAGACCGTGGAGGGCTTCCCTGGCGGCTCAGACGGTAAAGAATCTGCCTGCAATGCAGGAGTCCCGGGTTCAGTCCCTGGGTCGGAAAGATCCCCTGGAGAAGGGAAGGCTACCCATTCCAGTATTCTTGCCTGGAGAATCCCGGGGACAGAGGAGCCTGGTGGGCTGCAGTCCTTTGGGTCACACAACTGAGCAACTAACAGTAAGGACCGAGGAAGGAATACGGTTGGTTGGCATCCACTGCATCAGTGGCTCCAGAGTTCTGTTGCAGATTAATCGGTCTGAGATGGTTGTTAAGACATGTACATGGAGACATCGAATAGGCAGCTGGATGTAGAGTCTGGAGTTCGGGAGACAGCTCCAGAGCTGGAGGCGCTAAACTCAAGGATACATAGCTAGTGTTTCAAAATTGTGGGATGGAGTGAGACTCTTGGGAATGCAGGAAAAGAAGAGGTCCCAGGACTGAGCCTTGAAGCATGAAGTATTTGGAGCAGGAGAGTGAATCCTTGTTCCAGCTGAGATGTTATATTCATTCTCATGGGAACATATCTTGTACTTTCCACCACTGTGCTAAAGATGATGAAGACGGTGATGATAATGATCTAAGTACCATGCATGTCATTTCAGGCTCCAGGAGGGCAGGTCCTGCCTCTGTCTTGTTTACTGGGTTGTATTTCAATGTTCAGCTCTGTGCAAGGTCTTAATAAATATTTATGTAATAAATGAACCTTTGACGGGAACCATTAGCCTCCCGATTTTAGGAAGCTGAGGCTTAATAGGTGAAGCATCTTGTCTAGGGCACAAAGCTGTTGAACAGTGGTGGTGGGACTCGCCCATGTCCATCTCACTTCAAAGCTGTGCCTTTCACCATGCGGAACCTCCAGGTGCTACTCACAAGGGCCCTCGGCCTTGGTTTGGGGTTGGAGGCCACGGCCACCTTTCAAGATTCAGTTTCAACACTGGAAGCTTCCCTGGACCTCTCAGCCCCACGAGATCTTCCAGCTCCTGTTTCTCATGGTGCTTGTTTTCAGCATCAGTATCAAAACTAAATGTATACTTCATTGATTTTTGTAATTGAACTGTTACCTTTTTCAGAATTTACTTTTTATTTTTCCGAACAAGTGGGTAGGCTCCATTTGGGTCAACCATGCTCACTCCTCTTTATTTAATGCCCCTTCACAGGACACCCAGCCCAATGTCTTGTGCATATTTGGTGCTCAGTTGAAGCCAGATCTGATTCTGTCACTCCTGCCTCATTCCAGGGCTTTGAGTTCTTTCAGAGGCTGAGATCTGATTGGCTGTATCCTACATCTTTCTGTTTCTAAAACCGCTCTGACCTTGTACCACAGCCTGCTCCCAATCCAGGCATCTGTAGAGCCATCTACAGCACCTGTACTGCCCCCCCATGTCCAGGACAGGTGAACTGATTATTAAAAGGATGGAGAATTTTCAAAGCCATAACGCTGAGCTCCAGCTCTCCCAGATTCTTTGACAGAACTCTTTCTCTCGCATTGATTGAAACCCTGAAGAGCAGTCTGTTGTGAGACTGCCTTGGTTCCACAAGTGTGTAAGTTACAGACCTTGACTGGAATTCTTTTTTAACCTTTGAGCCCAAGTCTTGGCCAGGGGCAATTGTTTCTTTCTGTATATTGCCCTGTTAGCATTTGCTTTACGCTGCTTAGATTTGGATTCAGGCTCTGGCCTCGGTTAAGGGGAAGTGGCAGAAACTAAGAGGCACACTTCACCTATTAAGCCTCAGCTTCCTAAAATTGGGTCGCTAATGGTTCCTGTTAAAGCTTTCCTTTATTCAATAAATATTTATGAAGACCTTGCACAGAGCTAAACGCTGAAATACAACCCAGTAGGAAGTGGCAGAAACAAATAGATGAAGCTGTGAAACTTACCTGGAAAAATATGAACGTTTCACTAAAACCGTGGTTTGTAAAGGAATCATTAAACTTTCGCATTCCTTATCCCTATCACAAGCTACGCTTTTTTTTTTCCTTTGTGAGAGCTGAAGCATATACTCTGTATCTGCTGCTATATGGGAAGCTAGTATTCTTACATTTCCACTTCTGACTTGGTTTGAGATCTAAGTTTGTGAATTTCAATTAAATGCTTAGATTAGGCATGTGAAAAATCTTTTGTTCCTGTGTTGCTATGAGCAACAGTTGTTAAAGTTAATCTTCCCTTTTAAAGGAATTGTGGGCAAATAAATATATGAATTTTAACAGGATAAAAAAAAAGTCATCCTTGAATGTTGTGAATGTTCTGCCTATAAAGTAAATCGTTACTAGGACCGTAATGATCTCGGTGAAGGGAAGAATGCAGTAGAAGTGAATACTCATCCACACTTTGACAAAACATTCCTAAAATACTATTCAAATGAGGAAAGACCACGGGCTGCAGTCGAGTGTAGCCAAGCCTTGAGTCTGACTGCGTTTATTATTGTGGCCAAAAAGAAGCCGTGTGTAGTGGTTTGCGTAGGAAACCCATGATTTATCTGAAATTTCCCAACTTTCTTCTTCTTAAAAAAAAAAAAAAGACCTCGCCTCTCCTCCTCCCTACACTGCACATTATCTCCTCCTTAAAGACTTGGTTTGTCCTGATGTTTGTCTCATTGCTCTCTACCCTACTTCAGCCTAAATTTCCCTGACCTGGTGACGGCTTGCTGTTTGATTCTGTCTGTCGTGTGACTGTTTGATTATACTGCTCTGTGCTGTGGAAACGAGCAGTGTTCACCTAGATCAGCAGCAGTAGTGAAGGCCCAGGTTGTCCTCTCAGAAGGGAAATCTAGAGCTGGCCCCGCGGTGGAGGCTACTGGGTGGATTTCCGTGGATTCACTCTGCAGAAGGGTACCAGGAATGGGGCCGGCCCGTGGCGGCCAGTTCCCCAGTTAGAGGCATGTGAGCTGGGAACTGGACTGACTGTTGCAGGGACATATGCGTGCATGGGTGTGTGCTCAGTCACGTCTGACTCTTTGTGACCCCATGGACTTTTGTCCATGGGGATTCTCCAGGCAAGAATCCTGGAGTGGGTTTCAGGGATGTATATCGATAATGTAATTCATTCTCCCTCGGAGAATACAGGACTCAGTGAAGAGACGCCCTTTGTCCTCCTCCTGCATCCTTGCCTCCTCCCCAGCTCACTCTTGAGAGCAAACCCTGAAGCTCTAGCCCTTGACACAGTTTGCAGGAAGATAACATAACTTTCTTCTGTAAATTTCAGAATAACCTGTGGAGCCCTCCACCTTCAGGAAGGGGTCAGACACCCACCTCCCAGCACCTCTGTGTAGCCATCTATGCACCTTGTGTGTTGGGAAACAGTGATTTCTTTTTTGAAACAACAGTTTCATTTTAATTTTAAAAATTTAAATTGGATTTTTATATTTTTTTAAAATGCCAGTTTTAAAAGCAGGGATACAATGTTTGGATATTAATTCTAAAAGATATTCTGAGTTAAGAGTGAGAACTTAAATGAACATATAGTGTTTGAGATGAATATTCTCTTAACTCATCAAGGAATGTTTTTTATGTGTAAATCATAGAAAACCATGCCTCTCGTATGTAAAGTACATTTCCTTTCACTATTGTCAGTTCTTTTTCCAAGGTCAATATTTCACCCAGAAATTCTTTATTCATATATTTATCTATAGCAATAATTATATAGTTCTAAAGCTGTTCATTCAAGGAACTTGCATTTGTTTGTTGATGACTTTTAAAGAAAGTCACAATGGAAACAAGTCATCTAAACCTCCGGTTTCATCAAGGTATCAGAAGCCTTGTTCTAGTTATAGAGATAAAAGTTACCTTTGCAAATATAGAAAGGATATTTTACCACTTTAAATCCTTCTAAGTTAATAATTTGGGGATTGAAGAAAAGATAAGAAAGCTGACTTTCCTTCACTGGTCTTGAAGACGAAAAAGAGAAGTCCTGTTTGTTGAAAAGCCAGTTATTTTAGAATTTTTAAGGTCACGATCAGCTGCCTGAAGGGGTGTGTGTTTGTGTAATATATAAATTTTATTGAGAAACATCTTTATTCATGTTAAATAATTATGCAAGTGAAAGTGTTAGTTGCTCAGTCATGTCCAATTCTGCAACCCCATGGACTGTAGCCCACCAGCATGGAGTTCTCCAGACAAGAACACTGGAGTGGGTTGCTATTCCCTTCTCCAGGGAATCTTCCCACTCCAGGGATCGAACTCATGTCTCCTCATGATGCCTGGTTAATGAATGTGGTGAAAATCTCACTTTCACTATTAATAAGGGAAATGCAAAGGAAAACTACAGTGAAATACCAGCTCATTTTTACCAGATTTACTAAAATTAATAAGCCTGGTAGCAATCAGGTGTGGAGCGGATGCAGAGAAATAGAAGCTTTCACCACTGCTGATAAAAAGGTGAATTGATAAAACTACTAAGATAGCAACTGGCAATATATGTCAGTTTAAACATTTGCATTCCCATAAGCCTGGAGTGCCACTTAGTATCGATATTTGTAAGTATATACAAGCAAGTTCATTGTAGCAGAATTTATAAAAACAGAAAATTGTCAGAAATCCAAATGTCCATCAGTAGGGGACATTAAGCAACTTTTGTGGTTTTGTCATATAATGGAATGCTATACAGTGGTTGAAACAAATGAACTAGAATATTCCTACATATATCAGCACAGATAAATCTTGATAGTGTTTAGAGAAACAAGGAAGGTTTCAGAAGTACATATATAGTATATCGTTCATGTTAAATTATTTTTTTAAACCCCCCAAAATTAGAGTGTGTAAGCAATGGTGACCCACTCCAGTACTCCTGCCTGGAAAATCCCATGGACGGAGGAGCCTGGTAGGCTGCAGTCCATGGGGTCGCTACGAGTCGGACACGACTGAGCGACCTCACTTTCACTTTTCACTTTCATGCATTGGAGAAGGAAATGGCAACCCACTCCAGTGTTCTTGCCTGGAGAATCCCAGGGACGGGGGAGCCTGGTGGACCTCTGTCTGGTCGCACAGAGTCGGACATGACTGAGGTGACTTAGCAGCAGCGGCGGCAGCATTTATGGATACAAGTGCTCAGGCTTCCCACGTTGGCGCTAGTGGTAAAGAACCTGCCTGCCAGTGCAGGAGACATAAGAGATGCAGGTTCAGTCCCTGGGTTGAGAAGCTCCCCTGGAGGAGGGCATGGCAACTCACTCCAGAATTCTTGCCTGGAGAATCCCATGGACAGAGGAACCGGGAGGGCTGACACAACTGAAGCGACTGAGCATGCATAATGAATTTTATTAATAGATATCCTAATTTTGAATTTTGGTGTAAAGCCCACTTGGTCACTTAAAAAATGTATGGCTAGTATTAGGATTTGTACTTTAATATTCATGAGAATATTATATGAATATTCATAAGTCTGATTTTCTAATTTTTTTCTTCCCCTCTTTTGATGCTCCCTTGATTAGATTTTTCGTTCTAATGTTCTGCTGACTTCCTGAAAAGAATTTGGAAGCTTTTACTGTTTTCCATGGAACAGTTCAGCTTTCACTGAAATTGTGTGTTCCTTGCCGTTTAGTAGTGTTCATGTTCACGACTTACTTGGTCTTGTACTTTTTCTGGGGGATTGGTTCTTGGCTAACAGTTTTGGTGTCTATACGACTGATTAGATTTTTCCCTGTCTTCAGGGGCCAGTTTGGTATTTATATTTTCCTGGATAATCGTCAGTGTTTTCCAGTTGATTGGACGAGGTAATCCCTTAACATACTTTACTTTCCTACTGTATCTCTGGTTGTTCCCCGTTCTCATTTATTACTCAATTTGTGCTTTTTCATTTTTTCTTTTCAGGTTTTAGGGTATCTAATTGCTCAGCTGTTTTGCATATTTCTTTTTAAAGTAACCCTCCCAAGTTTATTGTTATCAGCTATTTTTTCCAATTCCGTTATTTTGGCTTTTTATCTTTATTCCTTCCGTCCTTCTGCCTTTTCATTTTTTGTAACTTCTTTAGATGCTTAATTTATTTTCATTGTTTATTCAGTCATATTAGCAGCTAAAGCTGTGAATGTTCTTTTTCTCTGATGGTTTGGGGCAAACTTGAACCTGTCACGTTCTTCACAACCATCCCCTCTTCATCAGACTTAGCGTAAGAAGACACAGGCCTAACTGTTTCTTCAGATCTCTATTTCCTTATGAAGATTTCCCGTAAAGCTTATTAAATAAATTTGTGTGTTCTTCTGCTAATCGGTCTTTTGTCAATTTAATTTTCAACCCTGCCAAGGACCCTAAGAGGGTTGAGGAAGGCTTTTTTCTCCCCCCCAGACCACTGAACCCTGCTGTCGTATCAGAGCTTCTGAAATGTTATGATTTCATGGTTATTTGGTACTTAATCACCAGTATTCAGTTTTGAATTCCTCCTTATGTCAGAACTTCGAATCCATGATAGCTCAAACCTCTCCACAAAAGCTTAGATGTGGTAGACACACTGCCTTTTTCTGATGCAGTGTGTGGCCAAAGAAACCATCTAAAGTGCACAAAGTGTCGCCAGTGCTGAACCAAGGTGCTGCCCAGGTGAGCCCAACAGTCCTCGAAGTAAGTGAGAAGCCACCGTCTTGGCCATTCAGGTGTGCAGGGAGCTTTCGTCTGCTGCAGGCCAGAGCTGGGTGAGAATCAGTTACGCTCTGGATTCTTGAGCAGTGACGGCACTGTTGCTCTTTCAGGCTGACCTGTGCCGTAGTGAAGACCTGAT
Source organism: Ovis canadensis (assembly GCF_042477335.2). Lineage (NCBI taxonomy): Eukaryota > Metazoa > Chordata > Mammalia > Artiodactyla > Bovidae > Ovis > Ovis canadensis. The sequence goes on from NC_091270.1 coordinate 29,514,433, forward strand.
CCTAGAAGCTTCTTCCTGCGTCTGATCCCCTGGAATCCTCTTATGGCAGAGAAGGGTATCAGATGCAGTGACCTTGATACCCTTCCCAACCCTGTGTATCCTGGGGCTCCTCTAAATATCCAGTGCCTGGGAGATATATGGGATAATGAAAATGACTCCATGGGAGATATGTGATGTTCTTCATACCCACTCTTGTCATTTTCAAGGCAAAAAGACCTGGCATTTCTTAGGAACAGCAGAGAACTGTTGTAGATGAAATGGAAGCAGTTTCCTTAGAACTCTGTAGGGTTTACATTATTACCGTATTTTCAGGTCAAAGGATGGACAGGTTAGCCTTTACATCAAACCTGGTTGTGTGAGTATGAAAAATGACTGTGACCTGGTACGTCTTCTATGTGCTATGTATGCACACACTGCTTTATTTTTATTCATGTGTGAGAATGGAAAAAGAATTGTAAGAAGGAAGCAGAATGCTGTACCAAAATTATTGCTACTACAATAGAGTTACTACACCCTAAAGTATGTTGGATTTTGAATTAGGTGCGAGGTTGAGTGTGTACATATTTTTAGTATTTCAGGTCTTTATTGCTGTACACTTAGTGGCTTTACTGGGTGCTTCCTTGACTAACACCAGGGGCGGTGAAACCCCCACAACCGACTTCACACTGGACTTCCTTTGTCATAGGGTACCACGTTTCTCCAACCAGAGTGGTTTTTCCAATGCCTGTGTTGTTTCTGGCTCTCCACTCTCCCCACCTCGGAATTCTTTTACCTCTTCATCATTATAAGCCATGCCCTGTGAGTCTGTGAAGAGATGCCTTAAGTTTTCAGTTTCCTGAAATACATCTTTTAATTCTTCATTCTACCTTAGATCTATAGTGTATGCCAACTTCTAGCCCTTCTGTGAAGACTGGTTCAGTAGTCGACAGGTGGCCTGTTCTGGTCCTTGAGACTTCAGGGGGAGTCTGCTTGAGGCTGGGAAACAGCTCGAGAAGGGGACAATTTTTCTTATCCTCCTGGATGTTGTTCTGCGTGGGTGCTGCCTGGAACCATGGTCCCCATCTTGCTGCCAGCCTCAGAATGAAGCCCACGGGGAGGATTGCAGGGTCGTGATGGACAGAGGCGAAGTCTTCAGTGACACTGTTGAGCCATGGAGCCAAGCAGCGCTGGAGTCCCAGCCACCCTTGTGTTAGGTGGGATGATGGTTCTTCTTGTTGTGTGATCCAGCTGCAGACCAAAAGCTTTCATCTGCAGCAGAAACGTCACCCTTGCCCCTCTGTGTGGTGTTGCGATTCTGGAATGTAGGCTTTGGGATCTTGATGGATCAAAATGCTGGCTGTTTTGTCTGCTTGGTAGCTTCACAGTATCATGCATGGTGCTAACTTTGCCTTAAAGGGCTTCCCAGGGTGGCTCAGTGATAAAGAATCCGCTTACCGACGCAGGAGACATGGGTTCGATCCTTGGGTCAGGAAGATTCCCTGAAGAAGGAAACGGCAACCCACTCCAATATTCTTGCCTGGAGAATCCCATGAACAGAGGAGCCTGGTGGGCTACAGTCTGTGAGGTCACAAGAGTCAGACATGACTAAGTAACTAAACAATGACAACAGAGAGGCTTAAGTTTGTTTTGGTGCCAACATAATTATATCAGTTAATCCTTTTATATTACCATTTCCTAGGTGAAGAAAACTGAGGTTGAGAGAAATTCAGCTTGTGAGTAAGAACTGAAACAAAAACAGACGTATTTGACCCAGCTTCTCAGAGCCTCATTGTTTAATGTGAGAAATGGTGATGTCACGTTAATGCCAACCTCTTAGAACTGTTGGGAGGATTAAATGAGATGATTTTCATGCAGGACATATTACACAAACATCATTCAATAAATAGCTTCTTATTATTATTGGTGTCACTGTTATTGTATTCTCTGTTGTCTTAGGGTTTACAACAGAAAGTGACCCATGAGCCTTTGAAGTACCTTAATATGTCTCTTTTTTTTTATTGCCTATCTTCTTGAAATAGTCCTTCCACACTCAACATTCAACAAATATTTGTTGAGCATATGCTCTATAAATGATATGAATGATGGCTGGCTGTTTTTTTTTTTTTTTTTAATACCCTCTGATCTCATTTTCCTGTTCATTGCTTTACTATAATCTGACCTTTCAAAAGTAAACAGTGATCCTCTTAATAAATCCAGTGGGGTGTCAATCAGGGTTCGTTCAGGAAAACAGGCTCCTGTCTGTATTCTAAGGGAAAAAGGGCTTAGTACAGAATCAGCTGCTTTCACCCCTGTTGGAAGAGTGAGGAGAGGCTGCCGCTGCAGGTCAGGGAGGCTGGCAGGGCCGCGGGCTGGACCGCAGAGCCGGCTGGAGTTCCGTGGGCTTCCACCGATGGCCTGTCTACACTGCGGGGAGGGGACGGTTCTCAGGACCCAGGCTAGGAAGCCACTGCCAACCTCCGTGGAGGTCCTGCCCTCGGACAGACCGCCAGCAGCCACGCCGGCTGGACGCACAGAGATGAGGTCCTGGCCTCGGCGGGGTCCCGCGCCCACCCTCCTCCTCCTCTGCCTCCTCCGCCCACGTGACATGCCCCTCGCCGATTCTGACTTCGTCCTCTTCCGGGTGCTTGGGGCCCTCCTCCCACCTGGGACTCTCAGACACGTGGCCCTGAGTGTGAAGTCAAAGCTGTAATGTGATGCACGTGTATTTTCCATTTAGATTTTATAGACTTTTATGATGTTTACTGTTTTGAATTTTTGTGTTTTTGCTTTTATGCTTTGTGTGTTGTGTGCTCAGACGCTCAGTCGGGTCCGACTCTTTGCGACCCCATGGACTGTGTCCCTCCAGGCTCCTCTGTCCATGGGGCTCCCCAGCCCAGAATACTGTAGTGGGTTGCCATTTCCTTCTCCAGGGGATCTTCCCAGCCCAGGGATCAAACCTGAGTCGCCAGAGTCTCCTGCACTGGAAGGCAGGTCCTTTACCACTGGCGCCACCTGGGAAGCCCTTAGGTGTTTTCTAAAATCCCTAGAAAGCCTATTTCTGTGTGAAGATTATGCAAATATTCATTATTTTTCTTCCAGTCTATTTTTAAGGACTCTTTTATGCATTTAATCTTCACATCAGTTTCCCATCATTATTTAACATGCACAAAGCCAAACCCACCACCACCTGTCCTTTGTGCTTTGTCTGCATTCCAGGGATGTCTGTATCACTAGTTTTCACCGTCTGGGCTCAGGGTCCTTTTCTAAAAATTTTTTTTTGCTTTTTAATTTTTACAGTGTTGTGTTTCTGCCATACAACAGCGCGAATCAGCCATAGTTATGCATCTATCCCCTCTGATTGAGCCCACTCCCCTCGCCCATCTCGCCTCCCTTGGTCATCACAGGGCCCTAGACCTGGCTCCTTGTGCTGTCCAGCAGCTTCTCACCAGCTGTCCATTCTACACGTTTGTGCATATATGTTGATGCAGGGTCCTCTGATTCTGCCATCATCCAGCCTCTTTCTCGGCCCTTTCTGTAAGACATTCTCTTTGCTCTCCACCGTAACCTTTGACTCCCTACTTTGTTTTCTTCTTGGGCCTTCCTCTAACTCTTTAAAAATGAGTGGTTTTTTTTTTTCACAGTCATATGTAGGTAGGGCCAGGTACCTTGTTACCACTGCACCACCAAGGCAGTCATGGTGCTCGACACACGTGAGAACCTGTATGTACTGAATGACTTGGGGAACACCAGTGAGTGAATGTGCTTCTGTCCTTGTGATCTGTTTTCAGGATATTTCCACATTGACATCCAGATGCTACCTGCAAACTTAAGTGTCCCAGAATAGTCTCCTGCTGTAGACATGGAACATCTACATAAGATATTGTGTACCGTTCTTACCAAGAGCATTGTAAGATGCGGACATGGTACCCTTTTTAGTTAGACATGCTGGTAATTGAGTGAGCATCCCTAAATGTGTCCATGAGGGGTCAATGGAATCTGGAGAGGCAATTTCTTTGGGCTTATTCTAGGATTCTGATAATAGTTCCAAGTTCAGTCTTTTTTTTTTTTTCTATTTTAATTAATAATATAGAGAATAATGCAAGTTTATCAGACTTGCAGACAGGACAAGGCAGCAAAAGATCAGGTTCATGAGAGAATCAGGACCTTAATGTCGCATAGACTTGGATACAGTAATGAACTAAATAAAATCCAATGCAGCATTAAAGGCCTTGCACCAGGATCTAAAAATCTGTTGCATGAATATAGGATCGCCTAGTGGAAACATGAGGGGAAAGGGTGAGAAAGTTTTCATTGATAATTTGGGCTGATTTCTGAAAATGCAAAAGTGCTCCTATATGGTCAGAAGAATAAATTCTGATTTTTCCTGTGATGTTATACCTAGACTATTGGGTTTGGTTTAGGGATATTAGTCACCTGGAGCTTGTTCAGAGCTCAGGGCTTAGGGAGAGTGAGAGTCCAGAGACAAAGTCACAGGTGGAGTGGGTGGTGAGAAGGCGAATGTTTAGTCTGAAGAGGAGGGCATCGTGAAGGTATCTCAGTACTGAGTGATCCTATAATTTATTGTCTAAACCAGAACTCTTTGAGAGTGAAAGAAGGTGCTATTAGTGCTTATGCTGGGCTGATGTGCATACAATTAGGACTGTCCTGGGCGAATGAGAACATGATCACCTAATGACAATGATCTGAAATATTTGAAGGTCTGTTACAGGAAAGAAAGTTTGGACTTTGCCTGTTCGAGTGATAGGGCCAGTGGGCACAACTGCAAGAAGACCCGCATGTTCTTCCCTATAATGAGCCCCAATCTGATACTCGGTTGTTGAAGAATGAAGTAGATTACAAGGGGGTGTGTTCCCCATCACTGCTGATGCCAAGAGTTTTAACTGCCCTTTCTAAGTCTTGGTAATGTGCAGATTAGGTGAATGAAATTGTGCCAGTCCCTCAAGTGTCTGTGTGCTCACGCTTCCTAAGTACTCGGCAGATGTCGTTTTTCCCCATTACGTTTGGCCCGGCCGTGTGTGTGTTGCTGGCCCCGTGCCTGGCGAAGGTTAGAGCCGTGGCTGCGATGGCCCTTCCGACAGGCCTGGCTCTGCAGCGGGTTGATCTGTCCCAGCTGCAGGCTCCAGTCGCTGTGCATTAGGGCACTAACGGCCTCTGCTGCTGTTGTCGTGTTCATTTCTTCCCGGTTTCTGCATGCCTCTCTTTTTATTTCTGTCTCCACAAGTCTTGGCTTTCATGCTAAATAGAAGATGTCTCTTCTTCCACAAGGGAGCAGCCCCTTATATGATCAGGGATCCCAGCTTCGGGTCTGCTCATGTCTTGCTGTGGGTGCTGTGGTCTTTCCTTGGTTTCCAGGGAGCTCTGGTTTCATGCCTGAGTCCTTTACAACAGAAGAGGCACCTACGACTGCTTCTGTTTTTCTGTTTTATAAATGAGGTTTAGAAAGGTTAGATGATCTGCCAGAAGTGACCCATCCAGTAGGGGTCTCAGCTGGACCCAAGCCCAGGTCTCCTCGTTTGTCCATTCAGATTCATCTGAATGATAAACAAACTGGCATTTTTTAAAATACTAAAATACCATCAACTGTTAAAAGTAACAAACTGTTGTAGATGAATCTCAGATGCATTACGTAAAATCGATGATTCAGCCTTTAAAAAATTATTACACCCTGCAGCCCTTTTACATACTTCCCCCACCTGCCTGTTCCCTTCATGATGCCACAGAAGTATCATCTCTCTGTTTATGTGCTGTAGCCCTTTGGCAGACCATTGCAATATCTAAGATGTTTACACCTGCCAGGAATCAGTTTTCACTTCTTTGGAGACAGTATCACTCACCCACTGAGAACGCATGGACTAAGGAAGGAAGCCAAATTCAAGTGGTTGCGTATGGTGGGAATCCATTTCTATGGCATTCTTCAACAGGAAAATCCATCAGATCAGAGTCTTCAATCCACTTTGCATTTATTTTTGTAAAGGATGTGAGAAAATGGTCTAGTTTCATCCTTTTACATGTCGCGGTCCAGTTTTCCCAAAACCCCTTATTGGAGAGTGTTTCCCCCTGTTGTTATGTTCTTGCTTCCTTCATCGTCATAATTTTGCCAGAAGTTTTCATAATAATTGACCATATGTGTGTGAGTTTACTTCTGGGTGTTCTGTTCTGTTCCATTGATCTGTGTGTCTGTTTTTATGCCAGTACCATGCTATTTTGATTATGGTAACTGTGTAGTACAGTTCAAAGTCAGGGAGCATGATACCTCCGGTTTTGTTCTTCTTTCTCAAGATAGCTTTGGCTGTTTTCAGGGAAACTTGTCTAGTAATGAACTACAGAAATAATCCCAGGAAGGAGATATCCTTAAACACATACAGTTTTCTGGAAACACACACGATGTGCAACCGAAGATGCAGTGAAAGAACAGTGTAAACGGAGGTTGTCTGGGGAGTCGTAAGGATTGTGTCCTTGACACAGAGGCTAATCTAGATTAATCAGGATTGGAAATCCTAGTTTTTCCTTGGGATTTGCTAAAACCAGGTTGAGATTTAAGTTGAAAAAAAATAAGAGCAGAAGGAAAGTGGTTTCTACTTCTTAGTGGAAGCTGGCTTATCGTTTCGCAGTCTGACTTTTGGTAGAAAGTTTTCCAATTCCTGTGGCAGCCAACATGGGCAAATGTTTTTGTTACATTTGCCTTTTTATGGTTAAAGCCAAGACTTTTCTCCTTTACTGTAGGCTCCAAATGAAGTATGTTAGCATCCTGTATCAAGAGGAGCCTGGAGAAGCAGGGGTGGTGGAAATACAGGTTTTGCTTTTGGAATACCTTTAACAAAAGTATTTGAATTTCTAAATGTTGCCAAGAAATGGAGTTTCTTCCTATATTAACATTCTTACATGTAATCATTGTATGGCATCTGATTCTGAGCCAAAATGTTATATTTTAAAAGATATGGTGACAAGTTAGCTTTTTTTTTTTTTTTTCTTTTGAAAGCCCTTACTGAATTGTCACATATTCTGGGAAGGTTCCCAGATATTGCTGTAGGGAAAATACGCCTTTCATAATCTTTATACTACAGTACTGAATATGGGCTTCCCAGGTGGCTCAGTGGTAAAGAATCCGACTGCCAATGCAAGTGACTCAAGAGACTCAGGTTCAGCCGCTGGGTTGGGAAGATCCCCTGGAGAAGGAAACAGCAACCTGCTCCAGTATTCTTGCCTGGAGAATCCCCATGGACAGAGGTGCCTGGTGGGCTACAGTTCATGGGGTCGCAAAGAGTGGGACACGACTGAGTGAGAGAGCACTTTTCCTAGGAACATGGAGAATACAAATGAAATTGAAGACAAGGTTTCTTCAATTTAAATCACGTTTTCAGCTGACTCAGTGTATCCTTGCCCCTAACCTGTCGTCTCCCACAATTACTACAGGTGTTTCTATAATGCAAGTATCCGCCTGTAATCCGGGAGATCTGGGTTCGACCCCTGAGTTGGGAAGATCCCCTGGAGAAGGGAAAGGCTACTCACTCCAGTATTCTGGCCTAGAGGAGTCCATCGACTCTGTGGTTGGTGGGGTCGCAAAGAGTTGAACACGACTCAGCGACTTTCACTCGCTTCACTTATCCCCGTTGGTGTTGACCTTAATTCAGCTGAGACAGCGTCTTGTCAGGGTGTTGTGTTTTTTTTTTAATATTATAAAGTTCCTTTTTCCTCCCCTCTTTCCATTCTGTCCTCTTGAGAAGAAAGTCACCATGAACAGCCCACACTTAAGAACTGGGGAGTGATGATGTGCATATGTACATAAATTAAAACAGTATTTTAAAAAACTTATTATTTTGTATTGGCCTATAGCCGATTAATAATGTTTTTATAATTTCAGCTGCACAGTAAAGGGACTCAGCCATACATATACATGTATCCATTCTCCCCCAAACTCCTCTCCCATCCAGGCTGTCACATAACATTGAGCAGAGTTCCTGGTGCTGTACAGTCAGCAGTCCTTGTTGGTTATCCATTTTAAGTATAGCAGTGTGTACATGTTCACCCCAAACTCCCTAACTATCTCTTCCCCCCATCTTTCCTCCAGGCAGCCATAAGTTCATTTTCTAAGTCTGTGTAAAACAGTATTTGTATAAGCTAATAGTGGATAATTGGAAAACAAAATGAGATACCACTGCATGCCTATTAAAATGGCTAAAATGAAAAAAGCAGTGATATTAGCAAGTGCTGATGGGGATGTGAAGTAACCGGAACTCTCATCCGTTGCTGATGGAATGTGGAATAGGACAGCTCCTCTGGAAAAACGTTGGCTAGTTTCTCATGAAGTCACATACACACTTACCATAAAACCCAACAGTCCCACTCATTGGCATTTTTTCTAGAAAAGTAAAAACTTACATTCACACAAAAACCTGTGCACAAATGTTTACAGCAGTTCTGGTCATAATTCTCTCTAACTGGAAATGACCCAGATGTCCTTCAAGGGGTGAAGGTGTGAGCAGATTATGGCTCTTAAATCCAGTTGAACCCTGCTCAGCAGAGAGAGTGGTGGCAACAGCTTGGATGAATCTCATGGTATTTACTTAGTGAAAGACTTCTGTCTCAAAAGATTCAATGCTCTATACTTCCATTTATTCAGCCTTCTTAAAAAGATCAATTTATAGCGATGAAGAACACATTAGTGTTTGCCAGGGTTTGGGGGCAGGGTGGGAGGAGGAACGTGTGACTACAGAGGTCTAGATGAGGATGTTTTTGGGTGTGATGGAATATTCTGTATTCTCATTGTGATGGTGGTAACTTAAATCTGTACATCTACTAAACACTCCAAAAATGTCAATCAACTTAAAAAATAGCCTAAATAAAAAGACTCCATTAAGGCCAACACACAATTAAAATTTAGAATTTATCCATGGTGAGGATATTTTCGTATGTGTAGGGGGCATTTGGTCACCTTTTATATATATATATATATATATATATTTATATTTATTTATTTATTAGGCTGAACCTGCTCTTAGCTGTGGCACGTGGGATTTGCGATCTTTGCTGTGGCATGTCTGTTAGTTGTGCATGCAAACTCTTCTTGTGATATGTGGGATCTAGTTCTCTGACCAGGGATTGAACCTGCGCCCCCTGCTTTGGGAGCTCGGAGTCTTAGCTAGGGAACCACCAGAGACATCCTGCCTTTTCTTTTAAACTCCTGGGTGGGGATTTTTTTTTTTTTTGGTTCCTCATCTTCTTGTGGGCTTACTGGTTTTTTGTTTTGTTTTATTTTTTAATATTGATTCTTAAAAGAGTTTCTTACATATTTTAGAAACAAATTTTTGTGAGTTATATCTGCTGTCAGTTTCTTCTCCCAGTTCGTAGCTTGTTTCTGCCTCCCTTCCAGGGCACTTGCTGAGTGCCAGTTCTTAAGTTAATATAGTTGGCTCTGCCCATCGTCGCATCTACGACTGTGCATTTGCTTCTTGTGTAAGAACACTGTATCCTGAGGTCATGAAGTAGTCTACTGTATTATCTTTGCAAAGCTTTAAAGATTTGCCTTTCGCACTTGGGTCTTCAGATCACTAGGGCTTGGTTTTTGAGTATGGGGGGTGGAATGAAGCCAATTTCATTTCTTCCCGTTTATATCTAACTTGTCACCACAGCACTATGTGTTGAAAAGTCCAACTTTTCCCACTGAGCAGTAATACATCAATATATCTTTCACGTCCGCTTCTCTGTATGAAGTGTCAGTCTTTGTGTGGTTCTATTTTTGCAATGTTCTTCAATTTATATTTATTGGTCTATATATTCAGTCCTTTCACCATTATAATGTTATCTTAAATATTATAGTTTTATAATGAATCTCAGTATTTGGTAGGAAAAGTCTCCTAGATTATTTATATGAAAAGAATGATAACATTTGCAAATAATGACACTTTTGTTCTTCCTTACTAATCCTTAATTCCTTTATGTCTTTTTCCTGCCATACAGTACTAGCTTGGACTCGTAATACAGTGTTGAAGTGAAGTAGTAATAATGGGCACCTTTGTTTTGTTCTAAATCCTTCAGGAAATGCTTTGAATGTAAATAGGCATTTTGTGGACACCTCTATCAGGTTAAGGAAGTTCCCTTCTGTTCTTAGCATATTAAGGTGCTGTTTTTTTTTCTTTCTCAAATGTGTTGAATTTTGTTAAAAGGTTTTCTGTTCTCTTTGAGATAATCAAATAAGTTTTCTTCTGTGAATGGCATGTTGCATTAAATATAATTGGTAGTTTAATGTTAAGCCAACCTTGCATTTCTAGGATAAACCCAAGATGGTTATGAATTCATATTGTTAGTTTTACTTACAATACTTTTTTTTCAATTTTAAAATGCCATTTAGGCAACATGCAGTCCTATTTCAATGATATTAATATTTTAAGTGGCACATGATGATTGTAAAGTATCTTAGGCTATAAGATGTATTTTGGTTTCAGAGATGTTAAAATACTTTAACATATAATGTCCTATTGTTCTGTTTTATGTTTACATTCTTAAGTTAACTTGACGTATAATTGTACTTCCTCATTCTTTCCTTGTCAGATTTTGGTATTAAGGTTATGTATTTATACCATGATAAAATGAGTTGGGGAATGTGCCCACTTTTTCTATTCTATTGATTAAATGATATTGGCCGTAATTCATTCTTGACTGTTTGGTTGATCACGCCTGTAAAATCAAATGGGTGTAGCATTTTAACTGCTGATATAGTTTCCTTAATGCTTTTGAAACAATTCAGGCTTTCTATTTCTTCTTGATTCAGTTCTTTTGAGTTTCAGTTTTCAGGAATTTGTTTATTACATTCACATGTCCAAATCTGTTAGCACAAAATGATTCATGAGAAATTCATATATATTTAATCTAGGTAGTAGCATCTGTAGTTGTACTTCCTCTTCATTTCTGCTATTTTCTGTTTGTGTTTTTATTTTCTTCCTTTTTCTGTTCCTGTAGGAGGTTAACCAATTTTACTTTTTTTGAAAGAAATGAATTTTGACATTGATATTATTCATCTTTCTTATCATTTGCTTTCTATTATGATTTTCTGCACTTATTATTTCCATTCTTCAAATACTTTGGGTTGATTTTGCTGAATTTTTTTTCTTAAAACTTCTTAAAAGAGATGGTTAAGATTTTGGTCTTTTCCCTTTAAAAATTGTACTTCCTACCTAGTAAAACTAATGGTATTGTTCTTGAGTTTGTTTATATTTTTACATGTAGGATTTTATCGTTCTGTTTCACACATTTTATAATTTTTAGCTATTTTTTCCCCATAACAAAGGTTTGTCATTGAATCTGATTCCTGATGCAGTTAAACTGGAGTCAGAGAACATGTTTATGTATACTGCCATTTGTGTTGTTTAGTTGCCCAGTCATGTCTGACTGTTTTGCAACCCCATGGACTGTAGCACCAGGCTCCTCTATCCACAGGAAGAATACTGGAGTGGGTAGCCATTTCCTTCTCCAAGAGATCTTCCTGACCCAGGGATCGAACCCATGTCTCTTGCATGAAAGGCAGACAGAGTCTTCACCGCTGAGCCACCAGAGGAGCCCATTGCCATTTTAGTGAATATTATTCAATACATATATGCTTGAAAATACTGTGTATTCAGCAGGCTGTTATTACAAAGTTTCTTTCCTACATGAGACTTGAGACCACTGTTCCGAGGGGAGAGTGGTCAGACGCTGCCCGTAGAGAGAAAGACCAAAGCTGACTTCCTTCATTGTTATTGGTGATGGTATTACCTCCCATAGAACTTACAAACATGAACTACTTACTCAGAACTTCTCAATACTTTAAAGAATATATCGAGATAACAACTATTTTTCATGTACACAAAAAAGCATTCTCTTCAATAAGCAGATAAAATTAGGGTTTTGCCATTGATAAAATGATTGATGAGCCCTTATAAGAACAGCATGGGAAAAAAGTAATTGCTTACTTGATTTATGTCCTATTCTGTTTACTTTTACTAATATGATAGTGTGGCATTAGTAATAAAAGCAGTAACCTTTACAGAGTTTTCATCCTGAGCCGGTTGCTGAGTTGAGAGCTTAGACCCTGGACGCGGACTGCCTACCTTCAAATCTCGGCTCCCCCAGTTAGACCTGAGTGACCTTTCTTTGCTTCAGTTTCCTGAAACGGCGCTGCTGGTTGTATACACTGCATAGTGTTATTTTGGGAGTAAAATTGAATGATCCTGCTTCTGATAATAGTTGTTGTTGTTCAGTTACTCAGTAATTTCTGGCTCTTTGCGACCCCATGGACTGCAGCACACCAGGCCTCCCTGTCCATCGCCAATTCTCGGAGTTTACTCAAACTCATATCCATTGAGTCAATGATGCCATCGAACCATCTCATCCTCTGTCGTCCCCTTCTCCTCCTGCCTCAGTCTTTCCCAGCGTCAGGGTCTTTTCAAATGAGTCAACTCTGCATCAGGTGGCCAAAGTATTGGAGCTGCAGCTTCAGCATCAATCCTTCCAATGATTATTCAGGATTGATTTCCTTTAGGATTGACTGGTTTGCTCTCCTTGCAGTCCAAGGGACTCTCAAGAATATTCTCCAACACTACAGTTCAAAAGCATCAATTCTATGGTGCTCAGCTTTCTTTATAGTCCAACTCTCACATCCATTGGGTTCCCTTGTGGCTCAGTTGGTAAAGAATCCGCCTGCAATGTGGGAGACCTGGGTTTGATCCCTGGATTAGGAAGATCTTCTGGAGAAGGGAAGGGCTTTCCACTCCAGTATTCTGGCCTCGGCTTCCCTGGTGGCTCAGATGGTAAAGTGTCTGTCTGCAATGCAGGAGACCCAGGTTTGATCCCTGGGTTGGGAAGGTCCCCTGGAGAAGGAAATGGTAGCCCACTCCAGTATTCTTGCCTGGAAAATCCCATGGACGGCAGAGTCTGGTAGGCTATTGTCCATGGGGTTGCAAAGAGTCGGACACGACTGAGCAACTTCACTATAAATCACTATTCTAGCCTAGAGAATTCCATGGGCTGTATAGTCAATGGAAGAGTCAGACACGACTGAGCGACTTTCACTTTCTCACATCCATACATGACTACCGTAGCTTTGACTATATGGACCTTTGTGGGCAAAGTGATGTCTTTGCGTTTTAATATGCTGTCTAGGTTTGTCATAGCTTTTCTTCCAAGGAGCAAGTGTCTTTTTAATTTCATGGCTGCAGTCACCATCTGCAGTGACTTTGAAGCCCAAGAAAAGAAAGTCTGTCACTGTTTCCACTGTTTCCCCATCTATTGGCCATGAAATGAAGGGGCCAGATGCATCACTAATAATCGTAACCAATATTATATGACGTTTACTCTGTGTGACACAGTGTTCTAAACTTTTACCATAGGTTAATTTAATTTTCATAGACCCCTAAGAAGTTTATATCAACAAACCCCCCATATTTAGACTTACTGAGCCTTAGAAAGATGTCGGGATAGAAAGAAAGCCTTTTCAGGCCTGCTGGCTTGTGTTCCTGCAGTGGGGAGTCCCAGCCAGAGCAGCTCCTGCGTGAGGATGAGCCAGGCTTGTGGGAACCACACTGGGAAGATTTGGTTGGTGTTAATTTTCATTCAGCTATAGTCGCTTTACATGGTTGTGTTAATTTCTGCTGTACATCAGACTGAATCAGCTGTATGTTTACATATACTGCCTCTTTTTTTACCTGAGGAGGAGTTAACAGGAAAGGAGAAATGGGTTTTAGAGGATTTCAAGGCTGTTAAGGGTCTCCACCCTCTGCCCGTTAATCCATGCTGCCGTAAGACAATGCCACTAGTTCTGGAGACTGGAACTCCAAGACCGAGGGGTTGGCTGATTTGCTTCCTGCCGAGGGCTCTCTTCCTGACTTGTAGTTGACCCCCTTCTCACGTGTCCTCATATGGCTCTTTGCCATCAGTGTGTGTGGAGAGGGAAGAACTGTTCTCTATTCCTTCTCTTATTGGGGCTCCCTGGTGGCTCGGCAGTAAAGAATCAGCCTGCAGTGCAGGAGATGCAAGAGACTCGGGTTCAATCCCTGGGTCAGTAAGATCCCCTGGAGAAGGGAATGGCCCGTCAGTATTCTTGCCTGGAGAATCCCTTGAATAGAGGAGCCTGGCGGGCTATAGTCCATGGGGCCGCGAGAGTCGGACGTGCCTTGGCAAATAACCACCACCTCCACCTGTTCTTTTAAGACCACCAGTCCTATAAGATTAGGGTCCACCCTTATGACCTCACTGAACCCTCATCAACCCCGAAAGACCCCCGTTTACGGTTGGGGCTTTGACATTTGGGTTTCGGAAGGGCACAGTCTGCAGCACCCCACCTCTGCACCAGGGGACAAATATGACCCCTCCTGTGCCTAGTACGTTCTCTACTGCCTCTTGGTGAGTGGCAGTTTAAAAAAAAAGGTATCACCAGAGGGACTGGGTTCACCTTTGTATCACCAGTGGGCTTATTTGGCATTTCTGCGGGCAGACGGTGGCCCTGCGGGGGAGGCCTGGGAGCCTGTCTTTCCATGCCAGGAGGGCTGTGTTGTGGGCGTGGAGGTCTGATGTCGTCATGCCTCCTGTGATGCATTTCTGAATATACAGATACATCTGGTCATCAGTCATGTCACAAATATTTAACCCTCCTGCTGTATGCCAGGCACTGTTCATGGGCTTTGACAGTATGTGATAAGCAGCATGGAATGCTGGGCTGCCTTAGCGGTGTGTTCCCTGTAGGTTAACTGACCAATCAGCAGAAACGCGTAGCACAGTATCTGTGCTGAGAAGAATACAGACAGGTGAAGCCACTGGGGAATCGAAGTCTTGATGGGGTGGGGTGCTATTTTAGAAAAATGGTGGAAAAGTATTGGCAAGAGCCAGGGAACTATCTGAGAGAGAACGTTCTGGACAGAGGAGATGTAATACAAAATACAGAGGTTCACTTCTAGATGGAATATTCTTGGCAAGTACTGGAAGGGGGACACCAGGTACTGGGTCATATTGCCTGGAAATACTCAAATAAATGTTTAGTATTGCTACCATTAATGTGATTATGGTGCAGATTAAGAAACAGAACTTTTTCTGCCCAAATGTACTTGTCGGCAGTTAAGTTGTAATGAGGATCAGCTTGCCACCCCTCTCCCCTTTTAAAATCAAGATTAAATGTTCCATTTTCCGAGTCAGTCCTCAGTTTATGGACACTAATGGAACGATGCTGTGTTTCTCTGAGCTTTCCACCAAAGTGTTATAGATGCACAGACTGAACCCAAGAGTGTGTGTGTGTGTGTGTGTGTGTGTGTGCATATGTGCACAGGTCTTTCCATAAAGGGAGCATTTTTTTGTAATCTCTTTTCTCCTTCTAGAGATCCATTGCAATTTTACGTTCTTCTAAGTAATACATTTGTGCCTACTTTAAAACTGAAATACCGTTTCAAATGCCCGGCCTGTGTTGTAGGTTTGCGTACCCTCGCCCCCAGGCACATTCCCGGGCTGCACCAGGCTGAGCAGCTCTGGAGCAGAGCCGTGTGTGGATGTCCTGGCCCGCGTCCAGCAGCAGCTAATGTTACCCAGGGGGATTAGGGTGTGGGCTGGGTGGTTTTACTGTTAGTATCCTGTAAAGTGAAACACAAGAATGTCCAACTTCCTTCCATAAATTATATATAAAGTAAAAACCAAGAAAATGCCGTTTTCTTCCCAGAATGAGCAATGTAAAGTGAAGCCTAAGAAAACCCAATCTCCTGTCAAGAACGAACAGTGAAATTGACCCTGGCGCCATCGGAAGAGAACCACCAGATAGATGGTGCAGCAACAAGCATTTACCCCCAAATCGCCTTTATCTGGCTTTGGAACATGTAACGTGCCACTCACTCTTGCAGGCTCATTTTCCTTCTGGACTATGTTTGACTGAATTATTATCCTGCCGGTCTCTGAACCTTTACTGATAGTGGGCAGAGGTGACTGCAGCATGGCACCCAGGCTGCTGCCCTCTCCCCTCGCGTCCCAGCGCTGGCCGTGCTGCCTAAGCATCCTTCTCGAAAATGTGCTGTGGGAGATCATTACGAATTGATGAGGGTTGCCATGGAGATGAGACCCATTTGCTGTCTCTTTCATGTTAAGCACGTATGGACCTTTTTGGATAATTGGGAACCAGCTATAAATAATCCGATGACCATTCTTTCAGCTTTCTGTATTTTTAATAATATGCAAACATTTTTTAAGGTAAGAATTACACTCAGTTCTATTTCTAGAATAGTAAATAAAATCTAACGAAAGTTTTTAGTAAAACTGAAAATGCTACTTATTTTGAGTCATGAATTTGTATGGCATTTATGTTCTTAGTGTGAACTCTTCCTTAGCAGAAAGGCTAACCTACCAGTGAATATGAAACCAAGATAATGGATTCAGAGCCACGAAGAAGAAAGTAATAATAAACTGTTTCCAAGGGTCTTTAAAGGGTGTCTGTATTTCAGAATCTTGTGTGAACCCATGCCATTTACACATCTTCAGAACTTCTGAATAATTTGTTTCTCTGGCTTGAGTATTCAAAAAGTAACAAAGTTAAGTTTCCTTTTAATAGTTGATGTGTTGTTCCCTCACCAAGTCCTGTCCAGCTCTTTAGGCAGTTAGTTAATTTCGTTAGTTTAGTGTTTAGGAATGTTTATTAGTCTGAATCAGGGAGCGTTTCCGCTGGTTGGTGTGTATGTGTTGATGAGGTTGCAGAGATGATTTAATAAGGTAATAATTGGGTGAAATGTGACCATTTTGACTTGAATAAATAGTAATTATTTACTGTGAAAACTTGGTGCTTAATTTAGTAACCTGTTTTGGAATTCTGAGCTTCCCTGGTGGCTCAGATGGTAAAGAATCCTCCTGCAATTCAGGAGACCCGGGTTCGATCTTAAGAAAGTCTGCCAATTTAGAGATTGTTTTACTAGGAGATTAGTACTGAAAGGTACTCAAGTGAAGAAAACTGCTTGGTTTAATTTCTTAATCTTGGAGCGTTGCTAAATCATTCTTCTGAAGGTTAAAATTAATATTTGAAGGTAATAATTAAGTCCGTGGCTGCCAGTACTAATTGAAATTTTTATAGAGAGAAAATATACGATCCCAGATGTCATTATCCATTCATGCCATGTCTCATTAATAAGAGGTTATTCTGACTTCATTTGTTTTCATATAAAGTGTTTTTAACAGGACAAGATTTGTTTAATGATGTTTATTGTACGTGGAACACTGTTCATTGTAAACACATTGTATTCTAATTAGGAGATTGTATGCAAACAATGTTATTATTTTTAAATATTGAGGAAACGTGCCACCTCAGTGACATCTAGGGCATTCTTAAAGCCACTGTGCGCTTCTCATGTTTCTACCGGCTGCTTTTGGTTTTATTTAGCTGATGAGATCTGACAAAAATCACAGCTCAGTGGAGCATGGCTATAGACGAGATGGGGTGCTCACAGAATTCTCTGTTCTTCTTAGGGTGTGGACCCCATAGGCGGAAAAGAGGTTGAATGAGTTTTAGTCCTGCAGCTAAGAAGCCCAGTGGCCTGGCAGTTGAGGTTTGATTCTGGCATTGTGGATTACTGATTGTGCAGCTGCAGTAGGCTTCTCTGCTTGTTTCCTCAGAGGGTTGTTTTATGGACTGCTGCTGCGGCTAAGTCGCTTCAGTCGTGTCCGACTCCGTGCAACCCCATAGAAATGTGTGTTATTTAGAAAACACTGAAGGATCACAGCAGACTCACAATAAGTGCATATAAATAACTTTTACATAAATACAGAAACTTTCGAGTAATATTTCTTGATCTCCTCAAGCTGTTTGGAAACATACCTGGCAAGCTTGTTTTCTCATATTGTTGAAAAGATGACAGACCAGCAGTACTAAGGAAGAATTTACAAATAATTACCCATATACCCAATATTTTAAAATAATGCTTGCATATTATCTTCTAAGTATAGTTGATTTGCATGAATATTTTATATTAATTGAAGCAATCACCTTGGGCAGCTGAATGTGACTGGCCCGTCCTGGTCATATCCTTGCTAGGGAGCAGGCTGGGCACGGTGGTGCCCACTGTAGCCCCAAGGGAGAGGGCAGGACATATTCCCTCTTGCAGATAGATGGGGTACTGAGCAGCTGAAGCAACAGAAATCCACTACAGTGCACAGTGGGCTCCTCAAACTGTGTGGACGGTCTTTCTCATCCAGAAATATTTGTCTATTATAAATCAGTATGATGCTTTTAGTTGGTGTCTCAGTGGTAAAGAATCCGCCTGCAGTGCAAGAGACCGCCTGCAATGCAGGAGACTCGGGTTCAGTCCCTGGGTCAGGAAGATTCCCCCTGAGGAGGGAATGGCTACCCACTCTAGTCTTCTTGCCTGGAGAATCCCAAAGACAGAGGAGCCTGGAGGCTACAGTCCATGGTGTTGCAAAAGAGTCGGACACGACTTTGCAATTAAACCAACCAACAAACATAGGTATGATGGAAATGGTTGAAGGGATATAAATTGCAATGAGCTGCCTTCAGAACATCGCAATACAAGGTGTTTGGACAAACCCTCTCTGCAGTTGGGGCAGGGAAGTGGGATGTGGGTGTGGACTCAGTTCTGGGACCTGGACCAGCTAGATCTGTAAGACCTTCCTCAGTTGACTTGTCAATTCCAAGGAAAGCCTTGAATGTGAGGTGCAGGGAATTCAGAGTTCTTGCAAGTTCTCTGCCCCAGGCCGTGGGCTGGCAGAATGATGCTTTTTCTGGATGAAAAGGACCACTTGGGATTCAGATGGGCTCAGATCAGCCCACTCCTGAGGGGCATCATGCAAAGTGGGTGGATACCTGTTTGTCTAATAGCACGGTCCCGGGGATGGCGATGTGAGGATTACCTCGCTGTCAGCAGGAGAGGACTGCCGGGAGGGACAGCAACCAGCTCTGGTCTGGGAAGTGAGCCAGCGAAGTCAAGAGCAGACTCTCCAGAGCAGGGCAGTGGCGGGAGCTGGCGTGGCAAGCCGAGGGAGGAGGTGGCCAGCCCGGGTCAGGAAACGGGATGAGGGGTCGCGAGAGGCTGCCGCCCATCAGGACTCTGTTTTTGGAACAGAAGTTGTCAGACTTTAATGGTCTTAAGAAGCTTCTAGCGACTTCCCTGGTGGTCCAATGGTTAGGACCCCGTGCTTCCACTGCAGGGAGCAAGGGCTCAGTCCCTGGTCAGGGAACCATGATTCCACAAGCTGGCAGCAAGACAAAAAAAAAAAAAAAAGATTAAAAGAAACACCTGCTGCTGCTGCTGCTGCTGCTAAGTCTCTTCAGTCCTGTCCGACTCTGTGCGACCCCATAGACGGCAGCCCACCAGGCTCCCCCGTCCTAGAAAGCTTATTAAAACACAGTTTCTTGGGCTCATCCAAAGAGATTGTGATTTGCTAGATGGAGTTCAGTGTGCCATGCGTTTGCCTTTTTAGCAGGCTCACAGGCTGTGTCAGCGCTATTGGCCGTGGACCGCAATTGAAGAGCCAATTATCCTAGACCAAGAGTGGTATCTCAGGTGAACTCTTCTCATCCCTCCACTCTCAACACCTCTGATGAGAAAAGAGAAGGAAATAGGAACTTTTGAGTTCTTACTGTAAATCAGATGAGATATATATACATTATATATATATAGCATCATTTAATTCTCACGCACGTACATAATATAGTCTGTTTTCTGTGAGGCTGTGGAGTCTCAAGGAGACCAAGTAATTTGCCCAAAGCCACACAGCTAGTTTGTGTTATGACTAGTTTTCTGAGTTACAGCTAGGTCCTTATTATAATTCATATTATTTTCCTTACAAGTAACTGCACAACAGGGCAGTTAGAGGGAGGCTTCACACCTGTGATAAGGAACAAATGCTTGGATTCCTCCAGTGCTGTTGTAGATTGCTACATTCACTGGGACCTAGATTCTGGCACGTGAATCACACATATTTTTAATTGGTAAAACCTCTTCAACATTTTGCTTAGAATGTGGTAAAAACATGATATTGAAAAAATAATGAAATTTTTTAAAGTTTAGGATCAAGCTGAAAATGATACAGAGGTTTATGGCACATTTTTCTTTAGGATTTCAGTTAAATCTTGTAAGTGATCTTGAATGATGTTAAAATGAAGACTCGTCCAAACAATTTATTTCTTTTAAGTTCTGTTTTCCAAAACATAAAGACAAACACAAAAGCAGATGAGGGCAAATATAAGAAGAAAAGGTGAAACATACGTTTCTCCGGTGAAGTATGTATTTGCACGTGCTAATATATTCCATTCTGTGTCATTGTTCAGTATGAAAACAAACACTTAGAATGATTATATTGAACAATCCTTTTGTTTTGAGTAGTTAAAAAAATTAAAAGTAGGTTATAAGAAAGTTTAGAACTCTGTGAAATTATAGTTCTGCAGCTAGCTGATCTTACCAAACCGCCCTTAAACCCTGGTTTACCTCCTTGAGTACAAAAGCTATATGTAGCGTGTGAGATTGTGGGTGTCTCATTGTACTTTTGGTATGCCCGTTTCTCCTCCATAAAAAAAATACCTATCTTGGCTAAGCAGTGGTTTTGGGATATAAAGTGGTTTTTTGGATATGTATGTATAAATGCTTCCTGGGTGGCTCAGGAGAGGAGCCTTGTGGGCTACAGTCCATGGAGTCCAAGAGTTGGACATGCTGCTGCTGCTGCTGCTGCTAAGTCGCTTCAGTCGTGTCCAACTCTGTGCAACCCCATAGACGGCAGCCCACCAGGCTCCCCCCATCCCTGGGATTCTCCAGGCAAGAACAGTGGAGTGGGTTGCCATTTCCTTCTCCAATGCATGAAAGTGAAAAGTGAAAGTGAAGTCACTCAGTCGTGTCCAACTCCTAGCGATCCCATGGACCGCAGCCTACCAGGCTCCTCTGTCCATGGGATTTTCCAGGCAAAATTTAACAACTAAACAACTGCTACCATAGAGAGAGAGAGAAAGAGAGAGGTGTAGATACGCTATTCAAGAATTAATCTGGTAATGACATAGCCCATATTTATATCACTGTTAATGAATAGTGAAATTTAATAAACTGATATGGAAAGCCTGTTGACCCTTATTTGAATTATGTCTAGATCTTAGATTTTTAACGAAGTGAACATATTTAGATTACCATGCTGCTTCTACATCCTCCTCCCCATTTTGAAACTAGATAAGGAACCTGAGATACGTCTCTGATTTTTCTTGTGAACTGATGTTTGCCAGACTCTGCTTTTCTGTTCTCTCCTGCTGCCTTCTCCATTTCCCTGCAGAGTAAACGTGGCTCCCTTCCCATCCAAAGATAAATGACAAGAGTGGGCTGTTGAGTTCTGGGGATGGTGGAGCATCGTAGCTCTTCTGTCTGTATCCCAGCTCTGCTCGCAGCTCACCAAGTAGTTATCCATGGTTCTGTGCAACTTCTCTCCCTGAGTTTGAACTCCTTGTGACGTGGACTTTCTTATTCAAGTTGGAATCTCTAGAAGAAGCTCTCTCTCCCCAATCAGGGTGTCATGAAAGAGCTAGAAAAAAAGATCAAGCGTTTAGTAGACCTGAGCAATTAAGAACAGATCCACCAAACCTCCGTCTCACCCCCACGATAAGGTCAGAGGTTTACTTTTTAAGAAAAGGCAGAGCAAATACAAACCTTTAGGGCCCCCGAGCATTGCAAAGATTATATGGTGTTCCTCCAGGATACCTCAAAATAAAAAGGGTACTAAAGAGTAAGAGAATTATAAAGGACCTCCTCAGGGTTCTGACTTTTTCTAATGACCTCTTCATTTCTATTTTTTTTAGTATTAAATCCAAAATTATTCTTTCTAATTGGTGTAAGAACAGGAAAGAAGAGTTTTAAACTCTTCTTTTTTTTTTTTTTAAGCCTGTGTTTGTGTGCAGGTAGAGAGAGAGAGAAACTAGATTTTTAAAAATACAAAGCTTAATCAACTGTTATAAAGGAAATACCTTTCTAACACCACCCAGGATGCTAGAACTTTACCAGCCACTCCGGAAGCCTTCTATATCCCTTCTTACAAAGTAATTATCCTGAAAAGACTGTAAGCACCATGAATCGATTCTTTGAAAAAGAATTCCTCTGAATACTTTTTTAATCCACAGCTTCTGTCTTCACTCTTTTTTTTTTTTTCCTGATAGCATTTCCCTTGTGCAACTTTGTGTTTCTTGTACATGAATAATAGAGCTATAAATCTGATCAAATTAAAGATAGATAACAGATATTTTGGTAGTAGAAAGCATACACATATGAGATGTTTCTCAATGAGGTTGGGAAAACAATTAGTGTCTGAGTCATGGATGTTCATTGTCTAGACCTATGAATACTAGGGAGTTGCAAACCGATGCTGTCATTCAGGCATTCCTCATTCATTTGTTAGCTGGACTATTTCTGTAAGGAAGGATTTCCTTCATCTGCCCCTCTGTTGCTGCACACAGAGTTCATGGGAGCTTCTGGGGTGCTGGGACCTGTGTGAGCCATGGAGTTCTTCTGCCTACCTGACTGCCTGAGATGATAAATAGACCTGGAAAAGGCCATTTGATAGGCATTTTGGTTCTTGGCTTGGACAGGGAACAAGTGGTTGTGCTGCAAATTGTTAGCTGTTACCTCCTCACTATCAGTGGATCTTTTTTCAGGAGAATGAACTCTGCCTTTGCTTTAGAGCTACTCAGGGTTTTTTTTTTATCTATTCCTGTTTATCGACAAATCTAAAACCTTATTTTGCTAATGTGTGCATGTGTGCTTAACCACTCTGTCGAGTCCAACTCTTTGTGGCCCCAGGGACTATAGCCCCAGAGGCTCCTCTGTTCATGGGAGTCTCCAGGCAAGAATACTGGAGTGGGTTGCCATTTCCTCCTCCAGGGGAGATTCCCAACCCAGGGATTGAACTGGCATCTCCTGCATTGGCTGTGAAACCACTGAATGTCATCTGGTCGTATCTCTTGCCTTCAGTGGGTCACGTGAAGATATCTCCATCTTACACAGAGTTTAAAGTCATCACAGAGGCTCACAGAGGCCAAAGTTGTCAGTTTTTTAGAAAAAGATTTTTTAAAACAAAATAATTTCGGAAGTTAAATTTTAAAGTAAATGTTTTCGCATAAGCCATCCATATCAATTGGAGTTCAGTTCAGTTCAGTCGCTCAGTCATGTCCAGCTCTTTGCAACCCCATGAATCGCAGCATGCCAGGCCTCCCTGTCCATCACCATCTCCCGGAGTTCACTCAAACTCACGTCCATCGAGTCGGTGATGCCATCCAGCCATCTCATCCTCTGCCGTCCCCTTTTCCTCCTGCTCCCAATCCCTCCCAGCATCAGAGTCTTTTCTAATGAGTCACCTCTTCTCATGAGGTGGCCAAAGTACTGGAGTTTCAGCTTTAGCATCATTCCTTCCAAGGAACACCCAGGGCTGATATTATTGCAATTGTTTTCCTCAAAGTGTCAGAAATGAAAAAGAGGGATATTGACAGATTTCTTGTTCCTTGGACTCTGGAAAACAGCAGTGTAGTTTGGACTTACTCATGAAGAGAGACCAAAAGCTGTCTATCTATTGGGACTTCCCTGGTGGTCCAGTGATTCAGACACCTTGCTGACAATGCAAGGGGCGTGAGTTCAATCCCTGGTCAGAAAATTAAGATCCCACATGCCTAGCGTAGTGGCAAAAAGATTTAAAAAAGAAAAAGGTAATCTGTCAGTGCTTGTTTCTCTTATAACAAAGAAAAGGATTTAACATTTATTTCCTTTAGGTATGCTGTCTTGTGTATATTACATACTTTTGTCTTCAAAATAACTTGAGGCTGTTGGTGTTAGTTACACAGCTCAGAGAGGTTAAATACCTTCCCTGAGGTCACAGAGCTGGAGAACGGACCAGCTGTGATTCTAACAGTGCTTCACAGCCTGGAGGTGGTCCTTTGTGGTTCACCAGCTCTCAGAAAAAGGGATGGGGAGATGGAGTCACATACCAGGTATTTTTTCATGGTAACCCAGCTGAAATGTTCTATTTCATTTGTGTTTATTTCATTTTGGTTTTTACCACTATAATTCATATTTCAGTTCAGTTCAATTGCTCAGTTGTGTCCAACTCTTTGCAACCCCATGGACTGCAGCACCTCAGGCCTCCCTGTCCATCACCAACTCCCAGAGCTTGCTGAAACTCATCTCCATTGAGTCGGTGATGCCATCCAACCATCTCAGCCTCTGTCGTCCCCTTCTCCTCCTGCTTTCAGTCTTTCCCAGCAGCAGCGTCTTTTCTAACATGTCAGTTCTATGCATCAGGTGGCCAAAGTATTGGAATTTCAGCTTTAGCATCAGTCCTTCCAGTGAATATTCAGGACTGATTTCCTTTAGGATGGACTAGTTGGATCTCCTTCATATTTAAATATGTAATTCATATTTACATCTAAATATTTAAACATTTAAAATGATTATTGTTTTATGCCTTTTAAAAATGATTATTGTTATTAAAGAAAAAGCTCCATACCACATTAATGTTATTTTGATTAAACTAATAATTAAAATGCCAATTTTTAGTAATTATTATTGCCCTACAAATAGTTATGATTAATGAGCTCACTATTTTAACAGTAATTTAGGTAGCTTTTAAAAGCAAAACAAAAATTGTTTTTAATCATTTAATTCTGTTTAAAGTAGACTGTATTCTAAAAATTAACCCCAAAATATGCAATTAAAATATTATAATATAAATTATATTTTATATAAAATATAATACTTTTGCTTAATTTTAATAATGCATTTATTTGATTTTTTGGATATGTTTGTATTTATATTGAAAGTGTGGACTCTGGAGATTGCCTGCTTCTGAATCCTGGCTCTGCTTTCTCTGGCGGTGTGATTTGCGGCAAGTTCCTTAACCTGTCTGAGCCTCAGTTGCTTCTTTCGTTAAGTCATAGGAGTACCTAACTCAAATTTTTGTTAATGAAGAGTAAGTGATTAGATACCTGCTGGAAATGTGTTAACTGTTTCTGTGATTACCTTGAATTGTGCAGACTGAGTATTTGAGTTAACGTACTATTCCTGAAGTTTCTGACCTATAGGAAAAATCTTTCTCTCTCTTTTTTTTAATCAAAATGGTCAACTATTTTTGCTATGTTCTCACCATTCTGGTTAAATATTTATTCTCATAACAAACATTTTTGGGGCCCATATTGGGCTGGAAGCAGTAGATATGTAAATAAAAGGCAGTTTGCTATCAAAGAACTCAGTCCATTGGAGGAGTGGGCAAGGGAGTGCAGGGTTTTCATATGTGGAAACTTGGAAAGTGAAGCGTGTAGCTCTCTGGGCTGAGGCTGATCCTTGGGAGCCCTTGTGGGGGTTGCAGAATGCCATTGCTGAAGTGCTTTTTGTCTGTCTTTATTTTAAAGACTTTTAAAAGAGGAAACACATTTTTTAAATTTCCCCCTTTGAGCTGGGCTACTGAGTTTGTATAACTGGACTGCAATTATAAGAATTTTTCTTTCAAAAAAATTCATTAATTTAAAAGATTTAGATGTAATTGATATATATCCTGAGTGTAGGTGTGCAACGTAATGATTTGATATTTATACGTCTACAGTGAAGTGATCTCCACAATAAGTCTAGTTGACATTGGTCCCCACACATGGTTACCCCCAGGGTATATCTTGAAATGACCTTGAACCTCCTGTCCTGAATGAAGAGGAGGGAAGGGTCAGGTATAACCTTGAGTCTGCCCCAGTACATTTACCAGTGGGATCTCTATTTCTGTAATCACATGGTTATGTCTTCCATAGAGAACCTACCCTTTATTACTGCTATACTTTGAAAATGTAGCAGCATTTCACTAACTGAGATTTATCTAATTATAACAATAATTTGAACTGGATTAGGATGTAGTTTACCCTTGTGTGTTTGGTGGCATTCGAAGCTGACTAATCATCAGTCCCTCCCCGGTTGGGATGTAGCCTTGTATATATCCCAGCCTTGCATTCCTGGTTGGGATAGCGCCCGCGGCCTCTGCTGGAAGCGCCCATTGGCAGCGCCGTCCCCACCCCGCCCCAGCACTCTGCTCCTTCCCTCCATCCCGGCCCTTCTCTCAGGGCACCAGCGCCAGTTCTCCCTGAAAGCTCTTTTTTCACGCCTCTTTGAGAACTACAATTCCTTTGCTATCGCTATACGCTCACATCTGCTCTGTCCTATTGTATTATAGAATGGTGGGGGTTCAGTCACGAAGTCGTGTCTGACTCTTTTCTAACACATGGAGTCTAGCCCGCCAGGCTCCTCTGTCCATGGGATTTCCAGGCAAGAATACTGCAGTGGGTTTCCTTCTCCAGGGGATCTTCCTGACCCAAGGATCCAATCCGCGTCTCCCGTGTCTCCTGCATTGGCAGGCAGATTCTTTCCTGCTGAGCCACCTGGGAAGCCCTATCATAGAATAAGAATGTGCAAAACCGGAGCAGAAAAATGAATGAAAGGAGGGGGAACTGATAGGCAAAGTTAGACAATCGATACTCGAAGAAACCAGAACTTTGTAGGGCTTCTATTAATACTTCCTTCCCTCCTTCCTTCCATGCTTTAAAAAAAAAAAAAAAAAAAAAAACCCTTACATGCAGCAGGTTCTAATTACTACATCTTCAAAGGAGAGGGAGGCAGTTGGGATGGTGAGAACAGGCTTCACCGAGCTGATGGTCCACCAGACGGGCTTCGAGGATCAGCGGGTATAGTTGGGGGTCAGCACAGATGCAGTAGCCAGTTTTGGTTGAACGACGATTAGAGACCAAATTGGGAAAAGAAGCTGAAGACTAGCTGGTAGGAGACCATGAGTATTGAGGGAAAGAGATTTGAACCTGATTCTTCATAAGTGTCTTTCAAAGGGTCTTGATAAAGGAGTCATGGCATGGAAGGTGTATAGAATGAAGAATCTGGAAGCATGTGGCTGGAAAGATTGAAAGGAAGAGTGCTTGGAGGGAGGGGGACTAATTGGGACAAAACTATGATGATCTTGGGTGATGAGGGTGCCTTGGTCAAGTGCTGCTGTGCGAATGAAGATATATTAGGTTACACCATTAGCCTTTCTTCTGTTAGCAGTTGGTTAGACTGTGTGCACTTGAAAGAAAATCTCTCATACTATAACCTTTTTGGTTGGCCCTTCTCTGTATGTGAGTGCCTACCCCTCTATACTTACAGAGTCACTGATGCAGGAACACCCAAGCAAAGACTGAAAGAATTTTTCCCTGTGCTACTTGGCAGGCTTGGTGGTTTAAATCAGGATTTTGCAAGCTATATTATGGAGCCTGATTACTTAAAAGGTTGTTGTTGCCTTTTTTTGCTTTCTGAATTCAGATTTGAGGATGATGTAATAATGTTATTTGTGAATTTCCCGTTCTCTTTTGTTCTTTGTTCTTTAATTATACTCCCTTTTACTCTTGGTTGGCTTTGTCGTTCTCAGTGAATGAACTAAGGGCTTGACCAGCAAGTACTAATGGGAAGGCTGGGCAAAATTTATCTTTCTTTTTAACTTATTTTGAAATCATTACATACTTATAGTTGCAAAAAGAGTACAGAGAATTCCCATCTATCCTTTACCCAGATTCCTCAATTGTTAACATTCCTCCCTTTTCCCCTGTCTCCCTACACACACACACACACACACACACACACACTCTCTCTCTCTCTCTCTCTCTCTCTCTCTCTCCCCCTCCCCCTCTCCCTCTCTCTCTCCCTTATATACATTAATTTTTATTAACCATTTGAGAGTAAATTATAGACTTGATACCCCCTTCACCCTTAAATTACTTTACATTTCCTACAACACGACACTCTTTCCCCTAGTCACAGTACAGTGATCTGTTCTATGTACTTAAAATTGTGCTGTGTCGAATTTGTGCCCCACCATTGGCCTTTGAGGTCATGTCCGCCATACAGTTCTGGCTCACCTGTTTTATTTGGTTGTAATGTCTCGTCACTTTCTCACAATCTGAAATAGACTCTCAGTACTTATTTGTCTTCCTTGAACTTAACATTTTTTTAAGAGTATCAGCCATTTTTTGGTATATTGAATGTCTCTCGATTTGTGTCTGTCCGGTGTTGAATCACAGTTAGATTCAGGTTGTGCTTTTTGCTCAAAACACCCGGAAGTGATCCAGTATCCTTCTTAGTGCATCATATCAGGGGGTCTGTGATTCTGTCTGTCCCATGGCTGGTGATGTGAACTTTGGCCTCTTGTTTCAGGGGGTGTCTGACGGGGTTCTGGCGGTGTCCATGGTGTGGTTGCTTTGCTGGGTGGCTTCTGGGAGGGCAGGGGCCGGGGGAGGATTTGTGTGTCCCTCAGTTGTTGGCATGCTTCTTCCCTTGCAGTTTTCTGAATTCCCACCTCTTGGCTTTTTCCTTTTTACCATGCAGTTTCCAGAGAATGCCTCCCCTCTCCTTTCTACCTTGTTTTCCCCCAAATAGTTGCCTTACCAGGACTGCCTCCTGGTGTCTGGATGTGCTTTTTTTTTTTTTTAATCGAAGTGTAGTTGAATTATAGTGCTGCTATACAACAGAGTGACTCCGATTTGTACATACATACACGTTCTTTTTCATATTCTTTTCCATTATGGTTTGTCACAGGATATTGAAAATAGTTTCCAATGCTAAACAGTAGGACCTTGTTATCATCCATTCTATACACACCAGTTTGCATCTGCTAATCCCCAACGTCCAATCCAACCCTCTCCTTCATTTTCCTCCCCCTTGGCAAACACTAGTCTGCTCTCTGTGTCCTTGATTCTGTTTCATAGATAGTGTCATTTGGGTCGTGTTTTAGAGTCCACACGTAAGTGATACCACATGATATTTGTCTTTCTGACTTTCTTCTGTTTGTATTATCATCTATAGTCGGATGCACTTCCCTGTAGTCTTCTCTCCACTCCCCAATATTTTCACATTTAGAGGGACTTTCTCTTTTAGGCTATAATTTTGTATTGAAGTAGAGTTGATTTATAATGTACTAGAAACACTTGAATCACAGTAAGTCAACTTTGTGAATAATTGTACTTTATAATGAAATGTTATTATAACCCTTCTCCTCTACTTCCATATGCCTTGTTTATAGGATTCACTTTCCCTATCCGTCAGACTTTAGAGCTCTTTTTGTCTTCCCCTAAAGTTTCATCTTTTCAGTAAGATTTTAAAATCTTTAGCCTGATTCAGCCCTGGTAATTTTTATGCAGGGACTGGAATGAAATAAGGCAGAGCTCATTTTGCACGATTTTGATATGCACGGTGTGGTTTCTGTGTGTAACACCGGCCCCGCAGTGACAGGGTTCAGGTTGCAGCTTCCAGCACATATTAACTGTAGCTGTGCAAAGTACAAGCCTCACTTCCATCCACAAATCACTGCCTAGATAACAAATGTGTGCAATTATCAGTGACAAATCATGTTCCTTTTTTCAACTCTGCCAGTGATTGTTCGCCGTGCGTCAGTCATTCAGTTCACGCACAGACAACAGGGTGTACATCTGTACCGCCTCTTTATCTCCCAGTGATAACCCCCTGTGGCGTTTTACAAGAATGAATAATTGAAAGAGGAAATTGGACCCACAAAAACTGAAGGTGCGGCAAAGAAATGAAAAGTGAGAGTGCTAGAAGTGAAACTGGAAGTGTTAGGAGACGTGCAGGTGTGACAGCAAAGCAGAGAAGGTGCGGCTCAGGCCCGCGTGAAACTCATCAAACACGCCCTGTGAATGTGGCAACAAGGTGAAGTCCATTCAGCATCTTTTAGTTTAAATTGAGCTAGGAACTGAAAGTTGCTTTTGGTTGACATGGGGCCTTTCCTTATATTTTGGACCAAAGACTGTAGTTTTAAATATCCCAGTCAGCTTGATTATCATTCAGGCCAAAACAGGGAAATTAGTTGCTACACTGGAAGAAAACAGTAAATACATGGATAGTGAAGAAGGCATACTGTCTGTAAAGACTGGCTTCATTATTCAGAAGTTGGCATGAATTGATTACTGCTAAGCCATCAGGTGAAACTGTAGCACAGATAAGGATGCTGCTGAGAAATTTGCATCCAGGTCCCAAGGATTATTTGCTGCAAGTGATGATGATGAAACTCGGATATTGATGTTGATGGGACAGGTTGAAACTTGTACCATAAAAGATGTCAGGTCTCAACGTGGTTATGAAGGAAGAGGCTAAATAAACACAGAGTAACTGTGTTTACCCTGTTTGCATTGGGTGACTTTAAATTAAAACCTGTGTGTATCCATCAATCTGAGAATCCTAGATCATTAAACAGCCTGAAAAAGCATCTCAACCAGTCATTTAGCACATAAATAAAAGATCATGGGTTATAGTATCATTGTTTCAAAACTCGGATCAATTGTGTTTTTGTCCAGAAGTATGCAAAATAATTTAACTTTTGAAGCACAACCCCTACAGTTATATTCTCTCAGGAACTTGCATGAAAATGACAAAATTTGCTTTTCAATAGCTTTTGAAGCATGTTATCATAAGTGGACTTTCAGACTGATTATTGATGCTACAACCAGAGACCATGCATTTTCTGCAGCTGAATTTTGGAAGAAATACAAGATGAAGCATGCATTGGAAACAACCAAGCGTTACAGTGGGAAGTAACAGTGAGTAATAGTGGCAGAAACTTTTGCCACACCGTGGGAATTACACCACAGGGTTTAAATCAAATGTGAACAGAGTTACAGAAGAAATAGTTGACAGCGGGAACGTTGACACTGCCACCACACGAAAGACGAGGTGTGTGCCCCTAGGAACTTAGTGAAGGCAAATTTTTTGGCTTAAATGAGGCGAGTGACTATAATGAAAAAGACGAAGATATCCCAGATCAAGTGATGCCACCGAATATCTTAACAGTAAAAAAACTCTTGGAGATAATTCACAAAAGATAAAGTGTTTGCAATTGATCCAAACTTAGAAAGGAGTGTGGCAGTTTGTCAAGGTATTGAAGAGATTCTCTTTTAGAATCATAAGTTATACCACGTGAAGAAGACAAGCCCTGTTCAAACTACTCTTGATAAGTTTTTTTCACAAATAAAAACATTAATTCTGTTTCAGTGTTTTAAATTACAGTGTGAAAGTGAAGTTGCTTAGTCGTGTCTGACTCTTTTTGACCCCATAGCTCACCAGGCTCCTCTGCCCATGGGATTCTCCAGGCAAGACTACTAGAGTAGTTTGCTGTGTCCTTCTCCAGGGGATCTTCCAGACAGGGATCAAACCTGGCTCTCCCACACTGCAAGCAGACTCTTTACCAGTTGAGCCACCAGGGAAGGCCCCAAATTACAGTATACTAAATAATTTAGTAAATTACAGTATACTAAATAAATATTAATTTTACCGTTTTTTCATTTCCCTATACACTGAGAGCTTTTAATATTTTGTTGAAAAATCCCAAAGGTCCTGAAACAATTGAAGTCTTTTCTCACTAATTATTAAGATTATTTTGCACAATTTTGGCTTTTACATTCATTTTTATGGTCCTACACCACCTCACAGACTACCTGTGCTAAAAATAAAAGTTCTTCATCTCCCGTTGCCAACACTGCAGCAACCATTATCAGCTGTTTTGTTGTCTATGCCTTGCCATATTGTTAGACTCTTCATGGTGTTTCCCATCAACATGCTACCCATTATTCTATCGGGTTGGCCAAAAAGTTCATTTGGGTTTTTCCATAAGATGGTACAGAAAACCCCGAACAAACTTTCTGTTCAAACCAATGCATGATACCTTGTTCTCCACTCCCCTGGCCTTGCTTCTAGTCTGCAATGTTGGCAAAGGTGTCCTTTTCTTTTCCTTCCTTCTTTTGTGTGTGTGTGGTGGGGGGGGCGGGGGACTTTTAGGTTTTCTGACTCACAAGGAACAACTCTGCTAACTCAACTCTATCACCCAATTTTCTCACTTCCCCCCACCCCATACCATTGCCAAGTCTAGTTAATCTAGTTCAGTGGTTATCTTTGGTTCCTAGAGCATGTACTTGGTCCCATCATTAACCCCAAGGTCTTTACCAAAGGCCTTTTATACGTTTGCCTTTTCAAAACAGGTTCCTCGTTCTTTTGTGTTCCAAGAGGCATTGTTATTGCCAGCGTTCAAGTTTTGTTCTTCTCACACCTTGGGCTTCCCTTGTGGCTCAGCTGGTAAAGAATCTGCCTGCAATGTGGGAGACCTGGGTTCAATTCCTGGGTTGGAAAGATCGCTTGGAGAAAGGAAAGGCTACGCACTCCAGTATTCTGGCCTGGAGAATTCCATGGACTGTATAGTCCATGGGGTCTCAAGGAGTCGGACACGACTGAGCGACTTTCACGTCACTTATAGTGCCTTGGCGAGAGGAGATGACTTAAAGGAAGAGGAGCCCTGGCCCCTAAGAGACTAGCAATGAGAAGCCTTAGGATATCACTGTGACGGAGAGTAGGGAGCAAAGAGAACAGAAGGAAGCGATGAGACCGTTTCCCCAGTGAACATAAAGGAGGAACGCTCTGGATGGTGAGAGGCAGTGATGACAGTAGAAAGGGAAGCAGGCAGGTGCACCCGGATGCCGCAGAGAGATCAGAAGGCCAGAGTCTTGGGAGATGTGTGCGCTCGACGTCCCAGGGTTATTTATCCACCTGCGCTCCCAGCTCGACGGGGCTGCAGAACCTGGTGAACTGGAGCTGGAAAGTGTCTCCTCTCAGCTGATGGAAGTGGTCAGAACAGAACGACAGATCCTTCTTCCAGTGATAAAACTTGTCGTACAACAGGGTAGATGCAGAGAACTTTCTTTACATAAACTCTGGGTTTAAGAGACTTCTGTGATCTGATTTGGGGGCCTAAGCAAGTAAGTAGCCCAAGAGCTCAAGCAGCTGATTTACAATAAATGACCTTTTGGAACCCAACTCCAGTGTAAACCAGCAAGTGTTCTATTTCCTTTATTATTTTTCATTTGATTGTTTGAATTGACTCAAATGACTTTGGAAGTCTCTTCCATCTTGACTGTGTTACAGTGTGTAGATTGCCCAAAATTATTAAATTGAATCTAAATGTTTTCAACTTCATGAAGAGATGTTGGGTATTTTCTAGGTCATTGTACAAAAGTGATTTGTGATCTAGCTTATAATTTTATAACGTAATTACACATAGAATTAAATTATTGAATAAAATGGCAAGATTAGTAGGCGTGGTTTGCTATAATGTTACAGGTTGTATTAATTTTAGAAAAAATGAAATTAGTGTTCCAATGGACAAGTGAGCTAAGCCCCTGAATTACTCTATTCAGTTGGGACAGACTCAATTTAACAAAATGGTACTTTGAGAGTTTTTGAGGGTAATGAGAAAATGGAACTGAAATTAAAATTCTCTCATGCCATTTGGACAAAATAATTTCTGTGAGCAGCAATTAGGAAGGTCCATATAAGAAATTCACTTTCTGCTCTAAATTTCATTTAGTAAGACTTCATAATCTTAAACTGCCTATTACTTTACTTGTAAAATATTATAACTTAATGGCAGGTCAGTGTCCTCTGTGATTCAACATTTTTTTTTAAGTAATGGGAAAAGAAAGAAGAGATTGGGAACTGGTCTTCAAAAGACAAAGTTTGAAGTAAGCCTGAGATTCTGCTTTCTTAAAAATCGACGCTATTTTAGAAAAGTCTTAAGGCAGTCTGCACTGTTGGAGAAAATCCCTGTGATACATATGACTTTGGAATTAAGTCCTTTCTTGTGGGTCTGGGTCCCAGAAGAGCTCTGGTTTAGGCCAGCTTGACCCTAAACCATATCATGAGGATGCTCCTCAGTGGAGTCAGCCCTCCTTGGTATTCCTGGACCTTGATTGGCTTGACCTTGGTATTCCTTGACCTTGATTGGCTTCTGGGGGCATTGATAGATGTTTTCAAAAAACCAGGCAAATTATGACTGGCTGGCTTCCAGTTCTGTGTGACAGCCTCCAGTGTGTGGTGTGGTGCCTTCACACCCTCATTACCATAATGAAACTTATCCTGACCAATGATGCCCTGTAGAAAAGGCACACTGGCGGCATTTCATAAACCAGAAGTACTAATAAGTGTTATTGGGGACTATTGCAGATGTATTGCGTGCGTGACAAATCACTTCAGTCGCGTCCAGCTCTTTGCAACCCCCTGGACTATAGTCAGCCAGGCTCCTCTGTCTGTGAGCTTCTCCAGGCAAGAATACTAGAATGGGTTGCCGTGCCCTCCTCCAAGGGATCTTCCCAACCCAGGGATCGAACCCACGTCTCTTAGGCCTCCTGCATTGGCAGGAGGGTTCTTTACCACTAGTGCCACCTGGGAAGCCCATTGCAGAAGTCGTAACAACTAACAAATGTTAGTCTCATCTCAGCACTATATTCACAAGCTTTACCTCTAATGGACCATCAAGAAACATTTCTTTTGTTCCAGAGTCTCACATATACTCAGTAAACACCCATGGGAGCTCAGACCACGGTTGGGCAGCACTGATCTGAGGGTCAGGGGTTGGGGGGCAGGGCGGGGGTGGGCAGGGGTGAAAGGCCTCTCCCAACCTGGAGAGTCAGAGGCACGTTCGCGTCAAGGCGTGGAAGGGCCTCTCAACGAAGGTTTGGTATGTAGAGAGTAGAAAGCCAAGTTGGTAAGCTTCCTTTTTTTTCCCTCCCAAATTCCACTCTGATAACAGCAGAAAAGCATATTTGGCCTGCCTGACATTACAGGATTTGAGCATTGGAGGTCAGGGACGGGCTCAGGGAGCTGTCGAAGCCAGGCTCCATCCAGCCTCAGCGGTGGTGTCGGAACAAACCAAGGAGTGGTGCGCTGCTTCTGTGCGCGACGTGTGTTTCGTTTTTAAGGAGTACAGCAGGCCTTTTGAAGGCAGTTTAAGGAATGGGTGTGGAGGGGGTGTCGGGGAAGGAAACCTCAGCAGCATGCTCTTAGAGATTTCCTGTTGTATAAACGCTACATACTTCTCATGCCTTCAGACTCAGCCAACGGGAGCGAAGCCCGTTGGGGCTGAAATTTAATTACTGTTACAAAGAAAGAATGTAGAAACCCTATAGGTAATGAAGGAACTTAAAAAACTGGCACAAAGTACAAGTTTTAATTTTTCATCCAAACCCTATGTGTGGTGTTTGAAACAGGGGATCATGAAAATACTTGGACAAAAAAATTAGTGCGTTTGATTTTTTTTTTTTTTTTAATGCTCTGGTTAAATTCGTAAGACTTTCTGTTTTAGTAGAAGTGTCCATCTTCGGGGGGCACATTCCGGATGATAAAGTGCCGCTTTATTGTGTCCCCGAAGTAACCTGACGCATTTGTGTCTCCAGCGTGCTGTGTGCTTGGGGCAGACCCAGAGCACCACTGATACGCTGACACTACACACTTCCTTCTTCCAGTTTCGTACTGGGTTAAATTTTCTCTTTCTCTTACTTACGTTTCCTTTCCTTTTTTCCCCTCCTATCCAAACTTAGCCCGTTCGCTCTATACCAGTAGCTGAAAGAAGCAGCTACTGAAAGATTTTTTTCCCTCTCATTTTGAGAAAATCAGCAGAACTGCGTAGGACCCTTGGGGCAGTTGTGCATCCTGGCCTGCGGCATTCAGGGCTGAGAGTGATGTTTTCTGTTATGCAGATCCCGTATCTGCGAGTTCATTGCAAGTGTCCTGAGGGGACCACGATAGGCCTGGTGGTGACAGTGTCTGGATTTAAGACCTGGCTTCTCGCTTAGCAGCCCATTCTGGACAGTGCTCATCATTTCTGTGAACCGTAAGATGTTCGTAAAATGGGAACTCATTGTGTTTACTGCACAGGATGTTTTGACCCATGGAGGAGCTGGGATCCAGGGGTGAAGCAGGCCTGGATCAGCGTGTGTTTACAGCGTGCTTCCGCCGGACCACAGGACTCTTACTCCAATTGCAGTGTGCATAGGGCCATCCCTGGAGGAGATGGGTCTGTGGGGTGACCGAGGAGTATGGCTCTTCTCTGTGTGAATGGGGGTGCTGGTTATACAAGGGCCTCTGCTGACTTGAAAGAACCTAATGTTGTCTACTGGAATCACACGTGCTTAGGAAGAGACTCATTTATCAAACGTTTGCTGAACACCCACTAAGTGCCAGCCATTGTGGGGAGTCAAACACCAGATCATTTCATGATTCAGACTGTTACACCCATAACTCAAATGCACAGCAGAAATGATCTTCGAAAGGGGATACAAATCTCCAGTGAGATCTATGTCGATGGAAGGAGAGACATTTCCTATAGGTGGGCCCTCACATGGCCCGGTGTGTTGGGGGAGCCCCAGTTTATTCCTGATGTTCCAGTGTCCTACCAATTAGCGTCTGCTGTCACTGTCAAAATTGTCCCAGTTTGGATGATATATGGTCCCCATACCTGAGGATCAGGAAAAACTTAACCTTTTGGAGCTAGAGAGCAGTCCAGGTAAAGATAATACTATGAGCAAAACACATGGGCACCAGGAAGACTTTGGTATTCTTGAGAGAAACATGTTTAGGGACTTCTCTAGTGGTGAAGACGCTTTGCTTCTAATGCAGGGGATTTGGGTTTGATCCCTGGTCAGGGAACTAAGGTCCTATATGCCATGTGGCACAGCCAAAAGAAAAGAAAAACAGGTTTAGTTTGTAACTTTGGCAACAAGAAAGGGACTCTTTGGTGATAATGGTTGGGAAGGTGGGTTGAGGTCAGATTCTGAATGTCCTAAACGCCAGACCACATCCCTTGGATTTTATGTAGTTGGCACTTGAAGTCAGGGAGTGGCGTTTGCTTTTTTAAGATTTAAAAAGATCCTTGTATTTCCTGCCAGATACAGTGAAGGGCTTTTGGGGGGGCACAGGGGTTTGAAACAGAATTGTTAGGGGTCACTGCCAATAAAGAAGGCTGAACGCTGAAGAATTGATGCCTTTGAATTGTGGTGCTGGAGGAGACTCTTTAGAGTCCCTTGGACATCCAGGAGATCAAACCAGTCAGTCCTAAAGGAAGTCAACCCTGAGTATTCATTGGAAAGACCGATGATGAAGCTGAAGCTCCACTACTTTGGCCACCTGATGTGAAGAGCCGATTCATTGGAAAAGCCCCTGATGCTGGGAAAGATTGAAGGCAAAAAGAGAAGAGAGTAGCAGAGGATGGGATGGTTAGATAGCATCACCAACTCAGTGGACACAAATCTGAGCAAGCTCTGGGAGACAGTGGAAGACAGGAGAGTCACAAAGAGATGGACGTGACTTAGCGACTGAACAGCAACAACTGCCAGTTAAGGGTCATTTAGATGAAGGATCATTTAGATTTCTGTCTGGATCAGTGGGAAAGTAAGTTATGAATGACAACACACTGAAGGGTTGCAAAATCTAAAACATCATCAAGCTTGAAAGCATAAATTGACTTTAAGTCTTTGACTCAAACCCCATTGTTTTGTAGTTGAAGAAAACTAACAATCAGAGAGATTGCTAAGTGTTAGGGCTCTCCCAGCAAGTTATTGGAAAAGACAGGGTCAAACCCAGATGCTCTGATTTTCGGTGTGGTGGATATTTCGGTTCACTGTAGAGCTGTATCTTGGGAGACCCCACGATTACTTCTGGCCCACACATCCACGTATCTGTGTCTTGGCTTAGTTGTGATGGAGTGAAAAACGTCTACTTCAACGTCAGGGATGTTGAGGTTTATTTTTTTAAGTGTCTGGTGCCTCAAAATTCTTTGAAGAAAACAGACATTAAGGACAGATTGTTAAGCCAGTCATCCCCTCCCTGTCTGTCACTGAGTCTGAGGGTGCAGGCTGGCTACGGTAGAAATTGTCCAGGACAGAAGTCTAAAATGAGGAGAGATACCATTTTCACACATTGAAACAGGATTTTAAATCACGGCATGTGTAGAACTACAAAAGTTTTTTTCTTAGTTATCTCTAAATATGAAATATCTTTTTTACGTCATAAAGTATTATGAAGTCTATATCTTTGCATTTTTAAAAACTTTTGGAAATATTAAAATTAACAAGATTGACCAAACAAGTACAAGCTTAGAAATCGTTGGCATGAAAGAACTTTAATTGCATAATCACAGTTTTGGTACTCATTTAATTAAATTCGTTATTATAAAGATGTTTGAGGAAGAAAAGACAGGCATGTCATATTTTGTATACTTTTTGGAAAGTTAGCTTAGGTTTTTTAATCACCATATTTTTAGATGTCCATCAGAGAGTTTGTGAAATACAGTTTTGGAATGACTCTGGTGTACCCAAGTGATGGAGTATAAATCTTGATGCATGTAAACCCAGGTAGTTTATATCACATAGTTTTTGTATTAAAGGAGGTAATTTTGGAGATTCAAGACCTGGGGTAGAAACATGGAAGTGTTAAGTGTTAAACAGCTTCCCATTGTAAAC
The DNA here is from genome assembly GCF_042477335.2 of Ovis canadensis. Taxonomy (NCBI): domain Eukaryota; kingdom Metazoa; phylum Chordata; class Mammalia; order Artiodactyla; family Bovidae; genus Ovis; species Ovis canadensis. The sequence goes on from NC_091270.1 coordinate 29,552,762, forward strand.
CAGAGAATTGCTGAGTATCTGATAGTTGAATACTCAGTATGAATATCAAAATAATATGTTTTCACCCCAGAAATGTTTGAAACCTGATTCTAGTTTACTTTAATATAAACAATCAGGTTGTTGTTCACCTATGTAAGGAAGTAGCTATCAATAGTTTCTCAGGATAACAATCTGAGCTTCAAAAGAAGAGCCTACTTAAAAGGCTGATTTTATTTTCTTTGGAAAATGAGTTTTCAAGGTACTTAGAGAAGACAGTAGTAGGTTTGTTGGACAAAATGAGCATAAAGCCGCAGCAGAAATAATGATGAGAGGACGATTCCAGATGTACAGTCCAGGTGCTTAGTCATTCACAAAAAAAACCCCAGAAACGTTAGGTGAACAGTTGCTGTGCTGGTCAGAGAGCGATTTCCATTCTTCGGAAACCAGTGGGTTTTTCAGGAAATAGTAGGTCCTCTGTGACACGACATGAGTTTAAAACGTCAGATGCAGGAGGCAGACTAACCCACCACTCTTCACCAGCCGACCACTTTTACGTATTTAATGGCTTTTCTTGGTATTCACCTCTGTATTTTAAAATAACACTTGGATATGTCTTGAGTTTTTAGTTGGTAGATTTGGAGAACTGACTTCCCCCTGGGGGTGAGGACTCTGCTCTCCTAGGCGCCCTCCCCATGTACACATTCCCCTTCCTTTCATCCTCGGAGTATTATTTGTTCTTGTTCAGTCACTCAGTCGTGTCCGACTCTTTATAGTGCCATGGACTGCAGCACTCCAGGCTTCCCTGCCCTTCACTGTCTCCCGGAGCTTGCTCAAACTCACGGCCGGAGTCAGTGATGCCATCCAACTATCTCATCCTCTGTGGCCCCCTTCTCCTCCTGCCCTTAATCTTTCCCAGCATTCGGGTCTCTTCCAGTGAGTCGGCTCTTTGCATCAGGTGGCCAAAGTATTGGAGCTTCAGCTTCAGCATGAAGTCAGTATTCAGTGTTTACATTTTTTCTGGCTGTATAAATATTGTTTCTGGATGGCCGATCTAGTGTACTCCAGCTGAATCTCCTTTGACTCTCTCTGTAGTTAATAATTGTCTCTTTTTTCCATTGGCTTAATTTTTTGTGTCCCTGCCGCCCATTTACTGCCAGAGTCTCCGTTCAGCACATTTAAGCACAACAGGTATTCTCTCCGCTTTACACCTGCTGCTCCTTCTGTTCTTGGTCTCCAGTTCAACCTGGTGAGTCACGTAGCAGAACTGTTGCGTGAATCATACACTCATGGGATGGCCATTTACTAAAAGTTGAAACACTTACATGTTTGAAACCCTTGTCTTTCAGTTTTCTTGATTTTTGTCTCTCATTTTGGTGGAGTTGCTTTAGAAAGGAGACCTAGGAGATAAATTTGTTGAGTCTTTGCATCTCAGAAAATGCCACATGATTCTATTCTCATACCTGACAGATGTTGTACCTGGGGATATAACTTCAGATTGGAAATACTTTGTACTAAAAAATGTGACCGTATTTTTCTACAGACTTCTTAGCCTCCAGTCTTGTGTTTGAGAAGTCTGGTACCCTTCTGATTCTTTCCAGCCAACCCCCTCCCCACCCCTCGTTTTATTGAGAAATAATTGCCATGCAGCACTCTATCAGTTCAAGGCATACAGAATGATGGTTTGATTTATATATATGGTGAAATGATCACCACCACAGGTTCAGCTATTTCATAGTGTATCGCAACCAATACACTAAAAAGAAAAGGAAGAAAAAAGAAAAACTTGTCTTCTTATGGAGAACTCTTAGGATTGACTCTCTTGACAACTTCCCTGTATATCACACCGCAGGGCTCGCTGCCGGCCGTCATGCCCAATGTCACGTCCCTAGCACTCAGTCACCTTACAGTTGGGAGTCTATGCCTTGGACCATCTTCCTCCAATTCCTTCTTTCCTCATCCTCCTCCCCTGGCCACTGCAAGTCTGATCTCTTTTCTTTACTGAGGGTTTTTCTGTTCTGTTGTTTGTTTGTTTACAGATTCCACGAATAAGTGAGATCATACAGAATTTGTTCTTCTCTGCCTGATGCCTTCAGGTTCCATCCATGTTGGCACAGATAATAGGATTTCTTCATTTTCTTATAGTTGAATAATAGATGTATACACACACACACACATAGTTGTGTGATATATGGACCAATAGCAGAACTTCTTTACCCGTTCATTCATTGATGGGCCCTTAGCTTATTTACATGTCTTGGCTATTATAAATAATACTACTATGAGCGTAGAGGTGCAGATACCTTTTGGAGTTAGTGTTCTGTTTCCTTTGGATATATTTCCAGAAGTGGAATTGCTGGACCATATGGTAGTTCTATTTTTTATTTTTTTGAGGATCCTCCATACTATTGTCAATGGTGGCTGTACAGTCCTGCCCCGAGTTCACAGGGGTTTCCTTTTCCCCACATCTTCCATTTGTTATCCCTTGTCTTTTTGGTGATGGCCGTTCTAACACTCATGAGGTGATACCACAGTTTTAATTTGCATTCCCTGATGACTAGTGCTGTTGAGCATCTTTTCCTGTACCTATTGGCCTTTCCTGTGTCTTCTTTGGAAAAAAAAATCCAAAGAAGACTATCCAAAGCAATGGTCCTGTGCCCATTTTTTTTTTAATTCGGTTATTTGTTCATTTTTGCTGTTGAGTTTTAGCTTTGCTTTTAGTTTAGTTTGCTTTGGCTGTTCAGGGTCTTTTGTGGTTCCATAGAAACTTTAGGAGTATTTTCTTTACTTCTGCTTAACAGAAATGTCATTGTTATCTTCATAGGCATTGCACTGAATCTATCGATGGCTTTTGGTAGTATTGCCATTTTAAAAATATTAATTCTTCCAGTCCATGAAAACAGGATACTTTTCCATTTATTTCTGTCGTCTGCAATTTCTTTCACCAGTGTCTTATAGTTTTCAGAGTAGAGGTATGTCACCTCTGTAGTTAAATTTATTTCTAGGTATTTTACTGGTTTTGACACCATTGTAATTGAGATTAATTTCTTTATTTCTTTGTCAGAAATTTGTTGTTAGTGTATAGCCTTTCTCCTGCTTTGGCAGTCAGGTTCTTTACCACTAGCACCACCTAGGAAGCCCTAGCCTTTCTGATTCTTGATTTTTACTTATTTATTTTTTTGTGTGTGACCTAGTTCTTGAAAGTTTTTAGACTCTTCTCAATTGCATCTGTGTTCTAAAATTCCACGTATTGTGCTTTGAGTTGGGTCTTTTCTTTAAAAAAAAAAAAAAACAGTTCTTCTGGGCGGGCTGTTTATAATCAAGAAACTGGTTGTTCAGAGAAATTTTCTTCTATTGCATCTTTGATAATATCATCTCTTTTCATGTGTACTTTGCTCGCTCTCTTTCTGAAACTTCTGCTACTCAAATAGTAGACCTCACGTTCTCCCTACCCCGGCCCATCAAGACTGGTCCTCTAATTTTTCTACCATTCTTTCTATTTGTCTTACTTTCTGGGAAATTTTCTTAATCTTCTAACACTTCAATAGATAGGATCACTTCTTCTATCATATTGTTCATTTCCAAAGGTCTTAAATTTCTTACTCCAAATGTTTATTTTTAGACAATCTGTTATATCTCTCCAAAAATGGTAATTGGTTAAATTTCCTTCAGTTTCTCTGAATGAAGTTCAAAATTTCTCCAGTGCGTTAAATTGCATGTTTCATTGTTTTAGTGTATTTGTGTTAGATTCTGCTTTTATTTAAGAGGCCCAGTGCCCTGAACTTTTGCCTTAGAATAGCTAATACCAATCATTCTGGTTCTTCCACTCCTTCCAGGCACATGAGGGGATTAATTTCCCTGCCTCCAAGAGATGTGTTTTGGCCATGGGATGTGAAGAGTGTGGATGTACATGTAACCCCCACCCACAAGACTGATTGAGATTTGTCCATCTATCTAGCATTGTAATGGAGGTGCCAGTCACCCGAGGTATATCCGGGAACCCTGAGCTGTACTGTGGAGGCCAGCTGCCCGGGGGAGTCATCCAGAACCACTTTGAACTTGGCTTGAGTAGGAAATCAGAGTCCGCTGAGACCTTGGTATTATTTTTTTTTATAGAACTCATTACCTGGCCTCACCTGCATGATACAACTTGGTAAATGTAAGCCCCTCTACCAGGGGTTCTGAGAGCTGAGTAATGATGGGGCGCCTATACCAGCTGCCGGGAAGTGCAAAATCTCCTTGGCTGAGTCTCTCTAGAGAGGAAACCTTCAGTTTCACCGAGGTTGGGCAAAGGCAGGCTGATGGGCTGGCTACTTCTTAACAGACTTCCGGCCAGCCCTCCACAGCCACACCCAACTCTCCGAGGTCCTTGAAGCCAGAATTCCAGACCTTTCAGGGGTTTGCAGCATGAATCAATCAGCTGCCTGGCTCTCCCTTGCTGACTTAGGCTTCCTGTTTCCCCGCTCTGCTACCTCAGTTACCACACGACTTTCCACCAGCCCTACCCTATGTCCTTCTGTGCTTGATTTTTTAAAATCCCTTTCCTGCAGTTTTCTAGATGGAATGTATTGAATCTGTTGTGTTTATTGAAATTTCCTTAATGAGGGATTTTTTTCCTTAATGTTTTATTATGAAAAATTTGTAAATCTGACAATTTATCACATTTCCTTTATTCTCTCCTCCCTCTCTGTTTAGATATGTGTGTGTATTGTGTTTATGTTGGTTTTTTTTTGTTTGTTTGTTTGTTTTTTTGGCTATAACATTGGAAAGTAAGTTACAGATATCATGACCCTTAACTATTAACTAGTTCAGCATGCATCTTCCAAGGAAGAAGTATCCTTATAAACCATAATACCGACTATTACAACTATGGGAAATTTTTAAAAATCCTGTCATATCATCTAACACCTGTCATCCAGCATCTAGTATAACATCTAGTATATTTAAATTACCCAATAATTCTTTTATCCTTTTTTTTAAATTAAAAATTGGGATCCAATTGAGATAAACATGCTATAGTTGGTTATTTCTCTCCCTCTCTCTATCTCTCTTTTTTTTTTTTTGGGCCCCACCTGGAAGTTTGCAGGATCTTAGCTCCCTGACCAGGGATTGAACTTGTGTTCCCCTGCAGTGGAAGCACAGAGTCTTCACCCCTGGACTGCCAGGGAAGTCCCTCCTCAACGTTTTCTTGTATTTTTTCTTTAAGTTAATCTTGAGCAGTACCAACACCTATGCTGCTGCTGCTGCTGCTAAGTCGCTTCAGTCGTGTCCGACTCTGTGCGACCCCAGAGACGGCAGCCCACCAGGCTCCCCTGTCCCTGGGATTCTCCAGGCGAGAACACTGGAGTGGGTTGCCATTTCCTTCTCCAATGCGTGAAAGTGAAGAGTGAAAGTGAAGTCGTTCAGTCGTGTCCGACTCCTAGCGACCCCATGAACTTCAGCCTTGCAGGCCCTTCTGTCCATGGGATTTTCCAGACAAGAGTACTGGAGTGGGGTGCCATTGCCTTCTCCAACCACCACCTATAGAACTCGATTAATAACTAAAAATGAGCCCCTGTTAAGGAGATGCTAGTAAAAGTATACAGGAATAGGGCAAACTTTATAATTTGAATGGTTGGTGTTTCTCACTCAGGTGTCACTAATCGAAAACCTAACCAAGCGATGCTCCGCACCTTGGGTGTGTTAACATTTTGGATAATGAAGCAGTCTTTGCTGCGATGAAGAACTGCATTTAGAACCTTCTCAGCCCACCCGACAGCAGCCTGTGCGCTTGGCCAGCGCTCAGCCTCATGACTTTTGTTTGCTTCGAGCTGAATTTGAGTCTGAGCTCAAAGGGCATTTCTGTTTATGACTAATGGGTGAGCTCCGAAGTTAGTGTAGTTATCAGACATTCCTGGCATGCCACACGTCTAATTCCTAGTGCTCCGGGGACCTGGTGCCCTGCCAGAGGAAAGCAGAGGCTGGAGGGCACAAGGAAAGGCCGCCACAGAAAGCCATCCTATAAGTTATAAAAAGCCAATCATGTGTTTAGCCAGCAGACCAAATGCTGGGGATGGAATTGATTTGTAGCATGTTAGCGCCTTTCCTTGGGCTGCTTACGAACATTTCTTCGTTTTCTGATACTTGATTCTCAGAATTCCATTCCTGTAGCTTTAAAAAAAGAAAAAAGAAATCTGTGATTCTTTTGGTTGTACTCAGAACCAGAATGAGGCACTTTTTAATGCAAAAGCCTATACCCTGAGAGGGTTTTAGAGCGTGACTGGGGGAATGGGGAGTCGGGCATGACGTCATCAGCGCAGATGCAGTCCTCAGCAGAGGAGGCAGGCCGAGAGGACAGTCGTTGAGCACGTGTTGGATGTCGTCGTCGTTCCGGGCCCCAAAGATTCCTGCGGCAGACAGGACAGGTCGTAGGCAGGCGGGAAGAAAGATAAATCAATCTTTAGACTACGTGGATGTACCACTAAAACATGCTAAACGGAGGCAGGCACAAGAAAGCACAGATTTCCATTTGTATGAAAGTCCAGGAAAAGTCAACCTGTAGAGACAGAAAGTAAATTAGTGGTAGCCGGGGGCGGGGGAGACGGAGTTCCCGGCGGTGCAGTGGTAAAGGATCCCCCTGCCAGTGCAGGAGATCTGGGGGTTCGGCCTCTTGGGTCAGGAAGATCCCCTGGAGGAGGAAACGGCAACCCACTCCAGTATTCTTGCCTGGGAAATCCCATGGACAGAGGAGCTTGGCGGGCTACAGTCCATGGGGTCGCAAAGAGACGCGACTAAGCACAGCAGCTGGAGCAGGGGTCATCTTTTGGGGTGGTCAGAATTGCTCTACTTAGATTGTGGGATTGTTTTAACTCTATAAATTTACTAAAAATTTCTGATTTGTACACTTACAGTGGGCAAATTTTCTGGTATGTAAATTAAACTACAGTAATGCTATGGGAAAAAAAAAAAAGCTCTGGGCTTGGGATTATTCAATTCCAGCATGACCCGTAGCTGCTACCTGTGGTCAGAGTGACCAGGGGCACGAAGGGGGGTAGTTACCGTGGACTCAGTGGAAAGGAGAGAGACCACGTCCACAGGGTCTCTGCGCTGGCTGGTTTTTCCGGACTCTGGAGGTTACATCCCCTGGTAACAAACATTGAGCCTCCGCACATAAAAGAGAAATGGGCACTTTGGTTCCAGGAGCCTAGCCCCGTGTTGTCGTTACAAGGATGCCTCTGTGTTCCCCTCAGCTCTGTGCACGGTCACAAAGACACTGGTGTTCAGCCATGACACCACGGAGAGGCAGAGTCCAAGTGTATTTGTCTCCTGAGCAAACGTTTAGCCACCACCGGCAAGGCGATTTCTATGCAGCTCGCACCTAGGGGACAGGCGCTCATGGTCTGCAGAAGCAGTGGTGGGACCAGAGCCAGACTTCGTGTCTCGTGTGTCCCAGAGCTTGAGAGAGGCTGTCGGTAAACATCGGAAGACCCGACGGACGCATGAACGAAATGTCTCTTTGTCGGTAGTTTTATTGTTACTTCCTATTGGCAGGAATAAAAAGGCTAAAGACTGACGTGTCTTGTGGTTGTTTTTCCTCTTCCAGTTGAAGTTGGTTTCCTGGGCATCCTTACCGTGACCTCCTTTTATTCCCTAAACGTGGGCCCATCCCAAGGCCTTGCCTGGCTCATCAGTCTCACCCATTATCTGATCTCCGCCTGGAAATTTCACCCCGCATCTCACCTGCCTTGTCCCTCTGGCAGCTGGCACACGACATATTTTTACATTAATTGATTATCATTTTGCTTACCTGTGCTGGTATCAACACACTCCTTTGAAACTGCAAATCGTAGCCTTGTGGGCTTTCTCGGTTCCTGCTCTCACGTCTGTTGAGCGCACTGTTTGAGTAACACTCCCAATGTTTCATTACCCAGCTTTTCCGCTTTCAAATATCCAGCAGGGCTGCCAGCCCCAGGAGCCTCGAATCCTGTTATTTCGTTTCCCGGCCCTCCGCGTCACCCCTACCTCGGTCGCCTTCCTCCTTGTCACTGTGATCACCTCCTCTCCGCAGGTGGGAGGGAGGACTGGGTTCCGTTTCAGCCTCTCTGCAGCACTCACAGGCGTGAGGATCCCTGAGGATCCTGTGGAAAGCATGACCGTGCCCTCCCCATTTCCGATTTAGTAGTTTGGGGGGAGGAACTTAATACCTTGAATTTCCACCCAGGTTCCAGGTGGTGCTGACGCTCCTGGTTCAGGGACCACACTTTGAGACCCGCTACTTTTATGCACCCAGTCCATCACTCTCAGGTCGGCCTTCCTAAATTAAAATTTGCCCCAGGTCTGCATTCCTTGCTGAGGTCTTCTATTCAGCCTAAGACTGTATTCCCCAGGTAGGTATAGTGGAGTAGGAAAATCACAGTCAGTCATTTTTAGCCTTTTTTTTTCCCCTACTTTTCAAGTCTTCTTATTAGATCAAGGAGATCTAATGGTGCTAATATTATATCTTTAGCACCTTTCTAACACTTGCTGGTGTTATTCAGTCACTCAGTCGTGTCCAATTCCTGCAACCCCATGGACTGCAGCACACCAGACTTCCCTGTCCCCCACCATCTTCCAGAGTTTGCTTGAACTCTTGTCCATTGAGTCGGTGATGCCATCAATTGTCTCATCCTCTGTCGTCCCCTTCTTCTCCTGCCTTTTGTCTTTCCCAGCATCAGAGTCTTTTCTAATGAGTCGGCTCTTCGCAGCAGATGGCCAAAGTATCAGAGCTTCAGCATCAGTCCTTCCGATGGATATTTAGGATTGATTTCCTTTAGGATTGACTGGTTTGATCTCTTTGCAGTCCAAGACTCTCAAGAGTCTTCTCTAACACCACATCAGTTCTTCAGCGCTCAGCCTTCTTTATGGTCCAACTCTCACATCCATACATGACTACTGGAAAAACCATAGCTTTGACTAGATGGACCTTTGTCAGCAAAGTAGTGTCTCTGGTTTTTAATACACTGTGTAGGTTTATCATGGCTTTTCTTCCAGGCTAGTGTCTTTTAATTTCATAGCTGCTGTCACCATCCACACTGATTTTGGAGCCCACAAAAAAGTCTGTCATTGTTTCCCCATGTATTTGCCATTAAGTGATGGGACCAGATGCCATGATTTTCGCTTTTTTAATGTTGAGTTTTAAGTCAGCTTTTCCAGTCTCCTCTTTGACCTTCATCAAGAGGCTCTTTAGTTCCTCTTCACTTTCTGCCATAAGGGTGGTGTCATCTGCATATCTGAGGTTATTGATATTTCTCCTGGCAATCTTGATTCCAGCTTGTGCTTCATCCAACCTGGCATTTTGCATGATGTACACTGTATATAACTTAAATAAGCAGGGTGACAATTTATAGTCTTAACATACTCCTTTCCCAATTTTGAATCCATTTGTTGTTCTAATACTTAGTTGCTTGTTTAACAAAGAGAGCAAGCCATTAGCTCAAAGCTGCTGCCAGCAGTCTGATAAAATTTTATATTACAATTTTATTTTCATTGAACTTATTTTCAATGGCAAGAGTTAAGAGGCTACAGCTTGAAACACTAGGTTAAGGGGTGGAATCCAGAAGTCCTAAAGAATTCTTGCTTATCTTTTCTTCCAGCGGGTTTCATACTTCAGTTATTTTCATGTATCACGTATAGTTCTTTGGATTTATCTGAAATTAATTTTGTTGTAAGGAAGAGAGAGGATCTAGCTTTTATCCCCTAACTGGCTATCCAATTAGCCTAACACTTTTAAATAATCAGTCTTTTACTCATCATAAACAAAGTTTATGGGTAAGTAATATCCTTGGAAAAATATTTACAGCTTAACAAAGGATTAATATCAAAATATATTAAAAATTGTCACAAATCATTAAGGATAAACAACATAATTTTTAAAAGGACAATTCACAGAAGAAGCAAATAAGCATATAGAAAGATTATGAACCTTAGTGGTCTTTTAGATTCTGTCCCCCTTCCAGTTATCTTGTCAAGGAACGGTGGTATATGGTTAAATGAACCTTCGCTTACTTTGTAGTTGTTTTATTCACTAAGTTGTGTCCAACTCGTTGACACCCCATGGACTGTAACCCACCAGGCTCCTCTGTCCATGGGATTTTCCAGGCAAGAAGACTAGAGCGGGTTGCCATTTCCTTCTCCAGGGGATCTTTCCAGACCAGGGACTGAACCTGTGTCTCCTGCATTGGTAGGCGGTTCTTTACCGCTGAGCCACCTGGGAAGCCTAGTTCCTTAAGTTTTGATAAAAGTAACTCAGGTTCATTTGGTCGACTTCTGTAAGAATGAGGTTGAATCTAACAAGGTTCTGTCCACACAGAGGGTGAGTGAGCCGTGTGTCATCTCTTTGTTGTTGTGATGGGTATGTTCTCCAGAGTGAATGTCAAGCTTCTTCCCATCCTGGTCCTTGAACAGCTGTCATCTGTGATGCAATCTGTAACGATTGTGTGTTGTTTAAACTCTAGGTAGGAGAACAAGACCTTGGTGGTGGGTTTTCGTTTGTTTGGACAGTAATCTCTTAAGCCCTCTTCCTCTTCTAAACATTCCTACCTTCTTTGCCAACATATCCACTTAAATTCTCAAACTATTTTCCAAAACCAAATAATCCAGCAAGCAAACATTTCTTGGCACTTAGCAGAGAAAAGAGGTGCAGGTTAAAGTGTTTGCTGACCTCTGTGTTTTCTCCTGGTAAAATACTTTAAAAAAAAAAAGAACTTGCTGAATTTTTTAAACACCTGAAATAAATTCTTTGCCCTCTTTGTAACTAAGAATCTGTTTTCTGTTTAGCTATTCATTTCTGATACATAATGTAATGATAGTCAACTGAAATAAATTATGAGACCAGGTATTTTGATTCAGGTTTTAAAGATGTTTTCCTCCTATCCTGTCCCATCATCTTAATATCAACCTTCCTATTATTATTTCAGTTAATGCAATTTACTGTTACATCTGTGTAAACAGAACATTTTTAAAAATGACATTCTTCCATGGTGTCCTTGTTTCCATTTTTGTCTTCCTTTCTAACCTGCACCCACTCAGTCAGCCAACACAGATGCTATGCCGACTGTGTGAGGAAAGCATCGGGCTAGAGGTGCAGAGAAGGCTGAAGGGGCCCTGGCCTTGAGAAGCCCATAGGCTGATGGGAAAGACAGGAACCTAGTAAGATGCTTAAGGTGGCTCCTGAGTCTTCCTGGGGGTGATCAGGTGGGACAGGGTTCGGGGAACACTGTGTAAGAATTGCACTCCTAGGTTACATGGGATCAACAGTGTAATGGTTTTTTAATACTGCCAAACTATTTGTTAAAAGGATGTATCAAGTTACAGAAAGACCAGCAATAAATGAAAGGAACTGATCCCATATCCTCCACCAGAACTGAATTTCATCCTTGGGACAAAGCAAAACAAAACAAAAACTTGATATCCTGAGAGTCTTAAAAATCAAGCCTCATTATTGTTTTATTTGGCATTTATTTTTATTATTAGTGAAGTTGAGTATTTTCCCATGTTTTTATTATTTTACTTACTCCAAATAATCACTTGGAGTCTTGGCATTCTTAAAACTTGTTACTAATTTTATGAAGCAATTTATTGAGGTGAAATTCACAAAGCACAGAATCAGTCCCTTTAAGGTGAACAATTCAATGGCGTATATGTGTTCGCAATGGTGTCCAACCCCCACCTCTCTCTAGTCCCAAAACATTTCCATCACTCTACCACCGATGGGCACTTGTCTATTGCTCCTCTCTGTGGCCCGTGGCAAGCACTGATCTTCTCTGTATTTGCATGCATTTATCTATACTGGATGTTTTATATACATAGAATTATGATATGTGACCTTTGTGTTTGGCTTCTTTCACTTACCATAATGTTTGGAGGTTTATCCACATTGTAGCATATTTAGTATTTCCAGGTATTGATACTTCGTTCCTTTTTATAGCTGAATAGTATTCCATTGCACATATATACCACACTTTGCTTATCCTTTCATCCACTGATGGGCGTTTGAGTTCTTTGCACCTATTGGCTTTCGGTGGCGCTATGAACCTGCAGGTACATGTAATTGTTTGGGTACCTGTTTTCAGTTCCTTTGGTTATTCACCTCAGAGTGGAATTGCAGGGTTATGCAGTAATTCAGTGTTTAACTCATTGAGGAACTACCGAACTGTTTTCTATGGAGGCTGTACTGTCTTAGCTTCCCATCAACAATGTCCCATTTCTCTACATCTTCATCAACACTTGGTATTTCTGTTTTTTAAATTATAGCCATCCTAGTGGGTACCTCATTGTGGTTTTGATTTCCATTTCCCTGATGACTAATAATGTTGAATACTTGTTACTGTGTATTTCGTATATAAGTGAGAAGATGAGATAAAGAGAAAACCGTGTTTCTGAAGAACTTATTTTAAAATTATTCAGGTGTTCTTTGAGGGAAAAAGTTTACTTAAAATTAAACAAAGTGGCCCAAATTTGAGAATTAGCAAGCTACTAATTTTGCTAAATATGTCATCGTCATTATAGAGATTTCTGAAGCATAGGCTTTTGCTTCCAGGTTTCCCCACCCCGCCCCCCACCCCATGCTGCAGGTCTTGCAGGATCTTAGCTCCCCAACCAGGAATTGAACCCTTACCTTTGGTAGTGAATGTACAGAGTCTTAACCACTGGACTACAAGGGAATTCCCTTCAGTTTCATTTTTAAGTTGAGTTTGTTTTCATTTTCTCTATCACCTGGGTGGATTGGGGCTGTATAATGTGCCTTTAAACAATGGTTCTCAGAAGTGTGATCCAGGGAACAACGGCTTGAGCATCGCTGGGGAACTCATCACAGACACAGATCCTTCCATGGATGTTCCAGCCAGGCTCTTTGCACCTTGTGGCCGTGTCTTACACAACTGGGGACATCAAGGACTTCCTGCTCACAGCCAAGGGGAAGGACAAGAGAAATAAGAAAAATGTGAAGTTTAAAGTTCGATGCAGCAGATCCCTTTACTCCTTGGTCATCACAAAGAGCAGGCAGAGAAGCTGAAGCAGTCCCTGCCCCCAGATTTGGCAGTGAAGGAGCTGAACTGAATCATGAACACTGACTGAACTGTATGAAAATTTTAAAAATTCTCAAAAAAAAAAAAAAAAAAACAAACTTACAAATCCTGGTATCAGTAGACCAGGCCCCACCCCTGATCTGCTGAGTCCCAGACCCTGAGGTGGCCCCAGCAATCTGTTTTAATCATCTTTTCAGATGAGTGGAATGTACGCTTAGGTTTGAGAACCTCTGCTCTAACTCAAAATTTCAGGTCAGTCCCAGTATTAAAGAGCCCCTGAGGGAAAGAGAATTCACAATTTTGGCTTTGTTAGCATCAACTCTTTTAGCTTTAGTAGGCAGGCAATACAAACAGTTAAATTGAATTGTATTATAGTCTCCTGCTAATTCTTAAACATGCACGCATCATATAGTTTTACCTAGAAATTGCTATCCAGTCTGCTTTTGATCTTTGATCAAATCTCCAAAGAATTTAAGAGCTGCATGTCCTTGGAGTGTATCTTTCATTCATCTGCGGCTGGGCTTTATTTCTCACTTGTTTGGAGCCCCTCCTGCCAAAGGTTCTGGTGTGGAGTCCCCCATGGGCACTCACAGCCGCTGCTGCTGGACACAGGTGTGCTCAGGCAGAGGCAGCGATGGACCCATTCTCAGTGGGGTCGTCTTAAAGTCCAGGGCCCCTTCCACCTCCTCCTGCCAGAATTTCTTTTCTGGGAGGGTCCACACTACAAGTCACGTGGAATCTTAGTTCCCTGACCAGGGTTTGAACCTAGGCCCTCGGCATTGGAAGCATGGAGTCTTAACCGCTGGATCACCAAGGAAGTAGCCCTCCAGAACTTTTTTAAGGAAATTCTTTCTTGCAGCTTCTTCCAGAAATTGGTGGCCAGTCAATCCAAGTAGCGTATCAGCAGTTAAATCCATGCCCAGAATTGGCAGTACCAATGGCTGTATCCTGCACAAGAGACTTAATGGCTGGAAACCACAAACTTGGACTGGAGGGGCGTGTGCGGCACAGTCCCAGCTCCTTTGATTTTTGTTTTGTTTTTCCTGCACAGGGTATTCAAATGGAGATAATACTTGCCTCTACTTGGCAGGATTTTATGGGGATTTAACTCATACATAGATATTTAAAGCGTGTGTAGTACATGGAAGCACTCAGAAAATGTTTATTAGGATAATTTACTCTGTAAAAATTGACTTTTTTTTTAACATAGAATATTGGAAGTATTGACATTTTTGTAGGTACTGTGTTTGCGTCCCCAAAGCAGCAGCACTTTGGGGGCACACAAGCCATGTGTGCTTTCGAAGGTGAATTATTCACAAATGTTGCCTCTCCTTCCTATTTCTGAAGGAATGAGAGGATCCCGTTTGGTGCTGTAATGGATGTGCTAATCGGGCCTCCTGCCATCCTCCAGATTTGAAATCTCTATGCCAGAGTTAGACTGAAGTTAGGAAGTAAATGTCCAGTGATTAAGACTTGCCTTCCAATGCAGAGGGCACAGGATCAATCCCTGGTCTGGAAAATACAGCTCCAGATTGCCTGGGGTGTGACCAAAAAATTAAAAAAAAAAAAAAAAAAGCCAGAACACCTGAGGGAAGGCTTTTTGAAGGGTTAAGAGGGGACTGTTCTTACTGTTGCTTGCTTTTCAGTCACTCAGTCGTGTCCAACTCTTTGCGACCCATGGACACACCGGGCCTCCCTGTCCTTCACTCTCTTCCGGAGTTTTGCTCAGACTCATGTCTGTTGAGTCGGTGATGCCATCCGTTGTGTCCTGTTTACTTGTCGGCTGCGGGAGAAGAAATTAACTGTGTGAGACAGTTATCCAGTTAACGCTGGATGATTACTGACGGAGTGTCGTTGCAGCGCAGAGAGAAGCAGAGGGGTTTATGGACAGAGACTGGCGGGCTTTTCAGTGGAGGGAGAGAGGTGAGCTGGTGAGGGGATGGGGCATCCCAGGCTGTAGGCGAACAGACTCAGAAACAAGACTGCTGTGTTTAAATATCTGAAAGCCCGTCACATGGAAGAAGGATGAACCTGGCTCTCTGTGGCACCACGAATAAAATCGGCCACGGTGGGTCTCAGCTGTAGGAAGACCAGAGTCTAGCAGAGGAGACCGGAATGGGAGCCAGTGGATCAGAGAGGACGTGGACTCAGGCTGAAGAAGTGAGCCCGGCTAGACGCCCCTGTGACGCCCCTTACGGCTGGTAACCTCGGATGAGCCCTTCAAGCCCCAGGGCAGCCGTGCCCTCCCCAATCTGTGGTCCTGCCTGTCTGCCAGCCTGCTTCTATCCAGCAGGACCTGCTGAGAAGAATTTCAGCTATTTTTCCCAAAGATGCAGAACTAACTAACTGCCCTACCCTCCTCTGAACAGGTCTGTACTCTTAAAAGTCGGTTTCTTCTCCCTGCCGCTGTTCACTCAGCCCTGTGTCTCCCCACTCCCTTTCTTTCCTTGGTGGTGGTAGTTTCCCCGCTAAGAAGAGTGATGGAAACACAAGTTGCTTTCTGGGGACTGATGAGCATCATTGTAAATTAAAATTCTTTGAGGAGTAGAGAGAGTTCTGTAATTTTTTACCTTCCCTGTAAAATTCACGTTGTGAACCTCATCTTTAACCCTACCCCTATTCTCAGAGCAATTCAAGCAGGTTTGTGTGGACCGATTCTGTAGCGATCGCAGTTGACGGTGCGACTCCGCCTTGAGTTAAACGTCGGCAGCAACAGATGCTGTGAAGCAAAAATAACTCTTCAGACCTTTAACATTCATGCTCAACTGTACATTTGGGAGGCTGGAACCGTGGCAAGGGTTTCGTCAACCTGAAAACGGTTCTGTCACGTGCCGTTTCACCTAACGTTAGTTAGCACAAACTCGGTTGCAGTTAGCACTGAGTGAGTGTGTCTGGTTGTGCGCTTGCACACACAACACTATTCGCCATCATATAAGCGGGAGGAGTACAGTCATCTGTGTGTGACGTCTCCTGTCATAGGACCCTGACTCGGTGGCCTGACAATAAACACTCAGTGATGGCTTGTATGAAAGAATGATATAATGCCCACAAGGAGAGGAAATACCACGCAGAGTTCAAGTTTTGTATGTAAACTGTGGCAAAGTACTGCAGTAAATTGCCATTTTCTTCACATTAGTCACGGTGCAAAGGAAGACTGTTTTTTAAGCAAAGAGTAATCTCTGGAATTTAGCATAAAGACGCTTGGTAATTTCAGGCTTTCTGCCTGCTGTTGCTCCTTTGTGGGAGAACCAACAAACTCCATCCATTTTTTACTTCCTCGACATCAAAGGAAGATTGACTCTTTCAGAGATTCCTTGTGCAAAACAAGAGGAAGAAATTTAGAAACATTTCTCCTGAGTCCCGTTGTTTCTAATTTTGGAATATGTCTGTTGTTTCTGTTTCTTGTTACTTCTTAGCGTATCATAGTAATGTGTTTTCTTTATCAGGATAGCAGCGTATCTGAGTGCTTTTGTTTGTTTGGTACCTGAGAATGTTACTCTATTTCTGTTTCCTAATTTGCAAAAGAATTAAAAGTTTGAAATTTATTAATGTGTATTT
Organism: Ovis canadensis; assembly: GCF_042477335.2. NCBI lineage: Eukaryota > Metazoa > Chordata > Mammalia > Artiodactyla > Bovidae > Ovis > Ovis canadensis. The sequence goes on from NC_091270.1 coordinate 29,569,339, forward strand.
AATGGTTTTACTCTTATCAATATCGTGTATCTGTTTTTCTAAATACAGAAAATACAGTGTTAAATTGATTTTTGCAGCATAACTGCAAGGAACCATTTATGTTAAAGTTCCAGGAAGGGAAATGTCTGAATTTTTAAGTGAGTTCACAGTTACATTTATACGTGTAGAAGTAATGCCAGTGTTAGGACAGTGACAGTTAAAAAAGTGCTTATTATCTGCTTTAAGCAATAATAGGAAAAGCCGGATTATTTCCAAGTGTAGCCAAGTTACTATAACTTGTAATCATAGTGCATGTTCTGAAACTTTCATGACTTCTGGTTGTCGAAGGAGCAGGTATATTCGCATCATACTTGGTGCCCGGATAAAACTTGCATAATGTCTCTCTTTTGTCATTCAAACATACCGTTTCCATGTCTCCTTATCCTTTATTTCTTTGGGATGCCTGTGCCCTTTAGACAGCCAGGATAGAGGAGGTTAGGGAGCGAGGATCCTCCAGCAGAAGGATGTGCAAGGGGCTCTGTCCAATCAGGTGATGGAAGCTCAGTCCCACCGACAGAGTATGAAGACGGCTGCGTCCCATGGGGTGGGGAGCGTTTGATACACATAGAATCTAGTCCCTTTTTCAAAAGAAAACCCAATTTTCCTGCACATTTTTCATGATATAAGGTGGGATTTGAGCACAATTCTAAGAGCCAGATTTTGGACTCAGATTAAGTTCAAATTGACGCCAGGTTTGCAGAGTGAGTGTGGCCAGTTGCCATGTTAGATGCCTTGCTTAACACGGCTGAGATTCGTTTCGCTCGTCTACTGCATGTGGAAGCTTTCCACTTGTCAGGCATCACACCAGTTGGTTCGTGTTTAAACTTCATGATCTCCCCCCGACTCCGTCCCTACCTTTTTAAAAAAATAATAGATTGGAAAACAGAGGCTTTGAAGGTTGATAACCTGCCCGGCGTTGTAAGATGGCAGAACAAGGACTTGAATCCAGGTCCCTTTGAGGCCAAACTTCAAGTTCTTAACTTCTGAGCCAAATTCTTTCAAATTACTTGGAACACTTGATTAAACAAACACTGCTGGGCCCTAGAGTTTCTGATCCTGTAGGCATAATATATACTGTACTCCAGGGCCCAAGGATTTGGTTCTAACCGGTTCTGAGATGTAGAAGCTGCTGATCATGTGGACTGGACTCTGAGAAACACTGCTGTACACGGTGCTGCCTGGTTCCATTCCCTGGAGACTGAGAGAAGTCACGTGTCTTGCTTGGGTTCATAGTTGCCAACATCTATGGACTGCCTAACCATGTCCTGGACACTCTTGAGTTAATCCGTTCTCATCCTTCCATTCATTGTAGCCAGTAGTCACACTGCAAGATGATAGGGGTTGTGACCACCACTTAAAATGAAGAGAAAGAAACTGAGGTAGGGAAGGCTGTCCAGTAAGACAGCCCCACCCTATAGGTTATTTTTTCTTTAATGTAATTCAACCTTTTCTGTAAATTTAAAAAAAAAAATGTGAGGGTAATGATAAACAAGGTGTGAAGCTGCTCAGTCGGGCGACTTGCACGCGCAAGAGTCGTGAAGGTCGACTCTTTGCGATCCCATGAACTGTAGTCCTACCAGGCTCCTCCGTTTGTGGCAATTTCCCTGCAGTGATACACAAGATGATCATAAAAGGATCCTCAGTTCATTTCAGTTCAGTTCAGTCGCTCAGTCGTGTCCAACTCTTTGCGACCCCACGAATCGCAGCACACCAGTCCTCCCTGTCCATCACCAACTCCCGAAGTTCACTCAGACTCACGTCCATTGAGTCAGTGATGCCATCCAGCCATCTCATCCTCTGTCGTCCCCTTCTCCTCCTGCCCTCAATCCCTCCCAGCATCAGAGTCTTTTCCAATGAGTCAGCTCTTCGCATGAGGTGGCCAAAGTACTGGAGTTTCAGCTTTAGCATCATTCCTTCCAAAGAAATCCCAGGGCTGATCTCAGTGAGCCGCAAGTCCTGGAGATAAATGGAAAAGGCATCTGACAGTTCTTAGCAGCCCTTGCCACCCAAGTAGATACAGTGTCCACAGTAGTCCTCAAAACAACTGAAGAAAAGCCTCCTGTGTTGAAATGGGGGTTTTAAAAGAAGCTTTCCTCAAGTCAGTTTCGTACAATGCAAATGCCCTGTGACGTGGCTGTGCTGACCCCTGATGTTTACAACACTGGCCAGGCCAGTCACCTGCTTTCGCTTGATGTTAACAGCAAGCTTGGGCCTGTGATGCTGGCCTCGCTGCTCATCAATGTACTGGCCATATCTAGAAGAGCTCTAGAAAAGACCTGGGGAATAAACAGCTCTCTGCTCAAAATCATTTTCTTAAAATGATTGCTTTCAGTTCAGTTCAGTCACTCAGTCATGTCCGACTCTTTGCAACCCCATGGACTGCAGCACGCCAGGCTTCCCTGTCCATCTCCAACTCCCAGAGCTTGCTCAAACTCACATCCATATAGTTGGTGATACCATCCAACCATCTCATCCTCTGTCACCCCCTTCTCCTCCTGCCTTTCAATCTTTCCCAGCACCAGGGTCTTTGCCAGTGAGTCAGCTCTTTGCATCAGGTGGCCAAAGGATTGGAGTTTCAGCTTCATCATCAGTCCTTCCAATGAATATTCAGGGCTGATCTCCTTTAGAATGTACTGGTTGGATCTCCTTGCAGTCCAAGGGACTCTCAAGAGTCTTCTCCAACGCCACAGTTCAAAAGCATCAATTCTTCAGTGCTCAGCTTTCTTTGTAGTCCAACTCTCACATCCATACATGACTACTGGAAAAGGATTGGTTTAGTTGGGAGACTAAAGAGGAAAAAAGCTAAGTCAGGAATTAGAAATCATTCCCTTGATGGAAATGAAGTGACTTGGCCCCGAGGTCGGTCCTGGGAGGGCATTCTTCATGACTCTTGTCTGGGCTGGACTGCTTGGGAAGGCTGGGACCCCTGTAGCCACGTCCAGAAGTAGATTTCATGCCCAGGGAAGGTTGAGAGAAAAGGAGACGCGTCTTTCTTTTGATCCTCAGTGTACTACGTCCTCGGAGGAGGGCTGTCGCAGGCCACACCTGGGAAGAAAGGATTTCCTTCCTTTTCATGTTTTCCTCCCAGAGTTCTGAAACACGACACAGCTCATTACTCTGATGAATGATGCAAGTCTAGAAATGACCTGTATTTCAGTTGTGCTGTGAAATCACTGATACCCACCAGCGTGGATCACAGAGTCCAGGTGACTTCATATTTGGAACTGCGCTGATGGGGCCCTAGTGTTAAGTGAGCAGAGATGTCACCTGAAGTTGGCCACCCTACAGCAGGGTGGTCACCAGTCTTTGGCGCTGGCCTGCCTGCAGCTGCTCTAACAACCAAGGAAAATCTGAGAAGCGAAAATGAAGCAAGTGAGAGAGCAAATCAACCCATGATAAAGCCCAAAACCTGTACCTGCTTAGATAACTAGTTTCCCCATTACTTTTAAGGCTTAAAGAAAAAGTATAAGGCATCTCAAAAGGTGAGGTCACGTCGATATATAAATATTAATACTTTGTGTTTGGTTCCATTAAACATTTTGTTGAGGGACTATTTAGTCCAAGTGTGAAAATAAGATCTATTTGTCCCTCCTCTCAAGGAGAGCTCTTCATGGACCTTGCAGTCGAGTTAATTTTTCGAAGAGCAGCCAAATCTGTAGTTGGTGTAACCAGGTGTATATCTTGTCTTGAGCACGTGTGCATGCTCCAGCTCTTTGCAACCCCGTGGACTGTAGCCCGCCAGGCTCCTCTGTCCATGGGATTCTCCAGGCAGGAATATTGGAGTGGGTTGCCACGCCCTCCTCCAGGGGATCTTCCCAACACAGGGATCAAACCCACTCCTCCTGCGGCTCCTGCATTGACAGGCAGATTCTTTATGCTGAGCCACCTGGGAAGCCCTTTTCTGTTCAGTAGGAAGGCTAGTTAGCTTCAGAGCTCACTCTGTATCCCAGCCGTCCTAACCCTCAGCTTGGAGTTCTTCCTGGATGACCTTATTCATTTACTGTACAGATTTATCTCCCAGTCTTAAGCTGTAAACTTTCAGAAGGTATCATGACTTGCTACTTTTTTGGTGTATACTTTTGCTATATTCATCTCTACATTTTAGTCCTGTGTTTTTCTTTTTCTTTAAAGATTTCAAACACAGTAGCAGAAACAGTAAAGAACAAAACAGAAATGCAGCCTGGACGCTTAGCACGCGGGTGGTGCTGGGCTTCGACACGTGCGGTTGGATGGAAGAGTCACCTGTGCCTTTGTTCTGGTCTGTTCCAGGTTGACCAAGCCCCTGTCGTTTGCTGACTGTGTTGGCGATGAACTGCCGTGGGGATGGGAAGCCGGGTTCGACCCTCAGATTGGTGTCTACTACATCGATCACATAAACAGTGAGTTTTTCCTTTTCAGTACAGACAAGCATGTCAGACAAGTAATCCCCCCAAACCTAGAGTCATACAGGAGAGCAAACACTCTGCAGAAGGCATTTCTGTATTTCAAACCCTCACTTTAACAGAAATGTCCATTTTGGAAGTTTTGTTGGGCTTCTGAGGGCAGAGAGGAAGAGAGGAGTCTGTCTGTCTGTCTGTCTGTCTGGAAGGGCACCAGACCCTCCCCTTGCAAGTCCCTCCCCCATGCCGAGTGGCGCGCCCCATGCAGGTATGCCCACAGCACCAGCTACTCACTCATTGTACTGCCCGCGCGTTATCTGTTTGCAGGTTTTTTCTCCCTCAATTGTGAGCTTCTTGTGGACAGTGGCTGTCCACAGTGACAGCTTTACTTCCCCACCTCTGGGTGCCTCGCATGGCGATAAATTCTTCCATGTGAGACCAGTGCAGAGCTTTGCGGTGTGACGCGCAGATTAAAAACCTCTCTGATGGATTTTAAAGAAATTAAAGTGCATTTCGGTTCTAAATTATGCTTGAGAAATGTTCTAAATGTTTAAAAACTTGATGATCAGAATATAAAGTTTTAGGTCTCCCATTTTTCTTTGGTACGGTAATAGGATCCCAGTGGCCTGCAGGATTTACTGTGCCCCGAAGTGCCCCAGTTACCCACAGCAAGTAGTCTTCCCACTAAAAAGGCTCTGATCCGTTATCTCATTAATCTTAAAGACATTCCTGTGAAGTGGTTTCGGGAGGAAGTTGCATGTTCTTCTCTTAGCAGCTGGTCTGCACGTATGTTATGTCTTGATATTGTTTGGTTTCAGCATTATTTTCTTTCTTTCTCTTTTTTTTCAGGAAAAAATTAGAGAGTGTTTGGCTGTTCAATACTATTTCTATGTCACACTATTAAATTATTAGAAGTAAAAGTTTTGATGTTGACAATGTTGTTACTTTAGGCCCTAAGTGTCTGCAATAGAATTCACCTTTCGGTGGCTATGCGTGTGGAGTCAGGGTTCTGTATAGATACTGATGGGGGTGTTTGTAACTAACTATTCGTTAGTTAGTTAGTTAGTTAAATTGCTCAGTCGTGTCCAACTCTTTGCGACCCAGCGGACTATAGCCTACCAGGATCCTCAGTCCATGGGATTTTCCAGGCAAGAATACTGGAATGGGTTGCCATTTATAGAAGGTAATTATGAAGTACTATCTGTAAGGTTTTGATAGTATCACTGCAATCAGAAGTAAATCACTTTTTGATAGAGTCAGAGTTGCACCTTAACTCTTTTGTCTTTTAGTAATTAAGGTCCATTTACATATAAAAATGCACAAATTTTAAGCATGTTATTTCAGTGAATTTTGGCAAATATATATTCCTTTGCAGCTGCTTCTCAATCAAGATACATAATTTTTCCCTCTGTGTTTTCAGACTTGCTCCCGTAGCCTTCTCAGACCCTTGATACTTTGTGCCGTTCCCTTTAAAAAAATATTTAAAAATTTTAAAAATATTTTTCATAGAAGCAATACATGTGCTGAGGAGAGAAGTATAAACTATAGGTTAAAAGAAAAGGAAGAAAACTCAGAAATAACCAGATACTCTAAACCTTTCAGTGTGTCTGTCCAGACCTTTTCATGTTCACACACACACACACACACACCATTTTCAATATATTTTTTACATCAAGTGGAACTATATCACATAGTTTTATAAACTGCTTTTTTTAAACTTAATATATAATCTTTCATCCAAAAAATTTTCTGCGTATCATATCAACTCTTTTGATAAGAGAACCTCACACTTCTCTCAGGTGATCTTCCTAAAATATAACTAAGATCCTTTCATGCCCTTACTCAGAACCTTCCTGCCACACACTGTTGCTTACAGAATGAGTTTTGTATTTCTCAACGTGACAGTCAAGAAACCACAGCTCGTCCCTCTTGAGGTCTTGGGGAAGAAGTGAGAGAGCAGAGCCTTAGATTCTAGTCCCACCATCGCCAGTAGATCAAAGGAGACCAAGTAAAGCAGCACGGCCATTCTGAGCGGCGTGCCTGCAGCTCCCGAGAGAAGGTGCTTTAAGCTGATGCCCAAAGGATGAGTGAGTTAACCAGGGCTGGGGAATGAGGGGATGGGGTACAGTTTGGGGGCTGGAAGGAGAAACTGGCTGCAGAAGGAAGCCCCATAAGTAAAGCCAGAGGTCTGAAGAGGCCACAGGAAGCAGGACTTAATGAAAGAAGGAAGAGAAAGTCAGTGATCAGAGGCTGGTGTGAACGAGGCTGGGAGAACGGCTGGAGCGCCAGACAGGGGTTGGTGCTCGAAGGGCCTCTTGTCTCAGACCTTTCAAAGCCCTGCTTAATCACTGCCGATTCCACGGGACCTGACGTTTTCAGCTGGAAGAGGCCCCCCGTCTCTGGGCTCCGTGGCACTCACCCTTGCTCTCTTCGGGCGCTCACCATTTTCTACCGTACAGAATGCTTGCTGTCGCCTTATGGCTCTAATTCCTGTGTCATGGCCTGTCCTGAGTCTTGCAATCTCTTTGGCAGGAGGGATCACGCCCAAGCATCTTGTTTTCTCTAGTCATGCCGTAGATGCTCAACTGTCCATAGAAATAACACACCATAACAGGTAAACGTAGCAGAGAATTTCTAAAATGGGAGAAAAGGAGAGTCGCTCATATTCACTTGATTCATTCTTCCTGAGCACAGCAGAGAGAGTAGAAATGTGCGTTAGAGACAGAAGTAATATTCCTTTGAAGAGTTTAATGTTATCTTCCCTGATAAGTTCTTGTAGCTCACAGTGTGTTTGCTATCTATAAATTTCCCCATCTGTAAAACTGATGAAATGTGAATTCCCTTGAGGCGCGTGATGTCTTAACAGTATGTGATATATTACTTCTCTTATATAGTAGACAACATGCAAATTATATTGCATTATAATACAGTGATCTCCTAAGGCCACCAGGTCTTAAAAAAAAAAAAAACACGTTTGTGTAATATACTTTTTTTGAGTATTTACATTTAATAAATATTCTTCACTGATCTATTCAGCAAACATAAGTGATGGAGATAAAGCCCAGTCCTACTTTATGAAGCCTTCTTCAAAGTGCCTCTGGGAACCCACGTTTGTAGTTCCTATTTGAATGGGACGGTATATCAGAAATGTCAGTGGTGCCTGCCGAAGCTAGTAGCATCGCTATTTAAACCAGTTGACTGGAGTATTTCAGCTAGTCTATCCAAAACAAATGCTGACAGTTTATTATTATGGTTATTACCATTGTACTTTAGTCACTTAAGTGTGCATCAGTGTTACTTTCAGTGCTTTGTGGTAATTTAGCTGTTGACAAGCATTTTATTGAAAAGTATGCCCATTCGCCAATATATAGGGAGATACGATTCGGTAAAACCTCGAAAGATATTGAGAGAGAACTGGGAATACATATCTTACTACAGCTTTTATAACTTACAAGCATTTCAGGTTTTTCATTTACACGTTCAATTTATGTCAACTCTTTATTTGGTTAGTTTCCTAGTTATTTACCTCACTGCAACAAGTTACCCCCAAACTTGTGACTTAAAGTCCGTTTATCTCATCGTTTCTGTGGGCAATGAATCCAAGCAAGGCTGGGCGGGGTCGGTCCTCTGGCTCCAGGGCTCTCTCCAGCTGACCTCAAGGTGTGAGCCGGGCTGCATGACCGGAGGGACTATGCTTCTGCGCTCACGTGTGTGGCTGTCAGAACAATTCAGTTTCTTGTCAGCTGCCAGCTGATGGCCCCCTCCTCATTCCTTGCGTGTGTGTGTGTGTGTGTGTGTGTATGTGTGTGTGTGTGCGTGCGCACACGCATGCTCAGTCATGCGGTCATGTCCAACTCTTGGCGACCCCGTGGACTGTAGCCTGCCAAGCTCCTCTGTCCATGGAATTTTTCTAGGCAAGAATACCAGAGTGGGTTGCCATTTCCTTCTCCAGAACATCTTCCCAACCCAGGGATTGAACCCACGTCTCTTGTATCTCCTGCAGTGGCAGGCGGGTTCTCTACCACTAGCGCCAGGTGGAAAGCCTGCTATGTCCATAGTGTGAAAGTGGAAGTGTTAGCTGGTCAGTCATGTTCAACTCTTTGCAACCCCGTGGACTCTAGCCCTCCAAACTCCTCTGTCCATGGGATTCTCCAGGCAAGAATACTAGAGTGAGTTACCAATCCTTTCTCCAGGGGATCTTTGCAACCCAGGGATCAAACCCAGGTCTCCTGCACTGTAGGGAGATTCTTTACCATCTGAGCCACCAGAAGAGCCCGCTGTGTCCATAGGACGGCTTTTAATTTGGAAGTTGGCTTCATTAGATTGAAAAAGCCAGGAAGAGTCAGGCAGAGAGAGCAAGATGGTGGTTGCAGACCCTGTAACCCAGCCTCCAGAGACACCCCGTCTTCATCCATGTGCTCTCTGTTTGAAGCTTGTCACTTGGTCTAAGTGCTGAATACCCTCAGAGGCTTGCACACTAAGAGGTAAGGATAATCCTGGGTCATCCAGAGTGAAGACCATACATTTCTGTGTGTTAGAGGATGAATTCTCTCTACTTTCAGACAGTTTGCATTCATACTTTTCAAAATACTGGAATTGAATGTAAATATTGGACATTTACATGGCCATAGACCTTGAGTTATAAGGAATGTTAGAAATAGAGATGTTTGGGCTCTTACTGGCTGACCTCTGTCTACGACTTGGGCTTTTATTGTGGTTTCCTCTGGGAGGGGTGCAGGAGGCAGGTTTCAGCAAGTTTAAGATGAGATATTTCAAATAATTTCATAATTCCACGCAGGATGCAGTGGGTGAGCTGTCGCAGAGCAGAGGCTCTCAGCTGCAGCTGCTCCCGGGAATCGCTGGAGGAGCTTATAAACCTGCCATTGCCTGGGTTCCACCCACAGACACTCCGATTGGTCCGGGATTTCTTTTAGAGCCCTCCAGGTGATGCCCGTGTGCAGAAGTGCAGGACCCAGGACAGTCCCGTGGGCTATTCTCCTGAAGCGGGACACCGGGGTTTGGTCTTTTTGCTTGTTTTAAAATTTCTGATCCACTGTGGACTGATTGGTATTTTCATAAAAGAACAATCACCATGAATTAGAAAAGTTGAAAAAATTTAAAATGCAAGCCCCAGTATTATTAGAGTCAACAGGCACACAGTAACTGTATGAAATTGCTGTAAGGTTTCAAAATGCTTACTCTCGACGCCTGTACGTATTGTCACAGACACATAACAGAGCTCATGGACCGGTGCGGGTCTGCATCCCAGACCTTGAGGGATGTAGATGCAAAGGGCAGCCTGGTAAGAGTCCTGTGTTAAGTGCACGGAAGCGTAGGGAGTATGTTAGCTTCAGATTACACAGGGCCACAAGTAGCGTGGCTTCTATTCTGAAGGTGTTGAGGGGCCAGAGGGTTCTGGGAAGGGCTGACCCAGGCATAACCATGTCACTGTGCTTCCTTTGACATTGTATATGATATATTTGCAGTGTGAATAAATTGATGACGAGGACAGAAAGAGGTCAGAGTGGCGATGGACTGGGTAAAATAAAGCAAAAACTCTGTCACGTTTCTGGAGACGTCACTTCATAATACTAACTACTTGAAGGAGATAAAAATTAAAGACGGCTACTCTTTTTTTTTTTTTGGCTGTGCCTCTCAGTTGCAGCATGTGGAGTCTATTTTCCTGACCAGGGACTGAAGCTAGGTCCTCTGTATTGAGCACGCAAAGTCTTAGCCACTACTTAGAGCACAGAGAGCACCAGGGAAGTCCCAGCTACCTCTTTTTTAAATTCTGAAAAATAACCCACCTGATTTATTTCCAGAAACTACACAGATCGAAGATCCGCGGAAACAATGGCGGGGGGAGCAGGAGAAGATGCTCAAGGACTACCTGTCGGTGGCGCAGGACGCCCTGCGGACGCAGCGGGAGCTGTACCACGTGAAGGAGCAGAGGCTGGCCCTGGCCCTGGACGAATACGTCCGCTTGAATGATGCCTACAAGGAGAAGTCCAGCTCTCGCACCAGCTGTAAGTACAGCGTGGCTGTTCAGACCTGAGAAGTGGGCACCGACCTGCAGGTGACGGGAGGCCACTGGGTGTCTGTGGGACGGCGCTCTGGGTCCTGTCCCTTCTTGGGCAGGAGGAGCCCCTCAGCCCCGTTTCAGATAAAGGTCTCCTCGCTGAGGGATTGACGTTTACCTTTTCAGATCAGGGCAAATAATCTGGCCCTTGTGCTGCTCTTGTACGTTGTTTTTAGTGGGACTAAACTGAAACTGGAGCGGTTATTAGCACAGACGAAGTTTCTGTTGACCACCTGAGTTGACCGATCTCTCTCTCATCTCAGAGGCTGGGCTTTTGTAAAGCAAGCGGCCGTGATGGGCTCAGACGTCCCACTTAAGTGACAAGTTTCTGGGTAACACAAAGCGCAGTTAAGCTGTATCTGCAATAAGCTCCTCTAAGATTTTATCCATAGATATAAAATCCACAGGAAACTGAGGCACTGGGGTCTTGATAACGTTCCTTTTTATTGAAAAAAATGATGAAGGTTTGAAGATGACTTTTTATATCTAGGTGTCTGATGAATGACAATAAAGGAGTTGTAAAGTTAAGTAAGTATCCGAGAAGCATGTAAATCCTGTCGTTTTTAGCGTTTGTAATTTCTAAGTTGACAGCTAGTTACGCAACTTGTACAAGTTACTTTTTTTTTTTCCCCCTCTCTTCTCCCTTTGAAAGTATTCTCAGGCTCTTCATCCAGTACTAAATATGACCCTGATATCTTAAAAGCTGAGATCTCCACTACACGATTAAGGGTAAGATTTTTTTTTTTTTTGACTGTGGTTTTATTAATATGCTGAACATATGCAGAGAATCTGGAAGGGGCCTCTGTGGTCATCTGCCATCTCAATTCAGTGAAGGAACCGTTCCACTTATCCTCAATGGATGGTCTTTCTACTTTTGTTGAAACACGTTTGTGAGATTGTTCTTATTAATGTGACAGACTGTGTTCCATTTCTGGGCAGTTTTATTGTTTGCAGTTAGTATATAGAATCAAACTCTGAGTCTAAAAAACTTCAATTTTCCTTATTGTGCTGAAAGTACACGTCCAAAGTGGAGCTTAGTTGCTTTTTCATCAGACGGCCCAATCTATCAAGGTGTTCACAGTTCACATTACCAAATCACTTCTTTTTCTAGGTCAGACTTTACTGGTGCCTCACACTTCCTTATGGGTTGTTTGCTGATCTTTACCCTAAATCTTTCTGACCACACGGCTGTTAAGGTCACAGCTTGTTTATCCTTGAGTTTTGGAGTCTTAAAGACTGCTCACCAAGTAAATAAACTCATGCAACCCTTGCATAGGTCATGAAAGAGATTATTGCCGTGACCCCAGAAGCCCCCATGGTATTCCCTTGTCGCCCTTGTCCTTCTCCCTAAAGGTGACACTAGTGACCTTTATTGACAATGCTGTAAATCAATTTCCTGCCTGCTTTGAACTTTGTGAAACTGAACTGCTACCACATGGATTACTGATGGCTTCTTTTGTTCAACATTTCTTATGTATTTTTAAAAATTTATTATTATTATTTTAATTTATTTTGCCTGTGTTGGGTTTTAGCTGAACCACAGGGTCTCTTACTTGCCGAATGTGGAATCCAGTTCCCTGACCAGGGGTCGAACCCACTGCTCCCTGCATTGGGAGCTTGGAGTCTCAACCACTGGACCCTTGTTCAACATTCTGAGATTCATCCACATACACTTTTATTTCGTGTAAACCATCCCACCTTTGTATAGATACCATGAATCCTTCATTTCTTCTACTATTGATGTACGTTAGAGTTTACACAAATTGCTAGTAATTAATAACTTGCATCTTACTGTGTGTGTCTGTTACACATGCCTTTGGGTTCACAGATGTACGCGTTTTTGTTGGTTATGCAACTAGGAGTGGAATTGCTGTGTTAAAATACACTCGAGCAGATACTCACACACAGTTTCCGGCCTTGTTAGTCAACCAGTGCAAAATATTTCCTGATTTCTTTATGATTTCTCATCAGAGTGTTCTGCTTAGTTTTTAAACAGTTAGGGATTTTCTTATCCTTTATTCAGCTTAATTCCACCACACGTTTTCAATTCTAAAATTTGTTTATTTTTTGTTTTTAGTTACTTGCCCAAATTCTGCACATCAATGTAATAATTTTTTGAACAAAATAATCACAGTTATTCTAAAATTCCATGTCTTGATTAGTATAATATCTAAAACTTACGTGTTGAATTCTTCGGTCTGGTCTGGGTTTTTTTCTCTGGATTTTTGGTCAGTATTTGACCTCTCAACAGCTGCTTGCTTTTAATTAAGAGCCATATATTATGTATGAAAGAGAATAAAGATAATTTAAGGTTTGGGATGATCTTGTTATCCTTCAAAGAGGATTTACTTTTGCTTCTTAGAGGAAGTTAGTTCAGGGGCAGATAACTTCCATTCAGTCAGGGTTTGAGTTTTCTGAATTCTGGGCTTCATTCTTCTCCTTCTTTTAACTTTTTCACCACACCCGTGGCATAAGGGGAATTTGTGACCCGACTGGGAATCGAACCCACAGGGAAGTCTTTGGGCTTCATTCATTTTCCTCAGAGTGGGTCTATTTCCCAAGCACCCTTTCTCTTAGGTCAAAGGTCTTCAGAATCCCAGTGGAATTCCTGGGCTGTTTCCTGAGGAAGCAGGCTGATTGAGGCTGGAGCCCTTGGCTCTGAGGAACAGCCAGTGCTTCTCTGCGTGTCAGGCTCCCGGTCGCTGCATTTTCCCAGCTTTTCACTTTCTCGATCACGTACGCAGATGCCTCAGAAGGAAAACTGATGCCAAGTTTGGATCTTGCCTATGAGGCCTCTCTTATCATTTGGCTCTTTAACAGAAGTTCTTGCTGTCTTGGTAATTCTCCAGTGTGTGCAAATAGATGTTTGTTTGTTTAACCTCACAACATTTCTATTTGTTCTCAGAAAACGTATGAAGAAAGTCCATCTATACTTTCTGGAAGCAAACCTCTTTGGTGTGGACTTTTGGGTGTAATTTATGAAGTCACTGTTGGAAGTTTTCTTTTCTGCCACAAACAGCCCTTTGCCCTGTCCACCCGCCTTCATTTCTCTGTCTGTTCCTCCAGGAGCTCATGAGCGGTTTGTGGGACACCTCGTTTCTGCGTCTCTGTGTCTTGTCTGTACATTTCTATAATCTCTCAGGCAGACATCTTATCTAAAAAAAGGCTGGGGTGGGACGACGGGTGAAGGTATGTTGTCAAAACTTACCCTTGCTAAACTTCAGTACTCCCTGGACCTGTGCCCATCTCTGACGTCACTACGTATTATTGCTTCCCCTTTAAAATGTTAACCATTCTTCACAGTTCTTTTCTTTGAACATAAATGCAGTACCTCATATTGTATATGGAATACCTCAACAGGCTATGGTAGTCTGCCTCTTTAAATCCCATTTCAGAAAAGATGCAAACTAAGAGACGGGTTATTTAAAACAAAAGCAGGGCTTCCCTCGTGGCTCAGTGGTAGAGAGTCCATCGGCCAACGCACGATATGTGGGTTTGATCCCTGTTCCGGGAAGAGCCCATAATGCCTCGGGGCAGCAAGCCCCTGTGCTGCGGCTGTGGAGCCTGTAGCGCCGGGAGCCGAAAACTGCTGCGCGCGCATGCCCTGGAGCCTGTACCCCACAGCGAGAGAAGCCGCTGCAAGGAGACGCCCTCACAACTAGAGAGTAGCCCCCCTCGCCGCCACTAGAGAAACGCCTGCACAGCAAAAGCCCACCACAGCCGAAATAAATAAAATTATTCAAAAAAGAATAAACGAGAGCATACAGGTTGCCTCACACCAATAGCCGCCGGAGGAAACGGAGCCCTGTGTAACTGGGAGAGATCCCAGTAGACCCCACGGAGTCACGTCCCCCAGACCCATCACCTGATGCCGCAGAACCCCTCCGATAAAGCTTATTTTGCGGCAGGTTTAATGCGCGCTTAGGAGCCTGTGTTCACTTGTGTGTCATCGCTGTGGGATGACAGAGTGAGTCGGGAGGAGTGCCCTTCTCGACAAGGCACTCCCCTCAAGAAGGGGGAGGAAGAATTCACGAGTAACTGGAGTGAAAGATGAGAGCCTCTCTTCCATTAAGGAGGAGGTGCTTGTCCAACACTTCCTGTCAGTGAAAATGCCTTTTAATAGGAATGCTTCCACAGCACATGGGCCCTCATGGTCCACATTCTCTTGTGATGCTTTTAGCCATATCATGGTTTGAACGTGGCAAGGCAGATGGTGCCCTCTCTCTGCCACGTGGGCATGTTCTGGCGAGGTAGCTCTTTGAGAATGCCCAAGAGGCAATGGCACTCCACTCCAGTACTCTTCCCTGGAAAATCTCATGGGCGGAGGAGCCTGGAAGGCTGCAGTCCATGGGGTCGCTGAGGGTCGGACACGACTGAGCGACTTCACTTTCACTTTTCACTTTCATGCATTGGAGAAGGAAATGGCAACCCACTCCAGTTTTCTTGCCTGGAGAATCCCAGGGATGGCGGAGCCTGGTATGCTGCCGTCTATGGGGTCGCACAGAGTCGGACACGACTGAAGTGACTTAGCAGCAGTAGCAGCAGGTGTTCTGAAGTGCCTGGATAGCTTGAGCCGAGTTTCCTGGATTTTGACAACCTAGCTTTTCTTGGCTCGCCTATCCCGGAGAAGTCCTTGCATGTACCCATGCCTTTCACAAAGTAATGCCACAGAAATTGTGCAGTCGCTCAGTCGTGTCTGACTCTTTCTGATGCCATGGACGGCAGCACACCAGGCTTCTCTGTCCTCCACTATCTCTTAGAGTTTGTTCAAACTCCTGTTCATAGAGTCGGTGATGCCATCCAACCATCTCATCCTCTGTCGTCCCCTTCTCCTGCCTTCAATCTTTCCCAGCATCAGAGTCTTTTCCAATGAGTTGGCTCTTGACTTTGGGTGGCCAAAGTATTGGAGCTTCAGCTTCAGCTTCCTGAATGCTTCAGCATTCAGGATTGATTTCTTTCAGGATTGATTGGTTTGATCTCTTTGCAGTTCAGAGGACTCACAAAAATAATAACTCAAGAATTAGCTAGCTCCTCATTGCTTTGGTGTCTTATAGGACCTGTCTCCATTTTGGGTTCTAGTAACAGTTTTTCGTACAAAGCCTAGCACTGGTTTCATACCGCATTGTTTTAATGTAACAATATTAGCAGGTGTGCTTTATTTCTTTTTATTGAATTAGAGCAAGTGGGTCAAGTATTTGGGGACCAGGTACATAGGAGCCTCAGTCTAAAACATCTGCTGTATATTATGTTATGGTCGTAGGTGTTGGTGATCACCAGGCTTTAGTTTCCTCCTCAGGCTAATGGGATGGCAGTCCTTCCTGGCGTCTAGTTGTTGAAAAGGTGAAATGAATAAATTAAGCTCTTTAATAATATACTCATCATTTTTAGAGAATCAGTTCAGTTCAGTTCAGTTCAGCCGCTCAGTTGTGTCCGACTCTTTGCGACCTCATGAATCGCAGCACGCCAGGCCTCCCTGTCCATCACCAACTCCCGGAGTTCACTCAGACTCATGTCCATCGAGTCAAGTGATGCCATCCAGCCATCTCATCCTCTGTCGTCCCCTTCTCCTCCTGTCCCCAATCCCTCCCAGCATCAGAGTCTTTTCCAATGAGTCAACTCTTCGCATGAGGTGGCCAAAGTACTGGAGTTTCAGCTTCAGCATCATTCTTTCCAAAGAAATCCCAGGGCTGATCTCCTTCAGAATGGACTGGTTGGATCTCCTTGCAGTCCAAGGGACTCTCAAGAGTCTTCTCCAACACCACAGTTCAAAAGCATCAGTTCTTTGGCACTCAGCCTTCTTCACAGTCCAACTCTCATATCCATACATAACCACAGGAAAAACCATAGCCTTGACTAGACAGACCTTAGTCGACAAAGTAATGTCTCTGCTTTTGAATATGCTATCTAGGTTGACCATAACTTTTCTTCCAAGGAGTAAGCGTCTTTTAATTTCATGGCTGCAATCACCATCTGCAGTGATTTTGGAGCTCCAAAAAATAAAGTCTGCCATTGTTTCCACTGTTTCCTCATCTATTTCCCATGAAGTGATGGGACCAGATGCCATGATCTTAGTTTTCTGAATGTTGAGCTTTAGGCCAACTTTTTCACTCTCCTCTTTCACTTTCATCAAGAGGCTTTTGAGTTCCTCTTCACTTTCTGCCATAAGGGTGGTGTCATCTGCATATCTGAGGTTATTGATATTTCTCCCGGCAATCTTGATTCCAGCTTGTGCTTCTTCCAGCCCAGCGTTTCTCATGATGTACTCTGCATAGAAGTTAAATAAGCAGGGTGACAATATACAACCTTGATATGCTCCTTTTCCTATTTGGAACCAGTCTGTTGTTCCATGTCCAGTTCTAACTGTTGCTTCCTGACCTGCATACAGATTTCTTAAGAGGCAGGTCAGGTGGTCTGGTATTCCCATCTCTTTAAGAATTTTCCAGAGTTTGTTGTGATCCACACAGTCAAAGGCTTTGGCATAGTCAGTAAAGCAGAAATAGATGTTTTTCTGGAACTCTCTTGCTTTTTCCATAATCCAGCAGATGTTGGCAATTTGATCTCTGGTTCCTCTGCCTTTTCTAAAACCAACTTGGACATCAGGAAGTTCACAGTTCACGTGTTGCTGAAGCCTGGCTTGGAGAATTTTGAGCATTACTTTACTAGCATGCGAGATGAGTGCAATTGTGCGGTAGTTTGAGCATTCTTTGGCATTGCCTTTCTTTGGAATTGGAATGAAAACTGACCTTTTCCAGTCCTGGGGCCACTGCTGAGTTTTGCAAATTTGCTGGCATATTGAGTGCAGCACTTTCACAGCATCATCTTTCAGGATTTGAAAGAGCTCCACTGGAATTCCATCACCTCCACTAGCTTTGTTCGTAGTGATGCTTTCCAAGGCCCACTTGACTTGTTCAAGTTTTTGTAAAAGAAAAAAAACAAAAAAACACCTTTTTTTTAAGATGAGGAATGTGAAAAATTTATACCAAAATTTATTATTTCATTTGTTAATTATAGATACTTACAAAGCCAAAATTCATCATTTCATTTGTTCATTATGGATACTTATGATAGGAGAATATCTTACATAAACTAAACCTTCAACTAAACTGATATTTTAAAAAGTTCATAGCAAAAATTACAAATAAGTGGGATTTGGTAAAAACTTGATGCAGGAAAATTTTGGTGAATTTTGACCAAAATTCGCTTTTACTGATTGTTTATCAAACTGAAATACAATGTTGGAAGTGTAAAAGTGTAAATTTCTTTAGAAATACAGATGCAGTTGAGAAATTTTTTTATTAACTTAGTTAATGTTTTAGATTATTTTTAGTCTTTATTGAATTTGGTACAGTATTGTTTCTGCTTTATGTTTTGGTGTATTGGCTGGGAGGCATCTCAGGTCCTCACCCAGCGATCTAACCTGCACCCCCTGCATTGGAAGGCAGAGTCTTAACCGCTGGACCACCAGGGAAGTCTCACATTCGAGACTTCCAGCATGTCACTACAGCATGTGCTCTATGAACCAACTTCTAGTTGTGTCAAAAAGGAAGCAAACGCTCCTTTGGTTAAATTATTTGCTCTCCATGCAAAATACATAGCTGGTTCCTGGGCACTGCTATTGATAACAGTGTGCTGTCTTTTGTTCTTAAATATATTTACTCATACGTTGTTAATATTAATTCACTTTGAATTATTTTTACCAATGGTGATGGACTCAGAAGAGCTATCCACAATCTCACCTATTTGTAGTTGTGTCCATAGATTCTAAAAGAATAGTGGTTCACCGTAGGGGTTAGTTTGTAACTGTGAACAGAGTTAGCTCATGTGCTCGTCAAACAATGGCGCTGTAACCAATGCTGTAACTAACCTACGAAAACCATAACTATGTGCTTCAAATAGGAAGAAATATGCCTTCTGAGAATGTAAATTGCTACCAATAGGGATTGTCTCTTGACTAGACATGAGTGACGTCCTTATGCTTAGCTTATTTGTTAGGTTTTTATGTGGGCCATTTTGCTACAGGTCTAGTTTGTCTTTGCCGACAGAGGTCCATATAGTCAAAGCTATGGTTTTTCCTGTAGTCATGTACGGATGTGAGAGTTGGATCACAAAGAAGGCTGAGAGCTGAAGACCTGATGCTTTTGAATTGTGGTGCTGGAGAAGACTCTTGAGAATCCCTTGGACAGTGAAGAGATCAAGCCAGTCATTCCTAAAGGAAATCAGTCCTGAATATTCACTGGAAGAACTGACGCTGAAGCTCCAATACTTTGGCCACCTGATGTGAAGAGCAGACTCATTGGAAAAGACCCTGATACTGGGAAAGATTGAGGGCAGGACGAAAAGGGGGCAACAGAGGATGAGATGGTTGGATGGCATCATTGAATCAATGGACATGAGTTTGAGCAAACTCCAGGATATAATGAAGGACAGGGGAGACTGGCGTGCTGCAGTCCCATGGGGTCTCAAAGAGTCGTACATAACTTACTGACTGAGCAACAAAGATTGTCTTTGATCTTACATATATTATCATACCACTGATAACTAAAACCTTTATAATTATAGTTTTCAAAAATTCTCCAGGGTTCTAGACCACTCTCTGTTGCTTAGTAGCAGAGTAACTTCAGTGGATTACTTATTCGCTTTAGTACTGAGATCCCTTACTTGTGAAATAAGCATTAAAACTGTATCTGTCTAATAGAGTAGTTGTGAGAATTGAGAGGACAGTGCCTGGAACACGTGAAGTGCCTAGAATGTTACCTCTCATCTTTGCCTCCAAGTAGAGTCCATGTTTTTTTTAGAGAGTCCACATTATTTTCATCCATAATTTTTTAGTCCACATTTTTAGAAAAGGCAGAGGAACCAGAATCAAATTGCCAACATCCATTGGATCATGGAAAAAGCAAGAGAGTTCCAGAAAAACATCTATTTCTGCTTTATTGACTATGCCAAAGCCTTTGACTGTGTGGATCACAATAAACTCTGGAAAATTCTGAAAGAGATGGGAATACCAGATCACCTGACCTGCCTTTTGAGAAATCTGTATGTAGGTCAGGAAGCAACAGTTAGAACTGGACATGGAACAACAGACTGGTTCCAGATAGGAAAAGGAGCATATCAAGGCTGTATATTGTCACCCTGCTAGTTTAACTTATATGCAGAGTACATCATGAGAAATGCTAGGCTTGATGAAGCACAAGCTGGAATCAAGAATGCCAGGAGAAACATCAATAGCCTCAGATATGCAGATGACACCACCCTTATGGCAGAAATTGAAGAGGAACTAAAGAGCCTCTTGATGAAAGTGAAAGTGGAGAGTGAAAAAGTTGGCTTAAAACTCAACATTCAGAAAACTAAGATCATGACATCTGGTCCCATCACTTCATGGGAAATAGATGGGGAAACAGTGGAAACAATGACAGACTTTATTTTGGGGGGGTCCAAAATCACTGCAGATGGTGATTGCAGCCATGAAATTAAAAGACACTTGCTCCTTGGAAGAAAAGTTATGACCAACCTAGGCAGCATATTAAAAAGCAGAGACATTACTTGCCAAAAAAGGTTTGTCTAGTCAAGGCTATGGTTTTTCCAGCAGTCATGTATGGATGTGAGAGTTGGACTATAAAGAGGGCTGAGTGCCAGAGAATTGATGCTTCTGAACTGTGGTGTTGGAGAAGACTTTTGAGAGTCCCTTGGACTGCAAGGAGATCCAGCCAGTCAATCCTAAAGGAAATCAGTCCTGAATATTCACTGGAAGGACTGACGCTGAGGCTGAAACTCCAATCCTTTGGCCACCTGATGCAAAGAGCTGACTCATTAGAAAAGACCCTCATGCTGGGAAAGATTTAAGGCGGTGGGAGAAGGGGACGACAGAGGTTGAGATGGTTGGATGACATTGCTGACTGAATGGACGTGAGTTTGAGTAAACTCTGCGAGTTGGTGATGGACAGGGACGCCTGGCGTGCTGCAATCCATGGGGTCGCAAAGAGTCGGACACGACTGAGCGACTGAACTGAACTGAACTGAGAGTCCTCATTGTGCTAAACGTGCCAGTCAGCACTAGCGTAACCCTTTGCTGTGACCTGAGGGTATTTGTTTTTATGTTCTGTGTCCTGCATTGAAACTGGGTTGGAGAATGAGAGTAGAAAACAGTGATAGCTAAAGATGTCAAATGGTTCTCTGAGAAGAAAAGGTATTGGACATTTAACAATCTAACTCTCTTTTTTAAAAAATACAATTGTATTCTAACATTTCCATTTGCAACTTTGACCTATATAAGAAATGGAAATGGGTTCTATTTTATTTTTCTTATTTATTTTTAAATCTTTCTGTTATTTATTTATTTGGCTGCACCAAGTCTTAGCTGCAGCATGCGGGAGTTTTTTCAGTTTCAGCATGTAGGATCTTTATTTGGCTGCATGTGGAATCTAGTTTCCTGACCAGGGATCAAACCCGCAACCCCTGGGTTGGGAGCAAGGAGTGTTAGCCCCTGGGCCACCTGGGAAGTCCCAAGACCAAACTCTTGAAAACCAGAAACAATCCCAAATAACATTGAGTTGGAAATAATACCTGTTTTCACTTATCATTATAATAGAATCAAATGTTTTCATCCTTAACAAAATAAAATGCACCTTGGTGTTAGGCAGCTGAGAATCACTCATGTAATCCGTTCAGAAGCCTCCCCAGGATAAAAGCAGTAGCTTCCAGCCAAGTGTAGGTAAAGTAAAGAATGGAGGAGAAAGGAAAGCACAGGTGCGTCAGTCTCCTCCATCATTGTTACCCAGCACACAATACAGCCTCACGTCACTTAAGCAGAGCAGAGTCTGAGTTGTCAGAAATTTATTTAAATTTTAAATGATCATTAAAAAAAAATTTTTTCTTTGGACTGCTCTGAACCTTTGTTGCTGTGCATGGGCTTTCTCTAGTTGCAGTGAGCAGGAGCAACTCTTCTTGGCAGTGGCCTCTCGTTGCAGAGCACAGACTCTAGGCACACCGGTTTCAATAGTTGCAGCACGCAGGCTGGGTAGCTGTGGTGTACACTCCTAGTCGCTCCGTGACACGTGGGATCTTCTCGGACCAGGGGTGGAACACGTGTCTCCTGCATTGACTGGCAGATTCCCATCCACTGGAGCACCAGGGAAGTCCTTAAATGATCATTTTTGAAAGAAATTAGATGGGTGTGTCATCGAAGTCCAAATGATTTTCAAGTTTTATGTCTGTGAGAGACACTTTTAATTTGGTTGTTCCAAGAGGGCTCAATAGATAGATAGCATCATGCTTGTATCAACTGTGTTTCCAAAGGTGGACACAAGTTTCAGCCCAGCTAGTTGAGTTACTATTGATCTTTTGGATTTCTGCTGCTGCTGCTATTGTTCTTTTTAAGTGAAAATGCTGGTCTTCTTTGGTAGAAAACTGTTTGAGAGTGCTGTCAAAAGTAGAATCGCACGTGGACTGAACTGAGATTGTTGATGGCTCCTGATGTGGTCAGAGTCTGATGCTAAAACTGCAGTGTCTTCGCTGGACAGTGTGTGTGAGCTTGTTGCTCTGTGTGAATGTTAAAGCACCTTCAAGATCCTCCTCTCCCAGGCCAGCCCTCCTGCCCTGGCCAGGGAAATCCTCTCCTCCTTGGGGTCCAGGAGCATCATTTGTACCTCTCTGTGTAGTTAGGAATTGGGCCCTGCAACACAATTGTTTTAGTTTACTTTTATTGAAGTATAGTTGATTTGCAATGCTGTTCATCCCTCTGATACAGCAAAGTGATTTGGTTACACACACACAGACATTTATGTTCTTCTAACACAATTATTTCTGTTTCCTTTTCCCTAACACAATAGAAGTGCATTAGGGCTCAAACTGTTAAGCCTTCTGGTAAACCCAGCAGGTAAATTATGCAGCATCTACTGTATCCAAAATATTGGGCCTCACAGTCTAGAATCGTGAGTGTCATACTGCCCTCGTCCTCATCGTCTGAGTCCTCAGAGTGGCTCTTCTCCCTCTTGACATTTTTCCCTTCTGGTCCACAGTGCTCTCTGTTTCCCTGGCTTCTCTTGCCTCTGCCTCACCATGTCCTGTATCTCCTCCGCTCATGGATCTCTGAGCGCTGCAGACACCCGAGTTCTGTTTTTGAACTTTTGTCCCTTCTGCGCACACGCTCTCTCTAGATGATCTCACTTATGCGCATGCATGTAAAAACCACATCCTTATGTCAGTGACCCTCCCTTCTATATCTCTAGTCTGGACAGTTGCAATTGCTTCCGAAGTGCCGCGGGTATCAGAAAAATAATTGTCTTACCAGAAACCCTTGATCTTCCCCCCGGACAAATCCGGTCCCCCTCCCCATGAGAGCATCTTCATGTTTTGGAAGTGACCTCTGACGTGTGGCTTAGCTGGTAAAGAATCCACCTGCAATGCAGGAGACCCCCGTTCAATTCCTGTGTCGGGAAGATCTGCTGGAGATGGGATAGGCTACTCACTTCAGTATTCTTGGGCTTCCCTGGTGGCTCAGCTGGTAAAGAATCCGCCTGCAGTGTGGGAGAGCTGGGTTCAATCCCTGGGTCGGGAAGATCCCCTGGAGAAGGGAAAGGCTACCCAGGCTAGTAATCTGGCTTGGAGAATTCCATGGATTGTGTAGTCATGGGGTCTCAAAGAGTTGGATGCAACTGAGCTACTTTCCCTTTCCCTTTTGGCACATCTTCTCCCTCACCGCCCACCCTGGGGCCATCACCCCTCGCTGTGGGTCCCACCTCTGAAGCGTCCCCTGTAGCACGCCCGCCCACCTTGCAGATAGGACAGCCCCTTTGGGCCATTGTAGTCACCGCAGTGGCCTTCTGCAGCCATGGAGCAGCTCCTGCTCTACAATCCCACTGTGATTCTCATCGTTCTTGGGAGGAAATTTAGAGATCCTCAGCGTGGCTTCAGGTGCTGTATCAGCGGGCCTCCTTTTCCCATCCCACCTCCTGCCCCACACAGCACCTCTGTAACCCAGCAGTGGCAACATCTCTAAATCCCAGACGCCTGCTGAGGTTGCCCTGGCCCCACGCAGCTTAGGGTGTGTGCACAAGCTCCACCCAGCAGGGACCCTTCTATCAGTGAGGCCTATGGGCCTTCTGGCCAGGGAAGTCCCTCTGTCCCCATTTTATATCGTAAAGTATCCTGTGCTTTTCTTTTCAATCACCAATGGCAATTGGTAAGGTTTATTTCAATGGATGATTATTTGCTCACTGTCAGGCTCCCTCGTTGTTCTATTATACCCATAAAGGCAAAGATCAGATCTGTTGTGTTCACACTTTCAGACCCAGGGTCTGACACACTGTGGGGATTCAACACATATTTATGGAATGAGTAAACAGAAAATAAAAGTGCAAAACACATGGAATTACTATACAACAGAACGTGCTTAAAACTTCAGGCTGCAACTTACTATATGGAAATAAGCTTCTGACACCCATGAGAAGACCTTTAGTTTGTGACTGAACCAGGCTTGTACCATATCTCTGACCTGGAGGTTTTAGTATTCTTATTTCCAAAGATAATGGGGAAAAAATAATTGTTACCCGTTCGACAACAAATTATGTATTAACCCCGTGGTGTTCACCTGGTGTCACTCTGCAAGTTTGGGGGTGCAGCCGAAGTGATTCCGCTTACTCTGCCATGGGGGACAGCCAGGAAACCAGTACACAGACAATTCCAGCTCTCGGAAAATACTGCAAACTGAACAAAACAGAGGAATGGCCTTCGTGGGGTGGCCAGAGAAGTGCCGCCTGGCACTGCCAGTCATGATGCCCAGCTCAGAGCAACTCTGCTACACAAGATAAGGAGAGCAACTTTGAGTAATAATACACATCACCACTAATCTAAACTTATTAATCTCTTTCCATGGAATTTATATCCAGGGGAAACGAGTCGAGTAAACGTTAAACCAGTGGCTGTATTTATGTGTTTAATAGTTTACTAATAGGTTACCTTTTAAAACTGTGTTGCTAATTATTTACAAACATTCATATTTACATTTTCTCACAAAAGGTCAAAAAGCTGAAGCGAGAACTCTCACAGATGAAGCAGGAATTGCTCTATAAAGAACAAGGCTTCGCTACTCTGAAACAGTGAGTATGAATATAATGAAATTAACTCTCAAATAATCCAAGACCGCTGAGCCAGTCCAAAGAAAGCAGAAGGGCAGACGACATAAGAGTTTCCTCAAAGAGTAGTCAAGTAGGAGGCGCAAAGCTTGGCACCAAAAAAAAAAAAAACCCAAGAAAACAATCAACCACAGAACAATAAAAAAACACTCGGGAAAATCTACTATACACTTTGAAAAGGTCTGAAGTTTACCTAATGGGTGGAAGACCCAAGGAAACCAAAGGGAGAGACTCAGCTTCATCTCGCAGGCCCCCAGCCGGCCTTAGGTAGAGACGGAGCGGGGAGATGGGGCCCAGGACAGGCTGGGGTGACCAGGTTCTCTGTGGAGCCCGACCCAGGGGGCCTGTCTGCCTCTGATGCCTCCCGCCCTCACGGAGCCAGTCAGGGGTGTCTGCGGAGGGGCCGAGTGCATGTCCAGGCCCCCGAGTTCCCTCTGCCCTTTCCTGCTTTGTGCTGAAGTCCGCTGGACCCGGCCCCAGGCTGAGCCAGGTCAAAGGAGAATGCGGATGATGGAGGGCAGGTTGGAGGACTGGGGCTCCCTGCCCTGTTCCCAGACCCTGATGTGCACCCAGGCGTCCAGCTCCCGCAGCGCCCACCCCAGGGTCTCCGAGGCAGGGACGCGGTGGCGGTTCACGCAGCCCACGGCCTCGGGGAGGGCTGAAGCCATCATCCCTTGAAAGGCATCCGGCGGCCCTTCCAGACCCCTTCTCTCCCACGGCCCCGTGTGGGGCCCCAGCAGTGAGGCGGGATTCACTGGGGCTTCCCGAGGGGCCCCTCTCCAGGTAGGTTTACGCCCTTCCTCCGTCTGCCTCCGCAGCATCCGAGGCAGCAAGGTGTCACCCCCTTAAAGATTCCCACGTGTTCACTGGCCGGGCCGTCTGAGCAGATCGTTCTGTGTGTTTGGCTGAAGAGCTGTATTTCAGGACTCCCATCGCTCCGCTCCGTTACCAGCCAGGAGACTTTCATCTCAGACACTTGGCATTCCGGCTCAGTCTTTGGTGTTGACGCTCACCTCATGTGATCATGACCATGAGATTCTTTCAGATGCTCCCACCCTGGTGGTTCTCCAGCCTGACTGCATATTAGAATAATCTGAGGCGCTCTTTAAAAAAAAATACACGTGTCTGGTCTCCATCCCAAGACCCCCACGTGGTTCTCAGGTCCAGCTCTGTTCAGAGAACCTCTGCGGAGGTTGCAGCGCACCCGCAAAACCTGGGCAGACCTGGCTTCCCCTAAATGTGTTGTTTAGTCAGTTGTCCATCAACATACAGAAGGGTGTCAGGGTAGGAACACCAGGAAGCATTTAGCCACAAGTTACATACTTTTAAGACACATGAAATTATAACTCATGTCACCACCAGGATTAAAGGTTAGCCAAACTTACTGTTTTTGTTATATCAATGTAACAATGATATATTGTTTCAAAGCAGTTTGCTTGCAAGCAATTTTTATAGGAATCCAAGGCATGTTTAAGAATCTGTCAATAACATTCCACAAGAAAACAATAGCCATTTGTTGTAGAAACCCAGGCTTTCTCTTGCAGCGATTCTAATCTGAGGAAGCAAGAGCAGAGAGATACCATATCTAACGTTAGACGCCCCTCGTGCATCTGAACTATAGACAGAGTAAAGCTGTTTTCGTTCAAATGATTACCACCATACTACCAGAACACTGAATAATAATTTATTATACCCAGAGACCATATTTTTCAAGAAACCAACGTTCCTGATACTAAAGGGAATCTTACTTGGGGTTATGACCGAAAATATACTTCAGGGATAAATTTAAGCAGAATCCCGCTGTAGGATTTTGCAACTTCACACTCACAGTAAAATGGAATAATTTTGTGGAGTGTGGACCGGTTTAAGCCCCGGTTGTCAGTCCACCTGGTGCCATCATTTATGCTGGATGAATGAATGTAGTTTTATTCTCCGTGTCATTCATTTAAGACTGTGGTCCCAAGTTGGACTTTGGCCCTCAGCAGTAGTGTAGCTTGTGTGTAGATGGACACCAGCAAGACAGGCGTATTTCCACTTTGGCCCGTCCAGTGGCACTGGTTGTATGTACTTTATTATAGAATTGATTTATGATGAGATTTATTTTATTTTATTAGGTTCTTTCAGACTTTAATTACTTGTTCAGCACCATAAAATATTTTCTAAAATGCTACTTGTAAAAATAAGTTATCTACAAACTGCCCTCATTTGAGTAAACTTTAGAAGAGTGAATAAGATAATATGACGTTAGTTAATTTTTTTTCAAACTATACCCTTCACGTTGAAATAAATACAAATTAGTAAATGTTTTAAACCAAATTAGCTCAGAGACAATTTTCTGGGATTTAATAGGTGCTGTATCTCTGGAGAGTCTGGGAATTAGACAAGGACATGCCCGAGATCGTTGTGTCATAGCGCTGTTGGCTGGTGGGGCAAGGGGGTGGCTATGTGTTTCTGAAGTAAAGCCCAGGTTTTTCCTGATGAGTCCCAAGCTACATAGGTGATAATGAAGAACTTTAGCCTTTTTTTCTTTTTAAGAATAAGTCATTTGGTTGGGCCCTGTGACCCCTTCAGTTACCTGAAATCCTCTGACGTAGGGTGACCCTGTGAACTATGTGGACGTTCAGTCAGCAAGTACTGCTTACCAAGTACTAGTCAACAAGCTCACTGGGAGCTCTTGATTCAACACTAATGGACAAATGAACACATCTGCCCTTGCGTCTTGTTCCTAGATTTGAACTCATTCAGCAAGACAGGCAATGTTATCTTGACTCATAACTGTCATGAAAACAGAATACTTTTCATATATTTAAAAAGAAACAGGGGACTAACCAAACAATCCAAGCACTATAGGATACTCACTAGTATAAGCGAAAATCACCACCCTTTGTTAACGGTCACCAGACTCTTCCCTGTGCTAGGTTTTTGCACAGACATCGCGGCACGTAAAATTAGATGGCAGTGATGAATCCCAAGGTTCCTGGGCTCGCTCAGTTTACTGGCATTTCTGTCTTCCTGCTAAATCAGTTCCCCGGGCCCCGAACCTTTGCCAGGATCAGCGTGTGATGAGGTTTGGGTTCAGCCAGCAGTGGGACCACCCAACCAGACCGTAAACAAGAAGCCTGAACAATAAAGAAAGAAAGAAAGAAGCCTGACACTGATGGCAGTGGGCTGGGTATGAGGTCGAGGGTGGCAGGGGTCTCAGCTCGAAGCGGTCAGGAGAGAAAGGAGGAGAAACCACCACCCTGAAGCTGCTGTGTGTGAGTCCAAGCAGTAAACATCAGCTAACCACGACATCCCCACACCCAATTCCCGCGGTCTGTTTAGCCTGTACTCTGACATTCTTTGATTTTTTCCCCCTCTCTTTTAACAGAATTGATAAAAAAATGTCTGGAGGCCAGAGTGGCTATGAACTCAGTGAAGCCAAAGCCATCCTAACGGAACTGAAATCTATCAGAAAGGCTATTAGCTCAGGAGAAAAAGAAAAACAAGATCTGATGCAGGTATGTGATAGAACATTTTTGTGGGTCAAGCCAAACTACTACCTTCTTGGGCCTCAGAAGTCGTCCTTGAGCAGAAAGTTCTCCAACAGAGTCTGGATGGCCCCTTTCCACCAGGACCCCATCCCCCCCACCCCCGCCTGCACCCCATTCGTACGGAATTTTGTCTCATTGGAGATGGTTACAGGTACTGAGCCAGCCGCTGCCTTGGAGGAGGACAGATGAGCTCTAAGGCTCCAATATGCTTATTTGAAGGCTGGCTTTGGGTGACCTTTGAGGCAGGGCCTGGTGGATCCTGGAGCCTGTGTATGGAGATTGCCATCTTGGTGCGCCCTGCAACTCACTGCAAACTTCAGGTGGAGCCCTGATAGGCAGGGTTATCTAAACCAGTGATCCTTAGCCCAGGATACAGAAAGGGCATGTCGCCTGCCATCAGTAACTAGATAATAGGCCTTGAGAAGTGGGGGAGGGCAAGGAGCTTAGAAAAGTTACTCCCCACCCCAGGAGATTCTCAAGTGCTAGCTGGGCGTGGCACGGAGAGACGCTGAGCCAGCGGCGGGGCGGGTGGGGGGAGGAACCTGTGAAGTCACCTGGGAGACAGCCCTATGGCACTAGACGCCCTGGTCATACCTGTACACGCCTCACCTTACGGACCTGAGCGCCACTGGTCCAGCCCCACGTGTAGATAAAACAGCCGTTGCAGGAGCAGTGTTCTGCATCTATATATAGCACATATAGTCAAGTGTTTTTTTTAAGAGGTATCTCTTCCTCCTCCTCCCCTCCTTCTATCCCATAATTATCACAAGCACTGAGAATTCTTTGTAATAGTTCAGATATTTGGAATTCTTCACCTGGCTGGGTGAGGATTTAGTCTGTGTCTTTCAAAAAATGTTTCAGCCCACGGTGAACAGCGCCTCTGCATTTAAATAAAATATTCAGCTACTTAATGTCCGTTTCCAAAATTCTGGTTGAATACAAGTGAATATTCTTGAACCCATATAATTTTGCATTGGGGGATTTTTAAAATAGCTTTCAAGAAGCAATTAAATATAAAAGACAACGGTAATAATAGCAAATACTTAAAATACTGACTTCGGGCCAGACGGTCTTCTGCCTGCTTTGCATAGAAATACTTCCATTTAATTCTCACGGCAGCCCTAAAGATAGCCTCTGTTATTATCCTCAACTTACAGATACGAAAACCACTGTACCGCGAAGTTAAGTTACTGAAAGTCACACATCGGATAAGTGGCAGGACCGAGGTTCAAACCCAGGCAGCCTTGCTTCAGAATAGATGGTTCTAATATGCACATAACGAATACAGAACTTTACTTGGATTCGCTTTTTGTTGTTCTACAGCAAGCCTGCTGATTAAATCAGTCATCCCTGAAAAAAAGTTAATGGTTCGTGTACAGATTACATTGGACCCTCATAATTTACCAATTTTAGGTCCTATTTGATTCTTCCTGTAAACTTTGAATTTATACATAGGCCAGATTAAGTTTAAAAATTAGATAACTTTTAAATTACTAAAATATGTAAAGTAAGTAATAGATCTAGAAATCAACAACAGAGCTGAAAAGGACTTTAGATATCTTCTGTGACTTTCAAACCTCTTTGGATATGACCCACAGTAGGAAATATATTTTTCATCAAAACACAGTAACACAAATTTCTTCACCTGTAGATATACACACACACGCCAAATTTCACAGAAATATGCTTGCTCTTGATACTAGTAGTATACTTTGATTTTATTTCCTAGTCTCCTCTATTTCATTTTAAAACATACTAGTCATGACCTACTAAATTAATTGAATTCGTGGTCATCCCAGATAGGTTTGAAAAATATACATCTTTTCACTGTTCACAAGAAAAATGTAGAAGAGACTTGTCCAAAGTCTTTAAAAGGATTCATTGTTCTTTTTGTAATGTATTATCCCATGTGACCATTTACATTTTATCCCTCATACATTTTGTATAAAAATATATATTTTGTATAAAAATGCCTTTGAAAGAAAATAGAGGTTAGGTGAAAAACAAGTATCAGATCTCTGATAGTCCTAATTTCTTATCATGAGGATTTTATACATCAGGAATAAATCCTGGCTCTTCTTAAAGCTGATAATAATGAGCTTCTTAGGTTTTGGTTAGTGTTTTGCAAGGGGGGGGTTGTTGGTAGAAGTTTAGATTTTTCATTTTTAATGCTATCACTGGCTCACATCTTCCCTCTAAAATAAACTCCCTATATTAAACCTGGATGCTGACAGCAGCCATGTTCAATTGTAATTATGCACTTTCCCAAAACAAACATCATTGCAGGTACTGATCGACTGCAGCTTCTGGGCCTCAGTCTCCTAATCTCTGACGTCTACGTGAGCTAAATAATCTCTTGGATCCTATCCAGATATCAAATGGCATGACTGTAGACATCAGTAGGAAGTTTGCCTACTTTATCTAAAGTGAGATTGCATTATAGGTATCCCATGTCTCCAGAATTTCTACTGCATAAAATGGGTAGCCCTCATTAAAATAGACTTTTTAACAAATTTTTCAAAAAGAGAAATGCATTTGTATGTATAACGAGTCACTTTGCTGTACAGCAGTAATTACCCCAACATTATAATTCAACTGTACTTCAATTAAAAATTAATTCAAAAATTTTTTAAAATAAGAAATGCATCTATTCAATATAAAGATACCATGATTCACAGGGTGAAGAATTCCCAGGCTGTCTTGAGAAAGAGAAGATAACCTGTTTTAATATGATCTCACATATTTTCAGAGTCTGCATGTATGTGCAAAAACTGTCTTATACCCTTATTTTTGTCAGTCATTTAAAGTGATAAACACCCACTAAGATAAAGGAATTATTTCCACTGAGATTAGCTCTTTCGACGTAATTTTTCCCTGGTGGGGAAGTTTCACCCCCTTCAGTGCTCGGCTCTACGAAGTGCTTTGTGTTTCCTGAACAGAGCCTTGCTAAGCTGCAGGGGCGGTTTCACATGGACCAGAGCATCGGCACATCTGAGCCAGACCTGAGATCCAGTCCTGTGAACTCGCATCTCTCCCTCTCCAGACAGACCCTGGACGCGGGCTCACAAACCAGCATCTCTGGGGACGTAAGTTATCCGTGTGAAAGGGCCCTGATTATGGCGTTGCTGGCAGATGCGAGGGGGCCAGAAAGGGGCTGCGAGTTCCAGCTGTGTGCATGCAGCATTTCGTACTCATAAGACTGGATTTACAAACCTTAGCCTTATCTTTTCTGCCTAAGTGCCAAGCATATCAAATGGCAACCCACTCCAGTATTCTTGCCTGGAGAATCCCAGGGACTGCGGAACCTGGTGGGCTACTGTCTATGGGGTCGCAGAGTCGGACACGACTGAAGCGACTTAGCAGCAGTAGCAGCAGCAGCCAAGCATATCAGAATCTGTCCAGATAAATAGCTTGGTTCAAACTTTCTCATACTGTATTTATTCAGAGGCTCTATTGAAAGATAAGAGACACGTGAGAATTTAAGTTTTTCCTCTTAAGTTTAGAGCCTTGGAAATTAAGGTCCTTCCAAATACACATTAAGGCTAATGAAAAACATAAATACATGCCTTTAAAAATGAAACCAAAGAACTTGTTTTTACACATCTGAAGTTGATTATATTAAAATGTTTGATTGGTGGTTTATAACTGGCACTTGAAAATATTTAATGTGGTCTGAATATTATTACCAGTTTATAGTCTACCTTTTGGGACACCATTAGCAGATATTTACTTTTCAATAAGCTCCCAGTTATTATTGTGTTCTTTGAATTCTGTGCTATGAAAGTAGAGCAGATAGAGATCAACAGTAGGGCTTACCTGTTTGAAAAATTAAGTTTTGAAGTAATTTATGTTTATGCGTTTGGAAGTTAAATGATGGAAATTTTGGCTCACAGAGACAAGGAAATTAGTTCCAGTTCATAAATTTTATTGACCTGTACGCCCTTCATAAACTTTTAGACACCAGAAGCATTTACCTGATTTTTTTTTAAATCCTGATTATAATGTGTAGAGAAAAGGATGTTAAAGTCTTTGAAAAAAATTCAACAAGCTTGAATTAAAAAGAAATGTTTTGTCCCCACTGAGACGCGAAAGTAAGTGCCTTTGCAAACTGGTGTTCCCAATTTCAAAACTATCTTCTTTAGCTTTTCAATTACTCGTACTTCCTAGAAACAAAAGCAGTTTTACTTCATTCATTAGCAGAGTTAATTGACTTTTTCCCCTTTTGTTTTTTTTAACTAGATCGGAGTGAGAAGTAGATCAAATTTAGCTGAAAAGGTCAGGCTGAGCCTCCAGTATGAAGAAGCGAAAAGAAGGTAAGAGCAGGGCACTGTGTGGCAGTCAGGGGTCAGTGGGCTCCCCGGCGTTTTCCAGAGTTCGTCTTTATTCCTGTGGTGACATCTGCTGGGCACTCGCCAAGCGTGTTTTACTGAGATCACCCTTCAGATCTTGGAATATAAATGTTGTGGGGTCTCCCCCACCCCACCCAAAGCCAAAGAACAAGGAGAATTCGTGAGAAGGGCAGGAATGGAACTGTCCCCTTCTTTCTGGAAGGAAGAAGCTTTAAGGCTGTACGGTACCTACTCACAATTTAAAGTGAGGAAGTTGGTTCCCCAGACAGTGCTGCAGAGACTCGGGTGCTGGGCTTGGTAGCAGCTCGGAGTTGAAGGTAAACAGCTTCCAGCACCTTCCTCGGTGTCAGAGGGAAGCCCCCCACTGGTGTCCTGGGGGATGTCTGGGTGTCGCTCAGTTTTGGGGTGGTCCCTCCTTTATTCTCTCCACTCTTCTTCAGCACAGCCTCACTGCCTTTCTCTCACCTGTGCCTCCAGAGAGTGTCTGGGAGACTCCTCTGTCCTCAAGTTGGTGACAGACTGAGCAGGTTTTCATAACGTAGGAACTGTGCTTGTTCTGAGAGAGAGGGTCACACCAAAACCCTTCATAATTTTGCTTTTAAGAGTGTGCGGGTTCTACTGTTCCATTGTCTAGGAAGGCACTGGGGGCACAGGCCCGTGTTATCAGAAGCATGAGCTGCTCAGTTGAGAAAGTATGTGGTTTCCCACTGCAAGGCAGCCCAGTAGGTGGATATTGAAGTCCATCTGTTAATGCTGGTGATGATGAGAATTTAAAAGTCATTGGCTAGGGACTTCTTTGGCAGTCCAGTAGTTAAGACTTCGTCTTCCAATGCAGGGGGTGGGAAGCTGGGAATCCCATCGACCTCGTAGCCGAAAAAAAAAAACAAACCCAAAGCATAAAACAGAAGCAGTATTGTAACAGATTCAATAAAGGTTTTTAAAACATTCCACATCAAAAATAAATAAATAAATCTTAAAAATTTTTTTTAAAATAGTCATTGGCCAGATTTCTTAGAGGTTGTCTGGCTTTAACAATGCCATTATTTGATCTGCCTCAATCCAATATTTACCTCTGCGTAGCCTCTGTTACTAATATTACTTGGCTCTTTGATTTACTGAAAGAACCGTAAGCTTTGTTCCACAAATTATTAACCACCGTGAGCTTGAGCAAGTCACTTCGCCTCTCTGAGCAGAATTATACCCGGCTAATTTTAATGCCTGTAAAGTTTCCCAGGTGGACTGTAAATTTCTTGAGGGTAGGAAAAGCGTCATGCACCGCGTTGTCTGCTTCTAACGTCCGGCACTAGCGGTTCCCCTCGACCGGGACTGAGGGCTCCTTTGTGCTGTTGCGGCCTGGGGACCTGGGAGCCTGTTCGGGTCGCTCCAGCTATGAGCACACCAGCCCCCGAGCCGCCAGAACTCCTTGGCTCTGACATAAACAAAGCCAGGATCAGTGTCTGGCTTTCCGAAGGAGAATGGCCGTAACTCAGAATTAATCTTGGGAAGGCGAGCCTCATCCGCCTTCGTCCTTGGGGTTTGACTCGACTTCCCTTGGGCCAGCTTGAGCTTCTGCTGGACGCTGGCTCCATCTGGAGCTTAAACAGCACTTGTCTTCTAGGTGTTCCAAGAAAGCATCACAGTTTCTTGCTCAGATTTAGCGCACTCTTTCCAAATCAAATTCAAGACCTACCTAATGCCCAATCCCACAAGCAACAGGTGCTGTTCTTTCTTTCACTACATCATTGCTCACGGTTCAGTTGTTTAATTCAGTCCCATCAAGACTTAAGATGTTGGTTCTTTCCCATTCGGTTACATTGCTCTTTGTTACCATTTGAGGTTTTGCTTTAGTTACTAGTGATTCTGAGGAGATGGTACGTCTCGGGGGTTTCTGCATGTGTTGAAAGTGCTTTTTCTTCCTTAATTCTGAATAAGTAAAGAATTTTGTGTTTACTTGTGTTTGGGTTGTGTTTCTCGGAAACCTGTTTTCTCCTGCAGCCTTTGTTTTACATGCTTAATGAAGCCAATAATATCATGCTTATTTAGCATTTTGATGATTAATTTTCCAGTACGTTGAGACAGTTGTTTACAGTTTTGTGGTTAAAGCTGAAGAATAGCTGATGTTACATCTATCATAAGTGCAGACGACAGGTGAAAATCACAAGTACATTATACACACAGCATAGTTTAAGGTGGCAACTTTCTTTTTAACTCAAACAGGAAACTCAAGGCACCAGAATGTGGAGCTGCCTCCCTCTTGGTCCTGATAACATTTTTCAGTCAACTTTTTCTTCTCCTCTACAACTTCCTCCATCTAAAAGGAGGGGGCAGGTGCCCCCTTTTCTGCCTTCATCATCTTCTGCTATGTGCTGTGATAATACCAGAGTAATCATCCAACATTTTGAAGTAGGAATATAGGGTTCCTAATGCCAATATCCAGTACTCTTGCCTGGAGAATCCCGGGGATGGAGGAGCCTGGTGGGCTGCAGTCCATGGGGTCGCTGAGGGTCGGACAAGACTGAGCGACTTCACTTTCACCTTTCACTTTCATGCATCGGAGAAGGAAATGGCAACCCAGTCCAGTGTTCTTACCTGGAGAATCCCAGGGACGGGGGAGCCTGCTGTCTATGGGCTGCTGTCTATGGGGTCGCACAGAGTCGGACACGACTGAAGTGACTTACCAGCAATGCCAATATCAGCTGTGTTCATAGTTATCTTTTTGAAAGATATTTATTTATCTATTTGTTTCACTGCCCCAAATCTTAGTTGTAGCTTGCAAACTCTTAGCTGTGACATGTGGAGTCTGGTTCCCTGACTAGGATTTGAACCCAGGGCCCCCAGAGTTGGGAGTGAGGGGCTTAGCCACTGGACCACCAGGGGACTCCCCATAATTTGTCTTGATCTTGTGCTTGTGGTCAAAACAGCCAAGTGCCGTTCCTCTAGTGAACAGTCCCGACAGTCCTCATGGTGCCCCAGACCAAGTTATTGGATTCGGGTGGTCCTTCTGGTTAAATCCGGAGTTGACTTGATGGTTGAATACAAAGCTCTAGACGCGGTGAGGAGTGGGGTCAGCAAAACCATGAAGCTGGGGAGGAGTCCCTTGGCTGTGTTCTCCGTTGCCCCTTCCTGCCGCCACCCCGGTGCCACCTGTGCTGGATGCCTCGTGCAGAGCAAGACCAGGTCGAGGCGGCATCTGCAGGGCCGGCTCGGGGAGCGCGCGGCGCGTGGTGTAGACTCCACCCAGGCCCCGGAGCGGGAAGCGAGCTCCCTGTGCGCGTCGAAGGACATGGCTGGAGGAGGCCCAGCCCGGCGGCACTGGGACCTTGAGGGGCTGCCTTGGTTGTGGTTCCGGGTGGCCCAGCCCTGTCTTCTCCCCTCCCCCAACTGGCTGCTCTTCAGTTGCTGCCAGCGTAGCCGGGTTCAGCATCTCGACCCAGAGGAACGGAGCCAGCATGACAGCCCTTCAGGCGTCACTCACCAGAGTTGCTGGTTTGTTTTTTTTAACAGTCCTCAGGTGTTCCTCCACGCATCAGGACTGACTGGTCCTCTGCTTCTTAAGCATCTGTATAGTTTGACCTTCATCCTTCTTTTCAGGTAGTTGGTGTGATAACCTGGATTCTAAAGGTGGGGAGGGTGAGGCGGATGAGAAGTGTAGCGTCAGCTTGGGGACCCGACTAGGGGCTGCGGTTCGGTCAGCCTCTCACCCTCTCCTCCCTGTCATAGCTGCCCCTGGGGGTCAACCCCAAACTCAGCCTGCCTAGTGTTTCCCCCTCCTTGGGACTTCTTAGAATGTGCACGACCATTTTATTTTATTTTATTTTCATAATATATATTTTATAGAAGTACAGTTGACTCACAATGCTTCAGGTGCACAGCAAGGTGAATCAGTTATACATATACACATATATTATTGTGGGGGTGGGGGCCTTCCCCAGTGGCTCAGATGGTAAAGAATCTGCCTGCAATGCATGGGCATGGGTTCGATCCCTAGGTTGGGAAGATCCCCTGGAGAAGGGAACCCACTCCAGTATTCTTGCCTGGAGAATCCCATTGATGGAGGGGCCTGGTGGGCTACCGTCTATGGGGTCGAAAAAGAGTCAGACGCACCTTAGCGTCTAAACCACCACCATATTATTTTTCAGATTATTCTCCATTATAGGTTCTTAGAAGATACTGACTCTAGGTTTTATTTCAGTATGGCCAACCTGAAAATTGAACTGTCAAAGCTGGACAGCGAGGCGTGGCCTGGGACGCTGGACATAGAGAAGGAGAAACTGATGTTGATCCACGAGAAGGAAGAGCTTCTAAAGGAGCTGCAGTTCGTCACCCCGCAGAGGCGCACGCAGGACGAGCTGGAGAGCCTGGAGGCCGAGAGGCAGCGGCTGGAGGAGGAGCTGCTGGCCGTGAGGGGCGCGCCCAGCCGGGCCCTGGCCGAGAGGTGCGTTCCCGCCCAGGGCTCCGGGCCCTCCTCCATGGTCCGGAAATCTCAAATGCACCTGCCCTTGGTGGACCGAGAGCCAGCACGAAAGGACATCCCCCCCACATAGAGCAGTAAAGCACACTCTCCTTGGGCCCCGTGGCTCCTCCGTGATTGTTGAGAACGTGAAAATGCCTGAGACAGATGTTGAATAAGTAAGGAATGTTGACAGAAAACCAGGAATGCAGTCTGATAACAGTGGCTGTAAACTATCGCACTCTGATAAGAGAGATTATCTGGACTGTTAGAGCAGCGCAAAGCTTCCTACTCTGGGCTTTATTGCTCACAAGAATGCAAAAGTTGATTGCTTTTCAGTTCACAAGGAAAAGGCGTCTTGCTCCCTTTGATATTTCACCAGGTCACAAGACGTTCGCTTGGACTTTGTCAGTTGAAACACTCATCTGAAGCAGGTGGAAAATAGAAAGGAAAATACTTTAAGCCATTTTTAGATCTTCCTGTGGGAAGGTATAAATTGATCATTTGATCTAAAAAAAAAAAAAATGCAGTTTTGTAAATGGATCAGCTGCACTCTCAGGCCGGGGGACCTGTGTGTGCAGGTTCGCCATGAGGCCATCACCCCCCGGGGTCCAGGCTGCGCTGACAGATGCCCAGACCTGTTTCCCTGTCTCAACCATAGGCCAAGCAGCCCTTTAGAACCCCACCCCGCACCCATCATTTAGGCCCACAGGTAAGGAGCAGAATGAAGGGCAAGAAACTCACATTTGCATATTTTCAGGTGACCTGGAAGTAAGTTTAAAATCCCCAGCCATAATCCAGTCACTTTTGGTTTTCCCTTTTTTTTTTTTTAAACTTCTTAGCTTCTTGCATGCCTTGTCCTCTATACGTGTTTAAAGTTGTGTGCTGACATAATACCAAAGCATTTGAGAAGTAGAGTGCTGGAGAAGGTGAGGGTGGTGGGCAGGGAAAAGCACCTCTGACATTCCTGGTCACGCATTAGCATGGGCACCTGTCTGACCGTGACTGTGTGGGGAGCGTTGGCCTCCGTGAGTTAAGGTGCTGACGGCGACGACTGGTGGCTGCAGCGTCACAGCTTTCAGGAGTGAGAAAATATCCAAGGGGACCCTTTACAGATGACGGCCTTTCACTGTCTTAAACACTTGTCGTCACTCCCCCGCATCTCCTCCCCTCCCGCGCTGACATCTCTAGTCTTGTGAGCTGCAGGCTCAGCCCGCAGGCAGGTGTGAGCCGGGCTGGCCAGGTAGGGATCCATCTGAGCAAGACCAAAAGGAAAAAATGTAAGGGTCAGAAGGCAGACTTCAGTTGTTTCCCTGAATTACCTTGATGCTCTTGAGCGTCTGTGTCTGTGTCTCTTAAATTTCAAGATTTAAGAGATTCTCAGGTGAGATTCTGGGTCGTTACTGACTTGTGGTCTCTGCAGGAGCCCACAGAACTCACATGAATTTTCAGCCGGCGGGTGAGCCCCTAGAATCCCCCAGCCCCAGTCCTTGAGGGGTCACTGACTCTCAGGACCAAGGAGATCAAGCTCGCCCCCTAGTGGTCGTAAGGCGCATCCGGCGGAGTAATGCTCCCGTGTGACCCATCTCCCGCAAAGAGAAACGGCTCTCCAGCGAAAAAAGCCTTCCTACGCATCTGCCTGTCCTTTCCTTACAGTTACTGAAATTCCTTAAACCCTGAGCTTTCCTACAGCTGATAAGATCTTAACATTGCTAGAGGTTTTGCCTTACGTCTTGCCAAGATGTCTTCATTCTTTCTTAATTATATGAATATTTTTGCCACTGGTTCTGAAAAAAAGGGCTTCCCTTGTGGCTCAGCTGGTACAGAATCCACCTGCAATGTGGGAGACCTGGGTTTGATCCCTGAAGAAGAGAATGGCTACCCACTGCAGTATTCTGGCCTGGAGAATTCCATGGGCTATACCGTCCATGGGGTCACAAAGAGTCAGATATGACTGAGCGACTTTCACTTCACTCACTGAAAAAAAAAATTGTAACAAGTGGGAGGGGGTATGAATGTATTTTTGTTTTGGGGGTTTTTTAAATGGAAAAGGAACTTGTTCCTTCTGTAGATGATGTGCGCCTTCCCCCTGGGGACACTGGGGCAGAGGTGAGGGGTATGATGAGCTGTGGTGTGGAGCCGTGGGACCGTGGGAGGGCTCCTTCAGGGCCAGATGGAAGAGATCCTTCTCGCTCAGGAGGACCACCAGCCGGGGCTGGAGAAGGGTGAGGGGAGACAAGCTGACGTCTGAGCAACTTGGGCCCTACCACAGAGGAAGGGGGAGAGGTCATTTTCCAGGAAGGAGACCAGGAACCAGCTCCCACCGGAAGAGGCTCTGACTCCATCAAAGACAGGAGGTGGGGCGCTTGACCAAGGACAGTGACAGCCGCACCCACCTGGTGGGGCTTCTGTGACTCCTGCCTTCGTTAAGCTTCTCCCAGTGACCTGTTACCTAGACACCTGCTGGACGGGGTCTGGGGAGGGGGTCCCGGGCTCTCCAGGCACCCTGGGTGGAATGGGGAGAAAGAGCTGGGGCCTGCCCTCCAGGAGCTTAGGGTACAGTGGCAGGACACAGGCCAGGCCTCGGGGGTTCAAGGGAACCAGAAAGGGTCCAGAAGAGCAGCACCTGAGCCATCATCAGGGGAGGACACAGGGACCATCAAGTATGACTGACTAGGACACAAAGCTTTGAATTTAAATTGCAGCATGAAACACAGTCACATTGAAGCCTCTCAGTTCAGTTCAGTCACTCAGTCGTATCCGACTCTGTGACCCCATGGACTGCAGCATGCCGGGCCTCCCTGTCCCATCACCAACTCCTGGAGTTTACCCAGACTTATGTC
Source organism: Ovis canadensis (assembly GCF_042477335.2). Classification (NCBI taxonomy): domain Eukaryota; kingdom Metazoa; phylum Chordata; class Mammalia; order Artiodactyla; family Bovidae; genus Ovis; species Ovis canadensis. The sequence goes on from NC_091270.1 coordinate 29,609,143, forward strand.
CATTGAGTCGGTGATGCCATCCGACCATCTCATTCTCTGTCATCCCCTTCTCCCGCCTTCAGTCTTTCCCAGCATCAGGGTCTTTTCAAAAGAGTCAGCTCTTCGCATTAGATGGCCAAAGGATTGGAGTTTCAGCTTCAACATCAGTCCTTCCGATGAATATTCAGGACTGATTTCCTTTAGGATGGACTGGCTGGATCTCCTTGCAGCCCGAGGGACTCTCAAGAGTCTTCCAACACCACAGTTCAAAAGCATCAATTCTTCAGTGCTCAGCTTTCTTTATAGTCCAACTCTCACATCCAAACATGACTACTAGAAAAACCATATCTTTGACTAGATGGACCTTTGTTGGCAAAGTAATGTCTCTCTTTTTAACACACCAGAACACCTTTGTGTATATGTGACAGTTTTAAAACTTACCTCAAAAGTACTGCTTCTGTATCAGGTGGATTGAAGGACTTTCTCCAGACCTTGTGTACCTTCTAATTCAGTTCATCTACTTTGAATTAATATTTTTCCTTGTTTTTGTTTATATTTAAGAGATTTTTTTTTAAAAAAAGGGACCGTACTCCTTTTCAAAATACACCTGTGAAAGCTGTGAATTAAGAATTTATCACCCTTTGAAGTACTAAACAGAATGACAAGAGTTACTTTTTTTTTTTATTTTAACACAGAGTGAAATTGTGTTGGTGGCACATCAAAGGATAGATATCTATAAATAAAATATGGGCATGTTTCCTCGCTGCCTAAAACGTACATAGGATTTCAAAGAGGTTGAAAAATTAGGGAATTTTTCTTTCTCTGCAAAGAAAAGTAGCTAATTTTTGTATTGGCACCTTGCGGGGTGTGCTGAGACTCTGAACACGGGAGATTGGTTTTGATGTCTGCGGAGTTCTTTCACGCACGTGGCTGGCTCTGTTTGATCTCTTGCACAGCCTTAGCAGGTGGACACGGCAGGATTATAATCACCATTTTACAGATGAGGAAGTCAGGAGCCACAGTTAGGTGACTTACCATAAGCACACGCCAGTAAGCAGCCCACTCCAGAACCGAAATTGTGGTGGTTTCCTGGGTCTCCTTCTGCTCTTTTCAATGATGTCTAAAGACCCTGATGTAGACAGTATGCTTGATGTATTTTTAAAATGGCTTACTCAAGTACACAGTTCCATAATACTTGGATTTTTTTTCAATCTCATAAACACTTGTTCAGCTGAATGTGGATTAAATTTCATGAAAATCCAGTCGCAGGTGATGAGAGGTGCTGTTAATGGAAATCACTTTTATGTCTTTTGCTTGCTCAAAGGGTTAAGCCAAGATTAGCTCACATTGGCAATATGGACACTGGACTAATTTGTTTCTTAATCGCCAGAATTCTCATCAAAATGAGATTGGAATTCTTGTCACTGAATGTGATTTCGGAGCAGTCCTTACCAAATTCCATGCTCAGATGATCTTTCCTAATTCCTGTTATTTCCTAATTCCTGTTATTGTTGTCAGATGTTTTAGTAACGGAAGCGGAAGTCACGAGCCTGCAGAAGGATCCTTAATCTTCGCTCATCTCCTTTGTTTTCTTTTCCTCCCCACTGTCTTTCCCTAATTTGTGAGTGTGAGGTTTTTTTACTCATTTAAGAAAATTTTAGAATACCAGAACTCTGCAAGGTCTAGTAACACTGGCCATGTGGACATCCCTCCACCTTCGCCCAGTGGCTGCGGATGGCTCTGACCACTTTCCTTCTGATGGGTGGTTCTGTTTTCTCTGTGTTGAGTTCATTTGGATTTCACAAGGGAAAATAATAAGAATCTTTTTATTCTCCCTTCAGTTTCTATGCTTATTTTCGTTATGTTGAAAATAAATTTATTTATCTCCTTTTTTTTTTTTGTCTAGATTGAAATTGGAAGAGCGAAGGAAAGAGCTGCTACAGAAACTTGAAGAAACTACTAAATTAACTACATATTTGCATTCACAACTTAAAAAGTAAGTCTGTTTTGTTCCTGAAGGGAAAATTTTTCTTGGCTACCTTCAGGCATGTTGCAATTCTGCTTCAATTACCTCCTCTTTATTTTTGATGACTTAAAAGTAAGAAAATAGTTGCACTAGTACGGTTAAAACCTGAATGACCAGATTTAAAGTTGGAGAGATTTGTTTGTTTGCTTTCATGAACCCCAGGGTCCTATTTGGAAGCTGTTTGCAGTGTGTTGGGAAGAAGATATATTTTAATGACCAGGACATACTTAGGAAAATAACACATTTCTCCACATCATCCCTTCTTTTAAAAAGGGAGATTTGCCCTAAAATAGCCACACATTCACTTCCAAAATATACACAGAAAGAGGAAGAAGGGGAGTGAGCCTAGCGGCCTTTGTCTTTAGAAGCTGGCTTTTTCCTCTCTCACAATAAAAGATTTCGTTCTTTAAGTAAAGTCACAGCAGTAACCCTTCATGCTGTTTACCTCCACACACACACTTTTATATATCTTTAGTTGCACAGTTGCTTCTGGATATTTATGCGGATAGATTTATCAGTAGATGTTTGATCCCTTTTTAAATTTTTTGTAAACTTTTACACAAGGAGGATGATTTTTGGTAAGGTAGGATTGCTCCTTAGAGAATCTTTTGAGAGCCGGGTTGGAAATGTTTGAGACTGGGCATGGAAACGTGTGGCGTGGCTGCAGGTGCCCTTTCCCCGGTCGCTGACCTTGATCTTTGACATCACTGGGTTCCTTCCCTCTCTGCCGAAGGAGCCAGCAAGGGCTTCCATCCACATCATCGCAGCTTCTTGCTTTGTTTCTGTTTGGTCTTACTTATTTATTTTGGCTGCGCTGGTTTTCCGTCGCTGAACGGGCTTTTCTCCAGCTGTGCCGAGCAGGGGCCCCTCTAGCTGCTGTGCTTGGGCTGCTTGTGGCAGTGGCGTCTCTTGTCGCTGAGCACAGGCTCCAGGGTGCTCGGGCGTCCGTAGCTGCAGCTCCCAGGCTCAGCAGCTGTGGTGCACAGGCTGCACGGCTGCTCAGCATGCGGGGTCTCTGCCGCTGAGCCGCCAGGGAAGCCCACGTCCAGGCTCTCACTGTGCGCCTTCCTCTCCCAGCCTCTCCGCCAGCACGCTGTCCGTGTCCTCTGGGAGCAGCCTGGGCTCCCTGGCCTCCAGCCGGGGGTCCCTGAACACATCCAGCAGAGGGTCACTCAACTCCCTCAGCTCCAGCGAGCTCTACTACACCAGCCAGGGCGACCAGCTGGACGCGGATTATCAGTACAAACTGGACTTCCTCCTGCAGGAGAAAGGCGGCTACATGCCTTCCGGCCCCATCACCACCATCCACGAACACGAGGTGGCCAAGTCCCCCAGCCAGCCTGGCCAGAGCGGCCCCGGGGGGGCGGCGGCCACAGCCCCAGGCCACCCCACCCCCCTGGCAGAGGCCCCCAAGTCCGTAACGTCCCTGTCCTCGAGGTCCTCCCTGTCTTCCCTGTCCCCGCCCGGCTCCCCGTTGGTCTTGGAAGGCGCATTCCCCATGTCTCCCCACGACGGCCCCCTCCACCAGTTCTCTGCTGACTTCGAGGACTGTGAGCTGAGCGGCCACTTTGCAGACATCAGCCTCAGAGAGCATCAGCTGCTGCTGGACCCTGACCCGGGAGGAGCGCCCCCGTCTCTGCTGGACGAGAACAAGGAGCTTGGCGAGTGTGCTCAGGAGCCACTGTACGAGGGGCCCGCAGGTACACAGAGACCACGCTCTAAGCTGCCCCCGACAAACCATCTTCAGGGATGAGGGGAGGTTACTTTTTCTGTGGGAGCAAGTATTGGTACACGTCCCCCTTCTCTTTCTGCTGCTCTTTTTTCATTTTGGCTTCATTTGGGAAAGAACGTTTATTGCTATAACTCGCACAGTTTTTTTTTTTTTTTCTCATCGAATATAAATCGCCTTCCGTATTTAATAGATTTAACCGTTAAATGTCCATTTTGTCGTCTGGAACCCTGCAGTGTCCTGAGCTGCCTGGGGACATACTTTGTGAACATTCTTCAGGCTTCCAGATAAGGGGCTGTTTCTGAAATAGTGAGGTGGGGAAGAGGACTTTTTTTATTTTTTTTTCAAAGTTGGCCTAAAACAGATTCAAACCAAGGCAATTAGCATAGCAGCTAATTAGTACCAAGGTTCAATGTTTAGATTGCTATGGGAATTCTCTATAAATACAGTTTCTGTTTCATGCCAGACTCTCCCTTTCCGCAGAGAGTTAATTTGGAGAAAGCGGTCCCAGCCTGCAGTGTCGCCCTGCCACCTTCTGGCTGTAGAGCTAGTTGCCATGGGGTTGAGTTCCCACTCCTGCCTGAGCTCAGAGAAGCAGAAACAGAGGGGGAGTCTCCTACGCTTTAATTGCTCGCCTTTGCGAGGCCAGAGCTTTTAATACAGTGGATGTGGTTGTAAACATCCCGGGATGGCGTGCACCTTGGCTGGCAGGTGGTCACAGCTGTGGTCTGAGGAGCCCGCCCCGAACACGATAAGAAAGAGACTCCAGCGCCCGGGGTGCAGACAGAGATGCTGGGTGGTTCGTGTGCTGCTCGCCCGGCAGGTGCCAAAGCTGCAAGTGACGTGTTGACTGAAATAATTAGCCGCAAAGAAAAGGAGCACCGAAGCAGTGTTTACAGAATGGCTCCAGCAAAGCAGAGACCTGCTGCAGGGCCTCGCACCTGCCCCCAGGGAGGCGTGCGGTGTGTGGCACTGGGGCCCGCCACCCCCCAGAGCCCGCCCGACCTGCACTGACATCTCAGGGGCTCCTCAGTTCCAGCGAGCACATTGCCCCATCTCTCAGGCTCATTAGCTCCTCACCTGCAAGGTGGGGGCAACACGGTATCTACTTCGTGGGGTGCTGGGAAGGTTGATGCTCTCATAATGCATCAGGAGCATCAGCCATGCCTGGCCCTCAGTGTGCCGCTCATGGGAGTTAATATCACCCCTATGACACGGAGCAGTGCAAACTCTGCCAAACCCAGTTCCTACCACAAACCACTGACATCTACAAAGGGAAGATAAAGCAAGAAAGAGGGAAGAGAGAAGAGTGAGTATTGTGCCTTTCTCCTCTGCTCTGGGCCTGAAGGACCCCAGTTCCCGAGCATTTCATCCTGTCCCTGCTGGATGGCGGAAATCAAGAACACCTCCGAAGTCCTTCCGCAGTCACTCTCTGTCAGGCTGCTGTGGTTATTCCTGGGGGTAATCAATAAATCATGTCATCACCTTCACCACTCCTGAAGGAGGGGTGGATGGAGAGAAGGCACTCCATCATCAAGGAAGATGCCTTCCCCCTGCCAGAAATAGAAAGGGAAAGGCAGCAATCAATCCAGAATCTAGAGCCTCAAGACTTAAACATCTTAACAAGATGTAAAGTCACGACTCAGAAGGGGGGCGAAATGCATACCAGTGTGGATCCCTGCTCTCTGCCGGGCTCTCCACTGGCCGAGGATGAAAGCGCACCATAGGCTTGCAGCTTATTACACGGGAGCGCAGCTTCAGAGGAGGCTGCCGGCTCTCCGCAGGACGCCCAGCCATGAATATGAGTCAGAGATAAAAGTTAAGTGGGAGTCAGTGAGGATTCAGTAACTCACAGTTTTTAATGGTATTTAGCCAGTGAGGAATTCTGTAAGTCAAAGACGTTTCCCCTTTAACTTCTATTAGAGCAGCAGCTGGGGAGATGGAGACTGGAGAGACGTTTCTTCCATCGAGTGCCAGAAGCTGTTACAGAAACTTCTCCAACACTTGAGGGAGGCAGACAGCTTCTTATCCCCGACCGTGGCATCTGTAGTGATCACCCAGACGAGGGAGGCAGGGGACCCAGGAGACAGTGTGCCACTGATCCCTCCCCTTAAAACATCCCGGGACGGGAACACCAGATTCTTTCCCAAATAATGACCAAAATAACGAGCATCCCAGGATTTTGTAAGTCATAGCGCCTGGAATCATCCGCTTCTGTTGACTTGAATAGTAACATCCTTGATTCTCAGTGGAAATTTTATTTTGAGTTTCTCAGAACCAAACCATGTGCGTGCGTGTGTGCGTGCGTGCGTGTGTGCGTGCGTGCGTGCGTGCGTGCGTGCGTGTGTTAGACTTAACTTTTCCTAAGAAGAAATATTAATGGTTGCTATCACTCTCGTCTCCCTAGATGTTGAAAAATCGTTACCAAAAAGAAGAGGAATCCGCCTGCTGGGGGAGAAGACCGCCTGTGTGTCGGCTGCGGTCTCGGATGAGTCGGTGGCTGGGGACAGCGGGGTCTACGAAGCGTTCGTGAAACAGTAAGGACCCAGCCCGAGTGGCTGCTGCACGCACGTGGGTGACCGGCTGGGAGGGCCCTGCCCTCTGTCCACTCACTGCAGCGGGGAAGGGCTGAGAAGGTCAGAGGTGCTGGCAGCATCCCACTGGCAGGGAAGTGAGGAACAGGTTGATGTGCTCATCAGCTGAACCTCTTAAGAGACATAAACGCGATTTTAAAAAATCTATTTATTTTTTTGTGTCAGGTCTAGGTAGCAGCACGGGGCATCTCCACTGTGGTTTGTGGGCTTCTCTAGCTTCGGCGCCCAGACTTCCATGTAGCTGTGGTGCAAGGGCGTCGTTTCCCTGAGGCGTGTTGATCTGAGTTCTCAGACCAGGGGTCACACCCGTGTCCCCTGCGCACTGGACCCCCAGGGAAATCCCGCAAGCGTGATTTGCTGGGCACGCCACAGCGGCCGCCCAGTGCCCATTTGGCTCACGGAGCGTCTCATGTGTGCAGCTCTTGGGCAGCCCAGTCCGGGGTGCGGCACGTCCCGGGGAGCCGTGGGAAAGCCAGCCACCAGGCAGGCCTCCCCCTCGGAGCCCAGGTACAGAGTCCTCCCGACGAGGGGAAGCCAGATTTGAAAGCGCAAGCTTGCACTGGGGTCAGGCCCACGGGCCAGTCCAGGAGTGCCGTTAGTTCAGGTTTTTGTTCAGAATCGGTGAGGGGCAAACAGTTCCCAGGTGTCACGAGTGGTGGAGAACCCACCTGCCAATGCAGGGAGATGTAAGAGACATGGGCTCAATCCCTGGGTCGGGAAGATCCCCTGGAGGAGGGCACGGCAACCCCCTGCAGTGTTCTTGCCTGGAGAATCCAATGGACAGAGGAGCCTGGTGGGCTACAGTCCATGGGGGTCGCAGAGAGTCAGACACCACTGAAGTGACTTAGCACGCACGCAGGCAGACAGCAATCACAGCTCCGCGTTTCCCGGTTCGCAAAACGTTCACCCGCGCCTGCCGTTGCCCCGCCCGCAGGCCCAGTGAGGCCGAGGACGTGCTGTACAGCGAGGAGGACGCTGCAATCATGGAGACGGCCCAGGTGCAGATCGGGCTGAGGTGAGGACAGCTCCGGAAGGGCGGCTTCTCACCTCCGTGCACCGGCAAGTGGCCTGTGCCCTGCCTTATCTCATCCACTTCTCTCTTTACAGATACGACGCAAAAAGGTCGAGTTTCATGGTGATTGTAGCACAACTCCGAAATCTGCATGCCTTCCTGATACCTCACTCTTCAAAAGTGTAAGTAAAATCGGTGGAGAACAAATTGAAGAACTTCAAATTCCCGAGAGAGAATTTTACATCTAGCAGTTCATCCAGGTGAAGACACGGGGAAAGATGCGGCAGGGCTGGTCATGCCTTCATGAGCTCTAGATAGAGACGAAGAGGGAGTGATGCGGGCTCACCCCCTCCTTTGGTTTTAAGAACAGGGCAGCGAGGTGGGGGCTTAAGGGGGTGGTTCCAACACCCCAGGAGCCTGCCTCCCAGAGCTGAGGTTGGGGGTCCCCATCAGTAGTGTTCAGGGATGACTGGCTGATGAGTCTATCAGTGACTTCTCCCTCCTAATTGAAGGCAAAAGGAGAAGGGGGAGACAGAGGATGAGATGGTTGGATGGCATCACCAACTCAATGGGTATGAGTTTGAGCAAACTCCGGAACACAGTGGAGGACAGGGGAGCCTGGCGTGCTGCAGTCCATGAGATCACAAGGAGTCGGACACGATTCAGCGACTGAAGGACAGCAACAGGAAGGCAGAGAGATTTCTCCCTCTACACCTGCAGCCTTAACGGCTGCGGCCCAGGGCCCACGAGGTTTTTCATGCTGAGTCCCGGTAATCAGTGTTGATACAAAACACAGAAATAATATGGCCTTCCTCAGTTCTTCACATGAACTTATACTTTTCATGATCGGAGAAGGAAGCTCTTTAGAATATGAATTAGAAAGCCTGGAAATGGGGCTGTGGGGAGGGATTTAATGGGTATTCTGTTTCTGGGAATTTAACAGAAGATACCTCATGCTGTTTATAGAGACTGTGGGTCCTCACGTAATATGTGCTCAGAAAACTCACTTGGAAGTGGTGGTAGAAGGTACTGTTTTGTCAGACTCTTCCTCTGAATTTAACAAAGCATAAAATCGTTTATCATATCTGAGACTTCTGAGATGCTAGGCAGTGATTTTTTGAACTTAAAAATTCATTTCTCTTAAATTGTCATAACTGTCCGCTCCTTCGTGTTTCTTTTCCTCTGGAAGGACAAGACGTCCCATCCCTAGGGAATGACCATCAGCATTTCTTGTCTAATACACAGGATGAGTGTTCTTTGGGACACAGTCACCCGTGTCTACTTGGTGTCCCCACTTTCCCAGGTCCAGATGGTGGTCACTGTGGAACCAGCCGGACATGGGCAGGCGGGACGTAAATCCGTCCGCTCCTAGGTCCTTGTCCCCCTCACTTCCCTACCGAGGGCCTTTGCTGCAGCCCCAGGGTGGGGCAGGGTGGGAGGGGGCAAGCTCTGCCTGGCATGATCCAGGATGCTGCGGGCACCGGGGTGTTAGGAACAGAGCCTCCGAGCTCCTGGGTATGACAACGACGACCGTGGTGGCCGAGAGCTGGGGTTGGTGATGAAGTCGGTGTCCCCCCGTGCTCCTTCCCCAGGAGGAGCATTCCACACACCAGCTGCGAAGCCAGGATTGAACCGGTGAATCTGTTTCATCCTTGTTCTTTGCAGGTATTTCCGGGTTGCTCTGCTTCCCTCCTCAAGTGACGTCAGCTGTCTGTTTCGAACGAAAGTGCACCCAGCTGCGGAGTCCCTGCTGTTCGGTGATGTGTTCAGAGTGGCCGTCTCCCAGACGGCCCTGCAGCAGAAGACCCTGAGGGTGGACCTGTGCTCCGTCGGGAAACACCGCAGGGAGGAGTGCCTGGTAGGACCTCTCGTTTTGACCCTCAGGTGGCACCGCTGGTCGTGCCGAGAGTCCCTTTCCAGCGGCCGTTCTGCCAGCCCCGAAACTACTGCCTGTCTGCCCAGTGTCTCCAACACAGTCCAGCGGTGGCTTCATTTTTTTGCCGGAAGTCTTAATTTCTGCTTTCCATTCTCTTTATTTCAGACCTTTCTGATTTTGCTCAGCAATTATGATCCTCTGTAAAAATCGAGTTCTTTATTTCTAACCTTTGGATAAAGAACTTTGGCCTCTGTTATGACCATCACTGTAGAGTATGCATATTTATTCCCAATATGAGCCCAGTGCTGGGCACTTTACATACATTATCTCACTCATCCCCTTGACAGTCTTAGGAAAAGGGTATGATGACATTTGCAGATGAGGAACTCCTTAGAGGGGTCATGTGTTCAAGGTCACGCAGCTTGTGAATATGGATAGATATCAAAAGGACATCCCACCCCTAGTTCACTGTTCAGATTTAATTTAAGCAGGACGCTGGGTAAAGTTCCCTACTTCAGCACGTTCTCCCAGCGATGGGGGTAGAGCTGGTAGGAAGACCTCAGTGTGACTGTTAAGAGCAATGGGTCACTTGCATGCCAGCACGGAAGACTTCGTACGTCACTGATAGCGGGTTCAACCCACCGTTGTGTACATCATTACAGCACAGCAGAGCTGCACAGGGTGTTCAGGTACAGGTGTGTAGAGGTGTGCCCAGGTGTTCAGGAAGCCATGCGGTCTCCAGCTGAACCGCATGTAGTTCAAGGGTCAGCTGTAATACCAATCAAAAAATCAACCCTGGGATTCTTTCAAGGTCCCCTTACACACAGATTTTTTTTTTTCCTACTAAATTCGTGCCATAACATTACATAATCTGTGGCTGGTTGAATCTGAGGCTGTGGAACCTTGAATACAGGGGCCAACTGTAAAGTTAGACATGGATTTTCAACGGCAGAGTGGGAAATGCTGTCAGCCCCCCTAACCCTCATGGTGTTCAAAAGTCAACTGCATTTTTTTCACACCTGAAAATATAAGGCATCTCCAGGTTTAAAAAAAGAAATCCACCAATGCTTTGTATCATGAGCATGGCATCTTTTTGTCCCCCTAAAACAAGCTTGTCCAATAATCTTCATTATGTTAGAGGAAGCAAATATGGATTGAAACATTTCATTTTCTCTCTTTCTCTTTTTTTTTTTCCTTTCCTTTCACACAGGCGGGAACTCAGATCAGCCTGGCCGACCTACCCTTTTCCAGTGAGATTTTCACTCTGTGGTATAACTTGCTTCCTTCAAAGCAAACGCCCTGCAAGAAGAGCGAAGAGGAGACAGAGGACTCGGTATTTCCACCAAGCCAGCCACTCGTGGATTCCGTAGACTTGGTGAGTCAAGTCTTACTGAGACACTTAGATCTGCAGTCCATCTGAAATTAATCTTTGTGTAGGCTTTGAGGGAGAGGTCAGGATCGTTGTTGTTTTTTTTTTAAACCATGTGATAGCCAATTGACCCAGGATTATTTGTTGAAAATATATCTTTCCTTAACTGCACCGCAGTGCCAACTTTTATCCTAAGTCAGATGACTTCTGTGTGTTAGCCTGTCCCTGAACTTTCTTTTCTGTTCTGTTGGCTTAGCTGTCTATCTCTGTTGACAATACTAGGCTTTTTCAAAATGAAGGCTTTTAAGAATGCATCATTTAGAATGATTTTTTTCTGAGGCTGTTTATAGATACTTGCTATCAGATTAAGGAAGTTTCCTTCTCTTTCTAGTTTGCTAAGGGTTTTATTATGCATGGATATTGGATTTTATCAAGCATTTTTACTGTATCTCCTAAGATGATTACATAGCTGTTTTCTTTTATTCTCTCAATGTAGTGGATTATACATTGATTGACTTTTGAATGCTAAATCTGTTTCAGATTCCTGGAATAAAGCAGACTGAATTGTGGTGTATCTAATACATGTTTTTACATACATTCTATCGTAAAGAATATTGAGACTTGCTTTATGGCTTAGCAGGTGTTCAGTTTTAGTATAAGTTCCCTGTACTCTTGAAAAGGATGTATTTTCTGCAGGTCACCTTTGTTAGTTTTGCTTTTCAGATCTTCTGCATTTACTGATTTTTCAGTTTGCTTATGTTATCACTGTTTAAAGGTACAGTAACATCTCCAGCTTACGATTATAGATGACTGTTTCTTCTTTTAGTTCTTTTAGTCTTTGCTTTATGTATTTTGAATCCAGGTTATTAGATGAATATAAATTTAGCATCATATTGTATCTTTCTGTTCAACTGACCCTTTTATTATTATAAAATATCCCTCTGTTGCTAATAACACTGTCTGATATTAATAATCATATCAGTTTTTTTTTGGTTAGCATTTGCATGGTTTATCTTTTATTATTCTTTTACTTTCAATGTTTCTGGGTTCCTATATTTAAAGTGTTTCACTTGTAAGCAGTACTTAGTTGGTTTTGATGTCTTATCCAGTTTTAAAATCTTCTTTTAATTGAAATATTTATTTACTCTTAATGCTATTATTGTTATATTTGGCTTTGAACCTTTCATCTTACTCTTTGTTCCCTTTTAGTCCTTTTTTTTTCCCTTCTTTTGGATTAACCAAGTACTTTTAAACTTAGATTTTTTTCTATCAGATCATTAATTAGTACTACAGTCTTCTTTTTTGTTGTTTCCCTGATGATTACAGCATGCATCCTTGACTTATTAGAAACTGTGTTAAATTAATGCTTTTTGCTTTTTTGCAGATGGTACAAAGATTTTTAAAGGCTTTTTTTTTTACTTCATGATTCTCTTTTCTCTTCTTGTGCAATTACCAGATATATTTTAGTTACGTTTATTTTAAATCCTGCAATACATTATTATCATTGTTTTATTGATATTTATCAGCATTTAGTCAGGTTTCCTCCTATACCCTTTAGCCTTTCTTTTCCTTTCTGCATTATTGTGCTTCCAATTAGGGTCACTCTCCTTCTGCCTGGAGAATTTCCTTTAGTGTTTCGTTTAGTACAGGTATGTTGGCATATTCTTTCAATTTCATTTGTGAAGGACTCTTTTTCCTGCATATTCAGAATTCTAAGTGAGCGATTATTTCTCTGGACACATTGAAAAAATGTTTTGATGTCATCTGGCTTCCATTGATTCTGTTCAGCTGCTGGAGGACAGGCTAATTGTTGATTCTTAAAAAGTATTACACCTTTTTTCTTCCACTGCTTGTAAAATTTCCTCTTTTTCTTTGGTTTTCAGCAGTTTCATTCAGATGTGCTCATGTGTTTTTCTGTTTATTCTAATTCAATTCTCCATTGTTTCATCCGTTTTCTTGAACATATTAATTACAAAACTTCTACTTTCTTCTCTAGGTAACTAGGTATGTGGATCACCTATGGGTCTGCTTCTTTTGCGGGTCATTCTTCTTGGCTTTCAGTCATAGGGTTCTGTTTCCAGCGGGGTGCTGGATGTTATGTATGGAGTGCAGAGGATCTGGCGGGTAGCTTCCTCCAAAGATGATCCAGTATCCTTCTGGAAGGCAGATGACAACATGGGCAGCTCACCTGGATCACTTGAGGGACCTGAATTCGTGATTCTCTCCCTAGGACCGTGAGGCAGCTGAAATGTCTGCTTGCCGTTCAGCCTCCTGGCAGCTGGTTTTACTTTCTCACCTTCTCACTCTGCACGTATGTGGCTTAGTCGGGGCAAAGGTCTCGATAGGAATATTGTACAGAATATTGGGCCCACTTCACAGTTTATCTTCCCAGGCGGAGTGCCTTGTCCTCAGCTCTGTCTCATCTCTGCATCCTCCCCTCACTGCCACAGTCCGGGCGACCATGGCCCATCACCTGTGTGCCTCGCCACGGCATCGAGACACACCCCCAAGAAGAAGAGTGGCATTAAATTTCCTTACATTCCCCTCCTCCCTGGGATCTTCACACTTGAGTCCCAACTGCCTTTGTTGCTCTTCGTTGCTTTGAAACAACTGGAGTTTTTTGCTTTTCATTTTCTTGTGCTCAGCTTTCATATTTGTTCTCGGCGAGAGGAGTCTCATACTTCCTTCTCCTCCACAACCAGAAGCCCAAGTCCCCATCTGACAAGTTTTTAAATCCTTTCTGAAGTCTGTGGTATTAATTGCCCTACGTCGTACCTTCTCCAGGATGCAGTGTCAGCCTTACTTGCAAGAACATCAGCTGAGCTGTTGGCCGTGGAACAAGAATTAGCACAAGAAGAAGAAGAACCAGGGCAGGAAGAGGAGCCCAGAGGTCCAGATGGAGACTGGTAAATAAGAGTTATTTCTTTCTGCTCCTGGGATCTCAAAGAGGGTGTGTTTAGTTTCTCAGAAGACACTTTGAGGGACACCTTCATGGGTTTAGATCTTGTTCTGGAATTAATAGAAAGTAACGCAGCTTCAGGAAGTAGCCCCAGGCAAAGCTGTTTCTTGGTGTTAGAGAGTTGAAAAAGTAATGGTGAGACCGTGGGCAAAGTTACTAACGTGTGAGCAAGATTCTTTGTTCTTACCTCAGTAATTTTGACACAACTTTCTGAGCTTTTCTTGTTCGTTTGTTTAAAGTCTAAACTATTTTGAAAAACATGATAGTTTACTACAGAGTCATAGGTAAATTTAAACACAGACTCTTTTTCTGAAAACTACTGGAGGCGCCATTTAGGCGCTGGTAGTTCAAGCCAGAGTTTTAGAAAGCAGCTTCTGAGTGGTTACTTTGCTGTTTGTGCCGCTATTTACCTTCTTTTACTATATCCTTCTCGTTTTTCATACCTCGGTCTTTTAATTTTTTTAAAGAAAAAAAGGTTATTACAGCGTTTGTCTAGATACACATACGTATAAAGAACTGTATTTCCAAGTTTGCACTGTTTTCTCTAAAAAACATATTTTAGTGACGGTGTCGGTTTTTTTCTAGTACATATGTAAATTCATTTGGACTAATTTTGTGTGTATTGTTACACTGTTACGTTTGAACTACTGTCAACATATATTTGCATTTACATACATATATTGCAGCATTTGTGTGTATGTGTGTGTATATACAAGAGTTTTTACAAACTTGGAGTAACAAGGTGTAAATAACAAAACTGTGGATATTTGGAAGAAGCAGTTTACTACAGCGACCTAAAAAAGTACAGAGATACCTTGTTCTTACCAAAAGTCCTTTATAGTGAATAAAAATCAGAGCACTGCCCCCCAAAAAGTAAGTATGAGAGTGATTATGAGGTTCATCGTATCTTTAAATACCTTGCTTACATAAAGTACAACTTGTTTTATACCTATTTCGAAAAAATACACTTAGAGGGTCTTCCTGGTGGTCCAGTGGCTGAGACCCCATGCTGCCAACGCAGGGAGCTTAGGTTCGACCCCTGGTCAGAGAGCTAGGTCCCACACGCTGCCGCTGAAGGTCCTGCACGCCGCGACGAAGACCGAAAACCCCACGTGCTGCAACTGGAACCTGGCGCAGCCAGACAAATAAATATTTTTAAAAATACGCTGAGACTGTAACCTGCGGGCACTGATGACTTGCAGTCCTCATTGCTAGTTCCCCCACGTTCGTTTCATGACCAGGTGTTGAACAACTAGTCTGTTCCAACTTGTCGGATGTCACTGATCGCTAAAGCTTGACCTTTAGTTATCAGTGGAAAAAGTGTTCCCATACCAAGAACATGAAACTCAACAAAGAATGAGATATTCTTCCTCATCCGGAGACTCTTTGCTCTCCTGTCAAATCAGTTTATGCAGAATATGAACCATATTTGTTTCCTGGAGCCTGACTTGTAGGGCCACCCAAGCCCAGGTAGTGGCTTTTGTTAAAGACAAGATCACAGACCATTCAGAGTCTTCTCTTATCCGAGTGCTAAGACTCTTCTATCCAGGGTTCCACCTTTGCTACACCGTGAGCACAGTTGATAATAGATATTTTTATTCACTCTTAGCAGAGTTGCTCTATTCTGTGGTTTGACTAATTGTGTAATAAATGAACAACTGACACCAAGTTATAGTGTAGCTAAAAATATTGACAATATTTTTAAATGGTGGGTTAAACTTCGTATGTGATGTTTTAGCATATTTAGCATAATTTAGGACTGAAGTGACTTAGCAGTAGCAGCAGCAGGAATTATATCAAGTTTCATGAATTTCACTTTTTGGTATGAAATGTGGTGACTTTACTGCAGACTGCTGGAGAGTAAGATGTTGACTTTATTTTTCAGGGGCATTTTAGTAAAAGTTCCAGCCAGAAAACTGGCTTGTATTGTGATGCGTGAGTCTGTTCGTGACCCAGACGACGGGTTGACATGCCCAGCAGCACTGAGCACAGAGCACATCTGGCTGACCCTGAACGGGGCTGTGTTCCGTTTCACCCATAGGTTGGCCATGCTGAGAGAGGCCTCGGATGAAACTGTGGCCGAGGAAGGGGCCGAAGTGAAATCGGCGGAGGGCAGTCGCTGTGTGGAAGACGTAAGCTCATGCCCAAGTGTGCCCGAGATGAATGAGGACGCAAGTAGGAAAGAAAGCAGCTGTGCCAGTGACCTTGGGAGTCAGCCCCCTGCAGGAACACCGGCCCTGGTGAGTGTGGCCAGCCGTCCCCTCCTAAAGCGGTCTCCTAGAGGCACCACGGAGTCCAAGCGTGTCTCTGTGCATAATTCACGTTAGGGTTTTTGTGCCAGAGCTGATCAAGATGAGTGTTTGTGGAAACACAAGAAGCATTATAAATGCCTTAACATTTTCAGTTCAGTTCAGTCGCTCAGTCATGTCCGACTCTTTGCGACCTCATGAATTGCAGCACGCCAGGCCTCCCTATCCATCACCATCTCCCAGAGTTCACTCAAACTCATGTCCATCAAATTGGTGATGCCATCCAGCCATCTCATCCTCTGTTGTCCCCTTTTCCTCCTGCCTGCAATCCCTCCCAGCATCAGTCTTTTCCAATGAGTCAACTCTTCTCATGAACATTTTCAAGTGGGCCCCAAATATTCATTCTCTGCTTAAATTTCATAAAAGAAGATAAACAGTGCTGTTTAGCTCTCTGTGAGTGTCCTGTGAATATTTACGTTTTCAGGATTTCCTGGAAAACTCCAGGATGCCTGCTTAACTGTTTTACGTTTCATAAATGTTACGAGTCTGTTTTGGTCTCAAACGTGAGGTGAGCGTGTGAAGCCTGTTTTGGTTAGATGGGATTCTCACTGAAACCAGTCCGGAAGGGGCAGGTGACCTGATTCCATGCAGTTGCCAGGCCCATTAACCAGGTGGTTTTGCCGGTTAGTGATGGATGTGGGGGCTTGCCTGGTGGTGCAGTGGTAAAGAATCTGCCTGCAACGCAGGAGACGAGGGTTTGATCCTGGGTCAGGGAGAGCTCCAGGAGAAGGAAATGGCAACCCACTCCAGGATTCTTGCCTGGGTCATCCCATGGACAGAACAGCCTGGTGGACTACAGTCCATGAGGTCACCAAGAGTCAAACACAACTTAGTGACTCAACAAAGAGACATGTTGAGACCACCAGACTGCCATCTCCAAAGGGGGG
Organism: Ovis canadensis; assembly: GCF_042477335.2. Classification (NCBI taxonomy): domain Eukaryota; kingdom Metazoa; phylum Chordata; class Mammalia; order Artiodactyla; family Bovidae; genus Ovis; species Ovis canadensis. The sequence goes on from NC_091270.1 coordinate 29,625,883, forward strand.
AAACCATTTTCAAGGTTTGAGGGTGCCAACAAATGTGGGAGTTTTAAAAATTCCAATTAATTTCTGATTAAAAACAGTGCTATACCTTGACTGAAAACTTCATGTGTATGAGTACATTCGGCCCTCAGTGTCCATGGTTTCTGCATCCGTGGATTCAGCCAACCACGGATCTGACTCAGCGACCTGCAGATAGTAACCGTGGTCCACCAGTGGCTGACCGCGATGATGGGGAACCCCAGATGGGGAGGCCAGCCGTGGGCCCTGCGCATCCACAGAGCTCAGTGTGCTGGAACCCCACCCCCACGGAGACCCACGATGGCTCTCTATATAAATTTGTATTCTGTGCAAACCAGAGGTTTAACTAGTGTATTTCCATCTCCCTATCTTTAACTACTTTTATCATTTATTCAGCCAAAAAACTAACCATGAGGTTGAATAATGTTTAATGATGAAGCACTCCCAAATCAGACTCTTTGTAAAAGCACATTTACCCCTCTGTGAACCAAGGCTTCATTGTTTTAGGCCTGACCTATTAGAGGGGGCCCCGCCATTCCATTTATGGGTGACCTTGTTGGACAAATACGATCCTACCCACTGAGGGTGACTTCCCAGAAACTAATAGAAAACCGCTTTTGCATCTGGAGAAAGGCCCTGGTGCTCCCTGGGTCTCTTATAAGCTGATCCTTCCACACTCAGGAGAGGAGCACCCCATGCTCCCGTCTCACCACCCCTGACAGATCACCGACCTCTCTTCCAGGTTGATAAAGAGACAAACACCGACGAGGCCGGCAGTGCCAGCGTGGCTGTACGCCCCAAAGACCGCAGCAGTCTGAGTGCGCGCCAGCGCCCCTTCGTGAGGAGCAGCGTGATCGTGCGCTCGCAGACCTTCTCCCCCGGGGAGCGGAGCCAGTACGTGTGCAGGGTAAGGCTCTGTGGTGTCAGGGGCCTAGGGGTCAAGAGTCTTTGGGGTCAGGGGCCTAAGGGGTCAGGGGTCTTCGGGCTCAGGGTCTGCAGGATCAGGCGTCTTTGAGGTCAGGGGCCTAAGGGGTCAGGGGTCTGCAGGGTAAGGCTCTGTGGGGTCACGGGTCCACGGGGTCAGGGGTATGCGGGGTCAGGGGTCGCAGGGTCAGGGGTCTGCGGGATCAGAGGCCTGTGGGGTCGGGTCTGAAGGGTAAGGCTCTGTGGGGTCGGGTCTGCGGGGTCAGGGGTCCGCAGGGTCAGGGGTCTGCAGAGTGACAGATCAGCAGGGTCAGGTGCAGGTCATTTCTGGGGAGCTGCCACATCCACCCCCTGCCCCCGGGGCCACGGGCATCTTCAAATTCAAATTAGCAAATACTAATGACTAGAAATGCCAGAAAATATACATGAAATATCACACTCCCGGTCGTTCTTTTTAGTGTGGGTTGTGGAATTTTTTCCTTTCCTTTCTTTTCCCACATTTACCATCTGTTCGTTTCTACTGCCTTTGATCTGGCAAATAACTGACCTTAAGGGCCTGGCCGCTCAGTCTGTCTGGACCCCAGTGTGTATTCAAAACCTTCAGTGACGCAAGAGCTACGGTGGCTGGTGTATTTCGGCAGTGTATCGCGCCTGCTTCAAACCACGTTGGTCCTGCCGAATTAAAAATAGTGAATTGCGTTTCAGAACAAAAATCGCCTTCATTGATGCCTCCAAACAGATTCGTAGTTCTGTGGAGAGTATTGTGTGATATGTATCAGTTTATCACATTCTAGTTCCATAAGTATTTGTAATTTATAGTAATTTAGTTTTGACGTTACAAAGTGAGTTAGAAAATACTTAAATTCTAAATTTATCCATTCAGTTCCACAAACATTTTTATTAAGCATCTGCTATTTATTAAGCATAACTGCGGATATTTGGGATTCATCCGTGAAAAAAGACCCAGAGCTCTGCCCTTGTAAGGCTTTCATTCTCGTGAGTTGAGCCAAACAGTAAACATGGTGAATAACCTCTGACGTCTCTGGGTGAGGCCCAGTGCTATGGAAAACCGTAGAGCAAGTTAAGAAGGGTTAGGATGTTGAGGATGAGGGTCGCAAATTAAAGTATCGTTGAGAGCAGATGTCCCTGGAAGGTGATGTTTCAGCAAAGACCTAAAGCAGGTGAGGCAGTGGGGACGGCCCACCCGGGTGAGGGTGTCCTTGATGCTGTGACCTCACTCTGACCCTGAGCTCTGTGCCTCACACAAACTTTTCTTCTAAAGAATGGATAATGCATATTAGCTAACGATTCAAAGGATAATTTTATTTCAAAATGTATGTAATTATCTTAACACATAACTTTTAACTAAAATCAAAAGGTAATTATTTAATAAAATTAGAAAAGCATCAAACAGGGAAAAACTTGTTTGAGGAAGATGTTTTAAAAAAAATTAACTGTGGAGAAGGAAATGGCAACCCACTCCAGTATTCTTGCCTGGAGAATCCCATGGACAGAGGAGCCTGGCGGGCTACAGTCCGTAGGGTCGCAAAGAGTCGGACACGACTGAGCGACTTAGCACGCGCACACAGGTGATGTCACTGATCCTCAGAACACACTTTTGAGTTGCAAGGGCATAACCCTCTGTTAAAAGAGAAAAAAAAGACAAACTAGTAGCTACGTTCTCTCTGTGATCAAGCTCTCAGTTCCAGACTTCCTCTAGCACAGGGTGTTGCACTGATTTCTTTCTTCCTTTTTTCTTTTTTAATCCTTTGTTGCCAGTTAAATCGAAGTGACAGCGACAGTTCAACGCTGGCTAAAAAATCACTGTTTGTGAGGAACTCCACCGAACGGCGAAGTCTGAGAGTCAAGAGGGTATGTAGTCCATCGGCAGCATCCCGAGGTCGCGGACCACCCCGAGTCGGGCATGTCAGACGCAGAAGCCCAGGGCCTTGGGGCCTCCTTGCTCCATGCTCCTGGTCTGTGGGTTGAAGCCACTGTAATCGTGGAGACACAAACGCAGTGTCTGTTCCGGAGAAGGATGAGTTAGAGACTGCTCATTCATCGCTGGGGTAGAACCTGTGATAGCGGAGGATAGATTCGGTATGAAGTGTGGACGGAGAAAAGGCTGCTGGGAATTGGGGGCGTCTTGGCCACTGGGGGTTGGGGGAGGCTAGCTCTGGCGCAGCTGTGGGGAGAGTATAACACCTGGTACCTTGTGTGAAGGGCAGATGTCCTGGTAAAGGAGCACGTAAAGGGGACGTCCTGGTTTCAGCAGCTTGCTTAGAAGATAGATCATTTCAGAAGACTAAGATCAATGTAGATGGAAAAGCTCAAGTCAGGTTTTCCTGGGAGCCAGAGATCTCTGGATAAGAGTGCAAGGACCGCTCTGGGCAAATATTTGAATAATACAGTTGGAGTGTTCAGAAACTCCTGTTCACTTACCTGCAGCTGAAATGCTAATGGAAAGTTTTCGTTTGCTAATCTTTTGTTTTGGGCTGATTTCTGAAGTTGCTTTGTATCGGCTTAGAGTGTCTTGCTCAGTGGGAGCACAGCCCTGTGTGAGCTAAGCTATGCAGTGAGCTCACCTTGTCTGGAGAATCAGAAACCCTCCATGGGGAAGGTCTCTGGCCCTCGGACGACAATCTCAAAAGAAGGTGGTAGCTTTGTTGGGGTAATGGAGCAGGATGCTGGGCACTGCCGGTAGGTGGCCTGACATGGCACGGGGCCCAGAAACACATTCAGAGAAGGAGTGACCCTGCTTGGCCAGAGCTTGGGCCTGGTGGACCGGAGTGAAGACTGGAGGGCATGGTGAATCGTTTGTCTTCACCAGCGACCCCAGTTTAATGCCTCTGGGCAAAGTGCAGTGACTGGTTAACACTGCGCTTTCTGATTTAGCTTCCTAGTTACTTGACAGTCATAAGCACATTTCTTTTTTTCCAAAGGTAAATATGCAAGCATTGATTCAACCTCAGCATTTTCAGGACATTTTCAAGTATAGCTGTTTCAGGTTACCAAACTTTATGCTTTAAAAGCACCTCAGTTTCCATCAACTAGAATGAAAATTCTTTTCCACTCGTTCCTAAGTCCCCTGCACTTTTTTAAAAAAGCTTTTTTATTTTGTATTGGGGTGTAGCCAATTAACAATGTTGTGGTAGTTTCAGGTGAACTGTGAAGGGACTCAGTCGTACATATACATGTATCTGTTCTCCTCCAAACTCCCCTCCCACCCAGGCTGCCACAGAACACTGAGTAGAGTCCCTTTTGCTAAACAGTAGGTCCTTGTTGGTTTTCCATTTCAAATATAACAGGCAACCATAAGTTCATTCTCTTAGTCTGTGAGCCTCTTTTTGTTTTGTAAGTTCATTTGCATCGTTTTTTTTAGAATCCACATATAAGGGATTTCATAGGATATATCTTCCTCTCTGTCTGACTTGCTTCACTCAGTATGACGATCTCTGGCTCCATCTATGTTGCTGCACGTGGCTTTGTTTCATCTTTTTACTGGCTGAGTGATATTCCGTGGTAATAAATGAACCACATCTCCTGTGGCCGGTCCTCTGTCGATGGGCACTTAGGCTGCTTCCCTGTCTTGTCTACTGTAAACAGCGCTGCAGTGGACATTCAGTTCAGTCGCTCAGTCGTGTCTGACTCTTTGCGACCCCATGAATCGCAGCACACCAGGCCTCCCTGTCCATCACCAACTCCCGGAGTTCACTCAGACTCATGTCCATCGAGTCCGTGATGCCATCCAGCCATCTCATCCTCTGTCGTCCCCTTCTCCTCCTGCCCCCAATCCCTCCCAGCATCACAGTCTTTTCCAATGAGTCAACTCTTCGCATGAGGTGGCCAAAGTACTGGAGTTTCAGCTTCAGCATCATTCCCTCCAAAGAAATCCCAGGGTTGATCTCCTTCAGAATGGACTGGTTGGATCTCCTTGCAGTCCAAGGGACCCTCAAGAGTCTTCTCCAACACCATAGTTCAAAAGCATCAATTCTTCGGTGCTCAGCCTTCTTCACAGTCCAACACTCACATCCATACATGACCACAGGAAAAACCATAGCCTTGACTAGACGGACCTTAGTCGGCAAAGTAATGTCTCTGCTTTTGAATATGCTATCTAGGTTGGTCATGACTTTTCTTCCAAGGAGTAAGCGTCTTTTAATTTCATGGCTGCAGTCACCATCTGTGGTGATTTTGGAGCCCCAAAAAATAAAGTCTGACACTGTTTCCGCTGTTTCCCCATCTATTTCCCATAGGATGCTTATATCCTTTCAGATCCTGTTTTTCTCCAGATACATGCCCAGAAGTGGGATTGCAAGGCCCCTGAGCTTTTAAAAACACATACTTTTAGAGAATGATAACACTCTTCAGAGAACTTTTAACCAGAAGTGTTTTATGAATTGGGTGAAGCTGAAAAACAGGGGAGTTACTGATAAACCTTAGTTCCCAGAGCTTCTTGAACTGGATAAAGGTTAATCCGGAAACGTCATTTAGGAGATCATTGTTGATGGCTTTTGAAGTGAGCAGGTGGAGTCTAGTAGATGCGAGTGAAGAAGAGTATTCTGATGTAGGAGTTACAGCCCAAGACGTGAAGGGAGCTGAAGGGAGCAGGACGGGCGTCCTGGCTGGGAAGGCAGGGTCCCCACGAGAGGCACAGGGTTCCGGGGGCTCGTCCACACACCCCTTCCCAGCTCAGCAACACCAGGGAGATGGGCAGAGCTTACACACAAGCACACCCTTGGTTACACACTCACCAGCAGGCTGTGCACACGGGATTCTTTACAAACCCTCCTCGTGCCCGACAGCTGGGAAGGGTTTCTGGTCTTGAAACAGTCAGAGAGGGTGTGTGTCCAGATGATTCTGCTGTCTGTTAGAGAGGAGGTTGAATAAAGGGAATGCTAATAAGATGCTGAAACTCCAGTACTCTGGCCACCTGATTCGAAGACCGGACTCATTAGAAATGACCCTGATGCTGGGAAAGATTGAGGGCAGGAGGAGAAGGGGGTGACAGAGGATGAGATCACTGGATAGCATGAATCAATGGACATGAATCTGAGCAAACGCTGAGAGGTAATGAAGGACAGGGAAGCCTGGCGTGCTGCAGTCCATGGGGTCACACAGTCAGACAAGACTGAGCAGCTGAACAGCACCAGTAGTAAGAGCAGCAGAGAACGTTCCAGCAGGATACACTGGGCGGAGAAGGGGAATCGGAGGAGACAGTGAGCGCTATTCAGGTCTGGGCGACGGCTCTGAAACGAGAAGAGGGATGGACGGACCTCTCCCTCCCGTCTGTCATGAGCGCTGTCGTCATGCCAGCCCTCCCAGCTGGGATACCTGTCAAGCCTGAGTCCTTCTCTCTCGTATCAGGCAGTACCCGTTTTCATGAGCAGTAATCCCTTTTTTTCCATCCCCACTGCCAACAGTCTAGGCAGGAAACATCCATCTCATCTCCCTCCACCCCAGTAGTCCCACCCACCCTATCTGAACACCTTTCCTCACGCAGGTGTGACCCAGCCCTGAGCATCCCTCCCTGCCTTCCTTCCTGTGACACTGTCTCACGGTTATCTATTGTTTACTGTCTCTTGAAAGTCTCACTCAGTCGTGTTCAACTTTTTGTGACCCCTATGAACTATACAATCCATAGAATTCTCCAGGCCAGAATACTGGAGAGGGTAGCCGTTCCTTTCTCCAGGGGATCTTCCCAACCCAGGGATTGAACCCAGGTCTCCCATATCGCAGGTGGGTTCTTTACCAGCTGAGCCACAAGGGAAGCCCAAGAATACTGGAGTGGGCAGCCTATCCCTTCTCCAGTGGATCTTCCCAACCCAGGAATCAAACCGGGCTCTCCTGCATTACAGGTGGATTCTTTATCAACTGAGCTATCAAGGAAGCCCTATTTCTATGGTTTTCTATTGTTTACTGTCTCATATTGAGAGGGTAACAGGCAGGAAGGCCAGGGGTCTCCAAAAGCTTCCTGCAAAACTCAAGCTCTCAAGTCTGGAGTCAGTGTCTGTCCCAAAACATACATTGTATCTCTTCAAGTAAGCTCATAAAGTAAAGTTAGTCCTGTAAAGGCTTCTGTGTACTTTTTGGATCCTCTGGATAGTCTCGACCACAACTGGTACTGTTTGAATTTCAAGACTGAGGCAAGCCCTCCTGGAAAGGTGCCCTGACTCTCAGCCTGGTCAGTTGGGAGCCCCAGATACAGGGGCAAAGTCAGAGGACAGGAGGGAGCTGAAGGTTTCACACCCAAATCTGTACCCTTAGGACACAAGTCTGGCATGTCTCGCAGAGAGATAAAGAGCAACACATAGGGCACTTCTACCTATTTCTCTTGTTTTCTATGGAACTGGTCTAGTTGTGAAACAGTATCGTTAAGAAACCCTTCAACTGGCCAATGTTCCCCATCTTTCAAAGGATACCCAGCCATTCAGTATCACGGAAGATCAGGCATGTCTTTTTAAACACTGGAGATCAAACTTGTCCCAGCTTTTTTTTTAAGGGAAAAAAAAAAAAAAAAAAAAACATTTTAAAGGAGTGGGAGTGGTTCTGGAACTACTAGCTCCCATCTGTAAGAGAGAAAAAAGCAGCATCCACAGCCATGACTTTTTCAGCCAGAAGCATCCTTCCCTGCTCTAGGTGGGGGTGTAGACAGACTTTCCACCGAAGCTTTCTTTCCCTGGTCGGACTTAGTCTGTCCCTTACCGACACAGGTGTCTTACTCTTCCCTCCCGGTTCTACCTCCGAGGGGGTGGAGATGCACCAGGGGTAGACCTATGGCACCCCAGACTGACTTGGTTCCCTACCATCAAGACCTTGGTGTGGTTTGCTCTTTGCCCTGATGCCACCAGGGTGGAGCAGAGTAGTTTTCCCAGAACGTTTGCCAAGCTAGGACTCCTCGGGGAAGCGTCCGTCTTTATTTGCCTCTGTGCATTCCTGAGTGTAGTCCTGACCGCAGGAAAAGCAGAGAGTCGTAAAGGGATGAACGGCAACCGGGATGCCCATTCTGAGTGTCTCCATGCCAGGATATGTGATAGCAAAAGAGGTGGTGGAGGGCTGGCCAGCGAGGAAGAAGTGATTTTTGTCCTTGAGCTCTTAGGACCAGTCCTTCCGGTTCATTTCCACAGATTCCACAAAAGGAGTATCTAGGGAGTTGAGAGTTGGGAGTTGAGCAACTTCCCTTTCACTCTTCACCTTCGTGCATTGGAGAAGGAAACGGCAACCCACTCCAGTGTTCTTGCCTGGAGAATCCCAGGGACGGGGGAGCCTGGTGGGCTGCCGTCTATGGGGTCACACAGAGTCGGACACGACTGAAGTGACTTAGCAGTAGCAGTAGCAGGGAGTTGAGACAGACACCACCAGAGAACCTCCTCGGGTCTGCTAAGAGCTAGTGCTACCAAGGGAAGAAGCCCGTTGCACTTCCAATCAGACCAGATCCTGCAGTCCCCGATCTGTGTCCTCAGAAACCTCATGGTCACCAGCGGTGCTTCTGTCCACATAGACAGGAGACGCAGCTGTGACAAAGACTCACTTTCAGGTCGCTGGCTCCTGAGGCCAGCAACCAGGAGAGTGACCTCTAGCCTGAGAGACGTTCCTGGAGCTGGAGTTCCACCTCACTCCCAAACGTGTTCCTGTAACTTTCAGCTCCTAGCAAGGCTAGGCGCTTCCATGACGACCAAGCTTAGGGTCTAAGTAAAAGCACATAGTAATGGCATGAATCACAATCCACTGAAAGTCTGTGATCCAGCAGATTATGTTAGTAGTTCTAATTCCCCACGCAATTACGAAATGGTCCAAGAGACCAGGAAAAGGTGACCGAGGAAGGAAAGTTCGGTGCACACGCTTTGCCCATCTCTGGCCGCTCTCCTAGCAGGGACCTTGGGTGCCTCTTGGCATTGGCAGATCAGTATGAACCCCGACAAGGTTCCCCTTTTAGGGGCTGCCTTCAGTCATGACGAGGCACCGCGAAACCGCAGAGCAGGGCTCATCGCTTGCTTCTCGCGGGGCGTGTCATTCATTCTCACAGGCACACTGCAGAGTTAGTAAAGTGGAAAACGTGCATACTGAGAAATCAGAGAGGCTAGATCCCAGACGAGCCCCCAAGATGATAGCCAAACGATGTAGGATTCAAGATCTCTGAAGAAGATTTAACTCCAGGACCAGGAACCAGGCTTGATCACTCAAGAGTTTTTATATAGCAGAGTTTTATTAAAGTATAAAAAGCGACAGAGAAAGCTTCTGACACAGACATCAGAAGGGGGACGGAGAGTGCCCCCTAGCTGGTGTTAGCAAGGGAGTTATGTACTTTTTAAATTAGTTATTACAATAAATCAAAAGAATATCTCAAGGTTATAAAGATCTTACTAGGCCCACTCCCATAATTTACATTTTAAGATAACAGGATTAGCCAAAAGGTTCAGGAAGGAGAAACTGTCCTCAAGCAGGATACATGTTGTTATATAATCCTTAGTATAGAGTTTAAACTGAGTTGTTTGTTGTGTTATCATCAGTTGGGGACTTAAAGAAAAACAGACATTTAATGTGACTTAGACTAAGGAATGTAGGGGAAACAAAAAGATGTTTGTCCTTTCCTTCTCCATGAGGATTCCAGGCCCCTGTCTCCACTTTGAGAGCCCCAGACCCTTTTCTCCTCGAGCCCCGGACTTCTTATCAACCTGCCTAGGAACTGACTCTCGACGTCATCCTCTAAACCAGTTCCTCTAGGTCAGAAATCATGTCTTCTCCTCCTAGTGTTTGTTTTGCCTACAGACCCCCCGCGGGGGTCTTACTCATACACGGTCAATGATTATTTCTTGATAAGTGGATAAGCTTGGCCCCAGAAGGAACACAGTGATTCAGGGGCGAGAGTGGGTGTCAGACAATGGGAAGTGAGGAAGGAGCCAGAGTCGAAGGACGTTGGTTAGAGGAGGGCGTCCGGACCCCAGCTCCGCTGAGCTGGGCGTACAGAAGTGATGGGCAAAGGCGTGCACTGCGGGGACACAGGTGCAGGCCTGACTCAGAGTCAGTTCCTCACGACGTATCTGCGGTCTGCAGAGGGCAGCTCTGGGCAGTCAGCTGGTCAGGCTGAGCTAGGCTGCACCCTGGTAACAACTTCAGAGACTCTGCAGTTCAGGGCAGGACAAGCTCGTTTGCCTTGGCCGAGCATGCTCCGAGGTGGGCGGTGCCTGGTTCCTGTCTCCCTGGGGACCGGGCCACCACCCCTTGGCCCTCAGCGGCAAACATAGGAGCCCAGGAGCCCTCCTGTCCCGGGACTGCCACTGCAGCGGGGCTGTCGTGTCGTGCTCTAACCCCGCAGGCGGTGTGCCAGCCGGTCCTCCGGAGGGCAGCACCCGAGTGCCCCGTGCGGACCTCCCTGGACCTGGAGTTGGACCTGCAGGCCTCCCTGACCCGGCAGAGCCGCCTCAACGACGAGCTGCAGGCCCTCAGGGGCCTGAGGCAGAGGCTCGAGGAACTGAAGGCCCAGGGCGAGACGGACCTGCCGCCAGGTGTGCTGGACGACGAGCGCTTCCAGAAGCTCCTGAGACAGGCGGGGAAGCAGGTACGTGGCGCCTGAAAGCCTCTCCCCAGTGGAGGGTGCCAGCCTGCACCCCGCCCCACTCCGGTCTTCACACCCAGCGTGTCTATCCCCGTCATGTTTCTCCTGCCCAGTGGCAGCCATGGCATCAGACCGCAGAGAGGAAAGAACCACAGCACACAGGGCATCGGCTTTGGAGAAGGGTCTGCCTCTCCTGAGTACAGGTGCTTTTTCATCTCTGTGTTTACCAGCTCTGTGTACAGGCAGGTCACCTGAGTCATGAGCTTTTCTTTCCCGTCTCTGAAGTTTGCTGTCCCCAGCTGGAGACTGTGTCCCCTGTACGCCTTGCATTCTGGCCACGGAGGTCAGTGAGAACCACTGGCTTCTCTCCTGCTTGCTCTGCAGCCCCACGTCCACTCCTTACACACACGGGGACACCCCAGTGCACACTTGCACGTGCACACACACCCCTACCCCTTCATGTCCACCTGTCTCCTGCGGTTGGGGATTTGTGGGGTTTTCAGCACTGTGGCCATAAAGTGTCTAGCAGTGAGCGAAGAGCCTGCCAGTTGTCATAAAAGATATGGCTCCCAGGGAAGCCGTGAACAGAAGTCAGTGGCAGAGCCCAGGCTGGCCTTCCTCGTCCGGAAAGCCACCAGGCCTGCAGGTCACACACGTTACCTTCCTTCTTTATGGCAGGAAGTCTGTTTTGCAGCTCAGAATAAAAAGGGAATCAGAATCAGTGTCTTCGTGCGCCATACAAGCCCCGTGGGAGGCAGAGCGAGGAGCCGGGACTGTAAATCATCGAGGATCATGTTCCCGCTCCACCCGGCTCCTTAACGTGACTGGGACTAAATCACTGGACTTCCCTGTGGGGCAAGCCCCTATCCAGTACTCTGAAGGTTAATCACACTCTCCTGAAAGTGAAAAGTGAAAGTGAAAGTCGCTCAGTCATGTCCGACTCTTTGTGACTCCATGGACTATACAATCCAGGGAATTCTCCAAGCCAGAATACTAGAGTGGGTAGCCTTTCCCTTCTCCAGGGGATCTTCCCAATCCAGGAATCGAACCGGGGTCTCCTGTATTGCAGGCAGATTCTTCACCAGCTGAGCTATGAGAGAACCCCACCCTCTCCTAAAACCCGGGGCATAACACTGGCTTCCCAGATTTCAATCACAGGACCCTGTGGACGTTAACACTCCTGTACAGTTTGGGGCACCTTTCTCATTTCAGTAGCTTTTGCAAAGAACAAACTCCTAGTCCTACGATTGCTGTTGTATCAGCTTGGCTGTAAACCAGACTTTGTCCTGTCTCTTAAGCCTGAAGACCTTATTCTTTGACTCTAAAGTGTATAGCTGCCTGCGTTAATAACAGGAGCCCAGAAGGGTCCCACTGACGGGAGGACCCATCAGCTCGCTGCAGGCAACGCCATCAACAAAGCCATTTTCCCGCCTGTCTCCTAGTGCCGACTGCCTACCTCTGGCCTGAGCTGACCTCTCTTGTAAGACTCCGAATTTCGTCACCCATTTCCTTTACTACCCTCGCTGCCCCCACCGTGACCAGTGGTCTCCAGGAGGCAGGACCACACTTAAACCTCGCTGCTGGAGCACCCACTTGGGAGGCCATGGGTGCCCAAGCGAGCTTGTGTCCCCAGCCCCCCGGCTCAAGTGACCCCTCCCGACGCACACTCTCCTCCCTGCTGAGGGCCGCAGCGCAGCTCATCCTCTCTGCAGCTGGAGGCTCTGTGGAAACTTAGGGGTCGGGGCTTCCCCTGCCCCCCCCCAACCCCAACCCCTCCCCCAGGGTGTCTACAGTCTGCTGGGTGAGAAGGACATCACTTTATAAAACTCTGAGCCGCTCGCCCCTGTGCACTTTTCTGGCACAGTGTGTCAGTTTTATATCAATAAACAACTTTTAAAAGGCGTGAGACAGAAAGAAAGGTAAGAGATTGAAAGCCTGTTCACCAAAATTTAACGGTAGCTACTTCTTGAACGTGGTGCTATAAGTACTTTATAATTTTTTAATTTTTTTTTTTTGAGAGGGAGGGTTACTAGGAGTTCTAGAGGTAACTAAATGATCCCATATTGCCTATATCAAAAGATTATTTTTTTAATGGGTTAAAGCCCCCCCTTGCCCCAACCCAGGGGCTGCTCCCTGTGGTCGGTGCAAGGTGGGCTTGCGCGTGTCTTCCCCTCCCCCAACCCCGGACTTGGAGAAAAGCGCCCGCGGCCTGCGCTGCCCGCCCCGCTCCTGACGGGAGCCCCGGCAGCTTCCAGGCCTGAGAGCGCGACCTCGGGAACCTCCGAGTAACGTCCTGGGGGCCCTGTGGTTCCGTTTCCGCGCCAGGCCGAGCAGTCCAAAGAGGAGCAGAAGCAGGACCTGAACGCGGAGAAGCTGATGCGGCAGGTGTCCAAGGACGTGTGCCGGCTCCGCGAGCAGAGCCGCAAGGTGCCCCGGCAGGTGCAGTCCTTCCGGTGAGCGCGGGGACCCCGGGGGGCCCGTGCCTCGCAGGGTCCAGACACGGGGCCTGGGAAGGGGCGGTGGGGGAAGGGGACGGAGGGGTGGTGAGGGGGAGTCGGGGGAGGGAACGGAAGGCTGGAAGGGGTGGCAGGCCGGAGCTGGGTGATGTGACTTCTGCTCTTGTACGCACCAGCCTAACGTTTCCAGTAGGGCAGCTCAGGGAGCCACGGCCTGTAGACAAGCAGAGATAAAAATCTGGAGCCAGGATTAAGGATCAGGTGGGAGATAAAAATGCCAGCCTGCATCCTACGTATAGTGGTTCCCCAACCAGATGTGGGTCCAACACCCCAGGAGGGTGAGAAGGTGACCAGCAGAGGAGATGGCTGGGGTGCTGGAAGAACCTGCCAGAGAGGTGGGTGGGGGTGGTGATTGGTCCTGGTCTGGGGTCGTGGTGAAGGATGTTGTCAAACACAGCAGCAAGAAGAGGCTTGACACTCCCTGAACAGAGAGCCATGTGATCATCCAAGGACACTTTCAGTGGAGCGGGGAGGGGGACACAGAAGAGGTGTGGCTTTATTGGCTGTGGGGTGTGTGTGTGTGTGCATGTGTGTGGGGCGGGAGAGGTGCGTGTGTGTGTGTGTGTGGTGTAGAGGAGACTGTAGGAAGCTCCTGGTGGAAGGGGAGAGACCCGAGGAGCGTGTTTGATGGCAGAGGCAGGGTGACGTGGAGGGGCTGGACGGGAACGGATGGGGTTTCGTGCCAGAGGGTGAAGTGGGAGGTCAGAGTCGCCTGAGTGAGTCCAGGGGGGCGAGAGGGGACAGGCGCATCATGGGCTCAGACTCTTCTTAGTATGCTGCCCTGAAGAGTCAGCATCTTCCTGTCTCCATTCAGCTCCAGAATCACTCTTGGAACTTGCAGAGGATGCTGCTTGGGGTGGCGGGGGGTTGTGGAACTGCAGGGCGGCAAGAGGAACCTTCTCATGCCTTTGGTGCTGTGGTCACTTGGAGAGTAAGAAACACAGTCATCCAACCCCAGCAGTTACTAACCCCAAAATAAGTTGTAAACACTCCCCAGTCCTTTAGCATCCAGACCCACGCACGTCACCAGGCAGGTGATGCAGATGAGGGAGGTGGGCCAGGATAAGGCATCTGCCTGGAGGCCTCCAGGCCAGGGTCCCTCCACAGCCCCGGGGACACTGCCTGAGCTGCTGTCTCACCTGGAATCAAAGGTAGAAATCAGGAATTTGATATGACCTGTCTCAAGTGGAAACCCTGACAACTAACTCGGGAGTTTATAAAGCACCATGTAAGCCGAAGACATTTGTTTTCAGAGAGTGTCAAAGCAGAGGTCCCAGTATTGAGGTCTGTCTTCAGTGACGTCATGACCACTTTCACCTGCCTCTTCAATTCTTCATTTTATCTCATGGAATTGAGCAAATGGACAGGACTCTGCACCACAAAAATAGCTCTCCTTCCAGTTTCCTGGGGGTTTTCATGCTTCCTTCCTTCTCTCTCTCTCTCTCCTTAGACTTGGAGCTTCTCTCTTCAGTCCTTGCATCTTCACCATCGTCCTCAACCATCTAATCTGTATCCCTCCTTATAGCAGCCAGCATGCCCCGCGTGGGGACCCCCTCAGCAGACTGTGTTCCACATGAAGACTTTGTAGAGGATAGACCTATTGCTCCTGCCTTGGGTGGCACTGCAACCCTGAAACCTTCTTTCTTTAACACTCTGCTGACCTCTGAAGACCATCCCACCCCCTTGTTAGTCACTTTGTGCCTCTAAGGTTGTTTCCACCATACTCGCCCCTGCCCAAGTCGGATTCGGGCGGATCTGCCTTTACAATGGTCAGGCCCCATCTCTTCTCCCATCTCGTCCCGGTACCCATCACTTGTTAAGTTGCCCCCGACCTTAGCGTGGTATTGAGTTTGAAGAATTTTCCCAGGAGCATCTACTTTTCTGTAAGGATTCTGGCCTCTGGAATTCTCTGCCCCCTGGTCGAGAAACACGCAGGCCTAGACTGACACCCCCCCCCCGCAATGATTTAAAAACTGAGGTTGGAAACGCTGGAAGGACCTTACTACCTCTGTCCACAGAGTTGCTGCTGTCCCTCAGGTCCTTCGGACAAAGGGGAAGGCAATCTTGATTTTAAATGGAGTTCTAGCTAAGGACAAAAGCTCCCATCCAGGCCTGCAGAGACACTGGCGTCCTTGGGACTGTTTCTCTCAGGCCCAGAGCATTTTCAGCATCCTGTTTAAGCTGGTGTGTTTCTCACCCCTGGTTCCAGGGAGAAGATTGCCTACTTCACCAGAGCGAAGATAACCATCCCATCCCTGCCCGCTGATGACGTGTGACCACATCGCCAATGAGCTCGTGTTTTCCACCTCTTCATTTCTTAGGGAGGGCAAAAGACTGAACATGTGTCTTGTTCGGGATTTTGTTTTGTAATATAACTGTCAACTCTTAAAGAGCTTTTATTTCACATCAGATTTTCAAACATGTTACTTTGTGAAGTACCTTGAATATAATTCTTATTTGTTTAAAAAAAGAGGAAAAAAAAAATCAGATAACCAAAACAGGATCACCCAGTACCCAAATGTACAGTATTGCCAGTGGGCTTTATTTTATAGAAATGGAATAGAGGCAGGACCCCACATGTATCCCACTGGACCGACTGCTGAAAAATAACTTGGTTTAGCAGAAGGCGGTTTCGCGTTTCCATTGTCCTCCTCTGAGCCACCGTGAGGCTGGCAGCTGGTGACCCTGGGTGCCTGAGGGCGGCTCCTTTCACGGGAGCAGGAGCCTCAGTGCAGGGTCCCAGGTCCACGTGGGACAGAGGGCACGTTCATCTCCATCACCTCTGTTGGAACACCATGTCCTGAGAACAGCTTCCTTTTTGTCCTTTTCTATGTGTCTAAAGAAAATAAAAACAAAACGCTGAGTATAAGAAGGTAAGGATGCAAAGGAGCCGTTCTCCTGGCAACACTTCACATCTCGTGACGTGTGTCTTTAAAGGCCGGGAAATGCAAGGGGAAGAAGGCCAGTTCGCCTCCAACACAACAGAATCAGCACATCAGTGAGCAGCCGCTGCTTCTCAGTCGGCGTGAGCGTAAGTGTTCACACCCACGTGCCAGGCGTGCACCAGGCGGGTTGGGTGCGAGGCATGAGGGTGGTACCCGGTAGAGGAAGGTAGGGGCCCGGGGCTTGGAGGAACGGCAGTGCCGGCGATGCGAAGGGAGACGCGTCAGCCTCATGCGGTGCAACTGGGAGCAGAGGAAGGGATGTCTTGACTGAATCGGGGTTGCCAAATACTTCAGTAAACAGATTTCGTCAAACATTTACTAGAAGTTACTTTGCAGCCGTCATTTTTAGGGAATCCTGTCTGTAAATTGTGGTAAACTGTTAGGATGCAAAGAGAAGAGAGTGCCTGGGAAGATTATTAAATTGAAGTAAAGGCTGAGTCACTTGTTAAAAAAAAAGAAAGTATATTCCAGACGAACAAGATGGAAACCAACTAAAGTTCCCTCCGGTGGAGAATGTTAGCTTACCCAACTCAAGCACTTCTTAAACAAATCCCCAGTGTAGTCCTGCCTGCATACAAGGCTTTTAAAATAAAGTTTTTGTGCAAGTTAAGCCATACTTTCTACCCAGTCTGTAATACTGGAAGAGGCAGGGTTTGGTGAGCCACCTTAGGTAGCAAGTGAAATCAAAATTTTTTTTTTAAGAGATGAAAAAATTATCTTAAAGGAATGGGTCCCATAAAACAAGAAACATGAGTTCTATTCCTAAGCTAGAATCCTCATTGGTAAGAATTTATATTTGAAAGAAATTACACATGTTTTGGAAAGTTCATTTTTTCAGAATCAGAATTCAAATCAAGCCATTTCTGAGCCTAGAACTGGAATGACTTTTCCTAAGTGTCCCCACCGTTTATGTACAAAAGTCTCTGAAGTGATAACTGGACGTGACAGTACTTTGAACAAAAACCAGCCTCGTGAATTGACTGAGCACAGTCCTCGCAGGCAGCCCAGTTCATCCTATTAGGTGACCGAGGAGAACCGGAGAAAGAGCACCGGTCTTCCTTGTCAAGGTCAAATGTGAAAAACAGAAGTTTATTTAATGTAGAGTTAAATGAAGGTCAGCTGTCTTCAGCTTCTCAGTTTGACCATGAAAATGTTTATAGGATTATGTGTGGTTGTACCGTACGATTTTATTTTCTTCATTTATTTATTTACGGTCTTATTTATGTTCTGTTTAATATATAGTTTGGTTCTGGCCATCTTAAATGTTTGACATAGAAGAGGCTATATTGGAATATTTACAGCTTTATAAATTCCATCAGATTAGCTGTTAACTTTTTGTACTACACAAGAGTTTCAGACAGGCATAAAAGAGTAAAAGCTGTCTCAGGCTGGTAGTTAGCAGTTGTATGCAAGATGCTTCGGTCTTATTTTACAGCATTTGCTCATTTCTAACATGAAAGACAAACTTATTTTAATATAATCCTTTTTCACACTTTAAAAATCAGCAATAGTGTTATGTATTTATAGGCAGCTTTTAACAATCCTGTCGTATTTGTACTAACCCAAATGATTCACAGTGACAAAACATTTTAATAACTTGATCACAAAACCATCTGGACAACATGAATTTTAATATTATAAATACTATTTTTTAAAGGTAGAATTTATTCTTCACAGGGTAAAAAGAATGTAATATTTAGTTCTCAAGTTTGAATTATCAGTATGTTATTACAATTTTGTATATCAGAATCTAAGTGTTACAGGTACAAAAAGAATATTGCTAGCCAAATGAACAAAGTTTAGCTGAATCTCTGTAGCATGCAAATCAAATAAATTTAAAATCTTTTTTGGTATTACTTTATATTGTATTAAATATCAAAAGCTCAGGACTGAAACTAAATATTTAATCAGGTTAAATTCTGAATATGTTTCTGTTTTAATTTGTCTTGTTTGTAAAAGTATGCAAATACATCACATAGATTAACTCTGGTTTCTGCACTTTTCATGTGTTCGTGGATGGGAAAAAAATTCAGTGTTTTTTTTTTAAACAAAGATACATATTGCCTAATACTTTATTTCAGTGTCTTTATTGTTCACTTAATTTTCCTGACTGGCACAAACACAAAAGTTTACTCAAACTATGTAACAAACAAATATAAGATCTTTCAGGAAGAATTCCTCAAGCCCACACTTGTGAATAGCTATTGGCTGGACCATATATATCAATGATTCTTTTAAAAGGGGGCCTGGGGAGGGGTGGTGCTCTGCCCACAGCCCCCGGTCCTGGCCCACAGCGCCCCTGTGCCTGCTCCATCTACTCCAGAACACGGGGCACAGAAGCAAAAGCATATCTGTGCGGTAGATTTTTACATGAATCTTTAAACCTCCAGGCTGCCCTGTGCTTCAGACAGTCTCCAAAGAGGCACTGAGCTCTACAATTAAAAAGGAGATGGTGTGTCCCCCATAGGCATCTCTCATGCTTTCAGACAACCAGCGATTCTTTTAGTATAATCAGACAGCCAGACTTCTGTTGTTTAGTTGCTAAGTTGCATCTGACTCTGCCACCCCATTGACTGTAGCCTGACGGGCTCCTCTGTCCGTGGGATTTCCCAAGCAAGATACCTGGACTGGGTTGCCCTTTCCTCCTCCAGGGGATCTTCCCAACGCAAGGATCAAATCCATGCGGTTCTTTACCACTGAGCCACCAGGGAAACCAGACTTCTGGTTTCAGTATAACATGATTTTAAACACTTAAAAGAAGTCAATGATTCTCAGTAACATTTTCATTTGCCAAGTGATTTTATCTCTATGAATAACACCTTCAAAAGATGTGTAGGTGCTAATGTAATGTTTTATTAACCAGTTCCGTGCAGTCACTGAATCTGTTTTAAAATTGAGAAAACCCATCCCCAGTAATGAGTATGATAACTATTAAGTCTTGAATGGTTTTGGTCTCAGAGTAGAAGAAAATAATTTACCACCCTAGAAAGAAATGACAATTTCAGAAACAGCAAAGGAAAATGCATTTTAGAAAATGGAAAGCATAGTGAATGGGTGACCATGTAACCAGGAAATCCTACCAAATCATCCGAGGAGGAGACACCGCGGACCCCTTCTGGCTTAGAGTTTCAGGTGAGTGGTTTTCATCTCCAGATGCAGACGGTGAGGCTGCGTTTCTGCCACTGCGTAGTGGCCGGAAGCCAGGGGAGCCTGGGTCCCGCAGGCAGCCCAGTTCAGCAGACACCCTCCTAGCAGGAGAGAAAATCCAGCAAACCAGCCGATAAAGAGGGCCTCTCCAAACTCCCACCTGGGCACAATCTCGGGGATGCGCTTGTCCCAGAACTCCTGCACTGTCACGTGGGCCACCCAAGAGACGGGAACGAGGGCTGTGACGCCCGCTGTCCAGAACAGAATTCCTCCCAGGATCAACAGCCGCTTCTTGACGTCCCGCTGTGTCTCTCCAATCCTCAAGCAGTCCAGGCCAAAGCCCGACACCAGCAGGCCCAGGAGCCCCAGCCCATTCGAGAGGAACATTAAAACCCTGGAGATCCTGAGCTCAGCAGGCAAACCCAGGAAAGACTCGAAGTCCTTGCACTGCATCCCCACCTCCTCCTGCACGACACAGGCTTGCCAGAGCCCCATGGTCCAGTTTTCCATTTCATTTAAGTCCAGGTTGAAATTCTTCCATTGCGGCAGGTAGTTTGTAAGACAGGATAAAACCCATCCCAGCAAGGATAATGAAATTCCAACTAATTGTACCACTGCCCTAAACACTAAAGCCATCATAAAATCCTGCGACCTTAGCCAGGCTCACCCCTGTCTTTCAGTGGCTGTGAAAAGTGTGACACTTGTATTAATATTATCACTTGCTTAGCTCAAAACGGTTTTTTCATTGTGTATATAGGAGGATTCTTGCCAGAGTTGCTATTGTTCGATTCTGTGTTGAATAGATTTCAGAAGGATAGGGAAATAATTTTGCAAACCAGTCATGCCAAGGTGTGGCCAAGATCATGTTCACGTCCTATGGACTGCATTTCGTAGTGTGCAGTTTGTCCCCAAAATAACATGAACTGGTAATAACCCTCTCATTGTGAATGCATAAATGGTTCTCATGTTCCCAAACTTTCTGATAAGTCAAAGAATTAAGAAGTCTGCAGGCAAAATGTTTAATTGACGTTTGGGTCAACTCCTGCTGCTTTTTATCTAATTGCACCTGTCAGACTTTCTCCTTTTCAGAGGTCTCATATTTCAGTACGCCTGTTGTGGTGTTATCAGCTCTAAAAATAGGTTCAACACAAAGTATTTCTTAACCAAATCAAACAGAGAAATTTCTTCTGTAGGCTTTAAATCGGACTTTTGTTTTTTAATCTCTTAGGCTACATATACCCTATAATATATCAAACCATTCTGAACTAAGTATCAGGTCTGTTTAACCCCAGTGCCTTCCTGACAGCTATACTCATGTGGGCATAAATACTTGCTATTTTTTGTTTCTTTCTTTTCCTGAATAATTATGCAGCAGAAAAGTTAAGCAGTAGTACTGTGTAGGTTAGAATCCACGTCCGTTTCAGTTTGTCCCCATGCTTATAACTTTTAACTGAACAAAGAAATGTTTTTTTAAGTCTGAAGCTTTTGAGGGAAGAGACAAGAGAAGAGATTGGCTGGTATTTTAAATCTCAAGAGTATCACAATGTACTGAAAACCTTCAGCCTCATAAAGTCCTGCATAGCAGGGTTCCTAGTAATTTCCTAAACACAAACCACCTCTGTTCAAGAAAGACCAAGTCATTGTTGTGAAAATGCTACTTTGGAGAGGCTTAGCATGTGGTTTTGCTAGTACAGAATGCTTAAAGGATTTCAAATTGTTAGTTTAGTTTTTTTTTTTTCTTGAGGAAACAGGCTATCATTTTCAGCTACGAACAAAACCAAAAACAATTTCTAATACCAAATTAACATATTAAGCTTAATGCTGACTCTCTTGAACAATCACCACTACGTTTTGATTGAAATAACCAGATCAATGAAATTTCTTTTGTTCATACCTATGTAATGCTTACCACAACAGTTTTCTTTTAGATATAAGATTGGCCTCTTCTCCAGGTTTGGGGAAGATGAGCTTTCTAGGATAGAAAAGTCATTGTCTGATGAGAAAATGTGAGCAGCACAGAATTAGTTACATAACGAAGACCCCTTTTTCCTGCAGACACTCCATCCCAGTTGATGAAGGAAGACATGCCTCTCTCTTCTCCTCAGTGCCTTATACTGAAGGGTTGGCAGTTCCATTTTCCAGGTATGCACACTGAGTTTGCATTTCTGCCACTGCGTAGTGGCCGGAAGCCAGGGGAGCCTGGGTCCCGCAGGCAGCCCAGTTCAGCAGACACCCTCCTAGCAGGAGAGAAAATCCAGCAAACCAGCCGATAAAGAGGGCCTCTCCAAACTCCCACCTGGGCACAATCTCGGGGATGCGCTTGTCCCAGAACTCCTGCACTGTCACGTGGGCCACCCAAGAGACGGGAACAAGGGCTGTGACGCCCGCTGTCCAGAACAGAATTCCTCCCAGGATCAACAGCCGTTTCTTGACGTCCCGCTGTGTCTCTCCAATCCTCAAGCAGTCCAGGCCAAAGCCCGACACCAGCAGGCCCAGGAGCCCCAGCCCATTCGAGAGGAACATTAAAACCCTGGAGATCCTGAGCTCAGCAGGCAAACCCAGGAAAGACTCGAAGTCCTTGCACTGCACCCCCACTTCCTCCTGGACAACACAGGCTTGCCAGAGCCCCATGGTCCAGTTTTCCATTTCATTTAAGTCCAGGTTGAGGTTTTTCCAATGTGGCAAGTAAGTCGTAATAATGGATAAAACCCATCCCAGCGATGAGAGCAAAATCCCCACGAATTGCATTGCTACTCTCAAAACTAAAGCCATTGCAACAGATCTTAGGACCCTTGCAACCCCTATAGGAGCTGCCGTCTCGAGGTGGGCAGTAGCGTGACAATCTCGGTTCAACGCTGCTCAGGGAATATAAGCTTTGGTCATTAACTCTTTGTGCACTCTGAAATGCGTTTTTGTTCTTCTCAAATATAGTATTTCATGTAAAGGACGAAGGGCTCTGTTAAAACTATGAGTTACGCTTTCCGATAAGGATTTGATCTGTTACCTTCCAATTTGCTTGGTAAAATTCTATCCCCTATGCTTGATGATTATAAGTCTAAGGATGAACAAAGAGGGCTCTATGACCCCTCACCCTAAAATACAACAGAAATCTTTGTGCTTCAATATGGATTAATTAGATTTTAAGTGGTGATAAAAGGCCAGCTCTTTCTACAACAGGACCTCATTGTAATAGCTGAATCTGAGATTTCAGAGATGCAAAACAAGACCTTGTAAAGAAAGGTAGACTGTTTGTCTATAATCTTTACTCTTCTCAGGCTTCCTTAACCTACACGAGAACCTGGCCCATGTTCTTGAGTGTCCCAGGGACTTGGCTGGGACTTGGCAGAGAACGTTTCCCTCAGATTCCTTTGAAAGGTAGAGGCGGGTTCACTGGATTAATTAAAATGAAAGACACCAAGGCCATGCCCAGAGGTACCAGCTGAGGAAGGGGGCATCTCTGGATTTCATTCTGAGAATTTCTCCATCCTTGTTAAGGACCTGAGATAGAACCTGATTTCTTAGTATCCAACAGGTAGTTATTTTTTTGTCCAGAATCAAGCTGTCTTCACTATCATTTAAGCCACAAAGACAAAGCAGCACCAGGCAAGGAAACTCCTACCAATTCCAAGACAAAACAGCTTCCCTGGGGCTGAGCTTTGAGGCTTCATCTTGTCTGTGTGTGTGTGTGTGTGTGTGTGTGTTTTCTCACTACGTTTTAATTTATTAACTGAAGAATAATTGCTTTACAGAATTTCATTGTTTTCTGTCAAACCTCAACATTAATCAGCCATAGGTACTCATATATCCCCTCCCTTTTGAAACTCCCTCCCATCTCCACCCACCCCCCCATCCCACCCCTCTAGGTTGATACAGAGCCCCTGTTTGAGTTTCCTGAGCCATACAGCAAATTCCTGTTGGCTATCTATTTTACATATGGTAATGTAAGTTTCCATGTTACTCTTTCCATACATCTCACCCTCTCCTCCCCTCTCCCCATGTCCATAAGGCTATTCTCTCTGTTTCTCCATTGCTGCCGTGTAAATATATTCTTCAGTACCATTTTTCTAGATTCCGTATCTATGTGTTAGAATACAGTATTTATCTTTCTCTTTCTGACTCACTTCACTCTGTATAACAGGTTCTAGATTCAACCACCTCATCAGAACTGACTCAAATATGCTATGGTTCAGTGATATTCCCTTGTGTATATGCACCACAACTTCTTTATCCAGTCATCTGCCGGTGGACATCTAGGTTGCTTCCATGTTCTAGCTATTACAAACAGTGCTGCAATGAACAATGGGACACATGTATCTTTTTCAGTTTTGGTTTCCTCAGGGTATATGCCTAGGAGCAGGATTTCTGGGTCATATGGTGGCTTTCACATCATCGTGATTATCTGGGTCGTGAAGATCTTTTTTGTACAGTTCTTCTGTGTATTCTTGCCACCTCTTCTTAATATCTTCTACTTCTGTTAGGTCCATACCATTTCTGTCCTTTATTGAGCCCATCTTTGCATGAAATGTTCCCTTGGTTTCTCTAATTTTCTTGAAGAGATCTCTAGTCTTTCCCATTCTGTTCTTTTCCTCTATTTCTTTGCATTGATCGCTGAAGAAGGCTTTCTTATCTCTTCTTGCTATTCTCTGGAACTCTGCATTCAGATGCTTATATCTTTCCTTTTCTCCTTTGCTTTTCGCCTCTCTTCTTTTCACAGCTATTTGTAAGGCCTCCCCAGACAGCCATTTTGCTTTTTTGCATTTCTTTTCCATGGGGATGGTCTTGATCCCTGTCTCCTGTACAATGTCAATAACCTCATTCCATAGTTCATCAGGCACTCTGTCTATCAGATCTAGGCCCTTAAATCTATTTTTCACTTCCACTGTATAATCATAAGGGATTTGATTTAGGTCATACCTGAATGGTCTAGCAGTTTTCCCTATTTTCTTCAATTTGAGTCTGAATCTGGTAATAAGGAGTTCATGATCTGAGCCACAGTCAGCTCCAGGTCTCATTTTTGATGACTGTATAGAGCTTCTCCATCTTTGGCTGCGAAGAATATAATCAATCTGATTTCGGTGTTGACCATCTGGTGATGTCCATGTGTAGAGTCTTCTCTTGTGTTGTTGGAAGAGGGTGTTTGCTATGACCAGTGCATTTTCTTGGCAAAACTCTATTAATCTTTGCCCTGCTTCATTCCGTACTGCAAGGCCAAATTTGCCTGCTACTCCAGGTGTTTCTTGACTTCCTACTTTTGCATTCCAGTCCCCTATAATGAAAAGGACACCTTTTTTGGGTGTTAGTTCTAAAAGGTCTTGTAGGTCTTCATGGAACCGTTCAACTTCAGTTTCTTCAGGGTTACTGGTTGGGGCATAGACTTGGATTACTGTGATATTGAATGGTTTGCCTTGGAGATGAACAGAGATCATTCTGTCGTTTTTGAGACTGCATCCAAGTACTGCATTTCGGACTCTTTTCTTGACCATGATGGCTACTCCATTTCTTCTGAGGGATTCTTGCCCACAGTAGTAGATATAATGGTCATTTGAGTTAAATTCACCCATTCCAGTCCATTTTAGTTTGCTGATTCCTAGAATGTCGACGTTCACCCTTGTCATGATGGTGTGATCACTAATCTAGAGCCAGACATCTTGGAATGTGAAGTCAAGTGGGCCTTGGAAAGCATCACTACGAACAAAGCTAGTGGAGGTGATGGAATTCCAGTTGAGCTGTCTCAAATCCTGAAAGATGATGCTGTGAAAGTGCTTTATTCGATATGTCAGCAAATTTGGAAAACTCAGCAGTGGCCACACGACTGGAAAAGGTCCGTTTTCCTTCCAATCCCAAAGAAAGGCAATGCCAAAGGATGCTCAAACTACCGCACAATTGTACTCATCTCACATGCTGGTAAAGTAATGCTCAAAATTCTCCAAGCCAGGCTTCAGCAATACATAAACCGTGAACTCCCTGATGTTCAAGCTGGTTTTAGAAAAGGCAGAGGAACCAGAGATCAAATTGCCAACATCCGCTGGATCATGGAAAAAGCAAGAGAATTCCAGAAAAACATCTATTTCTGCTTTATTGACTATGCCAAAGCCTTTGACTGTGTGGATCACAAGAAACTGTGGAAAATTCTGAAAGAGATGGGAATCCCAGACCACCTGACCTGCCCCTTGAGAAACCGGTATGCAGGTCAGGAAGCAACAGTTAGAACTGGACACGGAACAACAGACTGGTTCCAAATAGGAAAAGGAGTACGTCAAGGCTGTATATTGTCCCCTTGCTTATTTAACTTCTATGCAGAGTACATCATGAGAAACGCTGGACTGGAAAAAACACAAGCTGGAATCAAGATTGCCAGGAGAAATATCAATAACCTCAGATATGCAGATGACACCACCCTTATGGCAGAAAGTGAAGAGGAACTAAAAGAGCCTCTTGATGAAAGTGAAAGAGGAGAGTGAAAAAGTTGGCTTAAAGCTCAACATTCAGAAAACGAAGATCATGGCATCTGGTCCCATCACTTCATGGGAAATAGATGGGAAAACAGTGGAAACAGTGTCAGACTTTATTTTTTGGGGCTCCAAAATCACTGCAGATGATGGCTGCAGCCATGAAATTAAAAGATGCTTACTCCTTGGAAGAAAAGTCATGACCAACCTATACAGTATATTCAAAAGCAGAGACATTACTTTGTCGACTAAGGTCCGTCTAGTCAAGGCTATGGTTTTTCCTGTGGCCATGTATGGATGTGAGAGTTGGATTGTGAAGAAGGCTGAGCGCCAAAGAATTGATGCTTTTGAACTGTGGTGTTGGAGAAGACTCCTGAGAGTCCCTTGGACTGCAAGGAGATCCAACCAGTCCATTCTGAAGGAGATCAGCCCTGGGATTTCTTTGGAAGGAATGATGCTAAAGCTGAAACTCCAGTACTTTAGCCACCTCATGAGAAGAGTTGACTCATTGGAAAAGACTCTGATGCTGGGAGGGATTGGGGGCAGGAGGAGAAGGGGATGACTGAGGATGAGATGGCTGGATGGCATCACGGACTCGATGGACATGAGTCTGAGTGAACTCCAGGAGTTGGTGATGGACAGGGAGACCTGGCGTGCTGCGATTCATGAGGTCGCAAAAAGTCGGACACCACTGAGCGACTGAACTGACTGACTGAACTGATGGTGGCTTTCTTCCTAGTTTTTAAAGGAATCTCCATACAGTCTTCCATTGTGGCTGTATCAGTTTACATTCCCACCAACAGTGCAAGAGCATTCTCTTTTCCCCACACCTTCTCCAGCATTTATTGTTTGTACACTTTTTGATGATGGCCATTATGACTGCTGTGAGGTGATATCTCATTGTAGTTTTAATTTGCATTTCTCTAATAATGAGCGATGTTGAGCATCTTTTCATGTGTTTGTTAGCCATCTGTATGTCTTCTTTTGAGAAATGTCTGTTTAGGTCTTTTTCTCATTTTTTGATTGGGTTGTTTTTCTGGTATTGAATTGCATGCACTACTTGTATATTTTGGAAATTAATCCTTTGTCTATTTTTTCATTTGCTATTATTTTCTCCCATTCTGAGGGTTGTCTTTTCACCTTACTTATCGTTTCCTTTGCTGTGCAAAAGCTTTTAAGTTTAATCAGGTCACACTTTTTATTTCCATTACTCTAGGAGGGGCGTCATAGAGGATCTAGCTTTGATTTATGTCATGAGTGTTCTGCCTATGTTTTCCTCTAAGAGTTCTATAGTTTCTTGTCTTACATTTAGGACTTATATTTAATCCATTTTGAGTTTATTTTTGTGTATGGTGTTAGGAAGTGTTCTAATTTCATTCTTTCACATGTAGCTGTCCAGTTTTCCCAGCACTATTTATTGAAGAGGCTGTCTTTGCCCCATTTTATATTCTTCCTCCTTTGTCAAAAATAAGGCACCCGTAAGTGCGTGAGTTTATTTCTGGGCTTTCTATCTTGTTCCATTGGTCTATATTTCTATTTTTGTGCCAGTACCATACTGTCTTGATGGCTGTAGGTTTGTAGTATAATCTGAAGTCAGAAAGGTTGATTCCTCCAGCTCCATTCTTCTTTCTCAAGACTGTTTTGGCTATTTGGGGTCTTTCGTGTTTCCATATGAATTGTGAAATTTTTTGTTCTAGTTCTATGAAAAATGCCACTGGTGATTTGATAGGGATCACACTGAATCTATAGATTGCATTTGGTAGTTTAGTCATTTTCACAATATTGATACTTCCCACCCAGGAACATGGAATACCTCCCATCTGTTTGTGTCCTCTTTGATTTCTTTCATTAGTGTCTTATAATTTTCTGTGTACAGTTCTTTTTGTCTCCTTAGGTAAGTTTATTCCTAGATATTTAATTCTTTTTGTTGCAATGGTGAATAGGATTGATTCCTTAATTTCTCTCTCTGATTTTTCCTTGTTAATATATAGAAATGTAAGTGATTTCTGTGTTTTGATTTTCTATCCTGCAACTTTGCTGAATTCACTGATTAGCTCTAGTAATTTTCTGATACTATATTTAGGGTTTTCTATGTACAATATCAAGTCATCTGCAAACAGTGAGAGCTTTACTTCTTTTCTGAGCTGGATTCCTTTTATCTCTTTTTCTTTTCTGATTGCTGTAGCTAGGACTTCCAGAACTATGTTGAATAATGGTGAGGAAAGTGGACACCCTTGTCTTGTTCCTGATCTTAGGGAGAACGCTTATAATTTTTCACCATTGAAAATAATGTTTGCTGTAGGCTTATCATATATGGCCTTTACTATGTTGAGGTAGGTTCCTTCTCTGCCCATTTTTTGAAGAGTTTTAATCATAAATGGGTGCTGAATTTTGTCAAAGGCTTTTTCTGCATCTATTGAGATTATCACATGGTTTTTATCTTTCAATTTGTTAATATACTGCATCACATTGATTTGCATGTATTAAGGAATCCTTGCATCCCTGGAATAAACCCACCTTGATCATGGTGTATGAGCTTTTTGATGTGTTGCTGAATTTTGTTTGCTAAAATTTTGTTGAGGATTTTTGCATCTATGTTCATCAGTGATATTGGCCTGTAGTTTTCTTTTTTTGTGTTGTCTTTGTCTGGTTTTGGTATCAGGGTGGTGATGGCTTCGTAGAATGAGTTTGCAAGTGTTCCTCCTCCTGCAATTTTTTGAAAGAGTTTTGAAAGGACAGGCATTAGCTCTTCTCTAAGTGTTTGATAGAATTCTCCTGTGAAGCCATCTGGTCCTGGGCTTTTGTTTTTTGGGAGATTTTTGATCACAGCTTCAATTTCAGTGCTTGTAATTGGGTTGTTTATAATTTCCATTTCTTCCTGGTTCAGTCTTTGAAAATTGAACTTTTCTAAGAAACTGTCCACTTCTTCCAGGTTATCTATTTTATTGCTATATACTTGTTCATAATAGTCTCTTAAAGTCCTTTGTATTTCTGCAGTGTCTGTGTTGTAACCTCTCCTTTTTCATTGTTAATTTTGTTGATTTGATTCTTTTCTCTTTTTCTTGATGAGTCTGGCTGAAGGTCTGTCAATTTTGTTTATCTTCTCAAAGAACCAACTTTTATTTTATTAATCTTTAATATGGTTTCTTTCATTTCTTTTTCATTTATTTCTGCTCTGATCTTTATGATTTCTTTTCTTCTACTAATTTGGGGAGGAGGGGGGTGTTCTTCTTTTTCCAGTTGTTTTAGATGTAGAGTTAGATTGTCTATTCAACGTTTTATTTTCCTTGAGGTAGGACTGTATGGCTATAAACTTCCCTCTTAGAACTGCTTTTGCTGCATCCCATAGGTTTTGAGTTGTATTTTCATTGTCATTTGTTCCTAGAAAATTTTTTATTTCCCTTTTGATTTCTTCAGTAACCTATTCAATATTTAGAAATGTATTGCTTAATCTCCATGTGTTTGTGTTTTTTACAGTATTTTTCTTATAATTGGTATCTAGTCTCATAGTGTTGTGGTCAGAGAAGATGCTTGATACAATTTCAATTTTCTTAAACTTACTGAGGTTTTTTTTGTGACCCAAGATGTGGTCTATCCTGGAGAATGTTCCATGTGCACTTGAGAAGAAGGTATATTCTTCTGTATTTGGATGGACTGTCCTGAAGATATCAAGGAGATCCATCTCATTTAATGTATCATTTAAGACTTGTGTTTCCTTATTAATTTTCTGTTTTGATGATCTGTCCATTGGGGTGAGTGGGGTGTTAAAATCCCCTATTATTGTTGTGTTACTGTCCACTTCTCCTTTTATGTCTGTTCGTGTTTGTCTTATGTGTTGAGGTGCTCCTATGTAGGTTGCATAGATATTTGCAATTGTTATGTCTTCCTCCTGGATTGATCTCTTGATCATTATGTATTGTCCTTCCTTATCTCTTGTAATATTCTTTATTTTAAGGTCTATTTTGTCTGATATGAGAATTGATATTCCAACCTTCTTTTGCTTCCCATTTGTATGGAATATATTTTCCCATCCTCTCACTTTCAGTCTATATATGTCCTTAGGTCTGAAGTGGATTTCTTGTTGACAGCGTATATATGGGTCTTGTTTTTGTATCCATTCAACCAATCTGTGTCTTTTGGTTTAAATGGAGCATTTAATCCATTTACATTTAAAGTAATTATTGATATATATGTTTCCTATTGCCATTTTCTTAACTGGGGTTGATTTTGTAGACCTTTTTCTTCTCTTGTATTTCTTGACTATACAAGTCCTGTTCACATTTGTTATAAAGCTAGTTTGGTGGTGCTGAATCCTCTTAACTTTTGCTTGTCTGAAAAGCTTTTTATTTTTCCATCAATTTTGAATCAGATCCTTGCCAAGTACAATAATCTTGGTTGTAGATATTTCCCTTTTGGTACTTTAAATATATCCTGCCATTTCCTTCTGGCCTTCAGAGTTTTTGCTGAAATATCAGCTCTTAAACGTATGGGGTTTCCTGTGTATGTTACTTTTCCCATGCTGCTTTTAATATTTTTTCTTTGTGTTTAGTCTTTGCCATCTCTGGGGTCACACAGAGTCGGACACGATTGAAATGACTTAGCAGCAGCAGCATTTGTTAGTTTGATTAGTATGTGTCTCGATGAGTTTCTCCTTGGATTTATCCCGTATGGGACTCTTTGCGGCTCTTGAATTTGATTGGTTATTTCCTTTTCCTAGTTGGGGAAATTTTCAACTATAATCTCTTCAAAAAATTTCTCATACCTTTTCTTTCTCTCTTCTCCTGGGACCCTTGTAATTCAAATGTTGGTGCATTTGATGTTGTCCCAGAGGTCTCTGAGACTATCCTCAGTTGTTTCCATTCTTTTTACTTTATTCTGCTCTTCAGAAGTTATTTCCACCATTTTATCTTCCAGCTTACTGATTCATTCTGCTTCAGATATTCCGCTATTGATTCCTTCTAGAGTATATTTAATTTCAGTAATTATGTTGTTTGTCTCTGTATGTTTATTCAGTTCTTCTAGGTATTTGTTAGTTGATTCTTGCATTTTCTCCATTCTGTTTTTAAGGTTTTTGATCATCTTTACTATCATTATTCTGAATTCTTTTTTAAGTAGTTTACCTATTTTCTCTTCATTTATTTGGACTTCATGTTTCTAGTTTGTTCTTTCATTTGTGTAGTATTTCTCTGCCTTTTCTTTGTTTCTTTTTTTTTTAAACTTATTGTGTTTGAGGTCTCCTTTTCCAGGCTTTGGGGGCTTCCCTGGTGGCTCAGATGGTAACGCGTCTACCTGCAGTGCGGGAGACCCGGGTTCAATTCCTAGGTTGGGAAGATCCCCTGGAGAAGGAAATGGCAATCCACTCCAGCACTCTTGCCTGGAAAATCACATGGACGGAGGAGCCTAATAGGCTACAGTCCATGGGGTCGCAAAGAGTCGGACACGACTGAGCAACTTCACTTTCACTTTTCCAGGCTTCACGGTTGAATTCTTTCTTTGGTCCAGTGGTTTGTGTAAGCTTCATATAGGGTGAGATTTGTGCTAAGTTTTTTTTTTTCTTTGTTTGTTTTTCCTCTGATGGGAAAGGCTGAGTGAGGTGGTAATCCTGTCTGCTGATGACTGTGTTTATATTTTTGTTTTGCTTTTTGTTTACGTGAAGCGTCCTGCACAGGGTGCTACTGGTGTTTGGGTGATGCCGGGTCTTATAGTCAAGTGGTTTCCTTTGTGTGAATTCTCACTATTTGATACTCCCTGGGGTTAGTTCGCTGGTAGTCTAGGGTCTTGGAGTCAGTGCTCTCACTCCAAAGGCTCAGGGCTTGCTCTCACAGCTCCTTAGCCAGTTTCCAGAGGTTTTCAGCATGTTTCCAGCCAGTTTCCAGAGGTTTCAGGCAGCTGCTCCAGAAAGTCAGCTCTGCTCCCCTCTCCCTGGCTGAGTCCACAGTGTATGAACCCTGCTGGTCAACACACACTGTGCACCATAAAGTGGGGGAAAGCAGCAGCCGCCGCGATCACAGGCTTTGTCTGTGTTTTTGACTGAAGCCATACCTGAGCTTGTGCTTCTGCAGAACAGTATCCTCAATGTGGGGCCTCAGGGGCCCAGGACAAGAGACCACACCCAATGTCTCCAGAGCTGGTCCTCCTGGCAGGGCCCCTGGGCTCCTGTACCCATAGCCAGAGGGGCAGGACCAGATAGGCACACCCAGAACAGAAAGGACCTGCAGGTTCCAAAACGGAGCCACTACTACCCTGAAGATTCTCATCCATGAACCAGACCACCACTCATCATCAGATTTCTAGTCCACGATGCAGGGAGTTCCTTCATGATGTCGCTCAGTGATCAGAAAGACAGCACCTGGATCCTGAAGCACCTAAGTAAGCACAGGAGTCAGGTTAGAAGACATTCCTTCATCAACATTTTCCATCATCAGACATTAATTAAACAGGATGAATTCTTTCTCAACTTTTACAAATATTCAGGATCCCCTAGGATCGATTGCTATCCTCAGTATACTGAAATAAGTTGTTTCAGTTTGCACAAAGGCACAAGGATCCAGAAAGGGCTAACAACCTGCTGTGGGGGGCGGGGGGGGGGGGGCTGGCGGAGGGCAGGGGCGGGCTCATCCCAGGGAATAAGATACTGGCAACTTAGAGTTTCCTTCTAGGAGGAGGTCAAGTTGGTCAAGCTCTCCAGAGCATCACTAACAGTTACAGAGCATGCGTGTGTGCATGAGTGCTCCGTGGGATCTGACTGTGTGACCCCATAGACTGCAGCCCGCCAGGCTCCTCTGTCCCTGGGATTCTCCAGGCAAGAACACTGGAGTGGGTTGCCATTTCCTTCTCCGAGGGATCCTCCTTCAATCCAAGGATTGAACCCAATGAAGGCAGATTCTTCACCACTCACCACCTAGAGATGGTTCTTAATATTGCATTGACACTTTAAAAATGGAATGGAATAGGCTGCTCTGCATTTCCAATGTGTTAAAAAAAAGTGATTCTCACCTGTCAGGGCTATGGGGAGGAAATTTCTCCGTGGTGGGAAATAACCTCCAACTCTTTTGTTCTTGCAACATGCAAAAAAAAAATTTTTTTTAGCACCTCTTACTGACCAGGCAGTAAGTGATGGAGACACTGCTAAGACCTACAGGGATGCAGGCACCACCCCTACCTGGGATGGCAGGGTCCGGGGGCTGGTGGGGGGGTGGTGGTTGTTGAGAGGGTGGGCTCACGTTCAAGTGGGAAAAGCTGTCAGCAAATGAGTAAATACCATCATTCAAAGCAATAAAAACAAAAAAGCGGGGGTGTGAGTGTTCCAGGCTGAGGAAACCCCAGGGCAGCAGCCTGAAACCGGAAGCATGAAGCCGCCGCTCCCCTGACCTGGGGGCTCCTGTCTCCACCTCCCTGTCCACAGATTAGCAGCTCTGATCTGATGCTCCCAGAAGGGAAGGTAGAAGTGAAATTCAGCCAGGAAACAAATATTACCAGCAGGTTGCTCAGCATGTGGAGGACAAGATGAAATGGTTGGCTGGGTTTAGGATCTTCTAGGACACACACCCACTGAATATGAAGACAGTAGAGTCAGAACTGCTTTGAGAGAGGAGGGCCCTGGGGGCAAGTACTCAGAGAAACCAAATGTCCCCACCTCTTGCTCAGGGCAGGCTTGTCTTTTCTATGGACAAGTTCTCCAAAAAAGGGGTGCCTCCTGCCAAACACAGGTTGGTTTTTTGTTTTAACTTTATTTTGAATTGGAGCATAGCCAATTAACAATATTGTGATAGTTTCAGGTGAATAACCAAGGGACTCAGCCACATAAGTACATGTATCCATATCCCACACACTCCCCAAATCCCCTCCCATCCAGGCTGCCACATAACATTGAACAGAGTTCCCTGTTTTATTTTTAAGATTTTTTTTCTTTTTGATGTGGATCCTTTTTAAAATCTTTAATTTGTTAAAATATTGGTTTTTGGTTTTTTATGTTGTGGTTTGGCCCCAAGGCACGTGGGATCTTAGCTCTCTGATCAGGGATCAAATGCACACACCCTGCCTGGTTAGGTGAAGCCCTAACCACTGGACCACCGGGGAAGTCCTCAAAGGCTTTTGGGGTTGTTGTGTTTTTTTTTTAAAGGAAACCTAAGCTTTTTTTTTTTTTTCTTAATATTCCTAGTTTGCTAAATAGTAATCCTCGCAATCAACACTGTGAACTCACTGACTGGGACAAAGCACCCTGTACCTTTCCAGCCCCTAGAGCGCAGCACCTTGTATCTACCCAGCGCTCAACAAGCACGTGTCTCAGAAACGCGTGAGCTGGCTTTTCCTTGTGCTCGTGTGCATGTCTTCACTCAGTGGTGTCCGACTCCCTGTGACCCCATGGACTGTAGCCCACCAGGCTCCTCTGTCCGTGGGATTCTCCAGGCAAGAACACTGGAGTGGGTTGCCATTTCCTCCTCCAGGGGATCTTCCTGACGCAGGGATTGAATCTGCATCTCCTGCCTTAGCAGGAGGACTCTTTACCACTGCAGCACCTGGGAACTGACAGTGAGTGTTGGTGTACGACGGCAGCCCTGCAAACGCTGATCTCAAGGCCTGTCCTCTCAACAGCACAACATGCTGGTACCTGAGCAGGATGAACAGGCTCAAAGCTGTGAACTCAGTCAACCGCCTGTAGTGAGATAGTAAATGCTGTCAAAGCATCAGGAGCTGACCTACAAGACAGCCCTGTTCTTGAAAGGTGTCAAGATGGGCCTAGGCTAGGTTTGGGGAAAAGGAAGGAAGGCTGAACCAAAGTTTTCAGCGGATGCTAGAAATGGATGCTTGTTCATTTTCACATGAATGTTTAAAAATTCAGAGCCCTTATCAATTTATACAATTGCCAGGCAGTATATTGAGTGGCTCTTGAAACTTTCATCGAAAATGTTTGGTAAGAAGAAAAGACCCCATCCTTGCCCATTGGAGTTAAAACAAAAAACCTGGTTCAGTCCCTGGTAAGAGAACTAAGATTCCACATGTAGCACAACCGAAAAGGATAGAAAAACAAAAACCAAGTGGCAAAAAAAAAGAAAAAGAAAAGAAAGAAAAAAAAATAAAAACCCAAGTTGGGGGACATTACAAAACTGTAAGGAAACATCTATCAAGTATAAACTAGTACTGCTCTGCAACTTTAACATGCGTGCGCCGGTCTTTACACTTGTAGCCAGAGGCCTCCTGCGTTAGAAGATCTTGGGGGCACAGGCGGGGTAGTGGTCAGCACCTGAAAGTTACTCCCTCTGCCTGACATTTTGCTCAGGACTTTCTGGGGATGAACAAACAGAGCAGGTGGTGGGAGGGGACCAGTGCAGGAGAGCTTCCAGAGAGCCGATCCGGAAGGAGTACGTGGACCCTTCCCTGGGGGCTGCCCTCCAAGCCCCAGTGCAAAGAGGGTGTGTCCGGATGTCCACACCAGGATGCATCGCCCACACATAAGCACTGGTGTGTGTGAGTGTGTGAGCGACTGCAGGAGTTCTCGGGCGGTTTCAGGAGGTGGCATTTAAGAGAGGAAGTATGGGAACCCTTGAGGAAGGGGTGTATTTCCAGCCCTGGGATTGAAAGCCCTTTTCATCACTGGTGTGTGGGAGTGGAATGTTTCAGAAAGCTAAATCATGCGATGTTTCCATCCTCTGAGGCCCCAGCTGACATTTTATCCCAAGCCTTAAAAGGACAAATGTGTAAAAGATAATGTGAGATCTGAGTTCTGGAGAATGAAGAGGACATCCTGTTATCCAGTGACTGATGGGATTGAGGGACACTTTAATATTAAAGTATAATATTATACTATACACTATATATATTATACTAATATACTATATACTTTATAAAATTTTATAAATATTATAGGGCTTTCCCGATGACTCAGGAGGTAAAGAACCTGCCTGCCAATGCAGGAGATGCAGGCTCGATCCTTGGGTAGAGAAGATCCCCTGGAGAAGCAAGTGGCAACCCACTTCAATATTCTTGCCTGAAAAGACCCAGGAACAGAGGAGCCTGGCAGGCTACAGTCCGTGGGGTGGGAAAGAGTCAAACACTACTGAGCGATTGAGCGCAATGAGCACACATACTTTATAAAGTTTAATATTCATACTTAAATATAATATTAATAGCCAGTGTTTACCAAGCACTTACTGCCTGTCAGGCATTAGGAGAAGAGCTTTATCTGTATTATCTTGCTTATCCTCACAAGAACCATGTAATTAGATGCAATTGTTACCTCCATTTAATAGATAAGGAATTTGAGGCTTAAATAAGCCAACTAGCTTGCCCTGCATAGAGGAAGATTCAAGCTCAAATTCAACTCAAATAGTCCAGATCTTCGGAGAAGGCAATGGCACCCCACTCCAGTACTCTTGCCTGGAAAATCCCATGACGGAGGAGCCTGGTGGGCTGCAGTCCATGGGGTTGCTAAGAGTCGGGCACAACTGAGCGACTTCACTTTCACTTTTCATTTTCATGCATTGGAGAAGGAAATGGCAACCCACTCCAGTGTTCTTGCCTGGAGAATCCCAGGGACGGGGGAGCCTGGTGGGCTGCCATCTATGGGGTCGCATAGAGTCGGACACGACTGAAGTGACTTAGCAGCAGCAGCAGTCCAGGTCTTAATCAGTTTATGGTGTAAAAAGTCATCTTTGGCCGTTGTCACCACCACCTCTTCATCCTGTCTGGAAGTTTTACCCGCTCACCGTCAGCATCCACTTGGCCCGGTGTCTCCTCCTTGGACAAGAGTTGGGCGCTGAGTGCATCCAACAGCAGGGAGGCTGAAGCCACAGAATCTGGGGCCAGCTTCCTGGCTGCAAAGCTAGAAACTGCGTCAGCAAAGGACCTTTTCAGGGAGGAAAGTGAAGTGGGGACTGTCCTAGCCAGGGACTCTGTCCCCACCCACTTCACAAATAGAAATAAGAAGCCCTCTATCTCAGGATTAACTGGGTCCTTTTCTTTGTAAATCCTTTCTAAATATTAATCTAGGCTCACCACCCTTGGGGCTAAGTTAATTTCCAGTTAACAGATGGGAAGTACATTGCCCATCAGCGGCAGCCTTGGCGCCTCCCTCTTGGGGAGGTGAATGTCAGGAGAGGCCTGGAGTCAGGGTCAGCCCACATCTCAGACACACAGTGGCTTCTTTCCATGGGACACTGAGGCCTAAAGAAACCAGGCACCTGGTTAAGACCAGCATCAAGATGAAGGCCTGGCCTCCAGGCTGGGTCTGCGGAGCTCTTTCTGAAGCTCTCCCACGCTGCCGGGCTCTGGAAGGAATCCACAGCCCCCGATGGTGCCCCGGCCACCCAGGCATTTATTTGCCATTTCTGCAGGAGAGAGACCAAATTCCATGGGACAATAACCTCACACCTGCCCCACAGGGGAGAGTGCTAGGAGCTAGGGGAGGGGAGAAGCCAGGAGGGAGGTGTGGCTCCAGGTGGAGGGCATGGGGCAGCCAGTCTGGGGCCACAGTAGCCTCTCTTCCCAGATTCTGGCCAGCGGGAGGATGAGATGGACAGTGGGGTAACAGGGGTGATACTGAGCAGACAGGCTGGGGTCACAGTCATTCGGCTCCAGAACAGCTACTAGACGTGAGGCCAAGCGCCAGGCCCTGGGGTCAGGAAGGGTGATGAAGAGA
This sequence comes from Ovis canadensis, assembly GCF_042477335.2. NCBI lineage: Eukaryota > Metazoa > Chordata > Mammalia > Artiodactyla > Bovidae > Ovis > Ovis canadensis. Next base: position 29,663,073 of record NC_091270.1, read on the forward strand.
TGCGCGGTGCTCGCCCATCAGCGAGGGGGACAGACTGTGCAGGAGTGAAAGGAGAAGCCAAGTGACGGGGAAGCTCTGAGATGCGTGACGGGGAAGCTCTGAGATGCGTGACGGGGAAGCTCTGAGATGCGTGAAGGGGAAGCTCTGAGATGCGAGATGGGTGGTTCTGTCTCTCTGAGAACGTGAAGCATGAGCCGAGAACTAACCAATGGAAGGTCTACCGAGCTGAGACCCGGGAGGGGGACTGCTCCAGGCTGAAGGAGCCAAGGGGATACTCGCCTGGTGCGGCTGAGGAGCCAGAAAGAAAGTGTCGAGTGGCAGGAGACGTGTGAGGTCTCCTTGCTTAAAGGTGAGGCGGGACCAGGTGGGAGCAAGTGCAGGCCAGAGGTCAGGAGGAGCAGACAAGGCAGCTTCAGGGCGGAGGTGACGCGGCTCAGCGGGGATGGAGGGATTCCGGTGGGTCCCCGGAGCGGACGCCCGCAGGACCTCCTGATGACTGGACCGGGGGTCGGGGAGAAGGCACGGAGGAGTCGACAGGGACACCCAGGGTCGCGACTTGAGCTCTGGGTGGCTGGTGACAATGTGTCCTGAAATGAGACAGACCAGAGGAGACGGCAGGGGGTAGAAGGCTCAAGAGCCCTTTGGGGTCGCTTCATATTCGAGATCCTGTTAGTTATCCGCACGGCGATGCCAAGTAGGTGGCTGGATAAAGGCACCCGGCACTCAGAGATCCCAGCAGAGAGACCTATGCTGGGAGTCACCGGCCTTCGGAGGGAATTTAAAAATCCGGGCGAGATGGCCCATCTGAGCAGCCGGCTGTGCCCCTGGGCCTTCAGAGCCGGGAGGGATACATCACTCCAACCCAGAGCGAGGCAGGTGCTGCCCAGTCCAGGGGCGGGGCGGGGGGTAGTCCGTGGAGGGGCAGGCACGTTGGCCCTCCCCATCCCAGCGCATCTGCCGCTGCCAGGCACCCAGCTCCCCGAACACAAGCCCCTCTGTTCTCTCAAGAGCTTGTTTCCTTCGGGTTTCCCCAGGGCAGCGTGTTCAGGGGGTCTGAAGGTGGTCTCACTCACAAATCCCCTTGCAAAGGAAATCCTTCTGTCCCTATGACAGTTTTTGTCTTGACCTCTTTTTCATAAACTCTTCATTAACACACCTGTTCCTGCTCAGGGTTTTAGAGTTTGGAAGGGAATTTGGGGTTGGGAGTTGGAGTGGAGTGATGAGATTCAGCAGTGGATTTCAAGCTATCCCCTCCCTGGCTCCAAGGGAAGGGGTGGCGGCAGCCACTTGACCCCCACCTGTGAGCAGTTCCCAGAGACCCATAGTATTTACCCAGTCAATATAAAGGGCCTTGGAAAATCCACACCTAACACTCATAAAATGGTCTTACTTCAGAATTGTTACATGGCACCCCTACCCCTGCAGAACAGAATGAGATTTCTCCATAAATCAAAGACTTACTTAAAGGAAATGCAAGAGCTTGGGCTCTGCATCAGAAAGACCTGATTGAAACACTTAACTTAGTTACGTACACTTCTGCAGTGGAGACCGCTTCTTTCACTTCTCTGTGCCTCAGAGCCTTGATCTGTAAGACGGGGATAATAGTAACAATTCACCAGCATTCACCAGCTGACAGAGAGGGCTGCGGAGAACTGTGGAAAGTGCAAAGCACAGGAGGCCCTCAACCAACAGAGCTACTATTTTCACCTTGCATTTTGTCTTTCAAACCCACATTTGCAGGATGATGGGAAATTGTGCCTCTTCAGCGGTCGGGTGGTTGTTGTACAAGTCCTCCTTTCCAAAGTCCTTGTACACCTGGAGTCTTCTAAAACCGGGGTTTGTGCCATTGGAAAAGCCTTGGCAGGCGGGCTTGGCTCCGCCGGCCTGCTGGTGAAACCCGCTCTTTCCCTTTAGACAAGAGTGAATGACTCTCTCATCGGATTACTCCTCTGACACTGCTCCATCCAGGGCAGTTTTGGGTGACTGTCTCCCTTGCCCTCAGATTAGCAGGATTAGATGGCCCGGTCATCAACTGTGGTTCCTGTGGCTATCAGCCCACCTACTCGACCCGTGGCCAAGCCTGGGAGGCTGAATCGAGAGTCAGCATTTCTTGCCAAGTCTCCCTAGGATCTTGCTTAGGGAGTAGGGTTGTCGATACTATCAGCACAAAGATTTCCATCAGCCTTAGCTGGGAGGAAAATTGTACTTCTAAGAGGAGAAGAATTGATTTAAAGGCATTGTAAATGTGAACTACTTTGCATCTGCCCTGAATTTTTTCATCCATCCATCCATCCACCTAGCCATCCATCACCTTGTTCCCTTCTGCACCAGGTATTTCCGGCTGTGTTCCTATAATAAGTTAAGCTAATGAAAATATAATTTTTCCCATTTGGAAGAGTCCCTCTCTTGGAGTTCATTGACTCTGAGCCTCCAAACACCTAGTCCAACTTGATTACCTCCTCCAGCTCCACCCCCTCCAGCCACTCTGGATTCTGATGTATTTGTTCCTGGTCTTTGTCCTTCTGTCTTTACTAAAACATGAGCTCCCTACACACCCGAATCCATCTGTCTTTTCACCTCTGTATCTCTGGAGCCTATCAGAGGCAAGTCTCTGCATGTGTTAGGTGCTCTGTAAATGTTTGTTGAATGAGTGAATGAGTTATGCCACCCTGAGGATTTTAGAGTTTGGAAAGGGATTGGGGGTCGGGGGTTGCAATGTCATCATGAGATGTACCTGCGGATTTCAAGCAGAGTGGAAAAAAAGAAACCAAAACCAGTGAGGTGTTACCAATGCTATTCTACCTATTCTGGCTCAGAGGCGGAGTCAGGATGGGTGCAGAGTGACTCTGGTGCTTTTGAAGGTTGTGTGATGACCTTGCCATTCCTGCCTTCCATTCACTCAGCCGAGAGTTACCGAGAGCTGACAGATGAAGGGCATTGCAGTAGGATCTCTGACTCACACAAAGATGGATAGATACGGTCCCTGTGAGTTTGGAGCATGTCCCCCCGCCCCCCCGCAACATTTTGTACTCAAGACTACTGGCTGACTGCCTGAATACATATATAATGCTGTGACTGCTCTGGGCAGATGGATGTGGCCCCTCTTTAGAAGATGGTGTACCATCTTACAGGGAAGACAAGACATGCACCAGTATAACTAACACAGGTGAAGACGGGGCAGCGGGCCATAGACAAATAACACAGGTAAGGATGGGGCCAGCCACAGACCAGGGACTTATTAAAGGAGATGTATTAAGGGGAAGGAGGAGGGCCAGCTAAGGAAAGGAAGAAATAGACTGACTTGGGATGGTGTCAGAGAGAAAGTGGCATTTGAGTTCAGCCCAGGAGATTGGGCAGGACTTGAAAAAAATTCACTGCACGTGGTTTATTCCTTGCCAGTAGAGAGTGATCACAGATTGGAAGTCTTCATCCATCTCCTTGATGTCTCCTTATTAAAGATCCAGTTCAAACCATCAGATACTGTAAGTAAACCTTCCTCATCTGAATTTTACTTCACATGCCCTCAGTGTTCAATTGGACGGACTTAAAAGCCATCAGGACTCCTGCATAATTTGAAACTTATTTTTGTGAAGGTGAAGCTTTCGAGCAGTTCCATGATCCTTACAGTAAGGAAAAGACAAAGATATTTCACCTGGCTTGTGACATTCATGCAACTCCCACTTGAATCCTTAGTAACAATCTTTAGAAAATTTTCTAATAATCTTTAGAAAATCATGGTCTTAAGGGGGAAAAAAAAAAACCAAACACGTTGCTTCTTGATAAATCAAAAACCAAATAGAAAAACAAAAGTGCTTCAGGAAATAAAGGTAGAAGCAGATCTTTAACAAGCTAGGACTTAATTTAATATCAAAGAGACATCGAAAAACATGAGCTATAATGCTAATATGTCATTAATCTGAGGCTCAAAAGAACCAGAGAAAAATGGACTTTGTATTATAAGAAGAAAAGTTATGACCAACCTAGACACCATATTAAAAAGCAGAGACATTACTTTGCCAACAAAGGTCCATGTAGTCAAAGCTATGGTTTTTCCAGTAGTCATGTATGGATGTCAGAGTTGGACTATAAAGAAAGCAGAGTGCTGAAGAATTATGCTTTTGAACTGTGGTGTTGGAGAAGACTCTTGAGAGCCTCTTGGACTGCAAGGAGATTCAACCAGTCCATCCTAAAGGAGATCAGTCCTAGGTGTTCATTGGAAGGTCTGATGTTGAAGCTGAAACTCCAATACTTTGGCCACTTGATGTGAAGAGCTGACTCATTTGAAAAGAGCCTGATGCTGGGAAAGATTCAGGGCAGGAGAAGGGAACGACAGAGGATGAGATGGTTGGATGACATCACTGACACGATGGGCATGAGTTTGAGTAGGTTCCAGGAGTTGGTGATGGACAGGGAAGCCTGGCATGCTGCAGTTCATGGAGTTGCAACGAGTCTGACACAACTGAGTGGCTGAACTGAACTGAACTGATTAGAGCGAATGTTTCTTAAACTTGAGGAATTTTCAGAGAAATAATTTTTAAGTCATCTCAGAATTTGCTCATGAATCCCAGTTTGAGGAAACGATGACTTAAGAAATGCAGTCTTTTATGAAAATACCAAATGCAAATTGACACTGTAAGTTTTCTCTTTATAATTGCCAATTTTAAAAAATTATCAATAAGGTGAAAATCCAAAATTAAAATTTTGCAGATGCTTAATCATCTGTGATTCCCAGTTTGAGGAACTTTTAAAAAATTACATTTAAAATAAATAGGATATCTAGTTGCTTAAGAAAGGATAGTTGCTATTGTCTTTACACGATATACTGAAAAAAGTTAAATTTTAATGGGCACAACCTATGGTAGAGAGAAAATAGTAGAATCTAGGGATTCTATCTTTTTACTTATTAATTTATAATTTATATCCCACCTAACCTACTTCTCTAAAGAATCTGAGGTTGGCAAAGACAAAATTAAAAACCCTGCAAAGCAACACTGTTTCAAGAATTTTTCCTCTTACTGATTTATCACTTTTCCACCAGAATACATCCAACATTAAATTTTGAAGATTACATGAAACGATAGATTTATGCAACCATTTTTAATATCAAACACACACAAAATAAACTCTTTGCCTAAGCAAAGACTAAAGTGCAGGACCTCCCTGGTGGTCCAGTGGTTAAGAATCTGACTGCCAATTCAAGGGACATGGGTTCGATCCCTGGTCTAGGAAGATTCCACATGCCTCGGGACAACTCAGTCCATGGGCCACAACTACTGAAGCCCGTGCTCTAGAATCTGGGAGCCTCAACAACAGAAACCCATGCCCTGCAACTAAAGAGTAACCCCTACTCACTACAACTAGAGAAAGCCCAAGAGCAGCAATGAAGACCCAGGGCAGCCAAAAATAAATTGTTTTTAAAAGAAATAAAGGGGAAAAAGGAATCAAAAATTAAAAAAAAAAAAAAGACTAATGTGAATCCTGTCTAAATTATTAGATAAAAAATTTGCTGCTGGTATATTTTTTGTCACTGCAACAAGAAACTATCCATGGCTAGAAAACAGTACTCGCTCTCACCAGTGCCTTCTGTGTGCTGCGACCGCTTGCTTGTCTGGTTTCCCTGCTGACTAGATGTTTGGGAAAGTCCTTAAGGGCAGTGGCCATATGCTGTCCCCTTCCGGAAGCTTCATCTCCTCTGGGGCCTTGGGCCTTTCAGAGACCATCTTGCCATGACCGCTCAGAACAAGGCTTGGACTCCGCAGTGCCCTCCTGCCCAGTGACGCTCACGCCCTCTCCTCTCTGCCAACCCACTCTCAGAGTTGTCCTTGTTCTTAGGCCCAGCTTTCAGCACAATTTCCAGCTCAAATTTTCTCTCTGTTTCATTTTTGTGTTCCTCACAGTTGCCTCAAATTTAGAATTTCTGTGCCCACTTCCCACCCAAGGAACCCCAGCCCTGGCCCCCAGTGTGACCAGAACTTTGCGGTGGCTCATTGATGTACGTGGTGAAGGACTTACCTAACCTTAAGGACTAACCCTAACCTTACCAGGATGAAGCGTGGTAAGGACTCATCAAGGGCCCGGACTGCAATACGCATGGGATATTTTGTGAGGTCTTCCAAGAGCAGCATAAAAGAAAAGGAAATCTGCTTCCTCGCAACGAAGTTTTGATTGATTGTTTTTATTTCCTTTTTCCTTTCTGGCCTCATTCCGTAATGGGAATCTGACGCTCTAAGACCATAGCCCAGAATGTGTTCAGAAGAATTGATTCTGACTTTATTAAAGCTGAGAGATAACTGAAGAACCCATTGACTGTGAGACCCCAGAGCGCTCTCCTTGCTGCCTCAGCTGGGAGTCAGTCCTACTCATCTCCAGGTTCTGAACTGAAGAGAATCCAAGGGCTCACTTGCCGTGGATGCCTCACAAGTTTCCGGTCCAGCCCTGGATTGCTGCGGAATGTCAGCCCTGGTGGCCACTGTCAGTACCAGGGTTAATTACTCCATGCTTCCATCATCACATATGTTAGTCCATACATCTATTCATTCCACAAATTGAGCCCTGCCCCATGGACTGGACATGGCTCAAACAGGCTTCTAGCCACCACAGTCCAGTGTGATGAGTGTTAGACTGAGGAAAGAGCAGGACGCGGGACTTCCCTGGTGGTCCAGTGGCTAAGACTCTGCACTCCCAAAGCAGGGGGCCCAGGTTCAATCCCTGGTCAGGAAACTAGATCCCACAAGGCCACCCCCAACAACAACAACAACAAATCCTGCATGCTGCAGCTAAGACTTGGTACAGCCAAATAAATAATCTTTCTTTAAAAGTACAGGGAGGGGTATGTGCCGGATGCTATGGGAGCTCAGAAGAGCAGCTCCTAACCCAGAACTGGAGGTCAGGAACGAGCTTCTGGAAGAAGATGACATTGAAACAATAGGTATTAGCAAGAGCAAAGGTGGAGGAAGGCGTCAAGGCAGAGGAAACAGGAGACCTGGAGGCGAGAAGCCCCGTGGTGTATTGACGCCTCTCCAGTCGGGATCATCTTGGATTGATCCTGAGAATGTCCACAGTTAAGGCCATGCCCCAGGAGGAAGCTCCCTGCCCTCTGGGGCCCCCCAACCAAGCATCATCTGGGTTAAATTACACTCCATCTGCAAGGACCTCCGGGCTCAGACACCTGGAATGGCTCCAGTTTGGGTGGAAGGACATTGTTGGCTGGAGAAGAGATGCAGTTGGAGGCAGCGGGCCCACAACCTCAGCACAAATGCAGGTGGAGAGAAGCAAGGGCAGAGCCGTGCTCCCAGCCCCTGTGTGGTTCCCCAGGGCTCTCCCCACGCTTTCGTAACATCCAGACGTGTCTCACGAGCCCCAAACGCATTACCCACCTAAGGATGGGGATGGGAGAGTTTGAAGGGCCAGACTCAGAATTCTTGGAGTCTACCCTGGGGGACAACAGACACCTCCCACATGTGGTACAAGCCTCCTTAGGAGCCGCTTCTGTGAAAGAGAAATGACCTCTGGGCACTGGGGGCCTGCCTCCCAGGTGACCTATTTACTCTCCCCTGGGCGCGGCCAGCTACATTTTTTCATGCTAGAAACTCTGCTGACCTGTGGCCACCTGGCCCCATGCCAGGCTGATGGATTTCAAACCCCAGCAATGACAGATATGTCACTTAAAACAATCTCCCATCTATTAAGCTAGCATAACTCTTTTTTAAGAATAGAGCACAATGCTGGCAGGCCTTTAAGGAAATAAGCACATTCATACACTGCTGGTGAGTTTATAGTGGTTCCTCTCTTTCTTAAGAAAAAATTTGGACAATATGTAACAGGAGCTAAGAACGGTGTGACCCAGTCATTCCACTTTTGGGAATATGATGCAAGAAAATAATTCCAAGAAAAAAATAACCGAGCACACACAAATATATGCACAGCAACTGCGATTCAACACAATACAAAACTGGAAACGAGCCAGGACACACAATAGGGAAACGGTTAAGAGAATTGTGTGATGATGACATGAAACAGCCTATGGCCGTTAGCCATGACCAGTGCGGACCTTGCCAGCACGTTCGGATCTGGATGTTTAAGCCGGGATAGAATGTAAAGTGGCGTGTCCTGCTGAAGGTGACTAGTTTTTAAAGTTTGTAGGTATTCTCTAAACATTACAAGATAACCTAAAAGGAAAGAAGTTTAAGTGGTCCTTGAATCCTTGCCTTGTAGAGCTGCTCAAGTTGGTCATTTACAAAGCAAGTTTTTGAAAAGCTGATGTACAGATGGCTCCTTAAAAGGAAAACAAAACCCCATCCAGGGCTCAAAGGAGCCCCAGGGTCCTGTAGTGTCAGGACCCCAGGCTGCTGGTGTTTGTTTTTTTTAATTGGAGGACAATTACTTTACAATACTGTGATGGTTGTTGCCAAACATCAATATGAATCGGCCTTAGGTATACCTGTCTCCCCCATCCTGAAGCCCCCTTCCACCTCCTGCCCACCCCACAGCTCCAGGTTGTCACAGAGCACGGGCTTCGGGTGCCCTGCATCATACATCAAACTCCCGCCGGTCAGCTCTCATACGATGGTAGCGTGTATGCTTCAGCGCTGCTCTCTCGCATCGTCCACCCTCGCCTCCTCCCACAGAGGCCAGGAGTCTGTTCTTTACGTCTGTGTCTCCTTCGCTGCCAGGCTGCTGTCCTTAATGCTGCTTCATCTCTGACTTGGGGCTGATGGTTACACACCCGCGTCAGACAGAAGACACACCTCTTCTTTCTCCAAGCACCACGGGCCAGCCCAGGGCAAGGAGAGCCTCTGGTCCCATTCCTGCGTCAGGTGGTGCCCAGCAGGAATTCACAAGGGGCCCCTGGGAGGAGCAGGGGAGGAATTCCTCAGCTTGATGGAGAAGCCAAGACATCTTCCTCTCCTCGGGGAGGGCTGGTCTAGCCAGACTGGCATCTCCTGTGCCTGCCTGTAAAGAAGCTACACGCAAGAAAGTGAATGAGCGGCAACCTGGTATTGAGGACCTTTAGGGTCTAACAACTCAGAAGCTTATAGGCACCAATCCTGGTGCAAAGTGGGGCTTCAGGAAATAGCTGCAATCAGTTCTCTTTTCTTCATTGTATTACCTCTATTTGATTCCAACCCAAAGGCTGTTGTTTTGGTAAGAGCTTCATTAAGATGTAATTATACACCATGCAGTTCACGCATTTAGAGTGCACCATTCAATGGCTTTTCGGGTAGTCACAGCTGTGTAGTCATCACCACGGTCAACTTCAAAACCCCTGCGTCCCCTTTAGCCATCACCTCCTAATCCCTCATCATCCATGCAGAGTGTGGAAAGATTGTAATTACTCCGTCACCACAGAACCAAAGTGTACAACCAGGTCGGGGTGGGGGTGATGCCTGCCCACCCAGGGCTCATCACCCCCTCCTCCTTCCCAACATCTACTCCCCACCCCCAGCTCGGTTCAGTTAGCCACTCCTCCCCAAAGGCAACTGGGCACCCTGGGGGTAGGGGGGTGCCGACCAACCTCACCCCATCAGGGTGGGCCCTCCTGGACCGAGCATAATCCTCTTCCTCCAGGTGAGTGTCCTAGAATGGGCTTAGGACCCGAGGCTGCCCAACAGGAAGTGGCAAACTGACTAGGGGCTTCTGGGGAAAGTTTCATCTGCCCTAGAACAGTCTCACGGGAAGGCAGGGTCTCTTTTCTTCATCCGGCTGCATTTCACAGAAGTGCCCCGACTGCTTGCTTCCAGCCTGAGGAGGAAGCAAGGATGCTTCCTCAAGCAATGCTGAGGATGACGATGGAGCAACGGAAGGACCCCCGGCCCTTGGTGAAACTGTAACCCTGGGAGCCAGTGACCCAGGGGCGCACCACCTCCAGACTTTGCTTGTTGTTTAAGCCAAGGTTTTAGTTTCTGGCGGTTTAACGCATCCTGGCTGACATGGGATGGTTAATGGGAAGGCCTGACCTTAGAACTTACAACAAGGGAAAAAGCTTGGTCTACCAGCAATACTGATTGTATACACAGAAGGATGGGTGGAAGGGGAACAGAGGTTTCGTTTCCCATCAAGAAATTTCTTAATAATTTTTAGATTCTATCTTTTTATTGGGTGGGATTAATCTCAAACCATCCAGCTTAACCCCTCAGGCCTATGGAGGTAAACAGAAACAATCAAATGAGAACACGTAAAGGGGTCAACTGTCATGACTGGAACTCCGGCAGAGACGCAAAGGCAGGCAGAGGGGTGGGAGAGCATTGTAGAGGAAGAAAGGGAAGGCTTCCAGTCGGCCCTAATTGGAAGCTGCAGACCCCAGGAAGCTCTAGGTGGGCCACTCGAAGCTGGGCATCCTTTGCCATCCGTTAGGGGTGCATGTTTGGCTTTCTGGGCTTCCCTGATAGCTCAGATGTCAAAGTATCTGCCTGCAACGCAGGAGACCCTGGTTCAATTCCTGGGTTAGGAAGATCCACTGGAGAAGGGTTAGGCTGCCCACTCCAGTATTCCTGGGCTTCCCTGGTGGCTCAGCTGGTAAAGAATCCACCTGCAATGCAGGAGACCTGGGTTCAATCCCTGGGTTGGGAAGATCCCCTAGAGGAGGGAATGGCTACCCACTCCAGTATTCTGGCCTGGAGAATTTCATGGACTGTATAGTCCATGGGGTCACAAAGAGTCGGACACGACTGATCGACTATAAAACTGTGTGAAACAGAATTTATCAAAATTCCTGTGTTTGAGGGCACAAATCTCTAGCAGTACTTCAATCAGAAAAACCACCTGTACTTGAAGTTGCATGCATTATGCATCCAAAGTGTTATATCAAGCGTTGGCGTATCTGACACGACTTTTGTCTTGAAGTCTCGCAGCTGCTGACAGAACAGCACACAAAATTCTACCAGCAGAGTGAGATCACCCAAGAGATAAGCATTTCCAGTTACAGAATGGCACACAGTCGTCAGTGTGTCAATGTATTTCATCTCAGAGTTATTTGCCATCACATTTGTGCAGCTCAACAGAACAAAGAACATTTAAAATGTATTTGCATGGCTCATGAGTGTGCTTCCTATTACACTTGTTTATTTATATATAGATGAATAGATGTAGACCATTTTTAAAGTCTTTATTGAATTTGTTACAATATTGCTTCTGCTTTTCATGTTTGGGGTTTTGGCCGCAAGCATGTGAGATCTTAGCTCCCCGACCAGGAACTGAATCCACACCCCCTGCGCTGGAAGGCAAAGTCTGAACCACTGGACCACCAGGGATGTCCCTACACCTTCTTCCTTAAAGTAGACCTTCCAAACTGTATCTGTTTCTCTTGAAAAACTTGGATCCGCCCTTATTAGTTACCCAAGTCTTGAGCAAAGGTAAAAATCAAAAGACAGTGGGCGAAGCACACATTTCAACTTAAAAACAGCAAAACAAAGAGGTATAGTTATTTGTAAGTGTAAAGAGTATCCCTGCCCTTTTAAAATGAAAGCAGAGTGTATCTATTGCTCTTACAATTGACAATTTCACTCCCTCATGTTACCTGCCTGGCCCCTGTGAATACTAAGTATGTTATCCCATTGACAAAAAAAAAAAATTGCATAGGCTTAAACAGAAACAGACTCACAAATTTATGGTTACCAAAAAGGAAAGGGAGGGGGAGGGATAAATCAGGAGTATGGGATTAACAGATACCCACTACCACATATAAAATAGATAAGTTGGGAATGCATGTAAGAATTAAAGATTTTAAAATTATAAAAAAAAATAAAATAAAATTAAATTAAATTAAATTAAAAAGAAAGAATACTCTCTATCTTTATGTGAGAGACTTATAGAAAATTACTACATTACTATGATATATATAAAATTACTGTAACTGATACATGACGTTCAATAAACCTCTGTAATGATGTTAAAAAAAAAAATAAAATAAAATAGATAAGCAACGAGTATCTAGTGTGTTGAACAGTGATCCATGGGGCTTCCCTGGCGGCTCAGTGATAAAGAATCTGCCTGCCAACACAGGAGATGCAGGTTTGATCCCTGTGTTGGAAAGACTCCCTGAAGAAGGAAATTGCAACCCTCTCAAGTATTCTTGCCTGGGAAATCCCATGGACAGAGGAGCCTAGTGGGGTATAGTCCATGGGGTCGCGAAAGAGTCGGACAGGTCTGAAGCAACTAGAACAACAACAGGGAACTATACTCAATATCTTGTAATGACCTCTAATGGAAAATAGCCTGAAAAAAAATATATATGACTGAATCACTTTTGCTGTACCCCTGAAACTAGCTCCGTATTGTAAATCATCTGTATTTCAGTTTTTAAAAATGTGGAAGCTTGACCTAGAGGCAAATGACAGCCGAGAGCGGGGAAGAAGGAGGCATGTGAGCCTCCAGCCGCTGCTGATTTCTGCAGATTCCTGTTCAGGAGGGAGACGAGGGCTGAGAGGGGCAGAAGCCCACTTATCAGATGAGATCAGCGTGGGGAGTGAGTCATCAAATGGAAAAACAGTCTCTTAAAGTAGGGAATCAGGAACAACGACACAGAGACTTCCCGGTGGTCCAACAGTTAAGAATCCACCTTGCAGTGCACAGGTTCAATCCCTGGTTGGGGATCTAAGAATCCCACATGCCTTGGAGTTACTGATCCCATGCCCCAATGAGATTCCACATGACTCAACAAAGATCCTGCGGGCCAGGACTAAACCCAATGCAGCCACGTGAGTAAATGACGTGCTGACCTGAATCACATCACTTTACTCGCAGACAGAAATAAACATTCTGCCTGTCGACACTCATCTCGCGACATCAGGCCAGGCCGTTTCAGGAGAACGGCTCAATGGACTAGGAAATTTCTGACTTTTGTGCAGAAAACAAACTTGAATGCAGCCTCCACTGGATCGGCTCTTGGTTTCTTTAAAACAGAGTAAAAATTTACAGCTTTTGAGCATTTCAGGTGCTGATGTCAGGATTCTTCTGATTTGCCCCTCATCTGTTATAACTGTCTCACCAACACTGAAGATAAGAGCAGTTTTGAGTTACTCACCTCGATCCGTTTTTCCGAAGTTTTCAAACTAGTTTTCATATGAATGAAGTTTATTCTCACTCAAATTGAATTAGTTCATGTGATATTTAACTAAAATACAAATCAGTACCAAGAAAAAAATGGCATAAACCAGTTAGGAAACAAATGTCACTAATTTAAGGCAATGATACCACTCAACTGGGGAGTCAATTGCTTAGAACAGCCTGCGGGCTGAGAGCCTGCTGCCTACGGTGGCGTCCATCCGTGAACTTCCCAGGGGACCAGAAAACATCAATTAGTCAGGCTAATGGACAATGTGATCAAAACCTTTGCTTGATGACCTCTGGGCAGGGCAGGTCTGTTTTTTTTCAGGGCAGGTCTTATATTGAGTGTCCAATGAGTTTCACCTAGTAGCTTACTAGCAAGTTTCTTTGAAAATGTCGAATTTTTGGAGAAGGAAATGGCAACCCACTCCAGTATTCTTGCCTGGAGAATCCTGTAGACAGAGGAGCCTGGCAGGCTACAGTCCATGGGGTCACAAGAGTTGGACACGACTTAGTGCACTCTCTTACCCCAGAGATCCTGCCACATATACCACAAAAACGAAACATCCCCCAATGACCTTGGCCCCACTGTTCCAATCACTCCCAGGTGGGAATTCAGGCACATGTCCATAGAGGTCACAGACAACATACATACGGTTCTGTTATGTCCCATATATTACCCTTTCATGTCCCAAGGAAGACATTTTCTCTTAGAGATTTTCATTTAGTGTATCTTTAAAAAATCTTGTGTTAAACTTGCCTCCATCTTTTTCTTGGGTAAGGACAACCCAGAAATGGCCCTTTTGTGTCTGTGATGTTGCCATTCACAGCTTTGATAGGCCTAGTACAATCTTGAGAACAGGGTTGCTGTATGCTGAATGTCAGACAGTAGCTCTTAGCTTTGCCTATCTTAGGTAGTTATGCTGTGCATTTTTTATTGGTGTACCATGTTTGATTTGTCCCTAATACCTTTGAAGTTTTTCTGAGAAATGAAATAATGCAACATGAACTTATTAAAATACATTTTAAGCCTTAAAAAAAAAAAAAAGAAAATGTCGAATTTTAAGCAGCATGTAACTTGTGAACATCACTTTCCATCCTGTGATTTGAGGCAAGAAAATGTATCCACCAAAAAGTCAATTTGTAACTTTTGGACTAATCTTTAAATTGAGACCAACCATAGGGATGCATTGCTGCTGCTGCTACTGCTGCTGCTAAGTCGCTTTTGTCATGTCCGACTCTGTTCGACCCCAGAGACGGCAGCCCACCAGGCTCCCCCCATGGATTGGCCACCATCAAAACCACCGGATCCACCCTGATAGTCCTTCTGATTGGAGTTTCAGTTTCCTGTGCCTACAAGACACGCACGTGGGGACATCAGTGTGTTGGTATAACAGGGAAGCAAATGGAAGACACTAATCTTGTGTCCATTTTTAACTGAATTTTGTGAAATTTTAAATTATCATTTACTGAGTTTTTTGATTATACCTTCCACATGACTTGCATTTGGCACATGAGACAAATTTAAATATGCTCCCTTTTAAATGTAAGAACATGGGACTAAAAGTTTGAAGATGCCAATGCTTTATTGCTTTCCTGTTATGAGCAAAAAAACTTTAACAATCAGAATATCATTGGCAATTTTTGCTTAAGAGTTTGTTCTCTTTCAATGGTAGGTCACAGAAACTTACCATGAACTACCTCCCTCAAAAAAGGAAATTTATCAGCACACATAACTGGGAAGGTCTGGACGGGCCTCGCCCGCAGGGTGGGCTAGACTCAGTGACCTCAGCCTGGGGTCAAGCCTCTCCCTCCTTCCTGTCTCCTGTCTCTGGTTCTCATGCCTTCATCTGCCTTTGTCTCACCTGCATCACCTTCCACCCATCAGGCCCAAGTTGAATGACCTTCTTCCTTTTCTGCTACGTATCGACAATAGACCCACACAGCCCTGCCAAACCAAGTGAGCCCGACAGGGAATCCATCCATGTTGTGAGACTAAAGGAGTTTCCTCTAAATCCATGGAAATCTACAGTGAAAGAGTTCTCCCCAGCTTCTTATGAGACAACCCAGCCTCCCTGCATAGATGAGAATGTACAAGAAAATAATCCAATAATCCAATATTCACTCAGGTCAAGGGCAAAAGGTGAAGAGGAGGTCCATCATGGATCACAGGGACAGGGCTCCTGGGGACCAAGGCTGGACCCCACGCACAGTGGAGCCTCTCAGATCCTCTCTGCTGCCTGAGAAGGTCTCCAGAAATCAATGGGGCACCCCCAAATGGGAAGAACTCAGACAGGAAATGAGAGAAAGAAGCTGAGACTCGGGAAAACATTCAAGAGGCAAAGTTGAAATGCATTTGCAGGCCTGTGTTCCAAACAAAACAGCTACAACTTTTTAATGGAAAACTGCTCTTGAGAGGAGTTGACAGGAATGATAGACAGGAATCATATAACCCCCTCCAGGGCCTCCTGGTGACCAGCGCAGTAACAAGGATGGATAATATGCCGAGATGAGGTGTACTGCTTTCCTCTGGCTTCTGTAAGACGTTACAGATGGCTCAGAACAATAGGGGGTTTCCCTGGTGGCTCAGCTGGTAAAGAATCCGCCTGCAATGCAGGAGACCCCGATTCGATCCCTCGGTAGGGAAGATCCCCTGGAGGGGGGCATGGCAACACACTCCAATGTTCTTGCCTAGAGAATCCCATGGACAGAGGAGCCCGGCGGGCTTCCTTCCGTGGGGTCACAAAAAATCATCAACACTTAGAACAATAGGAAGTTATCCCCCTTCAGTTCTGGGGCAGGAAGCCTGAAATCCCGGTGTCGGCTGGCTGAGCGCCCTCTGGAGGCCGTGGATGGTGGTGCAGCATGGCGTTCCTGGCCTCTTCCCCCTCCTAGCGGCTGTTGGCGTCCCTCGGCTCTGTCAGGGCCTTCTCTGTGTGTTTTTCTCTCCAGCCTGTGTCTCGCCTCTTTGTAAAGACTTGTTTTTGGATTCAGGGCTCACCAGATAATGCAGGATGATCTCTGGAGAGCCTTAATTACATCTGCCAAGTAGATTTTCCAAATAAGGCCACATTCACAGGTTTGGCATGGACATTTTGTGGGAGATCACTGTTCATCCTACTAACCAAGGACTTGCCAGTTGCAAGATAAATGGAATTTCTGCTGAAACATGATTCTCAAAAGCTTTTGCTTTCTGGTGTTACACAGTGCAGCAGAAAAATTAAAATTTAAAAACAAAAATAGCCTTCCTTTTCTAATGGGTAATTAAATGCTTTTCTCTATTAGGGATAGTTTTTTTTAATAATTTCACATGGCCACATTTATAAAAGAAGCCTTGGGAGAGGTGGGTTCCTACTGGTGGGATGTGGACCTTGGCAGGCTGTCACGTAGATAAAATAGATCATCAGTTCAGTTCAGTTCAGTTCAGTCGCTCAGTCGTGTCCAACTCTTTGCGACCCCATGAATGGCAGCACGCCAGGCCTCCCTGTCCATCACCAACTCCTGGAGTTCACTCAGACTCATGTCCATTGAGTCCGTGATGCCATCCAGCCATCTCATCCTCTGTCGTCCCCTTCTCCTCCTGCCCCCAATCCCTCCCAGCATCACAGTCTTTTCCAATGAGTCAACTCTTCTCATGAGGTGGCCAAAGTACTGGAGTTTCAGCTTTAGCATCATTCCTTCCAAAGAAATCCCAGGGCTGATCTCCTTCAGAATGGACTGGTTGGATCTCCTTGCAGTCCAAGGGACTCTCAAGAGTCTTCTCCAACACCACAGTTCAAAAGCATCAATTCTTCGGCGCTCAGCCTTCTTCACAGTCCAACTCTCACATCCATACATGGCCACAGGAAAAACCATAGCCTTGACTAGACAGACCTTAGTCGGCAAAGTAATGTCTCTGCTTTTGAATATGCTATCTAGGTTGATCATAACTTTTCTTCCAAGGAGTAAGCATCTTTTAATTTCATGGCTGCAATCACCATCTGCAGTGATTTTGGAGCCCCCAAAAATAAAGTCTGACACTGTTTCCACTGTTTCTCCATCTATTTCCCATGAAGTGATGGGACCAGATGCCATGATCTTTGTTTTCTGAATGTTGAGCTTTAAGCCAATTTTTTCACTCTCCTCTTTCACTTTCATCAAGAGGCTTTTGAGTTCCTCTTCACTTTCTGCCATAAGGGTGGTGTCATCTGCATATCTGAGGTTATTGATATTTCTCCCGGCAATCTTGATTCCAGCTTGTGCTTCTTCCAGCCCAGCGTTTCTCATGATGTACTCTGCATAGAAGTTAAATAAGCAGGGTGACAATATACAACCTTGACGTACTCCTTTTCCTATTTGGAACCAGTCTGTTGTTCCATGTCCAGTTCTAACTGTTGCTTCCTGACCTGCATACATATTTCTCAAGAGGCAGGTCAGGTGGTCTGGTATTCCCAGCTCTCTCAGAATTTTCCAGAGTTTATTGTGATCCACACAGTCAAAGGCTTTGGCATAGTCAATAAAGCAGAAATAGATGTTTTTCTGGAACTTTCTTGCTTTTTCGATGATCCAGCAGATGTTGGCAATTTGATCTCTGGTTCCTCTGCCTTTTCTAAAACCAGCTTGAACATCAGGAAGTTCACTGTTCACGTATTGCTGAAGCCTGGCTTGGAGAATTTTGAGCATTACTTTACTAGCATGTGAGGTGAATGCAATTGTGTGGTAGTTTGAGCTTTCTTTGGCATTGCCTTTCTTTGGGATTGGAATGAAAACTGACTTTTTTCCAGTCCTGTGGCCACTGCTGAGTTTTCCAAATTTGCTGGCATATTGAGTACAACACTTTCACAGCATCATCTTTCAGGATTTGAAATAGCTCAACTGGAATGCCATCACCTCCGCTAGCTTTGTTCGTAGTGATGCTTTCTAAGGCCCACTTGACTTCATACTCCAAGATGTCTGGCTCTAGATTAGTGATCACACCATCGTGATTATCTGGGTCATGAAGATCTTTTTCGTATAGTTCTTCTGTGTATTCTTGCCACCTCTTCTTAGTATCTTCTGCTTCTGTTAGGTCCATACCATTTCTGTCCTTTATCGAGCCCATCTTTGCATGAAATGTTCCCTTGGTATCTCTAACTTTCTTGAAGAGATCTCTAGTCTTTCCCATTCTGTTGTCTTCCTCTATTTCTTTGCATTGATCGCTGAAGAAGGCTTTCTTACCTCTTCTTGCTGTTCTTTGGAATTCTGCATTCAGATGCTTATATCTTTCCTTTTCTCCTTTGCTTTTTGCTTCTCTTCTTTACACAGCTATTTGTAAGGCCTCCCCAGACAGCCATTTTGCTTTTTTGCATTTCTTTTCCATGGGAATGGTCTTGATCCCTGTGTCCTGAACAATGTCGTGAACTTCATTCCCTAATTCATCAGGCACTCTATCTATCAGATCTAGGCCCTTAAATCTATTTCTCACTTCCACTGTATAATCATAAGGGATTTGATTTAGGTCATACCTGAATGGTCTAGTGGTTTTCCCCACTTTCTTCAATTTCAGTCTGAATTTGGTAATAAGGAGTTCATGATCTGAGCCACAGTCAGCTCTTGGTCTTGTTTTTATTGACTGTATAGAGCTTCTCCATCTTTGGCTGCAAAGAATATAATCAATCTGATTTGGTGTTGACCATCTGGTGATGTCCAAGTGTAGAGTCTTCTCTTGTGTTGTTGGAAGAGGGCGGCGGCCGAGAGGAGCCACCCCGCGACCAAGGAGCGGTGGCTGCGCGGGCGCAGGAGGGCGTAGAGGAGCTATCCCACGTTGAAGGTCAGGAAGCGTGGCGGTGGGGAGATACCCCTCATCCAAGGTAAGGAGCATTGGCTGCGCTTTGCTGGAGCAGCGGTGAAGAGATACCCCATGCCCAAGGTAAGAGAAACCCAAGTAAGATGGTAGGTGTTGCAAGAGGGCATCAGAGGGCAGGCACACTGAAACCATACTCACAGAAAACTAGTCAGTCTAATCACACTAGGACCACAGCCTTGTCTAACTCAATGAAACTAAGCCATGCCCGCAGGGCAACTCAAGATGGGCGGGTCATGGTAGAGAGGTCTGACAGAATGTGGTCCACTGGAGAAGGGAATGGCAAACCACTTCAGTATTCTTGCCTTGAGAACCCCATGAACAGTAGGAAAAGGCAAAATGATAGGACACCAAAAGAGGAACTCCCCAGGTCAGTAGGTGCCCAATATGCTGCTGGAAATCAGTGGAGAAATAACTCCAGAAAGAATGAAGGGATGAAGCCAAAGCAAAAACAATACCCAGCTGTGGATGTGACTGGTGATAGAAGCAAGGTCCGCTGCTGTCAAGAGCAATATTGCATAGGACCCTGGGATGTCAGGTCCATGAATCAAGGCAAATTGGAAGTGGTCAAACAAGAGATGGCAAGGGTGAACGTTGACATTCTAGGAATCAGTGAACCAAAATGGACTGGAATGGGTGAATTTAACTCAGATGACCATTATATGTACTACTGCGGGCAGGAATCCCTCAGAAGAAATGGAGCAGCCATCATGGTCAACAAAAGAGTCCAAATGCAGTATTTGGATGCAATCTCAAAAACGTCAGAATGATCTCTGTTCATCTCCAAGGCAAACCATTCAATATCACGGTAATCCAAGTCTGTGCCCCAACCAGTAACGCTGAAGAAGCTGAAGTTGAACGGTTCTATGAAGACATACAAGACCTTTTAGAACTAACACCTAAAAAAGATGTTCTTTTCATTATAGGGGACTGGAATGCAAAAGTAGGAAGTCAAGAAACACCTGGAGTAACAGGCAAATTTGGCCTTGGAATGTGGAAAAATAGATCATAGGGAACTTCAAATTCCCACCCAGAGCCAAAACTCCACCCTTTTCTTTCCTCCTGTTCAGAGACATTCCACCTTCTGCGTGTTTACATCTATTTACAATTTTTTTCTTGTGATGAGAACTTTAAAGATCTACTCTCTTAGCAACTTTCTTTTTTTTTTCCTCATAGTGAATAGTGAAGTCGCTCAGTCGTGTCCGACTCTTTGCGACCCCATAGGCTGTAGTCTACCAGGCTCCTCTGTCCATGGGATTTTCCAGGCAATAGTCCTGGAGTGGATTGCCATTTCCTTCTCCAGAGGATCTTCCCAACCCAGGGATGGAACCCAGGTCTCCCGCATTGTAGACAGACGCTTTACCGTCTGGGCTACCAGGGAAGTTTTTTTCCTTAGCAGCTTTCAAACATGATACAGTATGGTTAACTAAAGTCAGTATCCTGTACATCACACCCTCAGGATTTATTTAATCAGTGAGCATCTTTGGAATCAAATCATTTGATAGACCCTTGATTATTTAAGAAAAATTTCTAGAAATACACTCACTTGATCAAATAATTTTAAATTATTAACTAACAGTTTATTTAATATATATTATTCTCTGTTAATGATTTAATCCAAAACTCTTGATACATAGCACAAAACTCCCCTCCGAAACTGTTATATCAGCTTACGCTCCCTTCAGGAACATAGAAGACCTATTTTCTCACGTCAGCTCTCATCAACCTTGTTGGATAATTAAAGAAACCTAAAGATCTAGTTGTCTCAGATTTTGCTGCTACAGACACGCGAAAACTGTTGGTTGAGAATGTGAGGACAAAATAAATTAGCTTTCTGAGCAGTGACTAGAGCCTCACGGATGGAAAGCATCTCAGACGAGAGCAAAACAGGTAGCCCCTCTGCTTCAGGTTATCAGGAGCTTGTCTGAAATAGTTTGCAATGAATGGTTTAGGTCAATGAGAGGGTGATTCCAATTAAGGAATTTTAGCCGAGGGGAGAAGGTCACTTGAGTAAGTGAATGGCCATTATTGTCTGAGATTAAAGCAGCAAACCCGTCCAATAAAGAACACATTGTTTGAAAGACCTGATTAAGTACACTCTGAAAACAGACGTCAGCAGGGAGGGGAGGGTTGTTCTAACTATAGAGACTGTGACTTACACCATGACATTGACCTTACTTGAGTTCTGATATTTTCTGGGTCTCAGCCAGGAGATTTCTCACTAAGCTGACCTCACAGTGATAAGATAGTCAGAGTTTGGGTTTGTCAATGCCTTCTATCTGGGCAGACCCAGGAAAATAATAAATGAGCAACTGGGTAAGGTTTAGATATAATCTCATTAGGAGGCCTGTGTTGTGAGATGGTGGGAAGTGGATTACGGTGACCTAGTTCTATAACCCATTCTGAAACTCTCTGAGACTATTCCAAAACCAATTTTGCCTAGAATTAAAATACACATGTTGTAAAGTCATTTGGTATTTCCAGTGAAATCAGGAGCAAATCTCTACCATGCGATGCTGAGTGGATACAGAAAAGAGCTGTGACAAATCCCTGCATTAGAGCTACCTTGGGACCTTGGAGGGCTGTTCAGAATCCCAAGGAAGCAAATTATTCACCCACAAAACCTAAGTTCTGCAGATAGGAAAATTGACATGTATTTAAGACCTGAAAGAAACTGAGCTGTGGGGAGGAGATGTTAAAATGAAAGTTAAAAATAAAACCCACCACGGGGGACTTCCCTAGTGGTCCAGTGGCTAAGACTGTATTCCCAATGCCTGCGGACCCAGGTTCAATTCCTGACCAGGAAACTAGATTTCACATGCTGCAACTAAAGATCCCGTGTGCCCCCAAAAAAGACCAGGAGCAGCCATATATATATATATATATATATATATATATATATATATATATATATGTAAAAAGAAAACCTACCACATGGATGGACTTGCAGGGTATTATGCAAAGTGAGATAAGTCAGGCATAATAATACCGTATGGTATCACTTGTATGTGGAATCTAAAAAATACAATGAACTCATGAATATGACCAAAAAAACAAGGCTGTTTGAAGGACTGAAGGAGGTCAGACGTGTAGAGGTTTGAGAAGAATGCCTGCTACACTGTAGGAATACATACGTGTTGTCTCTTATGAGGCAAGAAATGTTTATCAAACACCCACTGCGTTTCAAAGCCAGGGAGCTGGCCCGTGTCTCAGCCCACTGGAAAATGGGCAAGAAAATCCCGCGAGATGATCAGAGCAGTCACTGGTGGGAGGGGAGCAAGGCAGGATGCCATCCCAAGCCACTCTGGGGCAGAGGGCGAGATTCCAGGGAGACCTGCCAGAGGGAATGCCCCGTGTGCTGAACCCCTGCAACTGTTCACTCGATGAAGAGAGGAGCAGACAGGACTGGGAGAAGACCCCAGAGGGCAAGAGACACGTGCTGGTGGTTCTGGAAGGCTTGAGCAGGCCCTGGAGGACGCCTGGTGGCAGAGCAGACACAGCTGAACCAGGAAGAGCCCTTCCGCCATCCTCTCCATCCTCGGGGAGCTGAGCTTTATCCTGAAAGCCAAGGGGAGGCCCTGGGGGATTTTAAACAAGCCCGCCCCCTAAAGGGTTAACAAACCAGCGTGCTGCCGTCCACCCTGATCTTTATAGTGTATCTACAAGAAAACCTATGTTTTTCTTTTGTTATCTCAAAAATAGTTGTAGTAACACTCGTCTGGGTCTTGAAGGGTGGCCCATTTTTTCCTGTAGCAGTAGTTATGATTCTGTAAGGACGACCAGCCAGATAATAAATGCTTGCCCCTGTGAGATTCTTTTCCCCCATTTCTTCGCTCATTTTGTGCAATCACTTCCAAAAAAGGGCCCGCTGATTGGGTTTCTCCTCATGTCCCAGATGTGGGATGAAGGCCCGGAGGGGCCTTGGGCTGCATTTAGGGCAAACCACGTGGCCAAGCGGCGGAGTCAGCCCGAGCATCACCGCAGATTTATTTGACGGGATGCATTTATGGTACTAAATGGCTGGGCTAAATGGGGCCGTTATCTGGCCCTTTTGCTGCTGCTATGAATGTCCCTCCAGAACGTGGGTATCGTGCTTCCCAGACGTGACTTCAAGACAACATTTATGCCAGTTCCAGTCAATGCACACGCATCAGCTTGGGTTATTTCAGTCATGTTTCTTGAACACTTAGGCACAAACTCAATGCAAAATCCTCTATTAAATGTTCCCAGGGCAATCAAAGACAGAAAGTGGGGAAAAGAGCAGAGATTTGTTGAATACTCAATGGAGTCTAGGGGTTGAAATGAGACCTGAAATTATTAATGGCTTGGAATAAGTCAAGAAAAAAAATTGTAGCTCTACATTCCAAGGGCCACATCAAAGGCTACCATCTTTCTTCTGGACCTGGGGGTGCCCTCGCCACTGGAGGTGAGGGAGAAGGAGCCCTGCTGAGGGGGGACCGTCCGGGGGACCATCTGCCAGGAGCGAGAGGCAGACACCTCTCAAGCTGAGCCTCTGAGGGGCAGGCACCGCCCTCCGAATGGAAACTGTTTGGCCTCTGTGGTTCATCACCCCACCCTGCAAGCACACTCTGAGATACACGGCTGCTTCTTATGAACTGTCTGTGCCAAACGCCCAAAATACCTTTTCCATATGTTCTTGTTTGACTTCCCCATCTCTAAGGTTTGCCCAGCAGAAATGGGAACAGATTCTGGAAGAATGTACCAGCTTTGATTTATTTAACAAATTAATTGTGCACGTAAAGGAATAAGCAGGGGTGTACAGACAGACAGAAACGCAGCAAATATCCACGCAGTTAGGTGCCTCCGACATCTGAGATCTGGGCATCCCTTATGAGAAAGGGAAATGACTGCTTAAAGAATAGAATTACTGCAGAATTTCTACATTCTAGGGAAAAAGCGGTACTCATAGTGGGCAGCACAAACGCTTGAGAAAACATGTGTGTGCTTAGTCACATCGACTCTGTGTGACCCCATGGACTGTAGCCCGCCAGGCTCCTCTGTCCATGGGATTCTCCAGGGAGTTCTACTGGAGTGGGTTGCGATGTCCTCCTCCAGGGGGTCTTCCCATGTCTCACGTCTCCTGCATTGGCAAGCGGATTTTTTACCACTAGTGCCACAGAAGAAAATAAAGGGGACCTTTGGGTCAGGAAAGGGGACATCCCCTACTCACTCTCTGTGGGTTGAGATTAGGCAGGGAAGGGCAGAGAGTGAGAGAAAACCAAATTACTCTCTTGATAAAGAAAGGGCAGCAGGCACGGTCCTCTGGCCATTCTGGAGGAAAATGGCTCTAGGGGCCTAGGTGGTCAAAGGAGGAGCTGACGGGGATGAAAAGAGGCGTCTTGAGAAGATATGCTGGCAGACACCAACACGAGCAGGACAGCCGATGAGACTTGCGGCAGGGAGCGCAAAGGGACCAGAGGGCTACGACGCTTGATTCCTACAGTCGTCCCTCAGCATCCAAGGTGGAAAAACTGGTTCCAGACCCCCTCCACCCACAGATACCAGAATCCACGGATGCTCAAGTCCCTCATATAAAATGCTGCATTGTTTGCATATAACTACGGCAACCCACTCCAGTACTCTTGCCTGGAAAATCCCATGGACGGAGGTGCCTGGTAGGCTGCAGTCCATGGGGTCACTAGGAGTCAAACATGACTGAGCGACTTCACTTTTCAC
This sequence comes from Ovis canadensis, assembly GCF_042477335.2. Lineage (NCBI taxonomy): Eukaryota > Metazoa > Chordata > Mammalia > Artiodactyla > Bovidae > Ovis > Ovis canadensis. The sequence goes on from NC_091270.1 coordinate 29,687,635, forward strand.
TTGCATGCATTGGAGAAGGAAATGGCAACCCACTCCAGTGTTCTTGCCTGGAGAATCCCAGGGACCGGGGAGCCTGGTGGGCTGCCGTCTACAGGGTCGCACAGAGTCAGGCACGACTGAAGCGACTTAGCAGCATACACACCTTCACATTTATTTTTACATTTTAAAAAATTTTATATTGGAGTATAGCTGATTAACAATGTTGTGATATTTTCACGTGGGCAGCAAAGGATTCAGTCATACATCTACATGTACCCATTCTCCCCCAAACTCCCCTTCCATCCAGGCTGCCACATAACACTGAGCAGAGTTCCCAGCACTCTACAGTGGGTCCTTCTTGGTGATCCATTTTAAATACAGCAGTATGTACGTGTTGATCCCAATTGCCTCTAGTTTATTTCCGATACCTAATACAGTGTAGATTCCACCTAAATAGTTGCAAATATTATGTTCCTGGCATGGCAAATGCCAGCTTTGCTTTTTTGCAACTTTCTGAACTTAAAAAATTATATTTCCATCTGCATTTGGTTGAATCCACAAACTAGGAACCCATGGATACAGAGGGCAGAGTATAGCAGCCAAGTCTTTGCCTGTTTGAGCAGTGATGTAAGAGTCTTCTTAGGCCCTAAATGTTCACCAGATTTCACTGCTGTTTGTGCTCTAGGAAAGAGAGAGAGGTGTGTTTAGGGTGGACAGAGCAGCCTTAGGAAGCAACAAGATGGACAGGTCGCTCAGATTCAATAAAGGCAGGAATTTGTACCAACAGGTGACTGTGGGAATACAGCCCATAAACCCCCTCCCCTCAGTTCTGGGACGTCATTAGAAATCTCAGAAGAGCTGTGAATGTCCTAGAGCCAGAGTTTGGCATAGGGCCTCCATCGAGTCTGTCTGAATATGAAAGAAAAAGGGAGATCTGCAAAAGCCTGGAAAACATCGAAGCATCCAGGCCGCTGACACTGATGACAATTCCACATAATTATGAGTGTGGACCAAAAGCAGAGAAGCCCTGGTGATTCATCATTTCCAGATTTGCTGCTCTGACTTCTTCACTGGGCACCAGCTCAACCTGTGGCCCGTGATGCCACATGATTTCTTGGGCTTTTCCAAAAGACTTTTCAGAGTTGTTGCTGTGTTGTTTGTTTGTTTGTTTTGTCTGCTACAAAGGGGAGAGGCTCTAGTAGACACAATTCCTCCTTTTTAATTCCTTCAGGTACAGATGTGCTCATTTCTTGTGTTCTAATTGAAGCCATTCTTCCTCCTTTCACAAGCGCAGCACAGAATTGCCCTGTATACAAAGAAAGGCCAAATGGGAACGAACAATTACATTGTTTTCAAAATGGAAGTGATTTTCTTGGCTTTTCACACGATAAAAGGAACTTTCTAAAAAAGAAACTTTTTTAAATGATTGTCTGATGACAATATAGAAAACTAAAGAGGAAAATAAAAACACCTGATTTCCTACAACACAGCTTTTTTTTTTTTTTTTTTTTTTGCAAAAACTCCATAATAGATGGTGCTGCTGCTGTGCTGAGCTCAGTCGTGCCAAACTCTTTGTGACCCCATGGACTGTAGCCCACCAGTCTCTGCCCATGAGATTTCCCAGGCAAGAATACTAGAGTGGGTTGCCATTTCCTCCTCCAGGGGATCTTCCCAACCCAGGAACTGAACCCGCCTCCCCTGCATTGGCAAGCAGATTCTTTGCCACTGAGCCCAAGAGATGGTGCACAGTTGTGCAGCTAGCTTCTTTTCTTTCTAGCTCTATATGGTGAACATCTATGTCAATGAATGTGGAGCATCATTTTAAGCAGCTGTATAGTATTCTGTTGGATAGAGTCCCTTCATTTCTTTTTCCAGTCTTTCATTTACAGACAGTTTAGAAGCAATGAAGAGATAAATGGCCTTTTACCAACATTTTGCACACTTGTCCACCTGCTTCCTGGGGATACATCCTAGAAGTATGAGGTAGTGACTAATTCTTTAATGCGTGTATTCAATACCTACTATCACACATTTCTGTTGGCTCTGAGAATAGAGCAAGAATCTAGACCAGCAAGGTCCCTCCTTCAGCGTTGTTAGTCTGGTAGAAAATTTAAGTATTAATTAAACAAGGAATTCAAATAAAGTGCGATGAGTGTTTTCATGGGGAAAGTACAGAGTATTCTGGCTCAAAGGAAATGCATTTTAAAAAGGCTCTTGCTACAGCTCAGCTAATTGCTCCCTGAGCAACCTTATGTAAATATACCCTCCCCTAGAAGGTTTGCAAGCACCTTACTTCCATAGGCAACCCCGTGAACCCACATTGATTTTCGTCTTGGCCCATCCCAAAGGTCAAAGTTGCTCTCTTGACGGAGCTCATGGTATAGGCATTATGTAAATAGATCTCTGGTTACCTTTCTATTGTCCTGTCCATTTGTTAAAAAGACACTTAGCAACCCTGCCTTCATGTAAGCGCAGTTTCAGAAGCTGATTGCTTAATTTCCCAAAGATATGCTTCGGTTTTCGTACTCAGGCAAACTTCAGAAGCTGAAGTCACTTCAGGCGGTCCAGTGGAGGTCCCCAGCCTCCCTGACCCGCTGTGCTTCAAGGCCTGCAACCCTCGGCGTTTCTTTCCGTCCACACGGGGCTGCCCCCAGCCCGATTTTTCCTGAATAGTACCCACCACTGCCTCAGAGAGCTGAGGACTTCTCATTAACACATACCTGTTTTTGATTCTTTCTGTACAAAATGTGGAGGACAGGCAGAAGGCTTTGGGTTGGTGGAAAACGGGAACAAAAAAGATGAAAGATTTTTAAGTAATGACCCAGTCTAGAAGAACCCGGGGAAGTTCACAAATCCCGCAATATACTTACATAGCATATTCACTGGGCTACAGGCTTTCTCATCATTTCTCTTCTATAAATCAATCTGAAATCTCAAATACCATTCATTCACTCAGCCTTTATTGAGGCTGTGCAGGGCCTCTGAGACTGAGGATAGAATGTGTGTATGTGATTGTATGAACATCACAGATCATCATGGGTTTCAGCTATTGTTACATGAGTGGACCTGCAGACTTGGAAAGTCATCTTCCAGCAGGTGGGGTTGGCAGCTTCCCCAAGAAGGTGGACAGTTCATTGTACAGGTCTTGAGGGTCTGCCTGGTAAACCCCTCATGTGGAAAAGTGGACCCGAATGGCAGAGGATGTGGGGAACGGGGCCTTCCTCAGGGTCAAGGAGGACACAGCTCCCGGGTGACCTGATTAAGGTGGCACGCATCACACGAGGATGCCCTGGTGGCTGTGGTGTTGCACCATCATAGGGAGTAAGGCTATCATCATGGTAGGATCAGAATCTGTCTTTGGGGAATTTCATCAGCGGTCCAGTGGCTAAGATTACAAACTCCCAATGCAGAGGGCATGGGTTTGACCCCTGGACAGGGAACTAAGATTCCCCATGCCAAGTGGTGTGGCCAAAAATAAATAATAATTTAAAAATGTGTAAGAAAAGAAGGGGACTTCCCTGGTGGCCCAATGGTTAAGACTCCACCTTCCAAAGCAGGGGTCATGGGTTCAACCCCTGGTTGGGGAACTAGAGTCTCACATACCTTGGGGTATAGCAAAAAACTAAAGAAAAAAAAAAAAAAAGAAAACCACTGATATGAGACTTCCCTGGTGGATCAGTAGTTAAAACTCCTCGAGGAGCTAAAAGCCCATGTGCTTCATGGCCAAAAAATCGAAACATAAAGCATAAACAACATTGTAACAAATTCAATAAAGGTTTTTTTTAAAAAATGGTTCACATAGAAAAAAAAAAAACCTTTTAAAAATGTTTAAAAAAATAAATCCGTCTTTGGGAAATCTGACTTTTGCATACCACTGATATTTCCTGGAGCACTTTTTTCCCCCTGTCCCTTGTCAACACACTTTGGAAAATGCCAACTTATCTCCTTTGTACTAAGAGTCACAAGAAAGGGAACTTCTGTGTGTGCTCAGGGAGGACTTTTCTTCTGGGAGGTTGGAGGGGCTCACCCTTGGGCACAGTAAGAATGAGCAGAAGAATCAAGGTCACGTGACCACAAGGGGATTTTTTTTTTTTTACCTTTCTCTGCACAAAAATATTCTTCTGCTGCTTTCTCGTCTTCTTTTCTGCCTTCTCCTTCTTTTCTGATCTCCCCCCTCCCCCACATCCCTTTCTAACTTCCCTGGTGGCTCAATGGTGAAGAATCTGCCTGCGAGATGTGGGTTCTATCTCTGGGTCAGAAAGATCCCCTGGAGGAAGAAATGACACCCCACTCCAGCAGTCTTGCCTTGAGAATGCCATGGACAGAGGAGCCTGGTGGGATATAGTCCATGAGGTCTCAAAAAGTCAGGTACAACTTAGCAACTAAACACCACCCCACCCCACCCCTTTCTAACCCACAGTTCAGTGACCAGTTGAGAAACAGCCAGACTTCTTGAGACACCATTAAGAAAGAATGCAGAACAAGAAGCCAGACCTTGCCCCCAGGGGCTGCCACCAAAGGGAACCACCCACTGACAGTTCAGAAAGGGAGCCAGGATTACTGATTTGACCATAGCCCTTCCTGAATTTTTACACTTCAGTGGGAGGATAATATCACCCTTTGATTTAATTATAGTGGAGCTTTGTTCTTTCCATGCAAGAAACCCTTTGCGATAGGGCCCAGTGAGAAAATACAGAGGCTGTTCTGAGCAGCCCTGATAACTAGAACCGGGAGCCACATTGAAAGGCAGTGTCTCCGGCTTTTAATTACTTTCAATACGGTTCCTGTGTTATTGTATTTCCCTTGTGTTTTTGGAAATGAATTTTTCACGGATGATTGGGATTTTTTGTGCTCTCCCTCCTGACAGGAAAGATTTGGGTCTTTGTCTGCACAGGAACTTTGCCTGAGCCTAAAGCCAATCGATGCAAAGATACACCTAACCCTAGACCAGTGGTTCGCCAGACGGGCAGAACGCCTGCTGCCAATCGGACCAGGGCGGGGAGTAAGTAGCCGAGACAAATCAAACTCGGATACAGAGTCTGGTGTCAGTGTTGGAAACAAGCGGTTGGGATTTAGGGGAAAAAAAAATTCAGTCGTGTGTGAGTTACGGTAGCTCGACAATCCTCATTATCGGTTTATTGACTTTTATTTTTAGACTTTTAAAGTCTTCCCATTGTCCGCCCCTCGGGGCACACGGATGGTGGCTATAAAGTTAAACAATCAGCATGCTGACAACAGCCAAAAAGAGAGAGCCAGCTCCCGAAATTGTTCCAAGCCAACTGCACTGTCCCTTCCTCACGGATCAAATCCAAAGTAAATATGCAGATTCTTTGCTCTCGCTCTCCAAAGAATGCACATCAGAAACGCAAGGCTGGAAGTTTGGGACTGGGACTGAGCCTACAAGACAAGCAACAAGGAGACCTAAGCCGTCCTCCGAACGGTGCTGGTTGACTGTTGAGGGGTCTGAGCTGAAGTCCTCCACCAGGGAACCAGAGAATAATGGAGGCCAGCGGTGGAGTCAGAGGCCCGGGGATGAGTCCAGAACCTACCAGCTATGCAATCTGAAAAAAAAAAAACAAAAACAAAGACTGGGGAGGCAGGGGGTGACTGGCCGGTTATCCACAGCACTTTCATTGGGTCCAGATTCGTGCCAGGACTCATTGTAAGCACGGTGCATACACCTGTCAGTGATGGAGACAGAAGCTCCGCTTCCTTGGTCAAGTTGGTGATACAGAGGATGAGTAGATACAGTGTGACAATCACGTAGGAGGAGAAATGCAGGGGACCAAGACCGCAGCACTGACTAGGGGGTCGGGACAGGCCTCCGGGGGCACGGTTTCCACGCTGATGCCTACCGGCAGGATGGGGCGGCCAGAGGGTCGGCAGGAAAAGCGCTGCAGCACAGAGGAGGGGACCGTGGGCGCCCAGGTCCCGAACCTCAGTCCCATTGGCAGAACGGTGTCCCCTCATCAGGGCCGCCTCCTCCCAGAGCCTATTTAAAATTTTGTCCAGGCACACATTTCCTAATCCTCTTCCTGCTTCACTTTTCCCTGGTGAGTTTATCACCATCTGATATAATTCATATTTCCTTTTTCGCTTGATTGCCTTTCTCTCCTACTGGCTCTGTGAGAGCAGGAATTTTTTATTTATTTTTGCACAACTCTTTGCACAATAGTGCAATTGCTTCATGGATGGCAGATATTATTATTATCATTATGTTCCCAGTCACTCAGTCCTATCCAACTCCTGTGACCCGTGGACTATATAGCCTGCCAGGCCTCTCTGTCCATAGGATTTCCTAGGGAAGAATACTGGAGTGGGTTGCCATTTTCCTCCTCCAGGGGATCTTTCCAACCCAGGGATGGAAGCCGAGTCTCCTGTGTCTCCTGCACTGCAGGCAGATTCTTTATCTGCTGAGCCATCGGGGAAGTCTCACAACCAAAATAAGTAACTTTAACTCTAACCCACTTTATAAATACGAGACTACATCAAACACTTGGACATAGACACACAGCCAGGGTGTAGTATGTAAGCTTCAAAGATGGGTCACTGATTGGGCTAAAACTCCTGACATCCATGCCTGTGTATCGTTTCATCCTCTTGAATCTGGTTTGGCCTTGTGACTTCCTTATAACCAAAAGAACACAGCTTGAGGGGCACTGAGTGAGTTCCAAGGCTAGGTCAGAGGAACCTTGCGCCGTCTACCACTCACTGGATAGCAAGCTCTTCCGGAAGCCACTCCCAGAAAGAAGGTCTACGACCCTGAGATCCGACTCCCCTGGCAGCCCACCTGCCTGCCAACGCAGAAAACTCAGGTTCGATGCCAGAGTTGGGAAGATCACCTGGAGAAGGAAATGGCAACTCACTCCAGGATTCTTGCCTGGAGAATCCCACGGACAGAGGAGCCTGGGGTTGCAAAGAGTGGGACACGACTGAGCGACTAACACTAATCTATACTTTGTTAATTCCTGTTAATGAGCGCATCCTGTTAAGCAGTACAATTTCTCTTTTGGATTAGTTTGTTCATAGGCACACTCTTTTATCCCTGGAAATCCTTAGGAACAGCCTGTTATATTCTGGACAAAGATTTCACCCGTTAGAATCCATTTCCTACTCTTCAATATGTATATAACTCCAAAGGACAAAATGGCAATAATTTGCTTCTATCATTTCCTTACCCAGAGCCACTCCTTCTGAAGTCTGTAAAGGTTCTTCATGTTAAATGAGAATCTGGCAAGTTCTTAATTTTTTTTTTCCTTTTAAAGGGCTTGTGGGTGAAATTATTGAGAGAACATTATCTCTGAGAATAGATGGGGTCTTGAATTGACTTAATAAGTAAAGAAAGGAAGGACCAGAAAGAGCTTAACTAGGTGTGAATTTATAGATGCTTTGGTGTCTGGGGTCCATGTGAATAATATATTACCTCACTGTAAATATTAACTCTGCTAGAGTCTAGGTCTTTAAACACAAATTACCAGGAGCTCCAGGGAATGACTGGATGCTCTGTTCTTAATAATCTTTTTAACACCAGCTCCAGGTACAAAGGATCCTTCAGGGAACCCCTGGATTGTGTAGTCCTTAAGATGCTGGCTTCCAGTGTGCAGTAGTTTGCAAAGGAACAAAGAAGAGGTGCCTTATCCATAGAAAATAAAAGTGAAAACACTGGGAATGTATCCTTTGAGAACAATGGCAGTAATTGCTATCGGCCTGGAGACTCCAAGCTTTTAAATATTCAGTCACTTTTTTTAAGGCAATAAAAGTAGAACCTTTGACCAAGATTATTAGTAAAGGTACCGCACTTTACACCCGTCCTTTTGCTGTGAATTCAGACTCAGCAGGTCTGTTCTCTGCTGGCCTCCCGGCAAAATCCGCAGCAGAGCCTCCCTCATTCTGGACTTCTGTCACAAAGGGCACTCAGAAAACCAGAACTAATGGTTTCCACCAAGAGGGGAAACGGGGGCAGGTGGGATGAATTGGGAGAGTGGGATTGACCGTATATACACGACTATGTATAAAATAAATAACTAATTAGACCCTACTGGATAGCGCAGGGGAATCTACTCGGTGCTCTGTGGTGGCCTGAACGGGCAGGAAGTTCAAAAAAAGACTGGATGTGTGTAAAGGTGTGACTGATTCACTTTGCCGTACAGCAGAAAATAACACAACACTCTAAAGCAGCCATGCTTCATCGCTTCAGTCGTGTCCGACTCCCTGTGGCCCCGTGGACCACGGCCCGCCAGGCTCCTCTGTCCACGGGCTTCTCCAGGCAAGAATACTGCAGTGGGTTGCCATTATACTGCAATGCAATCTTTTCTAAAAAACAAACAATCTCTTCTTGGCACCTCTGCTCTTGTCCTGTGGCTCCAGAGGAGAACCTTGAGTGAATTCTAAAAGGATTTCAGATAGTAGTTCGGGAAAGTAGACTCTGGGAACTGCCTTATAAAGTGCCCACTTTTTTCCTCAGAGGCAGAGAAAAATGCAAATCTGGGTCCTTAGGAGACTAGAAGAGTGTCATTCATTCAGTTAATTAGTCATCAATTATGATAGGGCACCTATAATTAAGTGCCAGGTAGTGGGTGAGCACTGGCAATTCAGTTGCGAATAAACAGTCTCCGAATGTAACCTGGGGGTGTGGGGACACACAGGGAAAGGGTTGGGTCTTGAATTATAATGTCAGGAACACGGTGTTGTGTGGGTTGTTGCAGGACATTCCCGCCCACCTCCTTCATTTGCTCTGTGACCCGTTTCCTGATCAGGCTGTTGCTCACTGCCTCACCCAGCTACCCTGCCTTCGGCATCTGAAGCTTCTGTGATCGGTGAGGCAACAGAAAGCCCTGTCTCTCTAAGGTGTCCCCATCCACGCAGCCACTCTGGGCTAGTTCCTGAGAAGGACTTCCCACGATCCCCACGTGGTGGAGGTCGCCTCTCTTTCCCACATGTCCCCGTGCTGCTTGGGAGACAGCAGGACCATCTCCGGGAGAGGCTGTGACCAGGAGAGAAAGACTCACCTCCCTGCCGACCCCAAGTCTCTGCAAGGTGCCAAGACCCTATGCTTTTGTGCACATCATCCTTTATATTCCCCCAAGCCCATGACAGAGGCGTGAGCACCGAATGAGAACGTGAGAGATTCCAAACTTTCCCAAGATCTCATCATTAAGACGGCTTTCTTGGTGGCTCAGACAGTAAAGAATCTGCCTGCAATGTGGGAGACCTGGGTTCGATCCCTGGGTAGGGAAGATCCCATGGAGGAGGGCATGGCAACTCACTCCAGTATTCCTGCCTGGAGAATCCCCAAGGACAGAGGAACCTGCTGGGCTACAGTCCACGGGGTCACAAAGAGTCTGACATGACTGAGCAACTAAGCACAGCACAGAAACATTAAGAAGTTGCAGAGCCAAGACTCAAAACCAAGTCTATTTAATTCAGCAGACCAACCTTAACCTAGGATGGTCTGTGATGTCAATAGAAATCTAAATGGAGTCAAAGACATTATGCATTTTCCTTTTTCTACAAGCATGTGAGCAGTCTTCCTACTATTTCAGCCACCTGGATGACACTCCCAGGAAGAGAGCTGGAGGAAGGGCTGACTTCAGGGTCAGAGGAGAGGGACAGTCATATAAGGTAGGTAATTGCATTCTTCACCGTGGTGACAAGCTTGCCCTGACGTATCATTTGCCAGGAATTGAGTGTTACACATACTCGCATATTAATATGCCCAGGGGAATCACACAGACCATTAGTGTAGTCTTCACTGCTGGGTGGATTGCCTTTGAACCTTTTCCCCCCAAAGTGACCTTGCTGTTGTTTACTCGCTCAGAGTTGTGTCCAACTCTGAGACCCCATGGACTGTAGCCCACCACGCTCCTCTGTCCATGGGATTCTTCAGGAAAGAAAATACTGCAGCGGGTTGTCACTTCTACTTCAGGGGGTCTTCCCAACCCGGGCATCGAGGCCCCGTCTGCCACAAGTCCGCTGCACTGCAGGCAGATTCTTTACCATGAGCCACCAGGGAAGCCCAAGTGACCTCTGGCAAAGTCATTAAAATCAACGTAGACATCCTGCCTTGGGTCCTTGTCATTCTAGCTCCGGGAAGGAGGAAAGACCAAAATTTACTGATCCAAATCCTGATCACCTGGGAAGGAAAAAATAAATAAAAGCAGCTTGCTTTTATTATGTAACACTCCTGGCTAATGAAAATGGAATCTTTGGCTTTAGGGAAAATAAATTGAATGGGAGGGGACGGTGTTTTAAGTCAACCTGGCAGTTTAAACACAACCCTCCACTCTCTCTACTCTTTCTTTAGAACAAAGTGGGTTTCATTTTGCCAGATATTTGAGGAGAGTCGGACCCGGTAAGCCTAAGTCATTGACAAATGTTATTGTCTCATGTATAAGAGTTGGACAAAATAAAAGTATAATCTGCAAAGGAACCCAAGTCCCTAGATATTGGCTGTTGGTGACAGTCACAATTTAGTTTTGGTTTTAAAACTCACAGTGGTGTTAATTCTCTACAAAGCTTCAGTCCCACCTAGGGCTTTTTCCCCAAGCTTCTGTATAGAAATCACTGAGTATGGTATTCCCCCCAACACTCCCGGGTGAGAATCCTGGGAACTAAACTGACCACAGACTTACCCCTGGGCAAGGAGTGAGAACTCTGGGTTCTGACTTCTTAAGAATGATGGAAATGTGAACCTTGGCAGCCCCTCCCAGATTTTATCTTGCCTGCACTCAGCAAGATAGTGATCGCACTTTCAGCTGAAAATGCAGCTTGAAGGAATGAATGGAGACTGGGGACGAGACACAGCCAACTGGCCGCAAAGCTACCCCAAGCCCTCTGTTGCTCAAAGGAATTCCCACTGTCTGGTGTCTCTGCACTCACACGCCCTCATGGCCTCCCAGCCTCTCTGGATGCCCCATGCGGGGGCCTGACCTGACGTGGCCTGGTTCCTTGTCTCCTTGTTCAGTCACCCAGTCGGGTCCGACTCTTTGCGACCCCATGGACTGCAGCACGTCAGGCCTTCCTGACCCTCACCATCTCCCAGAGTTTGCCCAAGTTCATGTCCATTGCATCAGTGATGCCACCCAGCCATCTCATCCTTGTCTCCTACTTGGCATATTAACAAGTTTCCATATCTTAAAAGTCTAAACCTGCTGCAGATAGCCTGGTTCTCTGGCTTAAGCCCAAGAAAGCCTCTCATCCACCTACACACCTGCTCAGTGACACAAGTGCGTCCGAGTTTCAGAGAGGGAAGGACAAGTAGTTGGAAGCCTGCAAAAATCAGTCTCTCCCAATACAGCGGAGGTGAAGAGCCCAAAGTATTTAGTCCCTTTCTGTAGTCTGCTTCTCAATGAAAGTGGTCACCATTTTCATCAACACTGAGTAATGTTTCCCAAGTGCTTCTCAGTAGCAATGGCATTGTATTAAATCTGCCCAGGGCTTCAGGCAACATAGAGGATGTGAAATTTCTGGTCTCAATGAGCATGTAATAAAAAGCAAGGCATGGTAGTTAATAGCAACTATTTATGGAGTGTCCTTAGTGTCAGCTTCTTCCTTGAAATTTGTCTGTGTGCTCAGTTGCTCAGTTGTGTCGGGCTCTCTGTGACCCCACAAACTGCAGCCCACCGGGCTCCTCTGTCCATGGAATTTTCCAGGCAAGAATACTGGAGTGATGACTCTGGGAACTCAAACCAGGGCTCAGTAACAACCTAGAGGGGTGGGATGGGGAGGGAGGTGGGAGAGATGTTCAAGTGGGAGGAGACAGAGGTCAACCTATGGCTGATTCATGTTGGTGTTTGGTAGAAACCAACACAATACCATAAAGCAATTACCCTTCAATTAAAAATAAATAAATTAAAACACACTTACACACTCACACAAAAAGAATCCTGGAGTGGGTTGCCATTTCCTTCTCCAGGGGAGCTTCCAAACCCAGGGATCAAACCTATGTTTATTGCCTTGCTCCTGCATTGCAGGCAGATTCTTTATTGCTCAGCCACCAGTGTGTGTGTAAGAGAAATTAATTCAAGGCTCGAAAGAAAAAGAAGATTGTCACAGGAAAGCATGCCTCATGGTGTGAAAAGGCTGCTGCACTGAGCCACTCTCACCCTGCAGGCCTTGACACTTCATGTATTTATGCCTTTCATTACCTTCCTAATTGGAAGGAGCCAGGCCACCACCTGCCATCATTCTCCCCTTTTCAGAACCACCATGGGAGGTACAGTGACGCTCAAGGTCATGGGCCCAAGTGTGGTCTGGGTCTGGAGGGAGACCATGATTGCTCCCACAGTCACTTGGCAGCGTTTGTGAGCTGAATTAGTGGCTTCAGTTGACACCTTGGTTGGCAGACACCTCATTTCTTCATCATCAACCTCATAGGAAAATTCCCCGGGCTGGCTGGGCCCCGTGACTATTAATTTCTATTACTTTTGAAGCACAATGAGAAAACATGGAAAAGAAGCTTAAACTCATTCTAATAATAATCCATCATCTATAACCATCACAGTAACAGCAGGACCTCTGCCCTGCCCTGGGAGAGCAGGCCATCAGCCCGAGGCCTCTCAGAAACACCGAGAGGGGCTCCAGCAGCTCTCTTCTTGCCTCGGATGCAAGGTTGCTTGAAATTCTCTGAGGCTCCTTCCTCCCCTCCCTCCCCTCCCTGCTCCTGGAAGGGACACATTAAATTACCACAGCCTTTCTTTCATCTGCAAGCTTGGCCACCCTTCAAGGAAGCGGTTGGGGTGGAGAGAGAAAGGGTGTGAGCTGTGGTCATGATTTCCTGGGCTCCACTTCAGTGACTGTCCCCACGCAGCCCCAACTGAAAGGACGGAGGGGAAGGTTAACAAGCAGCCCAGGGAGGAGAGAGGGGTAACGGCAGACTCTTAGGTGTGGCCGTGAAAACATGGCCCCAGATTAACTCTCCTGTACTCCTTCGACCCACAGGAGGCATCTCTGTACTCTTGAAGTAGAGCCGGCAACCATTTAACCAACAGAATACAGTGAATGCGAGATAACTGCTGTGCCAATCTGGGGACCAGGCCTTAAGAAACTGGGAATGTCCCCTTTCTGCCCCTCAGGTACCAGCCAGCTAAATGTAAGAAAGGCCAGGCCTCTGGGGAGAGCCCCGTGGGGACAGGAACCCAGGCCCCGGGCTCTCAGCACCAGCTGAGCTCTGGACCAAGAGCCAACGCCGACTCTCTTCCCCGGGCAAAAGCTATCTTGTCAGAGGATCCTCAGCCCCCGAGGAGCTGCAGGTGATGCCACGTGGAGGCGAGATGAGCCTTCTCCCACTCCCCGATTCCCATCCAAATGGCAGATCTGACCTGTCAGCAACTAAGCTTTGGGATGGTTTGTCAGACAGCAGTAAGGAACTGGAGCGCCTCCACCAGCCTTCTATGGGGGAGCCAGGGAGGGACGCTGACCTTCCCCAAGCCCCCTCCCCAAGAAGCGGCCCCCCGCTCAGCCTCTCCACGATAATGTGGAGTCTGTGAGGTGGGGTCGCAAGACGGCTGGCCCAGCCCTGAACACCTTCCACACACTGTCCAACCCTCTTTCCCACTATGCCCCTCACATGTCCTCTGATCAGGGGGACCTGCCCAGGACTGGAGATCCTCCCCCAGTTCCTTTTAACGTAGGAAAAACAAATGAGGGGACTTCCCTCATGGTTCAGTGGCTGAGATTCCACGCTCCCGATGCAGAGAGCCCAGGTTCGATCCCTGGTCCGGGAACTGGATCCCTCATGCTGCAATGAAGATCAAAGATACTCCAAGGGGCAACTAAGATCCAGCACAGCCAAACAAATAAACGGGGGTGACGGTTTAGTCACTCAGTCATGTCGGACTCTGTGACCCCGTGGAACTGTAGCCCGCCAGGCTCCTCTGTCCATGGGATTCTCCAGGCAAGAAGACTGGAGTGGGTTGCCATTTCCTTCTCCAGGGGAATCTTCCCAACTCAGGGATTGAACCCTGGTCTCCTACATTACAGGCAGATTCTTTACTGGGCTATTTGTAAATAAATAAATAAATGGAGACTGAGAACTCGTCACCTTGTCTACCAGGCCCAAGTTCACTACCCTCTAGTGGGGACTTCTGTGCACTCCCAGCCACAGCTCTGCACAGTGCTGTGGGCAAGTGGATTCCAGAAGCGGGGTGGGGATTATGGGATGGGGGTGTCTGGGAGGCCTGGGGCCTTGGAGGAAGCCCAAGGAAGGTCTCAGGAGCCAAGGGGTGGTTTGGAAGTTTAGCAGGTTTAGGAGGAGACAGGGATGATCTGTATCAAACAAAACAGAGAAAAGATAGAAGCATCTCTTGGATTTGGGATGATGAGCAAACCCAGTTTCAGGGAGCTAGAGAGTTAGAAACTATACCCGGTGGATCTGAGTAAAGAGTAGGAAAGAAGTCGGGGCCATGCTCAAGGACAAATCCATTTTCTTTGTTGGGAATAGGAGCCAGGCGGCAGGCAATCTGTAGCTAAAGGTGCAGTGGGGCGGGGGCGTTGGGCACCTCTTATTTCTCATGGTTGGTTTCCAAGAAGAGGAGTGTTAAGCAAGATTATTCAAGAGAGCAGCCCAGGGGAAGGGTTGACCTCTAAGGCCTGGTCGCTCCCTGGAGAGGTCGAAGGGGGTGGTACCCAGGATTCAAAACGCAAGGGAAGACCATCCGCTGGCCCTCGGGGAAGGCGGAGACGCTGGGGAGTACAGACCAATACACACAGCATTTTACAAGTCAAACATCATTTCTAAATACGCTTTTACTCGTCTTTGTGTAAGAGGGAGCAAACCAAGAGTGTCCTCACTGAAAATGGCTTTGGGAGGAGGGATGGGCTCACTCTCGCGGTTTTGGAGTCACCTCCGCGTGTGGCCCACTTGGAAGAGGACGGAGCTGGAAGCGCTAGGATCGGGGCGCGGGGGGCCTGGGGTCCCTCCCCCGCGATCCCGACTCCTCGAGCGCCACCCAGTGGCCTCAGGGCGGAACATCCTGCCGGCCCAGCGCGACTCCCGCAAAACCACAGCCCTTTGTGTTCAGAAGGCGCTTTTCCTGCCAAAGCGAACTGCTGTGTGTTACAACGACTGAAAGAGCAATCATGGAAACAAAGCCCTGATTTTTTTTTTTTTTTTTAATAGCAGCAGTGGAAACCGAACCTCACTTCCTCCCTCCAGGATTAGGGCCTTATTGATGCTGGTGGAACCGGTCATCTTGTTTCAGAGTTGACCCGCAGCCATCCGTACTCGGAGAGTGAGAGAGAATTATTTACGCTCCTGGGGATCTTATCAAAGGGTTTCTGTTCGGGTGACCAAAATGTTACTATTACAAAGGACTCTCTTATAGGTGTTTCTTTGACTTTTTTTCAGAATTTTTTTTTTCTTTTTTAATGACGCTGAGCCTGCATTTCCTTTCCCTGCTTCCTGCGTGGTGGAAAGCAAGGAGGCTTGGGGAGATGCAGTGAGTGACACCCTCCTGTTCTCCACCAAGCAACCGTCCATCAGCGGAGCTCGCCATATGGCTGCAGTGACCGGCTAGATCTGCACTATATAATGAATTCAATTCCCATGAAGGGATTCAGGAGAAACAACTTCATAATAAAGGTTTAGACAGATTTAAAAATGAAAAGTCCATAGCCAATTATGCAAAGTAGAATTCGAAGGAGGAGGATGATCCCTTTCAGGTGGTTCCCCCCACCACCTGGTAGCTGTGAGTAACTGAGTTAAAGGCTTGATGTCCTCTGCAAATTGGGGACAACAGTAATATCTATTTACTCAGTAGGAGTGATGTGAGTTTTAATGAGATTATATATATATATATATGTATATATATATATATATATAATGGTCATGAATTTTATTACAGAACAGTCATACTAAAAAATGCCACATTCTAGATTTTTCCAAGTCGTATTGAGTCGACTTGCCTGTGTGGTGAGACAGTTCAACCTCAGTCATTTTCAGGTCTCCTCCCATTCCAGGGTCACAGAAGAATCACCGGCACATCTGTGGTGTCTAAAAAACCAAAGCTGGGGTGGGGGCGGTGGGGGGGGTTGCAGAACAAAGGGAATTCCCTGGTGATCCAGTGCTTAGGGCTCCATGAAGGCTTGGGTTCAATTCCTGGATGGGGAACTAAGATTCCACAGGTCATGAAGCACAACCAAAAAAATAAAAGCAATTATTTCTGTGTCAGTATTGTTCCAGGCACATTATACTCTAATTTTAAATCTTCATCATGATTTAAATCTTTATCATGAACAATGTCAGAAAGGAATTTCATTCATAAACCCTAAGGTGGAGTTTAGGAAAACCTTTATGTAATTTAGTTAAAATGTCTGTATATTGAAGTGAACAGTGTTCCTTAAATCAAATAGCACTTCCTCTCTTTCTCACAGATATTTTTCACATTTTATAATACAAGTATTTTTATTAAAGTATATATAATATATAGTTATTTATAGCTAACTATATAGTTAAATAGGGCTTCCCTGATAGCTCAGTTGGTAAAGAATCTGCCTGCAATGCAGAAGACCTGTGTTGATTCCCGGGTCAGGAAGATCCACTGGAGAGGGGATAGGCTACCCACTCCAGTATTCTTGGGCTTCTCTTGTGGCTCAGCTGATAAAGAATCAGCCTGCAATGCGGGAGACCTGGGTTCGATCCCTGGGTTGGGAAGATCCCCTGGAGAAGGGGAAAGGCTACCCACTCCAGTATTGTGGCCTGGAGAATTCCATGGACTGTAGACCATGGGATCGCAAAGAGTCAAACACAACTGAGCAACTTTCACTTCACTTCTTCATATAGTTTAAAAACTATATGTAGTTATATTTACAGGTAATGATGTAAGATATAATTGTACATAAAATATAATTTATATATGCATACATGCTCAGTCATGTCTCACTCTTTGCAACCCCATGGACTGTAGCCCGCCAGGCTCCTCTGTCCATGGAATTCTCCAGGCAAGAACACTGGGGTGGGATTCCCTTTCCTACTCCAGGGATCTTCCTGACCCAGGGATTGAGCTTGCATCTCCTGTACCGGCATGCAGATTCTTTACCACTGAGCCTCCAGGGAAGCATATATAGGTGATCTGGTTCTAGCTGAGAAGAGTGACCAGTGTCTCTAACAAGACACTCGGGGCCTTCCTCCATCCCTTTCCATTACCCGCCCAGTCGCCCCCCAACCCCCGCCCTGCAGCACACATCACCTAGTCCATCCAACAGGCTCCGGGGAACTAACTATAAAATAGGAAAAGGTTTTTCTTACTTCCCAGTGCCATTCAAAATGGAGCGCCTGACTACAGCAGTCCATTAACCTGCTGGTGAGAAAACCTTTCCAGCAAAACCTCCTCTTCCACAAAGATGAAGAAAATTAGACTCACAGTTTCATCTCCTTGCATCTTATAGCCTTTTTTTTTTTTTTAATTAAAAAGACCAACTGTGGTGAACATTACTTTTAAGGCCACCGAGGAGCCTCGGCGCCTGTACAGCCTGGCCCTGCATTCGGGCAGCCAGAGCCCCGCTCACTCGCCTTGGCCTCGGCAAGGAAGACACATCGTCGGCAGACTGTGAAGCCAGGTCTCCCTCCGCCCCTCGGCGCTCCGCGGGGCTCCTCCTTGCTCCTCCGCGGGGCTCCTCCTTGCTCCTCCGCGTGTCCTATGTTGGAGCGCAGGGCTGAGAGCCGCAGCTGGGGTCGGGGGATGGCAGGGAAGAGGTGGCTCAGACCCAGACAGGAGTGTCCTGTGAAATTCTGACAAGTGAGCTGTGAGGTCAGTGCAGTTGACGATCTAAGCCAGCTGGGACGGTGGAGATGCAATCTGTTCCATGTGGCGAACATCTGGAAACAGGATGCTCTGTCTGCCAGTTCCAGAGACCACTCCCCCACCAAGTAGTATTTCTAACTGTTCCTTTTCTGCGCCTTTTTTGCACAAAACTCCCTGAGGCCAGCTGGCACAGTGATAGCTAATAGTCCCTGCTTTTTGCCTGCTGCAGCGCACAGGACAAGAGGCTTTCCATTTCATTTCTTGGAAGTTCGACATTACCTTAACACCAACATTTGTCAAGTGCACACACACACACACACAGACAAGACCAATATTATTTAAATGGATGCACAAAATACTAGCAAAAGTATACGGAGCAAGAGTGAACAATGGAACAAAGCCAAAGTTTCACAGGCACCGCTCCCTTTGCATCCCGAATGCCCTCTCTGGCTAAAGTTCTAGGGTGGACAAGGGTGGGGAGATCCTTCCATCCTTGACCTTGGGAAAGAATGGACCTGATGAGCAAGCATGCTAAGTTGCATCAGTCCTGTCTGACTCTGAGACCCCATGGACTGTAGCCCTCCAGGCTCCTTGGTCCATGGGATTCTCCAGGCAAGAATACTGGAGCAGGTTACCATGCCCTCCTCCGGGGGATCTTCCCGACCCAGGCATCAAACCAGTGTCTCTTGTCTTCTGCGTTGGCAGACAGGTTCTTTACCACTAGCACCACCCCATAAATGCCCAATGAACAAGGGTGGACAAGAACTGAGCATCAGGGAAGCCTCCCCAAGCAGAAATGTGGTCTGGATGGCTCACCCTTTACCTGCAGCATAAGAGGGTGCGGTGCTGCCTTGACAGGGCGGGCACCACCTTTTCCATCCACTCCCCACACCTGTCCCACCTCGGGAGGAAAGAAAAGCTGAAATGTAGGTGAACAGCTCATCCAGATTAAGGCATGCCATCTTTCTGGATGAGAAGACTCAACATTGGGGTATGGCCATTCGTCCTAAATTAATTTCCACATGTATGGAGTCAGTGATGGGAGCAATGCCAAGAAACACCTTGAGTTGCCAGCAGTGGGAAGGGGCAGGTTCAGGCCATGGATCAGCCAATTCCAAGCCTTTTACAACTTGTCCCAGGATCAGGGATCCTGGTAGGGGCAGCTGAAAGGTTCCTTCCCTCAAGGACCTGCGTCGCTTTTCACTTTTCGGAGAAATCAATTTTGCTTCATTAATAAACCTGAGTCAGCCTACAACATTTGAGTCTGTATTCTGTCGTGCCTTTCCCCCAGAAGACAAAATTTTGTAATGTAAATTATGTACATTTCATCACTGGATAAAAAAGCCTGGAGATGCTTCTGTCGGTCATGCAGGGGCCAAGCCCCAAACAGAAGACGGAGCTTTGTTCTGACTATTAAAGAGACCAGTATGTCTCGAAGTGTGGTAGACTACCACCTGAAAGCCTAGTTTATTTATTTATTTTTATTGACTTATTTGGCTGGGCCAGGTCTTAGTTGCAGCATCGGAACTTTTAGTAGCAGCGTGTGGTATCCAGTTCCCCAACCAGGGATTGCACCCAGGCACTGAGAGGGTAACAGGCAGGAAAGCCAGAGGTCTCCAAAGGGAGGAAATAGCCTGCAAGTGTCAGACATTTTTATCTCTCTTTAGCAGCAGGAGGAAACAAACTAGCAATATGTTTTTCCTTCTCTACACAAATTTCAAAGGAGGTTTCTCTTAAGATACTGTGTTGCCATAATGACACATGGTTTCACCTGAAGTTAACTATTCTCAGACCTTGAGATAACCAATGCATTTCTCTTATGGAAATGTTTGTCTTTAGCTATGCTAATGTGCTATGCATTTACCCCAAACTCTGTCTTCAAGGTGGTTCCGCCTCATGGCTCAGAACCTACTTGACAAAGCAACATGTTATACTCAGATGTTGTTCCCCTAATCTATGCAAATGAAACTATTTCTATGGTAATCTGTCCTTCTATAAAATTCAAGTTAATCATTTTATGGCCCAGGATGAACCATTTGGTGCCAAGATGATCCAAAATGCACCTTATGGGTGAGGGGCCTGTGCCATTCTGAGTTTTAAGACATTCTTTTCTTTCATTAACAGCTTCCCTTGTAGCTCAGTTGGTAAAGAATTTGCCTGCAATGCAAGAGACCCGGGTTCGATCCCTGGGTTGGGAAGTTCCCTTAGAGAAGGAAAATGGCAACCCACTCCAGTATCCTGGGCCTGGAAAATCTCATGGGCAGAGGAGCCTGGTGGACTGCAGTCCATGGGGTCGCAAAGAGCCAGGCACGACTGAGTGACTAACACACACGCACACACACAGTGACTATCCAGCTGAAGACTAGGGGGGGTACTCTTTCTGCCCCCTTCTGATGCCTATGTCATAAGCTTTCTCTATCTCCTTTTTACTTTAATAAAACTTTATTATACAAAAGCCCTGAGTGATCAAGCCTCATCTCTGGCCCAGGATTGAATTCTTCTCCTCCAGAGGCCAAGAATCCTGGCGTCTTTTCATTCAACAACAACCTTTCATCTTGGGGGCTCGTCCCGGATCCTTCAGGAGAAGGTAAGGATGCTTGGAGCTCTAGTTCTTTGTTCTCTTAGGGAACACGTTTTCTGCTGTGCTTTACTAACTCTACGGTGTGCTTGTGTGAATGAATGACATGCCCTGCACGAAGCAAGTGAGGAGCCCTGCTCTGCAGTTCCACGGTGATCTCATACGGCTTATGGCAGAAACCTGTGGGGGGTTTATACCGACCTGCCAATGCCAGGAGGCACCGAATGTCTCCTTTGGGAACCGACCAAAAATGGGCATAGCATGTGGACCAAACTCCCCTTTCGCAGTCAAAATTTTCGGTCTCTTTGACCAGTTCATAACTCCTTGGGAATTAGAAGTACTAACCTAATCTATCGGATCATCGACTTTCAAGGGACTTGTGATCTATACTGTTACTGTGGCTTAGGTCCCAAACTTGGATTGGTAGTCAGGAAGGCACCTAGCCTTGCTAGGAATGTAAAGTTCAGAAGCTAGATGGAGCTCTAGCTCCAAGAACATCTCTGAGGTTAAAGGTTACTCAGATTGGGACCGCAATGGGTTTTTCGCTTTGGTAACACTGGCTCTTAGTGGACCAGAGGAGGCTCTTATTCTGGTGTGGTGATGCTTGGAAGGAACATCTCAGTTTTATGTTCATTTTGCTCTTGTTGTGGTCAGGAATATACTCAGCACGGGCGCTCCGGTGACGAATGTTTCCCCCAGAGGTCTTAGCTCGGGAGGCATTCCGGAAGGTTACTCTGATTGCACCCAGGGTGACATCAGAGGCAAGCAAGGTTAATGGTGAAGAGCTGGATGTGAGGTAAGGATGCCATCAGACCCACCCCTGGTACATCCCCACCCTGCCTCGGTGGTAGAACCGAGAGGGACGAGTACAGCACCTGCATCGATAAGGAACTGACTAAGTCCGACCAGGAAGGAAAAGCTTTTGGTGTAAAGTCTGTCTACACCCCCATCTAGAGCAAGGAGGGACGCCTCCTGCAAAAAGATGGCACTGGTTGCTTTTTTCTTTCTTACAGATGGGAGCTAACAATTCCAGCCTCACTCCTTTGAACTGTATCCTGAAAAATAGGGGTAGATTTGATCCCCAGGGCTTAAAGAAGACACACCTGGTCTTCCTATGTGATACTGCGTGGCCACGGTATCCACTGGAGGACGGCGAACAGTGGCCAGTTGGAGGGTCTCTTAAGTATAACACTGTTTTACAATTAGACGGGTTCTGTAAAGAACAAGAAAAAAGTGGTCTTAAAGGATAGGTTTCTCAGTAGACTCCAGATATCTGCCATAAGCTATTAAAATGGGCGTAAAGACCAAATCAGTCTTTAAATACTCTGTTACGACTGGCTCAGACAGTCTATTATGGTAGGAAATATGAGGAAAGAAAGAAAGGCAGAAAAAGACAAAGGAAAAGGTGGAAGCCTTCACAATGGCTATAAAAAACGTTCTTAAACAGCCTGAGAAAAATGCCCAGAGGGACCCAGGTGAAAAGAGATGGGCTTGCTATTACTGTGAAAAAGAGGGGCACCTCAAGAGGGATTGCCCTCAGGTATCTAAGCCGCCCCCGGCTCCATGTCCGGTCTACAAAGGACCATGCTGTAAGAGAGACTGTCCCCAGAGGCATAGGTCTCAGGGGTCAGACTCTCAAGACAAGCAAGACTGAAGGTGCCCGGGGGTCCCCACACAAGCTCCCGTCCTAATTACACCTGAGGAACCCCAGGTATTAATAATTGTGAGGAGCCAATCCATCAATTTCCTTTTAGATACTGGGACAACTTACTCTGTACTTACTAAAGCCCCTGGCCCACTTTCTTCCCGATCTGCTTCCATAATGAGACTGTCTAGATGAGCCAAAAGGTATTATTTCAGTTATTCTTTATCTTATAACTGGGATTATGTGCTATTTTCACACGAGTTTCTGATTGTGCCAGAATCTCCCTCACCCCTTTTGGGGAGGGATATGGAGAAGGCAATGGAGAACCCACTCCAGTACTCTTGCCTGGAAAATCCCATGGACGGAGGAGCCTGGTAGACTGCAGTCCATGGGGTTGCAAAGAGTGGGACACGACTGAGCGACTTCACTTTCACTTTTCACTTTCATGCATTGGAGAAGGAAATGGCAACCCACTTCAGTATTCTTGCTTGGAGAATCCCAGGGACAGGGGAGCCTGGTGGGCTGCCGTCTCTGGGGTTGCACAGAGTTGGACACGACTGAAGCAACTTAGCAGCATACTGAACAAGGTCCATGCCTCTGTTTTCATGAATATGGAGCCCTCCCTTTCTCTCCCTTTAGTTAAACAAAATGTAAATCCTAGAGTCTGGGCTGATGGAAAATCTGTGGGTCGAGCATAAAATGCTATTCCTGTAGCTGTCAAGCTCAAAGACCCACACTTATTTCCACATAAGAAACAGTATCCACTGAAACCTGAGGTTGAGGAAGGGTTAAAACCCATCATTGAACATTTAAAAGAGCAGGGACTATTAATTCCCTGTAACAGTCCCTGCAACACTCCTATTTTGGGTATAAAGAACTCAAATGGTAGATGGAGACTAGTTCAAGATTTACAAATAATAAATGAGGCTGTGGTTCCTTTACGCCCCGTGGTGCCTAACCCTTATACCCTGTTGTCTGAAATTCCTGAACGAGCCAAATATTTCTTAGTAACTGATTTGAAAGATGCTTTCTATTCAGTGCCTTTGGTGGAGGAAAGCCGATTTCTATTTGCCTTTGAAGACCCTATGCAGCCAGCTTCTCAGTTAACCTGGATAGTTTTGCCCCAGGGATTCCGTGACAGTCCTCACTTATTTGGACAAAGTTGTCACAGGATCTACAAAACCTTAATAGCTCTGAAGTGGTGGTGTTACAATATGTAGATGATATTTTGCTCTGTGCTGAGACAGAGGAAGCTTGTTCGTGAGCCTCAGAAGATTTCTTAAACTTTCTGGCAGGCTGTGGTTACAAGACATCAAGAAAAAAGTCTCAGCTTCGTCAACAATCGGTTAGATATCTGGGCCTAATCATATCAGAAGGGACTAGGGCCATAGGCCCTGAGAAAATTAAACCTATACTAAATTATCCCCTATCTATGACTTTAAGACAATTGAGAAGATTTTTGGAAATCACAGATTACTGTCACGTTTAGATTCCGGGTTATGCGGAACTTGCCCGGCCTTTATATAAACTTATAGCTGAAACTCAACAGGCCCAAACCGACAAACTGGTTTGGTCTCCAGAAACTCAAAAGGCTTTTAAGGTTCTTCAGACTACTCTCCTACAAGCTCCAGCTCTGAGCTTGCCCACAGGGTCAAAATTTAACTTGTTTGTCACTGAAAGAAAAGGTGTGGCCTTGGGAGTTTTGACTCACCAACAATCTATTGTTTATCTAAACAGAAAATTAGACGTAATTTCACGTGGGTGGCCCCACTGCCTAAGAGTAATTGGGGCAGCGGCTTTATTAGCTCCTGAAGCTTTAAAAATAATTAATAGATGAAACCTTACTGTACTGACTTCTCATGATGTGAATGGAATCTTAAATTCTAAGGTTAATATTTGGATGACAGACAGTAGGCTTCTTAAATATCAGTCATTGTTGTTAAAAAGTCCAATAACTAAGCTTAAAGTTTGTGGAAATTTAAATCCTGCCACTTTCCATCCTGAGAAGGAAAATGAAACACCTGATCATGATTGTTCCCAAGTTTAAGCTAACTTTAAACTATGCAGCCCAGGAGGATCTAATGGATACCCCATTAAACAATCCTGACGTGGACATATTTACACATGGCAGTTCTTTTGTTCGGGATGGAAAGCATAAAGCAGGTTATGTGCCGTGGTGACTGCTGAACAGGTTTTAAAAGCAAAATCTCTCCCCCGGGGAACCAGTGCTGTTAGCGGAGCCTGTGGCTCTGACCTGAGCTCTAGAGTTAAACAAAGGACATCGAGTAAATATCTACACTGATTCTGCTGCTGCTGCTGCTGCTAAGTCGCTTCAGTCATGTCTGACTCTGTGCGACCCCATAGACAGCAGCCCACCAGGCTCCTCCATCCCTGGGATTCTCCAGGCAAGAACACTGGAGTGGGTTGCCATTGCCTTCTCCAAAGCATGAAAGTGGAAAGTGAAAGTGAAGTCGCTCAGTCGTGTCTGACTCTTAGCGACCTCATGGGCTGCAGCCTACCAGGCTCCTCCGTCCATGGGATTTTCCAGGCAAGAGTACTGGAGTGGGGTGCCATTGCCTTCTCCGACACTGATTCTAAGTATGCTTATTTGACTTTACATACTCATGCTACAATATAGAAAGAAAAACAGTTTAAAACAACAACAGGAGAACCTATTCAACATTTCAGAGAGATCGAGACTTTTAACTGCTAAGGTGAAGGTGAAGTCGCTCAGTCGTGTCCGACTCTTTGCAGCCCCATGGACTGTAACCTACTAGGCTTCTCCGTCCATGGGATTCTCCAGGCAAGAATACTGGAGTGGATTGCCATTTCCTTCTCCAAGGGATCTTCCTGACCCAGGGATCGAGCCCAGGTCTCCCACATTGGAGGCAGACGCTTTAACCTCTGAGCCACCAGAGAAGCTATTGTCCAAAAAAGTAGCTGTTATACATTACCAAGGGCACGGGAGGGATGGGCGTAAAGTAGCCAAAGGTAATCAGTTGGCTGACTGTCCAGCGAGAAAAGCAGCACTTGACGAAACCCCTTCACTGCAGACGCCTTTGATCTGACCGGTCCTGTGGAACAGGAAAAACCACAATATACTGAGGAAAAACTAAAAAGACATGAAGAAAGAGGAGCAAAGATTACTGATAAAAGATGGTTACAGTCCGAGGATCTGCGATTAATAATTCCTGAAAATGCTCAGTGCAAAATTCTTAAGGGTTTACATCAGAGTTATCATTTGGGTACAGAGAGTACTTATCAAATGGCTTCTCATTTGTTTGAAGGTAAAATGTAATGAAAACTTTAAAGAACGCTATCAAAAGGTGTAAAGTTTGTCAGAAAAATAACCCAAAGACTGAACAGCTAACAAAATCTGGGTTACAACTAAGTGAGAAGTATCCTGGAGAGGACTGGGAAATTGATTTTACTCATATGCCAAAAGCTAATGGATATTCTTGCTTACAAATTTGGGTAGATACTTTTACTGGATGGATTGAGGCTTTTCCCTGTCGTAGTGAACAGGCTAAGAGGTTATAAAGATTTTAATCCATGAAATTATCCCCAGGTTTGGGCTGCCACGGAGCCTTCAGAGTGACAATGTCTCCGCCTTTAAAGCTGCTGTAACTCAGGGGGTATCTAAAACTCTAGGAATAAAATATCACTTACACTGTTCCTGGAGACCCCAATCATCACAAAAGGTTAAAAAAGCTAATGCCATTATCAAAAGACATTTGCACAAATTAACTCAAGAGACACAAGACAATTAGATTAAAGTCCTACCCAGAACTTTAATGAGGGCTCGAACTGCCCCCAAAAAGGAGGGACTGTCCCCCTTTGAATGCATTTATGGAAGGCCTTTCTTACACACAGACATTGTTATAGACCCTGAAGCCTTGAAATTAACTAGCTATGTAACTCAGCTCTCGGCTTTTCAACAGACATTAACAAAACTCTGGGAGACGACTCCTGACCCAGTCTGAGTCAAGTAAGCCTCTGTTTGAGCCAAGAACCGAGGTCCTCATAGAAACGTTGGGATCTGGGGGCCCATCCCTCGAGCCCCTCTGGGAAGGCACTTACCAGGTTATTCTTTCTTCTCCCACAGCTGTCAAAGTGCCAGGAATTGATTCGTGGGTACATCATACTCGAGTTAAGAGGTGGCATCCTGACCAAAACTAAGTGACTTCATTTTGTGTCTTTACTTTCTATGCTCTGACTTTGTACTTTTCAGATGGGCCTGATACCCTATGTGAGCTTACTTCTGCTGGCTGCAAAAATCCTGGGTCTGCTGTTTGATCCTCAAGACAATGCCTTCCCGTCCTGGGCTCACTCCTACGCTGCTTCTGCGGAGCACTCCCCTAGTCATCAGTGGAAGGCTTCCCATGGTGGATATCTCCACTTCAAGGAAAAGACTTCCTCCAAGTCTATGAATACCTTCGACAACAATCATATGCGATGTCTCTTTTTCATCTGACGACATCTAACAACCCTAAAATGGATGGTGCAACACGTTTCACTTTAACTATAGACATAATGTGATTTTTAATTTTGATTATACATTGGCTCGGTTCAATGACTATTTTGCTACACATAAGGCAAATAGGTCTAGATCTAATGGTTTTTTACCTGACGTTTATCAAATATGAGATGAGGTTATATGGCTAACTCCTGAGAAAAGACGTCTAATATCTTCTGCACCTATATGCTGAAAACACACAAGTTCAGTTCAGTTCAGTTCAGTCGCTCAGTCATATCCGACTCTTTGCCACCCCATGAATCGCAGCATGCCAGGCCTCCCTGTCCATCACCAACTCCCGGAGTTCACTCACACTCACGTCCATCGAGTCAGTGATGCCATCCAGCGATCTCATCCTCGGTCGTCCCCTTCTCCTCCTGCCCCCAATCTCTCCCAGCATCAGAGTCTTTTCCAATGAGTCAACTCTTCTCACGAGGTGGACAAAGTACTGGAGTTTCAGCTTCAGCATCATTCCTTCCAAAGAAATCCCAGGGCTGATCTCCTTCAGAATGGACTGGTTGGATCTCCTTGCAGTCCAAGGGACTCTCAGGAGTCTTCTCCAACACCACAGTTCAAAAGCATCAATTCTTCGGCGCTCAGCTTTCTTCACAGTCCAAATCTCACATCCATACATGACCACAGGAAAAACCATAGCCTTGACTAGACGGACCTTAGTCGGCAAAGTAATGTCTCTGCTTTTGAATATACTATATAGGTTGGTCATAACTTTTCTTCCAAGGAGTAAGCGTCTTTTAATTTCATGGCTGCAATCACCATCTGCAGTGATTTTGGAGCCCCCAAAAATAAAGTCTGACACTGTTTCCCCATGTATTTCCCATGAAGTGATAGGACCGGATGTCATGATCTTCGTTTTCTGAATGGTGAGCTTTAGGCCAACTTTTTCACTCTCCTCTTTGACTTTCATCAAGAGGCTTTTTAGGTCCTCTTCACTTTCTGCCATAAGGGTGGTGTCATCTGCATATCTGAGGTTATTGATATTTCTCCCGGCAATCTTGATTCCAGCTTGTGCTTCTTCCAGCCCAGCGTTTCTCATGATGTACTCTGCATAGAAGTTAAATAAGCAGGGTGACAATATACAGCCTTGATGTACTCCTTTTCCTATTTGGAACCAGTCTGTTGTTCCATGTCCAGTTCTAACTGTTGCTTCCTGACCTGCATACAGATTTCTCAAGAGGCAGGTCAGGTGGTCTGGGATTCCCATCTCTTCCAGAATTTTCCACAGTTTATTGTGATCCACACAGTCAAAGGCTTTGGCATAGTCAATAAAGCAGAAATAGATGTTTTTCTGGAACTCTCTTGCTTTTTCCATGATCAGCAGATGTTGGCAATTTGATCTTTAGTTCCTCTGACTTTTCTAAATCCATCTTGAACATCAGGGAGTTCAGGGTTCACGTGTTGCTGAAGCCTGGCTTGGAGAATTTTGAGCATTACTTTACTAGCGTGTGAGAAGAGTGCAATTTGTGCGGTAGTTTGAGAATTCTTTGGCATTGCCTTTCTTTGGAATTGGAATTAAAACTGACCATTTCTAGTCCTGTGGCCACTGCTGAGTTTTTCAAATTTGCTGGCATATTGAGTGCAACACTTTCACAGCATCATCTTTCAGATTTGAAGTAGCTCAACTGGAATGCCATCACCTCCACTAGCTTTGTTCATAGTGATGCTTTCCAAGGCCCACTTGACTTCACATTCCAGGATGTCTGGCTCTAGATTAGTGATCACATCATCATGATTATCTGGGTCGTGAAGATCTTTTTTGTACAGTTCTTCCGTGTATTCTTGCCACCTCTTTTTGATATCTTCTGCTTCTCTTAGGTCCATACCATTTCTGTCCTGTATCGAGCCCATCTTTGCATGAAATGTTCCCTTGGTATCTCTAATTTTCTTGAAGAGATCTCTAGTCTTTCCCATTCTGTTCTTTTCCTCTATTTCTTTGCATTGAGCGCTGAAGAAGGCTTTCTTGTCTCTTCTTGCTATTCTCTGGAACTCTGCATTCAGATGCTTATATCTTTCTTTTCTCCTTTGCTTTTCGCCTCTCCTTTTCACAGCTATTTGTAAGGCCACCCAGACAGCCATTTTGCTTTTTTGCATTTCTTTTCCATGGGGATGGTCTTGATCCCTGTCTCCTGTACAATGTCAAGAACCTCATTCCATAGTTCATCAGGCACTCTATCTATCAGATCTATGCCCTTAAATCTATTTCTCACTTCCACTGTATAATCATAAGGGATTTGATTTAGGTCATACCTGAGTGGTCTAGTGGTTTTCCCTACTTTCTTCAATTTGAGTCTGAATTTGGTAATAAGGAGTTCAGGATCTGAGCAACAGTCAGCTCCTGGTCTTGTTTTTGCTGACTGTGTAGAGCTTCTCCATCTTTGGCTGCGAAGAATATAATCAATCTGATTTCAGTGTTGACCATCTTGTGATGTCCATGTGTAGAGTCTTCTCTTGTGTTGTTGGAAAGTTTGTTTGCTATGACCAGTGCATTTTCTTGGCAAAACTCTATTAGTCTTTGCCCGGCTTCATTCCACATTCCAAGGCCAAATCTGCCTGTTACTCCAGGTGTTTCTTGACTTCCTACTTTTGCATTCCAGTCCCCTATAATGAAAAGGACATCTTTCTTGGGTGTTAGTTCTAAAAGGTCTTGTAGGTCTTCATAAAACCGTTCAACTTCAGCTTCTTCAGCATTACTGGTTGGGGCACAGACTTGGATAACTGTGATACTGAATGTTTTGCATTGGAGACGAACAGAGATCATTCTGTCATTTTTGAGATTGCATCCAAGTACTGCATTTCAGACTCTTTTGTTGACCATGATGGCTGCTCCATTTCTTCTGAGGGATTCCTGCCCGCAGTAGTACATATAATGGTCATCTGAGTTAAATTCACCCATTCCAGTCCATTTTAGTTCACTGATTCCTAGAATGTCGACGTTCAACCTTGCCATCTCCTGTTTGACCACTTCCAATTTGCCTTGATTCATGGACCTCACATTCCAGGGTCCTATGCAATATTGCTCTTTACAGCATCGGACCTTGCTTCTATCACCAGTCACATCCACAGCTGGGTATTGTTTTTGCTTTGGCTTCATCTCTTCATTCTTTCTGGAATTATTTCTCCACTGATTTCCAGTAGCATATTGGGCACCTACTGACCTGGGGAGTTCCTCTTTTGGTGTCCTATCATTTTGCCTTTTCCTACTGTTCATGGGGTTCTCAAGGCAAGAATACTGAAGTGGTTTGCCATTCCCTTCTCCAGTGGACCACATTCTGTCAGACCTCTCCACCATGACCCACCCATCTTGGATTGCCCCGCGGGCATGGCTTGGTTTCACTGAGTTAGACAAGGCTGTGGTCCTAGTGTGATTAGATTGACTAGTTTTCTGTGAGTATGGTTTCAGTGTGTCTGCCCTCTGATGCCCTCTTGCAACACCTACCATCTTACTTAGGTTTCTCTTACTTTGGGCATGGGGTATCTCTTCACGGCTGCTCCAGCAACGTGCAGCCGCTGCTCCTTACCTCGGACAAGGGGTGTCTCTTTACTGCCGCCCTTCCTGACCTTCAATGTGGGATGTCTCCTCTAGGCCCTCCTGCGCCAGCGAAGCCACCGCTCCTCAGGTTGCTCCTCCCGGCCGCTGACCCTGGCCTCAGGAGCCACCCCTGGCCTCCAGCAAGGGGTAGCTCTTCCCTGCTGCCGCCCCTGGCCTCGAGCTCAAGGTGGCTTCTCCCGGCCATCCCTGACCTCAGACGTGGGGTAGCTCCTCTCAGCCACTGCCCCTGACCTCGGACGCATGGTAGCTCCTCCTGGCCACCACCCCTGACCTCGGACTTGGGTAGCTCCTCTCGGCCGTTCCTGCGCCGTCGCAGCCTGGTACTCTCGGCCACTGCCCCTGACCTCGGATGTGGGGTAACTCCTCTTGGCCGCGCTTGGTGCACCAGGTCGCAGCCGCCTGCGCTTGGTGCACAAAGCCATCCCCAAAAGTTAGCCAACAACTTAATTACAATGATTAGAAACAATTGAAATTTTTGCCTCAGAAGATATGCAACATAATCATTCCCATGTTTTCCAACCCCAGTTCAGGTCTTCCCTTTGTCTGGCCAGGCACTAATTGGGACTGGATATCTCAGTCACACTGGCTTGCTCCAAACGGGACTTTTTGGATATGTGGCTCTTACCTGTGGGCATGGCTTCCCCCTGGTTGGATAGGGAGATGCACCCTAGGTCTAGCCTTTACTCACGGCTTAATATTTTCAGAGCTTCCAGAAAAGCCTGCTAATTTACCCCCACCTTAAAACTCGGTGGGCAAGGTCTGTATTTCACTGGTATGATTATTTGGCTGCAGTGCTTGTTCCCGCCTTGGGAACTACAGATGTTATACTACGAGTGGGTGCTTTGACTAATTTTACTCAACAGGCATTACAAGAGTCTCAAAAAGCTCTTTCAGCTCTTACTGCTGAACAAGCACAAGTTAGAAAGGTGGTTTTACAAAACAGATTGGCTTTAGATATTCTGACAGCTGCGCAAGGAAGAACATGTGCCATTATTCATACCCAATGCTGTACATATGCACCTGATATGAGCACGCATGCTACTCATTTTACCAAGCACATGAGCAAGATGACTGGGGCCATGGATACTCCTGAAGCCTCAATTGCCTCACTTTGGGAGACTTTAACAGGTTCCCCATGGTGGACAACTGCTGTTTGCTCCCTGCATCTGTAACTGTGTAACTAGGCTTGTTTCTAGCCGCATAAAAGCTTTTCAGTTACAACTGGTTGCTCAAAGTTCTGCTACTGCTACAGCTTCTTCCAACTAAGATTTGGGGCCCCTGGATCAGATATCCTCAATATGAGGATTAGGAGAATAAGCTGCCTCACCAATTTAGGGACAACGCCCCGTGTCAGCTCAGAAACAGTTATGGAATGAGAACGACACCCCTTTAAAAGGGGGTAATGAGAGGGTAACAGACAGGAAGGCCAGGGGTCTCCAAACGGAGGAAACAGCCTGCAAGTGTCAGACATTTTTATCTCTCTTAAGTGGCAGGAGGTAACAAACCAGCGATATTTTTTTCTTCTCTATATACATTTAAAAGGAGGTTTCTCTTAAAATACTGTGTTGCCATAATGTCACCTGGTTTCACCTGAAGTTAACTATTCTCAAACCTTGAGATAACCGATGCATTTTTCTTATGAAAATGTTTGTCTTAAGCTATGCTAATGTGCTTTTTGCTTCTCTTCTTTTCACAACTATTTGTAAGGCCTCCTCAGGCAGCCATTTTGCTTTTTTGCATTTCTTTTCCATGGGGATGGTCTTGATCCCTGTCTGCTGTGCAATGTCAAGAACCTCCATCCACAGCTCATCAGGCACTCTGTCTATCAGATCTAGTCCCTTAAATCTATTTCTCACTTCCACTGTATAATCATAAGGGATTTGATTTAGGTCATACCTGAGTGGTCTAGTGGTTTTCCCCACTTTGTTCAGTTTAAGTTTGAATTTGGCAATAAGGAGTTCAGGATCTGAGCCACGGTCAGCTCCTGGTCTTGTTTTTGCTGACTGTATAGAGCTTCTCCATCTTTGGCTGCAAAGAATATAATCAATCTGATTTTGGTGTTGGCCATCTGGTGATGTCCATGTGTAGAGTCTTCTCTTGTGTTGTTGGAAGAGGGTGTTTGCTATGACCAGTGCATTCTCTTGGCAAAACTCTATTAGTCTTTGCCCTGCTTCATTCCACATTCCAAGGCCAAATCTGCCTGTTACTCCAGGTGTTTCTTGACTTCCTACTTTTGCATTCCAGTCCCCTATAATGAAAAGGACATCTTCTTTTGGGTGTTAGTTCTAAAAGGTCTTGTAGGTCTTCATAAAACTGTTCAACTTCAGCTTCTTCAGCGGTACTGGTTGGGGCATAGGCTTGGATAACTGTGATATTGAATGGTTTGCCTTAGAAAAAAACAGAGATCATTCTGACGTTTTTGAGATTGCATCCAAGTACTGCATTTAGACTCTTTTGTTGACCATGATGACTATT
Source organism: Ovis canadensis (assembly GCF_042477335.2). Lineage (NCBI taxonomy): Eukaryota > Metazoa > Chordata > Mammalia > Artiodactyla > Bovidae > Ovis > Ovis canadensis. The sequence continues at coordinate 29,720,137 of NC_091270.1, forward strand.
CCACTTCTTCTAAGGGATTCCTGCCCACAGTAGTACATATAATGCTCATCTGAGTTAAATTCACCCATTCCAGACCATTTTAGTTTGCTGATTCCTAGAATGTTGATGTTCACTCTTGCCATCTCCTGTTTGACTACTCCCAATTTGTCTCTTTACAGCATTGGACCTTGTTTCTATCACCAGTCACATCCGCAGCTGGGTATTGTGTTTGCTTTGGCTCTGTCCCTTCATTATTTCTGGAGTTATTTCTCCACTGATCTCCAGTAGCATATTCATGGGCCCTACCAACCTGGGGAGTTCCCCTTGCAGTATCCTACCATTTTGCCTTTTCATACTGTTCACGGGGTTCTCAAGGCAAGAATACTGAAGTGGTTTGCCATTTCTTTCTCCAGTGGACCACATTCTGTCAGACCTTTCCACCACGACCCGTCCGTCTTGGGTGGCACCACAGGACATGGCTTAGTTTCATTGAGTTAGACAAGGCTGTGGTCCAGGTGATCAGATTCGCTAGTTTTCTGTGATTATGGTTTCAGTGTGTCTGCTCTCTGATGCCCTCTCGCAACACCTCCCGTCTTACTTGGGTTTCTCCCACCTTGGATGTGGAGTATCTCTTCACGGCTGCTCCAGCAAAGTGCAGCCGCTGCTCCTTACCTTGGACAAGGGGTATCTCCTCATTGCCACCCCTCCTGACCTTGAACTTGGAGTAGCTCCTCTTGGCCTCCGTTGCTCCTTGGACTCTGAATGCAGAGTTGCAAAGAATAGCAGGGAAAGATAAGAAAGCCTCCTTCAGTGATCAATGCAAAGAAATAGAGGAAAACAACAGAATGGGAAAGACTAGAGATCTCTTCAAGAAAATTAGAGATACCAAGGGAACATTTCATGCAAAGATGGGCTTGATAAAGAATAGAAATGGTATGGACCCAACAGAAGTAGAAGATATTAAGAAGAGGTGGCAAGAATACACAGAAGAACTGTACAAAAAAGAGCTTCACGACCCAGATAGTCACGATGGTGTGATCACTCACCTAGAGTCAGACATCCTGGAATGTGAAGTCAAGTGGGCCTTAGAAAGCATCACTATGAACAAAGCTAGTGGAGGTGATGGCATTCCAGTTGAGCTATTTCAAATCCTGAAAGATGATGCTGTGGAAGTGCTGCACTCAATATACCAGCAAATTTGGAAAACTCAGCGGTGGCCACAGGACTAGAAACGGTCAGTTTTAATTCCAATCCCAAATAAAGGCAATGCCAAAGGATGCTCAAACTCCCACGCAATTAGACTCATCTCACACACTAGTAATGCTCAAAATTCTCCAAGCCAGGCTTCAGCAATACATAAACCGTGAACTTCCAGATGTTCAAGCTGGTTTTAGAAAAGGCAGAGGAACCAGAGATCAAATTGCCAATATTTGCTGATCATGAAAAAAGCAAGAGAGTTCCAGAAAAACATATATTTCTGCTTTATTGACTATGCCAAAACCTTTGACTGTGTGGATCACAATAAACTCTGGAAAATTCTGAAAGAGATGGAATCCCAGACCATCTGACTTGCCTCTTGACAAACCTGTATGCAGGTCAGGAAGCAACAGTTAGAACTGGACATGGAACAACAGACTGGTTCCAAATAGGAAAAGGAGGACGTCAAGGCTGTATATTGTCACCCTGCTTATTTAACTTTTATGCAGAGTACATCATGAGAAACGCTGGACTGGAGGAAACACAAGCTGGAATCAAGATTGCTGGGAGAAATATCAATAACCTCAGATATGCAGATGACACCACCCTTATGGCAGAAAGTGAAGAGGAACTAAAAAGCCTCTTGATGAAAGGGAAAGAGGAGAGTGAAAAGACTGGCTTAAAGTTCAATTGCCAAGATCCTAGAAAACTAAGATCATGGCATCTGGTCCCATCATTTCATGGCAAATACATGGGGAAACAGTGGAAACAGTGTCAGACTTGATTTTGGGGGTTCCAAAATCACTGCAGATGGTGACTGCAGCCATGAAATCAAAAGACGCTTACTCCTTGGAAGGAAAGTTATGACCAGGCTAGATAGCATATTGAAAAGCAGAGACATTACTTTGCCAACAAAGGTCCATGTAGTCAAGGCTATGGTTTTTCCAGTGGTCAGGTATGGATATGAGAGTTGGACTATAAAGAAAGCTGAGTGCCAAAGAATTGATGCTTTTGAACTGTGGTGTTGGAGAAGACTCTTGAGAGTCCTTTAGACTGCAAGGAGATCCAACCAGTCCATCCTAAAGGAGATCAGTCCTGGGTGTTCATTGGAAGGACTGATGCTGAAGCTGAAACTCCAGTACTTTGGCCACCTCATGCAAAGAGTTGACTCACTGGAAAAGACTCTGATGCTGGGAGGGATTGGGGGCAGGAGGAGAAGGGGACGACCGAGGATGAGATGGCTGGATGGCATCACCGACTCAACGGACATGAGTGTGAGTGAACTCCGGGGGTTGGTGATGGATTGGGAGGCCTGGCATCTGTGATTCATGGGGTCGCAAAGAGTCGGACACGACTGAGCGACTGCAGTGAACTGAACTGATGCTAATGTGCTATGCATTTACCCCAAACTCTGTCTTCAAGTCGGTTCCGCCTCATGGCTCAGAACCTACTTGACAAAGCAACATGTTATACTCAGATGTTGTTCCCCTAATCTATGTAAATGAAACTATTTGTATGGTAATCCGTCCTTCTATAAAATTCAAGTTAATCATTTTATGGCCCAGGATGAACCATTTGGTGCCAAGATGCATTTTATGGGTGAGGGACCTGGTGCCATTCTGAGTTTTAAGACATTCCTTTCTTTCCTTAACAAACTGCTAGTGACTATATAACATCCAGCTGAAGACTAGCAGGGGGGTACTCTTTCTGCCCCCTTCTGATGCCTATGTCAAAAACTTTCTCTATCTCCTTTATACTTTAATAAAACTTTATTATACAAAAGCTCTAAGTGATCAAGCCTCATGTCTGGCCCCAGATTGAATTCTTCTCCTCTGGAGGCCAAAAATCCCGGCGTCTTTTCATTCAACAACAACCTTTCAGCATCCTGAATTGGGAGTGTGGGGTCTTAGCCATCCGACCACCAAGGGAAGTCCCTGAAAACCTAGTTTAAAACTCAGAATCCAGAGGCCACACCCAGATCTTCTAAATCAGAATCTTCTTTGGGTGGGGCTCAGGAAATTTTGAGAAATTTTCTCGTGTGAGTTTTACGAACCCTCAAGTTTGAAACCCACTTCATTAGTGCATCTGCAACATCCCATCTCAGCTCTAAATATGTGACCTCAGGTGTATTCCTGGTTCTACCACTGCCTGTTGACTGAGCCTCCAAGGTCTTATGTAGAAGGCAGAGAAAAGTCATATCTGCTATTAGGTGTCTGTCTAACATCTTTTGAAATCCTGAGATCAGAGAGGCCAGGTAAACATGGCTTTCATCTGCAAAAGGGGCTTCCTTGGTGGCTCAGCAATAAAGAACCCACCTGCAAGTGTAGGGAGATATGGATTCCATCCCTGGATTGGGAAGATCCTGTGGAGGAGGAAATGGCAATTCACTCCAGTATTTTTGCCTGGGAAATCCCTCGGACAGAGGAGCCTGGAGGGCTATAGTCACAGAGTCGGACACAACTTAGAGACGAAACAACAACAGCCGCAAAAGGCCCAGAGTCTGTATTATTAACCGTAGACATATTTTTGAGCATTCACAAAGTGCTAGGTGCTAGGCCACGAAATTCGTGTGGAGTATTTCATTTTATCTTCATCACAACCCTGGGAGGGGGTACACAGGAGGCAGGCAGGACTTGGGAAGGTTAAATAACTCACCCAAGTTCTAACAGCTGGTTTCTGGTAAGTCCACTCATCGTTCCCATCACATCTCCAGCACCTTCCTCACTCTGCCCTCTGATCACCATCTCCCCTTGCTCTGAGCCAAGACCATGCTTTCCTTCAAGGTCCAGACCTAGCCCCTCTCTCCAAGGCACCCTGGTGTCTCTGTCACCTTTGAAGCACTAAGGCACCTGCAGCATCCATCTGGTATTTTTATGTATTTTGTATATATTTTTAAATGTATATTCTTGCTTCCATGCTGTATAGTAAGCTCCTTGAGAGCACAAACAGTGCCTCAACAGTCTTTGTGACTCCCACAGCCAACACAAGGTCTCACCCAGCACAGACAGTGGTTGGAAGGCCATCTCGGTAGAGCCACCTGTACAGTCCACCAACGTGCCAAGGAGTGATGAACAATATTCATGATGGTGACTAAGAGTCTTTAAGAAAATGATGAGTTGAGAAAATGTTTGTAAATGATATAACTGATGGAAGAATCTAAGCTACTCCATTTTGTAAGGTTCTGGAAAAGAGCCTTTGGAAATCCAAGAGCCTTTGGAAATCCAAGAGCCTTTGGAAATCCCCTGACCTCACCCCACCACCTGCGAACCAATCAGAACCCTTGGCCAGCCCAGGGGAAATTGGAATCAAGCCCAGGAAATGGGAACCAATCAGCACCCGTGGCCAGCCCGGGAAACGAGAACCAATCAGAACTCAACACCTAACCCTTCACCAGAAGGTGACCAATCAGACCCGGAGACTCCTGTTTTTCGAATTTTTCGCTGGAGAATACCCTATATAAGCAATGTAACCCAGAGCTCAGGGCTCCTCCCTATAGCTGCTGCATCCCTATCGGTGGGAGCCCCAGCTCGAGCTTGGTAATAAAAACTCTCTTGCTTTTGCATCGGATATTGGCTCCCTGGTGGTCATTGGGAGATTTCGGGACTTGGGCATAACACTGATAAGGCATGACTATCCAAAATATATAAACAGCTCCTACAACTCAACATCAAGAAAAAAACAAACAAGCTGATTTTTTGAAATGGAAGACCTGAATAGACATTTTTTCAAAGAGGACATGCAGATGGCCAGCAGCCACAGGACAAGAGACTCAACCTTGCTGATCACTAGGGAATTGAAAATCAAAATCACAATGAGATATCACTTCCCATCTGTCAGAAAGGCTGTTACCAAAAAGACTACAAATAACAAATGTTGGTGAGGGTTTGGAGAAAAGGGAACCCTTGTACATTGTTGCTGGAAATGCCAATTGGTGCAGTCACTGTGGAAAACAGCATAGACGTTTCTCAAAGAACTAAAAATAGAGCTGCCCCCAAACCCAGCAATTCCGCTCTTGGGCGTCTGTCCGGAAAAAACAAAACGAAACACTAATTCAAAAAGATACACGCACCCTAATGTTCATAGTAGCATTACTTGTAAATATCCCACCCTAGGGATACATGGAGAAGGCAATGGCACCCCACTCCAGTACTCTTGCCTGGAAAATCCCATGGACGGAGGGACCTGGTAGGCTGCAGTCTGCGGGGTCGCTAAGAGTCGGACACGGCTGAGCAACTTCACTTTCACTTTTCACTTTCATGCATTGGAGAAGGAAATGGCAACCCACTCCAGTGTTCTTGCCTGGAGGATCCCAGGGACGGGGAGGGGGGCGGTGGGCTGCCATCTATGGGGTCACACAGAGTCGGACACCACTGAAGCGACTTAGCAGCAGCAGCAGCAGCGGGGATACATAGCTCTCCCCTCTTGCTCCTTCTCACCAGCTAATCCAGAATAGCGAGAAAGACCTGGAAAGAGCGGGTGAGCCCCAACCTGTGCTTTGGCAGGTTCTCCGCTGGGCGGCGCGACTCCTCCGCGTTTCTGCTTCGGGCTCCTTCAACGCTGGGGCCCTGGCACTGGCCGCAGGCAGAACCCACCAGGCTTCAGAGGAGGCGGAACCGGGAGTGGCTTAGCAGAAGGACTGAAGCGCAGAAAGAACTGAAGCCGGGAGTAATCAGCAACTTCTCTGGATTCCTGAGAGCCCAGCGAGAACCGAGAAGAGATGAAAGTCTCCGGCTGCCCGTGAGGGAAACTAAAAGATCCTGGAGTGGGATTCTATAGACCGTAAAGGGACAGATTTCACACTTGCGGTTTTATTTAATAGTCACCCTTGGGGTTACTTAAGCTCCTTCTCAGATGTATTGGGAGAGAGTTCGCTGTCCCCAGAGAAAAATGGCCTGATATGGTCAAAGCGAATGGAGTATCATTTTATTACTCTGGAACAAAATAAATAGAATAGCATGCTTTATATTTCTATCGTGCTTTTGTTTTGGGGGCGATTTCAGTACAAAGCACCTAGCCAACATTATCTTATTGCTTGACCATGCTTCTTTTGTAAAAAACAAAACAAAACAAAAAACCCTTAGAATATTCAAAACCTATGTCTTGCTTACAGGAAAGACTCAAGAAAGAACGCTTGGCAAGAGTGAAAGTCAGTTGCTAAATGAAAAAGCTCCCCTCCCTCCCCAAGGAAGGATTACAACAGAGCCCCCAGGCGCCACTTCACTCTTCCCACTGAGCCCATGTGGGCCCCATTCTGGAATCTCCCAAGGGAGGGCTTTTTCTGAGCCAGAGAGGGAATCACACCTTAGGTGGCAGCTGTCGTTCCAGACTTTTTTGCCTTGTGTTGTGAACGGGTCTCCATCTTCTTCTTGCCCTTTCAGCCACTGTGAAGTCCCCACATGAGGTTCACTATAAATCAGTGGGTTCCCTGGAAGTGATAGTTTCTTTCTGTATGATTCAGGGACCTCTCAAGATGAGAGGCTAACCCCTTTTCAAAAACTAGAGCTGGTAGAAAGAATGCCAGCCTGGAAATCAAGTGCTAGGCACTGTTCAAGGGCCTCTCTGACCCTGTCTCCTGATGCTCCTTGTTCCTGAAAACAAGGTAACGGCATCAGCTATAGAAACCGCCAGAAAGAGAATTACATGTCAGAAGAGAATTAAAGTAATTCTTCAAATTTGTTCAAATGGATATATTACATCTCCTCTCTTGGAACCAAAAACTAGAGAACTATGACCCTTGTCTTTCAAAAAAAGAGAAAAAAAAAAAAAGGAGGCCAGTAGGTCCAGAGCCACCCAGGCAATGATATGGCCAGTCTGAGCTGCTGAACAGTCCAACCCTTCAGTCTCTTCCTGTGACTCCAAGCTGAAGCCTAATGTCTGATTCCTGTCACATGTTTACTGAAAAGTGCACTCAGATTTTCTGCACAAAAAGTGAGTAAATTCATGGCTATGGAGGTAATAGAACTATGTTCTTTCCCCTCCCTGCTTACTAGTTCTAGTGTCAAAATGTCATAAGGCATGATAAAAAGCGCATTCTGATCCTCTTAAGCTTGAGCTTGGAAAAATAAATAAATGTGAATAAAAACTGGCCCACTCTCTCCACTCTTTATCAAAGCCCTGTGGAATCAATATCACCACACCAAGCCCTACTGAAATCAATGGAGTAAGCTCCTGAATTCATTTCCATGGGACTTGGCATTGTAAAAATAATTGGATTGCGCAGCTCTCCGATACTCCTTTCAAGAAATAGAGAAAATGTGGCTTTGCTGGTGGGGGTGGGGGGTGAAAACTCGTCGAAGTGCTGATAGGTTTCACCCTGCGTTCGGTATTGTCATATCAAGAGGGGCTATAATCAAGTCTCGAATGAGCCTAGCAGTACTACCCTCAATGAGGTGTTTAAAACTGCCTTGCCTAGTGAGAATGAAAACACTTCTTTTGTTCCCATTTCAAAATTAACTGCATGGTATTACCACTATCAATGAGGTGTTTAACATCAAAATTGCCTTCCCTGGTGAGAAGAAAAACACTTACTTTGTTTCCTTCCTTAAAATTAATTGAGGTTTTTAAAAACATCCTTATTCAACCAACATTTGCATAGAAGGGGAGGCAGGAAGATGGGATTTTTAAGTGTAGCCTTTGGTAGCCCATCAAAGGTTCCAGCACATTCTTTCTGTTTAGACCACTTGCTGAACACTTTTCTGCCCCTCAGCTTTATCCCTACCCCAATTATGTATTATAACATTGGTCTCATTGATATGACCCTTGGAAGGGAGTTAATAGGTACTTGCTAGATTGAAAGAATGAAGGATTGAATCCATTGACCCAGATATTCCTTATAAGCCTGCAGATTTTTCACACGACTACTCTACTTATTCAGCGGGGTTAAATAAATTGCTGATTAAAAATTTTAAAGTAGTGTCTAACGTTAATATCTGAGGGGTCTTGATAGATAGGTCAAGGGGAGCCTCACTGACTGAAACTGTCTGCCCTGACCACACAAGATAGTAACCACTTGTATGAGTTACTTTACACAGGAGGTCTGGTAAGGAATGCAGAACTCGCAAGCTACCACCAAACTGAAGAATTCGGGAAGGGTCAAGAGGAGAGAGGAGATGCCAATCCCTGTCCTACCAACCTCTCAGAATCCTCCTTGCTGGAATCCATCTTGGCTGAGCAATGCACACACACCCAGGGAGGACCCTGAGTCAGAATGATTGGCCACAGACAACCGGGAAGCTAATCCCATCACCATAAAACCTGAAACTGCGAGCCACGTGGCAGAACAGTCCTCCTGGGGTTCCCTTACCCTCCTGCCTTCCACCCGGGTTCCCATTCCCAACAAAGCCTTTTGATTTTTCAGTACATGTGTCTCCTTGGACAGTTCATTTCAGAGTGTTAGGCAAGAGCCCACTGTCAGGCTCTGGAAGGGGGCCCCCTTCCTGTGACAGATATAGCTAAAGATGCTTCCTTTGCCCATTTTCCTCAGGAATTCCAGAGGTGGCTCTGACTTCTGTTACCACTTGGCCAGTTTGTGATGGTGGTGGTGGTGGAGGGGAGGGTAGCTGTGGTCTCTGCCTTTTGCAAGTTGGAGCAGAATGTAGAAGGCAAAAGAAGTATTATCAACGTGATCTCATTTATTCCTTATAATTCATATGTACCATTATCCTTGTTTTGAAATTAAGAAAACAAAGACTTGGGGCTTCCCTGGTGGCTCAGTAGTAAAGAATCCAGCTGTCAATTCAAGAGACACCGATTTGATTGATCCTTGCTCTGGAAAGATCCCTTATTCCTCGGAGCAACTAAGCCCATGCTCCACAACTACTGAGCCTGTGCTCTAGAACCTGGGAACCACAGCTACTGAGCCAGTGTACACAACTACCCAAGCCCCACCCTAGAGCCTGGCTCCACCCGGAGAAGCCACAGCAGTGAGAAGCTGACAAACTGCAACTAGAGAGTAGCTCATGCTTGCCGCAGTTAGAGAAAGCCCTCACAGCAATGAAGACCCAGCACAGCCATAAAAAAATACACAAAAATACCTAAAAAAAAGAAAACAAAGACTTGCAGAAGTTAAACAATTTGCCCAAGGCGGCAGTGGTGATATATAATGGAGCAAGAATTCAACCCTACGAATGTCTGATCGCCAAATGGTTGTTCTTAACCACTAAGTTAGGTGAAGCACCAGCCTCTCATTTGGCATCCTGGATCCATCCAGAAACGTACCTTTCTACCTCCTCCCCTGCCCATGGTTTCAAGGCAACCATACATTCATGTATTGGAGCCCAGAGCATAACGAAGCACACATTTCAATGTTTCCTCTTCCTAGTTTTCAAATTGCCCAATAATTAAGTGGAATATTGCTGTCCTATTTTAGTGCCTGGATTTAGCCAATGTTGATTTAGTTCCTATTTCTTTTCAGCCACTACACCTTGACACTTAATCAGAATTAATTAGACTTCACCAAGGAGCAATGGCAACCCACTCCAGTATTCTTGCCTGGGAACTTCCACATCAGTTCAGTTCAGTCACTCAGTCGTGTCTGACTCTTTGCAACCCCATGAGTGGCAGCACGCCAGGCCTGCCTGTCCATCACCAACCCCCGGAGTCCACCCAAACTCACGTGCATTGAGTTGGTGATGCCATCCAGCCATTTCATCCTCCGTCATCCCCTTCTCCTCCTGCCCCCAATCCCTCCCAGCATCAGGGTCTTTTCCAATGAGTCAACTCTTCGCATGAGGTGGCCAAAGTATTGGAGTTTCAGCTTCAGCATCAGTCCTTCCAGTGAACACCCAGGACTGGTCTCCTTTAGGATGGACTGGTTGGATCTCCTTGCAGTCCAAGGGACTCGCAAGAGTCTTCTCCAACACCACAGTTCAAAAGCATCAGTTCTTCGGGGCTCAGCTTTCTTTATAGTCCAACTCTCACATCCATACATGACCACTGGAAAAATCATAGCCTTCACTAGATGGACCTTTGTTGGCAAAGTAATATCTCTGCTTTTTAATGCATGGATCACAAGAAACTGTGGAAAATTCTGAAAGAGATGGGAATCCCAGACCACCGGACCTGCCTCTTGAGAAACCTATATGCAGGTCAGGAAGCAACAGTTAGAACTGGACATAGAACAACGGACTGGTTCCAAATAGGAAAAAGAGGACGTCAAGGCTGTATATTGTCACCCTGCTTATTTAACTTCTATGCAGAGTACATCATGAGAAACGCTGGACTGGAAGAAACACAAGCTGGAATCAAGATTGCCAGGAGAAATATCAATAACCTCAGATATGCAGATGACACCACCCTTATGGCAGAAAGTGGAGAGGAACTAAAAAGCCTCTTGATGAAAGTGAAAGGGGAGAGTGAAAAAGTTGGCTTAAAGCTCAACATTCAGAAAACCAAGATCACGGCATCTGGTCCCATCACTTCGTGGGAAATAGATGGAGAAATAGTGGAAACGGTGTCAGACTTTATTTTGGGGGGCTCCCAAATCACTGTAGATGGTGATTGCAGCCATGAAATTAAACGACGGTTACTCCTGGGAAGGAAAGTTATGACCAACCTACAGAGGAGCTATAGTCTGTGGGGTCGCAGAAAGTTGGACATGACTGAGCACAGCAGCAGGGAGCAATATATGACAGGGGACAGGGTCCTAGACCAAAAGGCAACAGGCTGACTGTTTTTTCTTAGTTTCTCGTTCTTGCTTTCCCATTAACCCACTGTTTGACCTTGGGCAATTATTTAACCACTCTCACCATCAGCTTCCTCACGTGTGAAATAAACACGATCTCATGGTTCCCTTCTGGTGCTAACTTTCCATGATTTCGAAGAGCCAGGATCAAGTTTATTATTTTATGGGTATGGGAGCTTGAACTGCGCTTCTTCAAGCACCAACTCTTGTCTGATCTCTATCTGTATCTCACTCCTAGATTTAAACCTAAGGATAAGGCACAAAGAAAGACTGTCACAAACGTATGGGAAAGTACAGGTAATAATGACCTCATCTTACCAGCATTAGGAGGAACATGAAGACTAAAAAAATGGAATTGTTTTCCAGAAGGAACTATATGCTCCTCTGTCCATAGGATTCTCCAGGCAAGAATACTGGCGTGGATTGCCATTTCCTCCTCCAAGGGATCTTCCTGACCCAGGGATCAAACTTGCATCTCTTTGTCTCCTGCATTGGCAGGCAGGTTCTTTGCCGCTAGCACTACCTGGGAAGCCCAGTATTAGGTAAGGAACTATACTAATTGCTGTGAAAAGGTTTTATCGCTTTGGCTAAAATGTGCAGGAAGGGAAGTCATCTTATAAAAGGGCTTCCCACAGTATAGGATTATCGTGTGCCATCTGAAACATTATTATCATCCTTTCTTTAAAATATTTTCTGGTATTTGGTGATTCTACAGTGCATACGGCTGTTACTCCCACTTTTTTGAGTGTGAATTCTTTATTTATTGATTTTGTTATTTCTCTTGCATGATATTGACTCTACTCAGATGTTTTATTGTTCTTAGGGTAGACGCATAGCTCAGACCTGCACAACCAGAATACTTCACATTCCTGGCTAGACTGCTTGAGGAATAAAAATACACCTCAGCAGAATGAATGAATTCCCAAAAGGACCTCCAGATGATCACAGAAACTACCAGGAAAGGCTCTTTCCAAAGTCTTTGCTGAGCTCTGGCAGATGTACATGCTGTGGGCCGCTGGGAACCATCTTGCCATTCTGCAAGAAGAGCTTATCTGAGATTGAGGCTAACACAGAAAAAGCAAAGCCTAGAGATGAAAAGAAACAGGCTTCCTGATTACATTGAGTACCTGGATCCCAAAAGTCTACTTCCTGAAATATCGGGAATATAGCCAATAAATTCCCCTTTTCTGTTTGAGCAGAAGTTGCTTTAACTCATAATTAGGTTTGTCACATGCAACTAAAATTAATCAAACTAGAACCTGTGAATCTGTAGAGGAAGCCCACAGTTACCCCACTTCTTCACATCACTAGACACTCAGGAAGCCCTTCTAAAATTGAGGTGATTGCTATGCCACAGGAAAAGAAAGCAGAGTGCTATCATGTCTTATCTGACTTTCATCTTAGATGCTGATTTTTTAGAAACTAACCCTCGTGAAAGATGTAACTTCACAATCCTATTTAACTCTCATAGCAGCAAACACATTTGTGGACATTTATTAATGTCAAGGCTTAATGTAAAAACAAAATCGCATAGATATTGGAGGAACACTTTAGAATTCTCTACCTGTTGCCAGTTCACCACTAGGGGTTAGATTTTCTCTTCAAGCCAGATTTTTCTGAATGTCCAAATATCTGCTATATGGCCTCTGCCCCAGAATTTTTTACCTTACATGGGAATCAAGAGCTAACCATCTAAAGTTGATAGATTAAGAAATTAAAGATTAGATATAATATTTTAATGTGTGACAGGTGACCAACAGAAGAACACTAAATATTTAATAAACATTAGGTGAGGGAAGAGACTGTGTAAGTGATACAGATTTATCATTTTTCACATTCAGAGGTGGAATGAAATGCATAAAGTTGAAAAATCAAGAAATAATGTAACTATGGGCTTCCCAGGTGGCGCTAGAGGTGCAGAATCCACCTGCCAATGCAGGAGATGCGGTTTCCTTCCCTGGGTAGGGACAATCCCATTATTCTTGCCTGGAGAATTCCATGGACAGAGGACCCTATCAGGCTACAGTCCATGGGGTCACAAAGAGTCATCAGACATGATTGAGCACGCGCGCGCACACACACACACACAATGTAAGCATATAATGTGGAGTTATGAAAATAGCCCCCCAAAGAAAGCAAGAGACTGATATTCATTATAATCTCTCTAAGGGCAACCAGGCTGAGAAGGGAGGGATGTTTTCACTTTCAATCCTCTTTAGACATTTCCTTTTTGTATGTATGTATGTATGTATAATTTACAATTTTTAAAAAATTGACCAGAACTTACAGTAAAGTGTCTGTCTACAATGCGGGAGACCTGGGTTCCATCCCTGGGTCAGGAAGATCCGCTGGAGAAGGAAATGGCAATCCACTCCAGTACTATAGCCTGGAAAATCCCATGGACAGAGGCGCCTGGTAGGCTACAGTCCATGGGGTCGCAAAGAGTCGGACACGACTGAGCGACTTCGCTTGCACTAACTGTTTATCTGGGCAGCTTGCTCCCTGTTCTCTGAAATGTCCACTTCAAACATTCTCTACTCCATCACACAGACTCCATCTCACCTCCCATCTCCAATCTTTACAAACTTTTTTTTTTCTTTTAAAATGGAGGAAAGGTTTCTCCATCTACCTGAGGTTAATCTCTCCTCCTCCATGTTGGATCCCAGACCCTCGGACTTCTTCAGAAATTTTCTTTTACCCCCGTTTTCGACCATATCCTCAATCCCTGTCTCCCTTAGCTCCTATCAGTCAGCTGGTACACACAATGAAGCTACTCTCATCTTAAATTTAAAAACTGCCTGGATCCATGACCCTCTCTAGCTTCCTCTCTCTTCTCTCTTTCACAGCCGATGTCTCCACTTCCTACTCCTGAGGTTACTCCAAGACAGAGTCTGCCTCCGTCACTCCACCAAAACTGCTTTTGCTAAGCCAATGGTTCCAGTCTCTAATGTGTGCGTTCTGTGTGCTCTGTCATGTCAGCCTCTTTGTGACCCCATGGACTTTAGCCCACCAGGTCCCTCTGTCCATGGGATTTTCCCAGCAAGAATTCTGGAGTAGGGATCGAATCCATGTCTCCTGCATCGGCAGGCTGATTCTTTACCACTGAGCCTCCTGGGAAGCCGTTGGATCATTAATACCAGTATTCCTCTTTCTTGATTTCTCCACAGTTCAGTTCAGTTCAGTCCCTCAATCATGTCCGACTCTTTGCGACCCCATGAATCACAGCACGCCAGGCTTCCTTGTCCATCACTAACTCCCGGAATTCACTCAGACTCACAGCCATCGAGTCCGTGATGCCATCCAGTCATCTCATCCTCTGTCATCCCCTTCTCCTCCTGCCCCCAATCCTTCCCAGCATCAGAGTCTTTTCCAATGAGTCAACTCTTCTCATGAGGTGGCCAAAGTATTGGAGTTTCAGCTTTAGCATCATTCCTTCCAAAGAAATCCCAGGGTTGATCTCCTTCAGAATGGACTGGTTGGATCTCCTTGCAGTCCAAGGGACTCTCAGGAGTCTTCTCCAACACCACAGTTCAAAAGCATCAATTCTTCAGCGCTCAGCCTTCTTCACAGTCCAACTCTCACATCCATACATGACTACTGGAAAAACCATGGCCTTGACTAGACGGACCTTAGTCAGCAAAGTAATGTCTCTGCTTCTGAATATGCTATCTAGGTTGGTCATAACTTTCTTTCCAAGGAGTAAGTGTCTTTTAATTTCATGGCTGCAATCACCATCTACAGTGATTTGGGAGCCCCCCAAAATAAAGTCTGACACTGTTTCCACTGTTTTCCCATCTATTTCCCATGGAGTGATGGGACCGGATGCCATGATCTTCGTTTTCTGAATGTTGAGCTTTAAGCCAACTTTTTCACTCTCCTCTTTTACTTTCATCAAGAGGCTTTTGAGTTCCTCTTCACTTTCTGCCATAAGGGTGGTGTCATCTGCATATCTGAGGTTATTGATATTTCTCCCGGCAATCTTGATTCCAGCTTGTGTTTCTTCCAGTCCAGCGTTTCTCATGATATACTCTGCATAGAAGTTAAATAAGCAGGGTGACAATATACAGCCTTGACACACTCCTTTTCCTATTTGGAACCAGTCTGTTGTTCCATGTCCAGTTCTAACTGTTGCTTCCTGGCCTGCATACAGATTTCTCAAGAGGCAGGTCAGGTCGTCTGGGATTCCCATCTCTTTCAGAATTTTCCACAGCTTACTGTGATCCACACAGTCAAAGGCTTTGGCATAGCTGACCTAAAACAATAAGACAGTCAATTGTTTTCCCAGTAAAAATGGACTTACTCAGGAACAGCAAAGGATGGCAATTTAGAACATGCAAATCCACAGAAAAAATAGGCAAGTCCAAAAACGGAAGGAGAGGAGGGCTGTTTTATAGAGGAGAAGGAGTTGGGTGGAGCTAGTATAAACAAAGAGTCCATTGGAGGAAACGGAGTTTCAAGTGTAGTGGCTTTTTAAAAATTTTATTTTTAATTGATGGATAATTGTGTTACAGTATTGTGTTGCTGCTGCTAAGTCGCTTCAGTCGTGTCCGACTCTGTGTGACCCCATACATAGCAGCCCACCAGGCTCCCCTGTCCCTGAGATTCTCCAGGCAAGAACACTGGAGTGGGTTGCCATTTCCTTCTCCAATGCATGAAAGTGAAAAGTGAAAGTGAAGTCGCTCAGTCATGTCTGACTCCCAGCAACCGCATGGACTGAAGCCCACCAGGCTCCTCCATCCATGGGGTTTTCCAGGCAAGAGTACTGGAGTGGGGTGCCATTGCCTTCTCCCACGGTATTGTGTTGGTTTCTACCAAACATCAACATGAAACAGCCATAGGTTTACCCATGTCCCCTCCCACTTGAACATCCCTCCCACCTCCTTCCCCATTTCACCCCTCTAGGTTGTTACCAAGGCCCCGGCTTGAGTTCCTTGGCTGATTTTCAGTCTCTCATTGACTAGGTTGTTGCCTGGGGAGGAGAAATGCATCCCCCAGCTGGGTTGTGAAGTAATAGCCTGCTTCCTGTTGAAGATGCAAAGGCACTTGTTTTCTTACTGGGTCAGCAATTGACCTTGAGTGTAACGGCTTGAGCAGGCTCCCTTCTGGCCTCCCCACTTCATCTTTTTTTTTTTTTTTTTTAAGGGACTGGTGAGATGGCAACACTTTATTAGGCTGGACCAGCCAGGAAGCAAAGTGGACTGAGATGACGCATGCCCAGCATCTGTGGGAGATGGGCTCCAGGGCCCAACCCTGGTGCTCCCCTCTCAGGGCAGCACAGTGGAGGGCGCACCATAGGTCTGGGTGTTCATGGGCCTGCTGGTATGTGAGCAGGCTCAGGGACATTGTGTCCACGGCCACCTCTAGACCCGGCTGCTGGGTGACCTCCACCGTGTTGTCATTAGCCAGCTACAAGGAGGCCGGCATGGAGCGACGCACTTCAAAAGCAGGCTGGCCTACCACTAGCTTTGCAGAGGGACGCCACTGGTTGAGTTGGCTGAACCTCGAGACCTGGTCCCCACAGGTGTGGATGTCAAAGGGCACATGCTCCTCCTGCTCCTGGAGCAGGGTTGGATGGTGTCCTCCCAGGCCCGGACGTGCTGCTTCAGCTCTGTCTCCTGGATGAGCTCCTGCTTCCAGGCGGTGACGAAGAGCTCCACATTCTTTTGGACCAGCTCTTCACAGCGCAGGGACACTGGCGTGGCTGCCGCTTCCCTGTCTGCCTTTTCCCCGGGCTCTGCCTCCTTGGGCTCTGTGTACCCCTCAGGCTCTGGGAGGTCATCTGCTGCTCCCAGGTCTTCCACGCAGTCCTTCAGGTGGTCTTCCTCCACAGGCTACTGCCCCTCCTCAGCCCTTGGAGGTCGCACTGCTCAGCCACCTTCCTTCTCTGCAGCTTCTGGAGTGTCTCCAGCTGCTCCCTCCCATGCTTCCAGTAAAGAACCTCCTTGGCTGCGAAGGAAGGGCCCTTTCGCCAGGGCCTCCTGCTGATGGCACGGGGCCGGGTACCTCTGGTGGAAGTCCTGCAGCTTGACGCCACCCTTCCTCTTTCACTTCTGTCCTGGCACCCCCTCCACGCGGGAGGCATGGGGTAGGGCCTCCCTTTCCTGCAGCGCTCAGAATCCAGGGAGTGGAAGGGCTCCAGGCCCTGCCAGGAGTTTGGGGTCTCCTGCAGCCAGGATGCAGGCTTCAAGGCCCCCTTCTGCTCCCGGAGTGGGCAGCAGTCTGCTCTGGGTTCCTGGGGCTCGATCGGGACCTCAGGGGCTGAGGCCTCAGTGGGCTTGGCTGTCCGCTCTGCATTCTCTTCCGCCTCTTCCGCACCCCTGCTTCTGGGCACTGGGCCCTCTGGAGAGGTGCCTGGCTCCTGGGAGATGCTGAGCACCGGGCCGGAACTCCCCCACACAGAAACTTCCATGGGCTGCTCCTCAACCCTACCAGGCTCCTTCTGGTTCCTTGGCAGCAGTGCCTCCATGAGAGACACTCTCACCGGCTCCAACAAGAACCTTATTCTGGGGCGGGCAGTCATCCTAAAATCCTTCCGGCGGGCCAGGACCTCCCCCTGATGGCTGTACAGGGGGTTACTATTCTTCATCTCATCGGGGGCTACCGGGGCATCAGGCAGGAGGCGGATGAGAGCCCCACTGGGGACCTGGTCACCCTGAGAGCGCGTTAACACAGGAGTCAGAGAGGCCGTCCAATGACAGGAACTTATGCGCTGCCTCCTGGGGGGCCCTAGAGCTGCTTCCCCTACCGTCCCATCTTCCAGCTCGGAGGAGGGCTGCTTGGCCTGCCTCTGGTCAGAGATGAAGTCGAGAGCCTGGTGGGCCAGGGAGGAGAGCTAGTCCGCCTTCTGACTGGAGATACAGCGGAGCCCTGCATCAGCTGTGCCGCCTCAGTGAAGCCCATTGTGGTTTTGCCTTTGTCGAAAGGAATGCAGATCTGGTCCAGCTCTTTGAGATACTCGCCCAGCTGGGCCGCCACGTCCATCTCCCAGTTTCTGCTGGGGTAGCGGGTGGGCAGCAGGAGGAGGGCGAAGAAGCGCCTCAACATCCTCCATGTTCGGGAGGGGCCGGATCAGCCCGGGGACCACAGTGCTGGCTTCGAGAGGGGCCAGTGTGCTCAGCCCGCCACTAGTTCTGGAGCCATTTTCCTCCACTCCATTTTAAATGAAGTTTCTCTCTGTTCACAGAACAGCTTCTGACACAGGGCACTACGCTCTTCTTAAAACATTCTCATCATTGACTTTCAGGACACACACACATCACCACTGTAATTATGTTAACAAAAGCTCAGCCTCCCTGTACAGCAATGCTGAATCAAATCCTGGGAACAGTTCTGGGAGAAATAAAAAAGGGTAGATAGCTTTATTGCTTTACCAGGCAAAGGGTGACAGACTAGACTTTTGCCTCGAGAAACTGTGTCTCAACCCTGGAGAACTTGCTGAGGGGTTTGAACAGGAGTTCAAAAGGTGGGAGTCTCTGACAAGATTAGGGCATGAGCACGGCTTGTGTGTGGGTGTGTTAGTCGCTCAGGGTCCTCTGTCCATGGGATTCTCCAGGCAAGAATACTGGAGTGGGTTGTCATGCCCTTCTCCAGGGGATTTCCCAACCCAGGGATTGAACCTGGGTCTCCTGCATTGCAGGCAGATTCTTTACTGTCTGAGCCCCCCGGAGAACCTCTTAATCTTGTCTCACGTGATGGCCTCCTAATCTTAATAAGTGTGTCTGATCCCTTTAATCTCATGTCAGGTGATTTCTTGATCTTCTCTGTGTTCACTTCTCTCCTGAAGGCCAGCCCAACCTGGTTCAGGGCACTAGTGGATTGTCTTTTTCCAAAGGTCTAGGCAGAGCCTCCAAGCCAGGCGTCAGCAATATGTGCTCTGCAAACTTCCAGATGTTCAAGCTGGTTTTAGAAAAGGCAGAGGAACTAGAGATCAAATTGCCAACATCCTCTGGATCATGGAAAAAGCAAGAGAGTTCCAGAAAAACATCTATTTCTACTTTATTGACTATGCCAAAGCCTTTGACTGTGTGGATCACAATAAACTGTAGAAAATTCTGAAAGAGATGGGACTACCAGACCACCTGACCTGCCTCCAGAGAGATCTGTAGGCAGGTCAGGAAGCAACAGTTAGAACTGGACATGGAGCAACTGACAGGTTCCAAATAGGAAAAGAAATATGTCAAGGCTGTATATTGTCACCCTGCTTATTCAACTTTTATGCAGAGTACATCATGAGAAATGCTGGGCTGGATGAAGCACAAGCTGGAATCAAGATTGCTGGGAGAAACATCAATAACCTCAGATATGCAGATGACACCACCTTTATGGCAGAAAGTGAAGAAGAACTGAAGAGCCTCTTGGTTGTTCCTTTGATGAATTATCTGGCATGGGGGAGATGGTAAGTATGATTCCACACCTAGATGATATCTGGATATTTTATTATTTTTTATTTAAATTTTTATTGGAATATAATTGCTTTACAGTTTGCTTTGTGTTTGTGTCTCCTGTATAACCAGGTGAATCAGCTATATGTGTCCATATACCCCTCCCTCTTGAGCGCCTCTCCCCAGCCTCCCTCCCATGCATGCCACCCTTCTAGCTCATCACAGAGCACTGAGCTGAGCTCTGTGTGCTATACAACCTCTCCTTCCGCCGTGAGTTCACAAGTCCATTCTCTTAAGTCTGCATCTTTATTCCTGTCCTGCAAATAGGTTCATCAGTATCATTTTTCTAGAATCCATATCTATGCATTAATATACAATATTTGTTTTCCTCTTCCTTTTTAAAAAATACACAGATTCCACTTTGCCAAAAAAGAGGCTAATGATTTAATGACTTCAAATTATATGTGTGTGTGTATGTGTGTGTGTAGGTATATATAAACTTAGTCTAAGAAATAAAAATGACCTTTCAATGTTCCTAGCTATTCAAAAATAAATTACTTTTATTTGTAATATAGAGAAAACATGATTGCTAGTTTGGGGCATTTAATAACTTAGTAAATTGAATTATTTGAGGTTTTCCTCAAATAACATAAATTTCAGATTAGCATTACTGTAGACTGCTCAGTCTCTAAGTCATGTCCTACTCTTTGTGACCCCATGAACCCCAGCCCACAGGCTCCTCTGTTGATGAGATTTTCCAGGCAAGGATACTGGATATCTGGACATTTTAAACCAAGAATTTTCTTTTTTTTTTTCCCCCTGTAGCAGTCCAGCCATGTTGCTTTGGAGGGCACTGGATTCAAAACTGATTGTTAAAATTATAATGAAAGGATTTTGGGCTGAAAGCTGGAGTATTCGTGATTTGCAGGAGCCAGATGCTTGACCTAAAAGATATATGCCTTTTTTTTAAGGTTTACTTTGCATATGAAGGTTCAGGGCATAGACCACGGACCACGAAGTTAAGAATAATACCATATATCGTACTATCAAACTGCCTTCTCACTATAAGGAGACATTACTGGACTAGAGGGAGGAAGAATTCAGAGAGAAAATGAGAGAAGGGAACTTGTGAAAACCAATGAGGGTAGGGTGGGCTGAGGGGGAGGGACTGTTGACTGCCTCAGTTCAGTTCAGTCGCTCAGTCGTGTCCGCTCTTTGCGACCCCATGGACTGCAGCATGCCAAGCCTCCCTGTCCATCACCAGCTCCCGGAGTTTACTCAAACTCATGCCCATTGAGTCGGTGATGCCATCCAACCATCTCAACACCTAATATTGGAAACAAGCAAGTCGGGAGTGGACATTCTAAAAGGGAAAAAAAAATGCAAAGAAAAAAATGCTATAAGAGGGTAAAGTTGGGGCCGTGGAGACAAATGCATTCCTCCCTTCCGTCCAGCTAGGCGTTCCTGTTTGTAAATTTAACGAAATACGGAGACAGAAGGTCCTGGTGCAGCGTTTCATATTGACCAAAAATCCACCCAAGGGGAAGCAGTACAGCCTGGGTTGAACTGCGGAAACGAAACCTAAATCTGCGGGGTCAGGGCTGGTTTCAAAGACTGGGCTCTACAGAGCAACATCGAACTGGATAAAAGTTATCATTGATCTTTATTAGCACAATTTAAACTAATATGCACCTGCACATCCCTATATGCCCCGAGACCCGAACGGCTTCAAAATGCCTCGCTTATCTATATTCGAAACGGCGCTGGATGCTGTTTTCCATGTAACCAAAAGATGAAAGCGAACTTTATTTTGGCCTTGCTCGAAACCAGCGTCCTAGGGCCGAGACGCCAGACCTCGCGTTGGGAAAGCAGCTCGAGTCGGCGGGGACGCGCGCTAGACGCGAGGACTCGGCCGGCCCCGCCCAGCCAGTCCGCATTCCCAGCTGCCCTCGGCCGCCCCCAGGAGCGACGGGCCAGGCGCGGGAGGGAGGAAGCCGGAGCGCGCGGCGTCACAAAGCCGACCCAGAACGGGGAGACGGGCGCGGAGGTCAAGGGTACCCCAGGCGAACCCACAGACGAACAGCCCTCTTGGGGCGGGAGGTGCGCGCCCGCCCGCCCTCGCTCCGCCTCCCCTCCCCCCGCTGCCGTCGGGGCGGCAGCGTCGCGGCAGCTCGCGCGCCGCAAAGCGTCCTGGGAGAGCCGGCTCGCGCCGGAAGGACGCGCGGGCGCTCAGCGGCGACGAGGTTATAAAAGGGAAGGAGCCGGCGGCGGGCGGAAGTGGGCGGTTCAGCTGCTCCCGGCGCTGTTGTTTGGTGTTTGGGCCTCTGGAGGGGCGTTCTCTGGAGGACTGCCGGTGCAGGCCGCAGTGACAGGGCCGCTCGCCCCGCGCCCCCCGCCTGCCTCCCGGCTCAGAGTCCGCTCCCGGCCTCCGCGACCCGCAGGCCCAACATGGCGCAGGAGGTGTCGGAATACCTGAGCCAGAACCCGCGAGTGGCCGCCTGGGTGGAGGCGCTACGCTGCGACGGCGAGACCGACAAACACTGGCGCCACCGCCGAGAGTTCCTGCTCCGCAACGCCGGGGACCTGGTCCCCGCCGGCGGTGCTGCCTCCGCTCCCCGGGAGGAGGCCGCCGACGCCGAGAGCGGGACCCGCAATCGGCAGCTGCAGCAGCTCATCTCCTTTTCCATGGCCTGGGCCAACCACGTCTTCCTCGGGTGCCGGTGAGTGAGCCCGCGTCCCCCGTTTCCCGAGGCCCGGAGCCGTCGGCCGGGAGGGGGAGTGGTGAAGCGCGGGAATCCGCGGGACCTGCTGCCCTCTAAGGGTGAGAAGGGCGTCTCTGTCAGAAGCCGACACGATTCACGGTCTGGAGGTGCCCCCGTAGAGTGGGGAGCTGCCATTGGTGTCGTTGGCGATGAGCTGACAATGCTCTTCGAGGGGGAGAGACACTAAATCTAAATTAGGTTTGTAAGAAAGGGCCCCGCCTCCCAGACCCTGGGCGTTTGTGTGTGAAGTTCCAGGAAACCGAAAGTTCCTGGCGGTTGGTTCAGTTTCTTGTTTACTACCAGGAAATGCAGTTCCTGTGGCCTGCAGTTTTTGTACCCTAGAAGTGGCAGCGGAGCAAAAACACTTTCTGAAGCGTCTCTCCCTTCTTGTTACAGGTACCCTCAAAAAGTTATGGATAAAATACTTAGTATGGCTGAAGGCATCAAAGTGACAGATGCTCCAATCCATATCACAAGAGACGAACTGGTTGCCAAGGTGAAGAAAAGAGGGATATCGAGTAGCAATGGTTAGCAGATCATAGATGTGAACATACATAGGAGTTTAGAACTTAAGTTTGATGTAATTAGGAATGATCGTTATTACTAATTTTTAATGAGTTATAATTTTTATAATATTAATCAAGTTGGAATGTTAAATTATGTGTTTATGTGCTTTAGGCTTTGAATTTGATAGTTTCCTTTGACTGCCATGAGATTTCAAAGTGTCAAATGTTACCTATGCTGTTAATTTTTTAATGTTAGAAATTATTGATGTTACTCAAAGCTGTTTTGAGAATTAATGAAGTTATTCCACACTTTGTAAAGAATCTACAAATCCTGAAGTAATTTCACCTTACCTTGTGCCTTTGTTTTAATATGTGTTATCTGTCTTGTACATTTTGAGCTGATGTGTGTGTGTGAAGTAGACTTACATATCTGCTTTCCTTTTTTTCAGAAGGGGTAGAAGAGCCAGCCAAAAAACGAACCATAGAAGGGAAAAACAATTCTGCAGTTGAGCAAGATCGTCTGAAAATTCCTGCTAAAACATCAGCTCAGCAGGAGAGCAGCTCAACCTGTTCAGGTTCCTCTTCCAAATCAGAGAGTAGTGGGAACTCAGCTCGGAGCTCCAGCACCCCAAGTCAGAATAGCGCCACAAGTGATGGAGAGCGCGCAGTTGCCAGCCAAAGCAGCAGCAGTGCTGCCTCTCAGGTGACAGCAGTAGGGTCTGGAAAAGCTTCTGAACCAGAAGTTCCAGATAGGCATGGTTCAGCATCATTTGTTTCTTCATTGTTGAAATCCAGTGTGAATAGTCATGTAACCCAGTCCACTGATTCCAGACAACAAAGTGGATCGCCGAAAAAGAGTGCTTTGGAAGGCTCGTCCGCCTCAGTCTCTCAAAGCGTCTCAGAGATTGAGGTACCCTTGTTGGGCTCCTCAGGAAGCTCAGAAGTAGAGTTGCCACTGTTGTCTTCTAAAGCTAGTTCAGAGACAGCTTCCAGCGGGTTAACTTCTAAAGCCAGTTCAGAGGCAAGTGTTTCATCATCAGTTTCTAAAAACAGTTCATCATCAGGCATGTCTTCACTAACCCCCAAGAGCAACACCTCAGTGAACACAATGCTGACTTCCAAAAGCGCTTCACAGGTAGCTGCGTCACTGTTAGCTTCCAAGAACAGCTCCCAGACCAGTGGCTCTCTGGTCTCCAAAAACACTGCCATAGCAAGTGTGTCCCAGCTGGCTTCTAAGAGTAGTTCTCAGACCAGCACGGCACAGCTGCCTTCCAAAAGTACTTCACAGTCGAGTGAGAGTTCTGTCAAGTTCTCTTGTTGCAAGTTAACCAACGAAGATGTGAAACAGAAACAACCTTTTTTCAATAGACTGTATAAAACAGTGGCGTGGAAGTTGGTGGCTGTTGGTGGCTTTAGTCCCAGTGTGAATCATGGCGAGCTCTTAAACGCAGCTATTGAGGCTCTGAAAGCCACACTGGATGTGTTTTTTGTCCCGCTAAAAGAACTGGCAGATCTGCCTCAAAACAAGAGTTCTCAAGAAAGTATTGTTTGTGAATTGAGATGTAAGTCTGTGTATTTGGGCACTGGCTGTGGAAAAAGCAAAGAAAATGCTAAAGCAGTTGCATCAAGAGAAGCCTTGAAGTTATTTCTCAAGAAAAAGGTAGTGGTAAAAATATGTAAAAGGAAATACAGAGGCAGTGAAATAGAAGACTTAGTACTCCTCGATGAAGAATCAAGGCCTGTAAACTTGCCTCCAGCATTAAAACATCCTCAAGAATTACTGTAATATGTCCAAAATATCACTGTGTACATTACCTGGTATTTGAAGAAAAAAACTGGCTTACTTTTGTATATGAAACACAAGCTTTCACAAATTTTGTATTGCTTTTTTCCAGTTTTGCAGAAAATTTACATTCTAGTTCTCTTCACACAGTGGAAGTTGTAAATAATTTGTGAATGACAGTATACATTAAAAGGTTTATGCATTACCGGCATACCAGTATGCTGTTTTATTTGCTGAAGAAAATACTGTCTTCTATTTTTAATGACACGTTAGGTACGATGTGTAGTTCTGTAGTCTTGAAATTTTTGTACTACTTTCAATTTGGTGAAAAATGTATAAGTTGTCTACCATGCTTTTTCTTTTACTAGCTGAATAAACTTTCACATCAAAGAAAAGGGGACCATAGTATTTGAATGGCTGAAAGTCTGTGAAGCTTAAGGTTTTAAGAATGTTGCCCATAATATTGAACGTCTGTTAAAGAATAAAAGAGAAAATAGTTGCCTCAGACTATTTTTATGAGAAGTTGTAAGCATTTTTTAAGATATAAAGCAGTGTAAAATACTTGTTTATTTTATTCTGAAGTTGTTTGAAATTCACCATGATTTTGACCTCTGCAGATTCTTTAAGTGGGTTAATTTATGTTTTGAGGTAAACTACAATTTACCCTTTTTCTTAAAGACATAAATGTGGGTTTCTATATTAAGCATATTTTGTGACTACTATAATTAACGGATTGATTTGTTTAGATATTAAATGCTTTCAGCTATTTTACCTTTTCAAGAACTTGTGGTTTTTTGTTTTTTGTTGTTTTTTTTTTCACCCCTGAAGTCAGAACCAATTCTTGTGAATAGGCTTCATGTTACCAGTCGTCGTAAGTTACAACTGGGTAATTTTTCACAGCTTGATACAGTTTTCAGTGGGTAGTGAGGTTAACAGTTTGCAAATCTAGAAGCAGAACCAGGTGTTTTATTTTTGTTTACAAATCTCAGAAAAACACTGGGCAGGCAGTAGAAAAGCTAAGCTCAGCTCTTTAATGAGCCTGTTCAAGTGAATTACAGTTGTTGATAGTGAAATGAAGTCCTACTTCTGTGTCCTAGGTGATTCAGACTGGATTACTCTCTGGCTGCCTTCTGGCTTTCTAAAATTGCTGCACTTTGACCATAGATGTGATAATGTACCGAGAAAAACCAGGACATGACCTTTTACGTGGCAGTTGTGTTGGAGTAGGAAAATTGGACATAAATAGTAAAATTTAGGTATGCAGAAGCTATTTCTGTTTTATATTTTAAAAATAATAGAAGTACATATACTTGAAATAATCATTTTTATTTCACTAGATAACTTCGATTCATTTTTGAGCATGTTAAATTGGATACCAAAGTTTAAAATCCATATTCTGTGAATGGGTTGCCTTTATATATTGTGAGGAGCAGTAACATGAGTGTTGTGAAAGCTATTTTAATTACCTGTTTCCTCAGCCTTGTAATTTGTGGGTCAGTGATTACAAGAATAAATTTCTGTAATATATCTAAATTAGATGGTTTAATAATTGGCTAAATTTCAAGTTAATATAAAAGCAATTGAAAATGTTTTAAATTAAACATGGTAGAACTGGAGGAAGCTGCTTAGTGTAAAAACATCTAATTTATAAACACTTGCTATCACTTTATTAAAATTTAAAGAATCCCTGGTTTAAGAGAAATGCATATTTTACAGTTCTTCATAATAGCATAGGGCAGAAGAAAAGAATCTTTGGAATCTTGAGATAGAATCTTGGCTCTGCCTCTTTAAGTAGGCATGTAACTGGGA
Source organism: Ovis canadensis (assembly GCF_042477335.2). NCBI lineage: Eukaryota > Metazoa > Chordata > Mammalia > Artiodactyla > Bovidae > Ovis > Ovis canadensis. Next base: position 29,746,236 of record NC_091270.1, read on the forward strand.
ATTCAACATTTTGACTTCATCTGTAAAATAGACGAGCTGCCTCAGAACTGAGGGGAACAAACAAGGTAATACATGCAAAGCGCACCATAGCTGAGGAACTGCCTGGATGTGTGTTCTCATTTTCTCAGAATCTAATGAGTGGTTTTTATCATTTGGTCCATTTTCAGATGAAGAAACTGAAAAAGTAATGTGGTCAAAGACCAAATTCAAGACCCTACCTGATTCCAGAGTCCAAGCTTTCACTGTGTTTTATTGCTTAATGATCTTTCTCACTTCTCTGAAGGCTAACATTCCTGAAAATTCCTCTGGTTTCCTACTAGTTTTAAGTGACCACATCATTCTAAAGGCTCATTTCCTTGAACTGAGTCACTTAGCCTTTATATTTGTACTGCTTCTCCTTAGTACTTGCATGTTTTGAATATTCTTAACTAGGGAATTGTCCCATATGGGTGCAGTTGAAGTTTGCTAATAATAAAATAATTTGCAATCAAGTTTACTGAATAAAATGACATATTGAGATGGGAAATTCTGGTTTTTCTTCTGAGAGAAGATGATGTCCTAAAACTAATTTCCCTTGATGGTGCTAAAGTCCAGGAATTTTTTTTTTTCCAATAGAGTTGACTTTAAAAAATGGGATTGTTACAAGTTTTTAACCCAAATTTTGGGGGCCTTCCACTGCTGCCATTGGATAAAATAATTGTCATGAGGATAACATGCAATTCCAAGGCTTTTGATACATTATCAAAAACATGCTCCATTTTAAATTAGATATAAAAGGGCCATCCATTTTCCTTGCCAAGTACAACTTTCCTTGGTACAGATTTCTCCTTTCTCTTTGATTTCCTGAGCAATGGCAATGAGAAGGTAACCAAAGCAAGCAGGGGCTGGGAACCAGGTCTGTCTTCCATCTTGTGTTGTTTAAGAGGAATTTTCAACTTTGTCTTAAAAAGTGGTGCCATCTATTGACTCACTTCCTAGATGCTGGCAAATCAATGGGTATCTGTTTAAGCATGACTTAAATTTGTGTGGTTGATGATTAAAGGAATTCTTTGTAGCTTTCTCCTGTTTAAACAAATAAATAAAGGCAGGGTTGTCAAGTCACTAATGTTGCTACTCCCTCTGCAAAAGAAAAGGATAGAAATTTCAGTGAATACAGCTTAGTTGCCATTCAGCTAGAACCATTCCTTTCTCCATTTCTTCCCATATTACCAGCTTTGCTCTCCACTTTTTTGTTTTTTCTTTAAAAAGACTATTGGAGAAAGATCATTGTCTTAAAGTACTAATTTTTAAATTTCTCTTTATTCCTTTGTGGTTTACACAGCAAGAAAAATAGTCTATTTAGTGGACAAGGTCCCAAACAAAACTGACTAGCTTGGTGTGGGGGTGGGGGGAGGGGGGGTGGTGCAGGGAGGTGGCAGAAGGTAATACCAAACAGGAAGGGTTAGATACAGGATATTGCTTTGAGTAAAAACTAGAGATTTCATATGCCAATCCTTAAACACTTCCTGTGATCTTGAAATTTTCATGAGTAGAATCAGAATTCTTGCAAGGTGTTAGGAACAACCACACTAACAGCATAAACAGCATACATAGCTATAAAGCTGTACTATGATACAGAAGGGGCACTGTTTTATATATATTCATATAACGTACATAAAACTTGAAGTGTAAATACAAATGTGCAAGAAGATGATCACCTAGTGTTTTCCTTATGACTGTTTTCAAGTTTGTCAGTTTAGCAGGGCTTGGATATTAAAATGAGAAAATCCAAACTCTGAATATGCAATCAGTGGTTTTCAAACTTTTAGTCACATTTCTTAAAAGGTGGAATCCTGTGTGTAAAATTGACAGGAGCCGACCTACTTAGAAAGAGGGCAGCCATACCCCATGGCTGAATTCCTCTACCTTCTGTTCTCAATTCCTTAGCATCTCCTTGGACTGAAAAGAAGGGGGTTTAGCAATGGATGAGACCTTGTGTAGATGCCAGCTTCCTTCTGCAACAGGTATTACAATGGATGGAGCAGAAAGCCTCTAATTTACTCTGGAACTAATCTGTTTTAAAGTAAATGTGATTAGAATTTGCAGTTAGTAGAGACTCAGGCTATAGGGACCATCAAATGAATTAACATTTAGATAACTCCCAAAATAGCTATCATTTTTTTCTTTTTGTGAAATATAATTGCAGAAGTTCATATATAGTGACAGTGAAGCCGCTCAGTCATGTCCAACTCTTTGCGACCCTATAGACTGTAGCCTACCAGGCTCCTCTGTCCATGGGATTTTCCAGGCAATGGTACTGGAGTGGGGTGCCATTTCCTTCTCCAGGGGATCTTCCCAACCCAGGGCTCAAACCCGGGTCTCCCACATTGTAGACAGACACTTTACTGTCTGAGCCACCAGAGAAGTCCAAGTTCATATATAAAGCCTAGTAATTATAAATGCCCACATAATGAGATCATCTAGGTCAAAAAACAATACTATCAGCACTGCAAGAAGTCACTACGAGGATAGCTACCATTCATTGGGTGCCTACAATACGCTGATGCTTCATAACGACTTACTTAAGTCAGTCTCCTTTCCCGTAGGTGAATTGCTGTTGTTGATCCTATTTCACAAATGAGAAAACTGATGACCATTTTGACTTGTTCTCCTCAAATAACAGGCTGAGTAAATGTTGAGGTAGGGACTCAAATCCAGTGTTCTAGAAGACTAAACAATGTTCAGTCGTTCAGTCATGTCCGACTCTCTGCGACCTCGTGAACCACAGCATGCCAGGCCTCCCTGTCCATCACCAACTCCTGGGGTCTACCCAAACCCATGTCCATTGAGTCAGTGATGCCATCCAACCATCTCATCCTCTGTCATCCCCTTCTCCTCCTACCCTCAATCTTTCCCAGCATCAGGGTCTTTTCAAATGAGTCAGCTCTTTGCATAAAGCGGCCAAAGTTTTGGAGTTTCAGCTTCAACTTCAGTCCTTCCAATGGACACCCAGGGCTGATCTTTAGGATGGACTAGTTGGATCTCCTTGCAGTCCAAGGGACTCTCAAGAGTCTTATCCAACACCACAGTTCAAAAGCATCAACTCTTCGACTCTCAGCTTTCTTTATAGTCCAACTCTCACATCCAAACATGACTACAGGAAAAACAATAGCCTTGACTAGACGGACCTTTGTTGACAAAGTAATGTCTCTGCTTTTTAATATGCTGTCTAGGTTGGTCATAACTTTTGAGTTGGTTCTAATTTGGGGCACTGAATGTCAACCAGTGAGACATGCTGTCCCATGATACTTGTTTGTATCCTAGAAAATAGTAAGTGTAATCACACTTTGAAGGAAATTTGAAAAATTTTATTTAATAATTTAAATTAGGAAGCTTCTAAAGAAGTAAACTTAAAAGGAAGTTGCTCATATGTATCTGAAATAACTGTTGGGAAATAGTTTCTAGACATTCTATTTGTAGAATTTTAAAGGGACAGTCTACAGAGGCAGTGGTATAATCGACGATGTAACCAATGGTTGAAACAAATTTCATATGCAATAAAACCCATCCTATTAGGCTTTACCATTTGTTTGTTGTTAAATCTTTTTCTACACTAGCTGATTTAAAAAAAAGAGGATTGTCATGAAATAAAAACTAACAGGTTCGCAGAAACATCTCTAGTCAGTCTTACCTGTGTGCACTGTGGTGGACTGCTTAATGAACACACATGCTCAGTGGCTTGCAGTTTGGAAACCAATATGGGATAAAGTATGTGTACCTTTGTCATCACTTTTCATTTCAAAATGTTGAATGCAATGAACAAGAGAGATATGATACAGGTAAAATAGGTAAAATCAAAACACTTTTTGAAAACTCATTCTTTTCCCCTGAAATTGGCATTCTCTGGCGGTCATTCCACCATCATGGCTCATATAGGAAAGGAGAGAAGGATAAGGGGACTTCAGGAAAGTCCATACAGGACTTTCAAGGAAGTGAAAATGCACCATTCCAGCCCTGGCAGATTTTGAAGAGGGTCAAAAGATGGAATTTAGCTGAGCTAAAGATGATGCTGTTAAAGTGCTGCATTCAATATGCCAGCAAATTTGGAAAACTCAGCAGTGGCCACAGGACTGGAAAAGGTCAGTTTTAATTCCAATGCCAAAGAAAGGCAATGCCAAAGAATGTTCAAAATACTGTACAAGTGCAATCATTTCACACTCTAGCAAAATAATGCTCAGAATTCTCCGAGCCAGGCTTCAAACCGTACATGAACTGAGAAATTCCAGATGTTCAAACTGAATTTATAAACAATAGAGGAACCAGAGATCAAATTGCCAACATCTGTTGAATCATAGAAAAAGAAAGAGAATTCCATAAAAATATCTGTTTCATTGACTATGCTAAAGCCTTTGACTGTGTGGATCACAACAAACTGGAAAATTCTTAAAGAGATGGGAATACCAGACTGTCTGACCTTCCTCGTGAGAAACCTGTGTGCAGGTCAAGAAGCAACAGTTAGAACCAGACACAGAATAATGGACTGGTTCAAAACTGGGGAAGGAGTACATCAAGGCTGTATATTGTCACCCTGCTTATTTAACTTATATGCAGAGTACATCATGCGAAATGCTGGACTGGATGAAGCACAAGCTGGAATCAAGATTGCTGGGAGAAATATCAATAACCTCAGATATGCAGATGACACCACCCTTATGGCAGAAAGTGAAGAAGAACTAAAGAGCCCCTTGATGAAAGTGAAAGAGAAGAGTGAAAAATCTGGCTTAAAACTCAACACTCAAAAAATGAATATCATGGTATCCGGTCCCATCACTTCATGGCAAATAGATGGGGAAATGAAAGTGACAGACTTTATTTTCTTGGGCTCCAAAATCACTGCAGACGGTGACTGCAACCATGAAATTAAAAGACACTTGCTCCTTGGAAGAAAAGCTATGACCAACCTAGACAGTGTATTCAAAAGCAGAGACATTACTTTGCCAACAAAAAGGTCTGTCTAGTCAAAGCTATGGTTTTTCCAGTAGTCATGTATGGATGTGAGAGTTGGACCGTAGAGAAGGCTAAGCACCAAAGAACTGATGCTTTTGAACTGTAGTGTTGGAGAAGACTCTTGAGAGTCCCTTGGACTGCAAAGAGATCAAACTAGTCAATCCTAAAGGAAATCAATCCTGAATATTCATTAGAAGGACTAAAGCTGAAGCTCCAATACTTTGGCCACCTGATGCAAAGAGCCGACTCATTTGAAAAGACCCTGATCTTGGGAAAGATTGAGGGCAGTAGAAGGGGATGACAGAGGTCGGACCAGATGGTTGGATGGCATCACCAACTCAATGGACAGGAGTTTGAGCAAGCTCCAGGAGATAGTGAAGGACAGGGAAGCCTGGTGTGCTGCAGTCCATGGGGCTGCAGAGTTGGACATGACTGAGTGACTGAACAACATCATCAAAAGAGGGGGAGAGGGAATTTGAGACAAGTGGATCCTGAGGGGACATGGATTTCACCTGTGTCAGTACCGCAGCAGTGGCAGTAATGACAGTCTCCATGTATGAGCCTGCCTCATCTATCCCCTGCCTGTAATCAGAGAATGCATCCTTCCTTAGGAGGGCCCAAGAGATCGAAACAAAGAGGGCTTGAGCAAGAAATCTCCATCGTCTTATCCTGCCAGAGATGCTTCGTTTTGGGGTGACTTTTCAAAGTCTGGGAAGATAGTATAAAAGTAAAGATAACAAATTGAATTCATAGTATTAATCCTTTGGTAAGATTTAGAAATACGTTTTATGATCCTTGGGATATTTTGTGTGTTTTTGTTTTTCAAGGTGTTCAAAATAAATATGGCATATTAGAGGAGGGAAAGAAAGAAACCAACAACCTTAAATCCAAAGCTGCTGAGTTGCACAACACCAGGGGGCAGCATTCATGTGGAGTTCTGTGGATGTTGTGCCGGACACTGAAGTCCTTGGAGTGTGAAACAAGGTGACCCTTTTTGGAATTTCTGAGATTGCTGTACAAGTAAACTTAGAAAATTCTTACTTTAAAAAAATAATTTGAAAGAAATACTGGTGGTTTTATGAAGCACATCATGAAAATCCCAACTGTTCTTGGGGGCAGCATATGCTAAAGTGACTTGATAATGCTGGGGGCACTATTTATACCTGGTCAGGTATTACTTTGGTCAACACATTGTTCTATGGGAGAAATTATTTCAAGACAGTAGACTAAAAGATCATACCAGGTGAAGTAAAGGCTACTTGAGTTATGATAAAGAATTGTGCCTTACCACTGAGCAAGACATTGTGTGGAAGCTTGTACAACTTTAAAATGAGTTCTGCAGAGCAGGTTGATAAATTAAGATGATTAACTTATTTAGTGATATCGGATCACAAGTACTTCCTCAACCATTTAATCCCAAGAAGTCTAGTAAGGGAACCTCTTTTTACTCCACAAACCCTTAAATAAGAGACCGTAAGGGTCAAGTAACAGAAGCGAAATGGAAGCTTCGATGGCAAACAAGTTGTTGACAGTTTTTCAAGACTTCGTTCGGAGCATAATAGATAGGACAGAATTGCAAGTCTGCCCTAAAGAGGCTGGAGGGCGTGGAAATAGATGGAAAGTAAGTGCTCTATGGCTGACTTCATTTACCTGTTGCCTGCTTGACCTCGAAATTGTTGAAAGTCAGCTTCTCACTGTTGAGCAAAATACACCTTAATGTTGTAGCTGTCAGGTATAGCTGGACAAATGGTCAAAAGGCATGCATAACTATTCAAGCAATCATCTATACATTCTTTATAGTTATATAAGTATATAATAGCTAAATAACCCTAGGCATTTGAAAAATCACGTTAACTTTAAACACCTAGAATGTCAGTGCAAGTATCTAAGAGTGTAAAAGGTTCATGAGGAACATGGCAACACACATTCTGCTGCAGAGAATATGTAAATTTCTCAAATCAGTTCTGTTTAAAGAAAAAAAACAAATTTACAAATCTTGATTTCGTGTACTTCAAAGAAAAATTTTATTTGGAAAGACTATCTTTATTCCATTATATTACCACTTTCAAAACATTTTTAGGGCACCTCGTTTGGAATGGCCTTTTGTTCCAGAAGCATATTCTTTTGAATTGCCTTAGCGATTTAGTGGTAGAAAATATTTGTATTTTGTTGATTGACTTGATTTTTATTTACTTGAGTTTACGGTACAAAGTACACTTATCAGACAGGTCCTCGAATATTCTTATCAGGTTAGAAGATTCCCAAGCCCTCACTTCAGAGTTTAGAGCTGCGGGATCAGAACAAAGGGGAGTTACTTCTGAGTTTCCAGAGTGGGCAATAGCTCTTAGATCAGCTAAGAGGTGGTCTTGAGCTGGGCATGTTGATTGACATCTGAACTGAGACCATGAGGCTTGAGGGGGAGAGAGGTGCGAGGGGAGTGGGGGGTGGGGATAGTATAATAAAGTTCTCAGGGCCTCAGGGGTCATTCTCCAGAGGGATGTTTTAACCACAGAAAGGGAAAGGTGTGCTGGTACAGATGTTCTGTAGGTTGACTTAAAGAAAAATTAGCTATTGTGATGCCCCGTAAGTTCTTCCCAGGGCCCACACTGTAAGAGGATGGTAATTACAACCACCCAGCCATCCAGGTGCTGGAGAACACCCTCTTCCCATTCTCAGTCTTTTCCTCCAACAGCATCTCAAATGATTATGCCCCGGAAAGAAAAGAGGGCAAGGGCTTTACCTTAGACACTTCCCTAGACAAGTGATCAGAACAGGCTGGTGCTGGAACCTTTCCCACAAAGCACTTACCTCTTATTTTTCTTCCTCCTGGATGTCAGGCTGCTCCCAGATGACGCGGCTCTTTGCTCTTCATGGTATGGACACCTTTGCCACCAGACGTCTGCAGATTAAATCCACTGGGGAGTGGCTGCTGAATAGCGTTAACAATCTCACTTTGCCATCATCTTTGGGTTACGATGAAGAATTGTGCCTTACCACCGAGCAAGACATTGTGTGGAAGGTAAGGAGGTGTTAGTCGCTCAGTTATGTCCAACTCTTTGCGACCCCATGGACTGTAGCCCGCCAATCTCCTCCGTCCATGGGATTCTCCAGGCAAGAATGCTGGAGTGGGTTGCCATTCCCTAGTTTTTTGGTCATCACAGACTTCCTGGAGAGGACTGTTCTCATTAAAATAACCTCCAATGTTTTGTTCCATTCTGATAATTAAGAGATGGCCATCACAAACACAGTATGTGCTCTAAAATCCAACATGACCTATAAAAAGAGTAAATCGTTCAATCAATAAAATTGGCAAAATATCAGCAAAAAAAAAAAAAAAAAGACTTGTGACATAATAACCAGTGGATGTCACACTAATGAAAAGGGGGAGGAGAGAGCCAGTTCTCTCTTTTGGACAAAGTTCATCTTAGAAGAGTCTGATAGCAGCCTAGCTCTCTAAATCTTTTCCCTCCTTCCTTGAGAAAAATCTTCATATTGTGCACAACCCTCTGCCTCCAGGAGGCAGCATTAGGGCATTGATTTCTCAGGGAATAAAAAACGTAGGGAACACAGATAAATATGTTATTCATCAAACATGTACTGGGCATCTTATCTGCCAAACACCTAAGGAGTTTACATTGACTGGAGAATGGAATGGTGCTAACAGGTTTCAGGAGCAAAGCTGCCTACTTCCAATTCTGCCAGTAGTTCAAGCTGCAACAACGTGATCTCTTCCAAATATGTCAGCCTTCGTGATTTTCTCTGTATTTCTCACTTCCAGCCCCTCTTTCTGTGATCAGCCCTCCCTTTAGATGGATGATAGTTTAGGAAATGCTCTGATCGCTTCCAAATGAAGCAAAAGAATGGTTACTATTGGTTACGCTATTTTCTTAAAATTACAGACAGCATGTCAGACTTTTCTCTTCCCAATGTCTTTGTAGGAATTTATTTGTTTTCCTCTGGGCTGCAATGCCTAAATTATCTGATCCTTTACAGAAGAGGTCTGCTGACCCTTCATCTTACCGGTCATTATCCTTGTTTGAACAAACTCAAAAAATTCCAGACGGTACATGAAAGGCTTCTGTCTGATTTTTGATCACCCTGGCCTCATTCTCTTCTTTTCAGGACTTTAACACTTGCTGCATCCTTTCCCTGCAATGCCTCTAAAGGCTCATTCTCATCCTTTGGGTCTTATCTCAGATATCCCTAACTCTTTTGATTTTTTCACTGGAGTAGGTTGCCATTTCCTTCTGCAGGAGATCTTCCTGACTCAGGGATCAAACCTGAGTCTCCTACATTGCAAGCAGACTCCTTACCGTCTGAGCGACCAGGGCATAAATATCACTAACTCTTAATAGAGTATCCCTTATCCCAAGGAATCACAGGTCCTTCTTTATTACCTTCATAATTATCTTATTTTTTGCTTAGTCATGTTTTCCTCGACTAGTATGGAGGCTTCATGAAACCAGGCACCTTACTGTCTTGTTTGTCAGCGACTGGCACTTAAGTAGGTGCTTGGTAATTTTAAAAATTGTAGTAAAATACACAAAACACAGAATAAGCCATTTTTAAGTGTACGGTTCGGTGGCATTAAATACATTCATATTGTTGAGCCTCATCGATACCATCCATTTCCAGAACTTTGTCAGCCCTGTGCCTTCTCCCCCTGGCAACTGCTGTATTCTACTTTCTGTCTTTATGGATGTGACTACTCTAGGTACTATATGTGGAATGTCTCTATGTGGAAACCTATGGGTCCTTTTGTAACTTGCTTATTTCATTTAGCATAACACTTTCAAGTACTGTCCCGACTGTAGCACATATCAGACTTGCCTACCTTTTCAAGACTTCCTTTTCCTTTCCTTTCCTTTATACGTACATATTGCACACTTTGTTCATCCATTCATCCATCGATGAACACTAGGAATTTCTTAATTAGAAATCTAAATTAGGCTTAATTGAGTTTTAAAATCACAACTAGCTAACTAACGAACAATTAGTATGTGCTTAATTTTATACCTAAAATCCCACTTGCAAAGCCAAGAAAGTAATCAGCATGTGCACTGAATTCTACTGGGGACAAGAAAAAAGGTAAGAATATATCACCTGTTTTGGAAATATTCATAAGTCCTTTTGCATCAGACTACTTTTATTGTCAAAGAAGTGTTAACCCCTCAGTTGTGTCTGACTCATTGCAACTCCATGGACTGTAGACCTCTAGGCTCCTCTGTCCATGGGATTCTCCAGGCAAGGATACTGGAGTGGGTTGCCATTCCCTTCTCCAGGGGATCATTCCTACCCAGGGATCAAACCTGGGTCTCCTGCATTGTAGGCATATTTTTTGCTATCTGAGCCACCAGGAAAGCCCATTTATTGTTAAAACAGAATACAAATGCGATTTCATTTCATTTTCTTAATTTAAAAACAGCACCTAGATAGGCAGGCAATGGTTTATTAATTAACAGCAATCTTCTTAAAAAATCATCTTGTGTTACCTAGATAAAATTTCAGTTTCACAGTTATGAAGCCAAGGTTAAAGGAAGAACTGAAAGAACAAGTTGCCTGAACACGAGGAAAATGTAATAGAGGAAAATAAAGAGAAATCTGGATTTTATTTATCTGATTACATCAAGGGAAGTAGAAAATTGAAGAGGATCAGAATATGCCACCCTCAAATATGCCACTTTGGCATAAGGATTGTTTTGAGTTGAGGGCAACTAAGAAGCAGCAGATGCAAGAAAAACTCTGCTCGCCCCTTTTCTGTCTAAAAGCAGAGCACAAACTTCCTTTTGTGAGGGTGTCACCCTCTCCTGGACCAGGAAGGGAAAAACAACATTTGTCATGAGTGATGGAGTTGGTGCGAAGATGAGTCCACATAAATAAAACCTTTCTCAGTAACCCATCTCCCATGACTATCCTCCTATATTTATTTTCCTACAACTTACCACCCACAGAAGTCCAAACCCCTTTCACTTTGTCTTGTCACTTCTCTAGGACTTAGTAACCATTGTTAAGATGGTATATAAGCCCTCTGCGTTTAATTGATTCTTTGGATATTCACTTTATATGAAGGTCTCCATGCATGTGAAAATATTAAAATATTAACATCAAACAAACAAAGAAGGCTGAGTGCCAAAGAATTGATGCTTTCAAACTATAGTTTTGGAGAAAGTTTGAGAGTTTCTGGGACTGCAAGGGGAGCAAACCAGTTAATCCTAAAGGAAATCAACCCTGAATATTCAGTGGAAAGACTGATGCTGAAGCTGAAGTTTCAATACTTTGGCCACTTGATGTGAAGAGTCCACTCATTGGAAAAGACCCTGATGCTGGGAAAGATTGAGGGCAAAAGGAGACGGGGGTGACAAAGGATGAGATGGTTGGATGGCATCACCAACTAAATGGGCATGAGATACAGCAAACTCCGGGGGATAGTAAAGGACAGGGAAGCCTGGCATGATGCAGTTCATGGGATCGAGAAGAGTCAGAAACGACTTATTGACTGAATAACAACATCAAACAAAATTTGTATGCCTTTTCTCCTGTGTGTGTCTTTTGTCAGTCTTATTCACAGGCCCCAGGCACAAAAACCTAAGATGAGAGTTTTCATCCTCTACATAATAATTTGAGAACTTAATCCACAAGGCATTTGCTCAGTGAGTTTTCTTTTAATGAGGAAGGAACAGCGGTATAGTATAAAGAACTTTGAAGTCAGATAAGTCTGGCTTGAAGTCTTGAATATACTGTTTAATATATGACCTTGGGCAAAGTATTTAAATTCTGTGCCTCAATTTCTGCATCTATAAAACAGATAATACCGACTCAGTGTCGTTGCTGTGAGGGTTACGTAAGATGAAATATGTAAAACATTTTAATTTGTATCTCTGTTGTTAAAGATGGATGGGAAGAGCTAAGAGTTTAGGAAGCAGGATAGATGAAAAGTGAACCTTGAGCTTTTCTCTCTTTCTCAACTTGGGGCTAATATAGAAACATATAGGGAGCCCATTGGGTTAGCTGGCAGTTTTGTGCAAACAACTTTGCAACTGAAGGAGGTATTTGAGAAAAATCCAAGACCTCAAAGAGTACAACATAAAGCACAGAAGGGAAGCAGCTGCTGTGGGTATTGCTGAATGATTCACAGGAGGAAGGAAGAAAGGAAAGAAAAGAGACTGTCTGGCTGAATATCAATATGTAGCAAGAGCTTTTACCCGATAATTCTGCTTTAAGGGGCCTCTATTAAGGACATAATCCAAAATACATAAAAGCAATTGAGCATACTGATGGTCATCTCAATCTTGTGAGATAGAAAACCCCAAAACAACCTGAATGGCCAAAAATTATAATATTTTTATATGGTAGAATATTACTAGGACTTCCCAGGTGGGCCAGTGGCTAAGACTTCACACTCCCCATGCAGGGGCCTGGGTTCTATCCCTGGTCTGGGAACTAGATCCCAAATGCCACAACTAAAGTTTCTGAGTGCCACAACTAAGACCCAACAGAACAAAAAAAAAAATTAGTCGTTATATACAAATGAGTATAAATAAATATTATCAGCTCAATTATGTGTAAAAAAAAGGAACAGGTGAAAAAAGACTGGAAGGACATATAAAAATAGTGTTAAAAGTACTTTGGGTGGTAGATTGTGAATGTGGAATTTCAATGTATTTCTTTTTAGTGTTGCCTATTTTGAAAATTTCTACTCTTAATTAGTGTTATTTTAGATTTTTCTTTAATATGAACCATTTTTAAAGTTTTTACTGAATTTGTTACAATATTGCTTCTGTTTCATGTTTTGTTTTTTTGGTCATGGCATGTGGGATCTCAGGTCCTCAGTTAGGGGTCAAACCCTGACCCCCTGCAGTGGAAGATGAAGTCTTGACCATTGGATCACCAAGGAAGCCCCCAGTGTCATTTCTATAACCTTCCCTTTAAAAAAGAAACTAACAAATCATCAACACCACAATAAAAAAAAATTATTCAAAAACTATACACAGAAAAATATCTGTAGTGCAGGCAATCTTTGATATTGATTAAAAGGAGATCCAGTCCCTTCATGTTTCAGAATTGTAGGTGGCAAGATGGAACTTAAAGAGCCTAAGACCAGCATTTCCTCCAGAGTGGGGGCATCTCATCCCACTTCACAGGGAGAAGGCCCGCAAGAGAAGAGTCTGCACACTTTCAACAGTAAATCGAGAGTCTCAATGGAAGCCTCAGAACTTTGTACTGTAAAGCATGGAAGAGAGAACCCTGGTGAGACTTTGGGGGCTAGAGTTCCCAGTATTCCACATTACCATAAAAAGGCCCCAACACAACTACTGGCGAACATTTGGTCTGGAACAGGACCATGTGCATATGTTTGATCACAAGAGATTTAAATCTGATGACTAAATCAGACAGCTTTCCATTCCCCGGTTCCAGCAAGAATTTAAGACTATGTTTTTATATCATAGGCGCTTTTTTTCTGAGAAGGCGACTAGGAACAGATGACTGTACCATGGCTCAGACAATGTATTTTCCTCTCGCTGACATTTCACCGCAAATAGCATTTTCCGTGGTCCATTCCACAGGGACATTTTTCTTTTTGGAGTTCCATGGTTCCTCGAGGTCAGAATTTTCAACAGTTATAGGCTCTGTGCCCCTCATCTGATTTCCAGGAAATATGTGAGCAACTTCAGGCCAAATGCCAAGGATACCAAGCTGATCCCAAAGTGTCAGCAAAGCTTGCTTCACTCCTACCTTCACAGGAGCTATTCATCTCTTTGTTTTTAAGATTTTCTAGGTGAGTCAGTTAATGGACTATGTTTCCTGGATTTATATGCAAACATATTAGACCTTCTTGACAGTTCTCACTGAAATCACTCTCTCTTGACTTTCTGAATGACTCCACAGCACAGCTAAGTTTAAAGTAATGTTCACATAGCTTCTCTCCTAACTTGTTTTTAATCTTTAATATGGATAAGGGGTCAAGACTCATGTATTCACTCTGAAATTTTTGCATAGTGGTCTGTTTAGAATAAAACATGTAAAGAATTCTTCCCTCAGCTAAAATTTTATATACTAACATATATATGCATAGAAAATCTCTGGGAAGACTGGTAAGAAATTGGCTTTCTCTGCTGGGAAGAGGGGTGGGGAGACAGGAGTGAGACTGTACATACTTACACCGTATATTCCTTTTTACTGTTTGGATTTATCATCTGCATGTATTTTTTACAGATATTTGAATAAATTTAAAAAATCATAAATGAAAGATAAGAAATCCTGCTTAAATGGACACTTATATCATGTTCTTGGTTGGGACGACTTATCACTGTAAAACTGTTTAGCCCACCCACAATTATCGATGAATGTACTGCAATTCCAATAAAATTCTAGCAAGATTTTTTATGGGATTTTGACAAATGAATGTCAAAATATCTACGAATAAATAAACCTCCACAAACTGCCTAATTTGAGAAAGAAGAGGGATTCATCTATCAAATATTAAGACGTGGTACTGAGCCAACAAAACTTAAAAACTGTACTTCGGGTAAGGGACAGACAAAACGGACAAGGAAACATAATAGGAATGTACATGAGGGTTGAGTCAAGTCACAGGAGAAGAGAAGGATTATTTAATGGATCATGGAAAAATGGTTTGCTTCACGGAAGAAAAAAAATAAAACTTTGTCTCTACCATACACCATATACAAAAATAAATCCCAGTTGGATTAAAGGTGTAAAAGATTAGAAAATATTAAAAAGAGGAAAGTTTCTTTAAAATTTCTTAAAACAAGCCTCTCAATTCACAAATGGATACATGAATATACCAAAATTAAGTAGTTTTGTTCAAAGAAAACATACTGGCAATGTTAACACATAGCTAACAGACTGGTAAGAGATATTTATAGTATTTAAAATCAATAAGGGGAAAAATAGCTACAGAGAAATTATGCAAACCAGTAAGAAAAAACAGGAAACCCCACAGGAAAATGGTCAAAGAATTTTCATAAAGAGATTCTCAACTTCACCAGTAATTAAATCCAAAGTGAAACAATTATGTGTTTGTTTTTACCCAGTAAACTGACCAAGATTAGGAAGTTGGATAGAACCAAGTGATGGTGAGGATGTACAGAAGAAACACCCCAAATGTTGTTAACTGGTGTTAACTGAATGTTAGCTGGTGAAGCCCTTTCCAAGATCAATTTGGAAGTATTACATGAAAGTGATAAAGTCCACATGCTACTACCTAGTAATTTCATTCCTAGATATACCCTAGAGAAAATTTTAAATGGTTCACAGGGTAACTTCAAAGTACTCACTGTTGTGTTGTTTGTGGTGGCAAGGCTGGCAGCAATTACTATTACCCAACAATGGAGAATACTAAACATTTCTCATAACTTGGAAAAATGCTAAATACATTGCAACAGTTAGGCAGACAAGTGTCACTTTAAGAAAAAGACTCTTCTCTAAAAATCTAAATTTATACAACAAACAAAATGAGAATTTGTATTATTAAAAGATTCTTTTAATTTATATCAGGATAATGGAAAAATTTTTATTAGAAACCAGAATACCTGACTCCACCATTCAGGAGCTATTTCACTTGGGGCTAGAATCTAGCCTAGATACTTAATCTATTCAAGCCAGTTCCTTCATCTGTGAAATGCTGTCTGCTTCAGGGTCAGTGTGAAGAATAAGCATGAAAATATTTTGTGAAATATGAAATGTTATAAACAAAAACCTAAGGATTCATTAAAATTACCCTTTTGATGTAAAGTAGCAACTACTTTAATATTTTTTTAAGTGGATTTTTAAGAACAGAATTCACACATGACTCAAAAGGAAATGTGCTATAATACAGAAAACTCTATTTCTGGGTCAGTTACTCTCAAGCACAGTAGGAGGTAGAATATGTATATATTAAAACATTCTGGATAATGTAAAGATAGAATGAGAGTAGGCAATGGGAAGCTCCTATTTTCTCTTTAGAATAAACTCATTACTTCTTGAACAATTTTTTGAATTCCATTTTAATTAATTTTAGCAAAACTTTTAGGGTTGTGTGTGTGTGTGTGTGTGAGTGGTTGTCCTAGGGTTTACAATACACACCCTTAACTTTTCGGTGTTTCCTAAAAAATACTTGCTTATTTATTTAGCTGTGTTGGGTCTTAGTTCCCAGACCAGGGATCAAACCTGCATCGCCTACATTGCATGGCAAACTCTTAACCACTGGACCACTGGGGAAGCCCTAACTATCCAGTGTTTTTAAAGTTAATGTTGTAGCACTTCGCATAAAATAGAACACTAAAAATTGCGTGCCTCATTCTCTTTTCCTTCTAGAAGCCTACATGTTACATCTTTTGGTATTATCTTATATAATAGGTCCCTGAGATACTGCTCATTATTTCATTTTATAGCAATTTTCCTCTCAGACCTTCCGAGTGAATAATTTCTATTGATCTGTCACCAAATTTGCAAACACCTCCTTCTGTTCTTAAGGCGATGCAGTGTAAATTTTATTTCGGACATTATACTTTTCAGTACTATAATTACTGTTCAGTTCTTTTAAAATTTCTTTACTCTTCTGAGATTTTTCCATATTTTCAGTCATTACAAGTGTGCTTTAAGTCCTGAGCATAGTTGTGTCAGCTACTTTGAAATCCTTGTGCTGAATTCCAACAACTGATTCATTGTGGGGCTAATTCACCATTGAACTAGGTTTAGAGGGTACATTTGCCTACTTCTTTCTGTATGTTTTAGATACTATCCTGGACATAGAGAATGATGTACTTTAGAGATCTCACTTCTGTTACGTTCTCTAAAGAACAGCAATGTCTTTTTGTCTTCGTATACAGTGGACTTGACTGAACTCAAGTCAGCGCAGTGTTCGTGGGTTTATCTGGGCTGCCTGGAGTCCACCTTGCACTTGGGTAGTTTAGGAGTTAGCTAGAGACTTGGGCAGTTTCTACACAGATTTTAAGGCTCCCTCTCTGTGGCTTTCCTCTTCCTGGGATTTCTCCTCCACTTTCCATTTTTGGTTGTTTTAACTGCCTCTTCTTCATCTCGTTGGTGAGGCAAGGATCCGAACCGAGGGTTATGGCAATGGCCTGACACATGACACCAGGCCCTAGTCATGAGACTGATGGCAGTTTACAATCAGTCACACATGCTCAGAGCCTGGGGGAGGATCCCAGACACCACTCAGGCCTTGCAGGGATATACCTGGTCCTCGAAACAAGAAGGGTTGTTTGGCCAGAGGACCTTTTAGGACCACGGGAGCACAGTGGGGAAGGGAGTCTGGTGTTAGGCCATGCACAGCCTTCCTGATTCCACCCAGTGTCAAAGCAGCGCTCGGTATCAACTCTAGGCCCTGTTTCACACTGTGGTTGTGCTGGAATCCACTCTCTGGCTCTTCAAGCCAATACATCTGCAAGCTTCCAAGTTTACATCATCCTACAGAACTGGGTGCTGCAGGCTAAAAGACATAAAAATAGGAAACTTCTGAGTGCCATTTCATTCTTCTTTAAGTATTGACTTCCCTCCAGAATTTGCCTTCTTTTGCTTGCTCTCCAGTGCCTCTTGGTATTTTAAAAATAT
This sequence comes from Ovis canadensis, assembly GCF_042477335.2. NCBI lineage: Eukaryota > Metazoa > Chordata > Mammalia > Artiodactyla > Bovidae > Ovis > Ovis canadensis. The sequence continues at coordinate 29,763,798 of NC_091270.1, forward strand.
CTTATCCAGAATTTATAGTTGTTATTTGCAGAAGGGTGATTTGATGGGAGCTCTCTGGTTAATACCAGAAGCAGAACTTTTGAAGTTCATTCTTAATCTTTGGCTGTAAGCAGTTTAATGAAATAGCTGAAGAAATGACTAGATACAATTATTGATTATAAAAGGAATTGGGTGGAGTCTTTGGAATGATAATAGTAAAGTATATTAACTCATAGCTGTAATTAATAACTGTAGGGCTCAAAAAGTATCATCCCATAAGATATGTACATTTTGATTTAGTGCAAATTTTGATTCCACACAAATAATTCCAAGTTCAGTTGGACTCAGCACTCATCAGATAAAATCCAAGAAAAAAATGTGTTTTATTTCATATTTTTTACATACTGCTATAATAGATATGAAGGGAAAAAAAACATTATTTGACAACATAGTCCCATATTTCTTCTTGAATATGCACCATCTTCCATAAACCATGATTGACTTCTACCAATTTTCTCTTATTCTGCCTTGCTTCTACATTTATTCCTAATTTGACTTTGTTTATACTTATTCTTATAAGCATTTCCCTAACACTCTATATTCATTCTTTTGTATCCCTACAAGACTACAAATGTCTCCTGGACATGGATCAAAGATTTGATTCCATTTAAATCCATACACAGCACATAGTTGCGTATGTCAATTATTCTTTTTTCAGTGAACCCTATCAAGACTTGAATGGACAAATTGGGTTTTAAATTTCTTCAGAACTCTGGATGTGGCTGTTGTCTTTGGTGAGCCCAGAACCACTCACAAGAGTCAATGGCAGGTTACGAACACGGCTAAGACTTCTTATGGCAAAGGACAGAGAGCAAAGTAACCGAAAAAGATGTGCTGGGAAATCCAGAGGTTACTACACGCTTCCAATGCCTTTGGTCTGAAGCTGCAAAGAATCCTCTCTCTCTCTCTCTCTCTTTCTCTCTCTCTAGCAGCAAACTACAGACATATGTTAAGTACCTCTACCTGTGGAAGCCCATTTGAGTCTCAGGGTCCAAGATTTTTATGGGGAGCTGTTAAAGTACACATATTATACAGTACAATCAGCTACAGCAACTGAGACTCAGGTCCCCAACCGTGAAACCAGGTGATCGTGTTGTGCAAAGGAACCTGACAAGCCAGTATGGTGTGTTCCATTTCTCTGGGTGTTCACCACAAAATCGTCACTAACATAAAAAACATTCCACAGGCCAACTTCCCAGGGCCTGCCAGGTCAGTCATGGTTTCCTTGGAGACATCCAAGAAATAAGCAACCAGACCCGCTGCAGAAACTTTTTCTCCCAAGGGTCTGTACGTCCTTGCTATCTCCATTATTACCAATCCCTGGCTTACTGATAGAAGTAATATGAAGTTAGCTAAGCCCTGGCATGTGGGAAAATGTTTTTAAGTCCACTGCACATCTAAATCATTTCCTCTAGTCTCTCTATCTACCCTTCCCAACATGTTCCCAGACTCCATTTCTACAGTGGGCTGTTCTTTACAAACAAGTAGGCTACATTTAGGAAACAACAGTTAATGCTGTTTGGAAGAAGCATACGTGCTCAGTCGTGTCTGACTCTTTGCAACCCCATGGTCTGTAGCCCTACAGGCTCCTCTGTCCATGGGATTTCCCAGGCAAGAATACTGGAGTAGGTAGCCATGCCCTTCTCCAGGGGATCTTCGCAACCTAGGGATCAAACCTGGGGTCTCCTGCATTGCACGCAGATTCTTTACCATCTGAGTCACCAGGGAAACCTGCTAAACCCAATTGATATTACCTCCTGGCAGTTTTCTGTATCTAGCTCCTTCACTTCATATAACCTCACTTCCTTGTTAATTGCTCCTTCCTGGCTTCTCCATCTTTCTCTCCCCAGGCCATTATTCATTACAGAAGCACTGTCAGCCCCATTCTTTCTAGAAAGCAACACATCACACACTGAAGAATAGTTTCTGAAAAAGATCCCTTACATGAGGTATTATAACCACTCAAGTCACTATATTCAGTTGTTTTCCTGTGTGTTACATATGTAACACATATAATATCAATTTTATTTAAAAATTAATTGATTCCTATCCCAAACTGAAAAATATGCCCAGTGGGATGGAATCTATTTCTTGGAACCATTTGAAAAATGATAATAACTGCTTCCTGTACCTCATCCTCTCTTTGCTTTATGACATCTGGACTCTTCTCCCAATCTTTTTCCTTTTTCAGCTGCTATATTCAGAGTCCTCTTAATTAGCTACTTCCGCTTAAATTTCAATCATGTAAAGACCACAGCTCAATAAGGGACAGCAGGGATGGGCTCCTTCTGCCGTAGACACAGTTCATAGGTCCCTTCTGTGGTTTTATGCACAACTTATACATGGCATGAATGTCGAACATCCGCCTGAATATGAACTTTCAAACATTTAACTCATAACAATGATAACATGAGGTATTCAAGTAAGATTGCACAAAAATTAAGAAAGCTCTTAACAAGTTGAGGGCTATATATACTGAATGAGGAAGAAGCTAATAGAACTTCTCCTAAACTGCTAAAAAAAAAACTTCACAAAAAAAATGTACTTCTGAGTGAAAACTATCTAGATCAGTTTCTAAAGGGTGGCATCTTCAAATCTTCAAACTTACTAATTGTGGTATTTCTTAATTTTAACTTTGTATAACAATATGTCCACAATTAGAATGCTGGTATGCAAAGTACAGACATTACCAGCAATAGTAGCAGAAAAATTCTCATTAAAAGTGAACTGAAGCTAAACCCTATGTGCTCCTTTCCCACTGAATAGTATACATATACATTTTGTTATTGTAGGATGCACGGAAACCTTTTTGCTTCTTTTATATTAAAAATGAAGTTTATATTTTGTTAAAGCAATAAATATATTTAAAAAATCAAATGTGCAAAATAATATTTGTGAAAACAGTTCTCCCTCCAACTCCAGATCCCCAGGCTCTAAAGCCAAGGCAACTATTATTATAGATAACACTGGACTATTCTTCCAGAGATACTTTATGTGAATAGTAAATAGTAATAATTCTAAAGCTAACATCAGGGAACTATATTCAGTATCCTTTAATAAACCATAATGGAAAATAATATGAAAAAGAGTATATATGTATAATTGAATCACTTTTCTATAGAACAGAAATTAATATAGCATTATAAATCAGCTATACTTCAGTAAGATAAATTTAAAAAATAATAAAGCTAACATCATGTAAGGAAGTCAGTAGGCTCTTTTGAAATTATTTTTCAATCAATATGCCACTTTTCAAAGATTACATTAGATTGGCTAATTCCAACCCTGAATTACAACTGTATTTTTTGTTATACATAAAAGTGTTATGAATAGCTCCTATAGACATAATTTAAATGTCATGATCCCTAAATCTTAATTCTCATGTTATACCCACCACCATCAATGGCTCAAATAATTATTCCTTTCTCTGATTCTTCTATTTTTCCTATAACAGAAAGTTTTTCAGCCTCTAATACTTTCCACACAAATTTCCCCCCATATCTTCTATATCTTTGTTCTTTCAATCTGTCTAATTCTAGTATTTACTTTCAGCAGATAACAGGAAAAAATATTTCTACTGTCACTTCAGGCATTTCTTCAAGGTTGGCTCCTTGATGATGTCATTTCCATGACCAAAGGGTATATTTCTAAAGGATCTGGAATGCACAACAGAGTTAGAACATGCAAAAGATGCCACACCTCAGTTGCAGGTAGGTAATGAAGAACACAATCTTGTTTTCTCCAGCAGAATGGAAAAACTGAGGGCAGTCTAGAAGACAAAAGAAAATGAGAAAAATTATTTGTTAAATAAATATTTCCAGAATGTGGCTCTTTTATTTTATAGAACTAGCCCATTTAAAAACACTTGTAGCAAAATAAGGTTATAATTTTCCAGAAACATATATACTGAGTAAATCGAGATACACTGGTTTCCATAGATTAAAGGATCAAGAGAACCCCAATTTATGGAAATAAATTAGATAGGCAATTTTTAAAAATCTGTTATCCTCAGAGGCTAAATCAATATTCACTGAAGTGCTGGATTAAATTAACCATGCCAAGAGCAATTAATGAAACAATAGCTCCAATAAAGCCTCATTAAGTAATCAATTAGAATCATTACAAGGAACAAAAGATTTAGCAGAAAGTGAAGTCGCTCAGTTGTGTCCAGCTCTTTGTGACCCCATGGACTGGAGCCTACCAGGCTCCTCCGTCCAAGGAATTTTCCAGGCAAGAGTACTGGAGTGGGTTGCCATTTCCTTCTCCAAGGTATCTTCCTGACCTAGGTATTGAACCTGGGTCTCCTGCATCATACTTTACCATCTGAGCCACCTGGGAAACTCGGCCAGTAGCATGAGTTTTATTTTTAAAAGACCATTTTTATTTTAACCAGAGCTGAAGGCATGAGGCATTTGCTCTTGAAAATAAGTAACAGTCTAAAGGAATATAGGAGGATTTCTCATAACTTTGATTCTGTGATTATTTGGATAATTACCATTCAGGAAATTCTAATTTTCCTTTAGAGGTGATTTTGTCAAATCTGCTGCAAGACTTCTCAGAAAAAGTAATTTTATAATATCCCAAGTTCTTAAATTTTTTCCCCCTCTATGGGTACTGTTCTTTCCAATGATTATGAGCCAAGATTAACTAATATTTGTTTTACTCTTAAATTTTTACGTGTATACTTATTTCATGTATTGCAGTGTGACCTTGGGCAAGTTACTTAACTTATCTGGGTCCCCATATTGAAGTGAAGTGAAAATTGCTCAGTGGTGTCTGACTCTTCACGATCCCATGGACTAGCCCACGGAATTCTCCAGGCCAGAATACTGGAGTGGGTAGCCTTTCCCTTCTCCAGGGGATCTTCCCAACCCAGGGATCAAACCCAGGTCTCCCGCATTGCAGGCAGATTCTTTACCAGCTGAGCCACAAGGGAAGCCCATGATCCCCATATTATCACCTGTAAAAAGAGTTGATCTTTAACAGAGATTCACAACCTCTTCACCATCTTTCCCTATAGACATTGTTAGGGGAACCACTGACTGAAACTGCCTGCCCTAGCCAGGCCAGATAGTAGCCATTTGCCTGAGTTATCTTAAACAGGAGGTCCTAGAAAGGAACGCAGAACAAGCTACCACAAACCCGAAGAATTCAGAAAAGGTCTAAAGCAGAGAAGAGAAGCCAGTCCCTGTCCTACCAACCTCCCAGAATCCTCCTTGCTGGAATCCATCTTGGCTGAGCAATGCGCACACACCCAGGGAGGACCCAAAGTAAGAATGATTGGCCAGAGACAACCAGGAAGCTAATCCCATCACCATAAGATCCAAGACTGCGGGCCATGCACGTAGCAGAGCTGTTCTCCTGGGGTCCCTTACCCCTTTGCTCTCCACTCGGGCCCCCCTTCCCAATAAATCCTCTTGCTTTGTCAGCATGTGTCTCCTTGGACAATTCATCTCTCAGTGTTAGACAGAGCCCCCTCTCAGGACCTGGAAGGGGTGCCCCTTACTGCAAAAGCACAAGGGTTACGATGAATTAACATCAACAGTGGTTCACCCAGCACTGGGCGAGGGTGCCTGTTGCCTGTCCTCGCTTCCTTTGGGGGACATCACTGATCTAAGATTAGTGTTAACTATACAAGTCTGTGGAGAAGGAAATGGCATCCCACTCCAGTATTCTTACCTGGAAAATTCCATGGACAGAGGAGCCTGGCAGGCTGCAGTCCATGGGGTCGCAAAGAGTCAGACATGACTAAATGACTTTTACTTATACAAGTCTATAGTGATTAGATTAAAAACGACCATCTGAAATTGTGTAACCTTGAGAGCAATTTTTTTGTTTTTCCTTCATTCAACCTATATTTACTCAGCACTGTGCAGTGCTCTGAGACAACAGGCACAGTTCTTGAATAAAATCATCTTTTTTGAGGTACTTAGTTAAAAAAGAAAAAAAACCCACATAATTTAAAGAGGGCTAAGCCTATGCTACCATGGCTTTCAATACATTACCTCTTTACCACACTTCTTTGTCCATTTGATGAAATTAATAGGAACATCTCTACAACAAATTAAGCGTACCATATGTCAAGCCCTGCCCCAAGCTTTAATCTCAAACTTGCAAAAGTAAGAGGTCAAAACTTCAGTTTACAGGTTTTGGCTACTCTACGATTCTAGGCTATTGTTGGGTTTATTGCTTATCTGCAAAAACATTTTAAGGTACGGTACTGCTCACTGAGATAAAGGGGTATGGACGAGGACAGAATGTGCTGGCATCTCTTTTATCACACTTGTGGATCAAGCTATTTCATTATTTGTACAGGTTAAATGATTTACACCTGCAGTATCAACATTTAATTTTGGACAGATTTACTAAGTTTCCCCAGCAAAATTAAGCCAGAGTTTCAATTTTGAACATAAGTATAAATCTCTCTTCCCTAAATTTTAAACCCTTTCCTCTGCTTTTAGGAAACATAATTGCATAATTCAAACTCCTTCAATACTGTGACCTAGTTCCCCCTCTTGGTGTTATAAACGGCTTGTGTAACTATGGTAACCGTCCAGGGAATATTGAATGTTTTTCTGGTCAGCAATATGCAGAGTATACCATATGCTTTATTTTTCTCTCTGGGATAACCAAAGTGGATAATACATGCTTGCTTTTCTTCTTAGTTATGGAAATGACATTTTATCATACTGAATTTTCTATAACGATAGACCAAGTTATTCAGAGCAGCTCCGTTAAAAGGTTTTAGGATCATCTCTTGCTGTTAGTGGTCATTCTAATTGCTGCACAGCACTATAACCCATAGTAGGATTGACTGTGTACACCAATCTGTGCTGTCTACCTCATAAACCAAATGTACAGGATAACAATACTAACATTAGCAATATTCCATCCTGAGAATCTGGTATTTTCTTAACTTCGTCCTTTAGTCCTAGACAGAGTGTTTCCTTAAAGCAAAAAACTAAAATGGAATCATCTTGGGGGTCTACTTAGAAACCAAGAAGACTTATTTCCAGTTCTTAGTGATTTTATATGTCTTCTTTTTTGCTGTTTTCCTACAATTAAGGCGTGCTCTTGTGCTCTGTTGTGTCTGTCTCTTTGCGACCCCATGGACTGTAGCCTGCCAGATTCCTCTGTCCATGGGATTCTCCAGGTAAGCATACTGGAGCTGGGTTGCCATTTCCTCCTCCAGGGGATCTTCCTGACTCAAGAATTGAAACTCCATCTCCTGTATCTCCTGCATTGGCAGGTGGATTCTTTACCACTGAGCCACCTGGGAAGCCCCACAATTAAGGTATACTACTTACATAATAAAGCAATAAAAAATGCTTCAAAATTGAGCTCACTGGAGATGTAGATTCTTAGTATTTGCGGTTATTGTTGTTGCCTATTGTACTAATGAACTGATTTCAAGTTTTAGGGTTTTTTCAGTATAATTTAAAATGCTTCATTTGGAATTCTAGGACAAATTATACTCTAAAACAAATGCCTAGAGTTTTAGAAGATTTATTTGCAATAGATATAATTACATTTCTACAGGGGGCTATCAATTAGTAAACTTTCAATATGAGGATTTTGTTTAAAAGTGATTTCCTTGAATTTCACTATATTTTACATAATGCTTTCCAACAATCCAAACATCTTCCTTAGAAAAACACTGCTATCTGCTTCACTGAATTAAATAGGAAATTAACTGCCTCTTAGTGGTTTAGAAGCAACTTAGCAGCAGCAGTAGCAGCAGCAGCAGCAGCAGCACCAGCAGTGGTTTAGAAAAGGTCTCACTAACCAAATGCAGTGTGGAACGACTGTGCCAAATACATTTGTCAAACAAACCAAGTGTGAAAAAGCATCAATTAGACAATAGGGAAATGTCAATTGTCTGGATATTAAATGATAGATAACTTTTGGATGTGATAATGATGTTGTAGATTATCTGTTCATATTTAAAGTATTTATGGAGAAAAATCATAATAGTGCATAAAGTATAAGGGAGTGAAACATTATGGGCCATATATTGATAAATGTTCAAGCTAGGTGAATGGCATATTTGGATTTATTGTACTATTACCTCTACTATTGTGTGGGCTTGAAATTTTCCAGAACAAAGTTTTTAAAAATATTAAAAAGTAGAAAAAAAGAAAAGGGTTTCAAATTTAATTGGCCTGACTCAAGCAGTAGCTGAGTTTTCTCAAGAGATGTCTTTAGGAAACCTTCAGCACTGCTTGCTAGTTATAGTTTTCCATCAGTTTGCAGGGTTTTTTTTTTTTTTTTAAGAATAGTTGTGTGTGTTTAGTTGTTCAGTGGTATCTGACCTTTTTGAGACTCCATGGATTGTAGCCCATTAGGTTCCCTCTCCACAGGATTTTCCAGGCAAGAATATTGGAGTGGGTTGCCATTTCCTTCTCCAGGGGCTCTTCTTCACGCGGGGATTTGAACCTGTGTCTCTTACATCCCCTACATTGGCAGGTGGGTTCTTTACCACTGTACCACCTGGGAACCCTCCTTCATAGTTTGAAGTGGCCTCCTGAATACCCTGCCAACCCTTTACAATATAAATAAGGGCCTCCAGGGACCTCCTGGGCTTCCCTTGTGGCTCAGCTGGTAAAGAACCCACCTGCAATGCAGGAGACCTGGGTTCAATCCCTGGGTTGGGAAGATCCCCTGGAGAAGGGAAAGGCTACCCACTCCAATATTCTGGCCTAGAGAATTCCCCATGGACTGTATAGTTCATGGGGAATGGGTGGCAAAGAGTAGGACAGGACTGAGCAACTTTCACTTTTTTCCAGGGACCTCTTAAAAATTTCCTACCAGGAACCTCTTACAGTAACAGATTTATAAATTAATGTTAACATCAGACAGTTCTACTAATTTGATAATTTAAAAGATAAGTCAGTAACTTATCTTTTTTAAGGTTACTTTTGTACTTTTTCACTTTCATACCGAAGAGCATATAAGATGACTTTTTTCTTTACTCATACAACTAAACATCACCAATTAACTTCTATATTTTGGAGAATTGGGGACTTTTAAATATTGCATTTAGCAGGGTAAAGGAAAAGGCCCCAAATTTCCAGGTAAGTGACTCTTGAGAAGAAAAGGACATGATAAATAACCAAGGTCAAGGGCTGAGTTTGGGGAGTACAGTGATTTTTTTTTTAAATCTCCCCCCACACTCTGCTTTCACAATTATGGTAGGAATAGATGTTGATTATCTTTTATAAATCAGCATAGCAAGAAAGCACATCTCTAACGATTCACATACACACATATATTACCATTATCAGAGTGTTCTTTATAGGTTCACAGCAACACAAGCTGAAAAATCATTATTTAGATTTTTTGCTTCCTTTCAGCCTGTTCAACAGAATTGTGAAAGGTGAAACTAATGTTTTCATTTCCATATTCATCCTTCCTTCCTCGCATGCTGTTCATAGCTCCTGGAGGGAGTGCTTTAGGTATTATGAATCATTGCTTTCTCTCACTTCTAGTTTCTAACAATGTGTCATACTGGCTTGCAAATCACTTCTTAGGCTGAATAAAACCCATGGGCACATTTTGTGTCAAATCTAAATCAGTAAATTATAGGGCATCTTGTATTATTTGGGGCCTTCATTAAAAACTAGCTGATTTAAATATATTAGTACACAAAAATAGCAGAGTTTAAGTAAAAGGTGATTAAAATTCAATTCCGAGCGGTGACTTTTTTTGACAAGACCTGGCCACTTAATCTGAAAGACTTCCAGAATGACAAGAAAATCCCTAGGCAGTTCTCAAAAATATCAACACAACACTCTGTACTGCCTACTGCTGCTGCTGCTGCTGAGCCGCGTCAGTCGTGTCCGACTCTGTGCAACCCCAAAGACAGCAGCCCACCAGGCTCTGCTGTCCCTGGGATTTTCCAGGCAAGAACACTGGAGTGGGTTGCCATTTCCTTCTCCAGGGCATGAAAGTGAAAAGTAAAAGTGAAGTCGCTCAGTCGTGTCTGACTTTTCACGACCCCATGGACTGCAGCCTACCAGGCTCCTCCGTCCATGGGATTTTCCAGGCAAGAGTACTGGAGTGGGTTGCCACTGCCTTCTCCTAGGTTGACTTAATATTCGAGTGATCAAAACCTTGAAGCCTCACAGCAAAACACACAAGTCTCTGAGTCCTGAGCCATGTTATCTTGTTCCCAAGATTCAAATTTCCAAGAGTGCTTTTTTTTTTCGGTTTGAAATTTAAAATATCCTCTAGATCAAGGTCTAGATTGTTCTTTGCATGTCAGTGGTTATGTACTATTCAAAAGGGCTCTAAACAGGTCACCAGACAGGTGGCCCACCACTGCGAACCAACTGCATATAAGGAGAAATTCAAGTTTATCGCCCATTCAGGTTTTCTTTTTAACGCAGAGGTACTGCTCACAACAGTGCTTGTTTACACAGGCAACTGTTAAAGTTCCCCATGTATTTGTTCTCTTTACACCCATTTCTTTGAAAAAATACACGCTGTTATATACACCGAGTCAATATGGAATTCAAATCAACTCCTCTGCTGGGCATTTTATTTAACACCAGACAGAAATTTACGCCGTGATAGCCGATCACGTAAGACGAGGGTAAGTGCCTGACTCCTCTTTAGGTTTATCCTGGCGTCTCCATCATCCCTTCAAGCCGGGCCCACAGTGGTTTTGTTTTAGGTCGAAGATGTTAACTGACCGTGCCCCTATCGCCGTCAGGAAGCCGTCACCGCCAATGTTTCAAGTTTAAACGTTCTGATCCCCGGGGGTAAAACATGTTTTGTTTTTTTTTTTTTAAAAAAACGTTGTCTGTTGGACAAACAGGTACAGGGCAGAGTCTGCCTAAAATAAACGCGAGTCTACAAAAGTCGGAGGGCGGACCAAACCTGCAGGTCCTGGGGCAGCGGGAGACCCCCCGCAAGGGCGGAAGGGCGGGCGCTGGCCTAAGCCGAGAGGGAAGATCCCAAAGGCGGGCGGCCCAAGGCAGAAAGAGACGCAGGGGGCAGCGGGGGCGCCACCGACTACCTCCGCGATCGGCCCCCTGTGCGCCGGGAGCCTGAAGGCCGCGGCGGGAGGAGGACGGGGCCCGAGCGCGACGCCGGCCCGGCGGGCACACCGCCACCGCCGCCGCGCATGCCCGAGAGCCGCGCCCGCCGCGTCGTCCCCGCAGGCCTCCCTCAGGGTCGCGGCGGGAAGCGGCCGCCCGCTGCCGCTTTCTGAGGCTCTCCAGGGGCAGCGCTAGGCCCCCACCTGATGGGCGCGGGGCGGGGCGGAAAGTCGGTAACACCGGGCCGAGAGAGCGGGACCCAGCTTCCCCCTCCGTGAGGGAAGGGCGGAAGGAAGGCAGTCGCCTTCCTTCGCGCTTCAGTCCCATTCAGACACATAGCGGAGAGGCGGGCCGGGCCGCGCTGCCCCTTTAAGAGGAGGCGGGGCGCAGCCTGCCGTTTGGCCGCCCTCCGCACCCTCCCCCCGCCCGGGCCGAGAGTTGACAGACCAATCGCCCGGGTGGCGGAGGGAAGGCGGGAGAATGCGAACCCTGCGGTAGGGCGGTAGGGGCGGGCCCCCGGGCCTCCTCAGGAGGGAGCCCTGCGCAGGCGCAGAGGCGGCCGCAGCCGGAGGGGCGGGGGCAGCCCAGCGAGAGACTCTCCGGCAGGCGCGGGAGGGTGATTGGGGGAAAAGCGGGCAGCGAGAGGCTTGTCATGGGGATCCGAGTTACGGGGCGGCACTGGTAGCATCTGGGGCCTCCCGGGGGGACCGGAAGTGTCAACGCTCGGGACCCCGGCGCCAGCTCCGCTAGGGGAGGTCGGGGGTGGGGGGGGTCCCCGCTGCTCTAGTCCTGGAAAGGGAGGGGGGAAGGAGGGTGCCGCGATCTCGCCCCGCCCCTGGGCTTGTTACGGCGGGGGCGGGGAGTGAGGGCTTCTTTGCGGGGGGGAGGGACCGGAGATTGGGGGACTCGGCAGTGCCCTCCCGAGCGGCGGCCGGTGTCCCCGCGGCGCCGGGCTGCCGAGCCGAGGAGCCGCGGCGGCCGTGGCTGTTGCATGTGTGGCTGCTGGATGCGGAGGAGGCGGCGGCGGCGGCGGCGGCAGCGGCAGCGGCAGCAGCGGCAGGATGTTAGGGCAGCAGCAGCAGCAGCAGCAGCAACTCTACTCGTCGGCCGCGCTCCTGACCGGCGAGCGGAGCCGGCTCCTCACCTGCTACGTGCAGGACTACCTCGAGTGTGTGGAGTCGCTGCCCCACGACATGCAGAGGAACGTGTCCGTGCTGCGGGAGCTGGACAACAAATATCAAGGTAGGGACCGCGGGTCCTCCCACCCGACTCGGGGCCCGGGCACGGTCGCTCGGAGCCTGCCCCAGGGAAAGTGCCACTTTTCCAGCTCACCCCGAGTGTACACAGTGTGTGTGTGGGGTCTGGTGTGTGGGACCCGGGGCAGCGGGCCCCCGCAGGTGGGGTTCGCGGCCCTCCCCCTTCCCCCGCTGCGGACTTCTTGGGGGGGGTCTTGAGGGTGGAAGGGAGAGGTGGCCGCTCGTCAGCCCCCGCTGCAGACCCAGCGACTGCAGCCGCTGTGAAGACGAAATCAGCCATTTTTAAGCAGCAAGCTCATTTGTTCCGGGTGTTCGCCCGCCGTGTACCGCAGACCCCTCGGCGCCCCGGCTCGGGGAGCGTGCAGCAGGGCGGTGGAGGGGGGGCTTGCCGTGGGGAGTGAGCGTCCGGCCGCGGCCGGACTCCCGCAGGCCCACAGGGCCGGGCTTCCTTCAGCCCAGCCCGCCTCAGGCCCCCACCCCCTGAGCGCAGATGCACTGGAACGTGCTAGGGGGGAGGGGGCGAGGGCGGACTGCGAAGGTGGCCTCTGGGGAGGTCCCTCCCCCGGCGCTCCGGGGCTCTGGGCTCGGGAATCGAGTCTTCCCCAGTCTCCCACCCCAGGGAAAGTTCCGGGCCGCAGCCTTTCCCGGCTGCTACAGCCGAATGGTTGAAAGGCTAGGGGCTCCCCGCGGGGGAGCCGAGGGGTGTGTGTATGTGAGTGTCTGAGTGTGGGGTGAGCAGGCTCCCTACCCCCCCCGCCTGGGGGCGGGGCTTGCAGAGGTGACGTAGGGTGTGGGCGGGGCACGGGCGCGCGCGCTCCCGCCCGTCCGGGAAATGGCTGGTCGCGGGAAGGCTCGGGCGGCAGTGCAGGACGTAAGCTCGCCCTCGGCGCAGTCAACGTTGGGATTCGGGACACGTTTGTCTGTGAATTTTCTACTTTCCCCCCCCCAGTCACTCAAATCACGACAGAGAAACAGTCAGCTTCGGGGACCGTCGCCGATCCCGGCACCGCGTAGGTTCCGGGCCCTGCGTCACTTCCGGGTCCCCGAAGGGTGTGAGCTGGTTGACTGGGCAACCGCCTGGCGTCCCTCAACCCCTGGGTCCCTCCTCCGCCGAGTTTAAATGCTGTGGCAAAAGCCGCCCTTTGTGGTCAGACCCAGACCGCTAGGACAGAGAATCGACCTTTATTACGGAGCGTGTTATTTGTTATTTATCATTGGTGACCCTTTTCGCCTGCAACTGCAAGGGGAGGAGTTAACTTAAATGGGGAACCGTTTGCGGTTAATAGTCCCGAATCAAGCAACAGACCTTGGACCTGATGTGGAATCAGCCCTCTGAACTTTAAAAAGATAACTTCTTGGACCCATTCTCAGTTTTTTGACCCGTCGCAAATCCTACAATTTAGTGTCTTAACGCATTTCTGGGGTGGTATTTTGGGGCCTGCAGCCTGATAGAATATTTAGTTGTCTCTGTGTCTTGTTTTTTAACCTATTAAAAAACAGTTTAAAGGCAGTTTATTTCTGCCTTTTGAATCCATATTGACAGGACTGGTCTTTGTTGGGGTCGGGGGAGTGATTAATACAGATTACTGGTTGTCAGTTGCTGCACTGCGTTCAGAACATTATCCCATTTAATCTTCACAGCTCAATGAAGTAAAAATTCATTTTGCAGACAAATTTAAATTTACAAGAAGTTTAAGTAACTTGTCCAATTAAGTGGGGAATGTTTGACTCCACAGCAGGGCTTCTTCAGGTGACATGGTCGTTTTTAAAGTATTTAAATCTTTTTTTTTTTTTTTAATGCTCTCCAAAGGTGTTTTCTATAGACGTGGAAGCACATACCTGAATTGTAACCTAAAAATATTACATGTGTGCTTAAGAGTTGCATGTGGAACCTTTTTAGTTTTTCAAATGATAACTCTGAAGTTTGTAAAACTTGCATGCTTTTACATTTCTTTAAAGACCTGTTTGAGTTCACAAAAGTTAAGATACTTTAATTTGAATTGGCCAGCCATAATTTGTTCCAGGAACTATGCAGTCTTGACCATCTAGAATTGACAGAAGTAGATTTGACAACATGAGAAACATTATTGGGCCTTGAAAGACTGAGAGATTATAAAAAGTTGTAGCTCCCTTAAGACTATAGTTCATTTCAAAAGTAATACAAAAACAGTGATCTAGTTGTTACTCTATGAGCATGCTTCCTAAGCTTAACTTTCAGTTTTCTGTTAGCTTTGTATACTTGTGTGTTTTTGGTTTTCATGTCTTTAATTTCTTTTCTAGTTCTTAAGTATTTTCTGCTTTTTTATTTAATATTTACAGTAATAGTGATATAAATTATTTAGACAGTCAAGTTTCTTTCCTACCTATTTTATACATTTTCAGAAATTACTGAAGAACCCTAAAAGTAGACTTAAAAACTTTTAAAGAGAGAGGAATGAAGAAAACAATTGCATAATTGAATGAAGTCTTTATTATGTGTGTGTTAGTCACTCAGTGGTGTCTGACCCTTTGCGATGTCAAGGACTGTAGCCTGTCAGTTTCCTGTGTCCATGGAATTCTCCAGGCAAGAATACTGGAGTGGGTTGCCATTTCCTTCTCCAGGGGCTCTTCCTGACCCAGGGATTGAACCCCGGTCTCCTGCATTGCAGGCAGAATCTTTACCATCTGAGCTATCAGAGAAGCCCAATTTATTAGGGAGTATTGTTTTTAGAGAACCTCAATTTTTGTTCCAGTATTCTTGTTCATAATTTCCCTCATAATCAAAGGTTATTTACACCTTTGAGCTAAATTTTCAAATTTAATATCCAGTGCCTATCCAGTGCCATGCAGGTGTGTAGAATGTGCTTAAAGGGCAGAGCCAAATTGACGGATATGGCGCAGTGCAAAGTCTAGGCTACCTGTTGAGCTTTAGTGTCTTCACATGCAGAAGTGGTGGCTTGCTCACGGGATTGTGATCATGAGAAGGTTGCATGAAAGGGACTCTGAGTGTTAGTGGCCTTTCTTCTGTCACTGTGTAACTAAGGTGTCTTGAAAACGTGAATTTTTACCTCATAATAGTATCTGTGTTGCTATAATTAGCTTCTAATTCCTGATTATTGGATAAGGCTTGCCTTTATTTTTTAAACTTCAATTTTTGTGTGTCTGAGGGGAAAATATATAAGTTATTTTTCCTGGAAGAAAGTTGAATTCTAAAGAAATCCACGTACATATCTAGCTGGGAAAATGAGTAAGATGTGAACATTATTTAAAAATACGCTGTGCGGGTGTGAGTATCCTCAGACATGTGGGGCACAGTGTCCAGTAAATAGTTGTCCTTTGTGTGAGTACCTACAGTTTCCAAGGAGGTTCTATTTCATAAGTTGTATTGAATACATGCTCTGTGTTACCTTACTTGCAGACCCCCAATGTATGTTACTCATCTAACATTTTTGTTCTTGTCATTAGAGTAATGATATTAGAAGATTAAGCAGTGATATGACATGTGGTGTGATGAACTCCAAGTTAATTTTTGTTTCTGCACCTTTTCTAAGAACTCTTTCAGTTAGCATTGTATCTCATAAGGACAAGAAAGAGGACAGATTTGAATAAGACATTTATGTAAATTTTGGTGACATCTGGAACTATATTTTCAGATTTTTGTATGTCTTCTAATGACTAGGCCATTTTTAGTTGATTTAAGTGTGTTCCACATTCTCTAAAAGTACCTAAATCAGCAGATCAAAAAACTGAGGACCAAATGCTGAGTTATCTACAAAAGCACAGTGACCCATTGCTGACTTAACTATAATTTTGTTAGTAGCTTAGTCAGTTGATGCCAGAACCTGAACCTAAACCTGTTCTGGAAATAGTCTGATTTTCAGAGTCTCCCATGTGATGCAATAAAAGAGCCATTCAAGCTAATATCATGGAAAGCTAAGAGTTACTTGTGTCTGCTTTGCTTAATGTCTAGGGGATGATATGAAAGTCAAGGTAGAGAGTGCCCTCTGGGGCCATGTAGCAAGTCATGGATTGGACCCTAAATCCTGTAAACGTAGCTGGACAGTAATCTAGCCTAGTCCTGGTGAAAGACTTATTTTTAATTAGCCACACATCTTTTGTTCTTTCTAATGTAGATTAATGAGTACTAGGGAGGGCTCATTCTTTTTATTAGCTTATTTATAAAAGTACTTTCATGTTGGATAATGTGTGGTCTTGGTAAGGACAATAAAATGTTTTTAATGTATTCATACTATGCAGGAATGTGGTTTTATGGTTGAGGTTTTTTTTTTTTTTTTTTTTTTTTTTGAGTTCTTTCTTACTGTACCAGTTCTGGGAAAAATAACTAACTTGAAAAATGTTATATGTGCCAGCAAGCATTTTCTTTTTTTTTTCTGATTTTTTCTTTTCTTTTTTAGAAACATTAAAGGAAATTGATGATGTCTATGAAAAATATAAGAAAGAAGATGATTCGAACCAGAAAAAACGCCTCCAGCAGCATCTCCAGAGGGCATTAATCAATAGTCAAGAACTGGGAGATGAAAAAATTCAAATTGTCACACAGATGCTCGAATTGGTGGAAAACCGGGCCAGGCAAATGGAGCTGCACTCCCAGTGTTTTCAAGATCCGGCCGAAAGTGATCGAGCTGCGGATAAAGCGAAGATGGACTCCAGCCAACCGGAACGGTCTTCCAGAAGGCCCCGCCGCCAGCGGACCAGTGAAAGCCGCGACCTGTGTCACATGACGAACGGGATCGAGGACTGTGACGATCAGCCTCCCAAAGAAAAGAAATCCAAGTCCGCCAAGAAAAAGAAACGCTCCAAGGCCAAGCAGGAAAGAGAAGCTTCCCCCGTCGAGTTTGCAATAGATCCCAACGAACCTACATACTGTTTATGTAACCAAGTGTCTTACGGGGAAATGATCGGATGTGACAATGAACAGTGTCCAATCGAATGGTTTCACTTTTCGTGTGTTTCACTTACCTATAAACCAAAGGGGAAATGGTATTGCCCAAAGTGCAGGGGAGATAATGAGAAAACGATGGACAAAAGTACTGAAAAGACAAAGAAGGAAAGAAGATCGAGGTAGTTAAAGGCCATCCACATTTTAAAGGGTTGTCTTTTATATAATTCTTTCAGAATCTACTTTCAGAAAATGTTTTAGGGTAAATGCATAAGACTATGCAATAATTTTTAATCATTAGTATTAATGGTGTATTAAAAGTTGTTGTACTTTGTCTGTGACCTTAATTTTCTGCACTGAATTACCAAATATTTTAAACCAGGTAGTCTTCAGATTGCCTGATGAAAGGAGCAGGGACTAGAGAAGGGTGGCTTGAACATGATAAAAACTTCACACACCATGCCTGTTTCATCTTCACTGAAACTGCAATGCTAATTTGGGGGGAAACACCAAAGTTTTGCTAGGATTTTAGTTCTGTGTGCTTAAAAAAGTTTAGATACAGTTGAGAGTTCTCTGTAAGCCTTCAGGTTATCTTCGTTAATTTAAAATGTGAACACTATACGGTTCAGAGCTTCTTTCTCCCTGGCCCCATTTACACATACACTTGTTGATCTCTAGTCTTCCAAGAATTTAAGGAACTAGAGATAAGAATTTGGGATTCCATGTGGAATAATGTGCTCTTATCAGAGTATTTGCTGCTGTATTTTCCATAGTAGCGTTTTGATACACCGTCAGTAGCCCATTTATAAATACCTTGCTGCTGCTTCACAGCTACATTCGGTCTAGTGCTCCATAAGGGAGTTGTTTTGTTTTAATTGAGGCAGGTAGGAGCAATTAGAATACCAAAAATGCTGCCATGGGCTTATATTGGCAAAATTTGGGTTATGCAGTATCATGGTTCGAGGCGCTTGAGCAATTTTAAAAAATCATCTTTGTTAACTATTTTTCATGTTGACCCACAGCTAGGATGCCTGGTTACGGGCCTATCAGCAGGAAGAAAGTGTATACTAGTCTTTAAATATTGCCTTTATGTCAAACAGTAGTTTAAGTAGTTTTGCTAGTGGCTGTAGTTCGTTTCTGTCCCAATCAGAAATTATATATTATTTTAAGTAATAGTGTATTTACTTTCTTAACTTTCTGGTATTGGTGCTATTTGGTGTCTTCATGTTTAATGAACTAATTTCATTATAACAATGCAATTAATAATGTATTTGTAAATTGAATTTTCCAAGATTAATATTTTAAGGATAAGCATCTTGATGGATACATATCCATATATTGGGAAAATTTTTGGTTTTTCAGGGGTGGGGACAGTAGATTGACTAGTCCTTAAATCTATATGTAACATACTTTTTAGTCCTTATTTCTTCCTAATCTGATGATCTGGATTCTTTTTGATTAACGTGAAAAATCCTGTTTGCTTGTTTGGAAAAAAGAAAAAAAAAAGAAAAAAGTTTTTTTCTCTTCTAGTTCTCCTGTGTGACTTTTAGGCATAACGTTTCAGCTCATCTGGGTATTAGGCTGCTCATCTATAGTATGCAGTTGACTTAAGTGTATCTATGGTTCTTTTGAAATCTATTGAGTATTTTCTGTTGTAGTAATGGGCTTCCCTGGTGGCTCGGAAGGTAAAGAATCCGCCTGCAATATAGGAGACTCAGGTTTGATCCCTGGGTCGGAAAGATTCCCTGGAGGAGGGAAATGGCAACCTACTCCAGTATTCTTGCCTTGAAAATCCCAAGAAAATCCCATTCACAGAGGAGCCTGGTGGGCTACAGTCCATGGGGTCACAAAGAGTCAGACACTGTTGAGCAACTAACACTCAGAGATTTAAATAATCAAAGGACTTGTTTTTCACTAATTTTGTCCTTCATTCTGAGATATGAGGACAGTTCAAAGGTGAGCTTGCTGCTGCTGCTAAGTCACGTCAGTCGTGTCCGACTCTGTGCAACCCCCAAGGTGAGGCTAGAGGCGGGTAAACACACAATAGTTGATTAGCTTCTGTCCCAAGGATATTTTGATTGATTGATGACTACAGTTGATTATGTTGAGCAAGAAATACTGAATTGTGGAGAAATTCTTTTCTCTCGTGAGACACAGCATTTTGTCTTAGTGATTATGTCCTTGTGACCAGGATAGAGCTGCCTACCTGACACTGTTGAAAATATCAGTATGTGCAAAGCCCCCCCAAACTTGCAGGTGTGACTGTCATAGAGGTCAACACTTCTGTGCATCAGTTTGCCTCAGCATGTGGGGGAAAAGAAGAACCTATCAAATAGAAGTCCCCAAATTTGGATTAAGCTTGATAGGAAAAGCAACGGAAAGTCCTGAAAGGTGTGTTCTCTTTCAGACCAAATCTTTGAAACACTTTTTACGAATTTCTTTTTTGTTTTCTGTACCACACAGGAAATAGAAGCCTTAAGTTTGTATAACATTTTGACTGGCATTACTTTTTTTAAGTATCAGATTTCATATACTATTTCAGTGCATGCTTACCAACTCATACTATGTACCAATGGTTTGCCGACTTGTCTCACATTGGAATTAACCTCAGGAGCATCACAAAATACTGATACTTGGGTCCCACCCTCAGCAGTTGTGATTTAACTCATTTGTTATTAAGTGTAGTTTTAATATTAGAATTTTTAAGACCCCTGATGTACAGAAAAGTAGATCCTCTGCCATGCTATGAAACCCTGAGCTGATTGAAAACCGCTGGCGGATTCTCTGCACCTGTGCCTGTGTGGATACATATCTGGGAGTTTTGTCCCCGGACCCCTAAAGTTCCACCAACAATACTTAAAGAATCAGTATTTGGGTGCTTCTTGTTTTCTCAGTAGTGATTGTTCAAAAAAAAAGGAGAAACAGTTCCTATTCATGGATCAGACAGTCTAGGGGTGAAGGGATATATATCATATATATATATCGTATCATATATATATGTGTGTGTGTGTGTGTATATATATATATATGAGAGAGAATATAGATAGTTCCAGGTACTGGGGATAAAGCGGGCTTCCCTGGGTCAGAGGAAAAAAACCCACTTGCTGATTGAGGAGACATGAATTTGATCCATGGGTCTGGAGGATCCCCTGGCGAAGGAAATGGCAACCCGCCCCTGGGAGATCCCATGGACAAACGAACCTGGCAGGCTCTAGTCCATGGGATCGAAAAGAGCTGGACACGACTTAGTGACTTGAGAACCACCCCCAACTGGTGTTAGATCTCAAGAGGAAAGGGCAGTAAGGAGATGGAAAATGGGTAGAAAGGGAGGTGAGTCTTCTAGTTATGTAGTTAAAGACGGTCTCCAAGGAAGTGATTGTTGAATTGAGACCAGAAATAAGGAAGTGAGGCAGGCAAAGTTTAGAGGAGGGAGAAATGGAACAGGCATGTCAGTTTGACTGGAGCGTTTGACCCAGTCGGGGAGGGCCTTCCTGGCAGCCATGGTAGAAAATGTGTGCTAATGTATCACTGGGAGCCTTGGTGAAGATAGGGAGATAGAGGAAGCTGAGAGGTCTTTCTGCCAAAAGTATTACTGGCTTAGACTAGGGTGGGAACAGTGGAGGTGGTGGGTGGTAGGACTCTGTGTTTAAAGTTACAGGTGTTCGGAGGACTTTGGCCCAGAAGCTGCAAAGCAAGGGGATGACAGGCGTGACTCGAGTTTTGGGCTTGAGAGATCTAGATTTGTGTTTTGCACTTAGGTTCGAGGTGCCTGATAGAATTGTAGTGGGATTCCATCATGGAGTTGGGGGGCTGACGTTAGGGGAAGATACGGGAGGTTAAACATTAGGGAGTTTGCCTAGGAAGGGAGTTTGAAGTCATGTGACTGAAATCACTCATGTGAATACATCAGTGCTGCTCAAATTTTAAGCTTGTGAGTCATTTAATTTTCTGCAAATGCAGATTCTGAGTCAGTAGGCCTGGCGTGGGGCCCGAGATCCTGCATGTCTAGATACCTATAAGCTCCTAGGTGACACTGCTAGTTCAGGAACCCACATTTTGAGTAGTGACCATGTACATCCAGAAGAGGGAGGGTGGGCCTGCCTGGCGGTACCCCAGTGTTTGAAAGGGGCCAGCCAAAAGAGACTTCAAGTTCTCTCGGTGAGAGAAACCGGAAACATGACACCAGAGACAAAAGTGAGGAAAGTGTTTCAGGAAGGGAGTGATCAAGTGTTCGTCAAGTTAGGTGAGGGCAGAGAACTCATGGTTAGATGGGGGAGACTGTTAAGTTTAGCAGGCTGCAGGGTTTGGGGTGAAGGCTTGGCTGGGATAAATTGGGCCAGCTCCATTATTTTGGGGGGGCCAAGCTCTGGGGCAAGCGAAACTTCCTAGCCCAGGGATCGAACGCACACCCCTGGCATTAGAAGTGCGGAGTCCTAACCACTGGACTTCACCAGGGAAGTCCAGAGCAGAAGATTGCAGCAAAGCCAGCAACTCCAGGCAGCTCCAGTTCTCACATCAAGGGGATAGCAGTGGGACGAGGGGCCGGGCAGCTCGGGGAGGGTTCTAACTGAAGGAGACAGTCTCATGATTACATGCCAATTGGAATACTGCATTAGAAAGAGACAGATGAGACCTCTGGCGAGCAGCGGGTTAATGCAGGCATGGAGTCCGAGTGGGCAGGCAGGAAGGAGCGAGAGCTAAAACTGTGAGGGCTTACCCTCAGGCCCAGGGAAAGTGCCAGCTCAGGTGTCAGAAGAGAGGGCGGTATTTTTGCTCGTTAATTCAAATATCTATTGCATACCCATTATGGTGGTGGTGGTTTAGTTACTAAGTCGTATCTGACTGCGACCCCATGGACTGTAGCCCGCCTGGCTCCTCTGTCCTCAGGATTCTCCAGACAAGAGTACTGGAGTGGGTAGCTATTCCCTCCTCCAAGGGATCTTCCCGACCCAGGCATCAAACCCGGGTCTCCTGCATCACAGGCAGATTCTTTACCGGCTGCATACCTGTTGTACCTATACTGTATTTACAAGGCACTATTTTCAGTACTGAGGCTAAAGCAGTGACTGGAATGATAAGTCTGTAAAGCTAGAGGTGCTTAAGTTCTGGAGTGAATGAAGTCTGTAAAGCTAGAGGTGCTTAAGTTCTGGAGTGAATGGGCGTCAGCGCAGAGAGCTTGCTAGATTTAGTCCTGGGAAAATGGGATCGTTCTCACAGCTTCCGTGTTGCCCGTGAAGAGCTGAGATGGGAAAGATGTTGGCAGTCTGCAGGCTTTGGTGGGAGGTGTGCGTCTGCTCCCGGTCAGAGCGCAAGCGCAGCTGGAATCTCTGGTCGTAAGATTCAGATGAACTCATTCTGTTGCCCGGATGCAGGTGTGAAAAAAGAGGTGGACAAGAGAACTGAAAATTTCAAAATCTCTGCACAGTGGGTGGTTTAGTCGCTAAGTCATGTCCGACTCTTGCGATCCCATGGACGGTAGTCTGCCAGGCTCCTCTGCCCATGGGATTCTCCCGGCCAGGATACTGGAATGGGTTGCCATTTCCTTTGCCAGAGGATCTTCCCGTCGAGCCCAGGTCTCCTGCATTGAAGGCAGATTCTTTACCTACTTAGCTATGAGGGAATCCCTCTGCACAGTAGGCACCTGGGAAAATGGCAGCTCCCCCATCCTTTTTATATACCCACAGGTGGCTTCCCCTGAGAATTCTGTCTTCCTCTCTCCCACCTGAAATAAGAGGAGCCCATCCTCGAGGAGCCCGTCCTCAATGAGCAATTGGTATTAATAAACTCTACAGCCCTTCACCCCTTAAATCAAGTCCTTAGGGTTTGATATCACTCAAAATCTATTTTAAGTAAACTACAAGTTATCTCGAAATTGCTAGGTTGCCTAAACTCGACATCAGTTAGAGAAACCAAACCCCCTTTGCTGCTGCTATCTAGTCGCTCAGTCATGTCTGACTCTTTGGGACCCCATGGTCTGTAGCCCGCCAGGCTCCTCTGTCCATGGAATTTCCCAGGGAAGAAGACTGGAGTGGGTTGCCGTTCCTTCTCCAGGGGATCTTCCCCACCCAGGGATCGAACCCTGGTCTCTTGCTGGGCAGGCAACTTCTTTACTGATCAGAGCCACTTGAGGAGCCCGCAGCGTGCAGCCAGGGCTCTGGACCGGACTCCTGCTGTGGGCTCCTCTGGGATCCCCGTCAGGTCACCTGTCCTTGGCTTGCAGTTTGCTCAGCAGTAAAACAAGTGATTGAAGAAATGATTATCTTGAAAATGTGGTTATTGTTATCCATGCCTCTTAGCATTACTCGTAGGAGAGAGTTTTGGTTACAAAGTTCTCTAACTGGTTAGTTCACTAACTAGTTTATAATATAGCAGGATTTCTTGTTGTTTTGGCCATGCCACAGGCAGGATCTTAGTTCCCCAACCAGCGATGGAACCTGTGTCCCCTGCAATGGACTTGCAGAGTCCTAACCACTGGCCTGCCAGGGAGGTCCTAAAATAACAGCTTTTAACCCATGTATGTGGTTCAGTTCAGTTCAGTTGCTCAGTTGTGTCCAACTCTTTGCGACCCCATGGACTGCAGCACACCAGGCTTCCCTGTCCATCACCAATTCCTGGAGTTTACTCAAACTCATGTCCATCGAGTCAGTGATGCCATCCAACCATCTCATCCTCTGTTATCCCCTTCTCCTCCCCAGCATCAGGGTCTTTTCAAATGAGTCGGCTCTTTGCATCAGGTGGCCAAAGGATTGGAGTTTCAGCTTCAGCATCAGTCATTCCAATGAATATTCAGGAATGACTTCCTTTAGGATGGACTGGTTGGATCTCTGTGCAGTCCAAGGGACTCTCAAGAATCAAGACCTTTTGAGCAGCATTTTCTAAACACCAGATGCTAGAATGAGCCTGATGGGTTTTTGCCATTTTCATAAACCATTCTAATTTTGTGTTTCAGCGTCTTATTTACTCTATATTTTTCTTGTAAGAAAAAAAGACTACTTTGTGATGTCAATTTATTTTTAAAAGGGAGCGTATCACTTCGGTAAATGGAAAATTAGTATCATTTTCTATGAGTGAAACACTATAAAACATAATGAAAATAAAGCTGTGTTATTAAATTCCAGCTCTATAGTATTACCTGTGAAAGCAGAGGCCCAAATCACCCCTCTTTTGGGGACCTTTTTCTGTTTTTTTTAACATGTGGATTTTTTTCTTCCCTGTTCTTGACTGTCTTCAGATGGAGCGTTTTGCTATATACTTGGCTTTGAACAGCAAGATTGAATTGTTTGACCAGGGCCCTTAGCTTATTTTTACAGGGACACTAATCTTAGAAACTCCCCACATATAAACAGTGGTGTTGGGCCAACTGGCTGGCTTTCCCCAGGGGCTCAGATTTTAGATGAGTGATAGAGTCTGATGGCCTCAGTGGGAAGCAGTGGTTTTGGTACTGAGAGGAGAACTTGCTGTTTTACTTACCAAGGGTGTAACTTGGTAGCAGATAATCCCAAGCCTTGAAAACTGACGGTTTTGTACTTTTGTGCCTTCCTGAAAGATAACATCCTCCAAATGGCAGAAAGTTTCCTCACGGGTTTTTAGAGCATGTTTACCTTTTGGCTTTTGTAAGTTTATATTTCCTATCCATTTGAAATTCTCACAGATTAATTGATTGTAAACTCTGGCAAAACAGTGATTGAAAAGTTACTCAGTTTTGACTACAAAAAATTTGTAGTAGCTTTGGCTCTGAATTCATGGTGCCTGCATATTTCCCCGAGTATTTTCTACACCCACGTCAGTTTCGTGTTACTTCAGGGTAATTCTGACTAAATTTCAGGTGTAATTTAGTGGAATTTTTCTAATTGTACCATGAAAAACAAAGAAGCTTCCAATGGCTGGTTAAGAGAAGGAAAAAATGATGGATCTAAAAAGAAAGGGTCTAAATACTTTTAATTCTACTTAACTCTTTATTAAAATTCATCTTAATTAGATTTCTCTTTGCAGTAGTAGATTAAATTCTTAATTATCTGGAACTGAGATTTTAAAGCTTTCTTAAAAATGTCACTTTCACACCATTTGAAGATCTGAAACTAGGCATGGCTCCTTTTGAGCTAACGAGAGTACCTTTAGGATTGTGGAAAAGCACTTTTGTGTAGAGCTACTTTATGTGTGAGAGAGTTTGCGGTACCTTAGCAAGCAGTTGGTTAATTTAGTGTGAAACAGAAGCTAAAGGCAAATTTTACTTCTTTATATGCAGGATTAAAGTAGTTGTCTTGTGGTGGGTTTTTGATTTGTTTTTACCAGATCCTTGAATCTTTGTTTTACTTGTAATGCTCCACTGAGGTCTGTCCTTCTGAGGGTATAGGATGCAAATGGTAAGCTATAAAATAGTATTATTGCACACAGTCGTGTGTAAATGATCCCCAGGCATAAACTGAGTGTCATTTGTTTGCTTAAAATATTTTCCCATTTCAGGCCTACCTTGTCCCGACTCTTGACATTAATAAGACAATTCAAAGATGATCTAAGTAGCCTGAAAAAATATTTTGCAAAAGCATATTACATAGAACTAGAAGAGCATTCCTGTGGTAACTAAGCAACATCTTCTGTCTTGGGGGTGGGATTATGCTCCAAACCAGAGTTTCTCAAAGTGTTCCATGGATCCTGGACTGCTAATCTGCCTGACAAAGCTGGGGTAACCTGCATGTTATACCCCACTTCATAGAGATTCTGGAGAAGGGAATGGTAACCCACTCCAGTATTCTTGCCTGGAGAATTTCATGGACAGAGGAGCCTGGCAGGCTACCGTCCATGAGATTGCAAAGAGTTGGACATGGCTGAGCAACTAACACTTTTTCAGTTTCTTAGAGCTTCAGAAGGTACGTGTTGTGTGTGTGTGTGTGTGTGTCTGTGTGTGTGTCTGTGTCTCTGTGTCTGTGTCTCTGTGTGTGTGTGTGTCTGTGTGTGTGTTGGCTGCACCATGCAACTTATGGGATCTTAGTTTCCCCCACCAGGGATCGAACCCATGCCCCCTGCACTGGAAACATGGAGTCTTAACCCCTTGACTGCCTGGAAATTCCGAAAGGTACATATTAGAGGTTCTGAGAAATCTTGCCACTGTAATACCTACTCAAACTCATTACTTGCTTCCCCTATAATACCTACTCATATGCCAAGGAAGTAGGGGGCATTTCATACTTTTTGAGAATATTGCCCTAAACCACCCATCAAACATTCTGGGTAATTGTGCTATATAGGGAGTTACACCCAAGCCCCTGCCCTTGCTATATATCCTCAGTATGATACCATTTATGCCATTATTTAGGAGATATTAATCAGGGGTAGGAACTTACACATTCTTTCTGTTAGGCAGGAATACTTAATTGTGTGGAGGAAGTCTACATGTTTCCTAAATGAATCTGATGCAACAAATAACAATGCTGTCAAAATAAGAATTGTCTGCAGCCTGTTATCTCAACCTTGAAAATAATTTAACTTGTTCAATTTCTTGATAAGTAGAACTGGCCTAGATTTCTTAGGTACGCAGGGACTGTCATCTTCCTATTTTAATCGGAGAAATGCTAGAAGAAACTACTTTTAATAATCTTGTATCCATTTCTGGAAAAATGTGGACAAAGGGCCAGTAATACTGAAGATCTGAACTGAAGCTGCCTTTTATATTACCACATGGCTAAGGTAGCCGTGAGACCTGAACTCTGGCTCATTACAAAACATTAAGCAGAGAGTTCCCTGTGCTATAGAGCAGGTTCTTATTGGTTATCTATTTTACAATAGCAGTGTGAACGTGTCAGTCAAACTCCCAGTCTACAGCATGTTTTCTATTTCTTTTTACATAGCATCACGAGAGAGGTTCCTTTCTCATCAGGAACAGTTGAACAGGTCTTTTCCGCAGGTCTGACTCCTCTCCCTTGATAGGGGGCAAAGCCTTGTTTGTAGCATCAAAACTTATTTTGCTGCTGTGTTAAGTTCAACCATGGTGTGTATAGCATGTCATAAATTATGCATCAATTATATGGCTGAGTTCATTATTCTCCTTCTTAAAATAGGCGGTCGTTCCCAAACAATTAGCACTTAATTATGTTTCTATTTTGTTTCTTAATGGTTCCATATGTTTGGATTTTATTTTTCCACCACACTACATGCCTCTGGGTGGCAGAGATCAGGACTTAGACTTTTTGGAACTCCCAACACAGCAATCCCAAGTCTGTTCTAATGCATGCTGTTGCTGGCAGGCTTGGTGTTTTAGGAGAATGTTGGTAGAACAAGTATCAACTAATTCTGAAAAAACAGGCAATTTCTCTATAGCACAAAGAGTATGTGCTTGTTATCTGACAAACCAACGATGAAATCGCTGGGTCAGAATTAAAAGATAAGGAAAATAGCTTCTCAGCCTTGTAAAGTCACAGCACTAAATATGTTTCAAGGAAACCACCGGATTGTGTGTATCAGAGTCATCGGTCTTTCTGCTATAAACAGCTAAATCCATTCTCAATTCTGTCTCTCAGACGCCCCTTCTGTGCTCCATTGTTGAACATTCGCCCTCTCGCTGACAACTTTTCTGCAGGAATGTTTATAGCATTCATTGGCTTTCTTTATCCATCTGCTTTTCTAGCTCCTGGAAGATCTTCTGATTGCTAATTCAGAGACAGAGGGGAAAAAGCAGGGCTGTCAAAGCCAGGCAGACCTCATTCCTAACCTAGGCTCTGACCGTTTGCTGGCTGTACACACCTTAGCCATTCTGAGCTTATGTCTTCACCTGTTAAAAATTAAGAATATTAATATTACATCTCAGGGTTAAAGGTGACAATTGAAAGAAATACGATTCTCATCTAGATTCTAATCGAGCTGGTACCCAACAAATGTTGAGATTCCCTCACTTTATCTCTGTGAAAACATAATACAAGATAATATGGCAATGATGATAACTAATAGTTCATTTCTACTATGTCACTAGAACTAGGTTAGACATCTGAGTCTTTTGTGGAGTATGCACTGTTGAATTCAACATTATCACTTAATCCTGTTTCTTCTCTTTTCTGCTATCCTACGTAAGCCTTTGTTTTCTATGAGGCTAGAGATTTTCGGTAGCTCAGAGAGCTCTTCATGCTGATGAAAACCATCACATCCTGTTCCTATCTTGTAATTACGAAACCTCTCATCTCACCAACTGGCTTCTTTCTGAAGCACCCTTTCCATTATCTCTCTGCTCTCATCGTGAGTTTATGGCTCTTCGGTCTACATCAGATTGAGGGATTAACCCCCAGTTTCCCAGCCCCACAGTCAGCCCTCCAACCAAAGTTGTTGCTGTGTTTTGGGTCATGCCTAGTGGCATGTGGGATCTTAGTTCCTCAACCAGGGATCAAACTCATGTCCCTTGCATTGGAAGCAAAGAGTCTTAACCACCGGACGACCAGGGAAGTACCCCAACCAACATCTTATTAGGAGAGTCTGCCTTCTCTTTCTAACTCTCCATTTGCGATCTCTCTCTCCATCCTGCCCACTTCTGGTCATAGACACTTCCATATCCCATTCCTCATTTATTTTATGTAAACTTGGTTTATGCATTTCCATTGTTCGAACAAGAATCCTTTCCTCACCTTCCTTCATCTAAATCCTACACTTCCATTAAGGTAAAATTTCAAGTCCACAGAACCTTCCAAAGTCAACCAAACTTCAAAACTATATAATTAATATTTATTTTGCTTCAAAAGAGTTTTTTCCCCAGGTTACATCTCCTCAAACACTACAGATTATAATCCTTCAAGGAAAAGGAAATTATTTCAACTACTCTAATGTTTCTCTCCAACTCTGAGCCTATTCAGACCTAGTGGAAACAGTAGGCACTTAATAATTACAGAAGTAAATCACTGTTACAATAACCAGTAAGCCCTGGGACTCTCCACCACAAAAACTTTTTGAACACCAAAAAATTTCAACTCTAGCCTGTGAAGAAACTTTTGTTTAGTTGATATATAGTAAATGTAGGGTAGTTTTGTTTTAAAATGCATGCGTATTTAAAAGCCAGCCTACTCAAGAAGATTCTGAGTTTGCAATCAAAGCTACATAAAGGATGAAAAAAACTGTGGATAGTTTAATAAGAATCATGTAGTGAAGAAAGGAGATAATTATACCTAGAGTTTTGTCTCCAGATTCTTGAATGGTTACTTTCCTGAATGTGACCTTTTTGTCTTTGGGAAGAAAACACGGTTTTGTGTATGAATATACACTTTGAGCAAGATAAGAGAATAACATTTAACGAAGATTTTTTTCTGTAAGCACCACTATTGTTCCTCGTATCTTAAAAAAGCATGTATCATTCTAAGTATAAATACATTATTTAGTTTATTTTTAATAAAATTATAAAGCGCAGTATCATGTAGCATACCCTTTTATGCGTGCTGACTTCTATAAGTTGATGGGACAACAGTTAATGAATATCTGATAAGAGACTAAAGAAAACAAAATAGTTGTTACCTGGAATCTTCCTGGAGCTCACTATTTCAGGTATATATATATATATATTTTAATATATATTATTTTCCCTTATAGATTTTTACAAAATATTGATTATAGATCTCTGTGCTGTACAGTAGGTCCTTATTGGTTATCTATGTTATACAGAGTAGTATGTGTGTGTTAATCCCCAAATCTTAATTTATTCCCACTCCCACCCCAGATTTTTTATTTTTCTTTTATTTATTTATAGGAACTCCTGTTATCTTTTTTTTTTTTAATTTTGGCCACACCCTGGGGGGATGTGGATGCTAGTTCCCTGAATCAGGGATCGAACCCTGTGCCCCCTGCATTGGAAGCTGTAGTCTTAACCTTTGAACCACCAAGAAAGTCCCTCAGGCTTTTTATTTTGAAATGACTATCCTCTAGCTCCAAAGAGTTGGCATTTTGCCACCAGCCTGTCTTTAGCCCTCAAAAGCTATTCTAATGCTTATCTTGTCTCCTAGACTCAACATTTTTCTCTTTTCAGATATCATTGCCAAGAAGCCCTCAATTTCAAACGAGTCAGTGACCCAGTAAATTACCTAATGCAGCCTGTAGCTCCAATCAGCAATCGCTGGTACCGGCTTAGAATACTCAAGTGGAAAATATCACTTGGGGCAGGTGATGACCAAGGACTTGGAAACGAGGGAAATAACAAAACTTCCAGGGATCCGAAGAGAAATATGCAAATCTCTTTGATGACTCTCAGGCTGGTTGAAGACCTCAACAATACAAGACAAGGTGTTTGCTTTTCTGAACACAAGTCACTGTTTCTTAGCAGAGAAGGCTCAAAACAGCAGTCAGATCAGAAAGGTTCACAGTGGTGGTACGTCTGTGAACCAGATGCAGAGTCTACCTGGCAGGTATCCCCATCAGTTAAAAAACGAATCAGGCAATTAATACCTAATGTCATAAACATTTAAATCATAACTTCCCTGTCTCTGAATCTATGGTAATCAAAAACTATTCTATGATTTGGTTTCTTAAATCCACAGAGAAAATAAGAGCTACATGAACTCTAGGTCTATGCTATGCTATGCTATGGTATGCTAAGTCGCTTCAGTTGTGTCTGACTCTGTGCTACCCCATAGATGGCAGCCCACCAGGATCCCCCATCCCTGGGATTCTCCAGGCAAGAGCACTGTTCTATGATTTGGTTTCTCAAATCCACAGAGAAAATAAGAGCTACATGAACTCTAGGCCTGCTGCTGCTGCTGCTAAGTCGCTTCAGGAGCTCTAGGCCTACTTGTCAGTAACATTTCCTATTGAAATGAATAAATTCAAATTTTGATTAATATCATTCATTGCCTTGTCAGGCTTTCCCCCTAAATCTGATCAAACTTGGCACACTGACTCAGTTTAGTTTCTGAATTCCAAAAAGCTGTGGGCTGCCTTGGAAATTCACTTGATCATTTCTTCATTCGATCGAATATTTTTGGAAGCTTCTTAAAGCCCAACTACTGTGCTTAGGAATATAGCTTTGAGCAAAACTGATGTGATACTGATAAAGAGCTTTTAAGCCAATAGGTATAATAACACATGACAAGGGTTTCTGGGTAGCAACGTTTTCTAAAAAAAGAAAAATTTTGAGTCTAGAAGAAATGATTAGATTCAGGAAGGCTTTCTGGAGTAAACAATACCTAAGTAGAGACTGGAATTAGGAATTAGAAGATCACAGAGGAAAAGAGGGAAGGGAAAGCCAGATGAGGGCAACAGAGAGAAGTTGTTAGGTGGGGCATTTTATTTTTAAATTATTTTTTAATCGGAATTTTGTAATCGAAGTATAGCTGATTTATGACATTGTGTTCGTTTCTGGTGCACAGCAAAGTGAATGAAATGCCATTTGCAGCTCCGTGAATGGACCTAGAGATTACCATACTAAGCGAAGTTAACTCAGAAAGAGAAAAACAACTATCATTTATTAGTGCATTTATGAAATCTGGAAAAATGGTGCAGATGAAGTTATTTACGGGGCAGGAATAGAGATGCAGACGTGGAGAACAGACATGTAGGGGAAGGGGAGAGTGGGACAAACTGGGAGAGGAGCATTGATGTATATACGCCACCATGTATAAAAAGCCACTCAGTCATGTCCAACTCTTGCTACCCGACGGATTATAGCCGGCCAGGCTCCTCTGTCCATGGGATTTTCCAGGCAAGAATGCTGGAGTGGGTTGCCATTTCCTTCTTCAAGAGATCTTCCCAACCTAGGGATCAAACTTGGGTCTCCTGCACTGCAGGCAGATTCTTTACCGACCGAGCTACCAGGGAATTCCCAGGGAGGGGATATGTGTATACATACAGCTCATGCACTTTGCTGTACAGCAGAAGCTAACACCGCGTTTCTCTTCTCACCTTCATAGCCAGATTTCTTGATGGATGTGTATAGGTGGGCTGCCATCACATCCATGAAGCTTATGTCAGGGTCCGCACTGCCCTTGATATTATTTCCTACTCATTTTGCCCCATTTAGGAAAACCACTGACACCAGGGCTATTTCTTTTAACACTGTCACGCTTTGGCATTAATTATCAATGACTCCTTGAGTCTTTATCCTCAGTGCTGTTATCTTTCCATACTCTCCTGGGTAAATCTCAGTTTTTCCAATATCTTTAATTGCTATCTGTATGCCAATGACCCCCAAATTGACTTCTCCAAGCCTCTCTTCTCAACGCTAGATTTACTTCTTCACATGAGTATCACAAACATTTCTCAAGTTCACCATGTCCAAGGCTGAGTTTGTTGTCTTCCTGCTCAAAGCAGATCTGTTTCCTATATTTTCTACCTTCATGATTAGAATCACCAAGCAGGTTACACAAGCAAGAACCTGCATGTCATCCTCAATCTCTCACTTGTCATTATCTTCCAGATTTAATACAACACACTTCCACTAAACTCCTAAATAGTGGAGTTTTCCCTCCAGTGTCAAACACTAGTCTAAACAACATCTAAGGAACCTTGGTGAAACTAGGGAGCATACAAATTTTTTGAGGTCTCCTTCTCTCAAAAATACCCTTCTACTGTCCCTTTAACTAGTATGCTAAAGGTTATCAGTTTCCATAGGATCTAAGAATGAACCATGGGATAACGATCAAGTCATTGCCTAATGACTTTATATTATGAACATCTATATATGAGCAATTAAATTATGAGCAGAATGAAAAATTATAAGCCTATAATAGCTAAATCCTTGCATTATTCATTGGTTACATTCTGCTTAAATTATATTCCGAATAAGGCTGACATTTGAAAAAAGGAGAGTATAAGGGACAACAATTATTATTAAGTGGTAAGTGATATGACTCGTAAAAGATGAAGATAAGCTGGAAATTGTACACAGAGCAGAGTGTTTTTAAAAGGAAAGCACCAGTGAATGGAACTTGAGTGCAATATCCTATTTTACATATTCTCAATTTAACACTAAGAGAAACGTAAATACTAAGTGAAAACTTAGTACAAAGCAAATTCAAATGAGAAAAAATATTTTTCAGAGGGGCTTCATCAGGCAATGCTAGTACAATATACAGCAGTGAAAACAATTCAATTAGTCTTTTCCGATCTCAAAGTGCTCTCTTGGAGACAAGCTATCAAATGTGAGGGAGTATTTTTAACACGAGAAAACCCTCTCTCTCCCCAAAGTACAGCCTGGCGACAAACACTCTCTAATATTGTGCTGAATGGCCAACCCTGAGTAACCATGACAACAGCCTCTGGAAAGGTTAGCACCGTGCCTCTTAGGGAAAAAAATGTAGTTCAAGGTCAAACTCGACGTTTGTGAAGAAGCCAGATCCTATTCCTCTCACAAAGTTGTCATTGAACAGCTGCCAAAATTTGAGCCTACCTTGGCCAAATGTCTCTGCCGGCTTCCTTCCGTGGGTCCCACCAGGACTGCCCGTGTCTGTTCTTTCTATCTTAGATAAGAGGGGTTCCTCCATCTCCAGGAAAGTCCAAGAGTTGGAATGGCAGCCTTGAAACCCTCTCACTTCCTGGGTCCTGGGTCCTGGTGCAGGGTGAGCAGGCTCTGGTTGCAGCCCTTCTTCCTGAAGGCCGGATCAAATCCACAGGAGGTGAGAAGGAACAATCTCCTATGAGTCCTTCCAAGTCATCTTCTGATCCGTGGTCTCTAAATGGACCTCCCAATCAGACAATGCTTTCAGCATGTATCCCCGAGATGTTCAAGTTGACCCTTGAACAAGTAGATTTGAACTGCAAGTGTTCACTTATACGTGGAATTTTTTCAACAAATACATGCTACCTGATCCCTGGTAGAGTGCCTGGAGGCAGACTAGTGACTGGGAAGTTATCCAGAGATTTTTGACTGAGTGGAAAGTGGGCAGAGGCTTCCCAGGTGGCGCTAGTGGTAAACAGCCTGCCTGCCAATGCAGGAGACGTAAGAGATGCAGGTTCGACTCCTGGGTTGGGAAGATGCCCTGGAGAAGGGCATGGTAACTCCAGTATTCTTGCCTGGAGAATCCCATGGACAGGGGAGTCTGGTGGGCTATAAGTCATAGGGTTGCAGAGTTGGATGTGACTGAAGAGACTTAGCAGGCATGGAGGGGAGGGGTTACACCTCTAATCCCAAGTTGCTCAAGGATTAATCATATTTACTTCTAAATTATGGATATGATCCTAAGCTAACTGTTATATATTAAACTTTAGTGAAGCTTAACGTTTTCCTTTTTTAGAAAATGGAGAGCTGATATTTTCTTCCTGCTCTTCAGCAGACCGTGTTACACACCTCATTGAATCCTTTTGCTGCTCTTTGACGATCTTTGGTGTTCATGTTCACCAGAGTTAACATTCTGAAACTCAGGTAAATCTCTCCCTGCTTAAAATCCTTCAGCCACACCACACTCAGGATAAAGTCCAGATTCCTTGACACGCCTTTGAGAGCCAGTGTGGCTCTGATCTTTACCCTTCCATAATTTAGAAATATACCTCTTGCCTTCTCTCTACAGCCTATTTCCCCCCCACTTCCAGGACTTTGCACAGACTCTCCCCTCTCTATTGTAATCATTTCTCCCCGCAGTCTTCAGGGAAAACTGTAGTTTCCAGAAAATTCCCAGGACTGTCCTCCTTCACCCACCACCGCGTCAGGATTCAGAGCCCCTTGCGCTGCAGGGTTTATTCTCTATACAATGCCCCCCAGAACCCACTGCAATTGTGAGCTCACCAGTGAGCTTGCTGAAGGTCGGAATGGGTTTCTAAGTAAAAGGCTTGAGTATAGCAAGGTGAGAAAAGTGAAAACCTGCTGCTTTTAGATGGTCTTTTACATCAGCCCAGGGATGGGGTGAAAGAGGTTTTCTTGTTGATTTACAGGACTTTCTAAAATAGTTAAGATATGAATACTGCAAACATTTTCTTCTAATCTGTGACCTGTCTGTTTTATTTTTGATGTTCTTCATTAAACCAAAAACTTGAATTTTGATGTCACCAGTTCTATTGATTTTTTTTGACTTATGGTTTATGCTCTTGGAGATTTAACAAATTCTTTCTCATCTCGAAATCACAAAGACTTCTCCTACATTGTCTTTGGTTAACTGTATAGCTTTTATCATTTAGAACTAAGAACTTTTAGAACTATCACTAGAACTAAGGTTACAACACAATTTCATTAATAGATCCCTTTTGTTTTCTATGCAGTATGCTGCCACATACACCAGTTTCTCAGCCCTAGTTTCATTCTGTCTTAATAGTTTAAATACTGAAGGCTCCTTCTGTCTCAGGAGAAGAATAGTCAGAGACAAGTCTTGCATGGCCAGGCTTGGAGGTGATGAACTGTTGCTGTCTTTCAGAGTGAGCTCCTGACCCTTAAAAATAAACAGTTGGCTTTAATAACAGTGATGAAATACTATTAGAACTTTTCCTCTCATTTGGGACACTGGGAGGACAGCCACTCTATTTTCTAGTAAAGGTACTAAGCAAGACATGCTTACCAGGTGAAAAAGTTTTGCAGAGATTAAACATGATAGAAAAGAATATTTTAAAATACACACACATGTATATATATAACTGAATCACTTTGCCGTACAGCAGAAATTAATACAACATTGTAAATCAATTCTACTTTAAAAAATAAATAAATCTAAGCTCTGTAGATGGAGAAGGCAATGGCACCCCACTCCAGTACTCTTGCCTGGAAAATCCCATGGATGGAGGAGCCTGGTAGGCTGGAGTCCATGAGGTCACTAAGAGTCAGACACGACTGAGCGACTTCACTTTCACTTTTCACTTTCATGCATTGGAGAAGGAAATGGCAACCCACTCCAGCGTTCTTGCCTGGAGAATCCCAGGGACAGGGGAGCCTGGTGGGAGGCCGTCTATGGGGTCGCACAGAGTCGGACATGACTGAAGTGACTTAGCAGCAGCAGCAGCAAGCTCTGTAGAATTTAAAAAAAAAAAAAAGTTTTGCAGAACCTCGAATACATTGTACTCCTTTCTTTGTTACAAGTTCTATTAATCATCTTTGGGGAATGGTACAGCCCAGGCCTTGAAACATGTTCTTAGAACTTTAGCAACACTATGAAGCCATGGTTTTTCCTGATGAAGGAGAGGGCGGCAGATGGCAAATGGCTTAGAAGCCCCTATAAGAAGTTTTCCACGGGTTCCTTGGCATATACTACCTTCTTTTTGCCTCATGCAATGGGACATCTAGTCAATATTGTTCAGATACAACAAATTCTTGTATTTGGCAATATTGGGTGCAATATTCTTTTTTTTGGGGGGGGTGCAATATTCTTAAGATACAGCAAGTCCTTGTATTTGGCCTTTCCCATGGGAAAATGAAAAATGGGAATGTACATCTTTTTGACTTAGCAATATCATAGGACTGATATAAATAAAATAATGACACTCAATCCACTAATGAGAATAGTGCCCAGCAAGCCACTGTTCACAAATATGAAGCAGATGCTCATATTAAATTTTAAATTAATGCTAGATAAGATTGTTTCAGTTCTGTTGAATCTTGATAAAAATGGTTTTCAAACTAAACTAGCTCCCGACTTGTCACAGCTCATTGAGTCCAAAGATGACAATTCTGGTCCTCATGAATTTGACCTGTTATATTTTAATACACTCTAATTTTCTTCAGCAACCACCCCCCCCCCAAAAAAAAACCTTCAGATGGGAACTGTTGGCAACTTGATTAGGTTTGATTTAATTGTTGCAGAGGTCTTTAATTGTTGCTCAGGTCTTTTCAGAATGTCTGGCAATGAGCTAACAGGGTACCCCACTGTTCCCGCAAGACAGGTAAATGTCTTTCCTGAAGCTCAGTGAATAGGATTGCAGGCATGGGGTTATAGACTCTAAAACACACTCGGTTACAGATTTAATGTAACCAGAAGTGCAAGGATGGGGACTTCCCTGGCGGTCCAGTGCTTGAGACTGCTCTTCCTTCACAGTCCCATGCAACGTGGCCAAGAAAATAAAGTTAAAAAGAGAACAAGGATGAATTGACCCCGTGGATGTATCTCTGGGTATTGTAACTCTCCAGGAAGAGCTTGTTTCTTAGCCAGAGTTTGGGCTCTATAATCGTCATTAAGCCGTAAAGCTTGGGGGTTAGTTTTCTGTCTGGTTTTCTCTTAAGAATTCTCCAGCTATTACCTATTCTTTTCTTTCCTAAGACTTACAAACTATATATTCACCAGGACCCACATTTATAAGCCTGTATGAACAAGTCTGGTCATTCCCGAGGTCATTTATACCCAATACCCAGTCCTCTGTCCAAATAGGAGAAACCTTAGCTTGTCGTGTCTAATACTAACTAGAGTTTCCCACGTCATCCCACTGTCCAGAAGACAGAAGTGAATACATATTTTATAGTGAATATTTCCCTTGCTAATAAAATTCTTAATTTGTACTCATGGGTGGCTGGAGGTTTTCTGGGTTTTATGTATACAATTCCACCATCAATCATTTGAAAATGTGCTATCCAATAGGGTAGCCAATAGTCTCCTGTGGCCACGGAGTGCGTGTAATGGGAATGGTCCAAACTGAGATGTGCTTAAAACATAAAGTACATACCTGATTGGGAAGACTCAGAATAAAGAAGGAGGGTGAAATATCTCATGATGGTTTTTATATTGATTACATGTACAAATGCTAATACCTTGGATGTGCTGGATTAAATAAAATATATTGTTTAAATGGATCTTAACTATTTCTTTTTACTTTTTCAAATGTGGCTCCTAGAATATTTAGAATTAGTTTTGTGGCTCCCATAGTTCTAGTAGACAGCACTGATCTAGAAGCTAGCTTTGGGTCTCTTGGCATCGGCTCCTTGCCCCATTCCCTCAGTCAGAACACTTGATCTTATCTGCACTTGTGTGAGTTCTTTCATGTGGCTTAATCACCTCCGTCAAACACTGTCCAAGCAAGCAACTGGGCATTAGTAAAGATTAGAGCCGATGACGAGCTTCTGGTT
The DNA here is from genome assembly GCF_042477335.2 of Ovis canadensis. Taxonomy (NCBI): domain Eukaryota; kingdom Metazoa; phylum Chordata; class Mammalia; order Artiodactyla; family Bovidae; genus Ovis; species Ovis canadensis. Next base: position 29,801,943 of record NC_091270.1, read on the forward strand.
ACAGCCTTCCTGGCAAGAGGGGCCAGCTGCAAAAGAAGTTACTGGACATGCTGTACGTTATGTAACTTCCTACCAAGGGGACAAAGTGAAATTCCAGGACTTGTACATGTTGGACTCCAAGGCATTCATTCTACTTGACCAAAAGTATGACGTTAGCCTACAGCAGAAATTTCATTGTCAGAAAAGTAACAGGAATAGGGAATCAAGGTGAAAAAAATCAACCAAAAATCTCTTATTTGTACAATTCCAGGGTTAAAATGATATTGCCCCTGCCTCCATTACCCTACACAGTTGGATTTCTTAGGCTTTCAGTCATGACGCCTCTTTTTCATGGCTTATCACTGGGAGTTTTTCTATGCTTTGTCTTTCATTTAGTTGGAGGGAATTTTGTTTTATTTGACTCTTTCAGTGACTTGTAGAGTTATGAGTTCTTATAATATTTAAGTCAATGAGTTAACACCAAATTATCTCCCCAAAGCAATACAAAAAAATAACGAATAGGGAAATGTATGTTTACCCACCCTCATTCAATTTTCCCCCCTAATAAACCATGTAGTGTAAAAATTGAATCTACCTCTGTTTCACTATGAACAAAGCTAGTGGAGGTGATGGAATTCCAGCTGAGCTATCTCAAATCCTGAAAGATGATGCTGTGAAAGTGCTGCACTCAGTATGCCAGCAAATTTGGAAAACTCAGCAGTGGCCACAGGACTGGGAAATGTCAGTTTTCCTTCCGATCCCAAAGAAAGGCAATGCCAAAGAATGCTCAAACTACTGCACAATTGCACTCATCTCACATGCTAGTAAAGTAATGCTCAATATTCTCCAAGCCAGGCTTCAGCAATATGTGAACCGTGAACTTCCAGATGTTCAAGAAGATTTTAGAAAAGCAGAGGAACCAGAGATCAAATTGCCAACATCTGCTGGATCATGGAAAAAGCAAGAGAGTTCCAGAAAAACATCTATTTCTGCTTTATTGACTATGCCAAAGCCTTTGTGTGGATCACAATAAACTGTGGAAAAATCTGAAAGAGATGGGAATCCCAGACCACCTGACCTGCCTCTTGAGAAATCTGTATGCAGGTCAAGAAGCAACAGTTAGAACTGGACATGGAACAACAGACTGGTTCCAAATAGGAAAAGGAGGACATCAAGGCTGTATACGTCACCCTGCTTATTTAACTTATATGCAGAGTACATCATGAGAAACACTAGGCTGGAAGAAGCACAAGCTGGAATCAAGACTGCCGGGAGAAATATCAATAACCTCAGATATGCAGATGACACCACCCTTATGGCAGAAAGTGAAGAGGAACTAAAAAGCCTCTTGATGAAAGTGAAAGGGGAAAGTGAAAAAGTTGGCTTGAAGCTCAACATTCAGAAAATGAAGATCATGGCATCTGGTCCCATCACTTCATGGGAAATAGATGGGGAAACAGTGGAAACAGTGGCAGACATTATTTTTGGGGGCTCCAAAATCACTGCAGATGGTGATTGCAGCCATGAAATTAAAAGATGCTTACTCCTTGGAAGAAAAGTTATGCCCAATCTAGATAGCATATTGAAAAGCAGAAACATTACTTTGCCAGCAAAGGTCTGTCTGGTCAAGGCTATGGTTTTTCCAGTGGTCATGTATGGATGTGAGAGTTGGACTGTGAAGAAGGCTGAGTGCTGAAGAATTGATGCTTTTGAACTATGGTGTTGGGGAAGACTCTTGAGAGTCCCTTGGACTGCAAGGAGATCCAACCAGTCCATTCTGAAGGAGATCAGCCCTGGGATTTCTTCGGAAGGAATGATGCTAAAGCTGAAACTCCAGCACTTTGGCCACCTCATGAGTTGACTCATTGGAAAAGACTCTGATGCTGGGAAGGATTGGGGGCAGGAGGAGAAGGGGATGATAGAGGATGAGATGGTTGGATGGCATCACTGACTCGATGGACATGAGTGTGAGTGAACTCCAGGAGTTGGTGATGGACAGGGAGGCCTGGCGTGCTGCAATTCATGGGGTCACAAAGAGTCAGACATGACTGAGTGACTGAACTGAACTGAACTGTTTTCTAGGAAGAAAACTTATTTTATTATTTAACCTTTTATTATGGAATGTTTTATTTTTATTTATTTTTTTAATGGAATGTTTTAAACATACACAACAGGAAAGCGAATAATATAATGAGTCCCCATATACCCGTCAGGATGCAATTTCAACAGTTATTGCTATATTCCCAATCTTACATCATCTATCTCCCCATATATTTCTGTTTTTCTTTTTTCTTGAGCATTTTGAAGCAAATCTCAAACAATATGTCTTTTTGTAAATATTTCAATGTGCATGTCTAAGTGACAATTAAAAAAGGATGAAAAAAACTGGTTTGACATAATCACTCTAAAAGATCAATAATCATTCCTTAGGGAAAAAAATTCTGAATTATATATGGTGATGGATTAACAGAGTTATTGTGGTGACCACTGCCTCACAATATATGCAAATGTCAAACCACTCTGTTGTATACCTGAAACTAATAAAGCGATATATGGCAGTTATACCACAATTTTAAAAAAAAAGAGAGAGAGATTTCCCTGGTCATCCTGTGGGTAAGATTCTGGGCTCCCAATGTAGGGAGCTAGGTCAGGGAACTAGACCCCACATGCTGAAACTAAGAAGTCCGCATACTACACAGAGGATCGCTCAAGACAGAACTAAGCAGCAGTGCAGCCAAATTAAATAAATTTTTTTAAAAAAATTCCTTAATATAGTCTAAATTCAGAGCACATTCGAAATGCCCCACTTTATCTTGAAAATGCTTTTTTTTCCGATTATTTTTTGAATCAGGATCCAACCAAGTATCACACCTTACACTGACATCTCTCTTTTATTGTATAGCCATCTCTTTTATACATGCTACGTACGGTATGTAAAAGAAAATGACTCATTTGACAAAAGACTCTCCTACAATCTATGCTGGCTGTTTCCTGGTGGTGTAATTTGATTTGTTCTGCAAACTCGTGTATTTCCTGTACATGAAGTTAGGTTCAACTTTACGGTCAAGAACCCTTTACACGAGGTGCTGCGTACTTGTTTTGGCATCACATTACTGGTCCATAATGGCTTATTGTTCCCCTTTTACAAAGGCCAAGACCAACCATTATGGGCCAGATTGTCAGACTGATGCCTCCTTAATGAAGTTTCTCACCAATGTTTCATTTAATGGGTTTGGCTTCTGTCAACAAAAGACCGATTTGTACTCAGATGACAAGGATAAGCAAGGCCAATGTTTTCAGCACAGAGCTGAGTGAGGCAGAATAGAGGTATCTGCAGGAACACTCTCCGCTCAGGTGTGGACCCCCTCCACGGCCTCTCTGTTCACTCACACCTTTGCCTGCCTCCAGATGGGTATCCTTGTCAGAGACAGCATCTATCTGTGAGTGTATCAAAACATTATTTTTGGTTGCCCAACCCGTGGGATCTTAATTCTCCCACCAGGGATCAAAGACACTCCCCATGCATTGGAAGTACAGAGTCTTAACCACTGGACCACCAGGAAGTCCCATGAGTTATATTTTTAATTTTATGACCACTTGTTTTCTTTTTTTAAAGAGGCAGGGGACTTCCCTGGTGGTCCAGTGGCTAAGACCCCGAGCTACCAATGCAGGGGGCCCAGGGTTCAATCTCCGGTCAAAGAATTAAGATTTCACGTGCTGCAACTAAGACCTGGTGTAGCCAAATAAATATTTAAAAGAGACGGAAGAAGAGAAAGGGCTGTGGACATAGAAGATAGGGAGACAGATGGAAGAAGAGGGTTGCTGGAATCCTGAAGATTCCAGTGTTCATCAGACCTGAAAACACCCCTTAAAATACAATTGAGTCAGGCTGGAAGGAACAGGAATCTGTGAAAAAGAGTTCTCTTCAATTTCTTGTCAGAGAGAGTATATAAAGAAGGTAGATGGTCCTACTAAATAACTCAGCCTAGTAATTGATAGCATAAAAGCATAAACTATTTTAAACTACAGAAGTGAGAATTTGAAATGCAGGATATCAAATCCTAAGACTTTTATGTCATGAATTCAAGATGCAGGATTGCATGAGCAAAAATAGATCTGAGATCATTATTCAAAACAGCAGAAGATTCAGAGGGAGAGGCAGAAAGTTCCACGGAGGCTCTTTCTGATTCAGGCAGAACTGCTGCTTATATGACTCTTGATTATCATGAAGGGAGGCCTGGCATCACCAAGAGATACAAAGGCTTTACTCTACAGATGGAACGGAAGTCCCCCCAAAAGTGAGCCAGAAGTGAGCAGAAACCCAGAGGATGTAGGTTCATAGCCAGTCATGAATAGCTCATCACAGAGAGAGTGCCTGCCGCCTTGACCTATGACTGTGTTTGTTGTTGTTGGGTCGCTCAATTATGTCCAGCTCTTTGTGATCCCATGGACTAATATAGCCCTCCAGGCTCTTCTGTCCCTGGGATTCTCCAGGCAAGAATACTGGAGTGGGTAACCATTTCCTTCTCCAGGGATCCTCCTGACCCAGGAATGGAGCCCTGGTCTCCTGCATTGCAGTCAGTTCCTTTATCGTCTGAGCCACCAGGGAAGCCCTATGATTAGGAGATAAAACTTGCCCAGGAAATGGGGATTCCTGAAATCTGGTTAAAACTCCAGCTTCTTCAAGAAGCAGTTTCAAATGTTGTAATTTCCATGAGAGAAACAGAAAGGGGGAAGAAAGAGTGATAGAGGAAGACATTGCAATTCCTAATTTGTTCAACATTCCTAATTTGTTATCCTTTATGATCGTGTTCCAGGTTATGCTTTCCTAAGTAAAGGCGTGTGGAATCTTTGTATATATTCTAAAGGGTTCTATGAAATTTCAATTTCATGACAAAAATTTCCATAGCTTTTTGATGTCTGTGAATTCAGTTTTTCAAATCCTTTCCACTGTTTTGGCTGAAGGTGTGTATTGGAGGCTCTGCCCAGCTCTTCTGCAAGCTGGTCAGAGATCATTTCCAGCTGGTCTGAAAGGGCTCAGTCAAGTGGCCAGAGACTCTGTTTCCATCGAACGTGCTGCAATAAATTGTCCCAAAGACGGCCTGACAATTTGAGCGATGTTATGTAAGAAGACGGAGGCCAGTGTGGTGTGGTATCAATTTGCAGTTGAGTTAGCATATTTTCCCATGAGCCATAAATCTTGTAGGTTCACCAGGTTTCAGCTTGATTTATAAGCTTTGGTTGCCAGGCACATGTCACACTACACAGGTCCCCCTTCCTCCCACGTTCCAACATCTTCCATGCGAGCCTAACGTCAGAATTTGACAAAATGTCAGAGAACAGTAGTAAAGTTCCAGAGAGGGAGGAGCTTGACAACCAGCCTATTTATAAATGTGCCCTTTTTATTCTTCATGTCCTCTAGCATGAACATGGCCTTAACCCAAAGCTCTTGGTGTAAAGGACCCAGTTCTGAAGTGAGACGCTTCTAATATTTAGAGTTAAATTATACAGGCAGACCTTAGAGATAAGGCAGGTTTGATTCCAGATCACCGCAATAAAGACGTCATTAAAGTGAGGCCCACGATTTTTTTGGTTTTCCAGTGCAAAAAAGAGCATGTTTACACTATACTGTACTCTTTCAGGTGTACAATAGCATAAATAGTCTAAAAAAATGCACGTATTTTAAAAAATATTTTATTGCCTACAAATGATCATCATCACCTGAGCCTTCAGCAAACTAATTTTTTACTGGTGGAGGGTCTTGCCTCGAGATTAATGGCTGCAGGCTGGTTGGGATGGTGGTTGCTGAAGGCTGAGGTGACTGTGACAATTTCTTAAAATAAGACCCCAGTGAAGTTTGCCCCACTGATTGGCTCTTCCTTTCACTTGAACACTTAGAGGCCACTGTAGGGTTATAGACCGGTCTAATTTCAATATTGTGGTGTCTCAGGGGATAGGGAGGCCAGAGGAGAGGAAGAGAGATGGGAGAACAGTGGAGCAGTCAGAACACACAGTATTTATCCATTGTTTGCTGTCTGATATGGGTGAGGTTCATGGGAGCCCAAAACAATTAGAGTAACATCAAAGAGGACTGATCACCATCACACATATAACAGAAATGAAAAGGTTTGAAATATTGGGAGGACCAGGGAGGCCTGGCGTGCTGCAGTCCATGGGGTTGCAGAGTCAGACACAGCTGGGTGACTGAACAACAATCATTTTCACAAATGATACTTCTTCACTGCTTGGAGGTTAGCACATGTATGACACTGGCTGTAGCAGCAGTAGGAGAGGCTGAATACCACCTTTATGATCCCAGGGTGAATGGTATGGGCGAGATGGCACCCTCAAAGCCGTTCAAGGCTGCTTGAACTAATTTTGAAGAACTTATTAAAAAACCATTGTAGCCTAGGCTATAGAGGCAAGCGTGTGGGGCAGCCTAGGAGCTCTCAGACACAGGCAACAAATGCCCTAGAAACTCAAGTGCTATGTGTTCATGCTTGTTCTGCTAATGACATGATGACACCAAGCTGTCGTGTCTATTTACTCCACTGTACACACAGATGGTGTACTGACTGCCAGAATGGTGAGCTGAAATTATATATGTAAAAGTGCCTGAAATCTGGCAGGTGTTCTATAAACCATTAACTAAATCGGAGAAGAGCTACATGATTTCAATTTGGCTTGTGCAAAGACTGATATAGGACTTCCCAAGTGACTCAAAGAATCCGCCTGCTTCATGTTCCACCTAGGGTACCCCCCCCCCCCAACCAAAAAAAAGAATCCATCTGCCAATGCAGGATGCAAGAGACACAGTTTAGATTCCCGGGTTGGGAAGATCACCTGGGGAAGGAAATGGCAACCCACTCCGGTATTCTTGCCTGGAAAAGTCCACAAACAGAGGAACCTGGAGGGTTATAGCCCATGGAGTTGCCACGAGTCGGACACAGCTGAGTGACTAAACACGCATGCATCCAAAGAGCAATATGGCAGTCTCTGGCTTACAAAATAATCTCTAAATCCTGATTACTGCAATAGTTTCCAGCAAAGTGGCTTCTATACAATCTATCACATCATTTAGAGACATTCATGAATTTCACTAGGAGTTGATTAGCAGAGAACAATCAGTACAAAACAATATGGAACTAGGGACACATAACAAGCAAAGCAAACAAAATTCCTATTCTCAAGAAGCTTATAGGCTTATAGGAAGTCAGGGTTATCCCCACCATGCGTACATTGTGGGCAAATAATTTTTTTAAGTCCCTTGTTTATATAAACAATTTGATTTTAGAAAATCTAGGTATTCATATGAGCTAATAAATCATTCAGTGATGTATCAATGAAGCTTGAGAATAATGGTTGGAGGAGAGGTATTTGCTTACTTCCAATCAGCGCAACAGGGTGAGGTGGGGGGCGTTACACAGGTAGACGATGCCTGCTTCCAGCGCCCCCGGCACTACTGTTGAAAGGCGGCACCACACTGAGAAAAGGGCAAATGGAAGCCGAGGCTGCCTTCCCGAGTCTGTGACTTGGTTTCATATGAACGGAATCATGTATTGTGTGGTTTCTCACTTAGTGTGTGTGGTTTAGGCTTTGCAGTTGCCATCTTGAAAGTTTTGATAATTTCACCTTTGTACTTGCGTTTTGTAAGCAAGTTCTATGTGACGATGGAAATAAGCATATCAGCAGCAGAGATAAACCAGGGGCCTGGCACTGAGCAATTGGCCCGATGGCCAAGCACACATACATACGCGTATCTTCTGGACAGCCTGGGCTCCGTGGGGTCTGGGACCGGGCCCTGATCAGTGGTGAGAGTTGCAGGAGCAGAAGCCGCGTGGCCGAGACAACAGCTGCGGCCACGAGCATAAAGAGCGGCGCGGCATGGGGCAGTGCTAGCATCCAGGCTGGGGAGTCCTGACCCTCTGTCCCCAGAGCCCATCCTTTAGTGTCCGCACAAACACTCTGGCCTGAGCACCGGGACAGGGAACTGCGGGGGCTCAAGCGTTTAAGTTTGTCAGTAAGTTATTACAAAAGGAAAGCGTCCACATGGGAACTGCAGCAAAGCATATCAGGGAGTTATTAGAATTCTCAGAGTTTTGGATCTCCAGTTTATAAAACTGCTGGAACATTGCAAAGCAAAGCAAACATCCACAGGCCTGGAAATTAAATTTAAAGGTCATTGCATTCAATGGAAAAGAATACTACTTTCATAAGATGCTTCAAATAAACCAATTATTAACAAGGGAGAAATTCTTAAAATTAAATTTTTGTTGTAATTGAAGGTGTAATTATAGAATACATAAATAAGCATTTTAAGTTATGTGAGAATTATGAAGTCAATTTAAAAAACCTCCATAAGTTAGAGGAAACCTTAAAATGCCAGGGTCTAATTTAAAATTTAAAAGAATTCAGACTTACATAAAATATATTTTGTATTGAGTAAAATCTTTTTTAGAAAAATTATTCTGTGAGAATAATCTCTAGATGTGCTAAACTTTAAATTTTAAGATAATGTATCAGAAATTTATCATGTTGTTACAGACCACAAATGCTCAAACGGTTTCTTTTCTTTCAAAATTAAAAATTATAAAAAATTATTGTTCTTGTATAAGCATCTGAATGCAGAGTTCCAAAGAATAGCAAGAAGAGATAAGAAAGGCTTCTTCAGCGATCAGTGCAAGAAAATAGAGGAAAACAACAGAATGGGAAAGACTAGAGATCTCTTCAAGAAAATTAGAGATACCAAGGGAACATTTCATGCAAAGATGAGCTCGATAAAGGACAGAAATGCTATGGACCTAACAGAAGCAGAAGATATTAAGAAGAGGTGGCAAGAATACACAGAAGAACTGTACAAAAAAGATCTTCATGACAAAGATAAATCATGATGGTATGATCACTCACCTAGAGCCAGACATCCTGGAATGAGAACCCAAGGGGGCCTTAGAAAGCATCACTATGAACAAAGCTAGTGGAGGTGATGGAATTCCAGCTGAGCTATTCCAAATCCTGAAAGATGATGCTGTGAAAGTGCTGCACTCAATATGCCAGCAAATTTGGAAAACTCAGCAGTGGCCATGGGACTGGAAAAGGTCAGTTTTCATTCCAATCCCAACGAAAGGCAATGTCAAGGAATGCTCAAACTACCGCACAATTGCACTCATCTCACATGCTAGTAAAGTAATGCTCAAAATTCTCCAAGCCAAGCTTCAGCAATACGTGAACTGTGAACTTCCAGATGTTCAAGCTGGATTTAGAATAGGCAGAGGAACAAGAGATCAAATTGCCAACATCTGCTGGATCATAGAAAAAGGTAGAGAGTTCCAGAAAAACATCTATTTCTGCTTTATTGACTATGCCAAAGCCTTTGACTGTGTGGATCACAATAAACTGTGGAAAATTCTGAAAGTGTTGGGAATCCCAGACCACCTGACCTGCCTCTTGAGAAACCTATATGCAGGTCAAGAAGCAACAGTTAGAACTGGACATGGAACAACACACTGGTTCCAAATAGGAAAAGGAGGACGTCAAGGCTGTATATTGTCACCCTGCTTATTTAACTTTTATGCAGAGTACATCATGAGAAATGCTGGACTGGAAGAAACACAAGCTGGAATCAAGATTGCCGGGAGAAATCAATAACCTCAGATATGCAGATGACACCACCTTCCTGGCAGAAAGTGAAGAGGAACTAAAAAGCCTCTTGATGAAAGCAAAAGAGTAGAGTGAAAAGTTTGGCTTAAAGCTCAACATTCAGAAAATGAAGATCATGGCATCTGGTCCCATCACTTCATGAGAAATAGATGGGGAAACAATGGAAACAGTGTCAGACTTTATTTTGGGGGGCTCCAAAATCACTGCAGATGGTGATTGCAGCCATGAAATTAAAAGATGCTTACTCCTTGGAAGGAAAGTTATGACCAACCTAGATAGCATATTGAAAAGCAGAGACATTACTTTGCCAACAAAGGTCTGTCTAGTCTAGGCTTTTTCCAGGGGTCATGTATGGATGTGAGAGTTGGACTGTGAAGAAAGCTGAGCACCGAAGAATTGATGCTTTTGAACTATGGTGTTGGAGAAGACTCTTGAGACACCCTTAGATTGGCAAAGAGATCCAACCAGCCCATACTAAAGGAGATCAGTCCTGGGTGTTCTTTGGAAGGGATGATGCTAAAGCTGAAACTCAAATACTTTGGCCACCTCATGGAAAGATTTGACTCATTGGAAAAGACCCTGATGCTGGGAGGGATTGGGGGCAGGAGGAGAAGGGGATGACAGAGGATGAGATGACTGGATGGCATCACGGACTCGATGGACATGAGTTTGAGTGAACTCTGGGAGATGGTGATGTACAGGGAGGCCTGGTGTGCTGCGATTCATGGGGTCGCAAAGAGTCGGACATGACTGAGTGACCGAGCTGAACTGAACTGAACTGTTGTTGGAACAATCATACAGGTCTTTAAAATAATTATGATTAACACTTCCCTGATAGCTCAGTTGGTAAAGAATCAGCCTACAATGGGGGAGACCTGGGTTCGATCCCTGGGCTCGATCCCTGGGCTCAATCTTCCCCCTGGGTTGGGGAGATCCCCTGGAGAAGGGAAAGGCTACCCACTCCAGTATTCTGGCCTGGAGAATTCGATGGACTCTGTAGTCCATGGGGTCGCAAAGAGTCGGACACGACTGAGTGACTTTCACTTTCATTCTAAAGAAATCAGAGGAAAATGTGAACAGTATGCATGAACAAAAGGGAGGTTTTTTCCAGAGAGATAGAAACTATAAAAAAGAGTAAAATGGAAATTTGAGAAATCAAATGCCACGATGTTAGAGATGAAGAATTCCTATAATGGGCTTATAGCAGATTGGGAAGAGCTGATATATTCATAGGAATTATCCAAACTGAAACATGAAGAGAAAACCAAGTTGTTTTATTTTTTTAAGCCTAGAGCAACATGATAGCTTCCACTGTGGCTCAGACGGTAAAGAATCTGCCTGCAATGCAGGAGACCTAAGTTCAATCCCAGGACTTCGAGGATCCCCTGGAGAAGGGAATGACAACCCAATCCAGTATTCTTGTGTGGAGAACTCCGTGGACAGAAGAGCCTGGCAGGCTACAGTCCATGGGGTCTCAAAGAGTCAAATATGACTGAGTGGCCTAACAGAGCCACAAAAGCTGTTGGACAATATCAAACAACTGTTGGACAATAGTTGAAGTTGGAGTCCAAGAAGGAAAAGAGAATAGCGACAGTAACAACAAGAAAACAATGAAACAGATAATTGTTGGGAATTTTCCAAAATTAACACAAGAAAACAAATCACAGATTCAAGAAATTCAGAGAACTCTAAGCTGGAGGAAAAAAAAAATCATGCAGGCACTTCATGGTCAAATTGCTAAAAACCAGGAAAAAGATAAAATCTTGAAGGTGGCTGGAAGAAAAAAGAAAAAAAAAACAACCATTTTGTTACCGTTTTAATTTGCATTTCCCTGATGACCCAGGATGTGAAACATCTTTTTATATGCTTATTCGCCATCTGTGTATCTTCTTTGGTGAGATGTCTGTTCAGGTCTTGGGCCCATTTTAATCAGCATTTTCTTATTTTTAGTACTGAGTTTTATGAGTATACTCTATATTTCAGAAACAGTCATTTATCAAATGTGTCTTTTACAAATATTTTCTCCCAGAATGTGGCTTGTCTTCTCAAGCCACATTGATATTGTCTTACACATAGCAGAAGTTTTAAATATTATTTTAATGAAAACTAGCTTATCCTTTCTTTCATGGACTGTACCCTTGGTGTTGTGTCTTAAGTTACAGCCATATCCAAGGTCCATTTATAGTTTCTCTTATGTTTTCATCTAGAAGTTTATAGCTTTTCATTTTACATTTCAGTCTATAGTCCATTCTCAATTTTTGTGAATAGTATGATGTCTGTGTCTAGATTCTTTTTTTTTTTAAACACTTAGCTGTTTGGTTAGTCCAGCACAATTTTTTTTTAAGCTGTACCCCTTGGCATGTGGAATCTTAATTCCCCATCCAGGGATGGAACCTGTACACCCTGCATTGGAAGGCAGAGTCTTAGCTACTAAATCACCAGGGAAATCCCCAGAAACACTTTTGAAAAGACTAAATTCTGACCTTTTTTTTTTTTTTTACCCTTTTTCTTGTTTTTATAGAGGAAATAATTTTCAGAGGTCTGACTTAGTTTACTTTTCCGATGTCAACTCCCAATATGGAAGCACTAGTTTAGGCATCAACACATCCGACCCCACCTCATATTCACATCAACAAATTTAACACTTTGCATCACTATGTTTTCCTGAAGGTTCTGATGAGACCTATATACCATGTGCCACGGGTAATGCAACCCAACACATTTGCCAAGTACATTTCTGAGCAAACTCTTCAGATTTCTTTTCTTTTTTTAATTTTTATTTATTTGTTTATTTATGTAATTACCTTTATCACTGGTATTATTGCTGAGTATTATTATTTTGCCACACGGCATGTAACATCATAGTTCCCCGACCAGAGAATGAACCCGAGCCCCCTGCACTGGAAGCTTGGAGTCTCAGCCAGCAGATCGCCATGGAAGTCCCTCGGATCTCTTTTAGAATTGTAGTTCTCAGCGTTGTCAAGCCTCTTGGGACAGTCTGTCCTCAAGGGACCAAAACAAATAAATACCAAAATGATCTCTCAGTAGCTTTAATTAATTTTGTTTCATTAGTTCTGAACTTTTCATGCTTCTTTCACGTAATTATTTGGAAATTACATTCATCACAGTTTCTTAATTTGTAGTAATTTTATCACTCAGAGGATAATTGTTAATTATTTTCCCCTATGATTATCATGGAAGGAGAACAAGAGTTTTAAAAACTGTGAAATTAAATTGGAAGGGAATTTCAAACAGTCACATTCCCCTTTGCTGTGACATCCCAGATGGTGTCTATGGTTTGTATTCATAGTTATGCAAAATGACAGATGTTGGAAGCAAATATTTTCAGCATATTAATAAGAGCAATGTGCTGGCCCTTTCTGGATTAGCAGGGATTGTACTGATAAAAAGTGCTGAGAACCCTCTCAGAGCAAAAAAAAAGAGGCTCATATACTGTTTTTGATTTGTTTAGTGTCTGGATCAATAAATGGAAAATCAAAAAACTGAGGCATACCCCTTATTCTATTAGAAACTTACAATGTAACCTCAGCCATGTTCCTCCTGGAGTAACACAGGGCTGTTGACCAATAAATAGACTCACAAACAGGGCCTAACAGCTTATGCAGGGTATCACAATCAGGATATGATTCCCAAACTCCGCTGAAGGATAGTTGATTTTCAGCGTTGTGTTAGTTTTGGTATACAGCAAAGTGATTCGTATATAGATAGATAGATATAGCTATAGATATAGGTATCCATTTATCTATCTCCTTTTTCAGATTTTTTTCCAGAGAAATAGAATCAATAGGATGTGGATATACAGAGAAAGAGATGAGAGATTTATTATAAGGAATTGGCTCACAAGATGATGAAGACTGGCAGGTCTAATTCTTCAGTGTGGACCAGCAGCCTGGAGACCCAGGACAGTGACAATGCAGACGAAATTCAAAGACAGTTCCCCAGATAATTCTTTCTCGATGGGAGAGGAGGGGTCTTTGTGTTATATCCAGCCCTTCAACTGATTGGGTGAGGCCCACCCACCTTCTGGAGGATGATCTGCTTTACTCTGTGGACTAAAATGTTAATCTCACCCAAAATATGCTCCCAGAAACCTTCCCAGAATAATGTTTGATCAAATATCTGGGCACCCTGCAGCCCTGTCAAATTGGCACATATAACTAACCATCCCCAAAATATATAAATTGGTGGAACAAATAAAAAGGTAGATTTAAAGTCACACGTATTAGTCACTGGGTATCCTAGGTGACTCAGCGGTGAAAGAATCTGCTTGCAACGCAGAAGAGGCAGGCAATACCGGTTCAGTCCCTGGGTGGGGAAGATCCCCTGGTGGGGGGCAAGGCAATCCACTCCAATGTTCTTGCCTGGAGAATCCCATGGACGGAGGAGCCTGGCGGGCTACACTCCCTAGGGTTGCAAAGAGTCCGACACAACTTAGTGAGGGAGCAAGCATCTATCAGTCATTACATTACAGGCAGATGGACCACATGTTATAGTTAAAGGAGTTCTGTGGTCCAGAACTTTTTTTTCCCACTTGATCACTATATCCTTTGGAGGTGACCTGGCAGACTCCAGGGGCCTCTGGGTCTACCTTCTTTGCCACTTCCTGAGGTTTGCTGTGTGGAGTTGCGAGTCTGCAAGTCAGAGTGCTGTCTCTTCAGGTCCCCTCTGGAAGGTTTTATTGGACAAGTTAGGTGTTCTCAACACAGGAAGCAATACTTCAACACTAGCGTCTTATTTTAACTGCTCTTCTCATACTTCCCCCTGGTGGTTCAGATAACAAAGAATCTCCCTGCAATGGAGCAGACCTGGATTCGATCCTTGGGTTGGGAAGATCCCCTGGAGAAAGGAATGGTGACTCACTCCAGTATTCTTGCCTGGAGAATCCCATGGACAGAGGGGCCTATTGAGCTACTGTCCATGGGGTCGCAAAGAACTGTACACGACAGAGCAACGAAGCCCCCTCTCCTGCTCCCTGTTCAAACCTCGTTTCTAGTGGAATAGAAAACTGACACTTTCAGTTTTCAAATATTTTGTGCCTTGGAAACATTGGATGATAGCAGCAATCTCAATTCATTAATTTTATCTCCCTCTGCTGTTTAAGCAACACAGACCATTTTGGAAAAATATAAAACACAAAACCAAAAAACACCACCCCACACACACAGACACACACAACCCAAGGAACACTTAAGGAGAGGAAAACCCCAGAAACTAATTGGAGATGGCCAAGGTCCTACACGAGTCCCCTAAGTTCATATGTTTAAGTCCTAACATGGGGGACGGTGTTTGGAGGTGAGGATTTTGAGTGTGATTAGGTCGTGAGGGCTGGAGAAGGCGATGGCACCCCACTCCAGTACAGGGGGTCGCTAAGAGTCGGACACGACTGTGCGACTTCACTTTCACTTTTCATTTTCATGCACTGGAGAAGGAAATGGCAGGTTGCGGGTAAGCTCGTGTGCGGCGGCGGCGGAGTCGGCATCGGCTGCAGCGGGAGACTTTGGCGCGATGTCTCACACCATCTTGCTGGTACAGCCTACCAAGAGGCCAGAAGGCAGAACTTACGCTGACTATGAATCTGTGAATGAGTGTATGGAAGGTGTTTGTAAAATGTATGAAGAACATCTGAAGAGAATGAATCCCAACAGCCCCTCTATCACATATGATATCAGTCAGTTGTTTGATTTTATTGATGACCTGGCAGACCTCAGCTGCCTTGTTTACCGAGCTGATACCCAGACATACCAGCCTTATAACAAAGATTGGATTAAAGAGAAGATCTATGTGCTCCTTCGTCGACAGGCCCAACAGGCTGGGAAATAGTTGAGTTTGGAAGCATTAGGGGAACGGGGGTGGGCTTGGAACACAGGTGTGTGCAGTGTGCTGTAGTGGAAGTTTTGTATTATAGTTATCCTGTTTCCATTTTGGTATACCCTAGCCAGAATTGAATGTATTAGATAAAATGTGATGATCTTGTTCAATCTGAAAACCCCTTTGCCCCTCCCTTTTTTTTTTACTTAAACATTTTTATGATGATTTAGATGAAAGTTGGTTTTTGTCAGTTAATGTTGGTTCCAGTCCCTCAAACTGTTCATACCTGCTTTATAACATCCACTGTACTAATCCTCCTTCAAATTGGGGTGGGGAGTGGAGGCACAGTTTAGTTACGTCCTCAAGATAAAGTCTTGGTGAAAAACAAATAAATGTTCTTTAGTTATAAAAAAAAAAAAAAAAAAAGAAGGAAATGGCAACCCACTCCAGTGTTCTTGCCTGGAGAATCCCAGGGATGGGGGAGCCTGGTGGGCTGCCGTCTATGGGGTCGCACAGAGTTGGACACGACTGAAGCGACTTAGCAGCAGTAGCAGCGGTAGGTCGTGAGGGCAGGGCCCTCATGAGTGAAACTTGTGGTTACAAAGGAGGCCTGAGCAAGACCCCTCATCTCTTCCAGCATGCTAAGACACAGCAAGAAGGTGTCGTCAATAAGGAAGTGGGCTCACACCAGACACGCAACCTGCCAGCACCGTGACCTTGCATTTCCAGCCTGCAGAACTGTTGGGGATCGAGTCCTATGGTTTATAAGCCACTCAGTCTGTGGAGTCTTCGTCACAGCAGTCCGAACAGACAAAGACAGGACAGTAAGAAGTATCCTTTTTTAGATTCTTAAAAGCAGTAACCTTCCTGTGAAAAACTAAACGAGAGGTTATGGATTTAAAAATAGTACTTTTCTCTGTCACAGTATCATTTTATCATGACTAAAAATTATGTCAGCAACAGTAAATATTACCAAGCAGGTCATAATAATTTGTGGCTCGGAGTTACTCATTCATTGTTCAACAGGCATTTCTGGAATGCCCGTTTTGTGCATGGAGCTGGATGCTGAGAACACAGTGGTGAGGAAGAGAGGTTTTTTAAAATACTGCTCTTTTGTAAATCTACAAGGCTTTCTCGCTAATGGCTTCCATGGCCATATTCATCTCCTGGGTAACAGATGAAATCATTAATACAATTGATTCCATTTATCGTGGATTTATTTTTTAAAATAAGACCTTCTAAAAGTCTTGTCTCCGTCTGATCTTCGAACTCATCATTCCAGGCAGGAGTGAGGAGCTTCAGAGCACAGAACTGGGCAAGTGTCTTCTGTGCGAGTTTCCTCACACATATAATCGGGATGATGAGAATAAAAGCTCTCCTTCATATAGGATCGCAGGAATAAAAAATAAATCAATATATGTAAAATGCTTAGAATGGTGCTCTATGTGGAGAAAGCACAAAATAAGAGTGAGCTTTAATTTTGTTTGTGAACTAACTCAGCACCTACTATGTCTTTTCTATCCTTATAAACAAACATACAAAGATTTTATGCTTTGATAATAGCTTGTTGTCTCCACATCCCTGTCTTATTCTCTTTTTTTTTAATTGAAGGATAATTGCTTTACGGAATTTTGTTGTTTTCTGCCAAACCTCAGCATGACTTAGCCATAGGTACACATATATCCCCTCCCTTTTGAATCTTCCTCCCATCTTCCCCTGCATCCCACCCCTCTAGGTTGACACAGAGCCCCTGTTTGAGTTTCCTGAGCCATACAGCAAATTCCCATTGGTATCTAGGTTACATATGGTAATGTAACTTTCCATGTTACTCTTTCCATACATCTCACCCTCTCCTCCCCTTTCCCCATGTCCATAAGTCTCTTCTCTATTTCTGTTTCTTCATTGCTGCCCTGTAAATAAATCTTCAGTACCATTTTTCTAGATTCCATATATGTGGGTTAGAATACGATATTTATCTTTCTCTTTCTGACTCACTTCACTCTGTATAATAGGTTCTAGATTCAACCACCTCATCAGAACTGACTCAAATGTGTTCCTTTTTAGGGCTGAGTAATATTCCACTGTGTACATGCATCACGACTTCTTACCCATTCATCTGTCGATGGACATCTAGGTTGCTTCCTTGTTCTAGCTAGTGTAAATAGTGCTGCAATGAACAATGGGATACGTGTGTCTTTTTCAATTTTGGTTTGCTCGGGGTGTATTCCTAGGAGTGGGATTGCTGGGTCATATGGAGGTTTTATTCCTAGTATTCTAAGGAATCTCCATACTGTCTTCCATAGTGGCTGTACCAGTTTACATTCCCACAAAAGCGTTCCCTTTTCTCCAAGAAAAGAGTGTTCCCTTTTCTCCACACCCTCTCCAGCATTTATTGTTTGTACACTTTTTGATGATGGCCATTCTGACTGCTGTGAGGTGACATCTCATTGTAGTTTTGATTTGCATTTCTCTAATAATGAGCGATGTTGAGCATCTTTTTATGTGTTTGTTAGCCATCTGTATGTCCTCTTTGGAACCTTGTCTTATTCTTCACAACAGAAAATTTTCCAAAAGACAAGCTTTCCCATGATTTCCATCTGAACCCTCTGTCCTGTGTCGCCCGTCCTCTGCATATTCTGTATCGCGTTTTGCTTTCTCATTTTTGTTTATTTATTATTTATTTTTGGCCCGGCTGGGTCTTTGTTGCTGCATGCAGGCTTTCTCTACTTGCAGTGAGCATGCTCTTGACTTTGGTCTCAGTAGTTGTGGCACCTGGGGCCTGGTTTTGCGAGGGAAATGTGGAATCTTCCCAGACCAAGGATTGAAACTGTGTCCCCTGCATTGAGCTTCCTCAGGGGATCAGTGGTGAAGAATCCGCCTGCCAATACAGGATTTTTTTTATTTGAAGTCGCTCAGTCGTGTCTGACTCTTTGCGACCCGGTGGACTGTAGCCCACCAGGCTCCTCTGTCCATGGGATTCTTCAGGCAAGAATATTGGAGTGGGTTGCCATTTCCTTCTCCAGGGGATCTTCCTGACAGGGATCGAACCCAGGTCTCCTGCATTGCAGGCAGACACTTTAACCTCTGAGCCACCAGATGCGGGTTTAATCTCTGAGTCAGGAAGATCCCCTGGAGAAGGAAATGACAACCCACTCCAGTATTCTTGCTGGAAAACTCCATGGACAGAGGAGCCTGGCGGGCTACAGTCCATGAGGTCCCAAAGTGCTGAACATGACTAAGTGACTAAGCACAAGACCCCCAGCCACCATCCCGCTTCCCAAAGGTCAGTGGGTGAAAGCTCCGGTCTTCTAATAACTTGGTCTTTCTGGTGACCAGCCCTATTCTGAGGCTCTGTAGGGGCTCCACCCTATGTCCACTCTTTAACATAAACTTAGATGGGATGGCAGGGGGTTCATTATGAATAACAAAAGACCTTCCTATCATCAGGAAATTCCTAGGACCAGGACAGCAACCAAATGCATTTCTTATTAAACCAGAGTCCCACGCCAGACTGTCTGGGTTTGAACAGGTATCCGGTCCTATCACTTCATGGGAAATGGATGGGGAAACAATAGAAACAGTGACAGACTTTATTTTCTTGGGCTCCAAAATCACTGCAGTTGATGACTGCAGCCATTAAATTAAAAGACGCTTACTCCTTGGAAAAAAAGTTATGATCAACCTAGACGGCATATTAAAAAGCAGAGATGTTACTTTGCCAACAAAGGTCCATCTAGTCAAAGCTATGGTTTTTCCAGTAGTCATGTATGGATGTGAGAGTTGGACTATGAAGAAAGCTGAGTGCCAAAGAATTGATGCTTTTGAACTGTGGTGATGGAGAAGATGCTTGAGAGTCCCTTAGATTGCAAGGAGATCCAACCAGTCAGTCCTAAAGGAAATCAACCCTTGAATATTCATTGGAGGGATTGATGCTGAAGCTGAAGCTCCAATATTTTGGCCACCTGATGCAAAGACTCCCTGGAAAAGACTTTGATGCTGGGAGGGATTGGGGGCAGGAGAAGAAGGGGATGACAGAGGATGAGATGGTTGGATGGCATCACTGACTCGATAGAGTTTGAACAAGCTCCGGAAGTTGGTGATGGACAGGGAAGCCTGGCGTGCTGCAGTCCACGGGGTCACAAAGAGTCGGACCCGACTGAGCGACTGAACTGACTGACCATGACTTATGAACTGTGTGACTTGGGTGCATTAAGGCATTTCCAGGTACCCCAGTTTCCTCATCTGTTAAGTGATGGTAACAAATGGTCCTATTATTATTACCAATCTAATAGGTTTGCTCTGAAGTTTAAATGGGGCTTCCCTTATGGCTCAGCTGGTAAAGAATCCACCTGCAATGTAGGAGACCTGGGTTCGATCCCTGGGTTGGGAAGATGCCCTGGAGAACAGAAAGGCTACCCACTCCAGTATTCTGGCCTGGAGATTTCTATGGACTGTGAATGAGTTAACAAAAGCACTTAGGATGATGCCTCCCACTCAGGAAGCAATCTGAACGTGTTTAATTGCTATCTAATCCCTGGCTCAGCCCACAGTAAGATAAAATTCTAAGCCCTCTGTGCCTACAGACCAAATTCCAAACGGCATGCAAGTATTTTGCAAAAGCCTCAATTTCATATTATTCCCAGCAAGTAGTTTAATAAGTGTTAGATAGGGGTGAGTTTGATTAGCATGTCCTTTCTTCTAAATGGGGAACTTGGGGAGCATAGGTTGTGTGTGTGTGTGTGTTTTCTTTTTTGTGTGCAAGTGCATGAGTGACTTTTATCGAACTCTACCCTCCGTTACGCAAATATTTAGAAAGTGTATATCTATGTTTTCAGTTATTCCTGTCAGTACAGATAAGTTTCAAACCATTGCTCTCAGTAAGCATGAAGAAAAAAATCTTTTCAAATCTGAAACTGATGAGTGATTTTTGGTCAAGATATTTCAATAAATCATGTTCCCAGTTGCTGGCAGAATGTCAGTATTTCCATTAGAAGATGTTATCGAATCCAGACCACATACGATAGAGGTTACCATGTTCCATTGCTGCTACTGCTAAGTCACTTCAGTCATGTCCGACTCTGTACTACCCCAGAGATGGCAGCCCACCAGGCTCCCCCATCCCTAGGATTCTCCAGGCAAGAACACTGGAGTGGGTTGCCATTTCCTTCTCCAAAGCATGAAAGTGAAAAGTGAAAGTGAAGTCGCTCAGTCGTGTCCAACTCTTAGTGACCCCATGGACTGCAGCCTACCAGGCTCCTCCATCCATGGGATTTTCCAGGCAAGGGTACTGGAGTGGGGTGCCATTGCCTTCTCCAACCATGTTCCATTAATGACTCTCAATTTAAGGGTGCAAGTTCCTTGGTCTCCCCCAGGGTGTGACACACTTATCAAAACAGGGATAAATCAGTTGATTCATTAAGCTGATCATCATTTGACAGTGCACAATAAATTCAAAGACCAACCCGTGCAGGAAAAGTCAGGTTGTGAAAATGAATCTGTCTTACACACCCACATGTCTTTCCTGTGCAGCTATTTTTGGGACTATCCAAACCAAAATTGAAGTCGCTCAGTCATGTCTGACTCTTTGCGACCCCATGGACTGCAGCCCACCAGGCTCCTCTGTCCATGGGATTTTCCAGGCAAAAATACTGGAGTGGGGTGCCATTGCCTTCTCCAGGGGATCTTTCTGCCCCAGGAATCGAATCCTGCGTGGTAGGCAGACGCTTTACCATCTGAGCCACCAGGGACTATAAAGCAGTTTAATTTACGAGGACTCAGAGAACCTTTTCAAAAATCTGCCTGGAATTTCATCCTCTGAGCCAACGACGTACTATGCTTCTTCTAAGGAAGTTCAAGTCACTCAGATGGAGAATCTTCTTCAACAGCCTTAAATTAGCCTGGGCCCTCTGTTCATATGGGTTCGTCATCATAATTACCTAATGAGTTTTGGGGGAAACAAAAATCTCAGGCCGCACTTGTTGAGATTCCCATAGGGGATTTGGGGGGTAGAGACCAGACATTTATCATTTTTAAAGTTTTCCAGGGTATTACGATCAGGCTTCCCTGGTGGCTCAGCAGTAGAGAATCCACTTGGCTTTCCAGGTGGTGCTAGCGGTAAAAAACCTGCTTGGCAATGCAGGCAACATAAGAGATGTGAGTTTGATCCCTGGGTCAGGAAGACCATGCCCTCTGGAGGAGGGCATGACAATTCACTACAGTAATCCTGCCTGGGAAATCCCATGGACCAAGGAGCCTGGCAGGCTGCAGGCCACAGGGTCGCAAAGAGTCAGACACAACTGCTCGACTAAACAACAACAAACAGGAGGTTATAATCATTAGAATTAGAAGCCACTGCTCTCTCTCAACGATCTGTTACTTGACAGAAGCGCCGGAGGTGAGGTCTGGAGATACCCAGCCTCCCCTGAGACGCCCGTTTACCGAGGACTCTTCCCTCATCCACAAGGGGTAGGTCTTGACCAGCAGAGTTTTAATGCCGGACTGTCTTCCAGCCCATGGAGATTTGACCGAGGGAAGGATTGTCGCATAACCCGGGCTAACTTTTTTCTCTTATTTTATTTAAATTGAATCACTGAGACTGAAAGAGCTGGAGGAGGGGACACAGAGGAGCAGAATCTCGGAGGCCCATGTAACAGTGCTGGGTTCCTAAGATGACCCTGGTTCCCACCTTTCCTGATGCCCACGCTGTTCAACTTCCCTTGAATTCTGCAAAACACTCTGCATTACCCACTGGGTGGCTTAAAACAATTGGACTTTATTGTCTTCCTGCTCTGGTGGCCAGAAACATACCATCAGGGTGTCGGCAGGCTTGGTTCCTTCTGATGGCTCTGAGGGAAAACCCTTCCCCTGTGTCTCTCCTGGTTTCTGGTGGCCACCTGCAACCCATGGCATGTTCACGTGGCCCCGTTTCCTACAGTTCACACGTACACACCGTCTCCTGGCTGCCGCGGGATACCAGCGTTTCCCCCATCCTCCTCCATGGGAGTCTCTATTTCCCCAGCCACCCCTGGCGCATGTGGTCTGCGGTATCTTCTCCATCTCGGAGACAGCTGATCCTGCTGGACACCGTGGTCATTCTCACGGGTGGTGTCCCTTTCCCGTCTCTCTCTGTCCTCTGCCCCAACAAGCCTTCCCACATGTGCAGAAACTTGTCTCCTACAGGAAGAAAGACCAGCGAGAGGGCTAACCCCAGGGAGGGGAGTAGATTTCCTTTTTTTATTTGACATACTTTTTTTGTTGCTGATTTTAAAATAATTTCAAACATACAGAAGCATTTCAAGAATGGAAGAAATTCCCTCGAACAGTTTGAGAGTAAGTGACTGATATGGTACCCCATCACCCCTCAATGTTTTGATTTGTAATTTCTACAAACAAGGACGTTCTCCTACCTAAGCAAAATGGTCACCATCAAAATCAGGAAGTTAACACTGAAACCCTCATACTATGTAATCCACAGATTTCATGCAAGCACCTTCTCTTCTCTATGATCACATGTTGAATCTTCTTTGATGCTTTCCTCGATGTTAGCTACTTGAGGGAAAATACAGATTATCTTTATTTAAAATGTGTCCTTCACGTTGTTCTTGAGCAAACAAGGTGAGAGTTTCCCGGAACAGGTGGGAACACATGAGTATGACGGAACATAAGCATTGTCTCGGATCTCAGGGCTCCATGGAAGAAGTTTGGGCTGGGACCCCTGAAGAAGGACTCAAGTCCTCCACCCCCACTCAGTTGCTTTCCCTTTTTATAGAGTAAGCATTTGCGTGGCCTTCCAATGGGGACACAATGCCTGCCTGAGCATCAGGCAGTCTGAAGTTAGGTGGCAGCTGTTCAGGGAGCGAGTCTGCAGTGCCTGCTGCCAGCACCTGTTGACCTAGGGGGAGTTGCCTTTGGACACAGCCCCTCCTGCTGGAGGGTGGGGAAGTTCTGGACCCATTCAGATTGTTGCCGGGCAACCTAAGTCTTCAGGGTCAGACAGTCCTGTTTGTCTTTCCACAAGTATATAGGCAGTTTGTAAAGAAAAGTAAAGTTTAGATTGTTGAAGGAATGTTGCATGCGTGCGCTCATGTCTGACTCTTTTGCAACCCCATGGACTGTAGCCCACTAGGCTCCTCTGTCCATGGGATTCTCCAGGCAAGAATGCTGGAGTGGGTTGCCATGCCCTCCTCCAGGGGATCTTCCCGATCCTGGGAACCTGTGTCTCCTGCATCTCCTGCATTGCAGACAGATTCTTTACCGCTGAGCCACTGGAGAAGCCCCGCTGCTGTTGCTTCTGCTGCCAAGTCGCTTCAATCGTGTCCAACTCTGTGTGACCCCATAGACAGCAGCCAAGAACGCTGGAGTGGGTTGCCATTGCCTTCTCCAATTCGTGAAAGTAAAAAGTGAAAGTGAAGTTGCTCAGTAGTGTCCAACTCTTCACGACCCCATGGACTGCAGCCTCCCAGGCTCCTCCGTCCATGGATTTTCCAGGCAAGAGCACTGGAGTGGGGTGCCACTGCCTTCTCCGGGAGAAGCCCCGAGGGAACATTAAATAGGACTTTTTTTTTTCTCTCTCTTCCTTCCATGATGGTTCCCAAAGGTTACAGATTTGAAGCAACTTTTAGATGGTCTGCACACATAGTCCCTGCAGGAGAGACCCCTGGAATAAGCACCCCCAGAGCCATGTCATGAATGAGGAGTAGCCTCAGGGGAGCGCGGTGATTTATAATCTACTCTTTACAGGATGCAGAAATAGAGCTACTCATGTGATTTACATTGAATAACTCCACAAAATTCTTCTTTATCTTTTCTTTTTTGCTGTACTGTGTGGCTTGCAGGATCTTAGTTCCCCAACCAGGTGTTGAAACTGCACCTTCTACAGAGTCTAACCCACAGACTGCTAGGGAAGTCCCCACAAAATTCTTTAACCATTTAATCATTTGGGGCTGTGGTTTCAGCATTTCTCCTTGATCATATCTAAATCCATCCTCTACCACTGCCATAGGAAATCTTCCCTGTAGACCTGTGTATCCAACATGTCCACGAGTCACATACGGTTGGTTATACACATTACAGTTATAATGCACTAATACTTAAGAGTTTAGTTTCTCAGTCACACGAGCCACATTTCAAGTGTTCAAGGGTCACATGCAGAAAGTTCTGTTGGAGAGTGCTGTTGACCTTTGCCAGGAAATAAAATCTTGAAATGTCCAAATCCTGTCAAAAGCCTGTTTAGGAGAAGCAATATTTACGGAAGACTGATGGAAGAGGGCCCATTCCTCTGGTTCCACTCTAGCCTCAAATCAAACAAAATCATCAACAGCATTTTTGGATCCCAGCGTCTTGGCTCTCACCAAAACTGCTTTCAGTGAGACCCATTTTGGGATTTTGTCCAAGAACTCATTAACCTATAACCTTGTGTACTGCCATGCCAGAAAGTGAAGAGCCACTCAAGTATGCTGGGGACCTGTCAAACGGATACATGTGCCTGTTTAATGGAGCATTTGCCGGTCAATCAATCTGGGAGAAATTGAGCAGCAAAATAGGTTAGGAAAAAGTGGATTCGAGAATAAGCCCAGCATGGAAATGAGTCCACACCGATGTGTGGAGGAGGACGCTGTACTGGAAAATGCCAACAGTAAATGCAGAAGGCATGATGGACTGAGAACATCACTGCTGAATGCTCTCCATAGTCATAGCAATTTCAAAAAAGAATCAGCAACAGAAACTAGGGGGAGAAAGTTGGAACAAAACATTTGCTTATGATCAGAGTATCTCATTACAAATTACTTCTGAATTATGAAGGTAAGAAATAGTGTGAGTTCGGGAACTTCCCCGGTGGTGCAGTGGTTAGGACGCCATGCTTCCACTGCAGGAGGCGTGGCTTCAGCCTCTGGGGTGGTGGGGGGCGGGGCGAGGGTGCAACTAAGATCTCACGTGCCTCGCAGTGCAGCCAGAAAAAGAAAAGAAATAGTGACTTCACAGTGGAGAAACCTGGCAGATACTACCTCACACAAGTGTTCAGAGTTGACATCATCAGGATGGGAAGAGTAGGGATTCTGTAGCTCCTGAAGGGTCACGCCGAGAACACAATACTACTGAGATTCTCATGCCAAAATTTGCCCTGAATATAATCGTGAAGAAACACTGGACAAACCAAAATCTTGTGACCCTTTACAAATATCTGGCCGGTACTGTTCAGAAATGTCAAGGTCTTGCAAGATAAAGAAAGACTAGAAGTGTTCCAGATGAGAGAGCAAGGAGACAAGGTGACAAAGTACAAGCCTGATCCTAGGTTGGGTCCTGGGACAGAAAGTTTTGTTCTTTGTTATAAAGGACATTCGAGGAAAATGATGAAATCTAAAATGGTCTCATATTAGGTGATAGTGGTGTATCAATGTTAATTTCTTGATTTTGATCAGAGCACTATGGTTATGTAACACAACATCGTTGTCCTTGAAAATACACGCCCAAGTATTTAGGAATAAAGGATCATATATATATATGTGTATGTATATATGTATAGAGAAATAGAGAGATGGGGTGGAGAGCGAGGAGAGAGCAGGGAGAGAGAAAGAATGATAATGCATATATGATAAAATACAACAAAGGCAACATTTGGAGAGTTTGGGGGAAAGTATAATGGACATTGTACTGTTTTTGCCATTTTTCTCTAGTTCCGAAATTAATTCAAAATGGAAATAAAAAAATAATCTTATGAAACCCTCATAAGACTACTTTTTTATTTCCATTTTGAATTAATTTGGGGGAAGTTTAAACTTCTCTGCTTTCCTGCTGTGAAACTTAATATGAGAAAGTTCTTAGAGAGTTAAAAGCTAGAAAAGCTTTGATTTCCCCCAAACACTGTATCATTTCTCATTTTACCCATTAAAAGACTAAATTTCTGGTAACTACAGCAAACATATAGGACCCAGTAGGAAATGCTCTGTGCTCTATTTATCCCCACTGGTTCTGTGCTTTTTATCCTTTCCTCATCCTGAAGTCTTTTGGTTGTCTGCGTGTTTATAAGCCGTCTACCACAAACCCTCCGTGGTCTGAGCCAGCAGATACATAACAACTCCAGTTTCAGCATGACTAGGTTCTAGACCCTGTTCTCCGTACTGTCCATCCCGTCTTACTTAATGTGCACACGATCCCACCAGATGGTTGCTCCTACTTCTCTCCCCATTTTGCAGATGGGAAGACTGAAGCCCAAAGGTGTTAAGGAGAGCACAGGCTGATAAGTTTAGGAAGCAGAGGAATCAAAGGTTAAACCTAGGCCGTCGGTCCCCATGACTGCAGCTGTTAACAAAGAGGAACCTTAATGTTTTGCCAAAGGTGAGAATCAGAGAGCAGGAGGTCATTTCACTTATGCACAGATATCTTCTCTGCGCGGTTTATTCTCAGGCAAGAGTTAAACCATC
Source organism: Ovis canadensis (assembly GCF_042477335.2). Taxonomy (NCBI): domain Eukaryota; kingdom Metazoa; phylum Chordata; class Mammalia; order Artiodactyla; family Bovidae; genus Ovis; species Ovis canadensis. The sequence continues at coordinate 29,828,828 of NC_091270.1, forward strand.
TTGGATATAAATATAAAATTACTATGTGGAAATACAGCATAAGAAAGAGGGAACTACCTGAAGAGTTCAGTTACATTCATGGATGGTACTCTGATGTATGATATTGGAGAAGAACTGGGTCACATTAGGAAAAAAATGGGAAGGGAGTCACAAATATGGCAAAGATGTTAAAGTGGTAGCATTAGTCGTGATTCGCGCCCCCGCCCCAATAGCTGTTTAGGGGAAAAAGATACAAATGGCAAAGTTAAAACCATCTGTAAAGTGAGAGAGTGAGTCAAAAAATGCAGCTTTGGGGTCAACTGTTAGAACCTACTAATGATAATCAAAACAGCTGATGTTCATTAGCGGGTCAGCTCTGGACATCTCACCCAGCCCCCATAATGGCACATCAGAGTCCCAGGGGCCCAAAGAGGGGGCTTCTTCTGGTGTAAAGTTGGGGAATTCAAGGGCGAGGAAAAACTCCTCGTTCTCTCTTCCTGGAATAAACTCACCCCCTTTACCTGGCCATTCCCAAACTAGAGTGAGACCTTCCTGTCAATCTATCTCAGCAGATCCTGATTTTTCCTCCATAAAATTTACTGTAAGTTGTAATTACAAGCAAAAGCATTTCTGTTTATTTTCAACATAAAACCTTGTGCAGACAGAAACAAAGCTATACTCAGAACCAAAAAAATGAACCCCAGAAACAGTCTGGCCACAGTCGTACATAGAGCAACCAGTTTGTGGATTTTCCAGCATTATCACTGAAAGTCATGTGTCCTAGGAAACCCCAAAGTAACTTGGTTGTTGTGCTGTGGTCAGTCGCGTCTGACTCTGTGACGCCGTGGACTGTGTGTGGCCTGCCAGGCTCCTCTGTCCATGGGATTCTCCAGGCAAGAATATTGGAGTGCATTGCTAATACTGGAGCGCCATGCTCCAGGGACTCTTCCCCATCCAGGGACAGAACATGCGTCTCCTGTGTGTCCTGCATTGCAGGCCGACTGTTTACATTGAGCCACCGTGGAAGCCCAAGTAACTTTACCATTCTGTTGTTTATCTTTGCTGCAAGATCACTGCTGGTACATACAGGCAACTCTGCGACCCCTAAGAAGAGAGGATCCCTCCTTTTGGTAGACCAACCGGAAAAGCATTTTCCTTCTCCCACACCGGTGGAAGGTGGTCAGAAGCTGGGCCAGGCAGTTTGGTGATCGGCATGGAATTTAACCCAACCTGAGGCCTGTGCAAGGCATAAACACACATGATGGCCTTGCTTTGCGGGCATCGCAAACTTCATAGCCAAGGGCCCTAACCCATGGCTAGGTTTATTTGCCCTATTTTAAATATATTTTAATCAGCTATGTTTGAATTCAGGAGGCCCAATCTAAAAATACAGATTTTGGACTTTTCTTGAAAGACCTGGTAATATTCCACTCTTCTCCCATGGCAACAACAGGCTGGAGTCAAGCCGTGCTGCTAACTTCTTGCTCTGCAGACCTGTGTGCTCCCCATCACCCCAGCGGTCTCGGACTCAGAGACCCAGTAGAAAGTGTCCTTCCTTAATGCTTTGTATTGCCTTTCCTAAAGTCAACCAGCTTCATTCATATTGTGACTGCCAAGCCACTGTATGCTTTTAAGCGTCCAGTCCTTGTTACCATCTGTCTCTCCTTTGATCATGCGGCTTCCCGGGTGGCTCAGATGGTAAAGCGTCTGCCTGCTATGCGGGAGACCCGGTTCGATCCCTGGGTCGGGAAGATCCCCTGGAGAAGGAAATGGCAACCCACTCCAGTACTCTTACCTGGAAAATTCCATGGATGGAGGAGCCTGGTGGGCTACAGTCCGTGGGGTCACAAAGAGTCAGACATGACTGAGTGACTTCACTTTCTTTTCTTTTCTCCTTTGATCACAAGGTGGCACACCACAGCAAGTTCAAACCTTATAGCATCTTGGTTCTTGGTTGGAAGACAAAATGCAAGAGCATCTCTCTGAGTCCTACTGTATTTCACTGTTTACTATCTGCTGTTAGTAGTGCCAGACCAGGGCTTCCCAGGTGGCTCAGTGGTAAAGATTCTGCATGTCAATGCAGGAGCTGCAGGGACACAGGTTCGATCCCTGGTCGGGGAGATCCCTCCTCCGTGGAGGAAGAAATGGCAGGCCCACCCAGCATTCTTGCCTGTATAATCCCATGGACAGAGGAACCCGGTGCGCTACATTTCTTAGGATTGCAGAAGAGTCAGACACGACTGAAGTGACTGAGCACGCACGCACGCACGTAGGGCTAGACCAAACCTCACAATAGCATGGGGTTACCTTGAATGTTGCATTTCTGGGCTTCCTATTGTTTGCAGTCTCACACTGTTCACATCTTTAGGGTGATGGTGGCTTGAAGAAAGGATAATGGATTTGCATTGTGTGTAGATTTCAGGGAGAGTTAGGTTTCTAGGAGGATACTGTTCTTGAGCTATTTTTAGGGGAGGGTGAAGGAACCCAGGAGCTGGATGATTATTTCAGACTGAGGGGCTGGGACAAGGAGGGACAAACTGTGCTCAGGGTGAGGATGGAGAGCCACTACCTGGCACTCCTGAGGACTTTCTGGGCCGTGTCTTTCTCTTCTCTACAGAAGCTGGACCTATTTGTGATGCACGTCTCCTACAAGCGCTCCGCCAGAAAGGTTTGCTGAAATAAAGGCCATCTGTCCTCATGGCTGAATGCCAACTTGTAGGGCTCTCCCAAGGAATATGAAACAAGAAAATGAATTCATTCTAGAGAAGGCAGACCTGACTTTGATCCCCTGTGGGGTTGGACACTCCCTGGTTTTCAGTAGATGTCCAGAAGCCAGCGAGGTCAGGCTTGCCAGTTTTCCAGAACTGCCAGGACAGTACAAGCCTTCCAGAAGCCACTGAGTATGTGAAGGTGTCTATCTCTCTCTCTCTTTTTAAATCAAATACATATTTAATTAAGCAATATTACCCAAACAAAATGTAAGCACATGTTCAGTTATCATGTTCCATATTTCAGAGAAGAGGCATTAAGGATTTATGGTTTATTTACAAACATATCTAGGATGCTGAGTTTAAAGGATTGATCCTTTTAAGAGACTGCACCTCTTAATATGCTCCTCTTCCTATCTGTCTCATGGATTACTTTTTAAGCAGTCGGTGTCTTACTATAAAGAAAGGTGCAGCAAATTCAGACCCAAAGAACAAAGTCATCATAGCTAGTAACCTCCACTTGTTTTCCACTGAAAATGGTATATTCTTTCCTGGACCCTTCATAGTGGCTCCGACGAACCACAGAGATTGTGAACCCCTGGATGCTCTGTCCCAACATAGCGCTGTTGGACGCTCTACAAAAGATCCAGAGACCGGAGGCAGAAGAAACGACGGCTGCAAACCTACCACTCCTTGCCTCACGACCTTGCTCCTCTAACTGCCAAGGTGTCTCTCTTTGAATCAAGGAAGAAGCTTGCTGGTCAGCACGGTGCATTGGGCAGGTACTTGGAGGAACCAAAAGGCTGTCTATTTGTGATGCTTGAAAGACACAGGCCTGGGCAAGTGACAGTCAATCTGGAGTGAATGGATCCACTGTAAAATGGGAATGAAAACACTGTGTGGAGATGGACAGGGCTGCGACTCACTGGGCATAAAGGTCAGTTATTAAGGAGAAGCTTTGATGTGCGGGTAAGTAGAGAAATGGGACCACTGAGGCGGAAACAGATGGGAGGTCAAAGAAGGGATTTTCTCGTTTGAGAGGAGAGAGAACACGCTTGTTGGCAAAAGGGAAGGATCTAGTAGGCAGCAACTGGTGCTGCAGAGAGAAAGGGGTGACGGCAGTGTCCTGAAGAGCGTGAGAGGCAACGGGATTTAGAACCTACGAGGGGAGGTGAGCCTTGGCTAGGATGAGGATCTTTTTACTTGGTGCAGCAGTGAACACAGGTGGACCTGAGTACAGCTGCAACCCGGGTCACATGACGGTGGGAGATGCGTTATGTTAAGCAAGTGGTCTCCCCCCAGACTGAGGAGTGGCATTTAATCAACGTGGAACTTAGGACATGGGCAGGTGGGAGGAGGGGGAAGGGAAGTGGGAAATTGTGAGGTTTCCTAGGAGCATTTGGTTCAGTGGTAAAGAATCTGCCTGCCAAGCAGGAGATGCAAGAGACATAGGTTCGATCCCTGGGTTGGGAAGATCCCTGGAGGAGGAAATGGGAACGCACTCCAGTAAGCTTGCCTGGGAAATCCCATGGACAGAGGAGCCTGGCGGGCTCCAGTCCATGGGGTGGCAAAGAGTTGGACACGACTTAGTGACTAAACAACAAGAATAAAGTAGCACGTGGGCACTGAGTGTCCTAAAGCACAGAGGAGGGACAGAGGGAGGGGGGACACACATTTCTCTCTCTGTGGTTTTATTGAGGCTGCCTACACTAGTGCTGAGCTGATGAACAGTCCTGGAATCTTTGACATGAGTGCCCACAGACTGCCTCTTCCTGATCTAAACTGGAAATCCTCTCAGAAACCAACTTCTGCTGAGTTATCAATGAAGATCAAGAAAGAATAATCCTCAGTGGGGAGAGAAGTTAAGACAAGTGCTGGAGAACCTACCTCGGCCCCATGGCCCAGGGAGGAGGGTCAGAGTCCATGTCACCTGGGAATGACCCAGATTCCAGCACGCCTCTGCAGCCGGGCCTGGGACTGGGGCCTCAGGGAGACACCGGACAGGCCTTGCCGACTGAATACTGTCACTCAGCAGTTCTTTCCCTGATCGAGGAAACCACACGTAGGGAAGAGACATTATTGAAGGGTGAGATTTAGGGAAAGCGGAGCAAGAAATGCTAAACTGATCATTGGAATGCTTTGGAATGACTTTCTCCTTTTGCCAGCAGACTCGCTATGTGGGCTGCAAAACGGAGTATATTTCTGTTTTTTAATCACTGACTCAGCCTAGTAGTAAAGTAGGGATTCTGCCGTAAAGCTTGATGTGGTCAGAATGACTCAGAGGGGCAGCTCAGGTAGGAAGCAGTGGGACACGAATTTTGCAGCTTGTTAAAGACACAGGAAGCTTAAATAGGACTTCCCTGGTGGCTCAGACGGTAGAGTGTCTGTCTACAATGCTGGAGACCAGGGTTCAATCCCTGGTTTGAGAAGATCCCTTGGAGAAGGAAATGGCAATCCTCTCTAGTACTATTGCCTGGAAAATCCCATGGACAGAGAAGCCTGGTAGGCTACAGTCCATGGGGTCACAGAGAGTCAGAGACGACTGAGCAACTTCACTTTCACCAAAGACACAGGAAGCTTAAATAACATGCACGATTCTGCTCTAAATGCGAAGGAAAGTAAAAATGTCAAGCAAGGATCCATTTGTTGACAATGCAAGTGGTAGAATGTGTTTCTCGCCATCTCTTAATGAACTGTAGGACTCTATTGGATAAACTGTATCAGAATAAAGCACCCTGGACATGCTCTGGTTGGCTGGTTTGTTAGAATTCACCCCTGTTGACTTTCTGTATCTTGGTCTCAGCTAAGCACTGTTTTGGTTAAATACAGGATTATTTGATCAGATTCCTTTGCAGTCCTCACAGGCATTCAAGGCAAGCCACAATTTAGGATTTGGAAAAGTGGTTTTCAATTTTTTTTAGAAAATAGAACTCACAGAACATTTTCTATCACAGCCCAGTGTGTAAATACTCACTGGTTCTAAAGCAAGCTGGAAATGTCCCACAGACCATTATCTACTCTTAGAATGTATATTGTATTCTGATCTATTCTACTCTGTTCATTAAAAAAATCTGTTGGAAGTCTGCAAAATTGAATTTATACCCACTCATGCATTGGGTTGTGAACCAGTTAAAAGAAACATAGGTCCGGAAAAATGTATTAGTCAAACTAAATCAAACCAAACAAACATATAGATATCAAGACCAGAGTAGCAGTTACCAGGGTGGCAGGGGTCTCGGGTGGGGAGGGCAGAATGGGTCAACGTCTCTACTGTATGGTGATGGATGCAAGCAAACTGAATTTCTGGTGGTGAGTAGGCTGTAGGGTATACAATTTGCATGATTTTCCTTAAGAACTTCAGTAAAAGCTTGTTTGTTTGTTTGTTTGTTTTTCTTTTAAAAAATCAAGTTGCAAGTTCATTGAGATTCAGTTCAGTTTCTCAGTCCTGTCTGACTCTTTGCCAGCCCATGGACTGCAGCACCCCAGGCTTCCTTGTCCATCACCAACTCACAGAACTTGCTCAAACTCATGTCATCGAGTTGGTGATGCCATCCAACCATCTCGTCCTCTGTCATCCCCTTCTCCTCCCGCCTTTAATCTTTCCCAGCATCAGGGTCTTTTCAAATGAGTCAGTTCTTTGCATCAGGTGGCCAAAGGATTGGAGCTTCAGCTTCAGCATCGCTCCTTCCAATGAATATTCACGACTGATTTCCTTTAGGATGGACTGGTTGGATCTCCTTGCAGTCCAAGGGGCTCTTAAGAGTTTTCTCCAACACCACAGTTCAAAAGCATCAGTTCTTCAGCACTCAGCTTTCTTTATAGTCCAACTCTCACATCCATACATGACTACTGGAAAAACTATAGTTTTGACTAGATGGACCTCTGTTGGCAAAGTAATGTCTCTGCTTTTAATATGCTGTCTAGGTTTGTCATAGCTTTCTTCCAAGGAGCAAATGTCTTTTAATTTCATGGCTGCAGTCACCATCTGCAGTGATTTTGGAGCCCCCCAAAATAAAGTCTATCACTATTTCCATTGTTTCCTCATATATTTGCCTTGAAGTAATGGGACTGGATGCCATGATCTTAGTTTTTGAATGTTGAGTTTTAAGCCAACTTTTCCACTCTGCTCTTTAGTTCTTCACTTTCTGCTACAGGGTGGTGTCATCTGCATATCTGAAGTTATTGATCTTTCTCCCGGCAATCGTGATTCCAGCTTGTGCTTCAGCCAGCCTGGCATTTTGCATGGTGTACTCTGCATGTACATTAAATAAGCAGGGTGTCAATATACAGCTTTGACGTGTACTCCTTTCCCAGTCTGGAAGCAGTCCAATGTTCCATGTCCAATTCTAACTATTGCTTCTTGACCTGCATACAGATTTCTCAGGAGGCAGGTAATGTGGTCTGATATTTCCATCTCTTGAAGAATTTAAGACAGTTTGTTGTGATCCACACTGTCAAAGGATTTGCCGTAGTCAATAAAGCAGAAGTAGATGTTTTTCTGGAATTCTCTTGATTTTCCTATGACCCAATGGATGTTGGCAATTTGATCTCTGGTTCCTCTGCCTTTTCTAAATCCATCTTGAACATCTGGAATTTCACGGTTCACGTACTGTTGAAGCCTGGCTTCATGTATTGCTGAAGCTTGGCTTGGAGAATTTTGAGCATTACTTTGCTAGTGTGTGAGATGAGTGCAATTGTGTGGTAATTTGAACATTCTTTGACATTGCCTTTCTTTGGGATAGAAATGAAAACTGACCTTTTCCAGTGCTGTGGCCACTGCTGAGTTTTCCAGATTTGCTGGCATATTGAGTGGAGCACTTTCACAGCATCATCTTTTAGGATTTGAAATACCTCAACTGGAATTCCATCACCTCCACTAGCTTTGTTCACAGTGATGCTTCCTAAGGCCCACTTGACTTCACATTCCAGGATGTCTGGCTCTAGGTGAGTGATCACACCATCGTCATCTGGGTCATGAAGATCTTTTTGCATAGTTCTTCTGTGTATTCCTGCCCCTTCTTCTTAATATCTTCTGCTTCTGTTAGGTTCATACCATTTCCTTTATTTTGCCCATCTTTGCATGAAATGTTCCCTTAGTATCTCTAATTTTCTTGAAGAGATCTCTAGTCTTTCCCATTCTATTGCTTTCCTCTATTTCTTTGCATTGATCACTGAGGAAGGCTTTCTTATCTCTCCTTGCTGTTCTTTGGAACTCTGCATTCAGATGGGTATATCTTTCCTTTTCTTTTATGCCTCTAGCTTCTCTTCTTTTCTCAGCTACTTGTAAGGCCTCCTCAGACAACCATTTTTCCTTTTTGCATTTCTTTTTCTTGGGGATGGTCTTGATCACTGCCTCCTGTACAGTGTTATGAACCTCCACCCATAGTTCTTCAGGCACTCTGTCTATCAGATCTAATCCCTTGAATCTATTTGTCACTTCCACTGTATAATCATAACGGATTGATTTAGGTCATACCTGAATGGTCTAGTGGTTTTCCCTACTTTATTCAATTTAAATCTGAACTTGGCAATAAGGAGTTCATCATCTGAGCCACAGTCAGCTCCTGGTCTTGTTTTTTTTTGCTGGCTGTATAGAGCTTCTCCATCTTTGGCTGCAAAGAATATAATCAATCTGATTTTGGTATTGACCATCTGGTGATGTCCATGTGTAGAGTCTTCTCTTGTGTTGTTGAAAGAGGGTGTTTTCTATGACCAGTGCGTTCTCTTGGCAAAACTCTGTTAGCCTTTTCCCTGCTTCATTCTGTACTCCAAGGCCAAATTTGCCTGTTACTCTGGATATCTCTTGACTTCCTATGTTTGCATTCCAGTCCCCTATGATAAAAAGGACATCTTTTTTGGTGTTAGTTCTAGAAGGTCTTGTAGGTCTTCATAGAATCGTTCAACTTCAGCTTCTTCAGCATTAGTGGTTGGGGTATACACTTGGATTACTGTGGTATTGAATGGTTTGCCTTGGAAATGAACAGAGATCATTCTGTCGTTTTTGAGATTGCACCCACGTACTGCATTTTGGATTCTTTTTTTTTTTTTTTTGCATTTTGGATTCTTTTGTTGACCATGATGGCTATTCCATTTCTTCTAAGGGATTCTTGCCCACAGTAGTAGATATAATGGTCATCTGAATTAAATTTGCCCATTCCAGTCCATTTTAATTCACTGATTCCTAAAACGTCTATGTTCACTCTTGCCATCTCCTGTTTGACCACTTGCAATTTACCTTGATTCATGGACCTAGCATTCCAGGTTCCTATGCAATATTGGAATCACTGAGATTACCTTACATTTATAGGATAATTTAGGGAGAATTGTTATTTCAAAAGCCAAATTTATTTCAGTTGCTCAGGTCAAAAGCTTTGGAGTCCTTACTGATGCATGTCTATTCATTTCTCCTACTTCCTTCATCCGATCTGTGAGCAAGCCCTGTGGCAGTTCTCTCAACGCACATTCAGAAGCTGATCACTGCTCACCCACCTCCACCCCCTCACCCTAGTTCAAGCCATTGATATCTCCATCCACATTTCTGCAGGCTTCCCTCCTGGCTCAGTTGGTAAAGAATCTGCCTGCAATGCAGGAGTCCCAGGTTCGATCCCCACTTGAGGAAGATCCCCTGGGGAAGGAAATGGCCAGCCACTCCAGTGCTCTTGCCTGTAGAATTCCATGGACAGAGGAGCAGGAAAGGCTGTAGTCCATGGAATTGCAAAGAGTCGGACATGATTGTGCAACTAGCTTCCACTTTCACTTTTCCACATTTCTGCAACAGCTTCCCCACTGGTCTCTCCCTGCCTGCCTTCCAGCTTCAGTTCATTCCCAACACTAAAGCCACAATAAACAGTTCAAACAAAAGTCATCCTGTCTCACTCCTCAGCTCAGAGCCCTCTATGTGATGGAGTATAATTCAGTCATGAAAAAGAGGAAATCCCACCATTTACAGCAACACAGATAGAATTGAGGGCATTGTGCTAAATGAAATGCCAGATAGACTAAGACAACTACGGTGTGGTGTGTATGTGGAATCTGAAAAACTCAAATGCACAGAAGAACATGGTAGATTGGTGGCTGCTGGGGGCTGGAGGGTTGGGAAAATGGGGAGATGCTGGTCCAAGGGAACAAAGTTCCAGCTATAAGAGGAATAAGTAATGTCCAGCACGGTGACTGTACTTAAAAATGATGATTTCATTCTTGAACGTTGGTAAGAGAATAGATCTTAAAATGTTTTCACCACACGTAAAAATAATTATGTGAAGAGATGGAAGTGTTAAATATGTGTATATAAGTGTATATGTGTTGATAAGTGTGTCAAACTACAATGTTATATGTCAATTACAGCTCAATAGAGCTGGGGGGAACCCCTCTTGAGGCTGTCCACCTTACTCCGAGTGAAAAACAGACTTGGAGGAAAAGATAGAAACTAGGGGAAATTTTAACAGATGGCATTGTCAGCAATTAGTGGGAGTGAAGCTTCTCTTTTAGCAGATGGGTGGATGTTCTTGTAACCAAACTCTATGATTTCTTCGTTATCATGGAGACTTTGAATAAATAACCACCACCAATTTAAAACTGTATCTTTGAGCAGCCCCTGCAAGGGAAGGAATATTTAGTGTATTCAGCACATATCGAATGAAATGGCCAACCTGTAAATCCTAGATTTAGTGATCTTCAGAGACACAGGACAGAAAGACGAAAAGGTTTCACTTAATTTCATTCACATTTGTGCTTAAAAAAAAAATCATTCTATTGGGTAGAATTTGAAAAGGGTGTGATTTTAAGAGTTCAAAGCAGACAGGGAAAAGCATATAGGAATTTATCAAGAGTTTGCTGCCACTGAAACCTCAGAGGCACTCAGATTTTCCCAGGATACAAGGTCTGAGTCTTAAGTATGTTCCTTCACCAAATGAGGTGGGTAGTGACTCAGGACACTGACTGTGCTCTGTCAAAACACACACATTACCACTTTGCAGTCACAGCAGAACGAAGCGCTAGAGGACAGGATTCTTCAGTCTACACTCGGGGAGGTAACGCTGGTCCCTTGCAATTCCACACAGGAAAACCTTTCTCCTTATCTCCTGGGCTCTAAATGCCGTCATCAATTAAAGCTTAAGAGGTTAATTTCTAACCACTTAATCATGAAGCAAGACGTTTCTCATCTGTATCCTCTACTCTCTCACTGGGACAGTTTATTCCTTACTTTATAACTTGCATGCTCTTTTATGAAAGAAGAAAGAACTGATCATACAGAACCGTTTGTGGTTTCAAGTATCAACAAGTGTCCCAACAGGCCCAATCTTTGTGGGAGCCCACAGAAATAGATCTTTTATAGCATCCAGAAGGACACAGAGAAATGTGCAAGGTCACTTCAAATTCCCCAACAGAGGGCTGGGACAGGGATGCTTCCTGTCTGTTTTATCGCCACCATAGGTGGCTCAGACAGTAAAGAATCTGCCTGCAATATGCGAGACCTGGGTTCGATCCCCGGGTTGGGAAGATCTCCTGGAGAAGGGAATGGCTGCCCGTGCCATTATTCTGGCCTGGAGAATTTCACAGACTGTATAGTCATGTGGCTGCAAAAAGTTGGACACAACTGAGGACTTTCACTTTCATACTTTGATAAGCAGATTATAATTTGTCAAAGTACGTTTTTTCTTAAAAAAATTGGCTGCACTGGATCTTAGCTCTGGCACATGGGATCTAGTTCTCTTACTGGGGATCGAAGAACCTGGGTCCCTGGTACTGGGAGGGCAGTGTTAACCACTGGATCACTGGGTACAGATGGTGTTTGTCAGCAATTAGTGGGAACTTAAGGTTTTCAACTTTCACTTAACTTTTTAGACTCTAGGTATTTCTTACTCTCTCTTCAGCTCATTTAAAAAATCTTTTTTTTTTTTGGTCCAACATTTTGCACCGTTTCTAGTTGGATGCTACATCTTGCATTTGTAAGTCAGTGCAGTTATAAAGCCAACAATTCTCTCTTAGGTTTATTTTGAAAACTGGATTGATATAGGAAACCCAGGAAGAAAATGATCATTCCTCTAGAAATGGTGGGAAAGTTGATAATTTTATGTTCAGTTCTTATCTGTATGAAATTAAAGCTATTAAAATTATTTATCTACTTATTCAGGTATTAGCTCTTAGGTGTTCTCTTCAGTTCTTCATATAAGCTAAAACTGTCTTGCAAGGATTTTCATATTACAAATTTACAAAGTCATTAAAAAACCCTACTCTAAATCAAATGTTTTGCTCTTCTCCCATTACACTATGCAATGTGGCTAATTTGTCTTCAGGAATAAGGCAAAAATCAACAACGAACCTTCTTAGCACTTTGAAAGGCAGGCTCATTTTGTCTTTTTGAAAATTAACAGCCTTCATGTAAAATTTGTTTCATCTTTTATATGCTCTCAGCCGTGGCTTTCAAACTTGTTTCACTATTACTGACTTTAAGAAATAAATTTTACATAATACTTAAGCACCGCAAAATACCTTACATGTCATATCCACTGGTATTTTTTTAATTCCCTAGTTTCATGGAGGACAATCTTCCCATGGACTGGCAGGTGAGTGTGTATTGTGAATTTTATTTCTATTATCATTACATCAGCTCTACTCCCAGATCATCAGGCATTAGATCCCGAAGGTTGGGGACGCCTGCAATAGACTGTGTATCACTTATTTTGTCAAAAACACTGAAATTCAGAATCATAGATCCCCTGGTAATCCCTACCAGGTAACACTCCTTGTTCTATTTCCACAGACCTTCTGTTTGGAGGTCTGGATTGTGGGTGGGTTCAACCTTCCACAGTAGATTTGTGGTCCTATCAGCTGCTCAGCGGTTCTTCCCACTCCTTACCATCCTGGGTTGAGGGTTTTGTTTTTGTTTGTTTTTTTTTTTTTGAGATGGCAGCTCAGTCAGTAAAGAATCTGCTTGCCGTGCAGGAGACTCGGGTTCAATCCCTGGGTTGGGAAGATCCCCTGGAGAAGAAAACGGCAACCCATTCCAGTATTCTTGCCTGGAGAATCCCACGGACAGAGGAGCCTGGCCGGCTATGGTCTATGGGGTTGCAAGAGTCAGACATGACTTAGCGATTATACCACCACCATCACAGTGAGGAGGAATTCAGGCTGAAACCCAAGAGTGAGGTAACTTGCTATGAGTTGCAGGAGAGCACATGTATGTATACCTACTTTCACCGCTCCATGCAGAGCCAACGTTCAAGACAAGAACTCTTCCCCAGGGGCCCCACGAGGACCAGGGCTCAGCCTCACGTGTGCTGTGCATGCGTGTGTCTCTCTGCCCTGAGCTGATCCTGGACCTCATCGCCTGTCTTCTGGGCCCCCGCGGCTGTGAGAACCAAAGGTTTCCAACTTGCATTTGAACTTTTTAGACACTGGGTATTCCTTACCCTCTCATCAGCTCATTTAAAATATCTTTTTTTTTGGGGGGGGGGGAATCCAACATTTTACACCGTTTCTAACTGGATGGTACATCTTGTACTGTAAGTCAGAGCAGTTATAAAACCAACAGTTCTCTCTCAAGGGACGTGAAATAAAACATACAGAAATGTCACTGGGTAAAATTCAGGTTTTATTGCTTATTACATCACTCCATACAACTTTACGTAGACAGACTTTGAGAAAATATACTGGGAGTATTAACCAGATGATGGCAACCTTGATGAGAATGTTCAAGTGTTTTACATAAGGTAGTAAGAGGCACCACTGCCACCATCACCCCCCGGAATTTGTACATTTCATATAAAAAGAGTAAAAATAGTTCATTGGCATTTAACTAGCATCATTCTTTGAAATCTATGAGCCATGACACACCTGAATAAGTTCAGAATCTTCTGCATAAAACAAAGCATTTTTTCCCACTAGCAGATGTAGCAGTTTCAGCTTCTTCAAAAAACCAGCAAATTGGCACAACAAAAACTACGCACACAACATGAAAACCGAAGTTAGCGTATTCCAGTGGTCCTGAATTTCGATGTCTCTATCGGACTAATCCAAGCAATAAAAATGTGATTCAGCATTTAAGAATGAGACTGAGCTTATTCACTGTAGTTATGCTTATGTTAGAATTCAAGCGGTTTAACTGATGCCTATGTGAACCTAGCAAAAACCATGGCTACAACAATCTGCTCTTTTGCTAAGGAAACATCTTTAAAAGTTTACTGTTTGTTAGAAACTCAGACCCAAGCTGCACAGGTATAACCTGAGGGACCAACAGCCAACCTTTCCAGAAACCACGGCAGCAGTCTAAGTATTTGTGAAGCTGGGGAGCATATGCTATCTCACATACATGTCAGTAACTTCCTGCTAAAACTGTACTAATAGTTTCCTCTGTTAATGACTTAAAAAAAAAAAAAATCCAGCAAGCACTACAGTTTAGCATTTGAAAGATTTCCAAGTCTATTTGTACATGGATGCCTGGGCTGAGACACACATTTGGGTACTAGAGAATCAACAAGGCTTAAAATGTGGTTTTATGTGAAACCACTTTGAAGAACTCAGTTACCAAACAACTAAAAATACACAATGGATAAATAGGAATTTATTAAAACCGCTGTCTTTAACAATATAAAAATTAAATATTAAGGCATCTTTTACTCCCATCTAGGTATATGCAGCAAAGAGAAATGGTTTAAATAGGAACCAGCACTTCTATTCAAATATTTTCTAATGTATTTGGCAGATCTTTTATTTTTTTCCTTTCTCTGATTCCATGTATCATTGAAAGCTCTCAGGATCAAACATCGTTACCCAAATCAAAAATATTAACAGATATACATTTGTTAAAAAGCAGTTCACCCTTGAAAAATGAAAAGGACCTAGAAAGAATATTACATACAAAGTTCGTATACGTTACGTATTACTTATAAATTTAAAGTATTTAAATTTCTCTGAAGCAATTTACACTTCAGTAATTAAGAGAAACAAGGAAAAAAGACTTAAAGACGAGAAGCCTGTTAATAGGGATCATACTGTGAACATACTGTTCACTCACTATTCTCCATTGGGATAAGAATTTGAAAAGGCTTGAAACTCCTTTAAAAAATATCACATCCACTGGAATAAGATCCCATAAATTGCCATTGATTATTTGTATTTCCTCGTATTTGTCCATTTATAATTGGTTCCATAAAGTATACTAAACAGTAACATTTTCACCTTTTATTAAGGCAAGTTTGTGAAAATAATTTAATACAACCAGATACCCTTCATGAACTTTCAGCTTGAAACATTTTTTTTTTTACATAAGAAACATACAAAACAATTGTTTTATAAAAAGCTACCTCAATACCAGAAAAGAGTAATGAAAGATTTGGAACCCCATTTACTTATTAAAGGATGCGCTTCCCTCGTCTCAGATTCCAAGGGCTATTCATCGTCTTTAGAGCCAGTTTTGCTCAACTACAAAAAAAGATGAAAACAAATATTCAACAAGTTTAAGCTATCATCTTATCTGAGTTCACTTTTTCCACTTAAAAACAAAAGTCAACATTTATAGTTAACAGAACAGGCAACAGGGTTCAGGTAACTTGTACCACCTAAAGATTTCACCATGTGGAAATACTAATACTTTTTAACTTCAGGCTCAGCTACTTTAAACAGGATTGTTTGATAACATAACCTCAACAGAAAAAGGAAAAAAAATTCCTTAAAGCGTTCCAAGAAATAAATTGGAACCAAGAGTATACAAAACGTGCCATTTATAAAATGAATGATACATATTTTAAAAAAAAAACAATAAATTCTAAAATTTTTAAACTGTGGTAAAAAAATATTAAGATTTATCATCTTAACCAGGCAATTCTTAAAATTTTGAAAATGGTACAACTCTTAAATTGCAGGGTCAGTCTCTTGCCCAAGAAGACGATAAGAAATAAAGATCAACCTCAAATCTTGTGGGTTGGGTTTTAGACCATTGCGGTAAAGCAAACATCACAATAAATCAAGTCACACAAATTTTCTGGATTCCCAGTGAATATAAGTTATATTTACACTATACTGTTGCATTATGTGTAAAAGGACAATGCACATACCTTTATCAAAAAATACTTCATTGCTGAAAAATACAAACCCTCATCTGACAACGCAAGATGGTCACAAACCTTCAATTTGTACAAAACGGTATCTATTGAAGCAGAATAAAGCGAACTGCAGGAATATGAGGTTGGTCCATACGGAGTTTCTTTATTCCAAGTGCAGTTCATGGCTCCTCACTCTCAGATGACTGGGTACTAGGTTTTAGAACCACATAAATTGCTTCAAATAGTTTCTATAGAAAAGGCCCAAACAGCTGGCTTCAAAATAAACTTTACGAAAACACCGCTTTTAAATTACCCGTGTTTGTGGGTCCTCATTGATCCTAATTTTGGATCACAGGAATTACTTCACACAGCACAGTGACAATAATTGGCATGAAAATGCATTTCACAAAGTTCCAGATAGGGCATTAACTCGCTGTGTTAAGGATCTGTTGACGAGGAATGCAAGACAAGCACTGAGAGGAGGGGGCCGAAAATCCCAAGTGGAAAGTAAACAGCTCTGCACAACAGAAACAAAAAGCCTTTCCTGAGGATGGCGGGCAGCCACATTTAGGCGTCTGTCCTGAAAAAAGTACCTCACCTCCACTGAGAAATCAAAGCACTCCTTTTCATGACTTGTTCCTTCAAATTGCATATTATCTATACCTTAGAGTCATGTTTTACATAAACAGTCACACTTTATTGTAGTTAAAACTCACTTCTACAGATTTTCCACTATTTAAAAAAACAAAACCTAAAACTGAGGGGCTAGGGAAGAGAAAAATGTAAAGGATATTTCAAAAATACTTACATGCTGAACGTCAGAAAGGAAACACAGACATCCCCGGTCCAATGCAAAGATTGATGGGGGAGAAAATGGAAGAAGTAAATTTCATTACCTGACAGCAGTAACTGTAACAATCTTTTGAAGAGGAGAGCAAAATGTTACAAACCTTCACCACATCAACCCAGTTCCATCCCCGAGGAAGCTCCCCTTTGTGATCTAGAGGAGAAAAACAGTAACTTTATTGCTAAGACCAATCAGTAATACTTAAATTTAAATAAGATTTTTCTATACTATTCTATACCACAAATGGATTGAAAATTTAAATCATTTATTACTAAGGTGGAAAAACAGCTTATCATCATTGTGCACTGAAAGCACTGTTCCCCTGGGAGTACTTGCAAGGCATTTTAGAGGTACTGCCTTTCTTATTTATCCTCTTCCCATTCAAGACAAAACCTGACATCACAGAAAAAAGATGGAGGTGAGCTGGTAATGCCAGGAAGAGAAGCTAACTAATTTATTAGTTTGATGCCCTTGCGAAACTTCCCTACTTTATACAAGGTCCCCGCTTAATAAGTTATGTCACTGTGCTATTCTGAGTTATATAAATAGATCAATTACAGAAAAAACCCGTTATTTATTGTGTTATGATCTGATGGTAGACCAGACTTCATTTCAAATGAAAGCTGTAGTTCAAAAAAAATTTCAATATACTTCTGTCATAAAGGTAAACAAACAGGAAAATCCCAAACATGTCAGAGAGGGAACCAGCAGGACACATATTTGTTCACTATTCTAATATTCGACAGTATGCAGACTCATGCATACTTTGCCGCTTCACCTTCTTCTTAAATACTTCTCTCTTGTGGTAATTCAGTTCAGTCGCTCAGTAAAGTAGTAGTAAATATTTTCAATATATATTTGTGACCTAAAACTGTCTCTGATCCAAATGGTTTAAGAATAAAGAGTGCAGAGAACCGATATTCTAAATCTAAATACTTACTAGGCACCCATATCACATCAAAGAGCAGTCAAGTGTATCATAAAAGAAGAAAAATAACACAAACCTGTTTTATCTGCCAGCTTACGTT
Organism: Ovis canadensis; assembly: GCF_042477335.2. Lineage (NCBI taxonomy): Eukaryota > Metazoa > Chordata > Mammalia > Artiodactyla > Bovidae > Ovis > Ovis canadensis. The sequence continues at coordinate 29,846,433 of NC_091270.1, forward strand.
TCTGGGCTTTTGAAAGTTGTTCCTTTTTATCTTTCTTCTTACTTGATGGAGCTGTGTTAGGAGTTTCAACTGAGATGATATTGCTTATGGATGTCTAGACAAAAAGAAATAATTCTTAGACTCTTGCCTTAAAACTTACTGAATTAAACTAAATATGCCCACATCCTGCAATGAGCTGACAATTTTTAGGTTTGTGAAGTAAAAGAATCCTTCATTATTATATTCATTAATCAGGTCAGGAAGCTCAGCACATGACTGGTTTTACTCTCCTAAAAGTTCACACTGAAGGACATAATATTGTTACACGGTTACCACCAGTTTCTTGAGAAAGAAGATCTGATACCAGGATTATCCTAAAGCTCTGAAGTGCGGAGGTAATTTTACAACTCAGTTCATTTGCTATTATTTGAAAGCTTAAATATGTCTTTAGAAAAATCACGTGTGCCTACTTGGAGCCTTCTGGTTCCCAGAGGAAATGAATTATATGAGTTCATGGAGTCAGAGAGACAAAACTGAAAATGCTTACCAGGCGCCAAGCACTGCTGTTAAGTGTTGTACATATATCACTCATTTGATTCTGAGTACAATCTTATGAAGTAACTACTATTATAACTTCTATTTTACAGATGACAAAACTGAGCACAGCAAGATTAAGAAAGCTGCCTAAAGTCACACAGCAAAGAGGGCATTCGCAGGGCCACATGGTCTCGTTCCCAGCGCAGGAGTCCCCGGCCTTCTCTGCTTCTCTAGCTGCCTCTCAGGGTCCAGCTGTAACTATCATTTTGAACGTAATACAAAGTCTCCTTCTAGAGAGCCTAGAAGCCTCTAGAAGCCTAGAGCCTCTGGTGGAGGCTCAGTGGTAAATAATCCACCTGCCAATGCAGGAGACACCGGTTTGATCCCTGATCCGGGAAGATCCCACAAGTCGAGCAGCAGCTAAGCCTGTGTACAACTACTGAGCCTTGCTCTAGAGTCCAGGAGCTGCAACTACGGACGTGCAAACGCTAAGGAGCCTCTGCTCCACAAGAATAGAAGCTGCCAAAATGAGAAGCCCATGCACCGCAACGAGGGAAAAGCCTATGCAGCAAGGAAGATCCAGCACGGCCAAATAAATAAATAAAACTAAAAAAACCACCAGAAACAAAGTCTCCTTCCAATTAAAAAAATAAGTAAATAAGTAGTAAAAATGAATCACTAGTAGCATAAAACCAAAACAAACAAAACGTGGCAAAGCTGAATCCCCTGCTCACAGCAGAATGAACGGGATGGTGGTTCTCCATGAACTGCTCCTTATTGTCCTTGGCGTATTCAAACAACGTGTAGGTCATGGCCGTCCCGAGGTGGACTTCCACTGCTTCCTGTAACTTGGCTAATATGCTCTGTTTCACATCTGACGATCTGCAATGCACAAGAAATACACCGCTAAGAGAAAAGTAAAAAAGGGAGTTACCATGACTGAAATGACAAAGTAACAGTACTCACATGGTGTTGTTAAAAAAGGCATTCATGGATATGATGGGAGGTGTCTGCGGATAGGTTTCTGTCCAGGAAATCTCTATGAGGAAGGCTTTGGGATCCCCGTTTTCACCTATCTGAAGAAAAGGGGAATCTTAGGCTTGTAAAAAGCTCTACAAAGGCAGAATATTAAATGATGATTGTTAAAATGATGACCTCAAAAGCTTGTGATCAGATCGGAAATGTCGTTATTTTGAAAAGTTCAAGGGGGACGAGCTAAGACCCGGGGGGTGAGGGCAGTGTAAACGTGTGTGACTTTTAACCCGCTCTGAGCCTGTTTTAACAGCTTTGGTTGATGTCCAGGGCCTGCCTCCAGTCTTTCCCAGCAGCAACTATATGTCTTATACATACAGTTTTTATACCATCAAAGATCACTGAGGACAAAGGTGAGGACAACAACCGTGGAGAAAAGGAAGAGAATAGATAAAATCCACACACTTGAAATACCTCATCTTTCCCTTCAGTTTTCCAGCTGCTAAATCATAATAGACATTAAGAGCATGTAAATGGATAGGCATTAATCAGCACAATCCCAAGAAACTAGAAAATGAAATGTAAAATTCAGAGAAATAAAGGGCAGAGAGATAAGGAAGAAGTGCCTTAGCCTGGATGACAACTCCTAAATTTTTCTCTTTTTGTTTATTCTATTTTTGAGGTATAATTGACACAGATTATGTTATTTTCAGGTGCATATGACATAATGGTTTGACATTTGTATACACTGCAAAATGATCACCACAATGAATTTAGTTAACATCCATCAACACACACAGTTATAGTTTTTTTTTGTTATGATGAGAACTTTTATGATCTATTCTCTTAGCAACTTTCGAATACACAATAGGGTATTATCAACTGCAGTCGCCATGCTGTACACAATATCCCCAGGACTTATAATTGGAAGTTTATATCTTTAAACAGCCTATTTGACCTGAGCTGCTTAAAGATCTCTTTTTTTTCTTTTGCTTTCCCCAGCTTTTTATTTTGAAAACTTTTACAGAAAAGCTGGAATACAACAATGAACACTACGCACACTTCACTGCGTACAAATCCATCAGTGTCTACACGACAGGACACCCACATGTCCTGCAACATCCTCAGTGAGTAACTGCTGGTTTGGCGCAGACACGGGGAGGACGGGGGGCTGTCCCATTCGCTAGGGTAGGGGGGCCATGGATGGGGAAGTCTGGGCAGGTGACTGGAGGCAGAGAAGGGCCTAGTGGCCACTAAGTCTCCGTTGTTCTGTATGTGGGGTGGTGTGAGGACTGTGGAGCTTGAAAGAGAATTGAGAAGCAGTGAGCAGAGAGGGGACTTTCTGAAGGAAATAACTATAAAGGATTTATTTCCTGTGAGGTCAGTAACAATCATGCATAAGGATCAATTTATTGTAAATGGTGACAATGTCAACAACCATAAACCTTTCCTAAGTCTTTTACAAAAAAAAATACTTCCTCTACCACCCACCACTACTTAACAATTTGGATAAATGGTCTATATTATTTGTTTATGAAATCAAATACTGGTGCTGTTCCATGCCGAAAAAGAATTATAAGCAACCTGTATTTTAAAGAAAAATTGACATTTCATTATATGTGAAAAATTTTCACACATGTTGATAACATAGAACTACAAAAATATCAACTTTTCTTTACTAAGCTGTAAAGCAGTAAGAAGAAAACTAGGCTTGGCCTAGAGACCTGGATTTTAACCCTAACATTTGTCAATATCGCTGTGGAAACTTGGGAAGTCAGGGCTGAGATGCTATCTTTAAGGTAAGAAGGTAAAAACCACAATTTCTAACGTGTCTTCCATTTCTAATATTTTATATTTCTCTTATAATAAACACACATTTATCTTACTTTGAAAAAGCTTCTGAATTAAGTTTTCAAAGTTTGAAAATAACTGATGTCATGGTGATGAGTTTTCATTTTCATTTAAATGTGTCAGCAAATCCAAAGACATAGTAAATGTAAGCCACTAAATTAAAAAAAAAAAAAAAACAGCATTTAAAAAAACAACTTCCCAACAAAGCAGTAAGTGCTCCTATTCATGTCAGGTCTTACCCTGTATTGAAATGAAACTGGACTTAATTCCCGGAAACTTTCATCTCCTTCATAAATAGAGCGTAATGCCTCCAGTTCCATCTGAAAGAAATGAATTAAAAGGGTTTTGTTTAATCGTACAAATGGATTAGAAATAGAACATAAATTTATGTCCACAGTCACACAATTCTTGAAGCCTGAAGGAACTAATAAGAATGAACAAATGGAGAAAAGCTGAAAGGAACCAGTCAGCGTGAGAAGAGGAGGTCTGAAAGACTGGGCAAGAAAATGGTCTTCAAACATCTGAAAATCGGTCCTATGAAAGAAGAATCGAATTTTATTGTTAAATGGAGATCTGGTTCTCACTGCAGGAATTTTGCTTCAGTATATCTGAGACAGAGAGCAGGCATTTGTTTTACTAACAACTGCCCAAATGGTTCTAGGTGGTGGTCCCCGGGCCAAACTGGAAGGAACATTACACTGTACACTGCACGCTTCACAGTAAGAACTGTTCAAGCCTTAGCTTAGAAACTAACCTGGCAAGAGTATTTTAGAAGCATTTGGACATCATGGCTTGTGGGTCTTCTTTAAAGGTAACTTCCAACCCCGAGATACCATTACTTCTATCATGTACTGATAAAAGTGCTAACTTTCAAGCAGTATATTCTAAATGAAGAGTGAGACTGGGATTATTTATCTAGGAGACTGGGATTCTAGACCTGATTTTACCACAAACTCACTGTGCAGCCCTGGGACTGTCACTTTATGTTTGTAGACCCTTCTTCTCATCTGTACACATTACACATTTAGAAGCTCCCTCTAGAGATGACCTGGAGCATCCCTTCCAACTCTCATGTCATATGATTCAATGTCAAAGTGGCATTTCATGGGAAAATACCGAGTGTAAACCATACAACTACCCTAGTACATGGATGCTCAAAACAGACTTCGTATCTGCTGGAAAACCATCAGGTGGATAAATGATTCCTTCCACCAAGCTATACGGCCAGAAGACACTAGGATCATTACTTCCCTGCACCAGAAATTTAACTAACTCAATTAACTTTCTCTGCCGGCCAACAACAGATTCTAAGATGTAAAGGAGATGGGATTCCATCTCCGGGATTCCTAACTCGGAACGCGGGCGCTAAACAGCTGCGGGGTTTAAGGCCAACCAAGTGCACCGGCTTGCGGGCCAAGGACACTCGCCCTTATTAAGAGACCCGGAGGTGGGGGGCGGATCCCCGGCTTTGCAAAAATCCAAAACTGCGGGGCGGGTGGGGGTGGTGGTGGAGAAAAAGCAGAGGTGGGCCCCCACCCCGGTACGCGTGCCGGGGCCTCTCCCCACAGGACGCTGGCAAACTCGGGGCTGCTCCAACCAGACTGCCGCCTTGGGGGCGAGGGGCACCCGCGGGCGGAGAGGGGCACCGCGCCTGCGCGGGGAAGGGGCGTCCTGCCCCGACTCACCTCCTGGTCCTCGTTGGCACCCATCGCCCCGGTCACGGGATGCACGGCGTTTCGTGACAACGAAAAGGAAGCAAGGGCCGTGGCCCCGAGGCCGGGCCGCTCCCTCTCCGGCGCCCTGGGCTGCTGAGACACACACTTCGCGCGGCAGAAGAGTCGCGCGTCCCCGATGCCCGGGCTGAGCGAAGAAGTCGGGCCGCTGACTGCGGACGAGAGGCCGCGGCAGCCGGGGCGCCGGGAGGCTTGGAGGAGCGGCGGCGGGGCGGTGACCGCAAAAGCCCCGCCCTCCCCTCTTTCTCGCTGCTCCTATTGGCTCCTCCTCTCCCCGCCCCCCCAGCTCCTTCTCCTCTAGGACACGGAGCCCCTTCCTTACGTTTCCGGGAGCGGCGTCCAGTTCCGGGGCTGCGATTGGTGCAGAGCGCTGTCAGTCAGGTCCGGAAAGTGCTTCCTGTGCCTGCGGAGGTGGGCCCTGGGAAGTTTCGCTTGCTGGCCCCGGCGCAGGGGCGGCGGCGGAAGGGGCGACGGACCCAGCCTCCCCGGCGGCGTTCTGTGACATCTCTGCCTGCTTCCTCTCGTCCTCTGCCGGCTGGTGGTGAGCGGCCAAAGCCGCAGCGGGCCCGGGACGTGCGACCCAAGTAAGTCTGAGTCGGAAGACCTCCGGGGCCGGGAGAAACCTCCGGGGCCGGGAGAAACCGCCGAGGGAGATTGCTAGCGCCTAAAGATGCTGGTTGTTTGTTTGTTTTTTTTTTTTTTTTTTGCGGGGGTGGGTTGCGGGGGGAGCCTGTGATATCCTGCAGCATCAGCGAGTGCATTCCTCTTTTAGCTGCTAAAGAAAAGACGCCCCAGCTTTAAAGGGGGTGGGGCGGGGAGGAGAGGAGGAGGGTAAGCGTCTGCCTTTAGGGCTGCAGCGTTTCTTCATTTGAGCTCCGGGGAGCAAGATTCTGGACCGCGGGGCGGGGGGGTGCGGCGCATGTCTTTCCTAAGTCGGGCTATTGCTTCACACCCTCAACATCAGCTTTTGTTTCACCGTCCTGGCTCCAAGCTGTCTTTCCTCTTTTGATCGTTTTTGTAGCTGGACATCGTTGAGTCCCATCCTTACCGGCCTTGTGTTCTGCGCATCCTGAACCTCCATTAACTAAAAAATAGGGACTGCATTATTATTGTTCTTATTACCTGCCACTTTGATTAGATCACCTTTCTTTGCAGTCTGTCATTCTTTCTAAGGGGGCTCCCCTGGTGGCGTTACTGGTAAAGAACCCACCCGCCAATGCAGGAGACATAAGCGTGGTGGGTTCGGTCTCTGGGTTGGGAAGATCCCCTCGAGGAGGAAATGGCAACCCACTCCAGTATTCTTGCCTGGAGAATCCCATAACAGAGGAACCTGGCGGGCTACAGTCCATGGGGTCGCAAAGAGTCTGACACGACTTAAGCGACTTAGCACTCATGCATTCTTTCTGAGCGTCTTCCTTGTAGTTGTATGATCACGCCAGCTTCCAGACTACTTCCCTTGCACTACTTGCTCTCCCATCCAGAGTGTTTACTTCCTACTTCTACATCTCCTTCCAGGTCATAGTTTGGTTAGTTGCCTCATTGGTTTCTTCCAGGAGATCTGGGAATTTCTCCTATAGGCTGTCATCGAGATCCATAGAACCTCTGCAGTTGGCCTTTGCTGATATTCTTCCCATTTTTGGGGGCCACTGATTAGGCATAGCCATTTCAAATGCAAAAACTTCCTAAGGTAGTATGCGGCAAGACTTTCTGATGTATTTTCACACAGTAATTTTTGGTAGAGTCACCATCATTTAGAGCTGCATGGTGCTGCTGCTGCTGCTAAGTCGCTTCAGTCGTATCCGATTGTGTGCGACCCCATAGATGGCAGCCCACCAGGCTCCCCTGTCCCTGGGATTTGCATAGTTTAGTATAATAGCCAGTCATCATAAATGGCATATGAAATAGACTAGCCTGATTGAGATGTGCTCTGAGTGTACAATACACACCAGGCTTTGAAAGACTTAGTATTAAAAAAACTAGTAACTTTATAGTTACATTGAATTGATAATATTTTGGACATTGGTTAAATAGCATATTAATAAAATTAATTTCATCCTTTTTTAATGTGACTACTACAAAAGATGAAATGATTTATGTATTAGTAGTTTATGTTATGTTTCTCTTGGACAGTGATTAATAGTCATTTCTGTTTCTCCTTATTTCCACCCCATATGCAAGGACCACAGCTGATTCTTTTGAGTCTTTGGGGTTGTTAAAGGAAGTGGGCCTTTAGGGCTCTAATCTAGACTTCTGGGATCAAGCGGTGGCACTCAGATTGTGCTTTGACCATCTCTTCTATTTTCACCCCAAATTCACTGAAACTAGAATAGCTATTTTTCTGAACATGCCGTCCTTTGCCCTCATAGCTTACTCTAGTCCTCAGAATATCTGTTGAAGCAGTTCTGAAACGTCTGTCTATTGTAGACGTCTGTTGTTTCTGGTAGGCTTTCCAAACCGTTTATCTAATATCCGGTGTTCCTTTAGGACCTAAGGTGAGAAGCCTAATAGCCTTTCCTAAATCAACTTTTCAGGTAAAAATACTGTTTCAGTGGCCCAAGTGCTTCTCACAGAAATTGTGTGTGAGTCCTGTATGACATGCTGGTGAAGATAACCTCTGAAACGAGTCTTATGGTACATGTGTATGGAATCAAGAAATTATTCTTGTAATACAGTGATAATTCTGTTCACAATAAACACATCTTTATATGATTGCTTTTGTAAATTTAGTGCATCTTGGATTGATACAGACTGCTTCTCAGCTAAAGGACACAATAGAAATATATTCTCCTAGAGGATTCCATTCATTATTAATTTTTCCCTTGTAGATTTTCCTTTAAGTGATGTATTTGTATTAATTGTGGAGAAATGAGAAAACATAGCTATTTTAGATAATCAGCATACAATTTTAGTGATAGCTCAGAAAATCAGAAATTAGACATTAGCAGTTACAGAGAAGTTAGAGATAATTGTACTCTATTGTATAAGTCAGTCAGTCATTACTATTGCTATTTTAATAACTGAAGTGGGTGGTTTGATCACCCTCCTGTGATTTTGGTCTGTTCATCCTGAAGTTCTGCGTGGTTTTCAGATGCTACAAGAAGTAGTGATTTGCTTAGAGTTGGCTACAGTCGTTGCGCATGCTGTTGTCCAGTCGCTCGGTAGTGTCCCACTCTTTGCAGCCCCATGGACTGCAGAACGCCAGGATTCCCTGTCCTTTTCCATCTCTCGGAGCTTGCTCAGACTCATGTCCGTCCATTCAGTGATGCCATCCAGTCTCATCCTCTGTCATCCCCTTCTCCTCCCACCTTCAGTCTTTTCCATTGAGTCAGTTCTTTGCATCAGGTGGCCAGAGTATTGGAGTTCTAGCTTCAGCATCAATCCTTCCAATGAGTATTCAGGACTGATTTCCTTTAGGATAGACTGGTTGGATCTCCCTGCAGTCCAAGGGACTCTCAAGAGTCCTCTCCAGTAGCACAGTTCAAAAGCATCAATTCTTCAGCACTCAGTTTTCTTTATAGTCCAACTTTCTCAGTCCATACATGACTACTGGAAAAATCCTAGCTTTGACTAGATGGACCTTTGTTGGCAAAGTAATTGTCTCTGCATTTTAATATGCTGCCTAGGATTTCATAGCTTTTCTGTCAAGGAGCAAGCATCTTTTAATTTCATGGCTGCAGTCACCATCTTCAGTGATTTTGGAGCCCAAAAAAATAAAGTGTCATTGTTTCCCTGTCTATTTGCCTTGAAGCGATGGGACCGGATGCCATGATCTTCATTTTCTGAATGTTGAGTTTTAAGCCAACATTTTCCACTCTCATCTTTCACTTTCATCAGGAGGCTGTTTAGTTCCTGTTCACTTTTTGCCATAAAGGTGGTATCTGCGTATCTGAGGTTATTTACATTTCTCCCAGAAATCTTGATTCCAGCTTGTGCTTCCTCCAGCCCAGTGTTTCTCATGATGTACTCTGCATATAAGTTAAATAAGCAGGGTGACAATATACAGCCTTGATGTACTCCTTTCCCAATTTGGAAACAGTCCATTGTTCCATGTGCGATTCTAACTGTTGCTTCCTGACCTGCATACAGATTTCTCAAGAGGCAGGTCAGGTGGTCTGGTAATCCCATCTCTTGAAGAATTTTCCACAGTTTGTTGTGATCTACACAGTCAAGGCTTTGGCATAATCAGTAAAGCAGAAGTAGATGTTTTTCTGGAATTCTCTTGCTTTTTCGATGATCCAACGAATGTCGGCAATTTGATCTCTGGTTCCTCTGCCTTTTCTAAATCCAGCTTGAACATCTGGAAGTTCACAGTTCACATACTGTTGAATCCTGGCTTGGAGACTTTTTGAGCATTACTTTGCTAGCATGTGTGATGAGTGCAATTGTGTGGTAGTTTGAGCTTTCTTTGGCATTGCCTTTCTTTGGGATTGGAATGAAAACTGACCTTTACAGTCCTGTGGCCACTGCTGAGTTTTCCAGATTTGCTGGCATATTGAGTGGAGCACTTTCACAGAATCATCTTTTAGGATTTGAAATACCTCAACTGGAATTCCATCACCTTCACTAGCTTTGTCTGTAGTGATGCTTCCTAAGGCCCACTTGGCTTCTCATTCCAGGATGTCTGGCTCTAGGTGAGTGATCACACCATCGTGATTATCTGGGTCATGAAGATCTTTTTGTAGAGTTCTGTATATTCTTGCCACCTCTTCTTAATATCTTCTGCTTCTGTTAGGTCCATACCATTCCTGTCCTTTAGTGTGCCCATCTTTGCATGAAATGTTCCCTTAGTATCTCTTCATTTTCTTGGAGGTCTCTAGTCTCCCATTCTGTTGTTTTCCTTTGTTTCTTTGCATTGATCACTGAGGAAGGCGTTCTTATCTCTCCTTGCTGTTCTTTGGAACTCTGCTTTCAGATGGGTATATCTTTCCTTTTTCTCCTTTGCCTCTAGCTTCTCTTCTTTTCTCAGCTATTTGTAAGGCCTCCTCAGACAACTATTCATTTTTGGATTTCTTTTTCTGTGGGATGGTCTTGATCCCTGCCTCCTGTACAATGTCCGAACATACCTCCATCCATAGTTCATCAGGCACTCTGTCTATCAGATCTAATCCCTTGAATCTATTTCTTACTTCCACTGTATAATCATAAGGGATTTGATTTAGGTCATACCTGAATGGTCTAGTGGTTTTCCCTACTTTCTTCGATTTAAGTCTGAATTTGGCAATAAGGAGTTCATGATCTGAGTCACAGTCAGCTCCTGGTCTTGTTTTTGCTGACTGTATTGAGCTTCGACGGCAAAGAATATAATCAGTCTGATTTTGGTATTGACCATCTGGTGATGTCCATGTGTAGTTATTAAATTCTAATAGGTCCAATTCAAGAATTAAAGTTTTCCCATTTGCTGTCTTCTTTTGGATTTGCTCGACAGTTTGTAAACACTCAAAGTCTTTTGCCTTTTTGTAATATTTCCTGAATGGTAGAGGTTCATATATTAGATGAGGATGTGGGCTTTCACTAAATTGATTATTGATGTATTAATGTTTGCATTTCAGAGTTTTCGTGACGTCTTAAACATGAGCCCCACCCAGTGGGACTTCCCTGTGGAATTATGTTGTCGGCCTATGGCTTTCGTCACTCTCACAGGCCTGGATGTGGTCTATAATGCTGTCCATCGAGCTGTCTGGGATGCCTTCTGTGCCAACCGGAGGGCTGATCGGGTACCGATTTCTTTCAAGGTGCTCCCAGGTGACCACGAGTATCCTAAATGTAGACCCAAGGTAATGACGTTATGCTTGCAAGGGGACCCTCCTTCTCCCTCTATCTCCCCTTCTTTTAGTGTGTATATCTTTTTTGTCCCTATATCTGTGCAGAGAACCCCCTGAGTTGATCAGGGGTATGGTTACAGAGGTGCATGAAGAAAACTCTAGATCTTTTCATGTGTGTAATATGCTGCAAGCTCCCAAGTTGTTTCGTATCCTGTCCTCTCTTTCCTCGTGTGGAGTAAAGGTTGGACCAGCATGAGCTGGAGTAGTCTGGGTTGGTGCAGGTGCTCTGGGGGTGATTCGAGAGTTTCTGGGTGCTTCGGGCCATCCCCCCCATGACGTGGCACTCCTGCTGACTCACAGTGACTGCCCTTCTGCCACTGTACTTAGGAATTAGCCTTCATTTCTTTCTTTTACCCACAAGGAGGTATAATGCCATCCTGGTCACATGACTTCGAAACAAATGAAGCTATTTTGGGCTTTAGAGAACACCTGAGCAGCTTTTATAAGAGCAGAATCTGGGATAGTGAGGAATATAAGTAGAATTTATTGGGGAAAGGGCTGTTTAATTCAGCCTCTTGAATTTGAAAGCTTGACATAGTTATTTGAAAGACTTGACGTCATTAAAAATGCTTTGGCTTTGGTCCTTCTTTAAATGATTACGGTACTGGCTCTAGGGTTGAGTAGCTACCTCTAAAAATTGCTGTCTCTTATTTGGTCTCTGTAAAAAGTGTTATCTTTAAAAAGTGTGGCATGTGTATATGAAATGAGAGAAATACACAGAAAGTGCCTGCACTCCGTTGACAAGTGGTCTCTGCTGTTCTCGTTGTCAAGCGCCTCTTTTCAACTTTGGTCAATGTTTGCAGAGAACTTCGTATGAGTGGTACATCCCCAAAGGGATCTTAAAAACTGGCTGGATGAACAAACATCTGAATCTGGTGCCAGCCCTGGTGGTCGTGTTCTATGAGCTGGACTGGGACGAGCCCCAGTGGAAGGAGAAGCAGTCCGAATGTGCCACCAGAGTGGAAATAGTCAGGTATGGTCCCCTTTGTGAGGTTGGCCGTGTGAGGCCAGACCCACCTCTGGAGCTTACCGACACTTACTGAAGGCAGCTGAATGCTGTTAAGACTACAGTGGTCGTTCGGGGATCACTGGCCTCTGGGGAGGCCTGTTGCCATGGTAACAGGTAGCATTAACTGACCTTAACTTACAGTATGCTAAGCAATGGGAAGAAATTTCAAAGACAAATTGGCCTGAATATCCAAATATTTTTTTCTTGCATTTGTATATTTTTTTTAACTGTAGCGGTTTATTATTTAGTCTAATAAAGCACCTTTTGCTTTATCACTGTTTGTTTCTAATAATTCTTTTGGATGACTTCTCTAACATATCACTATAAAGAAATAAGTTGTTATATAACTTTTATATTAAAGTTTATGTTAAACTTTTGCCTTCTAAGAAGATTTTTTTTGTAAGAAATAGGAGCTCAATGTGAGATTATACTTGTAAAATTTAAATCATTGTGGCATGTATGTTTCATTATATGTGGGGAAAAAAATTCCCCTAATCTTGATTTTTTTTTTCTTTTACTTTAAATTTGTCTTTCTTGGACTAAATTGTCAATCTTGTATCTTATGTAAAATTTTGAATATACTTTTTGTTTGTTTGTTTGTTGTTTTTTTTTTGAATACACTTTTTAAGTAAAAACAGTTTAATTATTAATTCATCTTATTGCTCTTTTTCCGCTGCAGGCAGAGTTTACAAGGGAGAAACACCAAAGTTGCAGTGGTTCTGATTCAGAAGAAAACCCCCTTACCCCCAGGTAGCAGAAGGTTGCTTAACAACTAATTGATTGGTTTATCCCTCCAGTTCTTATTACCAGAAGGCATCATCTTTAATATTAAAATCTTTTGCATTCTGTTACGAGAAAGATGGTGTGTTAACCTTAAAAAAGTGCCAATAACACAGGAGTAAATGCTTATTATAAAGAAATTAAAAACACTAAAGAGTGCCCATCTTCTCAAGTGCTGCTCCCTAGTTCCATTCACCTCACCTAGGGAGGCACATATTAATTGACACCATAGTTGTTCACTTAATGTTTAAAATTAAAGGCTGTTTTGCTTTTGAAATCTAGTTGAAATTATATTCCTTACATAATTTTTTTTTTTTTTAATTTCCAGTAGGGCAGAGAAAAGTGCGGCGGGGTGGGGGTTTGGGTCTAGTTTTCTATAAGAAAATGTCTTATTTCAAGTGCTTATTTCTTCTACCATCTCAAGCTTTAGAAGCCAAAATGTATTTTTGTTTCTGTGTTGAAACTTGAAGCATCTTAAATAGTTTTCCAAACCATTTTCATGAATTATTGCTTTTATTTTTAGTTACGATTTTGAAACAGTTATGTGGTGTATCCGTTGTCTTTCCTTGGCCTGTCTGTCTTGGCTCTGTAGAATATTCCACAGTGTTTTTCTGTGATAGAGATGTGTGGTACAGCTTCTGAGCACCCCACAGAGCTCTCAAGGGTGCCTGGGGTCCTACAGATGTGGTGAAAAGTGGCTTCAGTTTTTTTTAATTACATTGTACCAATCTGGGGAAGTGTTCATTAAGAAAAATATATTGATTTTCTCTCTTTATGGAACTTGTTGTGAACAGGAGAAGATGTCATTGCTTCAGAAAGGGCTGCCGCCTTATGCAACGCGTGTGAGCTCTCAGGAAAGTCTTTGTTTGTACTGCCCCATACAGACCACCTTGTGGGTTATATTATAAGGTAAATAACAGAGACAATATATTGAATTGTTTAAGTTTTGACTAATCCATTTTATGTTACTTTTCTGCACATTTTCCTTAGAAATACTGAAACCCTTTTATAACTTCAGAACTCTTCCAAGGAGGAAGAGCCTTGAAGGTCAATCTTTGTCTGACTTTGTCTGACTTTGAAGTCAGCTTTCTTTCATCCCTGGGAAGATACTTCTGATATGTACTTATTTTCATAAGCAGAACTTTGAGTTGTTTATCCGTCTTCAGGCAATTTTCTTCCTCTGTAATCTCATAATTACAGAATGAAGCAGGATTTAACTTACATAAATGTTACTTTCACCTCATTTGCTAATTCTCACTTCTGGTCCCTTTCCTGTTTTCTTTATCTTTAAACCCTAAATGTTATAGTCACAAAAACAGTCAAATATAATTGAGTATTAGATATCTTATTTCTTTCATACTTATAAAATAATAAAATAATTAGAGTGGTTGTAATCTTAGAGCTTACCTAATTTTTACAAATTGTAGAGTTATTTTTATTGATTATTTCTTAGACTGTAAATAATTTTAAACGGCTTTTGGTGGGTCTTCTTACTAGATTTTTTTTTCCCCCTAAAAATTTAGTTAATAGTTTGTTTTACTTTTTATCTTACGAAGTAAATCAGGCATTATTTCTGTCAGGATTTACTTTCAGGTCTTAGAAATGTGATTCTTGAAAACACTTTGGTTTAAAGTAACTTTGGTGTTTGAATGTTGGTTGTTTTTTTTTTAACAGATTAGAAAATGCCTTTTATGAACATGCACAGACTTATTACTACACTGAGATTAGAAGAGTGAAATCTCATAAAGAATTTTTGAATAAAACAACACACCAGGTACATGTCTTTTCCTAAAGAAGGAAATAGTAGCAGCATTCTAGAGCGGATTATTCATCATCAGTTATTTTTGAGGAGATTAAAGTTCTTAAATACTTTGATGTTTTAAAATGTCTTCTGTACTTTTGAGCTTTTTTTAAAAAGCTTTTAAAAATTAATTTATCTTTTGTCCTCTTTGCCCTTAAAGCTCATTCAGATGTACCTTTATAGCCTTCTTAACTACATTTGTTTACTGGAGTAATCCTGAACCTTACTTTCAAATAGTTTCCTTTATACTTTAGATTTCCTCTTAACAAGCATTATTATAATTTTTATCTTTTTAAGGGAAGATGTGTAATGTATTTTTTTTCCTATTTTTTCAGCTTTTATTTGTTAGACATCAGTTCAAAATAGCTTTCTTCAGTGAGTTGAAACAAGATACACAGAATGCTCTGAAGTAAGTTTCTAATAGTTGTCAAACTAGATTTCTTAACAATAACATATTAAGAGCAATTTCTGAATCACAACCAAACTTTAATTTTTAAAATGTTTATCTTGGTTAGATTCAGGTTCGTAATATTCAGTTTAATTTTTCTAGAGATAAATGGAATATAATGTTTGAATTTTTTGGAAAAATATCCATTTTATTATCAGAAGTAAATTTTATAGTATTAAAAAGCTTTCTGTTCTAACTTAATTAATTTCATGATCTAAAGACATAGAGTACTACAGTCTTTCCCATCTTGTTGCCTGCTTCTCATTTGTATACTCAGTAAAACCCTCATGTTAAGACTGATTTTCAAAGTTTAATATGTACTGACCATTATCTGAATCAAACTTAATTTTTTAAGGTGTGTAGTACATTTATTCAATTCAACTCTGATTTTATTTTAATTAATTTGTTTTTAGTTTATAATACCTGCCAGTAGCATCATCTATTATTCAAAGGCTCTGTTTAGCACTTTGAAGAATAGTTGCAGAGGCGTTGGCAGTGGTTAGATATTTTATCCCTTTGCTTTTATTTTGCTACACACAATATAGTAAAACATCTCTTTCTAGCTTAACTGAATTTTTTGAGATTGACAGTGCCAGTGTAGCAAAAGGATAAAAACCAGCTTTATACCCTAAAATTGAGGAAGGACTAAGTCTACTTGGGAGTGGAATAGAGAAAAATCTTAAGTCCGTCATTCAGAAGAATATTGCAGGAACCTTTTCTTGTTTGTTTCTGATGAGGTGCTAAACACCAAATCATGTTTTATAAATCTCAGCAACTTCATATATAGTTTTAGCTGGTTTTAAAAGGTAGTTTATTTATTGTCCATGGTATTAGTGAAACACCTTCAATTCTAATTCTGTTCAAAAACAGTGCTGGGAAGAAAGCTGTTACCTGGAGAAGTCAGGCGCAGTTTTCTTTGGAGAAGACTGCGATTTTCCTCATTACCTTCTGTCTTCTGTCAGACTTCGCTTTCTCAGCCTGTTCTCTCCTTAAGCACTAGCTGCCCTGAGGCTGTCTCCACTGAGCCCGTGCCCTAGACCAGTGGTTCCCGCTTCATGTGGAAAGAAACCTGGCTTTAAAGCTGCTGACCATCTCTGTCTTGATGTCTCCTTCTTTGCTCATACAATGTCTGTCTGTTTGAGGAGCTCAACAATGATGCTTTTAAAAATTACTTGTTATTTAACAGAATGTTAATTTTGCCATGTAACTCTTGGTCAATTTTCCACTTTACTTTTGTTTTTCCAACTTATTTCTTGTCAGCTGTAGACAGATGTTAGTGACCGAACAATGTACCGTGGGTTCTGTTCTTAGTGGAAAGACATTGACTCCTCCCACGCATAACGAATCAGTGTGCCATTTTCCAGGACATCAGAGACTGATCTGTGTATGTTGTTACTGAAGCTATTGAGTGTTAAGACATGTTGAGTAAATGTTGACTCTGTTATTTCTGGTCATTTTGCTGATAGGAGTTTTTCTTTAAAATCAACCGGTATCATTTAACCGCCTTCCCCATGTTTATGTTAGGAATTACAGGACCGCCTATAACCTTGTACATGAATTGAGAGCCCATGAAACTAACATTCTGGAAATTAAGACCATGGCAGGATTTATAAACTACAAGGTAATAGTTCCACTTCCAAGAATAAAGAATATTTGGCTTTAAATATGGGATTGTCCACTTAGGATTTGAAAATCCTGATTAGTCACTTGCTTTGAAAAGTGATCACTTGATAAATTGTGTTAGGCACTCAGTCATGTCCGACTCTGTGACCCCCCCTGGACCGTAGCCCGTCAGGCTCTTCTGTCTGTGGACTTCTCCAGGCAAGAATGCTGGAGCAGGTTGCCATGCCCTTCTCCAGGTGGTTAATTGTGTTCTGTTCCTTTATGTCCCTTGTCAAGGTCTGCCCTGGTTCTTAGCAGCCTAATTGTAGTGCTTGATTATGAGCTATGGGTCCCAGAGTTCTCGTTTAGAGCAGTTTTATCTTTGTAAAACTCCTCCAGGAGGGTCTTTTGTTTTTAAGTGGGCACAGGAGACAGTGAGAAGAAAGCTGCCTCTAGCACTGAATTTTAAAAGATGCAGTCTGTTAGAACTGGGTAAGCCTTCTGGCATAGGTCCAGAAAAAGTGTACTTATTCCTCTAGAGAAAAATTTATACCTGTTAAGTGAACACTTTAAGATTGTATATGGTCCAAGTAGACACCTCTGGAAGGTAAGAGAGGCTGTGTGCTGTGCTTCCCATCTTTCTGCCCTCATCTTTTAAAGAGGCTGTCTCTGGGTTAGTGGCGTGAGGGCAGACGGACACTTGATTCGTTACTCGTGTAAGTGTAGATTGGTACACCTTGTACAGAAACTGTTTTTTTATAATGACTGTGAAGATTTAAATTTGCACATTCCTTTTGACCTAGCAATCCATTTCTGGAAATTTATCCCACGTCTGTGCTAAGACTTACAAATCACATGTATGAGGATATTTATTGCATCTTATAATAAGAAAAGATTGGAAACCCAGCAGTAAGTGATTGGTCAACATAAACAACTCCGAACAGTGAAATACACAACTAATAAGAATGAGGCAGCTCCGCATATTGACATGGAATGATATTGAAAATATATTGGTAGGTGAAAAAAGTGAGGCACAGACACTATATTTAGTGAAATGCTGTTTGTATGAAAATAGTATTAATAGTTCCCGTGTAAATGCATGCGCATACTTGTCTGAGCATAGACTGCACCACGAATGCCAGGAGCTGGTTACCTTTAGAGGGGGAAATTGGATCCCCAAGGGACAGGGATGGATGAGAGAACAACTTTTCATTTATTCCTTTTTATCTAAAAAATAAAATCAAAACTGCTAGTAAGTATGTGAGCCTCCCAGGTGGCTCAGTGGTAAAGAATCTGCCTGCCAAGCAGGAGACACGGGTTCAATCCCTGAGGCTTCCCTGGAGGAGGGCATGGCAACCCACTCCAGTATTCTTGTCTGGAGAATGCCACAGTCAGAGGAGGCTGGCAGGCTACAGTCCATGGGGTTGCAAAAGAGTTGGACATGGCTGAGTGACCAAGTCACAACAGTAAGCATGTAGAAATAAATTTAGGCTTTGTTTCTTCTTCTTTTTTTTATTTACCCTACATGCGTATAGAATTTCTGTAATCCTTTGATACAGAGGCTACTATGCTTTTATTGTGCTGCAGAATATCTTTTGCTTTCTGACAGTTCTAAAACCGAAAGTTCATCTGTCCTTTCTCAGTTACCTGTCGGAAATATTTTATTTTTGCCCATCTTTATGCTCTTCACTGGGTTTAATATTTCCTTATGCTATACCTTAACAAAACTTTCTAAGGTATAGAATAGATTCACTACAAATAGTGAATAATTTTATTTCATTAATCGATGGGACATAACCTTTTTAGATAACTTTTCTAACAGAAAATCAGTTTTGTTATACTTCAATTCTGCTGAAATTCAGAGAGGGACATTCTGTAGTTTTTTTAAAATTAGTCTCAAATTTTATATACTTTTAAATAAACCCACCTTTGAGTTTGGTTTTCTTCTTAACTTTGGCGTTGGTCTTACATCTTGCAGATCTGTAGGTTGTGTTTTCAACACAACACCCCGCTGGATGCAATCGCTCAGTTCCGAAAGCATATTGACTTGTGTAAGAAAAAAATTGGAAGTGCAGAGTTGGCTTTTGAGCATGCAGCATGGATGTCTAAACAGTATGTTTTAAATTTTATTTTCAGAATTTTTTTTTTAAATCAAACTCTTAGAATTTGGAGGAATGGAGTTAACATGGACTTTGGTTATAAATCACACTAAGATTTTTGTCAGTAAGTAGGTTTTTAATGATCCAGTATGTTTGGTGTAATGGCAGATATTGATTCATACAGTTCCTTAATGGGAATCAGCTGTTTACCGGTCCCATCTCTTTCATTCAACACACACACACACACACACACATATATATCAAGTTTCTGTCATGTGTCCAGACACTGAGAATATAGCAGTGAATAGACAATATCCCTACTGATATGGAATTTGCTCTCTGAGACTGATGACAAAATTGCTAAAATGAACAATTTCCCAGACACATGAATGTATTTGAGTGGTTGGAACCATGTTGACAATCTGGTTTGAGGATACATTTATAGACTCGCTAGCATGGGAGAGTTGACTTAGAGAATTTTTCTGTAACCTACAATTAGTGTGTATTAGTATTTACAAAGCAATCCCTACAGTTTACAGCTCACCAGTGGCATTTTCTGGATACAGTCTTCTGAGGTTATGGTTTCAGGATGAAAGACTAGTAAGCTGCTTTTTCTTTTCTCTCTTAAAATTTCTTGATTTTTTTTTCCCCCTTGAAGATTCCAGGCCTTCGGAGATTTATTTGATGAAGCTATTAAGTTGGGGTTGACAGCTATTCAAACTCAGAATCCTGGTTTCTATTATCAGCAGGCAGCGTACTATGCCCAGGAGCGGAAACAGGTTGCCAAAGCCCTCTGTAACCATGAAGTAAGTCACCAACTCCTGTATTACCTGGCAATTAGGAAGTTTATTAACCTTCTCTTGAAAGAGGATAAAGTTGGTTGGTGTTGATAATTTTTTTCCCAAGCCTTTGCCTATAATGATTTTTTATCGTTGATATTTTCAGGAATTAGGATTATTTTCAGTTTTAGCCTGAGTACTCTGTTTTCACCTATGAACTAAGCAGACATTTTTCTTTGAAGAACTGATTTTTGATTAGCCATAAGTTAGTGATTTTGACCAGGGAAAGTTGCTTTAAAATAAAAGCCACAGTTTAGTCTTTGCCACACTGTAATTTCATTGTTTTGCAGTGTGAAGGACACTGAGCAGCGTGCTGTATTTTGACCCAGTGGAGAGGACGTCATTGGACTTCTTTCTCTTCCTGGGGTTCTCCTCCATGGAAAACTCTAAAGAATCTGTTTAAGAGTATTAATTGCATAGTTTCTTAAACTTGACATTTTATATTGCCTTTCTCTTGCATGTTTATATTTAAATACCAATTACTCCATAAGCACGTTTTAAAATAAAATCATGGTATGTGTATGTTTATATACATAGATAGAGACACTTGCATTCATATAGTTACGTCAGTTTATTTTCACTTAAGATCTCAAAATTCTTCTCTAAAGTTAAGGGAATTTAAACAACAGTGCTACTTAAAAAACTGTTTAGAAAAAAAAGCAATTTGCATATTAGTACTTTAAATATTTGAATTTTTTTCCCCTTAAATCATAATATACTGAGACTGTTTTCTACCATGTTATTTGTACATGATGTATAATTTCATTGTATGTTTTATATTTTTAAAGTTTGTCATATTATCATTTGAGCACAGTATTTTAAAAGGCGATTAAAACTAGGTCTCATCAGGATATGTATAAACAGGCATTTGCAAGTCCTGGCTTGAGTGTAAAATGATATTTCTGTCAAGTAATTACTTCCGTCAAGTAATTATATAATCATGCCTACCTTTTGACCAATAATTTCATATTCAGGAAGCCTAAGGCAGATAAGGGATCCTAAAGAGATAAGTTTTAAGAGTTGTTTATAAACTATTAATCATAGTGCAAAATAATAATAATGTAAACAACTGTAGAGAATCTGTTAAAATGTGGAATAGCAGGCAGCCATGAAAAATAATGTTTTGAAAAAAAGAAAAATAATGTTTTGGAAGAATATTCAGTGATATGGTGAGATACAGGGAATGTATTTAAATGAAAAAAGTAGGTTGAAAAATTATGTTAGCTGATGACAAGCAAACATTCGCATATAAAATCTGGAAGAATAATGCACACACTGTTAATAGTGGTGGTAGGTCTACAGGTAATGAAATTTTTTTCCTTTTGGAAGTTTTCTTTATTTTTCAACAAAAACTCTTATTATGTTTTGGTTTCAGAGGGGAGAAGGTTATTAAAAAAAAAAAAAAGAAAAGGAAAGCAGCGTAAATTTGGAACCCTGGTGCCAAAAATATCCTTCCTCCACCAATACCAGGACTTAATACACTTGCAATAAGAGAAAATCATATCTTTCTTTAGAAAACTTCTGATAACATTTTTATTTGCACAAAAATATATATGGTTTAACTATCAAGTTTAATTTGTAATGTATTTTTACTGGTTTATAAATAAAAAGAAAATGTAGAGAAGTTAGTTATTATTAAATCATTTGTTAGAGTCAGGTTGGTTTATTCAGGTTTATTTTTATGATACTATCTGATCCCTCCCAGGGAAATTTACCCCATTTGCCTGGGAAATCCCATGGACAGAGGAGCCTGGCGGGCTATAGTCCATGAAGTCGCAAGGAGTTGGACATGACTTAGCAACTGAGAACACCCACATCCAATATTAAACAGTTTTTGTTTAATTTTGTGAAAGTTCAGTTTGTGTTAAAATAGTCACAACTTTGATATTTAATTGTGTGGTTTGTATTTACGAAAGCTCTTTTATTCTGACAATGATTAGGGAAGAGTTGGTTAGTGACAGGTTGTGTTAACTTACTCAGGGTTGTGTTTTAACTTACAGGCTTCTGTAACGTATCCCAACCCCGATCCCTTAGAAACGCAAGCAGGCGTTCTTGACTTCTATGGACAACGATCATGGCGACAAGGAATACTCAGTAAATAATTTTTCCTTTTTTCCTTTTTTGTCAATCTCGAAAGGCAAGAGATTGCTATCTAATTTTTCCTTTGGCTGCATTAGTATAACAAATTATGTTGAGGTAGAAATATTTGCTTTTTAAGCATTCTTTAAAATTGAAGTACAGTTAATTTACAATATTGTGTTTCTGCTGTCTAGTAAAGTGAATCAGTTATACATATACGTATATTCAGTCTTTTTTAGATTCTAAACATTTTTTTAAGATTTTTTTTAGAATGTGTTGTTTCTATCACTGCATCTTAAGAGTAACATAGCTAATGATGTGATCAACACATTTGGACATTTGTTGTCTTAAATGAAAGAATTTAATAAGCCACTGTGGCCAATTTTTATATTTGACACTTTAAAACATTACTTGTACTACCTTAAAAATAATTTCTCTGCATCTTTCTTGTTTTATACACACTTAACTGGAGCAATTTCTGTGGCTATTTCTTAAGTGTTAAGAGAAATCATTTACTTTGGGGGAGAATGGATACATGTATACGCATGGCTGAGTCCCTTCCCTGCTCATCCGAAACTATCACAGTATTGTTAACTGGCTATGCTCCAATGCAAAATAAAAAGTTAAAAAGAGAGAAATTATTTACTTTGGTCTCTAGGAAATGTATTCTATCTAGAGAATGATATTGATATCACTTTTTTTTTATATACCGCTTTTGAGGTGGTCGTTTCCACTGAGCAAACGAGTACTGAGCTCAGTATCGCACTGTTCAGAACAGAGGCCACACCGAAGATTCCATGCTGATAGAGCCGCCTCTTAGACTCTTCAGAGTTCTAGAATGTTGAAGAGTCTGAAGTACATTGTAGTAAAGGCCTCAAGGAGCGCACACATCCAATGTCCGTGTGGAGGATCTGTGTTCAATGAGCTATCTGAAATGGGCTGTGTCCTCTCTTACACAGGCTTTGATCTTTCGGATCCCGAAAAAGAGAAGGTGGGGATTCTTGCCATTCAGCTGAAGGAGAGAAGTGTTGTTCACTCTGTGAGTTTTGTTGGTTTTTTTTTTCCTCCCTCAGTACAAACTGTATTTTCAGGGAAAACATGAGATTATTTTTATTGGAATGTTTCACACTTTTTATCTTTCCCAACAGGAAGTAATAATAACTCTTCTGAGCAATGCTGTTGCACAGTTTAAGAAATATAAGTGTCCAAGAATGAAGAGTCACCTGAGTACGTATCCCTGACATGCCATGACTTCATGCGACTTTTGAGTGATTTCAGATTACGTTCATATAAGATTTCAGATTACATTCATACAATCTTTGTTTCCTTTATAGTGGTTCAAATGGGAGAGGAATATTACTATGCAAAGGATTATACCAAAGCTTTGAAGTGAGTCCTGTTCACTATTTATTTTTGTAAGCATTCTGATTCCCTTGCAGCTAAATGAGAACGGAAATTTGTATTGGAGGATTTATTATTTCCGTGTTTATTCCCACTTCTATTAAACACCATTTATGTGATTTTTAATTTTATCAAGTAATGCCTATTGGTACAGTCCTTTTCTGAGTCTTAGCAAACCTCACATTTATTTAATGTGAATATACCTGTTGAGCTATTTCAGGAAGATTTTTCTGAAGTTTATATAAAACGAGTAAAGCACTTTCTTTTAGTTTCTGCATGAACTCTTCCTGCACTGCCTTGTGAGGCTGGCTCGGCGTGTCTGACGTGTCGTCCTCTATCAGGTTGCTAGATTACGTGATGTGTGATTATCGGAGTGAAGGGTGGTGGACCCTGCTCACGTCTATACTGACCACGGCTCTGAAGTGTTCCTACCTCATGGCCCAGCTGAAAGATTACATCACTTACTCCCTGGAACTCCTTGGCAGAGGTAACAACATTCCTTCAGTAAAATCTGGAATCTTAACAACTACAGAGCCTCTTTAAGCTTCTTATAGTTGGAAGAATAATTCAGTATCAAATATCTGATAGTACTTGTATCACCTGCTGGTCACTTTGCTGAGAGAAGAGGTTTATACTTTAATGGAACTTGTCACAGTTGAAGGTCCTACTGTAGTTGAGAAGAACAGATTTCTTCTGCCTTTTCAAATTATGGTGTAAAGTAATTTTTCACATAAGAGTTCAAATGCACATACATAAATTGTTGAGGCTGACTTAGAAAGCTGAGCTATCAGTTTTCTGGAATTGTGTTTAGCCATCTTAGAAGAGAGATTTATCTACAGTATTTTAATACCTGTGGGGGGGGTAGTATTGGGCTTACTTGGGGCTTACCCCACTAATACCTGTACGGGGTCATGGGCTTACTTGCCTGTCTTGTAGTTCTGATTTTTTGCTTCTTCCTTCCTATTAGCTTCAACGCTGAAAGATGACCAGAAATCTCGGATAGAAAAAAACCTCATAAATGTTTTAATGGTAGGTTGGAACTCTTTATATATAAAATCTGTATCTGGATATGTGTATTTTTTTTACAACTAGCTGAACAAACGTTTAACTCCATGTTGGTGCAGAATGAAAGTCCTGATCCTGAACCTGACTGTGATATCTTAGCTGTGAAAACTGCTCAGAAGCTGTGGGCAGACCGAATCTCTCTGGCTGGCAGCAATGTTTTCACAATAGGCGTACAAGACTTTGTGCCATTTGGTGGGTAACCAGCATCTATAGTACTATCTTAGAGAAATTGTCCATTTTCTAAGAAATAAATAGATGCAGAATAATACAAGTCAAAGAATTTTTCAAATACAGTCATTTTGTAGATAAACTAATTTTTTTTTTTACTTTCCCCATTGACATACAAAGATGGTCAGAATTTTAAATACTTAGTTTAGATCTTAAAATTTCCTGCTGTGTTCATTTTTAGTTCAGATGTTATTTGAAAAAACAGTTATTTAAAAGGTTTATGCTTTCCTATCTAGGCAGGTATTTTGAAATAAGCTAAAAATAACAGAATGGTTCTTTTTTCTTTAAAATCATATGTCAGTTATATTTCAGGAGCAAGCATGCTTTTAAAATTAAAGAGGTTTTGGAGGTAGAGTTGATTTAAATTTTTTTTTAAAGAGTGAACTGCATTTCTGTCTGTTGAAATGCTTCAAGTTCAGAAGTCAGTTAGAATAATCAGTAGAGATGTTTCCTTTCTGAAGAGCAGATGTAGGTTGGAGAATAACGTGCGTGGGGCTAGCACGTCTGATGGTGTCTGAATTGGCCCCTTTTGTTTTGTTTCTAGTGCAATGCAAAGCCAAGTTCCACGCTCCAAGTTTTCATGTCGATGTTCCTGTGCAGTTTGATGTTTATCTGAAGGCTGATTGTCCACATCCCATTCGGTTTTCTAAGCTCTGTATCAGCTTTAATAATCAGGTAATGGTATCTTTTAATGTGTGTGTGGTTTTTTTTTTTTAACCATGTATGTATTGTATCATAACTTGCATTAAATGAAGTAAAATAAACTTAGTGAATTTTAGGTCTTAGTAGATTTCTTGCTAACAGGTGTATGATACAGTCTATCTAAAAATAAATGTATTTGTAATTTTCAGCTTCTGTGTCCACAATGCAAGTTTTACAGTTTTCCTGTTCTAGTTTTTGTTTTCACTTCTGGCTGAGGAAACCTATGGTCTATACATAGAGACGAGTTTTGTAATATGTAACTTAAATTTCAAATAAGACATATTTAGAATGAGTGTGATTAGATTTTCAAAAGCATTTGTTTTATTCTCACATTAGTATTAGGTTTTCATTATAAAACTATTTGGAGAAGGCAATGGCACCCCACTCCAGTACTCCTGCTTGGCAAACCCCATGGATGGAGGAGCCTGGTAGGCTGCAGTCCATGGGGTCGCTAAGAGTCAGACACGACTGAGTGACTTCCCTTTCACTTTTCACTTTCATGCATTGAAGGAAATGGCAACCCACTGCAGTGTTCTTGCCTGGAGAATCCCAGGGATGGGGGAGCCTGGTGGGCTGCCGTCTATGGGGTTGCGTAGAGTCGGACACGACTGAAGTGACTTAACAACATAAAACTGTTACCTTTTTGATTTTAAAGAAATGAAAGTGGAATAGATGGATGTAAAGTAAATGTGTAAACGTGCGCTCTTCCAGTTTTAGTCCTTTGGGGGCATCACAGTTAACTTCTCAAATAGTTCAAACACCATATGGCGCCTATAAATAAGCAACTTTTTTCTACAGAATTGGGATAGTATATTTCTCACATTTGAACATATTTGTAGTATGATGTAGGCAAGTGCTTGATTATATTCTGCTTCAGTTATAAGCCCACTTCTAATTTTCTGGTGACCCAGAAACTATGTTGCGCTGTTAACCAGCAAGCATTTTTGAGTTTCAATATTCTTAGCATCTTGGCGAACCTGAGAAAGTTTAGTGTATGTCAACCCCATTAAAATAGAAGCATTTTGAGAGCAAGGGCAGGAGCAAGCCTGGGTCACTTGAAGATTAGTATGTTTTATTCAACTACAAACCATTACCCAAGGATTCCTTCTGATTAATTGGAGAATCTTAAAGCAAGAGCATGAAATTTATGTTTAAGAAACATAAACCATGACCCTACCTCTTGTCTTTTTCAGGAATACAACCAGTTCTGTGTAATCGAAGAAGCATCCAAAGCAAGTGACGTTTTACAAAATTTGACTCAAGGCAAGATGTGTTTAGTTCCTGGTAAAACAAGGAAGTTTTTATTTAAATTTGTTGCAAAAACTGAAGATGTAGGAAAGAAAATTGAGGTTAGTTATAAAATGTGTTTAAAAAATATTTTAAATGATACAAGTAATAATGAGTATGCATCAGAAAGAATTTCAATAATACTTAAGTTTATTAAGTTAAAAATGGAAATCTTCCATTTGGACTTACCAAGGGAAATCATTCATTACGGTTTTTTGATAGGTTTCCTTTCAGTGAAGATATATTATACATAATATTCGGTCAGTCAGTCAGTTCAGTAGCTCAGTCGTGTCCGACTCTTTGCGACCCCATGAATCGCAGCACGCCAGGCCTCCCTGCTCATCACCAACTCCCGGAGTTCACTCAGACTCACGTCCATCGAATCAGTGATGCCATCCAGCCATCTCATCCTCGGTCGTCCCCTTCTCCTCCTGCCCCCAATCCCTCCCAGCCTCAGAGTCTTTTCCAGTGAGTCAACTCTTCGCATGAGGTGGCCAAAGTATTGGAGTTTCAGCTTTAGCGTCATTCCTTCCAAAGAAATCCCAGGGCTGATCTCCTTCAGAATGGACTGGTTGGATCTCCTTGCAGTCCAAGGGACACTCAAGAGTCTCCTCCAACACCACAATTCAAAAGCATCAATTCTTGGGCACTCAGCCTTCTTCACAGTCCACCTCTCACATCCATACATGACCACAGGAAAAACCATAGCGTTGATTAGATGGACCTTAGTCGGCAGGGTAACGTCCCTGCCTTTCAGTATGCCGGCCAGGCTGGTCACGACTTTCCTTCCAAGGAGTAAGTGCTAGATAGTGTTGTGTTAGGCATCACTTCCTGTTACCACATGAGACCAACCCTGTGTTTAATGCCTGTATAATCAGTTGAGGAATTTTAAACTATATATATCCTGTATATGTGTGTGTATATGTTTTCTGTAATGTGGGCTTCCAAGTGGCACAGAGGTGAAGCGTCCACCTGCCAACACAGGAGATGTAGGAGACCTGGGTTTGATACTTCAGTCAGGAAGATCCCCTGGAGGAGGAAATGGCAACCCACCCCAGTGTTCTTGCCTGGAAAATTCCACGGACAGACGAGTTTGGCACGGGCTACAGTCCATGGGGTCATAAAGAGTCAGATACTGAGTGACTGAGCACAGCATTCTGGAGTGTAGCAATTATATTTTGTAAAATATGACATAATTCACGCTCAGGTGTGATATCATTGTGATGTTTAAACATTGCTGATTGCGTCTTTTTAAAAAGATAGGTACTTTAAAGGGTTCGTTTAATGTAGATAATTGAAATGTCTTTCAGGAATATAAGATGAAACTCATTTTTATTGAGCATAAACTTTGGAGCCAAACTCCACGGGTTTCAGTTCCAACTCTCCAGCTTACCTGCTTGTGGCCCTGGGCAGTTACTTGACTGCTTTTATCACAGTTTATTCATCTGTAAAGTGGGAATAATAATGTTACCTACCTCTTAGTGTTTCTTGAGGATTAAATCAGTTAGTGTAAATTTCCTGGAATAGTGATTAGGACAGGGTAAGCCTCTCAGGAAATGTTGCTTTCCCATGGCTGGAATGGGACAGGTAAGCTAATCTGAACTTGGGACCATTTCTCAAACAGAAGCATAAGACTGCACCCCTAGTATTCCCATAACAATTTTTGTGAATCTGTTAATTATATAATCTGTAAACCAGTATCCATAGTTTTTGCTTGTTCATTTAAAAAAATTCTTCATGATTTTGACTAAACCCCTAATGTCATGTTTTAATTTTTTATGAGAAACTAAGGTAAAGTTTTTAAAAAACTTTTTGCAAGATACCCCAAGGAAGCCTACGAGATGCAAGTCAAAATTAATAATGCTATTAAATATATTTGCAAATAGATTTAGTGGAAGGGACATTTATTCAGTTAGTAAAAAATTTCCTTGCTTGTGCTGTTGATGTCATCAGGAAAAGTCCGTGTGGAGCTAGGAGTTAGGTTCAGAGGAGGTGAGTGGTTACTAGAACATTCGTTAATTTCGCTCAGCAGCCACTGCTTGCGTGTCTGCTCCCTCGGGCACCACCCCAGGTGCTGAGGTAACTGCCACACGGCCCATGTCCGCTGGAGAGTCGGGTTATTGTCCTCGTGTGAAGCTGAAGAGGTTGAAACCTGGCGCAGGGTTTCTAGCCAGTGTCCCAGCCAGCGGGAGCCCAAGACCGGGCTCTCCGAATGGGTGTTCCGACCTGTGTGTCACGTCGCGGGTCCCAGGAACGCCACAGCCCAGCAGCCCACCCCGAGACTTCCTGGGAGGGGATGGTGACAAACTGTGCGAGCTGGCATCTCTGACAGACCTCCTCCTCGCAGATTACCTCCGTGGATCTGGTTCTGGGCAGCGAGGCGGGCAGGTGTGTGGTCCTGAACTGGCAGGGAGGAGGCGGGGATGCCGCGTCTGCCCAGGAGGCCCTGCAGGCCTCGCGCTCTTTCAAACGAAGACCCAGGCTCCCCGACAGCGAGGTCCACTGGGACGGCATCGTGATCCAGGCGAGCACCATGTGAGTTGAGCTGCGGGCCGGTCGTGGAAGGTCATCTCACTTCTTTGAATCCTTTGTTGTTGTTTTTAGATCAGTTACTTAGCTAACATTTTTTTCCCCCAAAGGATCATATCCAGAGTTCCAAACATTTCGGTCCATCTGCGACATGACCCCCCCGCCCTGACTAACGAAATGTACTGTTTGGTTGTGACCGTTCAGTCCCACGAGAAGACCCCGATCAGAGATGTGAAGCTCACTGCTGGTTTAAAACCTGGTAAACTTTTCTTTTCAAAATTTCATCTGTGTTGATCCAACATGAAATGAACATCACGGTGTTAACCTCAGGAAACCTGTTTTGAAAATGGTTATGATCGAGTGCTCTCTCTGCAGTAGTGTTGATTTTCAGGACAACATTGGAATCTTCTGTATTTTTAAAATGTCAACATTTGTGCTTTCAGGACAGGATGCCAATT
Organism: Ovis canadensis; assembly: GCF_042477335.2. Lineage (NCBI taxonomy): Eukaryota > Metazoa > Chordata > Mammalia > Artiodactyla > Bovidae > Ovis > Ovis canadensis. The sequence continues at coordinate 29,875,654 of NC_091270.1, forward strand.
TAACTCAGAAAACGCATGTGACTCTTCATGGGACAGAACTGTGTGACGAGTCCTACCCAGCTCTGCTCACTGACATTCCTGTCAGGGACTTACAGCCCGGGGAACAGGTGAATTCGTCCAGCCGGGACTCAGAGGAAATGGGTCAGGTTGTAGTGTTAAATATGGAGTGGGTTTTAGACAGCTTTAGCACATTTTAACAGCACATCCGGAGACTAAACAAGTCATTTAACTAATGCACATTTTATACACATATTTCACATAGTTCAGTTCAGTCGCTCAGTCGTGACTGACTCTTTGCAACCCCATGGACTGCGTGCAGCACACCAGGCCTCTCTGTCCATCACCAACTCCTGGAGCTTACTCAAACTCATGTCCATTGAGTCAGTGATGCCATCCACTCTCATCCTCTGTTGTCCCCTTTTCCTCTCGCCTTCAATTTTTCCCAGCATCAGGGTCTTTTCAAATGAGTCAGTTCTTTGCCATCAGGTGGCCAAAGGATTGGAGTTTCGGCTTCAGCATCAGTCCTTCCGATGAATATTTGGGACTGAATTCATTTAGAATTGACTGGTTTGATCTCCATGCAGTCCAACAGACTCTCAAGCGTCTTCTCCAACACCATAGTTCAAAAGCATCAGTTCTTCAGCACCCGGCTTTCTTTATAGTCCAACTCTCACATCTGTGCATGACTACTGGAAAAGTCATAGCTTTGACTAGATGGACCTTTGCTGACAAAATAATGTCTGTGCTTTTTAATATGCTGTCTAGGTTGCTGATAGCTTTTCTTCCAAGGAGCAAGTATCTTAATTTCATGGCTGCAGTCACCATCTGCAGTGATTTTGGAGCCCCCCAAAATGAAATCTGTCACTGTTTCCACTGTTTCCCCATCTTTTTGCCATGAAGTGGTGGGACCGGATGCCATGATCTTAGTTTTCTGGATGTTGAGTTTTAAGCCAGCTTTTTCATTCTCCTCTTTCACTTTCATCAAGAGGCTCTTAGTTCCTCTTTGCTTTCTGCCATAGGGTGGTGTCACATATTTAAATGTATAAAATATCTTCAGCAGTTTTTATACAAGGGATTTTATAACAAATGATCCTAATATAGGAAATCCATTGCCTGATAAAATAACTAAATAACACAAACTTTACAACTTCGTAAAAGAACCTTTCAGTCAATTTTTATTTCCAAAGCAAACACAGAGTTCATGAGAAGTTGAGAATGATAATAGAAAAAAAAGATGGTGTGATAATGACCCCACTCTTGGGCTGTGGCAGGAACAGCTGTAAAAAAGTGTTCAGGTGTTTACCCAGTTAGTCCAGTAAACTCTGGAAGGTGGGAGCATTATCCTAGAATATGTATCAGGAGGCAGTCTCTGTAATATTAATTAAAATGCTTCTATGTTGTTGCAGCTGGAAAAAACGTTATACGTTCGCTGTGGAACGGTGGGCTCGAGAATGTTTCTTGTGTATGTTTCTTACCTGATCAATACAACGATCGAAGGAAAAGAAATTGTTTGCAAGTGCCACAAGGTACTTTTTTCATGGCGACTTTGGGAAATATCATATGTGGAGTGTTTTCCTATTTCGTGTTATTTTAGTTAACCTGTGAAATAAGCAGCTTAGGTGATTATAGTGTCCTCCCAGCCCAACAGAGGAGGAGACCCAGAGATCTGGGGGTTTCTAGTTTGGTCACTGCAGAGAGTCTGGGCTGCGGGCTCTTTTAAAAGTCACTGGGAAGCAAAGATAAATAAAAGCCCGTTGTTTTGTGAATAGACCCTGGCAGAGGAGATGGAACGTGGGTTAGGAGTCCAGACTCCAGGGTCAGATTCTGTTCAGCTGCTGCCTTTGTCACCTACTAGCTTTGTGACCTCCCCCCCAAACCCCGCGCCCCGCGCCTGCCCATCTTAAAGCAATAGTAGTACTGACATCTGTTCCTTGAGTTACTGCGAGCATTACAGTACGTGTACAGCGATTATAAGGGGCTTCCCAGGTGGCTCAGTGGTAAAGAATCCACCTGCCAATGCAGGAGACACAGATTAGATCCCTGGGTCGGGAAGATCCCCTGGAGGAAGAAATGGCAACCCACTGCAGTATTCTTGCCTGGAAAGTCTCCTGGACAGAGAAGCCTGCCGGGCTACAGTCCACAGGGTTGCAGAGAGGCAGGACTGACCACACACAGTGATGCTGTGTCATATTACCTTATTGCTGTTATCATCATCCTTATTCTAGTCGCCTGGAGCCAAGGCGAAGGAAGGGACTTAGGAAGAAGACCCAGATTCTAGGCTTCATACCACTGGGGTCATGGTTTAAGGCCAATTTCTAAGTCTTTAACTTTTGGTTCCTCTTCTGTGGAATGGTGATGGCGCCTGCCCTGCCCGCTGTTGCTGGATCCTGCCATAAATAATGTATGAGAAAGCGCTCTGCAGGGTGAGCCGTTACACAGCCATAGGTGCCTTGTTAGCAGTGCTAACCTGGACTCTCGACATAGGTTTTTACAAATATTGTCTAAGGGAAAGGTCCTAGTTTCGTAATATTTAAGTTGGGATTATTTGATCAGTAATCAATTTGTGTTTTGTAATCTTCTTTTGTTAAGACTGAGAAAAGCCATTGATGTACCCTTTCCGTTTCCTTGCAGGATGAAACTGTAACAATAGAAACGGTCTTTCCATTTGACGTTGCAGTTAAATTTGTTTCTACAAAGGTATGTCCTAGGAAGCATATTGGAAATCACTTAGCTGATAGAAATTAACAGAAAAAAGGAAATGGGTTAGTGTACTTCCTGACAGACCTTTGTCTCCATCTGCGACAGTTCGAGCACTTGGAAAGGGTTTATGCGGACATCCCCTTCCTGCTCATGACGGACCTGTTGAGCGCCTCCCCCTGGGCCCTCACCATCGTCTCCAGTGAGCTGCAGCTAGCTCCCTCCATGACCCCCATGGACCAGTTGGAGTCCCAGGTGGACAGAGGTGAGAATGTGGCTCATTCCCCTTCACTAGCAGAAGGCAGTGGGGAGGGACGATTAACATTGTTTACAGTTGACCTTGTTTTAAAGGATCAGGTTCTTGATACATTAAGAAAGTGACTAAGAAATATACTTGAAAATACAGTATTTTTTCCTGTTTGGATTTTTAATAGATTTTTTTTCCTATTAATTTTTAATTGATGTTTACTATTATTTATAATTTGAAATGGAAAAAGGTGTTTATCAAAGAAACTTTGGAAAACAGAAAAGTAGACAAGTTTTCTAAATCATCCAACTAAAAATAAAACAGTTTATAGAGGAGATAATATCTTTCTGGTTCAGGGTACTTTGGGCTTTCTTGTATTTCTTAAAAGGAATAAAAACTAGTTTGAATGTTAGCCCAACCGAATTGTGGTCAACTGGATTATAAGGGCAAATATTTTGAGGGTTTAAAAAAATCACGGTGTAGTCTTAAGACCAAATACGTGTGTGGGTTGCTCCGTCGTGTCGGACTCTTTACGACCCCATGGGCTGTAGCCCACCAGGCTCCTCTGTCCATGGAACTCTCCAGGCAAGAATACTGGAGTGGGTAGCCATGCCCTTCTCCATGGGATCTTCCCGCCCCAGGGATAGAACCTGGGTCTCCTGCTTTTCAGGCAGATTCTTGAGCATCTGAACCGCCAGGGAAGCCCAAGACCAAATATAAGCAGGTTATTTTAGTTGCTCTGTTTATCTGTCTTCCTTGAAAAAGTCCTTTAACACATCTCCAAGTCTCTATAGATAACATACAGAAAATTGATGTGTCCTTTCTTTGTTACATTACTTGGATGTAAAGCGCTCTGTTTATAGATGGAATGATGGGAGGATTAGAGAGTGTCTGTCTTGCAGTCGTCTTGCAGACTGGAGAGAGCGCCAGCGAGTGCTTCTGCCTGCGATGCCCGTCGGCCGGAAATGTTGAAGGCGGAGTAGCAACCGGGCATTATATTATCTCCTGGAAGAGGTAGGATCGTGTGCGCCCTGCCTTTTCTCCATTATCTGTGTCGTTCTCACGCCTTTATTGTGCGTCACCGTCAGTTAATAGTTGAGAGCTTCTGCCGGCCTGTAGAATAGACGAGAAGCTGCATGCTGCCACTGACCATTTGTCAGAAACACACAGATTGAAAAGGATACCTTTTGTTCATGTTTGTTACAGCTTGTGATCTATATACTGACGAGATTTTAGCCAAATTCTGACGACAGGACCAGTAAAAGCATTAGGAGAAACTGGCCTCATTTGCAGTCAGTAGGACTGTTCGCACAGAAAACCCAGGGGACCACTACATTATTAGAATTATAAAGAGTTTCAGCAAGACTGCCGTGGATATAGCATCAGTATACAAAAATCAGATTCTATATATCAGTAATAAACCATGAGGCAAAGTACTTTTAAAACAGGTATCATTTATGTAACAGCAAAATGATGAGAAACATATCTAGTAGAAGATATATACTGCCTTTATGGAAAAAGTTATAAAAATTTAAAACATTAAAGGAAGACCTAAAGAAGTGGGAGAGGTACAAAGGAGTCTCTGATAGGGCTTGGCTAAGATTTACTGCTATAAACTCTCTGTAGAGTCAGTGCAGCTTCCTTCAGGATCTCAGCCGCTTGTTTTGTTTCTGTGGAACTTGACACTCTTGGATCTAAAATTTGTATAGAAAGGCCAAATGTCAGTAATCGTCACAATTCTCAGAAGAGATGCAGCTAGGCGTTCAGACTCTTAAGACTTATTGTAAATCTACTATGGTCATCACTGTGGTGCAGGCTCAGGGCTCAGGGGCACCAGTGGAACAGAAAAACGAGCCTAGAAATCATTCCACAGATGCACAGATGGAAATTACGTTCCATAGAGGTAGCATTGTTACCACTGGGGGAAGGATGAGCTGTTTTAGAATTGGTGGTAAACAACTGAGTATTGACTTGGGGAGAAAATGGGATGTCTGTTGTACATTGTATATGAAAATTAATTTCAGATTTATCGAAATTCTGACTGTGAAAAAGCAAAACTTCACTACTTTTAGGAGAAAAATAAGAGAATCATTTTATGACTTTGGTGTAGGGAAGAATTTCTTTAAATAAGACCCTAGAAGTATGAGCCTCTAAAATTGATGAATTTGATTTCTTAAAATTAAGTTTTTCAGTTCATTAGAAAATGCCATGAAGAATGTGAAAAGACAGTACAAAGTGGGGAAGGCTACTTAACAACATCTGAAATGAGCAGAGGATTCGAATTCAGAGCAAGAACTTTTTCAGGTCATTAAAAAGAAACCTCTAAGCTGAAAGTTGAGAAAAATACTTGAGTAGGCATAGTGATCAGGAGAAGCTGAATGGTCAGTAAACACAGGGGAAAGAAGGTCAGCCTTACAAGTAATCTGAAATTTGTGTACTCCCATTACTTGGAAAAAATAAAGAGGTTTAACAATGTAGAGTTTGTCACAAGGGGAAGTATGATCGGAATGCTGCTCTGGAAATCTGTTTGGCAATACCTGGTAAGCTGATGGCTATACCATGCAGTCCTAGAAAAGATTCAAACGTACAGGAAGGGGACATGGTTGGGAGTGTTCATAGCAGCACTGTTTATAATAAAATATTAGAAGCAACCTAGATGTCCACCAACAGGAAATTAGATAAATTGTGGCACGGTTGTGCAGTGGAATATTATATATCAGTGAGAATGAAGGAGCCAGAGCTATGGCTAACAGCCTGTTAATGTTAAATGAAACAAAGCGACTGCAGATGTTCAGGATATGAACAAATTGTGCAGAACTGGAAAACATGTAAAACATGCTTCCTAGGCTTTATGTATAATTTGGAAAAGCATAAAGAAACCAGAATGATAGATGCCAAATTCAAGCCAGTAGTTGCTTTTGGAGCGGAGGGTAGGGGGCTCCAAGCAGGAGTGGATCCACGAGAAGCTTCAGCTCTGTTGTTATGTTCTCTTAGACTAGGAGGTGGATACATGGCATTGCATGTGTTATTTTTTTTGTGCAGCTTAATTATTTTATAAATCTTAAAACTAATTATTAAAAGTAAGAAAGAAAAAATAATTTTCTTAAAAAAAATAACTTGTCTTTCTTTCCACGCTGCTGAATTTACCATGTCTATGTTTAGCTCAGTTCACATTTGTAGGAGGTAAAACAGTGTTTTGAAGGCACTGCTTAGTTTACTCTGTCGTGTTACCGTAATGCTGTAAAGACAGGTACTTCTTAAAAGGGAGGGGTTGGCTGTTTTTGCCCATGGCGTTTGCTCAGTAATGCTTTGCACTTTTGAAACGGTGTCACCTGTTCCGCCTCTGCATACAGGCTCTTCCCACGGGTTGTCAGATAGTTGCCAGCCGCCCCTGTGGTTCCCACCCTGACTGTCCTACAGAGAAAGTGTCTGACCATTTCATAACGTTACTCACTTTATCTCAGTAATGCTGGAATGCCACTGTGTCTGCTGATAGTGAAATATTTTTAGGTCTTCAGTTTCTCCTGCACACCCACAGGGCCGTTACAGCAGCGCGTGTCTGGTGGCCTGGGCTCCTCTGGGGACGGTCCTCAGTGGGAGGAGGTGTCGTGTTGTAATGCTACACCACTCTGCTACCGATTGAGGACATTTTGCTACCAAAACGCTGGGTCAGGTGATGGGCTTTTTGGTACAGTTGACTTAGGTTCTGATGCGAGTCCTGACTTCATCACTGAGACCAAACAGCAGCCTTGAGTTGTAACGCTCTTTCATTGGAAGTTCTCAAAAATGGGATTGGAAAAGCTCCTACTTCACAAAACTCCTTCCCTTAAACCTTTAGAAAAGGGGTCATTTGTATTTGCTTTGTAGTGAGTTGGTGAATACCCATGTTCCCTGGTTTTGATGTATTTACTTCTCACATGAAACGTGGATTTAAGGGGCCTCTCTTCTGCCATAGGACTTCAGCCATGGACAGCATCCCTGTCATCAGCACCGTCATCACCCTGCCCCACGTGATCGTGGAAAACATCCCTCTCCATGTGAACGCAGGTGACCCGACTCACATTTTATTTGATTTACGGAATCCAAAAAGAATATTTATTTTAGCTTCTACGATTTTTCTTTCTAACTTTCTCTGTTACAAGAAATGCCCACCATTTACAAAAAGTAGATTGTGTCCAGTCTTGTTTTATCTATACCTCTACAAAACCCTTCTGCCCTCAACATTTTGAAGCAAATGCCAGAATGTTATTTCATCTATAGAGATTTCAGTATGCAGCTTTAACATCACTGGCTGTTTTTCTAAACATAGTCACAGAGTCATTATTTTAACTTTAAAAATTAGCAATAATTTTGCAATATGATCAAATTCCTGTGTTGAAATTTCCCTAGCTGACTCTGAATGGTCTTCATAGTTTGTTCTAAGGCCTCTGCATTGCTGTTGATTGGCGTTGGTGTCTAGATCTTAAAAGCCCTGGGCAGGCAGACAGCCTCTCCCCCACTGCGCTGCCTCTACCCCCCATCACCTCCTCTACGCCCTTCACCTCCCCCTTCGCTTCCTTGATGTTCATTTGTTGAAGAAACTGTCCTTCTCCTGTAAAGCTGCCTGCAGTCTGGATTTGCTGACTTGCATTGCATCATTTTTAAGTATTCCTCTGCCCCTGTAAATTGGTAGTTAGACCTGTGCGTGTGTGCGCGTTCAGTCATTCAGTCACGTCTTTGTGACTCCATGTACTGTGGCCTGCCAGGCTCCTCTGTCCGTGGCATTTCCCAGGCAAGAATACTGGAGCAGGTTGCCAATTCCTCCTCCCGGGGATCTTCCCAACCCTGTGTCTCCTGCATTGCAGGCAGATTCCTTACCACTGTGCCACCTGGGAAGCCCAGTTAGATCTATAGTCTTGATCAAATTCAGGTTAAAGGTTTTGACAAAAATACATTATAATTTCCACCAAGGAGCCCATAAGGTCTGTCATCCCATCTCAAGCCGTTATTGATATTTAGGGAAATTTTTTGTGGGTTTAAGAAATTATTTCTAAAAGGTAATTCAGCTTTCGGTAGCCAAGACCCTTTCTGAGACAAATCAATTATAGAAGGAGACTTTGGTTCTTCTTAGCCTGCTTTATCATAGCCCTGTGGCTATTTTCCAATCAGAGAATTTTCTTCAGTTCAGTTCAGTTCAGTTGCTCAGTCGTGTCCGACTCTTTGCGACCCCATGAATCGCATCACGCCAGGCCTCCCTGTCTATCACCAACTCCCAGAGTTCACTCAGACTCATGTCCATCGAGTCAGTGACGCCATCTAGCCATCTCATCCTCTCTCATCCCCTTCTCCTCCTGCCCCCAATCCCTCCCAGCATCAGAGTCTTTTCCAATGAGTCAACTCTTCGCATGAGGTGGCCAAAGTACTGGAGCTTCAGCTTTAGCATCATTCCTTCCAAAGAAATCCCAGGGCTGATCTCCTTTAGGATGGACTGGTTGGATCTCCTTGCAGTCCAAGGGACTCTCACAAGTCTTCTCCAACACCACAGTTCAAAAGCATCAATTCTTCTGCGCTTGGCTTTCTTCACAGTCCAACTCTGGCATCCATACATTAACAACAACGCAGTGCTATCATTAATTTAAATAATTCCATGTCTATGGAATGAACTTTATTTGCGAAAGGAACCCATGAATGGTAAGCTTTGTTGTGTTTTTTTAACCAAGAGAAATGTCACCTCTGCAGATCTGCCATCATTCGGGCGTGTCAGAGAGTCGCTACCTGTCAGGTATCACCTGCAGAATAAGACTGACTTAGTTCAAGATGTGGAGATTTCCGTGGAGCCCAGTGATGCCTTCATGTTCTCAGGACTTAAACAGGTACAGGTTGTATCTCACGGGGTTGCTTGTGAAGACACAGGAGTGTGGCCAGAAAGTGGAGAGCTGTCAGAAATGAATTGATAAGGCTGATTGTGGTCCCTCTTGTTTTGATAGTGGTGAATCTTAAGTACTTTTGAAGATTTAATTACAACTTGCTGTAGAAGTGGGTTAAATGGGCCACCCTTTCCATATTGAGATCACACATAGAGGTTCTTTCTCCGTATAAAACAAGAGTTCACAAATCCTTGGACTGATAGAATTCCTGAAAATTTTAAACTATTCCTTTTATTGCTAACGAGTTTGTGTGTGTATATCTTTTAATTTGAGATCTTTTGAAGCATAACTTCACAGATTAAAAGCCTAATTCGCTTCTGAACTATCAGTATAATTTTTTAGAGATTTTGATCCTGCGTAGAGTTATCTGTGTTACGTGTAGGCACAATTTTGTATCCACATAGAGAAATACATGATTCAGATGTTTTTCTTCATGTCTTCATATCAGAGGTGGAAAAGTTCATCAGATTTTTGGGTGGAACATGCTCTCAGGCAAAACCATGTTTTCAGTAAGAATACTGTCCTCCTCTGTCAGAACTGTCAGAATGGCAACAGAGACACAACTCAGTGGTCAGGACATGCTTTTTATTGTTAATAATAAGGGTGTAATTAGAGCACAAACTTGTAATAACGCCAAGTAGTATTCACCCTGAGTCAACCATCTGGGTAGCATGTCCTGAGTGCTGTGTTTGCTGTTAAATGAAAGTAAAATTACTCATGAAGTGTACTGTAAGTCTGTACACTGATATAAATTTATAATATTAATATACTCAAAGTATACTGTTGGCTGAATATGTTGGTTCACACACACATATTATCTCAGATGCATGATACATGAATACCTTTATGTATTCATTTGCAAATGAGTAGGCTTTTCTTGATTGTCCTGATCTCTTTCACATATTGACTTGAAAATAATTAGATAAAGTACTGAAAATCTTACCAGATAGTGCTCTTTGCTTTTGCCCTGAAGGTACTTGCCTTACCACAAAGGTAAAATCCCTAAGACAAAACACAGGAAACAGCCAGCTCCTCTCCTGTTAACGTAGTGTCTACAGAGATGCTCTTCTATAGATTATCCCATAGCGCACTGTGGCTGTAACGCCTGCCTGGTCTGAAACACAGGAAATGCTGAGCCGTCTGGTGTTTGCATTGTTAAGCAAGTACAGGTTGCCTTTTGCTGTTGGTGGAAACTGAGAAACCATGCACATGTTTGTGTTACACTTGTTACCTGTGTGGTTCTGGCCTCATTAATTCAGCCCTACATTTTGGTGTCTGTCTAGAAGATGGAATAGGAGAGGGTGCAAATATTTCTCAGGATTTAAGTGTCTGATCATTTGCCAGAATGCGACAGATAACAACATGTAGCTGTTGGAAGTTTTTCTGATACATGGATGTGTTTATCTTTTTCTGTCACTTTGTGATTTAGATTCGATTACGTATCCTCCCTGGCACGGAACAGGAGATGTTATATAACTTCTACCCTCTGATGGCTGGGTACCAGCAACTGCCGTCTCTCAACATCAACTTGCTCAGGTTTCCCAACTTCACAAATCAACTGCTCAGGCGCTTCATACCAACCAGTATTTTTGTAAAGGTGAGGCTTAGACATTTTCTGTTTTTTATTGTCTTGGAAACAAATGGAAGTAGATGTTTTTTCACGTCAGTCAGTCAGTTCAGTTGTTCAGTTGTGTCCGATTCTTTGCGACCCCATGGACTGCAGCACGCCAGGCTTCCCTGTCCTTCACCAACTCCTGGAGCTTGCCCAAACTCATGTCCATCGAGTCGGTGATGCCATCCAACCATCTCATCCTCTGTCGTCCCCTTCTCCTCCCACCTTCAATCTTTCCAAGCATTGGAGTCTTTTCAGATAAGTCACTTCTTCTCATCAGGTGGCCAAAGTATTGGAGTTCAGCTTCAGCATCTGTCCTTTCAATGAATATTCAGGACTGATTTCCTGTAGGATGGACTGGTTTGATCTCCTTGCAGTCCAAGGGACTCTCAAGAATCTTCTCCAACACCACAGTTTTTTCACGTAAACGTCACTAAATAGTATTTTGAGACTAGCAATGTTAGTATTTTGACTGTTACTACATAAATTTGGCAATATTGCTATTTGTTTCTTACTAAGTTACTATTTTATCAATTTTTTATTTTCTATTTTATAGATTTTTTTCTTAGATCTAATTGTAAAGGTTTTTATTCCTTTGGGCAAATGAAGATTTATCTTGATGGCATCCTTAAACATGTGTTTGCTTTGGCTTAGTAAAATATATTTCTTTTTTTTTCTTTAAAAAATTTTTTATTTTACTTTATAATTTATTTTTTAGAAATATATTTTAAAATTGTAGTCAGTTTGTAACTCATTTTTAATCAAAATGGATTAATTTTCTGAATATAATCCCTGAACTTTTCTGATTCTAATAACTGTGCAATGCTGCTGGATTTGGATCTTTTCTGAAAGTGATCACCAGTCGGAAACTATGCTCGGGTTTCATGTTCTGATTTTTTTAAACAGCGATATGATTTCCAGGTTCCTGTGCTTTTATTGACCTAGCCTCCCTGCATTGAGCTTCAGCTGCCTCACTCACACATGCATGCATGCGTACCTACACGTATGAAACCTCCCTGCAACAGAGCAGAGCAGGAGGACCCCTTCCCTGCCTCAGGGAACCCCCAGGACCGTCGGCTTAACGCACAGCCATCAGCCTGTGGTGCTGTGGTTCTCACGCTGGTCTGGTGCCCCTCCTGCTCTCCCCACAAAGGTCTGCTTTTAAAGTCCGTCAGCATAATATGGTCATTTGCAGGAATCTCATTCTTTTAACTACTTGATGACTCTCTGGGGTGTTGTCAGACTTTCTGACTTGTCAAATTTTACACCTAAAAGTAGTCACGATATCTTTTATTGACTGTTAGCTTTTCCTCTTCCGATGTCATGTTTTAAAATTTTTCGGTCAGTGAACTTCGAGAAAGGGGCATTCTGTGTTTATCCTCTGCTTCAGTCCTCGCAGTATTTGTAGTTACGCACTGTAGAGTTCATGACACATCACTCTTTCCCAAACAGGAGAAGGGGAGCCCTTGAGTCCCAAGGAGCTTGCTGGCAGCTCAGGTTTGTGGCCTGCTTAAAGCTCGGGACACAGGCTGAGCACGAGAGGGAGGGTAAAGCTTTCCCACTCGAGCGGGAGTGGTGGCCAGGCGCCCTGTCGCCCACGGTACACTGACGGGTGGGTGGTGGCTGCCGGTTAGGGGGCGAGGGGACTCCACGGGCAGAGGATATGATGTGCTGGTAAGCTTGCCACTAGGAACAGAGGGAGCGGGCCACACGGAGACTGTGAGGTCGCTGTCCCCAGGCTCACGTGGAAAGAAAAGGTGGGGAAAGGAGACAGATGAACATAATCTTGTTTGGAAACTTGCACACGTTTATTCTGTGTCTGTGAAACAGTTCTAAGTACTTGCAGACCCTCTCCAGTTAACAGCGCTTCTGTCGTCATTCTTACCTTGCAAACCCTCCTTGTTTTCCCCTCCGAAGCCACAGGGCCGGCTCATGGACGACGCCTCCATCGCGGCCGCGTGAGATTCAGGACGGGCCTCAGCCGTTCTCAGAGAAACTGGACAGAACTGTGTGATTGTTTCTGGTGAGCTGTACTTGATCATGGTACAGGTTAATCTTCTCTATTTTTTAATGGATGTTACACCAACTCTTCAGAGGAAGTCATCCTAAAATATTAGGAAAATCTCTCTTCTAGTTTGACTAATAAAATATTTGAAATCTGTCAGTGTGATGTGAAAGGATGTTAGCCCTTTGTTTTTGTTGAAAGTTGTTTTGTGGACACGGGCGTCTTCCCAGTTAAGGGGGTTTTACATGTGCAGTAGCCAAGGAAAGTTAAGTCTCTGAAATACACCTGGACAAGGGGAGCCGAGCACCAGTGTCTCCCCCGGAAAGCTTGGAATCCCCGTGGGTGCCTTTGAGAGTTGGCTAAACCAGAGATGGAATAGAATAAATCTGTTCTCATGCATCTAACGTCTGTTCAGAGTCCATACAGAGGAACCAGAAAGCAGTCACGGGACTGACAGAGACAGCTTCCAAAAAGTTTTAATGAAAGCAGTTTAAGATGTCTAAAAAAAACAGCCTTTGCTTACCACCAAAACATTTCAGATAGGTTCAGCTTGCTTGGTTTGTTTATGAAGCAGGTTCGTAAACAAGATCCTCACCTGTCAGGATCTGAACTGCAAGATGCTCAGCATAATCTCCTAAACTGAAAGTTTTAGAGAAAGATGCAAGGTCTAAATCTAAAGTTCTAGAGCTTTTAGTTATGTCGTGCAGGTTGAAAAGAACTGTTTAAAACTCTTGAAAATTCATGTACATAAACATATTGTGAAAATCCTCTGTTAAAATATCTTAATGTAAAACTCCCCCGTTGTTCAGAAATTTTTATTATTTAAAAGTATAGGAGTTGTAAAAAGGAAAAGAATGATGTAAATAAATAACTTTCTCTTTCACACATGCTTGTGTGTTATCTTTTATTTACTTTGAGCTTGTTGGATAGCTGCTCTGTGGAGCGGCTTTTGCTGGGAAACACCGTTGCAGAAGTGTGTGTGGTGGGGGGTGTGTTCTGGAGCCAGGGGCTGTGATGGGCTGGGGGAATCTGAGTTCCCTGTTGTCCCCGCTGCTCAGGGGGAGACCACAGGAGCTTGTCGGATTGTTCCAGGGCCAAGTCCCAGCTCTGGTGACTTTGTTTATGTTGCCCTTTGTGTGTCTCAGCTTCTTACCTGGAAGACATGGATGATACGATGATAATACCACCTGAGAGGCATGTTATGAGGATGATAAAAATTAAAAACACCAGAGGGACTGTAAACAAAACTGCCATGAAGTAATGTTTTCTCTATGCTCTTTTATTTTATATCCTACTCTGTTTTGTTAAAAGACGTTCCTGGTGTAACGAATTGACTTCATGACTCACTAACAGGATGTAACCTGCAGTTTGAAAAATTCAAAGGTGCATCTGATGCCGTACTCACATAATAAACGTCTCCTGTTTGTACACCGCCATTGTCAGACACAAAGTACCCAGAGCGTGTTAGCACACGTGGGTCACCGGCATCCACTTCAGCATCACTAGCCTTGATGTCAGTGTGATCTGTGTGAGTGCAAATACACCGCATACATCGGCCTGCGCGTTCCCTCAGTAGCGTAATCCTTTCTCAACCAGGAATCCTCCCATGTCATTCATTTTACTGCACATGTATTCCATTTACTTAAATTACAGCAAATTTTGATTCAGAAATGCATGAAATAGTGATCTTGCCTGGGTTCCCCAAACAGAGCTATCACAGCATTGCAGGAGCCGTTGACTCACTGAGGTTACAAGTGACCAGAAGGACCTCAGAGCCTTTCCCTTGGAGCCTCTGTGCTTCAGCCACAGCCCCTCTGTCCCTCCCGAGAGGCTCCTGTCTCCTCTCTGACCCCTGTGTCACCATTTGGGTCTCACTACTACTCCTTACCAGTACCGTGCACCACTCTGGGACACATGTTTAAATAAAGCATTTAAAATTTCGGCTTTCGGGGAGTGACTAAAGTTTGCTTTCTGATTCTTGAAAGTAAGCACTGGTTTTTAATCAGTGTGGAGTGTTACCAAGAGGATGAGGACAGTAATGTCTTTGGAATAAAAATGATTTCCAGTTTGCTTCATTTTATATTCTTATGATCCTAAAATTATAACTTCAACTCAATTTTCCTCATGAAGTGTTAGGCTCCTTATCTTTGAATTCTTCTTTTTAAGGGACTGTATGGGATCATGGCTCTTGGATGGATTTTTTTTTTTTAATGTCTTCAGCTTACTTGAAAAAAAGATTGTTTTGTTCTCATTCAGTCATTTCTTTCATGGCCCGTTCATAGCTCCACCCAGAATATGAAAGGCCTCTCTTCTTGATGCTGTCCCTAACAATAGCTCTGAAGAATTCTGAGCTGTAATTTCCACATTGGTGTTGCAAAGAAAGAGGGGGTGCTTTCAAGGAAGAAACAAGTGGGAAAGCTAAACTCACTCTTTCAGTGAGAAGTGTCTATGTGGTCTCCACATGTACCTTTCTGAAACTTGCTCTCTTGACCTAAAACCCCAAAAAAGGCACCAAAAGTGTCCCAACTCCTAGTACTTTTTACACTAAGTTAAAAAAAAAAAAAAAAGCTTAAGATGGATTGTGTTATTTACCGGTTGAGAGAATAGATAGTAACAACTGTGATTTTCAGGAAGCGGGATTGTTGAATGAACATGTGATAACAAACAGAAATGTGACTTGCTCTTGCTGTGCATTTGTGTTATCCTTTGACGAGTGAGCCCCGTTCCCACCATCTTCTTTGTGCTTTAGTCAACGATGCCATTCTCAGACAGCTACCGAAGGGCTGCATACAATTCGCCAAATGAGTGTAAAGCCCCGTGTTTTCACGCACGAGAAAAGAAATTCTTGGCTTAAGTACATTCAGGTTCTCTTCCAAGGTCAAATTGGTGAGAAACTTTCCCTTCCACTCAATTTACTTGCGCCTGAGAGCGAAAGAGACAGTGTTCACCGGGCCTTTTGTGTCTGCTTTCTGAAGCGTGTTTTACCAGAGTCAGCCCTGCCAGGCACGCCTGCGTTTCCGGTGACATATACCGTGCAAATGATAGGTTGAGCCATGCTTTAAATTCTAGTTTCTCCCCAGTCGTTCAGAGAATGCAAAACTCATAGCCACCTTGCAGCTGGTTTTTCATTTATGGAAAACACTTCTCACGCAGAATGTATCAGCCTGCCTGGCATGTGTTGCTGCTGCTGCTGAGTCGCTTCAGTCATGTCTGACTCTGTACGACCCCATAGACGACAGCCCACCAGGCTCTGCTGTCCCTGGGATTCTCCAGGCAAGAACACTGGAGTGGGTTGCCATTTCCTTCTCCAATGCATGAAAATGAAAAATAAAAGTGAGCTCGCTCAGTCGTGTCCGACTCTTCGGCACCCCATGGACTGTAGCCTACCAGGCTTTTCCGTCCATGGGATTTTCCAGGCAAGAGTACTGGAGCGGGATGCCATCGCCTTGCAAATGATATCTGTTAGGTTGGCCAGGATTTCTAAACCATGTATGTTTCCAAAATGATAATTGCCAATATTTATTGAGGGCCACAGAGTACCAGGTGATTTTTGGTCTTAACCTCATTTGTTTAATACTCAGAAAAGCCCAGTGTGGAGTAGATGCTATTATTATCATCCCCATTTTAAAGATGTGGAAACTGAGGCACAGAGAAGTTAAGTAACTTGCCCAATGTTCTGGTTATCACTGCACAGCAAATCATCCCAATACTTGGTGGCTGAACACAACAGTCATTTTTTATGCTGTCAGTGGGTCAGGAATTGAGGAAGAGCTTGTCTGGGCATTTCTGGTTTGGGTTCACTCATGCAGCTGTTTGACAGTAGGTGAAGTAGGAAATAGGATGGTGAGAACAAGGAGGCTGAAGTTGCGTGGGGTTAGCCAGGTGTCTCTCCGTGTAGTCCCAGGACATTTCCAGGTGGTCTTTGGGCTTCCTCACAGCATGGCGGTCTCAGAATGCTTGGGTGCTTACATGGCGGCATAGAGCTCCCGTGTGGCTGGTGCAGCCAGGAAGACAGAAGCCTCATTCCCTTCCGTGACCTGGCCTTGGGTAGCACAGAACATCACTTCCATGATGCTCACAGGCCCATCCACCTTTAAGAGGAGGGAGCATGAATCCTACCTCTTGCTGGAGAAATGGTCACATCCTAGAAGAAGAGCGGGGACAGGAGAGCTCACTGCAATCTTTGGAAAATGCAACCTGTCTTAGCCAATGACATGGCACGTGGTGGGAGAGCTGGGATTCAAATCCAGGCCCTCTGCCTGCAGAGCCCACGTGCTGAACCTCCACGCTACGCAGCCACCGCTCTAAGGCTGCCAGTGTTTGCTCCTAAACAAATGAACTTTGGGTTTGATGACTGAGGCATTGCGCACTCTGTGACTGAGACCTATTCTTAAGTCTGGCAGCAACGCTGTTACCCTTAATTACACGTTGACTTCCAAGTGTTCAGAGCGCTTTCCACGGGCCAGTTTCTGTGTCAGCAGCTAAAGCATAAAGGAATCCTCTTCCTGAGGACCAGCAGTCCAGGGCAAGATGCTGCCATGCAATGAATGCAATAGAGGTGGGCACAAGACCGGCGAACTGATGAGATGTGTGGGGATGGCTTTAAAATGCTCCAGAAAACAAAATAAAAAACCGGAAGACAACCTAGGTCAGTAAGAAGTGGATGAAACAATATTTGAAAAACGTTGATCATTCTTTAAAGCAGGTAAAGAGTGCCTGGGGGGCTGTACTTTTGGATATGTCTGCAATTTTCCATGATAAATTCATAAAAGATTCAAGGTCGAGAGGAAGCCCAGTGGAGGTGATTGTAGAGTGTGAGTGAGGAAGCAGCAGAGAGGAGGGGCTCACTCCTGGAGTGACACTGGAGTGGCTTCCACGTTCCTAATGAAACTCGTGGGGGTTTTTCCTGTAGGGAATGTGTTTCCATCGCCCCTGAACCAACACTGTTTCCGGGAGCTGGGTTTTTAAGACATAAAAGTTTGTAAACTAGACAGGTCAGGTGACGAAGAGGTGCTGGCTGATGTCGGCTCCTGCCCACCTCCTCGCACGCCAAGCTCTCTTAGTGTAGACAGACTTGCACCACTGAGTAGCGCTGGCTTTGTTTTCCTTGCCTGAGAGGTTCACATTTAGTGATAAAGAGAATTAGGGGAGGAATGAAACTCATTGAAAACTGAAAGAATGCTCGCTGCTCTTCAGCACTGTTGCTTCTGGAGAGCAGAGCTATTTCTGTTAGAATTTGATAATTTTGAACAAAGTCTGTCTTCTTGTTAGTTGTACAATGCTCTCATCAGAGTATTGAGTTGCAGCTTGAAAAATGTTTGACCCTGGATGGTAATCAAAAACCATAGTCTGAACAAAGGACTGAATCCCAAATACCCAACTTACCAGGAAACAGTAGGGAGCCCTACATTCAAGATGTGTTTAAATATTGAATTGTTTAAACACAGGATAGCTCATGTGTTGACTGAGCGACTTCACTTCACTTTTCACTTTCATGCACTGGAGAAGGAAATGGCAACCCACTCCAGTGTTCTTGCCTGGAGAATCCCAGGGATGGGGAAGCCTGGTGGGCTGCCGTCTCTGGGGTCGCAGAGTCAGACACGACTGAAGCGACTTAGCAGCAGCAGCAGCTCATGTGTCTATCAGAGGTGTTAGTGCCTACAAGTTGTTCAGACTACATTTACAATATTTTCTCTGCTTGTAATTCCTACCACTTAATTCATTTTACTCTTTTATAGAGAAAATTTCCAAACATATACAAGAGAAGAGGCTATAATACACCTCCATGCTTCTACTCAGCTCTGTAACCATGAATACTTTGCTATCTACCGTCTACATAGCACTATACCCACATCTATTCCCCTTTTGTATAATTTCACCCATAAATAAAAGGACTTAAAAAAACATACAATGCAATAATATTATTACATCTAATAAGTTGCCAATAATTCCTTAGAAGTTGCCTAATATACAATATATGTTCAATTTTCCCTAATGGACTAAGCAGTCTTTTTAGAGTTGGTTTGTTTCAATCAGCATCCTAACAAGGTCCATCATTATGTTTAAGTATGTCCCACGGCTTTTTTGAGCTTCATTTACTGTAGAACAGTCCCTTCCCCACTTCTACGCCTTATCATTGACCTGTTGAAGAAACGAGGTCAGTGTCCTGTAAAGTAGTCCACACCCTGGTGTTGGCCGGTTGCTTCCCACGGTGTCATTGAGCTTGTTTCTCTCTTCCCTGGATTTCCTGTGGACTAGGAATTAGGGTTTAAAGCTCGCCCGAGTCCCTTTCTACCTACCTCCTCCCTTGCCCCATTTTTTTTTTTTAAGAATATCTCACAGTTGATCTGCTGCATATCTATTGCCACACAGATCTGATTGCCTCACTTTTAGTGATGCTGAAATGGATCAGTGGGTTTACAGGATGACGGCCTAATCCCTTTATTATAAGGTTCAGCTAAACATCCATCAGTGGCAATTGTCTGAATCAGTCACTTAATTAGAAGTTGCAAAATATAATTTTAATATGCTAGCCTGCATTTATTGGCTAGAATTATGCTGTCGAGAAGCATTCTTCCCCCCTCACCTACTAGGTCTAGTAATTACTCTAATAAATAGTTCCTATAGGAAAGAAAGAATTTTTAATAACTTCTTTCTCTTTATAATTTTCAGGGTAATGAGGCATGCCTTAACTAACTCTTTGTTAGCCAAGAGCTTTGGTTTTTGTTTTGGTTTACTGGTCCTCTCCTTTTCTCCTATCTTATGAAATAATCGTAAATGAGAGACTGCAACACAGGGGAGCTGGTGTGAGGACTTTCTACATTTTGGTGGCTGTTGTCCCCTCTATAGGGACGCTCAGTGCCCTCCATCTGGCTTCATCTGAACAGAGGGATTCTTTTTTTTTTTTTTTTAAACTTTATTTCATTTAGGCTATGCTGGGTCTTCATGTAGGGCATGGGCTCCAGAGTATGGGGTCAGTAGCAGCAGGTGGGTTAGTTGCCCCAGGGCATGTGGGATCTTAGTTCCCTGACCAGGGATGCAACCCATGTCCCCAGTCTTGGAAGGCAGATTCTTAACTGCTGGACCACCAGGGAGGTCCCCAGAGGGATTCTTATGCCTGTGTTTACCTCTGTAAAGTCTCTGCTTTGAAAAGTAAAGTTGGCAAGGAATCTTCAGCTGTAAGAATGAGACCAACAAGAAAACTACAAACTTCTGTCAGACACTCACTTCTGCAAACCTGGGCCAACCACACACTACAAATCAATATTACAGAGGTTCCAAGTGATTCCTGGAGGAATTAGTGCAAGAGCCTGATACAGAGGAAAGATTCAATGATGTTTAATAAATGGATTTTCTATGAATTCTTTGAAAACCGATGATCACAGCATGGTGGATCTTTCAACACAGACGCAGATACTGTTAAAAAATTTAGGATACTTGTTAATGACAGTTAGCCAGACTTATTCAAAAGAGGCTATTGCGATGGGGTTTTGTAGGGGAGCGAGATCAGATTCAACTCTGACAGAGATGAGTGTGGATTTGAAGGCAAGGAGCCAGTGGGCATCAGTGGATGGGAAATTTGTTGTTGCTTAGTTACTCTGCCATGTCCTACTCTTTGTGACCCCATGGACTGTAGCCCACCAGTCTCCTCTGTCCATGGGATTTCCCAGGCAAGAATACTGGAGTGGGTTGCTATTTCCTTCACCAGGGGATCTTCCCAACCCAGGGATCGAACCTTCATTTCCTGCATTGGCTGGTGGATCCTTTAGCACTGAGCCACCTGGGGATTTTTTTTTTTTTTATTGCTGAGGCAAACCCTAAGGGGTAAGAGGGATTTTTGCTAGACCAACTCAACAGAATGCCTGCTGAAGGCAGCGGAGATGGTCGAGTACCATTCTCCATGGACAGGCAGAGAAGCCTGTCAGACCTGGTTGAGCAAAGGTCTCCAGAGGAGCCTGATTAAAGTTTGGTCAAAGGAGGGGTAGGTGCCCACTTACAACCATTAACCACAATGTTTTATTTTTCAGGTTAATCATTCTTCCTCTATCAGGTAGTAGAGTATTTGCTGCTTTCAAAGTCAAGAGTGTCTGAGCGGGTTGGGTAAGCTGAACCTTTCTTTTCAAGTGTTGCCACCAGCTGCCTCCCAGAAGATGAAACCAGGGCCTCCCCTTGCGAGAGGCTCAGTGCATGAACAATGCTAGCTCAGGACGCAGGAGGACGTCGTCGCATGACTGACTCCACTCCGAGTTCTTCGAAGCAGAAAGAAATTTCCAAAGTGGTTAGACAGGCTGGGTGACTTCTGGACAAGGCGCCTTTATGTTTTAAAATCGGAACCCAGCTGTGACGAGCCAGCGAAAAGGTTTTCTTGTACCTGCTGGGATGACCTGCAGAAACCCTGGCTGGGCGGGTGAGCGCGGACTCCGCACGCACGCACGCACGCAGGCTCCCCTCCACTGCACCCCCGGATCCCCCCATCCTCGGGTCCCCGCGCCCCCGGGTCCACTGAACCCCTGGCCCCCGCGTCCCCGGGTCCCCCATCCCCGGGTCCCTGCACCCCCAGTTCCCTGCCTCCCCGCAGCGCGCGCTGAAGGGATACCACCGCTGCAGCGGCAACCAGGCTGGGCTCCAGCGTGAGGACCCCTAGCGCGTCTGAGACGGATGTTCACCCTAGTGGGATCACCCCTGGCTTAAACGTGGTGCAGCCCCTTCCAGAAAGCCGGCCCAGCTGCTACTCTGAGACAGGCCCCTGGGGGCGTTTTCAAAGTGAATGCAAAAAAGCTTCTAAGGATTTTGCCAAGCCCACCTAGGGTGTGGAGCCCTATTAATTAAATCTACCTTTTCTTTCCAGGAGGAGGCATCATAGTCCAGAAAGACAGAGGTTGTGTCCAGTTTAGAACCTCCAGGCCATCCGCAGATGTAGGGACCGGGTGTCCTAACACCCCGGCCTTCCCGAGCTCCCGGCTCACCCCCACCGCTTCAGATGCTGATAGAAGAGTGGAGAAGCTGTGTCCAGAAGGCAGGCGGCTAGTATCTGAACCGGGAGTCAGTTGCTGACTGGCACTTGCCGTGGGGGCTCCCCATCCACCTCTACAAGGATTAAATCATGTGCTACTGCTGACCTCCGACACCCCCCGAAGGGCCGGGGGAGGAGAGCAGAAAGGAGGCACTCTGTGCTTGGGGTGAACTGGCAGGACAGGTCTTCAGAGAGTTAGCTATGCTCAGGAACTAATTTTATGAGCCCAATTCTTGTATTTCCTCATATCTAGAAAAGCACTAAAATCCTTCATGGTGACGACTGTTTCTCGTGACCTAGCAAAGCTTCACGAGACTAGTAGAAACCTTCTGGAAAAAATATGTGCTTGATTACGTGTATTCCCCTTCACCAAAATCACATATATAACCTAACCTTTCCCCCCTGCCTCTTTGGAGCTGTCTCCCAGAGCTACCTGAGGCTCTGACTCCAGTCTGCAGTCCTCATTTTGCCCCAATTCTAACTGAACTGGCAACTCTCATGTTGTGTGTCTTTTTTCAGTCGACAGAGGCCTGGGGATGAGGGCAGTGGACGCAGGTGCCTCTGGAATGTTCCCTCCAGGAAGGGAGCGTGGCCTGCCTCGCAGGTGCCAGCACTGCTAGGCTCAGATCCTGCCTGCATTCTCTCTTTTCCTGTTTGGTTTGGCAGATCTGCAGAACCCTCACGGACAAGTCTGTCTTTGTTAGAAGGGCCCTCCTCCCTGGTGAAATCACCTTTATCCAGATACATAGATCAAAGGGAAATACTTTAATAACACGGAAAATGGTCACTGGTACAGTGTTGTGGGGGAAAAAAAGCATGTTCCAAAACAGTATGTTATCTGATCTTGTTTTGTAAAACAAAACCAAACAAACACCACAAAAACACAAATACATACTCAAAGGAAAAAGATGAGAAATATATGCATCAAATTCTACTTTTGGCTTTTTGGATGATAGGTGATTTTAATTTTCTTCATTTTACTTATCTGTTCTACAGTGATTTCAACAGTAGACATGGTTTTTTCCTAATAAGAAAAAAAAATGACAAATTTTATCAAACAAACAAACAAACAGTGTCACAGGCCCAGTGGGAAAAGAGTCCATAGGTGGGCACACCTGGTGATAATATACCAATATACCCATTAGAAGCACCCGTGTGGATTGCTGGAGACACTCTGTCTTGTAGAAGACACAGATCTGTTCCTGTTTTGCGGCCACTCAAGGAAGAAGCAGATGAACCCCCACTGCTGTTATAACCAAGATGCTTTTCTCTTACCCAGAAGATTCCTCAGGATATTGGTGACTCTGATCTGTTGCTTGGCAACATGTTCATTGAATTGGTTCTCTTCCAATTTCCAATCCTCTATGGCCAGGGGAATTCTCTGTCGGGCCTCAGCTTTTGGATCATAGGAGGCAGGTCTCAATTTAGGTCTCTGACCTTGGGGACGATGTCAAAGGGACCCAAAGAGCTGTGAAGTCTTAACTAAATGGGACCCAATAGCTTCCTTCTTGCCATAGCACCCTAAATGGGCCTTCCAGTAGAACCACAAGAATGTAAGTGCCCAAAAGACAGGTTTTATTCCCTGCGCTGCCTCTCGCTCCTAGAACTATTCCTGACACATTAGAAGGAACCGGTAAATATTGATATCAATAAATACAGCGATAAACTGTAGACTTACTGTTTGAAAATCTCTCAGGTGTTCAGATTTCTCTTTCTTTTACTTTCTTAGTTCTTATCCTTTGTCCCTCTTCTTTTCTTCTCACTTTTACAATTTATCAGAACTCCTTCCTTACCCACCCCATGCCCATTTGTCATTTGCTCACTACCAATCCAGTTATTTACTAAAAACGACAACGAAACCCACAGGCCACAACTGTTGTCTGAGCCCTTGAAACTTTCAAGTCCCACCCAACAAAGTCTTGAGACATGGGAGAGCCAAAACCAAAACTCAAGCAATTCCAACTGTTCCCGTTTTTCTTATTTCCAGCTTCTTGTAAACGTGAGGATGACTGGAACGCTGGTATTTCCACACTAGGGATGCCAACGATTTTTTGTCAAAACATGAGAAGGAGGGCTTTCCCTGGTGGTCCAGTAGCTAAGCTCCCAGAGGGAGCAGAGGGTCCAGGTTTGATTCCTGGTCAGGGAACTAGATCTCACGTGCTGCTGCTAAGACCCAGGGCAGGCAAATAAATAAATATTATTTTTAAAACGTGAGAAGAAGAAGCTGTTTCAGACACTGCAGGCCAAGGGCCAGTGTAATTTGTGTAATTCGGAAGCCATAGGCACTGGACTCTGTTTCTCTTTGCAAAATCCCCTTGTCTCTCTCCAAGCTGTGTTTCTATGTCCTGAGCCCCAGTGAAAGCTCTAGAAAATGCTGTCTCTGGGGAAGAGGTGGAGAGGTGGGACTCATCTGCAAAGGTAAATAAAATATGAGGACAGTTGTAATGATATTTTGATTTTTTTAAAAATTTCTTCAAAAATTCAGTATGGCATTTTCATCATCATAAAAATAAGAAGAGAGTCATCTGCCCAAGGATTAAATAAAGCAGGACATTCTAGGAGGAGCGGGACCAAGGCCGCTGCAAATGTCGCTCACTTTCCCTCCTGCTGCCTGCTGTACTTGTGCTTGCGTCTTTGGGACCCTGATTTGTAAGAAAACTGTGTGTGTGCCTGCTAAGTTGCTTCAGTTGTGTTCGACTGTTTGCAATCCTATGGACTGTAGCCCGCCAGGCTCCTGGGATTCTCCAGGCGAGAACACTGGAGTGGGTTGCCATGCTCTCTTCCAGGGGATCTTCCCAACCCAGGGATCAAACCCGAGTTTCTTAAGACTCCTGCATTGGCAGGTGGGTTCTTTTACCACTAGCGCCACTTGGGAAGCCCAAGAAAATTGTATTTCCTGCATTTGGAGTCCTGGTCTCCTCCCTACTGACGTAAGAAATAGGAAGAGGCGTGGTCAGGCGGCCATGTTGCCCAGCTTTGTCCATGCTGAATTTTGTGACTGGTGGGTCCTACAGCTATGCGCTGTGAATGCTCTAGAAGGAGAGAGGCTGGGGCCAGTGAGGCTGGGGCCAGTGAGTCTGAGTATCACTGTGGGACATCCTGCCGGCCAGTGTCATTTCTCTATCTTAGTGAAAGTTCTCTGCAAGATTTTGCTAACTTACATTCTTTGCATCAAAAATAGAGTGATTTAAATTTTTTTTCTCATTGAAATCAAGGCATCAGGATGTGAGTCATGGATACATAGAAATAGAACTTTTCATTGTCTGATATTTCCCTCTTGGAAACCCCAAAGAGGCACAGTTGTTGACAGCACATATTGATCCTTCATTCTGATTTCTAGAGAACCTGGGCTAAGATAAGTTTATTCCAGAATACCTTTTCACTTAAATGAAAAATTTTCTTTGTAAAATTTTTACCCAGACCATTCACTTTCTTATTACTGTATTATTTTTAGTAGCATTATCCATGCAGAGCAGAAAACTTGGAAAATGCAGAAAAATATGAAGAACTCATAATCTCATTACCTAGTGATCAATAGCTTGAACATCTTGGAGAATTTATTTCCAGTGTTTATTCTTTACATCAGGGAAGGTTATTTTCTGAATCATCCTGGTCTAAGGCAGCCAAAACCTATTATTTTCATACTATTTCTTATGCCTGGCAAGAGATCCATTTGCAGATTTTTACATGGGCAGCTTCAACTGGAGCAGTATAAAGTCACAAGTGTATTCTCAGAAATTAATGGACATTCCTAAAGTACCTAACATGCTTTAAACATGTTAGTCATGGATAGATTTTCTAAATACATGTAAACTCATCTTCTTTTCTCTTCACATGCAATGGCACTAATAATAAGCTCTCACAAGGATGCTCTGAGAACAATAAGGCATGGAGGAGGGCTGAGGTTGAATCACTATAAATAGGAATAGTCATGAGATTCAGTGGGGAGATGCTAGGCACTTAAATGTGTGTGTGCTTAGTTAGTCCTGTCTGACTATTGGCGATCCCACGGACTGCAGCCATTTCTTCCTCCAGGGGATCTTCCCAACCAGGTTTTGCATTGCAGGCAGATTCTTTACTGTCTGATCCACCAGGGAAGCCCAGCCACTTAAAGTGGTGATACCAAAATAAAGAATATTCATGCTGGTTTATTGGAAGTTATGCCAGTGTTTTGGGAGACTATGATGTCATTATTAATAACAGACTTTGTGATCAGCTGATTCTGACTTTTCTCTTTATATGTTGTGTGACACTTGGGTATTATTTAGCATTTTTAAGTCCCAGTTTTCTCATCTGAAACGTGAGAAGAATAATAGATGTCTTGCAGAATTGTTCATTTATTCAACTAGTATTTGCTCAATGCCAGTTATTCAACAAATATGTATGCAGTACTGTGCTAATCTTTGGGGCACCTTATAGATCATGTGCATTTGTAAGAAATAAAACAGAAGAATCTTGTGTACCCTTTACTAGTCTCCCCAAAGGTTTACCTTAGGTAAACCTAAAGTACAGTGTCACACCAGGACTTTGACGTTTTTGCAATCTATCAATGTCATTCAGATTTCCTCAGCTATAATGACCTCAAAATAAAAAGTTTCATTTAAAAAAAGCCCTGCTCAGAGCTAATCAATGTTTTAAAATCAAATAAGGGAAATTTGGATGATGAGGATGGTAGTCATGGTGACAGTGGTGATGATGACACTAATTACCAATTTGCAGCATCACTGCAAATTCCAAGAGGACTGAGGAGTATTTATACCCTAAAGATCAGCAAATACTACATGTCAAGTTCGTTTCTGAGTTTGGTTTGTTTGGGTGTTTTTTTTGTTTTTTTTGTTTTTTTTTTTAATGTTTTAAATTGTTTTGAGAGCTGGCTCCTACACCCTCGGAACTCCCTTTTCTCTTAACCTTAGATAAATTCCCTTAGAATTGTTAGCCTATAAAGGCTGTGAGTAGGTTCCATGGATAGTGGTGGTTTGGTCCTACCCAAACCACCAGAGTAAACCATGTCACCTAATTTTATCAAAAATACTGTTTGAGGATTGTTTAAAGGTTGCTCTCCTATTGTGCTGATGGGGATTTGGAAATATTTATAAATGCTATTGCCCTGAATGAAAGCCCCCAGAAATGATATTATTGGGAATAACAATCTCTATGTCTTTATAATACAGTAATAATGTTATCATATCTTTATAGAAGCACTGTACAGTCTACACAGAGTTTTCACGTAATCTCCTTAGGAGAAAGATGGAGCAAAGATAATTTCATTTTGTAGGTGACAGAACAGGCCCACAAAAGTCAAATGATTTATTCATTTGCAGGTGACATGTGGCAGAGCTGGAATTTGAACTTGGGTTTTCTAACTCAAACCTAGTGATTTGCATTAAAGTGCAAATACATTTGCTAAAAATGCTTAAGTTGAGCTAATATGTGATCAAAATCCAGGGCAGTGTTCAGATCGTTGGCCTCTCATGGACTAAATATCCAAATGTTTGACCAAATTGCTTAACTAGTCATCCTTGCATGGTAATATTGCTTTCTAGTTTGTCCACTTTGGGAAACTGTCCTGCATTCTCCTGGACGCTCAAGTTTAAAAGGAAAGTGGTGGCAAAGAGGTGTCCCCCTCAACACGTGTGATTCAGGAATGCCAGAATGTTGTATTCTGTTTCCCTCGTGTCCGCCACACAAATTCCTCCTGGTTCACTGGTGCCTGAAATTCCATAATTTATTGTTTTGGCATAAAGCCAGGAGAAAGGAAGAGACATAAATCTTTTCTTTTCTAGAGCTGACTATGTGCCGGGTGCATACTTATTTATTCTCCTCATCAATCTTATGCATTACCCTCTTTTATAAAAGACGGAACTGAGGCGCAGAGAAGTTGAGTAATTTTTTCAGGGTCACAAAGCAGGTAAACAGAAGGGATTGTAACTGGACCGGAAGCAGGTTAACTCTAAAAGCGATAATTTATCTACTATTTTAGGCTAATATTATGCTAATATGTATGCGCTGCTACTGTATGAAGTTGCAGACGGAAATGACAACCCATTCCAGTACTCTTGCCTAGAAAATTCCATGGATGGAGGAGTCTGGTGGGCTACAGTCCATGGGGTCGCAAAGAGTCAGATGCGACTGAGCGACTTCACTTTCATTTTCACTGAATGAAGTACTACACTCACCAAACAGCATTTATTTCAAAAGCAACAGACTCTGAATTCATGGACTGAACCAGGGAGAAGACCTTATTTTCGTTTTCTGGGACTGTCAAAACTAAGTGCTACATGCCTAGTGGCTTTAAAGCACGGAAGTTTATAATCCTGCAGTTCTGGAGGCTGGACGGTTGTGATCAAGGTGTCAGCAGGACCATGCGCTCTCAAAAGGCTCCAAGGAAGGACCCTGCCTTGACTCCTCTGAGCTTCTGCTCGTTGCTGGCAATTCTTGGGACTCCTTCACATGTGACAGCGTAACTCCAACCTCAGCCTTGTCCCCATGCGGTCCTCTTTCCTCCACACCTCTGTTTCCAAATTCCCCTCTTCTTATAAGGATAGCCATCATGGGATCTACCCAATCCAGTAGAATCTCATCTCAACCTGATTAGATCGGCAAAAATTCTGTTTCAAAATTAGGTCACATTTATAGATTTTGGGTTATAGACATTTCAGGGAGACATGACTTAACCCAGTATAGACCTCGGCTTGTCCGTATCTCTTGGCAACTTGCTCTAGGTAGCCAAAAGACCATTTTTCTTTAACCCCTTTGGACAAAATATTTTCCAAACATTTAAACATCAAATCTACTGATTCCAGTTGTATTTTTTCGATAGGTGTAGGCCATTCACTGTCTGTCAGAAAGGTCTGTGATGGGGTGGGAAGCATGGCTGAGCTCTCTGACCCTTGGGTTGGCCGTTTCGAGCTTACCCATTTTCTTTCCCTTTATTGCTATTGCTTGTCATTTCTTGTTGATGTTAGCATTTGTGTTTGTGTAAACCCTCTCTCACTTCTATCTTCTGTGAGTTGGAAAGCCAGAACTCCAAGTTTACTATAACTGTAAAATTTAGCCTTACACAGACTTAATAACCGACCAAGAGGCTTCTCTCTCTCTTTTTTAAACCTTTTATTTTATATTGGAAGTGTAGCTGATTAACAATGTTGTGATAGTTTCAGGTGCATCGCAAAGCGATCCAGCCACGCAGGAACATGTGTCCATTCTCCCCCAAACTCCCCTCCCATCCAGGCTGCCAAGGGGCTTCTCTTGAAACCATGTTGCAAGCAGCATACACAGGATTAAGACAAGATTCTAAAGGCTTCTGACTTGGAACTTGTTGAGAAAGCTTGAACTCAACAAAATAGCATCACACCTCATTTGGAGAAGGAGAAGGAAATGACAACTCACTCCAGTGTTCTTGCCTGGAGAATCCCGGGCACGGGGGAGCCTGGTGGGCTGCCGTTTATGGGGTCGCCCAGAGTCGGACACGACTGAAGTGACTTAGCAGCAGAAACAACCCTATGTATTGGTATTCTATTCCTTGTAATTAGGGAACAGCTAATAACGTTTCAGTCTTGCAGCTAAGCATGCGGTCCATGTTTCAGCCATCCGGATGCTTCACCTTTGCGTGTTGTCCCTGGGCTGCTGGCTCTTCTTTTCCGCAGTAAATCTTTCCTGTTTCTTTAAGGCTTGTATTAGTAATCACAGCTATATGCCCTTTTTCAAAGCAAGGCCTTGAAGCATGCAAGTTTCATTAATTGATTTCTTTAAAGGAATTTGCTTCCCTTCGATATACTCCACAAGATGCGGACTGCCTGCAAGTTAACGGGTATGGTTACACAAGGCTCTGTCCATCTGTCTGTCTGTCCTTCTGTCTCTAATCCAAACACGGTCTTTCCAGGCCTGTCACCTCCACCCCTTTTCTGCTTTCCTGATTCCAACTTACGCATTTGCCGTGTATCTGAATGGTAGCTGAGTGAGGTGTTGCTGTGTTTACTTAGTCTGATAATGTGAAGAAGCTTAATTGGTAAAGGAATGTACAGTTCTTATATTACCGAGCCTCGTACACTCAAGTCCATTAACCTCCGGCCCCTTTTCCTGCCAGAATTCAACAAAGGAGAAGTCAAAAGTTGAACTCCAGGGTAGGAGGAAATTGACTGTATAAAGGCAGCTTCTTCTAGGCATAAAATGAGGGCTCAGAGGCTGCCCATTGGATCCAGCAATCATTCCTTCTGAGAAGAGGGTCTGTAGGCTTTTCATTGAGCAAGTTTTAGACATTTTGCCATTAAATCCAGTTTTGCAGGTGCTGGTCTGGCTTTGGGTAAAACCATGATCATGGCCAAGATTCACTTGTTGCCTTCACAGCTGCCGTCTGACTCCTCCCCCATTCAACAGTCCCTTCTCAGATCAGGCCCCACACTGCTCTCGCCCCCCTAGACTGCCCCTTGTTTTCCAGATCCCCCTAGTTCTCAAAGCTTAGGCCTGTCCCAGATTCTGTTCCCTCCAGTCGGATCTAGACATTGACACAACCCAGAATCTGGGAATTTTCAAGCTGAAGGAACTTTAGAGATAAATTCGATGGATTAATTTAGTTAAACATAGGATAGGGGATACACAAGCATATCTCATTTCATTGTGCTTCTCTTAATTGCATTAGCAGATATTGGTTTGTTTTCTTTTTTAAAAAGATTGAAGGAATGTGGAGACTCAACACCGAGCAAGTCTATTGACACCATTTTTCCAACAGCATTTGCTCACTTCATATCTTGTGTTACATTTTGGTAATTCTCACAATATCTTGAGCTTTCCATTATTAATCTTTATTATTGTGACCCGTGATCAGTCATCTTTGATGTTGTTAGTGCAAAAAGATTATGCCTTGCTAAAGGCTCAGATGATGGTTAGCATTTTTTTTAAGCAATACAGTACTCTTTAGTTAAGAGACATGAATTTGTTTTTAAGATATAGTGCTGTTACACACTCAGTAGACTAGCGTGTGCTTAGTAGCTCAGTCATGTCTGACTCTTTGCAACCCTGTGGACTGTAGCCCGCTAGGCTCCTCTGTCCATGGGATTTCCCAGGCAAGAATACTGGAGTGGGGTGCCATTTTCTCCTCCAGGGAGTCTTCCCAACCCAGGGATTGAACCCACACCCTCTGTGTCTCCTGCATTGCAGACAGATTCTTCATTGCTTGAGCCATCGAGGGAAGCACTTAATAGACTGGAGTATGGTATAAATATAACTTTTACATGTGCTGGGAAACCAAAACAATTTATGTGACTTGCTTTATTGCAATATCCACTTTGCTGCAGTGGTCTGGAATCCATTCTGCAATATCTTTAAAGTTTGCCTGTGTGTATGTACACACACACACAGACCATGTGTATGTACACACACGCACAGACACAATTCAGGTATAATATAGTACAGAGGTGGTATGTGGGGGTCCTCCCAGTTACTCCATATCAAAGGTTTACTCCCTCAAAAGACCTGCTTGGTAAATGATAACACAGCTCAAATGAGCTTATCTCTGGTTCAGAAAGCCAAACCCAAGACAGCATTATACTAACTAGGAGAGATGAGTGGACCATTATCTTCCTTGGGAATTTTTGTTGTGAGAGTTCACTCGTTATTGATGAGACTACAAACCTCTGTAAAATCTTGGAATTCAGTAATGCTTTGTATTTAGAAATCTTATTTTGAAATAATGAGATAATCACATCTCTTGCAGTTGCATCTAGTACTTTAGATTCAGGCTGTCATTTCACATTCTGTAGGGTGTGTTCCATACACAATGCTTGATGGATAGACTAATAAAATAACTATCATTTGTTCCTCGCAAATGGTCTCTTGAGGGAAGTAGTTTTGAAAATTACTGGGCCCAGGGATAAGATGTCAATGTTCCAGGTTATTCAGTGGTTTTGTGTTTGTGTCTTATGCATTTCTCATTTTTAGAGTATTCTTATTTAGTCTTTACACATACAATATGTTGTTGTTCAGTCACTCAGTTGTGTCCGACTCTTTGTGACCCCATGGACTGCAGCACACCAGGCCACCCTGTCGTTCACCATCTCCTGGAGCTTGCTCAAACCAATGTCCATTGAGTCGGTGATGCCATCCAACCATGCCATACAATATGTACTTAGCTCATTATGTCTTGCTGTTAATTAGTGAGCATGATGAACTCTACTCTGAGAAATGCTAGAACTTTCTTCGCAGACCTGGCCAGGAGCGAGGCATGAGCAGGGCAGTGCAGAGGCTGCATGGAGCTGAGGGCTGGGGGGTGGGGGTAGTGCCTTCCTGAGTTGTGAGGCATCTCTGGTCCTGGACACCCTGTGGCTCCCGGATACGGTTCCCACAACACAAAAGGAACAGAACTTCCTTTAGACCAAACTCACCCACAATGAGTTCTATTTATCATTCTTTCGTCTCCCTCTAGAATCCTGACAGGGAAAAACACTGCCTCGGGGTTGCTGTGCTGCAAAGAACAACAGCCCACTCTCAGAAGACCATAAATATTTGGAGTTTGAAGTGGATTGGGAACTTAAAAACAAAAACCCTTAAAGAACTAAAGTTTGGGAACAAGTTAGCCAAGCCCTGCTTTCCTTAAAAGGCGTCTGATATGCCTTGCATTAAAGCTGACCTTTTCGTAACAGTTTCTGGAGGAAAAATTGTGGTTAGTGATTTTTTTCCCCCCTTCTTTTAACATGATAAAGATTCACTCTGTCAGCTGAGCACATACGGTGGGGTGACAGCAGGTTACTTTCTCGGTGGGAGAGAGAAGTGTTAGAGCGAGGCCCTCCGGGGGAGTTCTTGATGCTGGCTACAGCTTTGACGAAGGCTTAAGCTGAAAGATACATTGAGTTTGAAATACATATTTTACAAGTGGGGGGCGCGGGACGGTGTCCTGGATTCCAGCAGGCATGCACGGAGCATCCTGTCACGCAAGGCAGAGAGCAGGGTTGAACTCATGCCTCAGATCCCTTGTGAGGGGAGATCCTCTCACTCACCCTCAGGAGCAAAATCACAGAACTCCTAAGACCTGTTCAGACGACAAGTCAACTCTCTCAGTCTGGGGAGGGCAAAGAATAATGCTACAGAGATAAAGAAAGGAAGAAAGAGAGGGAGGAAGACAGAGGAGGGAAAGAAGGAAGGGAAAGAAAAAGAAAGGATGGAGGCAGCGAGAGACAGAGAAAGAGAGGAACAAAGAAAGAAAAGGCAATTCATTTGACTGTCATTTGCTGAGGTTTTAAAACTCTCTCCTTCATCATCTGATGGGAAAATCTGAGAGCAATTATGTTGTAGGAAGGGGGGTCCCCCCTCTAGGGCCCCAAGAGCGGGCTTTTGTCTAACACTCAGGAAAGAATTGTCCGAGGAGACAAGTGCTGACAAAGCAAGAGGCGTTATTGGAAGAAGGCATCCAGGCGGAGAGCAGCAGGGTAAGGGAACCCAGGAGAACTGCTCTACCACGTGGCTTGCGGTCTTGGGTTTTATGGTGATGGGATTAGTTTCCGGGTTGTCTTTGGCCAATCATTCTGACTCAGAGTCCTTCCTGGTGGTGCACGCATCGCCCAGCCAAGATGGATGCCAGAGAGAGGGATTCTGGGAGGTGGATGGACACACGGTGTCTCCTTTTAACCTTTCCTGAACTCTTCTGGTTGGTGGTGACTTATAAGTTCCCGGTTCCTTACCTTATTAGTTCCCTGTTCCTCCTGTCATAAAACAACTGATGCAAATGGTTACTAGAGAGCCTGGCCAGGGTGGGCGGTTACAGTCAGTGTGCTTCCCCTAACAATTCCAGCAGTGGTTTGGTTTGTCCTGTGTAGCCATAGTTCTCAAGGCCATGAGCAGAATGGACGATGGGGTCAAAGGCAGGGCCTTGGTCTTAGATCGTCCTGTCCTTGGGGGCAGCCAGGGAGTGGAGGGAAAGAGAGCAGGGATGGAGTCAGGGCTGGGCTCCAGGATGGGGAAGAGCGATGCTGGCAGACGTGAAATCAAGCTCTTCTGACTTGCAAAGCAAAACTGTTCTTGTTTCTTTAAATCACATCCTCTGGCTGAAGACCACTATTGAAAGCAAGGCTAGCTCAAACTTTAGGTCATGGATTAACTCCACTGGGTTATTAATATTTTTAACATTTCATAGAGGGGACATTTGGTGACAACCAACGTCAAGGGCAGATCCCAAAGGAAAGAGAAAGCCAGGAGACATCACAAAAGCACCTTCCCCAGAGGTGTGGAAGCAGACAGGTAGCTCTGACCATTCCCGCCTTGTATCTGTGTATTTGGTTACTTCAGGTCCTTTTTACCAATGGCACCCCACTCCAGTACTCTTGCCTGGAAAAAGCCCATGGATGGAGGAGCCTGGTGGGCTGCAGTCCATGGGGTCGCTAAGAGTCAGACACGACTGAGCGACTTCACTTTCACTTTTCACTTTCATGCATTGGAGAAGGAGATGGCACCCCACTCCAGTGTTTTTGCCTGGAGAATCCCAGGGACAGGGGAGCCTGGTGGGCTGCTGTCCATGGGGTCGCAGAGTCGGACACGACTGAAGCAGCTCAGCAGCAGTAACAGTGGGGCACCAGGCTCTTTCTCCATCCTTCGCCTCTGACTCTGGGCAATTTCTCCACTAACTGCCCCAACCCTGTTGCCTTGAAGATAGCTCTGGTTCCAGGCTCCAAATGCAGAAGGACAAGTTCCCAAGAGTGCAAACAAAGGAGACAAAAGAGTTGGAAAGACTAGCTCCAGGGATCTATTCGGATCTGAGTCTGGAAGTAAAGACAGTCATTGGCCTGACACTAGCAAAGTGGTTTTATTTTAAATTACCTTAGGATTAGGCTTGCCCAGTTTAGCACATAAAATAGGATGCAGTGATACACACGACAACATGGATAAACAATGAAGCCATGCTAAGTGCAAGAAACTGGTCACGAAAGATCACGTATTGTATCGTGAGTCCTTATATGTGAAATGTCCAAAATGGGCAAGTCTGTAAAGACAGGAAGTAAATTAGTGGTTGCCTAGGGCTGTGGAAAAAGGAATTGGGGAAAGGAGTGACTGATAATGACTACAGGGTTTCTTTTCTGGGTGATAAAATGTTTTTAAAAGTAGATTGTGATGGTGGTTGCGTAACTCTGAATAAACTAAAAACCACTGAATTGTACACAAAGCTCTGGAATTTTATGATACATGACTTTCTTAATAAAGCTGTCTTTAAGCATATAAGATGCCAAGTGAAATTTGAATTTGTGGCCCTAACAGCAAAATTTTAGTATATCCTATGCAATACTTCTCAAGAGGTGGGTCAGGGGGTCTGGTATTCCCATCTCTTTCAGAATTTTCCACAGTTTATTGTGATCCACACAGTCAAAGGCTTTGGCATAGTCAATAAAGAAGAAATAGATGTTTTTCTGGAACTCTCTTGCTTTTTCCATGATCCAGAGGATGTTGGCAATTTGATCTCTGGTTCCTCTACGTTTTCTCAAACCAGCTTGAACGTCTGGAAGTTTACGGTTCACGTATTGCTGAAGCCTGGCTTGGAGAATTTTGAGCATTACTTTACTAGCATGTGAGATGAGTGCAGTTGTGCGGTAGTTTGAGCATTCTTTGGCATTGCCTTTCTTTGGGATGGGAACGAAAACTGACCTTTTCCAGTCCTATGGCCACTGATAAGTTTTCCAAATTTGCTGGCATATTGAGTGCAGCACTTTCACAGCATCATCTTTCAGGGTTTGAAATAGTTCAATTGGAATTCCTGTTTGCCTCTTGAGAAACCTATATGCAGGTCAGGAAGCAACAGTTAGAACTGGACATGGAACAACACACTGGTTCCAAATAGGAGAAGGAGTACATCAAGGCTGTATATTGTCACCCTGCTTATTTAACTTATATGCAGAGCACATCATGAGAGACGCTGGGCTGGGAGAAGCACAAGCTGGAATCAAGATTGCCAGGAGAAATATCAATAACTTCACATATGCAGATGACACCACCCTTATGGCAGAAAATGAAGAGGAACTAAAAAGCCTCTTGATGAAAGGGAAAGAGGAGATTGAAAAAGTTGGCTTAAAGCTCAACATTCAGAAAACGAAGATCATGGCATCTGGTCCCATCACTTCATGGGAAATAGATGGGGAAACAGTGGAAACAGTGTCAGACTTTATTTTTGGGGGCTCCAAAATCACTGCAGATGGTGACTGCAGCCATGAAATTAAAAGACGCTTACTCCTTGGATGGAAAGTTATGACCAACCTAGATAGCATATTGAAAAGCAGAGATATTACTTTGCCAACAAAGGTCCATTTAGTCAAGGCTATGGTTTTTCCAGTGGTCATGTATGGATGTGAGAGTTGGACTGTGAAAAAAGCTGAGCGCCGAAGAATTGATGCTTTTTCAACTGTGGTGTTGGAGGGGACTCTTGAGAGTCCCTTGGACTGCAAGGAGATCCAACCAGTCCATCCTAAAGGAGATCAGCCCTGGGATTTCTTTGGAAGGAATGATGCTAAAGCTGAAACTCCAGCACTTTGGCCACCTCATGCGAAGAGTTGACTCATTGGAAAAGACTCTGATGCTGGGAGGGATTGGGGGCAGAAGGAGAGGGGGATGACAGAGGATGAGATGGCTCGATGGCATCACTGACTCGACGGACATGAGTTTGAGTGAACTCCGGGAGTTGGTGATGGACAGGGAGGCCTGGCACGCTGCGATTCATGGGGTCGCAAAGAGTCGGACATGACTGAGCAACTGAACTGAACTGACGCAATATTTGGGATGTATAATAAAAATGTTTTTATTGTTTGCTTAAAATTCAGTTTTAACTGGATAACTTATATTTTATTTGGCAACCTTATATTTCAATTAAATGTCTCAGAAACCACCAG
The DNA here is from genome assembly GCF_042477335.2 of Ovis canadensis. Taxonomy (NCBI): domain Eukaryota; kingdom Metazoa; phylum Chordata; class Mammalia; order Artiodactyla; family Bovidae; genus Ovis; species Ovis canadensis. Next base: position 29,911,992 of record NC_091270.1, read on the forward strand.
TTTACAGAAGTAAGAAGAAATAGTTCATGAGATGTCATTTAAATGAGATTTAAGGAGACCCCTATGTACTTTGGGGATTAAAATGCTTAACAATTAGCCAAAACCAAGAATTTATTGATTTAATGATAATCATTTAAAAAAAATCTAATTGTAGCTATTGAAGCAGAGAGGTCAGAAAGAGAAGAAATAACCTTTAAAATGTTTTATTAAAAATTTCTTCAAAATATAAAAATTGTTTAGAAGAGAGAATTGTATATTTTATAAGAGTCTTATAGCTTTTACATTTTATAAATCTTGCCATTGAATTAGAAACATTCTGGGGAAAGTTTATGTGTGTGTAGCTTCAAAATTTTGACTTAAGTGGAGAAATTATTATTAAATATTTATTATATAATGATTGTTACCCAGTGATATTTACCATAAAGCAAAGACTATAAGATTGTTATAAGATTGTCATGCTTTGTGGAAGAAAATGGAGTCTCCTTCCAGTAAAGGTCTCGCGTTTAAGGCGATGTCTCTGTTTATCAATTCTGGTGAGCAGAATTCTTTAGGTTCACACATGCATAATGCTCATGTTTACAGAATGACCACACCCCTGCTTTGATTCTGGAAAATCCAGCATGAAATTGCTACAGCAGCATAAATCAGTGCAGGATTACTAAGCAGTTATTAGCAAGTGGTGCTTGTAAACCTCTGTTCATGCTCTCTCTATCTCTCTCTATTTTTTGGCTACCCCTGAGGCATGCAGGGATCTTAGTTCCCCCAGCAGGGATCAAACCAGCGCCTCCAGCAGTGGAAACATGGAGTCTTAACCACTGAAACAGCAGGGAATTCCCTGTTCACACTCTCAGTACAGTGGGAACAGCAGTCAATATTTTTCTTATCCTACAATTGGGAAAACATGAAATTGCAATAAATTGTTCTGGATTTAATAATTAGATAAATTGGAATTCAAATATGTTAGGGGTTACATAATGCAGCATTTAACCAAACCATAGATTTTTTTTTTGCTAAATATTTCTAATAAATCAGTTCAGTTCAGTCGCTCAGTCATGTCCGACTCTTTGTGACCCCATGAATCGCAGCGTGCCAGGCCTCCCTGTCCATCACCAACTCCCAGAGTTCACCCAAACTCACGTCCATCGAGTCAGTGATGCCATCCAACCATCTCATCCTCTGCCGTCCCCTTCTCCTCCTGCCCCCAATCCCTCCCAGCATCAGAGTCTTTTCCAATGAGTCAACTCTTCGCATGAGGTGGCCAAAGTACTGGAGTTTCAGCTTTAGCATCAGTCCTTCCAAAGAAATCCCAGGGCTGATCTCCTTCAGAGTGGACTGGTTGGATCTCCTTGCAGTCCAAGGGACTCTCAAGAGTCTTCTCCAACACCACAGTTCAAAAGCATCAATTCTTCAGTGCTCAGCTTTCTTTACAGTCCAACTCTCACATCCATACATGACCACTGGAAAAACCATAGCCTTGACTAGGCGGACCTTAGTCGGCAAAGTAATGTCTCTGCTTTTGAATATACTATCTAGGTTGGTCATAACTTTTCTTCCAAGGAGTAAGCGTCTTTTAATTTCATGGCTGCAATCACCATCTGCAGTGATTTTGGAGCTCAAAAAAATAAAGTCTGACACTGTTTCTCCATCTATTTCCCATGAAGTGGTGGGACCAGATGCCATGATCTTCGTTTTCTGAATGTTGAGCTTTAAGCCAACTTTTTCAACCTCCTCTTTCCCTTTCATCAAGGGGCTTTTTAGTTCCTCTTCACTTTCTGCCATAAGGGTGGTGTCATCTGCATATGTGAAGTTATTGATATTTCTCCTGGCAATCTTGATTCCAGCTTGTGCTTCTTCCAGCCCAGCGTCTCTTATGATGTGCTCTGCATATAAGTTAAATAAGCAGGGTGACAATATACAGCCTTGATGTACTCCTTCTCCTATTTGGAACCAGTGTGTTGTTCCATGTCCAGTTCTAACTGTTACTTCCTGACCTGCATATAGGTTTCTCAAGAGGCACATCAGGTGGTCTGGTATTCCCATCACTTTCAGAATTTTCCACAGTTTATTGTGATCCATACAGTCAAAGGCTTTGGCATAGTCAATAAAGTAGAAATAGATGTTTTTCTGGAACTCTCTTGCTTTTTCTATGATCTAGTGGATGTTGGCAATTTGATCTCTGGTTCCTCTGCCTATTCTAAAACCAGCTTGAACATCAGGAAGTTCATGGTTCACATATTGCTGAAGCCTGGCTTGGAGAATTTTGAGCATTACTTTACTAGCGTGTGAGATGAGTGCAATTGTGCGGTAGTTTGAGCATTCTTTGGCATTGCCTTTCTTTGGGACTGGAACGAAAACTGACCTTTTCCAGTCCTGTGACCACTGCTAAGTTTTCCAAATTTGTTGCATATTGAGTACAGGACTTTCACAGCATCACCTTTCAGGATTTGAAATAGCTCAACTGGAATTCCATCACCTCCACTAGCTTTGTTCATAGTGATGCTTTCTAAGGCCCACTTGACTTCACATTCCAGGATGTCTGGCTCTAGGTGAGTGATCACACCATCGTGATTATCCGGGTCGTGAAGATCTTTTTTGTACAGTTCTTCTGTGCATTCTTGCCACCTCTTCCGGATATCTTCTGCTTCTGTTAGGTCCAGACCATTTCTGTCCTTTATTGAGCCCATCTTTGCATGAAATATTCCCTTGGTATCTCCAATTTTCTTGAAGAGATCTCTAGTCTTTCCCATTCTGTTCTTTTCCTCTATTTCTTTGCATTGATTGCTGAAGAGGGCTTTCTTATCTCTTCTTGCTGTTCTTTGGAACTCTGCATTCAGATGCTTATATCTTTCCTTTTCTCATTTGCTTTTCGCTTCTCTTCTTTTCACAGCTATTTGTAAGGCCTCCCCAGACAGCCATTTTGCTTTTTTGCATTTCTTTTCCATGAGGATGGTCTTGATCCCTGTCTCCTGAACAATGTCACGAATCTCATTCCATAGTTCATCAGGCACTCTATCTATCAGATCTAGGCCCTTAAATCTATTTCTCACTTCTGCTGTATAATCATAAGGGATTTAATTTAGGTCATACCTGAATGGTCTAGCAGTTTTCCCTACTTTCTTCAATTTGAGTCTGAATTTGGTAATAAGGAGTTCAGGATCTGAGCCACAGTCAGCTCCTGGTCTTCTTTTTGTTGACTGTATAGAGCTTCTCCATCTTTGGCTGCAAAGAATATAATCAATCTGATTTTGGTGTTGACCATCTGGTGATAGTAGATGTTAAATTAATCTCACACACTGTAATGGCCTAACTTTTCCATTATGATATTAGTATGATAAAGGATTAAATTTCCTAAATAAAAAAAATGGATAAAATAAATTAAAATGAAATCAAATTGTCAAGTTCCAAATAAATTCAGAGAAACAGACCAAATACTGCCCTTTGAATAATTTCAAGGAATGTAACTAATGTTAACATAAATGATGGGTGTTATAAATGAGTTCAACATTCCGCAATGATTTTCAGAAAATTTTCTTTCTTCTGTTTACACCAAACGTTTTTAAAAAACATTATTCACCTAGGTCACACATTATGATTTTGATTCCTAAAATGCCATTGCATAATTGTTCTCCATTTACAAGAATTTTTTAAGGTAAGATGGTAAAGAATCTACCTGCTAATACAGGAGTCACAGGAGACATTGGTTTGATCCCTGGGTTGGGAATATTCCATGGAGTAGGAAATGGCAACCCGCTCCAATATTCTTGCTTGGAAAATTTCATGGACAGAGGAGCCTGGCGAGCTACAGACTGTAGAATTGCAAAGAGTTGGACACGACTGAGTGACTAGGCATGAAAGATCTTTAAAGAAAGAGTTGTCAAAAAAAAAAAGTATATACTTTTTTCAAAATAAGAAACAGAATATAAGAGCATGAACAGTATTTGGGAACGGAAGTGCTTAAAAGAAGACAAATTCAGGCAGCTGACTTATTTCTTAGACCCATGAAAGCTTTTTCTGCTGAAATTCTTAAAGACTGGAGTGTTTCTGGGGCCAGGGGCCAGGAGAGTGAGGAAGCCCCCAGAGCTGGCATTGAATTCCGGCTCCTCCTTTTCCTCCTTGTCTAGAGTTGGCTCATGTTGTTTGTTGGATTCTGGCCCAGGCACGTTAATTAAACCCACCAAAGACATGAAGAAGTTTACATTTTCCTAACACACAGAGGTAGGAAATTTGGGGTCAAAACTGAAAGTCACAAAACTGGTGGAATCCGTAGTTCTTAGAAATGAGAGAGTGCTCACTGGCCTCAATCACAGGACTTGTTCCATGGGAGAGAGAGCAACGGAAAAGGAAGGGTCTTGTGCTTGAATGACTAAATGATTTAATTAGAACTGCTCATTAAAATTAACCACATCTCTCAGACTTTAGCACGCAAGAATATTTGCAAATTGCAAATGGTACACAAAGCTGGGCAAAAATGACCCACAGTGTTCAGACGTGGAACTAGTTAAAAAGCAAAGACAAACCTCACAAAGGCTGAATCTCTTAGACTGGGAATTCAACTGAATTGGACTTTGGTTTGGTTTTCAGAAATCTTGGAAAAAGGTTGTTTGTTTTTAGGGAGACTATGAAATATTTCAGGCTTCCCAGGTGGCACTAGAGGTAAAAAAAAAAATTCACCTGCCAATGCAGGAGACACAAGAGACGCCAGTTTGATCCCTGGGTGGGAAAGATCCCCTGGAGGACATGGCAACCCACTCCAGTATTCTTGCCTGGAGAATCCCCATGGACAGAGGAGCCTGGTGGGCTACAGTCATAAGATCACAGAATCACACATGACTGAGCACGCATGCATGCGCAAAGAATATTTGTTATCCTTCAGCCAGAGCTTCAGCTGGGGATTTAAAGCCCTGAGCTCATCATTTTCTTTACCCAAGTTCTCCAGACTGTAGCCCAACAACCTCATTGTCTATAAAGTGCTTTTTTTTATTGAAGAAACTTCTTAGTCACCTAGAGTCTTGCTTTCTATGAACGTTTGATTGCAAATAATAATTAAAGTAATTTTTGCCACCTCATCTCATGGACTACCATTATTAGTTATTATTAATAATTCTCATCACTAATAACTTTAAATTGAGTCCAATCAGAGAACCAGTTTCAGATGGCCTAGAACTGAGAACACATCCTCTGGAACCATTTCTGATACAAATTTCTGTATAATCTGGGTTCAGTCAGAGAACCAGGATCACTGTAAGTGAAAAATTGATTTATTCTAGGAATGAGACCTCACATAATAGTGGAGGCTGCTGCAGGGCAGAGTCTATGCAAGGCTGTTGCCTCTGCATCTGGTGATGAGCCTGAGGCCTTTACAAGTTACCTGGGTTACCAACAGTGGGGGCAGGAAAGCTAGATAGGAAATGCGATCAGCCCAGGCCAACTGGGACCCACAAGAACAAACCAGAATCTGTCTATCTATCTCTACTGCCCCTAACCCTGCTAATACATGTAGCCTGCTGATGAAGCTGCTGCTCTTCACCACCGAGCCGCACACATGCCTGGTCCAGGGGTCAAAGAAGCTAGGCAATAAGATCCGGTGGGAAATGGAGAAGGAGCTGCTTGCTGCATCAGGCGTGGCCAGATCGGTGACACCACACGTGAGCTGACGCGATGCTTGGGCCCCTGCACTGACTTTATTCACAGGATTCAGAGCCTACAAACATGGCACAGGATTCACCTGACTTCCAAATACCGTGCAAATTTCTCTTGTGGTCAACCCTAACCCCAGAAACATGCCGGAAGAAAATGCTGGGCAAGTTCTTCCAGCCTAATCAAGCTGACATTGCATAATCACCCCCGCAGCAAATGATCAATAGTCCTGTTCTCATGGAGCTTACATTCTAGTGAGAAACCAGATTAAAAAATAGAAATATTACTATAGATACATACATATGCATAAATATGTTTGTGTGCATTCTTTATTACAGCCTTTGGAGATAAATACTTTTATTATCTCCATTTTATAGAAGAGGAAAGAAACTAAATGAGAAATAGGTGAAGTATTTTGCCCTGGTTCTCACAGCTAGTAAGTACTAAACCCAAGCTTCTGACTAAGCCCAGGGTACTAACTGCTACTCTGTTTTATTTGGCACAAAGTGTTCCCCAAACACTCACCTCAAACTGCACATTCTTTTCAGGTGATAATCACAGATTTTAGCAATTCATGGCATTCACATTCTAGTTTTTTTAATTAATTAATTGATTTGACTGCACCAGGTCTTAGTTGAGGCACCCAAGATCTTTATTTAGCTGCGGCATATGGGATCTAGTTCACTGACCAGGGATCGAACTCAGGTCTCCAGCATTGGGAGCGCAGAGTCTTAGCCCCTGGACCACCAAGGAAGTCCTGCATGCACTTTCTTTAAACTGTGTTGTGTTCATTGATAATTATCTCCTCCAGCTGAATATAAAACTCTCTGAGAGATGGTGTGAATTTTCTTTTTGCAGGCTCACCTCCACTGCTAATTAATAGCGCCCATTCAGCGGGCCCCTCAGAACCTCCCACACTGACTCAGTGCCTCGAAAACGTCAGAGTGAGGTGTGCAGACCCGGGGCCCCAAGCAGCTCTCTTTAGGAAAGAAGGTTTTTTTGAATTGCCTGTGTCCATTCTTGGAAATGTGCTGAAGCAAAGAGAAAGTAGTCAGGGTGCCTTCAAGGATTCCCCCGGGGGCTGATAATTCCCCGTGATAATCACATAATCCAGGCAAGTCAGGGCAGGGAACAGTCAGGGAAGAAAGAAGGGTCAGAGTTAGAGCCGGTCAGACGGAGCCAGGCGTTTACCTCTGCTCTGAAGAAGGATCATCGCAGGGATTGTTACACGAATTCCTGCAGTTCATTCAGCCTCGGAAGAGACAGAAACCTCAGGCCTAAAGCCTGTGTTTTTGTATACTTCCAGAATGAAAGGACTTTTGTTGTTTCTCGTTTAGATTTATTGAATGTTCAACCCACAGAAAACGGAAGGTGGGGGGTCGACCTGGAGGGGAAAGAGGCCCCCACCCACCGCCCATCATTTCAGCTTTTACTGTTATTGGCTCCCATGAAAACACCGGAGAGGGATTTGTTTTGTGGTAGGGCTTCCTTTTTTTTTAACATCATGACTAGATCTGCACTATTTCCTCAAATATGTAAGGGGAAGGGAGCGGTGACTTCCTAAAGGAAAGTATTTGTATTTTTAGACTGAAATATGCTTTGACAAAGCTTTTCTAAAAAAAAAAAAGAGAGAGAGTTCTGAAAAACAGAAAACCCCTCTTAAACCATAGTGAAGGCAGTTTGGCTTAAAAATACATATATTTTAATGTCATGAAAGAAAGATGAGCAATTTTATTTTCAAGGATGACCCCTCCTTCCCCAGCCTCCAAAAAAAAGCTTCTGGATTTTAGACTACTTGCCTCAATTCCACTTTGCTTCTGAACGTTTTTGCTTTAGGGTCACACATCAGCAGAATCAAGGAGAACCAGCCCCTGGGGAATGAAAGGATCAGAATAAGGTGACCAGTGTGGGTAATGAGTGAATGGAGAGGGAGTAGGTGTGAGGAAGAAGTAGGAGAAGGCCTGGGGAGATACTCCTGTGAGGACACAAACCACTCTGCTTTGTCGTGAACTTACAGTGTATTACATGTCGATGGAGTCCTGGAGGTCAGACAGTCCAGTGTTTTTGGTGTTTGAGTTGGACTGTGAAGAAGGCTGAGCGCCGAAGAATTGATGCTTTTGAACTGTGTTGGAGAAGACTCTTGAGAGTCCCTTGGACTGCAAGGAGATCCAACCAGTCCATTCTGAAGGAGATCAGCCCTGGGATTTCTTTGGAAGGAATGATGCTAAAGCTGAAGCTCCACTACTTTGGCCACGTCATGTGAAGAGTTGACTCATTGGAAAAGACTTTGATGCTGGGAGGGATTGGGGGCAGGAGGAGAAGGGGACGGCAGAGGATGAGATGGCTGGACGGCATCACTGACTCGATGGACGTGAGTCTGAGTGAACTCTGGGAGTTGGTGATGGACAGGGAGGCCTGGTGTGCTGCGATTCATGGGGTCGCAGAGTCAGACACGACTGAGCGACTGAACTGAACTGAACTGAACCATGTGCATCAGTTGTGTCTGACTCTTTGCGACCCTAGCCCGCCAGGCTCTTCTGTCCATGGGATTCTCCAGGTGAGAATACTGGAGTGGGTTGCTGTCTCCCCCTCCCGGGGGATCTTCCTGACCCAGGGATGGAACCTGAGTCTCCTGCGTCTCCCGCATGCATTGGCAGACAGGTTCTTTACTGCTGCACCGCCTGGGATGCGCATGCTGAATATGCAGCCTAGGAGAGTCAACCCGTCCACAGCTGGGACCATGGCAGTACTTCTCAAAGGAGCAGTGGGTGGTCCAGAGGAGGCATGGGACTCAGAGCAGCAGCCAAGTTAAAGCAGAACCCACTTTGAGACATGTGGCTTAAGGAGGAACATGGTGTGCCCACGTGGGTGCAGACAGGTGGATCTGGCCTCTGTGATGTCCTTTCTGGGTTCTGGGAAGACATCCGCCTCCCCCACTTCCTCTCACTAATTGCTCATCCTGAAATCCCTAAAAGAAGTCACAAAGCCTTTACGTCACAGTTGGAGATAAAATGCTCCTTAAAAAGGTAAGAAGTTAGCATAAACATACCACAAGTGAAGGCGATGTGGTAGCGGGCACCTGCCCGTTTCTGAGCAGATGTTGATATGGCAGGGAGAGGTGGCATGAAATGACATGGGACCCGAAAGGGAGCCTTGAACCAAGGGAGGGTCACAGATCACAGATTAGAAACCGGCCTGATAGCTCAGTTGGTAAAGAATCTGCCTGCAATGCAGGAGACCTGGGTTCAATCCCTGGGTTGGGAAGATCCCCTGGAGAAGGGAAAGGCTACCCACTCCAGTATTTGGGCCTGGAGAATTCCATGGACTGTATAGTCTATGGGGTTGCAAAGAGTCGGACACAACTGAGTGGTGACTTTCCCTTTCAGAAGATAAAAGTGCTGTTTACAAATTTTGTATTATAAGAATTTTCAAGCATTCAGGAAAATTAAAATAGTATACTGATTACTTAGATAATGACTTGTTTATATTAAACATTTTAACGTATCTCCACATTTGCATCATCTACCTGTATCTGTGTGTGTATGTGTGTCAGTCAGGGACGAACAGCTTCTTAAGAATGTGGAGTGCAAGACAGCGCAAAATGACACTGCAGAGAGGTGTCAGATGTACTCTGGGTCACAGACTCCGAGAGGAGGGACCACACCCAAGACTCCAGACTCTGCTCCTTTCCACTGAGCAACGTATCCGCTGATTCATTACAATGCTCCATCCCTCACCCTCGGACCATACTTCTGAGCCTTCAAGCTGCTTTCACATGATGCACGTTATTTTCAGTGTCTTTCCACCCAGGGTGAAGTAAAGAAGGAAATCACAGGGAAAGGGAGGTGACGTTGCATGTCAGGGTCTTGAACGAAGAATCTTTTCCATGAGGTAAGTTCCAAAGATGACGTGCGGTCTTCCTCGCACTGAGATTTACGGTTCTTTTGAAATTTTGAACAAGAAAACTGGAAAAATCAATTTGAGGCTGGAAACTCCTAAGGTGGGGCTATAGAACTTCACAGGGAAACCAAAGAAGCAGTTTTATTCAGAGGCTGCATTTCTTATATTCTGCACACAATGCTAGAACCAGGAGGAAGACTTACCTGGTTACATGCCCTGTTTTAGCGCTTCCTGCTGCTCTTGGGGCTCCTCACACACTGTCTCCTCTTTCTAAAATACCCTTCTTGGGTCGTGTGCCCTCACCCCACCCCAGCCTCTGCGCCCCACCCCACCCCACCCCACCCCACCCCACCCCACCCAGTGCTCACCCCTCCGGCTGCATTTTTAATCCGGGTTGTAATTTCCTGAGTATTTGTTTCCTCCGCTGGACCACAGACTTCACGAGGACTGAAATTGCATCTCGTGTATTCATAGTTGCTCAGTTGTGTCTGACTCTTTGCGACCCCAAGGACTGTAACCCACCAGGCTCCCCTGTCTATGGAATTTTCCAGGCAAGAATACTGGAGTGGGTTGCCATTTTCTCCTCCAGAGGATCTTCCCTACCCAGGGATCGAACCTGCATCCTTGCATCTGCTGCACTGGCAAGCAGATTCTTTACTACTGAGCCGCCTGGGAAGCATAATTGTGTCTTAACTGTCTTTATAGTCTCCCCGCTAAACTCAATCCCTGCCGCGAGCAGATGTGCAGTAACATTTGTTGAATGAAACCATGAACTCAGTTTTAACTTGGTGTAGTAAGGTTCAATGCAAGCGGAATAAAGTGTAGCCGGACTTGTTTGTTTTTCAAGGGTGAGAGGCAAGTGAGGGAGGTTGGCAAATATCAGAGGAAGGGAGGAAACAGACTTGAATATAGTTAAGACAGAGGCTTAAGTAGTTTGGAAGGCAGCCCAAGAGAATGCTTGAGGAGCTCATGACCCAGTCCTGGGGACAGAAGGAATGGAGGTGTTCAAACAAAGAGCTGCTTGAGCTCGGCGCTGCAGTCAGAGGGGGTAAGCGGAGGGAAGGACCAGCGGAGAGGGGAATAGGGGCGTGGCCACAGCCCTGCCCCGGAGCCACTGCCTTGCTGGGTTTCAACAAAGAGCAAAGGGGATTCCTCTCAAAACAAGCTAAAACTCTGTGGATAGCCTGAGCAGAACTTTCCCAGTTTCCAAAGGAAGATATATAAGTTTCCAGAGATGTTTCGACAATATATTTTAAATAACATAAAATTCACCATTTTAAGCCATTTTACAGTGTACAGCTCAATGGCTTTAGTATGTCCCCACTGTTGTGAACCATCACTGCCATCCATCTTCAGAACGTCTTTCATCTTCTCAAACTCTGTACCCTCGGGGGAGAAAAGGGGACCATCCATCAGGTCACCTACCCACAGCTCAGGGACCCCCGGCCCTAAGAATCTCTCCATGGCCGGTATATTCGCAGATTTCCCCGTGTGCCCTTGTAGGGCAGAGGCAACCTCTGTGAAGGATAATCCCTTAAAGATGAGGACTGGTAGGGTAGATAAGAGCCTGGGAGTCTGAGCCGCTGAAATGGTCTGAGTCTCCAGTCACAAAAGGACAAATGGGAGAAACAGACGTTGCCTGCGGGGATATTTTTAATATTTAGAATCTGATTCATCAAGTTCAGGTGGTAATCACTGAGATCCCTGGCCACCAAACAAAAATGTGCGAGAGCACTTAGCTCTTAATGAATGCAAGATAAAGCAGAGATGCCTTTTCCCTTTCTGGGGACACAATGCTTGGACCAGTCTGACCATATTCAGAACCACGGCTTTGCTTTTGTTTTGCCAATACTTTCTCCAACTCAAACCATATTATAATATTGGTATAGATATTAGGTGATTTGTAAAGATGCTGAATTATACCAAGATCGTGACCAAGTAAGTTTATTTTACTTTTTGACAGTCCCCCAAGTAAGTTTATTTTTATTAATATATTGTTCTTTAAATTTACCCAGATGGGTTGGAGATTTAGAAAACGGCCTACAGATCGCTATGTCGAGTTCTGAGTCAGGAGGAAAACCGAGCATCCATAGAGAAATCACATTTTCGTAGAAAGTATTCATTCTAGCTATGGCTGGGGTAGGCTTGTCTGTGATCTTCACTGAAAAACTAAGTCAAAGCCTGGGTTAGAGACAATTTAGGATCGTGATGGAAACAGTCTGGAGGAAATGTGGAAGCCAATTAACTGTAATAGGTTCTGAGCTTGGAGCCTATACACTCAGCTGTGCAGAAGTCCTAAGGAAAAGGCAACCCCAAGCCCTTTGCAGTGGTAGGTGTAACACAGCCTCCATCGGCATGATTAGAACTTGCCCAATCCCGTCAATCACCCACTTTCTGGTGTTTGGTTTCTTGTGTGAACCTAGTAGTCTGTTTGTGGTCCCAGCAGGGACAGTGACAGACATGCTGTTCCCAAACACAGATGCACACACCACATTCACATATTCCACAGGTGCAAATCACGTGAGCAAACCACTAAAATACATTCTAAGGGCATCCTTTGTTGGATCACGTCATCATTTTTATTTGCTTTTATCTTTACTAACTGCCTTCCCGAGATGTAACTTATATAGCAAAACATTCACCTCTGTTAAGCATACAAGTCAAAGAATTTTAGTGTATCCACAGAGTTGTGCGATCATTACCACTGCCTAATTTTAGAAAATTTCCATCATTCTTAAAAGAATCCCCTTCTTCATTAGCAATCAGCCCCCATTTCTTCCCCAGCCCTTGGAAGCTACGAATCCTACTTTTCTTCTCTAGAACTTTGCCTTCCTGGATGTTTCATAGAAATCAAAATCATACATTTGATTTCTGGACAAATCAAACACATTTTCGATCTGTGGTTGGTTGAATCCACAAGTGTAGACTTCACAGATATGGGCGATCCACTGAACTATGGAATCTGGAACCAATCCCCCATGAATACTGAGGGTTGACTTATTCTGTGGCATGGATAGTCAACATTTTGCTATCCAGTCATCAGCTTATGGACATTTCAGTAGTTTCTATATTTTGACTATTGTAAATAATGCTGCTATGACTGCTGTGGACAAGTCTTTGTGGGGATATAGGTTTCCATTTCACTTCTCTCTGGGCGATCTCTAGAAGTGGAATTGTCGGGTCATATATAGGTCTGTTGCACTTTTTGAGGGACTGCTGAACTGTTTTCCAAAATGACTTTATCATTTGACATTCCCACCAGCTCTGTATGAAGGCTTCAGTGTTTCCACATCTTCAACAACGCTTGCTATTGTCTGCCTTTTTTAAAATTATAACCACCATAGTAGGTAAAAAATGATATATTGTCTAGCCTTAAATCCATCCTTTGAGTTCTAATTTAAAAGATTTTCCTTTCCATTTTTGAGTGCTTGTACTGAGAAGTTTTGGGGCTTCACTAGTGGCTCAGTGGTAAAGAATCCGCCTGCCAGTGCAGGAGACACGAGTTCAATCCCTGGGTCGGGAAGATCTCTGGAGAAGGAAATGGCAGCCCACTCCAGTATTCTTGCCTGCAGAATTCCATGGACAGAGGAGCCTGGTGGGCTGTAGCCCATGGGGTAACATGACTACAACAAAAAACTGAGAAAATTTTAGGATGTCTACTGTGCTCTACTGCCAGAAATGGAAGGCCTAAATGTGCTTTTTTCTTGATAATAAATATGTTTTCTAATAAAATGTTGTTTTTATTGTATGTATATATTTAATTCTGATATGAAATATTTTTAGACATAGAATGCTTATCTAATTACTTTTTCAATTTACATTTACACCCTTTAAAATATTTAAGTAGGATAAACAACATAAATTAACAGCTGTGTGCTGAAAACATACTAAGATTCACAATAACTATCACAGATGGTAGACAAGTCTTGTTGACTTGCCACTTATTTTGCATTTCTAAATTTTCAGGACAATCCCCATTAACAGTATACAGGAAATATAACAAATTACAAATAAAGCAACTTCATTTTTTTTTAGAAAGGTACATTTATTCATCTAGAATAAATGAGACAAATGCTTAGAAGTTAATGACTTTATTTTGAATCACCAAGAATGACTAACTACATATAATTAGATTTCTAAACTCTGGTTAGTCACACTTCAAAAACACCATAAGAATCAAAGTCCATTTGTAACTGAAGGCCCAATGTAGATGATTTTGAGTTCCACTTTAACAAATACAACACGAATAAGATCATTAAGCGTTCTCTTGCGAATGATTGTGTCTGTCTTTTAAAATGCTTTGGTATCTGCATGTTTCAGATAGCAGCTATCTGATTAACTATAGCATTTGCCTAAAACCATCTATTTTTAGTTGGCTCTTTTCTTGCATGTGGAGATCTGCCATCTGCAGTGATTTTAGAGGAAGGCGGGCCTGTTGACTGGGCAAGATGACAGGGTCCTGGCAGGTTATAATTTCCATTGTTGAAGATCTCAGACTCTGAGCATCCACTTCCATATTTGGAGGAGACAAAATCAAGGGTAGAACTTGGCAACTAGGTTAAAAAAAATCAACAGATAATGAACTGATTCCATTCCAGTTAGTAGGAGAAATACACAAGAATTATGTTTGTTTTCTCTCGTTGTTTTGTTATTAATATCAGCTGTTATTTCACATGAAAGAGCCACAAGGTGTTATATATGCTCATCCATACAATTATGAAATTAATGACAGTATAGTATGTATCATGGCAACAGTTTGCCATGTTTTCTTCCCCCAACACAGCCTACACAGAAGATGCCATTTACATGAGGGACCAAACCTCATGGGACCACTGGTGAACTGCACAAACCCTGGCAGGGTGGCTGTAACTCCAGCCCCTTTCTTTTGTATCTAAGAAAGCCTAGCAGAATATAAAGGACTGAGCAAACTTATTTCAAGAGGAACTTTGAATCTACCCTATTTTAAAAATAAATAAAAAGGAATCAGTCCCAAACAGGTGCTATTGTTTATAACCATTTTCTTGGACACACTGCCCAGCAACTAAGACTCACGAATGGATCATGTCCCTTATAGGTTGGAAAGAACTGTATGTACCATGTCAGCCTCATACAGTAAGTACTCCTCTTTCAAGTCTTAGTTCAATTTTATTCACTGTATGAAGTCTTATGTCATTCTCAATGTTGCCCATTTAATGAAATTTTCCTTCCTTTTATCTCCCTCCCCATTGTAATATGTACTGCTAAGTCGCTTCAGTCGTGTCCAACTCTGTGTGACCCCATAGACGGCAGCCTACCAGGCTCCCCGTCCCTGGGATTTTCCAGGCAAGAACCCTGCAGTGGGTTGCCATATCCTTCTCCAATGCATGAAAGTGAAAGTGAAAGTGAAGTTGCTCAGTCGTGTCCAACTCTTAGCGACCTCATGGACTGAAGCCCACCAGGCTCCTCCATCCATGGGATTTTCCAGGCGAGAGTACTGGAGTGGGCTGCCATTGCCTTCTCTGCGTAATATGTACAATTGTCCACTATTGCACTAATAAGGCCTAATTTCATTTTGGGGGGATTACTGTCTGTCTCCTCTTGCAAACTGTAAGCTCCCCACAAATAAGCATTATGTCCTATTTACTTCTCTATCTCTAGTTACTCAGCATACTGCCTAGAATACAACAGTTTTTTGATATATGATTCTTAATGAACGGTAGTAAGACTTAGTAACTTCTAATCACTTTGAGTTAAAGACTGAGGCATGCATGCTAAGGACATGGACATCTGCTATTTAAAACACTTCACTTAAAAACCCACAATAACTTGATATGGCCGATGAAATTTTTGTTCAAATAAAATGGACTTCTGGCATAAAATTTGGAGTATGTTGAGTTGGGTTTACAATTATAGTCAGGAAGAGTATAAAGTATTTTAATAGGAAAACTAGGCTGGCTTCTATTCTTAACCGCTCCCATGTACAGCTTTAGGAAATGAACAAGAACCAACCACGCACAGAAACAGAAGACAAAGAAAAGTACATTTTACACACTGCTCTTTGAAAACTGGTTTCCGACTGGGATGGGCTTCTGGTTTGTGACGGAGATGCCAGGGCTGGTACAATATGAATGCCAGAATATAGAAGCGTCATGGCTGGGTTACTCTCAACAGAGGCATTATTCAGAAGATCCAAGAACCAGCCAGAGTTCATTTTTAGGCTTACATGAGGCTCTCAATTATGGCAGCAATATTAAACTTTGTCTTAGAAGAGATTCATTCTTTGGGGGCGGGGAATGAGCGAGGAATCAGCATAGCATTTAAGAGCACTTTGAGCTATTTTGAGAAAGTGTCTCAAGCCATCAAAAACTGTTCCCTGTAGGGAAGATCAATACAGGTCTTGACTAAGTGAGATATCTTTGGTAGGCTGTCAGAAGTGAAGCATCTGACGTCCTTTTGCAGTGTTTCAAACATCAAACTCATTCTCAACCACGATATTAAGCCAGTATCCTCAAGTGACACACAAGTGTGGCTATAATAACAAGATAATCAGTAACTCTTTAAGAAAAGTGGAGGGGGCCTTAATGCAGTTGTTAAGAACACCGATTCTAGAACCAGACTGCCTGGATTGAATCCTGGCTTGAGGACTTTACACCAAGTCACCAAGACCTTGAGCATATTAAGTTCATCAGGGTTAAGTTCTCTGTGGATCAGTTTCTCATCTATAAAGTTAAGATGACAAAAGTATCCAGCCGATAGGGTTTCTGCACAGATTAGATGAATGAGTATAATAAAGTGTCTACAGTGTATATGACACATAGAAAGCACCATGATAATGTTAGCTATTCTAATTATTAACCTGGGATAAACAGTATCAGACATTCCACTGAGAGCATCTTTCTGGCTAGTAGGTAAGCACATAGACATAAACATCAAACAGAATCACTAATACTGCATAAGTCATGGGCTTCCCAGGTGGCACTAGCGGTAAAGACTCCACCTGCCAATACAGGAGACATGGAAATGTAGGTTTCCACCCCTGGGTTGGGAAGATCCCCTGGAGGAGGGCATGGCAATCCGCTCCAGTATTCTTGCCTGAAAATCCATGGACAGAGGAGCCTGGTGGGCTACAGTCCATGGGGTCGCAAAGAGCCAGACATGATTGAGCGACTGAGCATGCAGGCATGCACGTGCTACAATTAAGGGGGTTGGTGGCTTACCCTTGAAAGAATCCTCTAGGAGGCTTTTAATTCGAATAAGCGGTAACTCCAGTTATAAGATCTCTGTGGGAACTCTTGGGCTTCTACTGCAGTGAGGTTTTATTGAGTGGTTTGTGCAGATGCCATTCTTCCTGACACATTAATCAATTGGTGCCTTGAATTATGGAGTTAGGAGTCTAAACCACCTATCACACTTGTGAGATAAAAATAACAGCAGAATTTCCATTTTGCTTTATAAAAGTTGACTTTCCAGAGGTGCCACAATGAGGACATCACTGAAATCTTTCCTGCCTAGATTCTTACGTTAGACTTTCCCAAGAAGCATGCAAAATTACCACAGTGCAACATTAAGTAGTGCAAACATTATAACAGCGGTCCACTTATCTATTGCTTTGTAATCATGTACCTCAAAACTCAGTGATGAAAAACAGCTGCCATTTTATTATGCTCATAGTTGGGTGGATCAGGAATTGAGACCAGGCACAGCTGGGGAAGGGTCACCTTGGCTATACAAAGCTTCAGTTGGATTGACTTGAATACCCAGAGATGCCTGGGACAGCTCGATTGGGGGTTACTCCGGGGCCATGGTTCTACGATATTTGGTGTCTGCTGGGGCTAGAATATCTCTTTCACTCCTGTGTTGGTGTCTAAGCTGGGAAGGTGAGAATGGCTGGGAACTGGCCAGCACTGGGCTCTTTTCATACCTCCTCCTCATGACTAGCTTGAGCTTCCTCACAACATGATGATCTTGGGGTACCTACACTTGTTACAAGGCGGCTGCTTCCAAGAAGCTTAACTGAGAGCTAAGAGGTTAATCAGTCTACTCCCAGAACCGGTACAGCATCAGTTCATGTGTGCAAAGTCACTTTAGTTGTATCCAACTCTTTTCGACACTATGGATCATAGCCTGCCAGGGTCCTCTGTCCATGGGATTATATCCAGGCAAGAATCCTGGAGTGTGTTGCATGCCCTCCTCCAATTCATCTCTGCTCTACTGGTCAAAGCAATCAGAGGTCCTAACCAGAGTTCAAGGGGTGAAGAGAGAGATTCTATGTCCAGACAGGGGAGTGACAGGGTCACATCATGAAACGCACACGCCTGGGAAGTATTGTGGCAGCTCTCTTTGGAAAACACAATCTACCATGAACAGAAATTCCAAAGTGATGGCCCTTAGTCTGGAATGCACCTCCCTGAGTGATGACTGTCTGAGTGTCTGTTATATCCCAGTGGACAACCAGCAATTGATAAGCCTGGAGCAGAGCAAGTTTAGCAAAGCCCTCTCTCCTTGCAGGAATGGCAAGCAGTTGACAGCAGGCAGTGGGGAGAAGGGCTGATAAAGAATTTAATTCACAGTGCTCTTTCATTCTTTACATCCCACTTGATCTTGAGCTTCAGTATGGAGAAAACTGAGGCAAGGGTTCTCCCCAGGGAGTTTGAGGATTTCTTATTTGATAAGTTACCAAAAATGTCTGATTCAAATCTTGGGTTTATCAACTATTCATTGTGTGACCTTGGCCAAATCAGTTAACATCATTTTTCCCCTTGGAAAAATCGGAATAATAATTGTTCCTCCTCTTTGAGTTCTGTAAGAATGAGGCACTGATAGATGTTAAACAGTTTTCCTTGGAAAATAACCAGGAACTGTCTCCACTACATGGGTCAAGATAAAGGTCTTGGAGCCTGAACCTAGGGAAGAAACAGTTCCTTGCCAAGAAACAATTTGCATCTTCCTTCATGATGATGTACCCAAGTGCCTCGCTGAAGGGGATGTAAACACAATGTAACTTTTCCAGGGAGATCAGCAGTGTGGCCACTGCAACCTTGGCAAGAAACCCTTCAATGATCCCTCTCATCATATAACATATATATATATATATATATATATATATATATATTTTTTTTTTTTTTCAGGTCAGGCATTTTCAAAGTGTGGCCCAGGACCACCACCAGCAGCAGTTAGCTGAGAATTTGTTAGAAAGAACAATTATTAGGTTCCACAACAGACCTACTGAATCAGAAGCAGTGAGACCCACATCCTGGTACCTCTGTTTTGACAAAAGCTGCAGGCGACTCTGTGAGCACTTAAGTTTGAGAAATGTTGCTCCAGGAAAATGTAACATGATACCTTGGGGTCAATTAGGGTTCTAGATATACTAGTCTTTCTCAGTGAAAAAGAAGAAAAACGGAGTTTGTACAGAAAGAAGCTTAATGAATCGGTTTTTTGTTTTGTTTTGTCTTTTGTTTTCGTTTTCTAAAAAAGTGTAATCATTACCTTTCCTGGTGAATTTCATATCCTTTTCGTCAATGGAAGAAGACACTGGCAATGACCGGGTTTCTTCTACCTTAGGCCCACAGTACGGGATGGAGATACGGGAGAGAGTTCCTACAGGGGTTTGGGAGGAGGGACTGATGACAATTTTTCGTGGTTGACTAAGTTTTTTAAAAAGCCACTTCCAAGGGCACATCAACCAGTCAGCGGAGGCACTTGTTCCAGCAGGAGGTGGGAGGTGGGGGCGGGGTGGAGCGTGGGGAGGAGCGACACGCGCAGCTCGGGGACTCGGGGCCTTCCGTGAGTCGCCGTGCGTCCCTGGACCCGCCACCCAAACGCACCCCGCGACCCGGCCATCCGCACCCCCCGGGACCACCTTCCGCTGCAGGCTGTTGGGGATTCCCCCGGACCGGTCCGGCCAGGCGGGTTCCCCAGCCTCAGCGCGAACTGCCCGCCCCCCTTCCGCGTCTCCGCCCCTCGCCGGGGCCGCCGGGCGCCGAGGGAGGCAAGGGTGCCACGGCTGGAAAATGAGCGGTGCCCGGAGGGTGGCCCGCAGCTGCAGGTAACGCGCGCCAGCCCCCGGCCCGAGAGGGCACCGCACACGCGCCCCGTCCACGCGTGGCGACCACGCTGCGCCCACTCGCAGGCTTGCGCCCAAGCGGGTCCCGGGGCGTCCTGGCGTCGGGGCGCAGGGTGGCGGGGGCGCGGCCGGCTCCGGGGGGCGGCACTAACGCTCCCCGCTTGTCCCCCAGCGCAGTTCGCGCGGCTGTTCCCGGGAGCGGCGGGAGGCGGCGGCGGCTGCTGTGAGTGGGGTCACGCGGCGGGCGCCGGATGCCTCCGAAGATGGAGAAGTTTCTGCAGATCGCGCCTCACTCTCTGGCCATCGTCCTGGGCCCGGCCGAGGGGCCGGCGGGGCAGAGGTCCGAGGCCGCCCGGCCCGCGTCCCCGGCCGGGCCCCAACAGCTCTCCCGGCACCACATCGGCTACGAGATCTTCGCTGACTTCAAAGCCGAGAACATGCAGCACTTCTGGAACAAGAAGGTCACGGCCGCGGTGGCCGAGACGTTCTTCCTGGGCTGGATCGACGAGCAGGTTCTGCTGATCCAGGGCAAGGAGGAGCATCTGGAGGCGCTGCGCGAGGGCTGGTCGCGCCGGGCGCTGCGGCCGCCCTCGGGCTTCCACATCCGCTGCCTCGGTGAGTCCGGCCGCCGGGCGCCCCGTCCCGTCCCGCCGGGTCGCGTCCGGTGCGGTAGCGCCGGGGACCTCTCCCCGCCCTGCCCGAGCCGGTGCGCAGGCCGGGCTCCCCCGGGCGCCCGCGCCTCTCTCCACCCCCGCGCCGCGCCGGGGGAGGGGCCGGCGGCCTGGGCGCGCGCGGGACAGGGGAGCTTCCTGGCACCGAAACCCCGGGAGCAGTACCTCTGCGTGCACGGCGCTCCTGGCCGGCCGGCGGGAGCCTCCCTGGCGGCACCTGCGGGGCGGTGCCTGGGGCCGATCAGGTGGGCGGCGGCGCGGGAGGCTCGGCGGGTGCTCGGCCGCTCCGGGTCTGCCGGGTTTCCACTTCTGCGCTCGGCTCTGGGCGCGGGCGCGCGTGCGGACGAGGGAGAGGTGGAGACAGACGGCGCCCAGGTAGCTTCGGGCGGCAGCGGGCTCAGCCGCGGGAGACGGCGGCTCCCGGTCCAGGTGCGCAGGCGCCCCCGGGTGCATCCTGTCCGGGGACCGGGACCCGGCCGCTCCGCGCCACCTCCGGCTGCCTCTGCTTGGCGGGAGGAGGGTGGGGGGGTGCGGGGGTGGGGGCGCGTCCCTCCTGGGGTGGGTTGACTTTTAAGCGCCGGTGTTTCTGTGCACGACTGAGCTGTGTAGATTTCGTTGCCGCCCATACATCTTTCAAGTCATTTTGTGAGTTTGAAGGTAGGAAGAGACACGAGGACCAGAGAAAAAAGTCTGATCCTCAACAAAAGAGAAAGCAGTGTCCGGGAAGAGCCCGCAAGGTGCTGTTCACTGCTGCATTTCTAGCGCGTCTCGATCTGCTGATTATTTCTTAAATTGCGTTACTTTTTCTTAACCCAGTCTGCATCTCTTTTAGACTATACTGTTTATTTTTGTACTTTAGGCTCAGTGGCTCAAAACGGATATAGTAAATAGTAATGTTTTGTGAAACGATTTCGGGAGAGAAACCATTCTTCTAGTCCCAAGGTTTAGAAATTCTTTTGTGACATTTTGGGAGGAGGTCAAGAGTTCAAACGCTAAAAGATGGTGAAGCGGCTCTTTTCGATAGCCAGGGTTGCTACGCTACCTTCTGCTGAAAGCAGAATTTTTTACCTGCTAACGTGTCTTCCTCTACGCGGATGGCAAATTTATAGCATTTTTTTTGTTTTGTTGTGTTTTGTCAATTTTCGAATAGCAGAGATCTTTGCAAAACTTTCTTTAAATCGAGCAGACAAAAAACTAGTAAAGCTTGCCTCTTGTGTGTTTTACAACCTGTGTTGAAATTTCGAAAGGTGCCTTCACTTTCTTTTTTGACGTTAGCAAAAACCTCAATGGAGTCCCTGTAATTAAGCTGCCTTAGTAAAAGGCCAAGATTAATCTCTCTGAGATTTCATCTGTTCTACTGTAGAACGGCAACACACTAGGAGGTAAGAATATATGTAGTCATTTTTAGGCACTGCAGAGATTGCATTTCAGTAGTTTTTAACCTTGACTTCATACTTATTCTTTACTTTCTATTTTGGAAAATTTCAAACTATGCAAAACTGGTACAGTGGTTCTCTCCCTCTCCCCTTCTTTGCCAGGATATTCCAAGACCTTGAGTGGATGCCTGCAACCTCAGATGACTCTATATGTTAATATTTTTTTTCCTATACCTTCATACCTATGATAAAATTTAATTTTAAAATTTCTTACAGTAAGAGAATATCTGAATTGCTAGCATCATTTCTCTTCTGCTTTGGGGCCATTGTTTAGTAAAGTAATGGTTGCGTGGACACAAACACTGCAATACCACCACTGTTGAAGTGATGCTGGCAGGGCGACTGCTAAGTGGCTAATGGGCAGACAGGTAACCTATGCATTGTGGATTCGCTGGGCCAAGGGATGATTTACATCCCAGGATAGGGTGGGATGAGGGAGTGAGTTCATGAAGCTACGCAAAATGGTGCCCAAGGTAAAACGTATGAATTGTTTGTTTCTGGAATTTTCCATTTAATATTTTTGGATCTCAGTGGACTGCAGATAACAAACTGCAGAAGCAAAACCTTGATAAGGGTTTTGCTTATAATCAAAAATGCTATATTGAACTCCTATGAACCCATTATCCAGCTTCAGAACTTACCAGTATATGACCAATCTCATTCCATCTTTAAATTTCTCCCACTGTTTGAAATCCCAGCTATTATAACAATAGCGTTTGATTTGTAAATATTTCGGTTGTTTGCATTATTTTTCATTTTAGCAGAATTGGTGAGCTTATGGGAATTGGTAATTCGTCATATCAAGCAAAGAGAACTATTTTGGCATTTTAAGGGTTACAGATTGCTGTGGTTCATTGACTGTAGCCTGTTGCCTTGGTATCTTGAACTGTCTCAAGCTCACTGGCAGCTGGCAGGTAGAGTAGCTGCACTGGCTCAGCCCTTACCTCAGTAGCATGATGGCCAGCACGCAGAACACCTCCTAAAACCCGCAGCAGACCAAGGAGCGTGAGTGATGTCTTCTGGGATCCAGGTGGTTAGCTCTGGTGAAGTGCTTGGGGATTCAGTAACAATGGTAAAATATTGAATTGTTTCTGACGGTTCACCTCCTGTAAAACTTCTCTCAGGGAACCTCTGTGTTGGCTGCAAGGCTTCCTAATTTTTTGGTGGAAGATCTTTTATTGAGCTTTGAAACTCCAAAGTCCAGAAGCCCCTGATGACTGGTTCACAACCTTTTACTCTGAGGCACAGTATATATGTGGACAGGTTCATGCACTCAAAAATACAAGAAACAAAACCTCAGCCATGGATGTGTACTCAGAGGGAACCTAGCTGTAAATCTGGAAAGAGTGAGTGCCATTCTCATAGGCACTCCGTCTAATTTATATGCAAAAGTGGAGTTGATCATTATCTGTGAGACTTTATTACTAGTAATGCATTTCTGCATGATAACTTTCAGTGGATCCCTCAGACCGACTACCTATATTATCAGGTGCTTTTATGTGGTTTTGTGATTTTCCCTGATTATTTTGTGGGTATGAGACAGCCACAAAACCAGACAGAGAGGAGCCTTCCGGAGGGCATCGTATTTCCTCTTGTTGAACTTGAATTAAATTCATCAGTCACAAGTAGTCCTCTTAAATAACTGGTAGGCAAATGCCAGTTTGCATTTTATTCTACTTATGGTTAATAATTATTCACAAAATTTGGTTGTTTTCCAGGTAGTCTCTGAGAGCTCATTTCTAGGTTGTGGTAATAAAATTGTTCTGTTAGATCCTCCCAGTGACGAAAGGGGAAGATTGCTTTTGTTCCATCTCAGAGTACCCTTCTCCTCATGGGGTGTGTGTGTGCGCATGCGCGCGTGCGCACATACGCATTAACCCATGGACAAGAAGTCTGCCCAGGCCCTCTTTTTTGGCTGGGCCCCAGCGCCGGTGAGGCAAGCCTACACTTTCACCGCAGGATTGAAAACAATCTTGTCTTGCTTTGTAACTTGAAACATGCGTCTTGAAGTTGCCAGCAATTCCAGATTACTTTTGCCTGTAATTCCAAAAGTACACTTTTCAGGTCGAGGTTCAACAAGGAGGAGATGACTATGGATTCAATAAGAAGCGAGGAATTAAGGAACTCAAAGGAAAAGTAGTTTTGATTTGGGATATTCAAACCCACTGCTTAGAAATGACCTACTTTGGACATGGAGGGAATAAAAATTCAGACTTTTGATTTCCGGGGCCCTCCAAAGGAAGGTGTAGGAAGAAACTAGCAGTGTTTTAAAGTTGTGCTGTGTACTTTAACACTCAGTTGGACGCCTGACTTGTTCCCTGAGTGACTGCTAGTCCCCGGCTCCGTGTCCTTCTGGAGGTTATGAAGACTGATGAAGGCTGCCGTCTTTGTAGAGATGCTAACTCTGGAACTGGGCATGTGCGGAGGCCTCTGAGCTCAGGGAGTGAGGAGCAGTTACTTCTTCCTGGTGGCCTGGGAGAGGGGTTCCTGGGGAAGAGGCTTGCCCTGAGCCTGGTACAGGGCTTCCTTCAGATCAGGACAGCTCTCCCACCTGGGCAGGAGCATAAGCGGTCACTGGATGGAGGAATCCCAGACGTGTTTGGGGGCTGGCTGGCTGGGGAGTAGGGGGACAGCGGTGTGATCAGACAGCGGAAAGGGGGGCTTGGGCCAGAGGTGCCCACTGAGAAGCCCTGGTAGCTTCTGAGCAGGGAAGGGAATGACGGGGTTTGATCTTCAGTATCCTGAGAATTCTGGGGCAGGGGAGGGGAGTGGGCCCAGGTACAGCAGCTGAAAGCCTATTGAAAGAGCGGTGGGGAGAGGTGGTGGGCGCTGTGAGGGAGCGTTTGTTCTCTCTCTCTCGGTCCCTTCCCGCGATCGGGGGTTACTGTGCTTTGGAACATAGCGCTGTAGCCGGTTGAGTTTGGAGGGCCCTCCAGCCTCCGCGAAGCCCCGAGGCCCTTGTGAGGCCCCTGTGGGGAGCCCAGATGTTTCTCCCTCCTAGGGCTCCTGGGGTTTCCCAGCTGTCAGCCTGATTCAGATCCGACCATCGCCATAGATGCTCCTAACTTCAGATCTCAGGGACCATGGCCCCTCCAGTGGCTCTTTATACTTAGATATTGTATTTTATTTTATATAGTATTATATAGAGTCGTGTCCAATTCTTTGAGACCCCATGGACTGTAGCCCACCAGGCTCCTTTGTCCATGGGATTCTCCAGGCAAGAATACTGGAGTGGGTAGCCATTCCCTTCTCCAGGGGATCTTCCCAACCCAGGGATCGAGCTTGAGTCTCCTGCACTGCAGGCGATTCTTTACCATCTGAGCCACCAGGGAAGCTCCATATAAATATATATTTATATAATTATATAAATACGAATAAATAAAGGTATATAAATTGAATCATATTATACTTTGTGTGTGTGCTCACTTGCTCAGTCATGTCTGACTCTTTGTGATCCCATGGACTGTAGCCCATGAAGCTCCTCTGTCCATGGGATTCTTCAGGCAAAAATACTCCAGTGGGCTGCCATTTCCTTCTCCAAGGGATCTTCTTGACCCAGGGACTGAACCTGTGTCTCTGGTCCCTCCTGCGTTGGCAGGCTAGTTCTTTACCACTGTGCCACCTGAGAAGTCCATATTATAACTTTATCCTTAGCTATTAACTTAGTTAGGACCAAACATACTTTTTAGCCTTTAAATCAGAATTTATATTTTACATTATAAAATTTTTAGCTGTTGTATCCCTGAAACTCACATAATATTATACATCAGCTATAATTCAATAAAAAAAGGAAAATTGTTTAGAACATAAGGGCATCAAGCATTTCTTCTATTCCAACATCTTTATTGTTTTTTTTCGAAGAGAGTTGCTCTCTTAAAGTGGCTTTTCTGAGTAGTAACTTTAAGACAATTGTTTTAAAAGGATACACTTCAAAAGAATTTGTGTATATCCCAACCAAAAGCTGATTTATTTAAGTCAACTTAAAATTGAATAATATGCCTAGGCTCATGTCTGGAATTGCCAAATGAGTGTTATAAAGCTTTTGGAATTAAAGGTACCGAGTCATTCAACAACTGAAGAACCTCCTCCTATCTCCTAGGATTTGTTCTGGGAATTGAAGTGGAGAATAGGTCAGACAAAGCCCTTGTACTTTTGGATATTCCATTCTAAGGGGGCAACAGAAATTTAAAAAATTAAACAAGAAGTAAGAATTTCAGAGTGTTTTAAGGGCTTTAAAAATTAAGCAGGTGAGGACTTCTCTGGCAGTCCAGTGGTTAAGACTCTGAGCTTCCACTGCCAGGATTTCAGGTTTGATCCATGGTTGGGGAACTAACATCCCAGATGCTGTAAAAAACAAAAACGGGTGATAGAGAGTGACAGGGAAACATGAGATGATAACTAACATTTATTGATCATTTACTATTTCATAAATGCTTTATTTCTGTTCGCTATTTAGGTATCACTATTTTACCCGTTTTACTGTTGAGAACACTGAGGAATAGCAGGACAAGTGCTTCTCCGAGGACACCTAGTTAGTAAGAGAGAGAGCTGGGGTCTGATCCCAGGCAGTATGCTGCTGCTAAGTCACTTCAGTCGTGTCCAACTCTGTGCGACCCCATAGAAGGCAGCCCACCAGGCTCCCCTGTCCCTGGGATTCTCCAGGCAAGAACACTGGTGTGTGTTGCCATTTCCTTCTCCAATGCATGAAAGTGAAAAGTGAAAGTGAAGTCACTCAGTCGTATCCGACTCTTA
Organism: Ovis canadensis; assembly: GCF_042477335.2. Lineage (NCBI taxonomy): Eukaryota > Metazoa > Chordata > Mammalia > Artiodactyla > Bovidae > Ovis > Ovis canadensis. The sequence continues at coordinate 29,938,433 of NC_091270.1, forward strand.
GCGACCCCATGGACTGCAGCCTACCAGGCTCCTCCGTCCGTAGGATTTTCCAGGCAAGAGTACTGGAGTGGGGTGCCATTGCCTCCTCCGTCCAGGCAGCATAAGTTTTGCTTGTTTTTCTTTTTCTGTTTGGTTATACAGATAAGATTCAAGTTCAGGTTGCTGGCCCCCAATACACACTCTCCTAGCAGTTTAGGGTTCCAGGTAGCCCAGAGGCCACGGGTTTGCTTGGAGGTGGCTGAGACCACACAGGGAAAAGGGAAACCAGCGCTGGTCCAGGATGCTGCGAGAGACCATCACGATTGAGCTTCCTTTAAGCCTAACAGTTCGGTCCATTGCTTTGTGTGGTTAATGATCTTTCTGTGGGGCTCACTCACAGGAGGGCAGATTCTTCATTTTCTGCCCAAAGCCACATTCCCCGCCAGGGCTTTGACTGACAGCTCAATAATACCTCTTGTTTTGAGTAGCACTTGAATGATGGATGAGGTGGCGGCCAGTGGTGGAGGAGCAGATGAAAATCAGCTTGAATGCCAGAGGGACAGAAAGGAAAGCCCTTGAGGCTGATGCTTGTTGAGCCAGCCAGAGAATGGAAGGTGTGACCGGAGATGAGGTCAGAGGGGCTGGCCGATGCCAGGTCATATGGGGCCTCTTGGTATTTTATTCTATGGTGACAAGGTTTTGAGCATCCAGTATAGTTAGGACACTGGGTTGGGGTCTGTAGAATATCCAGAAAAGCGTCAGACAGGGGACCCTCTCTTAGAGAAGCTTACCTCCCATATTAAAATCTCACTGTTAGGTCTAGACAGTGAACAAGGATGTATTTCAACTTTCATTAATTTCTAGCTAGTCGTAAAGATATTTTTATGAATTACCTCACTCTGGCTCGAAGAAATTTTCAGTAAAGGTGTGCCAGTTTCATCGTAATGAAGTGTTTAGAGTGAACTTCAAAGACTCAAGGCCTTGTGATAACTGTTGTAATTTAGATTACACTGACATGGAAGGATACAGCTGTGGATATTTTGATATCAGTCTCTCTTGACACAGATCTTGGACAGGGTCAAGGGTCAGAATTAGCGGTATCTCTTTAAAGAATTTGATAAATGATTTGGGTCAAGAGGTACAGGGAATTTATCAGAGCCTTTGGGGGTGTAAGTCTCCCAGGGAGGCAGACCCACGTAGCTGTGAGAGTCTGCAGGATGGTGGTAGGCACCCCGTGGCATGGCCCCCTGGGCTTGAGATATTCTTTTGATATTAATGCAATGAAACAGACCTCCCTACTGTTGATGTGACTCTTACAGCTCAACACACACAGTAAAATTCTTCCTCTTCCTTTATTTCCTGGGAAGGCCCTATGCTTGAATTTTCTATGAGAGCCCATCTGTGGATGTAAAATGGCATGTCTCTGAAACAGGGATGTCACCTCCTCTTCCCAATACCAAACACGTGGGGGAGGCTTTAAAGTCCCCTGGTCTGCGTGGATGCCAGCTGTTTAATAGTAAGTCCAAAATTACCTCCTTCTCACAAAGCCACGGGTCTCTGGAGGTCCCAAAAGGCTTACCAGTGTCTCTTAGCTGTGGACCCAGTTTGGCAGGATTGCACCTTCTGACCACCTGCGATCGCTGTGGCCTCTGTCTTCACGGTGAGGCCGCTGGTGCTCAGAGGATTCGCTGGGATGCTGTGACTGCACCCCCTCTCACCATCTCCTTCCATCCCTGTCACCCTTCCCCTGACGCTGTTCAGACGCCCTCCTCCCCATTTCTTCTACTTTCTCTCCAGGTTTGGGCTACTTTTCCTTTTAAATCTTGCAATAACAGGTGATGTCTTCTCTGCCTTTCTACTTCAAAAGCCACATGCCCCCCCCCACCAGCCAAGAGCCCCGTGCCCGAGTTTTTTAGAACCTGAAGTTCTCGTTATGTTACCATTTCCAGGACACCAGAGCTCCATCACCTGGTCTTCTAAAGAACATTGTCTTTGGCAATTCCAGGCTCCTCATTTTCCTTGAAAGTGATCTTCATGAGTCAGGATGGTTTTCTGACACTTTCACGCTGAAAAAGAGGGGAAGAACTTCTATACATTTAATGTCTCCAAGGGGACACCATTCCAGATGTGATTTTCAAAATAAAATTTTATTTATTTATAGATGTTCCCAAACATGTGGCTCTCACCCCTTGAGGCTATTTTCTGCTCTTGGGCAGGTCCTCTCTGAAGTTTTTTCCTGCCCATCTCACCAAGGCTAGGGGGAGCGTTACAGGATCTAATCTGTGTTCCTGCAGTAGAGGGTTTTTTCTTTGCTATGTGGAAACATCTGTCCAGTCTGGCTAGTTCGTGTAGCTTCTTTGTTTTTTCTTTTTTTTTTCCTTCATGTTAGTTATTTTATCTCTGCTTCTGGACAAAAAAATCAGACACTCTCTGGACTCCTCCAGAGGAGGCAAAAGGATGACACAGTCCAGTGAACACTGCTGTCCTTCTGGAAAGAAATTCCAAATCTTTATCTCATCGATTATAATTGCGTTTATGCCATGTGTGTGTGCAGGCACACGCGCGCTCAGCCATGTCCTACTCTTTGCAACTTCATGGGCTGTAGCCCACCAGGCTCCTCTGTCCATGGGATTTTTTAGGCAAGAATACTGGCATGGGTTATCATTTCCTCCTCCAGGGGAATCTTCCTAACCCAGGAATCAAAATCTCATTCTGTTGTTACAGTTCACCCAGATCCTCAAACAGTGTTCCTCCAAGATCTTCTCTTGGCCTCTAGGTTCTGATGGCTGGTCCTTTCCTCTTTGGTTCATTCTGTTTGGGTCTTGTTAATATCAGCTCGGGGAGATTTGGAAAGCTTGCTGACTTTACAGTCAATATACAATCGCAGGATACATAGATAATCCTTTCATTTTTGTTATTATGGGGGACAACTTTGTGACCAGCATACCTTGTCTAGGTTGGTCACTTTCCTTTTATCAGAGTCCAGTTATTAGTTTGTAAAAAACAAATGGCTTTAGGTTAGTAGACTGAAGTACTAATATAGAAAAATGAGAGCGGTGCTTTAGAATCCGTGTCTCTGAACGTGCCAGATGATGGTGGTTACTCAAGCATCCTTCTTCTCCTCTTTCCTGTATCTCGAACATTTCCTCTTACATCAGTACTAAAGAAGGACCATTTTAGAGGATGGTCTTTATGCTCTTTGCTCCTTCATTTTATTAAATGCTTACTTCAGAGTTGGAGAAGGGGTGAGTAGAGTAGGGAGGAGGAAAAGTCTGTTGATGTTCGCTGTGGGTCAGGCATTGTTCTCAGCACTTTAATATAGTCTCATGTAACGTTGTGCTAATATTATTTCCATTCTATAGAAGAAGAAACAGATTCAGAGAATATTTATACGTACATGTTTAATACAAGTCCTTTCTCATCCTTTTCACCTTGAAATTTTTTCCCAAAATTAATACTGGAATATCTCTGCTTTTTGCTTGGTATATTGATTGCCACCTTTTTCTTTTTCATCTTTTGTATGCTTTTATTTTAGTGTGTGTTTTATAAGCAGGATATCGAGTTAGACTTTAAACCCAGTATGAAATTTGTCTTTTTAGAAATATTGAACCACTAACTGTATTGTAATAACATTTGTTTGCTCTTGCTTGAAACTTTTGTATGTCACATGGTAGGCCCTACAATGTCAGTTTTGTTTTTTTTTTTAACACAAATCATTTATGTTGAAATGAAGTAGTACACTCTTTTTACAAATGAATTAAATACCTTCTTTGGTGCTTTGCTCTCGACCTTGTAACTAAAGCAGTAGCTATAACCAGTGGCCTAGTTATTCTGTAGCTTAGCTGAATCCCAAAATCTCTACCATCGACCCTAAGGAAGTGAAGCCAAGAGGGAGATAACCATAGCTGCTCCCATAACACCTCCTCAGGGAGGGAACCAGTATAGACCTGGGTTAGTAAAATAGTCACTTCCTGGCTTAGAAACCCTCTTTGGACAGTGTTGATTTGGACCAGAGGCTGTGGAGGCTGCCCCTGCAGGACCAAGGCTGAGGATGGGGAGGATACTTGGACAGGGCGCCAGTTAGCATTTGGTCCTATCCAAACTGGCCATGAGACATTGGGTCCTCACCCAATGGTCCTTGATACTTGGTCCTGTCCAAAACCATCTGTCATGGACCGGGTATGCTCACAAAAGTTTTGAGCAGGACCAAATGTCCTGCAAGGGTGGCCTTCATTTAGTCTAAGGAGGCTACATCAGTGTCATTTGGAAACTGGACTGTTTTCTTTTGTTTAGCTTCTGTTTTTTTGAAAACTTGTCAGTTTATACTGTGCAAAGAGTCTTAGATCCAGGATCAAAAGCAGAAGGGTGAGGGATGTTGGATGTTACTGAGTTAAACTGGCTCTCAAGGTAAGCAGCAGGCTCCGGTAATTGTAGAGAGAGATTTTGAGGTGATATAAGAAAGAGTAGAAGCTTCTTGTAACAGAGGCGCATCTTCGGTTTGCGGAAGTCCATGAAGACAGAATTAGATGGAGACTGCTGATGGTGATAACGCAGTGACCTGTGACTGATGACTGTGGGGAAAAGGTTTAATTTGATGAACTTTTCCCCTCTTCTTTCAAAAGTGAACACACTGCATATCTCTTTGACACTGTGAAAGAAACAAGGCTCAGAAAGCCCCAAAGTTTCTTTCCTTTAAAAAAAAATTAAGTATAGTTGATTTACAGTGTTATGTGTTTTCTTAGAATACTATAAGTTTATCTTGTTTTCAAGTAGGTGACCACTCGTTATAACGTGACTGCTGCTGCTGCTGAGTCGCTTCAGTCGTGTCCGACTCTGTGCGACCCCATAGACGGCAGCCCACCTGGCTCCCCCGTCCCTGGGATTCTCCAGGCAAGAACACTGGAGTGGGTTGCCATTTCCTTCTCCAATGCATGAAAGTGAAAAGTGAAAGTGAAGCCGCTCAGTCGTGTTCAACTCTTAGTGACTCCATGGACTACAGCCCACCAGGCTCCTCCATCCATGGGATTTTCCAGGCAAGAGTAACTGGAGTGGGGCGCCGTTGCCTTCTCATAACGTGGCTAATAGTAAGAAATCCTAGATTCCGTAAAATCCAGCATTATCTAGCTATAGTTGTGGTGAAAATATAAAAGCCAATTTAACCAGCAAATTTACATGCAATTTGAATAAGTGGGATTTTAAATTTCTATGTACTCAAACCAATGATTAGTTGATAAAGTTTTATTGTGTATAATGCCTTTTTAATGAGCCTAAATATTTGAATGACTTTAGATTTAATAACTATTAAAGTGCCATGCTGAAATAAGTATCACATTTTTTTAAATGACTTTTTTCTCTCCTCTCCCATTAAAAATTCTGGACATTTATTAGCAGAAGAGGGAAGGATTGGTTAAATGCTAACAGAACATACGTTGAAGTTATTTCTGAAGAGCAGTTTGATGTGAGTTGGTGAGTTCACATCATTTCAATGACTGTTTGTAAGACAGACTGTAAGAATGTAAATCTGGAGTGGCTGAATCCAAGGGTCAAGTGTATGATCAATTCAACAAATGCTTTTAATTTCAAGGGGAGGGATTTAGAGTATGCACAATTGTTCAAGGAGAGGGAATGTGAGTAATTTTCTCTGAGCCCTGACCCTGTGTACGCAAAAGTTCTGAGGACTTACGCATGCAGACTTGAATGAGTGAATGTCGTCCTTTGTAATATTGCCAACATATTTAATTTTCCAAGTAGGCAGGTCATTGTGTTGACTTTGTCCTCATGCCAGAACCATTATCCAGGCTTTTCAATTAAGATATTGCCTTCTCAAGTCACAAAAGTTGAAAATGACTACCATTTATATGCTCACCTGTTTTAAAATAACTGGCACTTATATTCTACTTGCTTATATTAGCAGTTCACTTTGAATGTGTCTTTCCCATTAGTTTGTCATTTCTTTGAGGATGGAGACTATAATCCTCAGTTATGTGTCCTACTTCAGTTCTCTGTGTGATGTGGATTTATAAGCGTAGCATGAGTGTACTTAGAAGTATAGTTAATGCTAACTGGCTGCTGGTGGTAATTTCTAAACTCCCTTTTGTGAAAATAATTAGACAAGAAGATCATTAAACTGGGGTAGCCCTAGTGTCTTTGGTAGCTTATGAAAGCAAACTGAATCCAGAGTCGACTAGATTTTTCTTGAATCTGAGAAAACGAAACTTAAGAACAACTACTAACAGCTGAGTAAAGTTTCTTACGTAAGCCAAACATTTAAGATACAGCCAAATAAATAATTACTTTGCTTCCCCTCTTCTCTATAAACACCTCTGCTGTAGCCCCCCACACTGGGAAGCCCCCTAACCACTTTTCGGTTTTGGCAATGCCTGAAATATTATAAAAGATATATTGATGATTATAGTTAACAGCCTATATTAAATTTGTTTGAGTTACAATTCTGCTTTAGAAAATAAGACTTGGGGTACAGGTTTTAAAAAATAAGTCAGATGGCATGTTAATTATATTTCAGTTAAAGAGGAAATAAATTGGATAATTGAGGAAAACCACAGAGAAACTGGCCTCCTCAGCTGTTTGAAAAGCAAGAGGGAAATCTACTATCCCTCAATATTTTTGTTGTCAAGGGAGGGGAAAGAATTTGAGAGGAAAGGGTGTGAAATGAGATCATAATGGGAAATAATGGACTTTATTGTTAATGTGCAGCCATGTGACCTGAGCATGCAGGTTGCCATGTTGATCACCCAAGGCAGCAGCCACAATTTGGGGCCTGAAATACATTAAAAGTGTTGCCGCAAAGTTACTGTGTTTTAGGAGGACAGAAGAAGACGTCACATTTATTCATAGACAAGTTGTATGTGCATGTCCTGAAAAGAAAACATTGAAAAAGTTGTGTTTGTATTTCTGTATCCATTAGGATGGGGTTTCCCTCGTGGCTCAGCGGTAAAGAATCTGCCTACAAGGCAGGTGATGCGGGTTGGGTCCCTGGGTTGGGAAGATCCCCTGGAGAAGGGAATGGCAACCCGCTCCAGTATTCTTGCCTGGGAAATCCCATGGACAGAGGAGCCTGGTGGGCTGCAGTCCCTGGGGTCACAGAGTCGGACACGACTTAGCAACTGAACAGCAACAAGAAGTCCATTAAACAATATATTAGGGTACACGGAATGATCAAAACATTTACTTCCACGTCTGGATGCCTGTAGCAGCCTTAGCCGCCAATGTTCAACTTCAGCGTCTTTTTTACTTTGCAGGCCTGTCCAAACAATCTTCAGAATTCCTGGGTGAATTCAGGAGATAATAAATAATTTCATGAGGCATTAGTCACACATGGATTCACAAATGTACATTGTAAAGAATAAAATGCATATTGTATAGTTTTTTAAAAGTAGAGTCATGATGTCATTTAGCCTTAGCCATGAAAACCTTATTTAGAAAACGGTGACTTTTTTTCCCCTCTGCGAAATTCACTTTTCTCCAGTACATGAGATTGGATGAAAGTAGAACAGGTTATCAGAAATTCAGAAAAGCTGTGAAAGTTTTAATTTGGGGAATCTCTTGGGGGCTTTTCAGGTGGCACTAGCAGTAAAGAACCTGCCTGCCAATGCAGGAGACATAAGGGATGTGGGTTCGATTCCTGGGTTGGGACGATCCCCTGGAGGAGAACATGAAGAATGACTCCAGTATTCTTGCCTGGAAAAGAAAAATAAGTTTTCATGAAAGAGATTCTCATGAAAACTAGGTTTTTACATCCACCAAAACTCTTTTGCAGGGCAAGTGGAGAATTCCAGAGGGTGTCTGTCCACCTCTAAGGCCAGTACTGAACTGGCTGGATTGAGAACTCAGGTCAAGCTATTGAATTTTCATTGTAGTCCTAGCTCACTTTTGCTGTCTGCCGTGATCATTGAAATTTTCCTCCTGGTCTGGGTACCATATATACTGGAAGTAATGAAGGAAGTGAAAAGGACTGTCTTGTCTTCTTAAGGTAGGAGAGCACTCACCACCACAGCTTTGAAATGGTGTCTGCATCCTTGGAAGATTGTGAGTTGAGTCAAAGCAAAGAAAACCCTCTGACAATTTTTGGGCCAACTTAGAAAACACTGGCTTCCAAAACTGCTCAGTAATCTAGGAGAAGACCTCAGTCCTTACTCAGTGCTTTAATTGTGTCCAGGAGAGTATGTGAAACATCAGGGAGGTTCCTTGCTTGGTGAACCTTTTAATGCTGATCACAGGGTTCATCCTTTGGCACCCCACTCCAGTACTCTTGCCTGGAAGATCCCATGGACGGAGGAGCCTGGTAGGCTGCAGTCCATAGGGTGGCTAAGAGTCGGACAACGACTGAGCGACTTCACTTTCACTTTTCACTTTCATGCATTGGAGAAGGACATGGCAACCCACTCCAGTGTTCTTGCCTGGAGAATCCCAGGGACAGAGGAGCCTTGGTAGGAGGCTGGCTGTCCCACAGAGTCAGACACGACTGAAGCGACTTAGCAGCAGCAGCAGCAGCACAAGGAAATATGATTTCCAGGTTTGTGAGTAAAAACACTGAATACCCCAGTTTTGGGAGCTCCAGGGAAAAGGCCACCTTCTTTGCATGCATGAACAGTTTTCATTTGGAGCAATGCATATTTCGTAGAAGAAAATTGAAGCTCTGAATACACAAAAATCGATACTTAAAGTAAAACCCCAATCAATATTTAAAATAGTGTTTATAAAGTGATTTTGTGTTTTCCCTCATTATTCTGTTTTGGAGGTGTATTCTCATTGCTCAGTGAAGAAAATCTGAGAAGTCCAGATTAATTTTATTTCGATAATAAAATGATATTCTGTGTCCGTGATAAACTGCTTGGGCTTATGCCTCTCACTTTCTGTTTATTTTTTTTACTGCTTGTCCCTATCATTAGTGTCTTACCCATGAAGAGGTTCATTACATAATACCCTTTCCCTTTCTGCCTTCCATGGAAGGCTTTGGAATGCCTGAGCAGTCCCTGTAGCTCGCTGGCCTGGTGTATGTAAGCCTTTGCCAGGTGATAAGGCTGGGTGTGGTGTCAGAGCTCTGGTTGGGTTAGGGTTCTCATTTCCCCTCTGAATTTAGCAGCTGTGGGGCTCAGACCAGACCCTGTTCTGTTGGAGTAAAAAAATATAATTCATGAAATTTAAAAAAAAATACAAATATAGTCACTTAACCTACAGGACAGGGAAGCCTGGCGTGCTGCTGTCTATGGGGTCGCAAAGAGTCAGACACGACTGAGCTGAACTGAACTGAACCATTTTTATTTTTTTGGTTGGTCTACTTATTTTTACGTAATGATCTATTATTAGTATGTACATATCTTGTATCCTGCAAAGGACTGAATTTTTCGTGCTTGGTTTCCAAGGAGGCTGATTGAATACCAAGCTGTTAGATGAGTGGAATTTGGCTGATTCCAGTCATGGTTTTTGAGATGTTCGAAGTCACCTTGAAACTGGACGTGCAGACAGTTGAGCTGAAGCGTGTTTTCCGCTCACGGTTCCGTTGGCGGCGGGGCTCTGCTCCCCTGATGCTAAGCCAATAGAGTGTAACGACGTTTATTTCGCTTCTGAATTGTACACAGAGGCTGGGTTAGGACCTCCCTTGGCTGGGCGCCCTCGTGTAAGCGTAGGGAACTTCACGGAATGCGGGTCACGGCTTCGTTTTCCTTTCCATCTGAGGAGGCGGGAGCCTGTGCGAGCAGGTAGGGGTGCTTTTCTATGAAGCGCAGTGAAAGCAAGACGCAGGCGAGGTTCATGCCCGGGCCCCGCGGACAGCTCGGCAGTTCTCTTGCCGCTACTGTCTGGGATATTTTCATCAGCGACTCTGAAGAGAACGGAGGGTGTTTCAGACTCTGGCTTTAAAGGTCAGGGCGCGCAGCTTCATGCATTTCTGTGTTCCTGGCTCTGATATCGCGGGTGCTGGGCCCGGGGTGTGGGGAGGGTTTGCAGGGGGCCTGGCAGGCGGCTGGGTCTCCAGGGCGGGGCTGCAGTGCCCACCCCCCCCCCCCCCCCCCCCCGCTCGAGGCTGCGGGGTTCCGCGGGAAGGAGGCCTTGATCTCTCAGGCAGCACCCCCATCCTTGTCCCGGTCGGGCCGGGCCTCCAGCTCTTGCCTCAAGGGGTCTGTGAGTGAGTAGGCAAGTAGCAGGGGGCACCTGGGGCTCAGACCTGGAGGTTAAGAGATTGGATCCAGACTGGCCCTTCAGACCCGGCGTGTCCTCCCCGAGGTGGCCCTTCACGCAGTCGGAGCGGAAGTGAGGAGAGCTGATGGGTTTGTGTTGTCTCAGAGTCCTGGGAGCCGGGCCAGTGACCAGGGACCACCGGGCCTGTGCCCCGCCCTCCTCAACCCCCTTCCCTCCTGCTCCCCTCGACCTTTCGGCTCGGGCCTGGGGTGTCTGCCACCCACGGCCAGCACACCCGAGGGTTGGAGTGAAATGGCGCAGCAGGGTCAACCCCATGCACTGTGAGCCTGGATGCGGTTCTTGTGCCCGTCCAGACCCGGCAGGCCCTTTTGCTGTTTAAGAATGACCTTACTTACTGTGCCTTCTGGAGAAGGACATGGCAACCCACTCCAGTGTTCTTGCCTGGAGAATCCCAGGGACGGAGGAGCCTGGTGGGCTATTGTCCATGGGGTCGCACAGTCAGACATGACTGAAGCGGCTTAGCAGCAGCAGCAGCTCTGTCCCTCCCCTCCATGGTAGATTCTGAAGTAGCCCATGTATATACATTAACATATTTAATCTTCAGTACTCTGGCCATCACATGTGAAGAGCCAACTCATTGGAAAAGACCTTGATGTTGGGAAAGATTGAAGGCAGAAGGAGAAGGGAGTGGCAGAGGATGAGATGGTTGGACAGCATCACTGACTCAATGGACATGAGTTTGAGCAAGCTCCTGGAGTTAGTGAAGGACAGGGAACCTGGCGTGCTGCAGTCCATGGGGCTGTAAAGAGTCAGACACGACTGAGCACCTAAACAACAACAGCAATTCAGTCTTCACAGAAACTCAGTGAGTTTCTTATTTCCATTTTATAAGAGGCTAAAATTCAGAGAGAGTACATGTCTTACCTGATGTCAGACAGGTGAGGGGGCGGTGCTGAGCTTCACCCCAGATCCGCCAGCCTCCATGCCTCCTCCCACCCACTCCTGGGCACCCTTCTTCCTAAACACTCACCCACTTCTGCTTGGCCCACTGTGGTTCCCCTATAATCTTCAGGAACTCACCTAAGCTTTTGCAATCAATTTTTTTCTTCCAGTATAAATTTAGGATTTCTCTGGTGTCCATGCTACCAGTGCAGGGAGCACAGGTTTGATCCCTGGTTGGGATATTGCATGCTGCCCGGCGAGGCAAAAAAAAAAAAAACACCCAATATAAATTTAACTACAGTCATCTAATAGGGGTTCCTTTTCTTGATTAAACGAGCGTCAAGAGGCTATGGCTGTCCAGAAGGAGACTATCCCAGGCAGACTGTACAATGAAAGGCTTTCCTTCCCACCCACCTCTGCTATTCCTTTTTTCCTGCCCAGTCACGTCGTCACATGTTTGGCCCACAAGAAATTACAGCAAAGCAAGTGGTCGCAGTTCTCAGCCCTAAGTGAGAGCGATGCTGACAGGAATCTGATGCTCCCGAGTCCGTCTGCTGGAGACGGTTCCAGCAGGTCTGAAGACTCGCCTGATGAGCCGGCCGTTCCGTTGTCTAGGGCCTCCTCAGTTCTCCTTGGCTCTTTCCATCTGTGCCCCTAGCTTGTCAATGCCTGCTGGGGGGAAGGTTTTGTTCTTTGGTACATGTTAAATATTGTAAAAGGCGGTGTACACTGTACATTAAAAAAAAGGTCTAACAACAATGCAATACCACTTTGTCCATCAAATGCAGCCTTGGGCCTTGATCGTTTCCCCAGATACGCAGACGTGCACAGCCGTGTATTTTGTAGAACAGGCTGCCCTGCTTTCCAGGAGAAGTGGTTTTTAGCTGCGAGGAGGCATCAAGTGTTCAAGTTAATTTGACAGTTTTGTGTAACAGTTTCATTGAGCCTCATCCCCTAAACTGTCACCTGCTTGAAAATTATTTGGGATTAAAATAATCCAATAATAAATCCAAACTGGCCAGAGTGGGAGAATTTCAGCACGGACACGCGCCTATGAAACTTTGCTTTTTTTCTTTTTCTGGGTCATAAAGCTAATAAAATATACTTTCCACCTCCCGACGTTCCCCACGTTTCCATATAAATTATTTGTCACCTATGTTCTACTTTCCTTTAAGCCTATTTTATTTTCCCAGGCCAAGAGCCTTGGTTGATTTCCTTAGATAAATGTCGGTCACCTCTGATAAGAAAAAGCACACTAGAGAGAGTTAGATGGAGCAGCTAGCCATCTCAGTGAACTTGCAATGACAGATAAACAATGACGAAAATATTATTGTGTGATTGTGAAAACAAAACAACAACAAAACAACACTCAAAACAGAAAACTTCTTGACAAATTAGTTAACAGAAGCTCTTATTTGACTTGTGGGATAAACTTCAGAGGGAAGCAGAGAGAAAAATGTACATTTTATGAAAACAATGGTATGTCAACAGATGAAGCATTTTGTGTATATTACGGGATGCGTGGATACCAGGCACTGTAGGAGACCCAAAGACTGCGTGCATTTGGCCCCAGCGCCCCTGGGGCTCATGACTTCACCAGGAGCACACAGAAGGGGAGACTGGTGGCTGCTGAAGGGTTGAATCTTGTGCACCCGGGCAGTCTCCTTGTGTTTCTGGATGGGGGATAGGTCAGGCTAGCCTGGCTGCATTCCTGTCCTGATGAAGTGTGAGGCCCCAAGTTGGCTTTCTTCCCTGTCTATACGTCCAGAGAGCCCTCTCCCTCCTCACACAGCCTTGGGGGCTGTGGAGAAACATGGTGAATAATCCTTGACACTTAGAGACCCAGGAGGCACTTGATAAAAAAGGGCCGATGCAGAAACTGAGAGTTCAGGCTCACTCCAGGGTCTTGGGGTGTCAGTGGTGGGGATTCTGTTCGACGTAGCTGTGACATTCTTTGCCACCTGATGATGCTTTGAAGATCTTGAGCTAATTTTTCATGGAGGAGATGGAGAGGTGGTGGGCAAGGAAGAAAGGGGGTATTGTAAGGAGGAGAGAAGAAGATTGAATGGGGCCTTCAAAGTGGTGTGGAGCAAGGTGAGCCTGGGTGTTATCAAAAGCTGGCCCATGCTTTGGCTTGTGGTAAGCGTGTGTTGGGGTGGCAGAGGTCAACTCCTAGCCTCCCCTACCATCGCCACACTAGTGAAACACCCTTGCGTTTGACATTGAGGAGCCTGAAGCAGAAGGGCGGGAGGCTTTGCCCCAGGACTGTGTATAGTTGCTCCCTGGTGCAGGAGTCTGAACCAGGGTTTTGCAGGTGTATGTAGGAGCTTCCCTGCTGGCTCAGTGGTAAAGAATCCACTTGCCAGTGCAGAAGATGTGGCTTTGATTCCCTGGGTCGGGAAGATTCCCGAGAGGAAGAAATGGCAACCCACTCCAGTATTCCTGCCTGGAGAATCCTATGGACAGAGGAGCCTGGAGGTCTACAATCCACAGGGTTGCAAAGAGTTGGACACGACTTAGGGACTCAACAACAACAGCAACAGATGTATGAGAACTGATCTGCCCTGCCAACTGGGCTCAGAGGATGCCCCCTCTTCTCCCATGCCCCTTGCCCCCGGCCTTGGTGTAAAGCCGTGATCACTTACTTCCATTGCTCTCCTCTGGGAGAGCTTGAAACCTCAACCTGGGGAGACGGGGAGCTGCAGGGGCCTGACTTTGCAGGGCCGAGGCGTCCGGAGGAGTTAGATCTCCTCGCTCAGCAGTAGAAGCTGCTCTGGGCACCTTGGTAGAGGTGGGTGGGAGACAAGCAGTGTTCAGGGAAGGTGGTCTGGCCACAGGGTGACCTAGTGAGGAGGGGGCGAGGGAAGTGACGGGTTATTTGGGTGCAAGCTGAAAACTGATGGCGTTTTCAGGCTCGGCACTTCTGGGTCATCTTTGACTTCCTCCTCTGACATTCCCTGTTTGTCTCCCCGGAAGTTCTTCATGTTCAATGCACAGCCGACTACCCAGGAAGCACGTGAAGAACAGATTCCGGGGTTCCGTTCCTGGGGCCGGGAACGGGCCTGGGAATCTGCATTTTCAACTTGCAGCCCAGGCTATCCTAGTGCGGGGAACTGAGGACCATTTTTGAGAAAGCTGACCTGGTTAGTAGTCAGGGTCTATCAGGTTTGGAGCGTCTTTCTTCTTCTCTTTTGCCTTTCTGATCAGCCCCTTCTTTCTGTTTTCCCTGCCGCTGTCCTCCTGGCCCCCTGCCCTTCTTCCCCGCTCACTGTTCTCTTCCAGAGCCCGCTCCCATCGAAACGTCAGGGCAACCCCAGGCGGTCCCTCCCGTTAGCCTGGTTCCAGGGTCTCCTGTCTCTGTCCGCCACAGGCCTGTCTGGCCTCGCAGGCACAGCTCTCTTCCTCTTGCTGAGAAATCTGCCCTGACCTCCTTGCTAAGTAAGTGGTAGCCCCTCGCCCCCCATTTCTTTGCATTTCTGCAGCTTCTGTTCCCCACACTGCTTAGTTATGGGGATGTGTCAGTTGTCAGCGAGTCAGAGGAGCCCAGGCTTTGAATCTGGCAGTGACTCTCACCTCCAAAAACCGGTCCTGCAGGGTTTCCTGAGATAATTCCCGGAAAGAGACTTAAGTTTAGTGCTTAGTACATAGGATGTGTTTATTCCAATGTTGTTTCTTCCTCTTTTCCTTATGTGTCCTGAATCCCCAGCTGGACCAAAACACCCTCAATAGACAAAAAATGGGCTTTCCGTTCCCCTCTGTTTTCAGCATTGAGCTTAGTTGGCTCGCTAGGTAATAATAATACAGAAAGCAGTCACAGTAGTGACGGGGGGTGGGGGGTAACGGTAATAGCAAACGTATAAGGTATTTGTGACGCGCCAGACGTTGCATAGAGCGTTACTCATTGCATCTTAACAGCAAAGCTTTGAGGTAGGTACTGTTACGGACACGCGACGAGGAGACCGGGGCATGGAGAAGCTGCGGGACCTGCCCAAGGGCACCCAGCTGCCAAGGCTTTGAATTTGAACTCAGAACGACTGGCTGCCACCGCTGTACTCTAATAGCACTGCAGTAAGAAGAAAGCCCATTTCATGTATGTAAAATATGTTGACCATATACAGAAACAGAGGGACGCATACAGTGCGTTCCTATTTAGGGCGCTTCAGTGATCACCATCGTGTCCTATTTTACTTTATCTGTAGCCCCACCCCCTCCTCTGTCTCCACTTTGTATTTATTTTGAGACAAATCCCGGACATATACCCTCCCTGTAAATACTTATGTAAGTAATCGCTCAGTTTTGCCTGACTCTTTGCGACCCCATGGACTGCAGCCCACCAGGCTCCTGTGTCCATGAGATTTTCCAGGCAAGAGTACTGGAGTGGATTGCCATTTCCTTCTCCAGGGGAATCTTCCTAACCCAGGGATTGAACCGGGGTCTCCTGTACTGCAGGCAGATTGTTTACTGACTGAGCTACAAGGGAAGTCTTATGTACTTACAGTACTTACATGCTGCTAAGTCGCTTCAGTCGTGTCCGACTCTGTGCGACCCCATAGATGGCAGCCCACCAGGCTCCGCCATCCCTGGGATTCTCCAGGCAAGAACACTGGAGTGGGTTGCCATTTCCTTCTCCAGTGCATGAAAGTGAAAAGTCAAAGTGAAGTCGCTCAGTCATGCCCGACTCTTAGCGACCCCATGGACTGTAGCCCACCAGGCTCCTCTGTCCATGGATTTTCCAGGCAAGAGTACTGGAGTGGGGTGCCATTGCCTTCTCCAAATACTTATGTGCTTATCTATAAATGATGGGTTTTTTAGTATAATCACAATGCATTTATCACACTTAAAAATGTTACCAGTTGTTCCTTAATCTCTTCAGTTTTGTGTTTAAATTTCTCTGATTGAACTAGCATTTTTTTTTTTACAGTTCATTGGTTCACATCAAGATCCAAACAAAAAAATAGCCCATTTTTCATGATGATTTTTATTTTTATTTATTTATTTATTTATGTCTCATGATGATTTTTAAAGCAGAATACCTGAAGATGTTTACTTACTGAGTTTAATTCAGCAGATATTTATCACGTGTCTGTGTGTTTTGCAAGGCACAACGTGAGGGTGATGAAAGATATTTTCTGGGAGCTGTTAACTGGCCGTGGTGACTGATAGGATTCAGAAATGGCAGAGGACATTGGCTTGTTTTGCCTCTAAGGTTACAAGCTTGGAGTGAGCGATGCAGGTATAGAAGGCCTGATGGAGAAAGGGAAGGTGGAAGAATGAAACAAGCCCAGGAAAAATGAGATGGCTCTGGCTTGTGGTTTGTAGTTAGAGCTTAAAATCTTATTCTGTCCTACGTGTATATTGTCTGCATTCCATTCTTCTCTGACTTTCCACTTGATTCTTCTTTCAGTGGCAACTTGGAAGTCAAAATACTGGCTTTGTTTTCCTCGAAAAAAATCTTAATATAAATTTAGGGGTGAGCTTCATGACGATTGTGTCTTTGAGTAAAGTAAATAAATGTGTGTGTGGTGGGGGGGAGGGTAAATCCACGCATTTCAGTGGCATAATCCCAGTGGTGACAGATTCAGGTTTTTAGGTACGTGCTTTTATTGTTCCATCTGACTCTAATGGAGGGGAAAATGTCTTGTCAAATGAGAAAAGCATTCAGAGAACGGGAAAAATTAAATTCTATGAAATATTTCTGTTTGCTTTGAGATTATTCATCCCTTTGTTTTGAGGGCCTTTCTAACTTCAAAGTGATTTACCTTGAGTTTGATGGAATCGGGCTTTAAAACTAGGCTGAGAATCGTGTGTATGCTGTAAAAATCTACCGCTGAAACTTGCTGCTGGAAACATGTGAGTTTCATCAAGTAGATTTAAGTTGGAACAGGCATAAGAAAGAAAACAGTTTGATTTGGGTGCCAACTGGGAGGTTAGAATAGCAATTTGCTTATTTCAGCTGTTTTATTCAGTAGCACTTATAAAGTTGACTAATTTCTTCCGCAAATAGTTTGCCAACTTCCATTAAGAAACAAGAGATTTCAGGAATAAACTTTTACTCTTTTCCTATCCAAAGAGGTGGTTTTCAGCTTTTTTTTTTAAAAAAGCTATCAAAACTATCACATTTTTCTTTGGCTAGAGAAATTCTATTTGAATTCATGTCTGAATCATTTTTCATACTCATTAAAAGTTATTTATAAAACTGAATCATGAAACTACTGGATTTTTGGTGAGACAGTTAATCCAATGTGCTTTTAAAAAATTTAAGTATAGTTGATTTATAATTTGTGTTAGCTTGATTCAGTTATATATACATGTTTTTTTCAGATTGTTTTCCATTATGGGTTATTATAAGAGATTGAATAGCCCTGTGTTATCCAGTAAATCATTGTTGCTTGTCTGTTTTATGTACAGTAGTTTGTATATGTTAATCTGATACTCCCACTTTATCCCCCCTTCTCCTTTTGGAAACCATGCTTCTTTCCTATATCTGTTTCAGTTTCGTGTATAGATTCATGTGTATTATATTTTAGAGTCCACATATGAGTGATTCCGGGTAATATTTGCCTTTCTTTACCTGACTTACTTAGTGTGATCATCTCTAGGTCCCTCCATGTTGCGCAAATGGCAATATCTCATTCGTTTATTTTATTTTATTTTATTGTTTTTCTCTTTTTTTTTTCTCTTTTTTTTTTCTCATTCATTTATATGGCTGAATAACATTGCACACCCCCAAACTACATCTTCTTAAGCCAGTTGTCTATTGATGGGTGCTTGGGTTGTTTTCATGGCTTGGTTATTGTAAATAGTTTTTGCCTGAACATTGGGGTACCTGTATCTTTTTAAATTAAAAATCTTGTCTTTCTGAGTATATGCCCAGGAGTGGGGTTGCTGGGTCACATGGTAGTTCTACTTTTAGCCTTTGAAGGACCCTCCATACTGTCTGTATTCCATAGTGGCTGCACCGATTTACATTTCCACCAACAGTGCAGGAGAGTTCCCTTGTCTCCACACCCTCTCGTAATCTGCTGTGAATTGAATTTAACCTCAGATCTGTAAGTTATTTTTTAAATATTAAAAATATTAATCTCTATATTCCGTATTCTCTGACTGTTTTGGGATTGAGTTGTAGAAGTGGCAGAGAGAAAAAAGAGAAAGCATGGAAAAAGCCTGTTTCTTTTTCCTATTAAAACTCTCAGTCCATTGTCATTTTATTGCTTATCTTTCTCTTTCAGTTCAGTTCAGTCGCTCAGTCGTGTCTGACTCTTTGTGACCCCATGAATCGCAGTGTGCCAGGCCTCCCTGTCCATCACCAACTCCCGGAGTTCACTCAGACTCACGTTCATCGAATCAGTGATGCCATCCAACCATCTCATCCTCTGTCGTCCCCTTCTCCTCCTGCCCCCAATCCCTCCCAGCATCAAAGTCTTTTCCAATGAGTCAACTCTTCACATGAGGTGGCCAAAGTACTGGAGCTTCAGCTTTAGCATCATTCCTTCCAAAGAAATCCCAGGGCTGATCTCCTTCAGAGTGGACTGGTTGGATCTCCTTGCAGTCCAAGGGTCTCTCAAGAGTCTTCTCCAACACCACAGTTCAAAAGCATCAATTCTTCGGCGCTCAGCCTTCTTCACAGTCCAACACTCACATCCATACATGACTACTGGAAAAACCATAGCCTTGACTAGATGGACCTTAGTCGGCAAACTAATGTCTCTGCTTTTGAATATGCTATCTAGGTTGGTCATAACTTTTCTTCCAAGGAGTAAGCGTCTTTTAATTTCATGGCTGCAGTCACCATCTGCAGTGATTTTGGAGCTCCCCAAAATAAAGTCTGAGACTGTTTCCACTGTTTCCCCATCTATTCCCCATGAAGTGATGGGACCGGATGCCATGATCTTTGTTTTCTGAATGTTGAGCTTTAAGCCAGCTTTTTCACTCTCCACTTTCACTTTCATCAAGAGGCTTTTTCCTCTTCACTTTCTGCCATAAGGGTGGTGTCATCTGCATATCTGAGGTTATTGATTTCCAACCTTAAGAACTTATCAGTATTTATAGATCTAGAAAATTAGAAATACCTTGAAAATTTCTCTAAGCAGGAAGATTATTAATTGTTCCTAATTTTCTTATGTGTGTGTTTTTTAAACTGTAGGTCCCTGGGATCAGGAACACAACACCTTCTAAATTTCATATGGAAATTGGTCCCTGGTCACCTTATCTGAGCCGCCGCCCCTCCTGAGTCCAGCCTTTTCTCTGGGCTTGAAGTCACGTGAGCCACAATCCCCTCTGCAATTTTAAGCCAGCTGACTTGGGGATTTCTGTTACTTGCAGCCAAAAGCACTTACTGTACTTTATAAATAGATCTATTTCCTGTTGGAAATGAAAATGAGTAATTCTCTTTTCTGGGTCAAGGAATTTATACTCCCAAAGAGACATGAAGAAAAGGGAACAATTATTGAACACCTGCTATGTGTCAGGCACAAATGCAAGGTGTTTTTACAGACATTTTCTTCGTTAATCCTGAAGGTGGGCATCATTATACCTCTTTACCTGTTGCTGCCACAGTGAGTGATGTGGGAGGTGCTGGTCCTGGGGACCACGTTTCCCATGGTTGCTGGAGGGAGGCTGGTTGTGGCTGTCTCTGGGCTGTCCATGGATCTTTACCCTGCTGTGGGCACATGGCCTCGTGGAGGTGTGCTGTTTCGGTGTCTGTGTGACAAGAGCTGATCTCACTTCTGCCCCTGATAAAAGGTGTGTCGGGATCACCTGGTGCCTTCTGATTTGCTTTTCTGCCAACTTGTTTTCTTTGCACAGAGTAGTAGAAAATTGGGCCAGATGTAACTTGATTTCTGACTATAATTAAAAAATTTCCCAGCCATTGGCCAAATGCAAGCAGAAGTGACTTACTAAATTCTGAACTAGCTGGAGTGCTTTCCAGATGCACTGAGAGATTCTGTTATAGGTCATGGCACAGCTTTCTGTATTCCACAGGGTGGTGAAATGAAGCTGTGATTGAATACACCTTCCTTTGGGGGGGAAAAAAAAATCAGAACAAAACATGTTGAGTGAAGGTTTAAGTGTTGGGATTGGGAGGGGCTGTCAAGTCTGTCTCTGAACCCAGACCTTGGGACTGACTTCACCTTTGACCTTGCTGTCTCAGTGAGCGCCGGGCTGGTCTGGCCTGGCCGTTTGTCATTCTTCATGTGGAGGTTTGATGAAGTATTTGAGGGTGATATAGGGCCCTCTGGCTTTCTCTGGTGACTCAGATGGTAAAGAATCTGCCTTCAATGCAGAAGGCTCAGGAGACTCAGGTTCGATCCCTGGGTCGGGAAGATCCCTTGGAGGAGGAGATGGCAGAGAGAGGAGCCTGGCGGGCCACGGTCTAAGGGGTCACAAAGAGTCAGACACAACTGAAGTGACTTAGCACATAAGGGAGCACAGGGCCTCTGTGGTGGCTGAAATTAGCTGGGATGGAAAAACGTATCTTTTCATCCTAGGACAGCAGCTCATGGACAAGATATGAATCGTGTGCTTCGCTCACACCTGAAGGGCAGCAATTAAGGATCCTCTTCCAAGAACAGGAAATTTGTTATGGTTTGCTTGTCACCTGATCCACCATCAACACATCTGGGAGAGTCACGCTGATAAAGGACTATTGAATGAGAGTGCTACATGTTCATAAAACGTTCAAAAGGTGGTTCTAACAGGTAGGGCTGCATTTTTAAAAATAAAATCTTTTGGTGAGCTGCCTATAATTACATAGTTAGTGCAGTAAAGTTGTTTTCAGTTCAGAAGTACCCTCTGAGGTTTAGATCAGTGCTGCACAGGCCTTCCCTGGTGGCTCAGTGGTAAAGAATCTGCCTGCAATGCAGGAGACTCAGGTTTGATCCTCGGGTTGGGAAGCTCCCCTGGAGGAGGGCATGGCAACCCATTCCAGATTTCTTGCCCAGAGAATCCCCTTGGACAGAGGAGCCTGGCGGGCTACAGTCCATGGGGTCACACAGAGTTGGACTAAGCAGCGGCAGACAGGCCTTAGGAGGGCTGTGGGATTCTGGGTCAGCCCCTCTCGGTGGAGATGCCCCAGAACTGGGCTGAACTTCAGGCTTGAGCAGCCTGCGGTCGCTGGAGGCTGTGGGATGCTGTCTGCTGGCAAGTTTCCGTGGAAGTTGTTTGCTGCTTGCAGGGAGAGGAGAGGAGAGGCCACGAGAGGCAGGATACAGACGGTGAAAAGGTTGGCCTTTGAAAACGCACGCACAGAAAACTACGCACACGAGGAAAGTGTGGACAGGAAAGGAGCTTGGCTCTTTGTCCTCGTTTCTGCCCCTGGTTCTGCCTTGAACTTGGACACTCTTCCTCCTGGTGCTGCCAGATTGTAGCTCCTGTCAGGAAACAGGGTTAGACCATCCCTGAAAGCGCCAATAATTGTGTCATCATGAAAATTACTTTTTGATGACCCTGATGGAAAACTGAGGGAGGTGATATTTGGTGATTCTCAGACTTCAATTATGGGGAAAAGAATGGGCTAGAGATAATTTGTTCAATGTTGGAATTTTGCAGTGAAGAGTTAACTGACCCATCACATAAAAACTCGACTGTGTTGTATAAGAGCCAAAACTGTTTTTTTATGGCCATACTGTTCAAAGCCATCTATATGAGGTTTTATTTATTTATTTATTTTTGGCCCTGTTGCTTGGCACATGGGATCTTAGTTCCCTGACGGGGGATCAAACCTGCGCCCTCTGCACTGGAAACGCGCTGAGTCCTAACCAGCAGACCACCAGGGAAGCCCCTTAAAGAAACAAAACTTTTAACCAATTTTTTATATCCCGTTCTTTGTCACTTTCTGTCTCTTTGGCCCCAAGTGCCCTGTGCCCACCTCTGAGTCTTTGCTTTGCCTGGTGTTTCGCTTGTTTGTTTGTCTGCTTTTTACTACTCTGCCCCAGTCCTCACTGATGAAAATATTATAAGCATGAAATAACCTTGAATTTTTTTTTTCATCCCAGGCTGACAGCAGTTTAGCTAAAGCAGTTAGAAAGAGTGATGTGCGAGTATGCTGTCACAAGATCCAGCCATGAATGGCCTTCCTCCAGTTACAGCCAGCTGGGCGTCCTGGGACGAGCCGCGTGTGACCTCGGGTCTCAGTGTTCACATCTGTAGAATGGCTGTGATAGTGTTCTTTGCTTAACAGGAGAGGAACCATTTCTTTGGGATTTTGCAGAGTGGGCTAATAGGCTGGAGAGCCAGAGAAGAGTAGGTGTTGCCGTCTTGACTCCAAAGCCAGTCTGGAAGCAGAGTTCCTTCTCTTTCGGGGAGCCTCAGTCTTTTTCTCTTGAGGCTTCTAGTGCCTGGATGCGGCCCGCCCACGTTATGGAGGTTCATCTGCTTTACTCAGAGTCTATGGGCAAAATGTTAATCACGTCTCAAAAATACTGTCACAGCATCTAGACTGGTGACCGAGTTTCTGGGTGCCATGACCTACTCAGGATGGCATGGTACCAGCGAGTTTAACATTCTCCTTGTTGCTCAGTCGCTCAGTCGTGTCCGACTCCTTGCAACCCCATGGACTGCAGCACACCAGGCTTCCCTGTCCTTCACCGTCTCCTGGAGTTTGCTAACTCATGTTGGTTGAGTTGGTGATGCCATCCAACCATCTCCTCCTATGTATGTGCAAAAATAGTTTACAAATTATGCAATTTTCCTTTTCGCCACTAGAGGGCACTCTGACCAAGGGAAATGGAAGATTCTCTTGCGTCTCATCTGCTGTTTCCTTCTAGAGCAGACACCATCAACACTTCAGAGAGCCTAGGGGACTTCTCCACTCTAGTCCCTCATTTTACAGTTGAGAAAGTTACTTCCAGTGGCGGAAATCTACGCTTCAAGATGACAGAGTAAATTAAAGATAGAGACTAGAGTTAGAACTGTGGTCGTTTGCACATTTCATATTCTTTCCATTTTAGGGCATTCTAGTAATTTGTATTAATTGCCTGACAATTAATATAAGTTAATAGTTAACGACCAGCCATACTTTGATGGAAGTAAGTTGAACTTATGAGGTATTTTGGTTGGTTCTTATAAGCTGCATGTGATGAAATGTCACACAGCATCCCTGGTGGCTCAGATGGTAAAGAATCCACCTGCAGTGTGAGAGACCCAGGTTCAATCCCTGGGTTGGGAAGATGCCCTGGAGGAGGGCGTGGCAACCCACTCCAGCATTCTTGCCAAGAGAATCCCCTTGGACAGAGGAGCCTGGCGGGCTACAGTCCATGGGGTCCCAGAGAGTTGGACACAACTGAGTTACTAAGCACACACACATTACAAAGTAATGCACTTTCCGAACACCTGCATTAGTTGGTACTGGGTCTGTAGTTAGCTTTGGTGAATACTCTAAGGGTTTTGTTTTAATTTTTTGTAAAATATTCCCTTTAATAGACACAGAAGGCTGGTGACACATGAAGGCTCAGCCTGCAAAATTTTTTCTTTTTCCTGTGTGTGTATGTGGGGTGTGTGTGGGTGAGTGTGCGTGTGGGTAGGGGGGGGTGGGTATGTGTGTATGTGTGTGGGGTGTGTGTGTGGGGTGGGTGTATGTGTCTCTTGGGGGTTGATCGGGGAAAGGGGATGCAAGTCATGACTTGTCCCTTGGACTGCAAGGAGATCCAACCAGTCCATTCTGAAGGAGATCAACCCTGGGATTTCTTTGGAAGGAATGATGCTAAAGCTGAAACTCCAGTACTATGGCCACCTCATGCAAAGAGTTGACTCATTGGAAAAGACTCTGATGCTGGGAGGGATTGGGGACAGGAGGAGAGGGGGACGACAGAGGATGAGATGGCTGGATGGCATCACGACTCGATGGACGTGAGTCTGAGTGAACTCCGGGAGTTGGTGATGGACAGGAGGCCTGGTGTGCTGTGGTTCATGGGGTCGCAAAGAGTCGGACATAACTGAGCGACTGCATTGACTGATGGCATCTTTTGCACCTTGACTGGACTGTTCGAATACCTTATTAGAGGTAGGCAGTGGGCATAAAAGGCTGATATTTTGGAGGATGGGTGGGTGATTGAGCCTACCGATTCCTTGCCTGTTTGGAAAGCTCTGTGTCTGTTTCTGGTGCCTGTTCTTTGTCCTTGTACTGGCACAGCCATCCTTGTCTGAAGGATGAAGTCTTTTGGCTTTTGGGGTGTCTCCTTTTCATCTGGTAGATTATGTTAGGTCTCCCCACCAGGGGGCAAGTGGAGAAAAGCAAAGTCAGTCTCATAGCAGCTTCATCACTGCAAATCCACGGAGGTGACGTTTTCTTATGGCCTGTTTATAGCTAGGAGGGATGTTATGTGTGGGGGGTGTATATGTGTGTATGTTTATTTGCTATATTTGACTGCATAGCATTGCCACAGTTGCCACAATTGCTTCCCTGGTGGCTCAGCTGGTAAAAGAACCCGCCCACCAATGCAGGAGGCACAAGAGATGCAGGTTCGATCCCTGGGTCGGGAAGATCCCCGGGAGAAGGAAATGGCAACCCATTCCAGAATTCTTGCCTGGAGAATCTCATGGACAGAGGAGCCTGGTGAGCTGCAGTCCATGGGGTCGCAAAGAGTCGGACACAGCTGAATGTACACACACACACGCGCTCAGCTTAGCTTCTTAGAAATCCTTTGAAAATGATTATGACACACAAAGGTAACAGTTTCAATGGAAATTCTGATACTATGGTGCTTGTCCCGTATGCATAATTTCAAGCTTGCCAGCTTCCCTCTTCCATGCCTTGGTTTGGTCTTAATCCATTTATCTGGCTACAGAAGTGCTCAGGCATGTGGTTACAGTATGTTCTCAGACACTGCAGACTATAGGTCTGCGGGAAAGCATTTTCATCCTACTGTTATTAAATAATCAGAATCCTCCATTGCGGGTGGGTCCTGTCCCGCCTCTTGCTACCCACACTGCTTCTTAAAGTGAGGTTCATTTGGAAGTCACTTCACTCGCTATTTTGGAATACTTAGAACAACTTAAAATATGCTCTTTTTTCAGTTAATTGAGATATAATTGACATACAACATAAATTTGAGGTATACAGCCTAATGGCCAGACGCCCATGCAGTGCAAATACAGGACAGCTTTTTAGAAAAGGTGAGAAGTTTAGAAAACAGGGGCAGGAAAAATAAGCAACTCATTGAGGATTTGTTATTGGATGAACTGTGAAAACCAAATACAGAATTGACCTTGCCTGAATCAAGATATTGAAAAATAGTGGGTAAGAGAAATACTTATCTTGGGAGTTTTATTTTCTCATGGACACATGCAATTCCAGAGAGTTATTTATATGGAAAAAGCCTTGACTTTGGGATGATGAGTCCTGGCCTGGCTTTCAGCAAATGCTCTATTCTGGCTGGTGTGTGGCTTACGTAATTAATTTCCTTCTTTAGTCCCTATAAAAAAAATTTGGTGGATGATGAAGTCATTTGATCTTTTTATGTTCATTACAACTCATATTTATTAAAAATATAACACACAGGTGATTCCTCATTTGTCTGGTTGTTCTTATTGTCTGTCTTGATTTGAGACTTTAAGAAGTATTGACTGTCCCACGCATTCTGCAAGGCTCAGTCTTAATAAATGTAAACCAAAGCTGCTTTTTTAGTTGGAATCTAGCATGTAGCAGTTTACTGGTTCCATACTACATGACTAAACTAACTTTTCGGGTGCTCTGAATGACATATAGAAGACTATGGCTTTACTAACAAAGCAAACAGGAAGACTTAGATCCTTTTTTCCTTTAATTGTTAATACCTACTGAAGTAGCTGCTAATGACTGATTACTTATACAAATAAATTATAGGTACTCTAAAACCCTGTTTGTAGTTTCTTTAAAGTTTCTGATTGGGTTGCCACCAGGTAAATGAGTGTGTGGGCCTTGTACAGGCCTATGAACCAAATTGCTTTGTGATTTTGTATATTGAATATTTAATAAAGGATGCTCCAGGGCTGTGTGCAGAAGGGGTTAAGCTGGAGAGGAGGAAAGTGCCTTATGACAAAGATTCTGTCTTTTCAGAACATACCATGTTGGCTGCCTGCGTTCTGTTCTTAGCAAATCAAGCCGATTGGATTTTAGCTCTGGTTTGTGTGGTTTTTCCATGCATAATGGCCCCATTTCATCCACTGCCTTTGAAACGTGCTCGAGTTTGCAATCATCTCTCCACGATAAAATAAGTCACGGTGCGTTTCAAACTTCCTTGTTGTTTTTGAAAAGGAAACTCTTTTTTTCAAATAAAATCACACATGGCATCCCCATATATAAGGATGAGGGCTGAATGACTTTTTTAAGGTAGAGGGACTAGCCGCTCAGAGCCTTGCCCAGGTCTGCCCAGAGGGGCCTCGCCCCGACCCCTGGAACCCTCAGAACTCGGTGTGGAGAGCGCTGATGAGGGGGAAATTGCTTTTCTATCCAGGCACAAAAGTGAGTGCGTTTCGCACTCATTTTTGATACTTGCTTAGCCACGTCTGTGTACAGACGCTTTGGTCTACCGGCATGGGAACTGAACTTTAGATCAGGGATTGGCGGACTTTTTCTATAAAGGGCAAGATACTAAATATTTTCAGCTTTAGGGGCCGTGCGGCCCCTGTCACAGTGATCCAGCTCTGTGTTTGTCACACAAAAGCGGCCTAGACATATGTACATGGATGAGCATGGCTGGGTCTCATTAAAACTCTTTATACAGGCTCTCAAATTTGAATTTTGCATAATTTTCACATGTGAAGAAGTATTGTCTTTTTTCCAACCATATGAAAATGGACAAGCAAGTCTCTCACGGGCCAGGGAACTGCAAGCTGGATTTGGTGTATGGGTCCTAGTGTGCTGATTCCTACTTTGGCCATTCTATAGGGATTGCTTTTTTAAAAATTGCATATGTGTAAAGCAATAAATGCTGGAGAGGGTGTGAAGCGAAGGGAACCCTCCCACACTGTTGGTGGGCATATAAATTGGTACAGTCACTATGGAGAACGGTACAGAGGTTCCTTTAAAAACTAAAAGCAGAGCTACCATATGACCCTGCAGACCTGTTCCTGGCCATATATCCAGAGAAAAACATGACCCTGAAGGATACACGCACCCCGATATTCACGGCAGCACTGTTTACAGTAGCCAAGACATGAAGCAACCTGAATATCCATCGACAGAGGAATGGATAAAGAAGTCGCGGTACATTTATGCAGTGGGATAGTACTCAGCCACTAACAAGAATGTAAGAATGCCATTTACAGCAATGTGGATGGACCTAGAAAGTGTCATACTGAGTGAAGTACGTCAGACAGAGGAGAAATAGCATTTGCCATCCCTTATCGGTGGAATCGAAAAAGAAATGATACAAATGAACTTACAAAGCAGAAAGAGACTCACAGACTTAGAGAACAAACTTATGATTGCAGGGGGAAGGGATAGTTAGGGAGTTTGGGATGGACATGTAAACACTGTGATATTCAAAATGGGTAACCAGCAAGGACCTGCTGTAGAGCAAGGGAACGCTGCTCAGTGTCACGTGGCGCCTGGATCGGAGGGGAGTTTGGGGGAGAATGGAGACATGGATATGCATGGCTGGATCGCTTTGCTGTGCATCCGAAACTGTCACAGCATTGTTAATCGGCTGTATGCCAATACAAAATAAGTTTAAAAAAAGACAGAAAATAAAGGTGATTAAAAAAATATTGTATGTGTTTAGCTGAAGTTCAGACTGAGGCGTCTGTAGTTTGTTTCCGCTTCTGTGATGATCTGTTTTTTCTCTTTCTGAGGCTGCCACCTTGTGTCTCACAAGCTGCTAATTCCTCGTGCAAAAGTTCTCTAGTACGCTGTGCTCGGATGCAGTGAAATGCCTTCACACTGGGGGTTAGGGCATCAGTGTGTGCATTTTGGGGTGGGGACACGAACATTCAGTCCGTGACGCTCTTCAGCTTCCTTATTTCCATTTTCATAAGAGGAGCAAAATTGAAATGAATCCTCTCAGAGGGCTAGTGAGTTCCAGTATTTGCTGTTGCCAAGACCCCACATCATTGTCACCAAAACGTCACCTCCCAGTTTGTTTCTCTGAGTTGAGCAACAGGTTTTAAAGACTGGAAGAAGGAAGGGGTTGAAAAGAAGAAGACGCAGGGACTTCCTGGCGGTCCAGTGGTTAAGACTTCGCCTTCTAAATGCAGGAGGTGCAAGTGTGACCCCTGGTCGGGGAGCTGAGACCCCAACTACTCTGTGGCCAAGAAACCAAAACATAAAACAGGAGGAATGTCGTAACAAGTTCAATAAAGACTTTAAAAATGGTCCACGTCAAGGAAAAAAAAAAATCTTAAAAAAAAAAGACCCAGAGCCAGGCGAAGAGCTTAATTGGTTGACACGCAGGCTGAAATTTACCTCTTCTTCCAGTAAATACCCATGCAGAGTTTTGCGTCTTGTCTATTTCCTCGTACCCAGCCATCCTAGGCACGGGGCTAGATTAATGGTGCGGTGGTGTGGGGCACGTGTGTGTGTGTGTTATAATTGCCCTGTTATTTGCTATTCACAGTGGCCCTGTCAAGTTGATTGGCCAGTGTCTTTAAGCTCTGACCCCGCTGGCTGTCAAGATCAAGCAAGCGCAGAAGTGTGGGGAGTTGGACAGACTTGCCCAAGATCACATCACAAGTTCGTGACAGAGCTGAGATTGAAACTCACGTCCTGTGTAATTGACACATCTCGCTACTTCCTACAGCCTCCTGGGTGGTTGGAAAGCGTTTGTCTTAACTTTATCTTGGAAGCTGGATAACAGGGTTTCCTGTTTCAGCTTCGCGTGTCCCGCCAGCTCTGTCATCTCTGAGCGTCTTGCTATTTCGTGTCTCAAATTAAGTGTTGGAGAAATTTTGTGGGGGCTGGGGATGGTGGTAAAGCCTTTTTCCCGCTAGGATAAAGTCATCATTCTGTTGTAGTCATTTAAGGCTAAATTCCCTAAGACATTAGGGATAAGCATATATTGCTTAGGAAATTAACAGTGACTCTTTATTGCACTGGCCAGATTTGTCCAGAATAAAGCATTTTAAAATTTAACTTTTTCTGTTGAAATGTTGGTTGAAGCAGAAACTTGTGTGGGAGAGGAAAAAAAAACACAAAAATCATTGCTGATAGAAAAACAATTTTTAAAGAAGCAAGATGAACAAGTCATTTTCTAATGGTAGCAAGTATTCAGGATAAGAATCTAGTTCTCTCAGGACTCTGAAGGAAATCTTTCTGTTTAGGTGATAAAATGACTTTACTAGGCTGGAACTTCCTACAGTGCTGGGGAATCGCGTTTGTAGAGCTGCTTCCTTCAGGTTGAGCGTGTTTATCTCACCAAGGCTTGGAAGAGAGGCCGGCTGAACCTCTGGACTGCCTGCTGACTCCTGCAGCTCGAGTCATTATGGGACAAGACAGAGGGACATGCCGGCCTCCTTGACTTCCATGAGCTGGGCAGTGGGGCATGCTTTCATTCTCCTAGACGTTCTGGGTCCCTGAAAGCAGTTGACATGGGTCCCCAAGAATTGCTTCAAGTTCTTTAAGGAGCAACTCTTGGGGCAGTCCTGGTCCCCAAACCTGGATTTCAGGCTTAGCCCCGTCCCTTGCTGCTGCGTATCCTCTGCCGTCTCTCTTTCCTTGTGCGTGGAATGAAGATGACAGAGTTGGACGAAAGTCTGAGGACCCACGAGAGGAGCTAGTACATTGCTCAGCGTGGTGACTGTCCTGGAGTCGCTGCTCAGTAAAAGGCCACTCGCTGTCCACCTGCTGTGCGTCTTCCCTTTCTCGGGGGACTCCAGGCAGCCGAGCCCATACTTGTCCTTCCGAGGAGGGGCTGAGTCTGTGCTGGCCCCAGACGCAGAGGCCAGAAACCTGCCAGGGCACTGAGTGCCTGCCGTTGTCTGAAGCTGGGTTTCTCCATTTGCATTCTGAAAGTGAAGTCGCTCAGTCGTGTCCGACTCTTTGCGACCCCATGAACTGTAGCCTATCAGGCTCCTCCATCCATGGGATTTTTCCAGGCAAGAGTGCTGGAGTGGATTGCCATTTCCTTCTCCAGGGGATCTTCCCGACCCAGGAATCGAACCCAGGTCTCTTGCATTGCAAGCAGACGCTTTACCGCTGAGCCACCAGGGAAGCCCCTGAAGCATTCTGAAAACTGGCATTTAAATATCCGTGTGTGTATGAACGTTCGCGCAGTTGTGTCGGACTCTTTGCGACCCCTATGGACAGTAGCCCGCCAGGCACCAGGCAAGAATACTGGAGTGGGTTGCCATTTCCTCCTCCAGGGGACCTTCTTGACCCAGGGATTGAACCGACCTCTCTTGCATCTCCTGCCTTGGAAGACGGATTCTTTACCATTGTGCCACCTGAGAAGCCCAGAAAGGCAAGTGCAAGAGGTTAAAGGGTTTTGGGAAGAGAGCTGTTCATTTCCCAACATTACATTAGATTTCCTCATGCCCTTTTGTTTAAATTTTACTCCAAACAAAGAGACATCACATATTTTTCTTTAGATATTCAGGTTCCCGCCTTCTGCCCAGCCCCCTCCCCACCACCCCTCCTAAGGAAGGGGAGTTATAACTGTGATCCACTGGGGTCACGGGCAGAGAATCTGTATTGCTATGTGGTACCATTTCCTTGAGCTGTTTGGAGACTTCAAAACCCTGAATGTCTGAAAGTTGCAAAGAAGGACTGAGGAGACCAGAAAGAAAGAAGCACAAGAGATGCACTTATATTTATAGAATCTAATGATACCAGCGATGGTGTGAGTACTGAGAACTCCTAATTATAACTAGGAGGCTGTTAAAAGGCTCGAATGTTCTGAGTCTGTTTCTTCAGAGGCAAAGAAAGCTATTGTTCACCTCTTCGAGAGTCAGCCGCTCCCCTAGGTGAGTAGGTTGTCATTAGCTGTAGTTAAATGACAGTTTACTAAATGCATTCTGCTACCTAAAGCAGTCCTGCTTTGCAGTGACCCTCTGTGTCAGCAGGGTGAGCTGTCTCACACTGATCAAATGGTGCTCTGGCTGGTTCTGCGGCTTCCCAGGTGCGCAGTGGTGAAGAACCCGCCTGCCAGTGCAGAAGAGACCGGAGATGTGGGTTCGATCCCTGGGTTGGGAAGATCTGCTGGAGAAGGACATGGCAACCCACTCCAGTATTCTTGCCTGGGAAATCCCACAGACAGAGGAGCCTGGTGGGCTACAGTCCATGGGAGCCAGACATGACTGAGCAGGCGCATGTTACATTACATTACTGGTTGTATAAAAGAGTCTCAGAGTTTGTTGAACTTTAGAAAGTAATCATGAAAAATAACTTTGTTGTCACTGACAGCAAACTTGTTAATATTTCCTTTTGCATTTCTTGGACTACTAAATTCAATCTTTTTATGACTTAGTTTTACAAATTCAACAAATGTAGGACAAACGTTCATTGAGTGTCAGTCATACCAGGCACTATACAGTCACGAAGAGAAACACTCAGTGGACAGAATTGTGGAAGTTCTTGCCCTCATGGAGCTTCTATTGATATATAATTTCAGTGTTTTTCCACGTTCTCATTGACAAGATGAAATAACCACTAAAGAAAGCATAAGCAGTTCCTTTGGCTGAAGTCTCAGTAGATTTTCAAGTACGTAAAATTGGGGGACACAGAGGGCAATGGCAACCCACTCCAGTACTATTGCCTGGAAAATCCCGTGGGCAGAGGAGCCTGGTAGGCTGCTGTCTATGGGGTCGCTAAGAGTTGAAAACTTTCACTTTTCACTTTCATGCATTGGAGAAGGAAATGGCAACCCACTCCACTGTTTTTGCCTGGAGAATCCCAGGGACGGGGGAGCCTGGTGGGCTGCCGTCTATGGGGTCGCATGGGATCGGACATGACTGAAGCGACTTAGCAGCAGCAGCAACATTGGGGGAAGGTAATGATTTTAAGAAAGAAGTATATATAAAAGTAAATTCTAGCTTAGTATATTCCCACCATTTAATAACATTATAGAACTTTCTGTTGTAATATTTCAGAACCTTTTCCAAATTATGAACAGTTTTAAATATCTCATTCCATTTGGAAACTAAACAGAATTTGACAGCCGACAGCCAATAGCCAAAGCCAGGTTAAATAGACAAAGCGTATTAATATCAATGATGTAAAAATACGCACTCTATAAACCAAGAAGGTCTTGGGTGGCTTTCAGACTTTGAAAAAAAAAGTATCTGTAAGAACCTTAGCCATTTCTTTTATGTTTGTCTATTAAAATAAAGATGGATTTGAAACTACTAAACATTGACACTAAGAAATATTGCAATAATGCTGTGGTCCAGTGGCTAAAATTTCTAATCTTTTTTTTATTTCTTGAGGATTGTGAGGGAACAGAAGCTGACAGGCAAATAAGAGGAGAGAGTCAGTTCAGCCGCTGTCATGTCCGACTCTGCAATCCCTCAGACTGGAGCACTCCAGGCTTCCCTGTCCATCACCAGCTCTCGGAGTTTACTCAAACTCATGTCCATCGAGTCGGTGATGCCATCCAACCATCTCATCCTCTGTCGTCCCCTTCTCCCGCCTTCAATCTTTCCCAGCGTCAGGGTCTTTTCCAGTGAGTCAGTTCTTCGCATCAGGTGACCAAAGTGTTGGAATTTCAGCTTCAGCATTAGTCCTTCCAATGAGAGTTTAGGGGGTGTTTTATCAGGATTGCCTACCTGAAAATCAAACAAAGTAAACATGTTAAAATAACCAGCGCATGTGTTCCTCTCTTATTTATAAGAAGTAAATGCTGCTTGGAGAGGGGTTTTTTTTTTTTTTTTTTTAATTGTGATCTCTTCCCTAACTAGAAAAGCACCAATATTAAAAAAAGAAAAGATTAATTACCCAATATTTTATTTGGAGTTTTACTTTCATACCCAAGAATTCTTTGTTTCCAAACTTGGTGCAAAGGAAATCTTCTGTTCCAAATTAAAAAATAGAGAACATGGTTTGTCAGTTATTTTCACACTTCTTGGATTTAACTTTTAGAGACAATTTAGAGAATAACAGTGCAGTAAACTGTAAGAGCTGTTTATAAACTTAGCAGAAAAATAGTAATTTTCCTAAGGGTTTTGTACAAATATATTTATTTGTATCAAAAGTTGAGAGACAGTGCACTAACTTGAGGGCAACAAAAGGTTTTTCTGGTTGATTTTTTTTTCTGGGTTTAGCAAAAAAAAAAGCCGAAGCCCTGAAAACCAAAAACCCCTAGATTTTTTTTGTTTCCTTTGTGATTTGGTCACTTATAAAGGTAACAACATGAGAGACATTTTCAAAAAATATTCTATATTATTTTATAATTAATGTATAATTATAAAATATATTAATTATATAAAATATCACTATACCTTTATTTATTAATTATATAAAACATTAACTGTAGTGTTGATTACAAACAGACCCTATGGACTGTAGCCCACCAGGCTCCTCTGTCCATGGGATTCTCCAGGCAAGTACTGGAGTGAGTTGCATGCCCTTCTCCAGGGTATCTTCCCGACCCTGGGATCGAACCAGCGTCTTCTATGGCTCCTGTATTGCAGGCAGATTCTTTACCACTGAGCCACTGGGGAAGCCATTAATTAGAAACATATTTATAACTATATTATGCAATATATATTATATAAAGCAGTCCATCTAGTTTACATTAGTCTCTTCATGTGTCAGTATATTTCTAATAATTGTAATTATAGTTGACCCATAGTTCTGTCCTTTTATTTTTACTCAGTTAACATCTTTGTATGTAATCAGTTCTACATAGTATAACCTCTTCTTCTATGTCGTGGTGGTTTAGTTGCTAAGTTGTGTCCAACTCTTGGGACTCCATGGGCTGTAGCCCCCCAGGCTCCTGTGTCCATGGGATTCCCAGGCAAGAATACTGGAGTGGGCTGCCATTTCCTTCGCTAGGGGATCTTCCCGACCCAGGGATCTAACCTGCATCTCCTGCATTACAGGCAGATTCTTACCACTGGGTCACCAGGGAAACCCAATCTCATCTATATCCAGTTCCAATTTTGAATCTTAATAGTCTTAATAGACTTTTTATCATAACAAAAATCATTATTTGGTGAATTTTTTTCACTGCCTTAGAGAGTTCCGATGGTCCAGTTGAAAATTGTGGAGATGAAAAATGTCATCAGGAAGGTAACAGTTGATTTCTTAGGAAATCACACCTGTGAGCTCATTATCCTCTTCAGCTTGCCTGGCATTAGTAGGTCAGGGAGTTCAAGGCAAACAGCTGCTTTAGCTCCCTGTAAAATCAGCAGCTTTACTCGTGGAAGCCATCTTCTTGCCTCTTACATCTCCTGCATACACAGGCAGCTGCTTCACCACTAGTGCCACCGCTGATACTTTTTTTTTTTTTTTAAAGTACTTAGAATGGCATTGCCTTCTGGCCTCCATGGTTTCTAACAGGAAATCAGCTGCTAAAGTTATGGTGGCTTCCTTGTATGTGACATGTCTCTCACCTCTTGCTACTTTTGAGATTCTCTCTCTCTTTTCTAATGCTTCGATTACAGTGTGTCTCAATGTGGGCCTCTTTGAGTTTATCATACTTGGAGTTTGTTGAAGTTGTTAGATATGCAGATTAAGTGTTCTTGGCCATTATTTCTTCATATGTTCTTTCTGCCTTTTTCTCTTCTCTCTTTCTGGAACATCCATTATGCTTGTGTTGGCATGCCTGATGGGATCCCATAGGTCTCTTAGGTTATGTTCACTTTTTTTCTGTGTTCTTATTTTTACTCTGCTAAGATTGGACACTCTCAATTAATTCATGTTCAAGTTCACTGAATCTGCTCAAATCTGATGTTGAGCTCCTCACTTCAATCACTGTACTTCTCAACTCCAGAACTTTTTTTGGTTTCATTTTGCAGACTGTTTTTTGATAGTCTCTGTTTAGCGAGATGTTATTTTCATGGTTTCCTTAGGTTCTGTGTATACGGTTTTCTTTAGCTTTTCGGGCATATTTAAGATGATTGATTTAAAGCTTAGTATTTGAACTTCTTCAGAAACCATTTCTATTATTTTCTCTGTTTCCCCTGTATATGGCCATACTTTCTGGTGTCTTTATATGGCTTATAATTTTTTTTTTTTTGGTTGAAAACAATGTTTTGAATACTGTATTGTGGCTACATTGGAAATCAGGTTTCCCTCTCCTCAGGCCTTGTTCTTCTTTAAAAAATTTTTTTAGGCCTTGTTATTCTTGATTTTTGTGGTTGCGATCTTTGTTCAGTGGTTTTTATGAACCAGTTGTGTGAAGTCTTTATTCTTTGTCATATAATGCGCTTGGTGTCTTTGGTTAGTGTAGTAATCGGCAGTTTTGACAGAGATTTCCTTAAACATCTCAAACAAACAAACAAAAAAAAGAGAGACAGGTCAAGCCTAACTATAATTATTTGAAAACAAGGTCTGCTCTGATTCTTCCAGCACCCGTAACCCACACCAGGAAAGTGGGTTGCATCTGCAAAACCACCTTTGAGTTGGGTAGGGGACCATGGGACCAGAGAAGTTAAGAGTGCCAGAAACCTCTTACACTGACATTTAGTTCACCTGGTTGCTGTAAACCTTTAACCAACTTTCAGATTTCAGATAAAGTTGACTCTGACAGTTTTTATTAGCTGTTTTGTAGAGGGACTGGCCCGTGGAATTCCCTCCTCCACCATTTTCACAAATGTCACTCATGTGCTTGTATATATAAAAGAAAACATATGTGTGAGCTGAGTGCCAATACCTTTGGTACAGAGCAAATTGGAGAGGAGAGAGATCGAATGAGAAGAAGGGAAAAGGAAATGAGGGGGATATTAATCGACCCAACCTCAGGCACCAAACACAGCACAGTCTTCCTAGAAAGTTATACAGTTCATGTGTCTGTTCTTTTAGGGGAACAGTATTTGGTTGCTGAAACAGAAACTTGAGTAATACTAGCTCAAACAGGATTTTCTTTGTCTCAGATAATGAGAAACCTAGGATGGACAGGCAAAGGCTAGAGGAGCAGCCCGATGATGCTGTCAGGAACGCAGGCCCTGCTGGTCTTTCTCTTCCCTGTCATTGGAATATTGGCTCCAGTGGCCTCTGTTTTTACCTTTTGGCCTCAATGTGGCTGCTGCAGCCTCAGGTGCCTTCCTGGGTGTACATCAGGAACTGATGCACCAGGTCTTTTCCTGTTTTTGTTTTCTTGTTTATATGTTGGGGCTGAAAGTTCTCCTCAGAAGACTTCTGTTTCATTAGCCATGAGTAGGTCTGCCATTTCATTTCAGTCACTGGTCAAATTTCCACGACAAGTGATGATCCTTTCCTTAGGGCTGAGGAAGGGCCTGTCCCTCAAGAGATCAAAGGATCCGGGACTTCCCTGGTGGTCCAGTGGTTAAGAATCTGCCTTACAATGAAGGGGACCTGGGTTCGAACCCTGGCCTGGGAACCAAGACCCCATCTGCTGTGGAGCAACTAAGCCCGCATGCCACAGCTAGAGTGTGTACTGCAGCAAAAGATCCCACGTGGCACAATGAAGATGTGTGCTGCAGCTGAGAGCTGACACGGCCAGGTGGATATACTGTTGAAGCGCTAAGTTGCTTCAACTGTGTCTGACTCTTTGCAGCCCCATAGACTGTAGCCCGCCAGGCTTCTGTGTCCATGGGGATTCTCCAGGCAAGAAAACTGGAGTGAGTTGCTATTTCTTTCTCCAGGGGATCTTCCCAACCCAGGGATCAAACCCACATCTCCTGAGTTGGCAGGCGGGTTATTTTACCATTAGTGCCACCTGGGAAGTCAGAGAGATCAAAGGATCAAGATTCTATTAGCCAGGAAGAAAGAAGGAAGGTAGCTGTTGGGTAGGCAGTGGATGGTGGGCATGGACAGAAACTAGGAGGGGTGGCAAGTAAAGGTGGGAGGTGGTTGCATGGAAGATCCAAGTGGAAACAAGGTGTCATTGTTATTGGGGAATTAAAGGGGTTAGAAATGAGGATCAGAGCACAGAGTGTCCAAAAGTCATGTAATGGGGGTAGAACTAGAGATGCCCACTGGTTACTTTGGCCAAAGTGAGCCAAAGCCCATGGTGTTCCCAAAGCTGGGACTGGGGCCTGGAGCCCACGTCACGGCCCAGGTGGAACAGATGGGCTCCTTCAGAGTGCCTGGGTCCTGGCTCTGGTGTTTGCCTGGTGGGAGTTTACGTTTCACTTAGAGCTGGCAAGCAGCTTCTGGCAGGTGTGGCAATCTGCAAGCTCTTAGACAACCAGCTAACTCTGGGTCTCAAGTCAGATTCCAAACACTGAACTGAAGATTGGGAAAGGGTTTTGCAGAGCCGACTTGGGAAACTGGCAAGAGTCCCAAATTCCAGGAGGAGCCAGATTTACCCGGCAGTTAGCAAGACAAGAGCTTGGGAACAAAGCTTAAGGGTGAAGCCCTGTTATTTGAGGGCTGGAGGCAGGCTGGGATGAGGGAACCAGGAGCCTTTTGATTAAAGCTTTAGGGAGGGACTGGCAGCCAGGGTACCTGATGGAAGACCCCAGGGCGGAGCTGGCTTGTGTTAAGTGAAGGGTCTCGCATCTCAGGGTGAGATTGGTGATGGGAACTGATGCCCTGACCGAGCCTACTACAGACCGGGATGAAGTCGTCCCTGTTGGGGAGGGA
The DNA here is from genome assembly GCF_042477335.2 of Ovis canadensis. Taxonomy (NCBI): domain Eukaryota; kingdom Metazoa; phylum Chordata; class Mammalia; order Artiodactyla; family Bovidae; genus Ovis; species Ovis canadensis. The sequence goes on from NC_091270.1 coordinate 29,976,132, forward strand.
GAAGGAAAGAGGTAGCTTTGTAGAGGAGAGCTACAAGTAGCATTTATGGGACTTGGCAAGAGGAAAGGCATCTTGGCATTTGAGCCTTGGTGACTGGCTTTATAAAAAAATATGAAATGTCCAAGCAGCAGTCATTTTCGATGCTAAAACCCCTTGAGGTAGGAATGTTAGTAATTGATACGTGAGGCTTGGGAGAGTGCCTACAGCTGGAAATGAAGGCTGGAGTCATTCACATCAAGATAGTGATGGAATGAGACTAGATAGAGGGCGGCCGTGGAGAGAGTTCAGCTTATGTGCCACAAGAAGAAGTTACTTCTTCCAATGGTTGTTGTTTGTTTCCTATTTACTTGATTTCTCCATGAATTCTTTCCTCAGATCCTTCATATTTCCGGTTGCTTCTTCTTTCTTCATGTTTCAGTTATACCCAGTTTTCCCAAATATCTGCATCTTCTTATGCCTGGTGGCTCAGATGGTAAGGAATCTGCCTGCAGTGTGAGAGACCTGGGTTCTATTCCTGGGTTGGGAAGGGCATGGCAACCCACTCCAGTATTCTTGCCTGGAGAACCCCATGAACAGAGGAGCCTGGTGGGCTACAGTCCATGGGGTTGCAAAGAGTCAGACACGACTGAGTGACTAAGCACACATGTCTGAAAGGCTGATTTAAATTCTTCAAGGATCAAAAAAAAAAAAAATCCGAGGATACCATCTTCCCAATCCCCCAGACAAGGATTTGTGTTTATTCTTTATGATTCCCCTTCATAGCAATTGTTATTATGGATAACTCCCAAGATTCTTTAGTGATAGTTTTTTAAAAAATGGCCAAAGAAGAATGTGGTGTGACTTTTCCCCTTCATTTTTAAATCATGTAGCTAATGGGAGGACGGGAAATGCTGTCTTATCACAACCACATCAAAATTATTCTAGCCTCAACATCCTGACCACACCCTGTACTTCAGAAGAGCGTTCCTTTAAAGCCGCAAAGGATTCTTTTCTTCCGTATTAAGCTGGAGACGGTTTTCCAAGATTTATATTAACAAGGAAAAAGGAAAAAATAATAAGACCAATATCATCAAATTGTTGGTTCCATAAGTTGGTGTAAGAGTGCCTAAGTGCAAGTTGTATTTAGGAGAAAGGTATACATTCTCAACAGTCAGGACAGTGAAATCATTATTTGAATGAATTATTTGAAAAATCATTTGTGATTTTGGGGGGAGAGGTGTCCACAAGTTTTTCAAACACACCGACTAAATGTAAAGAACTTTCCAGAACTGCAGTCAAAGCTATAGGCAAAGTGAAGTCGCTCAGTCATGTCTGACTCTTTGAGACCCCATGGACTGTAGCCTACCAGGCTCCTCTGTCAATGGGATTTTCCAGGCAGTAGTACTGGAGTGGATTGCCATTTCCTTCTCCAGGGGACCTTCTCGACCCAGGAATCGAACCCAGGTCTCCCACAGTGTAGACAGACGCTTTACCATCTGAGCCACCTGGGAAGTCCTAGCTACAGGTAAGGTAGCCAGTATTGATGAGAGCAGGACGCTATCGAGAGCAGAAGTCAATGTTAGGAAGAGTTACACACTAGGATTGTTTGGGCAAAACAATGTAAGACTTAGGTCACGGGAGTTCTGGATTTCAGTGGTGGTTCACGGGTCACATAATTCAAGGTGAAACGAAATGAAAGTCAGGCATTTCCTCCTTTTCCTGGCCTCTATATTGAAGCCGTCGTTTTGTTACATAAAATACAGGTGGTTCAAGGGCCTGGAAATGCTGAAATGAGATTGTCTTAGTCTTTTCCTGTTGCTTTTCAAGTCAAGGTGACGGTGTTTGGAGACTGTGTTGAGTGGATCCAGGGCCCAGCCCTGCAGGTACTTAATGACTTCAGTGTGGGCTTTTAATCTCCTGCCCAAGTGTTATCTTACTTGTCCAGACAAGTCTTCACCATTCTAGGCGAGTGTGGGAAAATTAACACTGCTGAGCGACCCGGCAAGGAGAGAAATGTCTGAAGCTAGAAATGAATTGCACTCGTATTTATTTTAACGCGGTCTGGAAACGTACAGCTTGAGATCTCTGTGCCGCTTAAGGCGAGCCCAGTACCCTTCCACGGAGGGGGGAAAAAAGAGCAAGAGGATTGAAAAATAGACAGAGCATGGCTATCTTTACTGCTGGAGTTAGCTCTCAGGAAACCTGAAATGCTGAATGTAATAAAATGTTGACAGCAGTTTCACTTAACATGCGGGAACCCTGGACCAGAACGACATCTTTGGCACCAAAGGAAAGCAGGAGAATAAAAACAGCAGTCGTCAGGATTTGAAGGAAAGCCACAGATTATTACCATCTGTACGTTTTCCAGACCCTGTGCAAAGCCAGAAAGCCAGGACCCAGCCGGAGAGTAAGTATATTGAACTCTGGTGTATGTTTTTAGACGGAAGAAAGTTAGAAATTGGTCTCAATGTTTGAACACAACGCTTCATAAAACCTGCCAATTTTTTTCTTTCCTGGTGACTATGTCCTAATAGTTTATCTGTTGAAAACCTGTGTGTTTCACGTGGGAGCTACCATTGTTATAAACCTTTGTTGTACCAGGCCATCATACTTTCACGGTTTCTCTGTACACATAGCGTTGTTTGTAAGTTGCTCTTCTATTTCAGATTGATCTTATACATCGTGTTTTCCTGTTCTTTCCAGAAAGTTGTGGAAAGATCATGGTGAAGCACATTTTAGTGTTTGGGTCATGAATTGATTGGCTCATCGCTGTCACCTGTCAGTTAGCTCATATTTTTCTGTTTATTATCCAGAAGAAGGTACTTTCAGATGAGCCAGTCTTTAAATATTTTTGGATTAATTTCCTGCCTCACATTGCCTGACGTTATAATTTGAGCCAACAGCTGCATTCTCTACAGTTGAAACCTATATAGAGACTAAACATAGAACACAAAAAGTTTCAGACTGTGTGTGCTTTAATCAGGGTTGATGTTTGTTCAGAGATCTGAGACCTCAACTTCTAAAGTCTAGCCCTTGAAAAGCGAGATTCACTGAGTGGGGCTGGGGATGGGAGTGGCAAGAGGGGAGATGGGTAATTCCTTTTTATAAAGGGAGAATGTCTGTTTTAAAATAACAACTAGTGAATAAGAGAGGCCTGTTTATCTAAAATGTTTACATGAAAGAATTAAATCCTATGTCAATGGGACCATTAGGTAAACTATTTGACATCTCATTGAGAAATAGAAACTTGTAAATGGCTTTTGATATGTAGCGCTGAGAATAAAATTTAATGGGATGATTCTAACTTGAAAACAGCAATTAATGACAGATTGTAGAAGTCAGCCAATTAATTGTCAGAGTGCTTTTCTATCCAACACATATGAAAGATTGTTTATAAACAGGGAGTATTTTTTTTTCAACATGCATACGAATTTCATATAACACTTGGCAGTTCTTGGCTAGTTTGGCAACATTAAAATCTTAGCTCTTAGACTAGTTTCCTGGAGATGAAACATTCCATGGATAGATCTGTGCTTTCCTTGCAAGCCTGGCAATCTTAATGTTTAGCAAGACATTCTTCTCTGCAGTGTTTTTCTTCAATCACCTCAAATTCTCAGAATAATTTAATATGAAGTGTTTGGACAAATCGAAAGGAGGGAAGGGTCCCACACCTGTTGAACCCTAGGTTTGCAACGACATTGAATCGCACACATTGTGCTTAATTCTGAAAGCTATTCATCCCAATGTTCATTTTGCAATTAAAGTGTGTATACGAGTCTCTCTCGCTGCAGGGTGTTCTTTCGTGTTAGGACAGCCCAATACATTTCTTTAATTAATGACGCAGAGTCTTAGTTCATGGACCAGTCTCAGGGGAGTAATTTAGCATATGTGAACGGGCTCACAAGGCTTTCTGGACTCTTGGGTCCTATTTGATAAATTATTGCTTCAATATATTAAATGGACCCCAGTGTCCTAAAAACATTCATATAATTTCCACATGTTCATTTTTTTTTCTTGCTGGAAAGTGCAACTTACAGCTAGAGTGGCTTAGAAATCTTGGCTCCTTCTTGAAGAAAAACCAATGGGCACGTTTAGCAAACCTTTCAAAAATATCTCAGTGCAGGAAAATCTTTGATAAAATCTATGAATATGTTTATAACATTTTTAAATGTCTGTGTAAGCATCTTAAAGCTTCAGAGAAAAAGTGCTAAATTGGCACAGTTGATTTTTCCTCTTGCAAAACACTTGTGAGCAACAAGGTCATATTGAGCAGAAGGTACGGTTGGAATGGCGTGTTGAGGAATGTTAATGATTTGTCTGAAGGGGTGTGCGTGGAGTGCACAGGCAGGCCCTTCACCTCCATCCTGCCTGCTTTTTGAAGTGACGTTTGGCATTTTCGCTGCTTAGTGATGCCAGCTCGCTAGGAATCTTGAGTTCATCACACAAATTCTGGGTCCCAGGTGCTCTGACATGGGTCAAAAGTGGGGCAAGCCTCACCGAAGCTGGTAGCTGCCTTGGCAGGTCTGTTCTGAGTCAGAACAGACCTGTTCAGTTTCCCATTCTAGAGTTTCATTCCTGGCCTCGCTGGGGGCTCCCGAATTGGTGGAGTCTTGCTGCAGAAATGTACCTTGTTGGAAATGTCCTAAGTGTTGCACCCTTGGACCCGAGCAGGCCAGTCCTAGGATATTTGTCTCCATCCAAAACAAGAAGTACACCCTGGGGGTCTGCCTTCACGGAAGCTGCAGAGGCCCTTGGCCATCTGTCCCCTGACTGACTTGCAGCTGATGGCAGGGTGGTCCAGAATCATAATAGAGTAGTTGCCTTGCCGGTAGCCGGCATCAACCCTGGGGCTTGATGATGCCCTTGCCCGAAAATAGTGGAGAGTTTTGCTCTTAGGGAAAAAGGGAAGGAAGATGTCACATTGTTACTTTAAAAATAGTCCTTTTTTTTTTTTTTCCTGTAGCAGTGTCTGCTGAGAAGTGATTGCATCTTGTATTCATGTTGGAGCTCTGTTCTCTTTGGTACTTATCCTCTAAGCTTGAAGCAGTCAGCTACCAACTCTCATGGAGAATTTGCTGTGGGAAGTCCCGAAGGCTTGGTCCGTGCCATCTGAATGAGAAGGGAGGCATGTGGGACAGCAGTGAATACTGTGAGTGTGTGATTGGAGCCAGATCGTGTGGTGCTGGCCCTTTGCGGCAGGAGTTCAGAGGACAGAAACCCAGCCAGGCCTGCTCATCTGCCTCAGCGGTAATCCCCCTGCCTCCTATGAGGTTCTTCCCGCCTGGCCAACTCCTGCAGCAGCTGATCCTGTGCTTCCCTCATGCTAACGAGTCAGGCACCCCCCTCTCTGACGTGAAGTCCGGTCCTGACTCAGCTTCTCCTGGAGCTCTGTTCCTCCACCTCCTCACCCACTGCTTAAAAAGACAGTTGTGCTTTCATTTTCCTTTCTCCCTGAAATGATTCTCCCCGGAATCACCAGTGACCTCGGGATGCTGAGCGTTTTTCCTGGCCCTGCCTCCTCTAGCGCTCGGCCGCTGGGGTTGTGGCTGGCCCCTGCTCTGTTTTGTGAGTCCCCGCCCTTGGTTTCTGGAGAGTTGCGCTCTTCTTGTTTGGCGTCTCTTTTGCATGCCTTTTGTTGGCAGTGCCACGCCCGCCCACGCTTCTGTGATTCTTTCCCCAGTTTCAGGCCTGCCCGGCTCCTTATTCTTGCCCTTTGGTTTCTCCGCTCACCTCCCTGAGCTGTTGCGGTAGAGCACTCGGTCATCCACTTCTCCAGCGTGGGTTAAGAGCCTACTCTCCGTCTGGACGTGGAGGGTGGAACGCTGACCGGACACGTGGTGCCTGCCTCCTGGAGTTTGTGGTCCAGGGAAGGGGAGAGACAGGCGCACAGTTCACATCATTGTTGTTGGGGAGCTGCCCCGAGCCGCAGGGTGCTGCGCCTCCTGTGGGAATCCGTGGGGGGCACCTGACCTGACCTGGGGGATGAGTCCTAAACCCACAGCCCCCTGGACCCCTGATGTCTCTCTTGAACTTCAGTCTCTCTTGGTTGGAGAGGGAATGGTCTCTCCTGGTGACCTGTCACCACCTCCAACATACCACGTCCAAGAGGAAGTGATCTTTTCCTCCCAGTGTGCCCCGTACTGTCTGCTTTCAGGCCCTGGGGCCAGCACATCCCCCCACCCCCTTAGGCTGGAAATCTGGGCATCACGCAGAGCTCAGATCTCCCTCCGGCTCCTCACCCAGTCGCTCGCCCACTGCTGTCAGAGGGTCCCCTGAAATCGCTCTCCACTCTGCTCCCGACTTTCTATTCCCAAGGCCACTGCCGGCCAAATCCTCACCACTTTCCTGCTCTCTTTAACATGTATAAATGGGCTGTTTGCTGATTTAGAGGAGATTTATAGAAATTACCAAGAATTTGTTAATTTACAGAATTAACAAACAATTTCTGTTAATTTACAGAAATTAACAAGTGGTTCATGTTCCTGCTGGAAAAATTTTAGAAAATGCAGGTAAACAAAGAGAACAAAGGGGAGAGAAAACTCACGTGCCTCATCACACAGATAACATTCCTGTTACAACTCTGGTATTAACTTCCTGAACTTTTCTCTGCACTCTCTATACATCAGAATATTCTCATATATGAAGATGGGAAAACTATCTTACAAACTGTGGTTCTATTCTCTATATTGTTTTGGAGCCTACTTTTTTGTATTTAGCCTGTAAACATTCATCCCCTGACATCTTTAAATATAATTATTTGTATTATATTTGTATAATTATTTGTAATGGTTTTCCATGGCTGCATAAGGATTTGAGATAATTAGGATTTCAATCTCTACACTTATTTCAGTGCCTTGGTATACTACTGCTAGGTCATCTTCTTAAAACATTTTTTATTCTTGCTATTCTTTCATACAAAAAGCCATCAGTGGCTTTCTGTTGCCCAAATGCGTGTGTGTGTGCACATGTGGACACACACACACACCCCTTCCTGTTTATGTAAAGAGGTTTTTCTGACTTGGTCAGCCTTCAGCATTCCTTTCCTTGTCAGGAATAAGGTTAGGCCATGTTTTGGCGGTTACCATATATCTTGCCGGACGGTGGGGCTTTGGGATGACGGCGGGACAGTTACTGGCATGCCCCCAGCACCTGGCTCAGCATCCTGCTTCTTCCCGCATCCATCCTCTCCTTTCACTGCCGTCCAGGGTCCTGGGGCTGCCAGTGTGACCAAGCCCCTCCTCCCAGCCTTGGCTCCTGCCCAGTGAGAGTGTTTGACAGCTGTGTCAACATGGAGATGCAATGGGGCAGGACCGCGGTGCCTGCCACGGGGGCAGAGGGCTCTATGGGGCGACTTTGGAGCCTGACTTGAAGTGCAACAGCACTTACCAAGTTAAGCTGGTGGTCAGAGAGGATGGGGCGGGAAGGGTGGAAAGTCTGCACAGTGGGGTGAGGGGGGCAGACCTTGGAAGGAAGGTGGGGAGCTGGATTGTGGGTATGGCTGTAGCAAAAAAAAAAAAAAAAAAAAAAAGAGAGATGGCAGGTCTGGAAAGGGGAGGGCCTCTGCAGGAAAGTGTCAGTCCCCCCCGGCAGACAGTTCTGATCAAGCCAACTAATTGGTGAAGCGCAGAGAAGCAGCATGGCTGTGGCACCCCAGGAAGTCATGATTGAAACCAAGATCAAGTTCTGTGTTTTTATGGTTTTGATATTGTTAAGTCAGATCTGGAAACCCATATATTACTGGGCAATCCAGATGATTTTATTGAACTGACTGGATTTGTTTTTTCCTAGTCTAGCAAGAGACTACAAAGCTTGTATGGTGTCTAAGACTTTATTTTCATTGTCACAGTATTTCTTTTATTAGGATTAATTCATGTCAGTTTTATTTACTGATATTAACGCAGACTAGAAAGTGTGTGTGTGTGTGTTTACATACTTGTCAACACATTAAAGCTAGGCTAACCTATAACTATACCTTTCTGGGGAAGAAGCGAAAACCCTTTTTGCTGTTCAAAGGTAATATATCTTTCCATAATTAAATATCTCTGTTTTAAAAATCACATCCCTTCTTGCTGTCTATACCCACTCATTGTGAATTTTTAACTCAAAAAAGATAACTTGCTCTAGTTTTTGAACAAGGAGACAAGAAGTTATTCAGTGTTCACAAATAGAATCACAGTGTTTTAAACTGTGAGGGACTTTCCATTTGGTCCAACCTCTTCATTTTACAGAAAGGGAAACCGAGGCAGTCATAGGTGAGGCAGTTTGTCCAAAGTGATGCAGCTAATCAGCAGCTCAGCCAAAACCAAAAATCGGGATTTCTGGCTTCCAAGTTCTATGACCTTTCCACTGCCCCATGCCTCATCCTAGTTTTATTTAAAAAAAAAAAAAAAAAAAACAGAAAAGAAAAAGATATCAGAGAATTGAACTGACACATTTCTTTAATTCTCCTGCCTCTGTCCAGGGTGTAAAAAATCCTGATATATTTTAAAAGAAACATTTAAAAATGTATCTGGATGGGTAAAGAAGATCAGGAATATTTGTGATATGCTAATTAGAATATATCTCATTATGCAAGAAACATGAAACTTGGCAGAGGGGGATGCTATTCAGAGTAACTTAAGAAAACTTCAAAGGTAGGACAAAAGAGGGTTCTTTTTATTTATTTGATAATGTGTGGTTGCCATCAAATTTCTGATAGGGTCTGACACCTTTATAATAAACCCCTGTAGAAACTGGGGAATCTGTCAGACACGTGGAAGGAAAAGCAAACAGCTCCGTTTCTCTCTGGGTTTCCTCGGGTGTAAGCGGGGGCCTTTCCTGCAGTGCTGGCCTGCCAAGCTCCTTCCTGTAGAAACCCATCTGTGCTACCACGAGTCGTTTGCAGAGGGATCATATTTTGGCAGCCAGGCTAATCCTTCCAAGGTGACCCACTCTTTGGAGAAACAGATCATTTGCAGTTGTTGTTACGAAACACGCGTGCAGTGATGCGCGTCGTTGTTTGGGAGAAAAACAAAGTGTGTTTTCTCCCCATGGCTGCTTGTTTTGCCAGATCTTTCTAAGTAGAAGCACTATTCTTTCAGAGCAGTTCTAAGCGTCCTGGGGAGAAACACCAGAACATGATCAGGTTTCATGTTCAGGAGGAGACATGAGCTCCCTGGTGCAGAGAGAACTGTCCCCATCCCCAGGGGGGAGTCCAGAGACCGCCCCCTCACAAGATGAGAGGGGGCCGTCACTTCACCTTGGCAGGGCCCCCACCCCTGCAACTCTGGGGCCAACAGAGCCCTTCCTGCCTGCTGTCTGCCTTTGCACCTGACTCGACCATTTCTGGTGTGATTGATGCAAAGGTGCAGTTCGCCTGGCTGTGAAGTTCATAGGTACCCGCGAGGATGAAGGACAGAAATATCAGTCACCCTTGGGCTGTGACAGCCTCTAGGTAGGAAAAGTCCTAGGGAAGGATCAGGAAGGACACCTCAGGGTACCAGTTTGGAGTTTAGAAGTGTCGTTCAAGCAGGGTTTAGTGCAACACGTGTGAATTTTATCATTAGAACAGACTGCTTTGGAATCCCAGCTATTCTGTTCGTAGTCTTAATGTCATAATAGCCCAGAATCTTCTTGCCTAAGAACCCAATTGACTCCTGCAAGGGCTGAGGACTCTTGTGTCTCCAAAAGGTTATTTGTGGAGCATCAGTCACAGACAGTGCTCATGAAACAAGGGGTGCCTGTTGAGTAAATGTGGACTCGGTGCGCAACGTCCCCCTCGCCCCAACCCCTGCAGAGTGCCGGTGCCAAATGTCGCAAAGGCTCTGAGATCTGCAGTGGGAAATACGTTCACCCAGGCATTCCCCACCCCTGGCCACAGAGCCCCTCTTTATATGCAGCATCCATCAGTATCTGGGTCAGTTCTGGGAATGCCATTCAGAAATACCAGTCCGGAGAGGTGCTATTTAGTGTTTACTAAATGGTCTCTTGAAAGAGTTCAATTATTTCCTGAGACTCCCGTCTCTGTGAAAGGATTAGAAACCACATCTGTAAAGCACTTCCATATGCTTAGCACGAAGAACCTGGATAAACGGAGATTCGAAGTGTTGAAAAATCATAAATCCACTCCTGTTTTGAACACTCACGTTAATTGCTTTGCCCTTTGAACTCACAGCGTTTCCATTACTCTGGTGCCGGGATGGGCTTGTACTTCTGGATTCTTGGTTGCCAAAGCCGGAACCAGTCTTAACTGGTTTAAGAGATAAATGCTCTCAACCACGCATGGCTTTGATTTTGGATTATCATCTACAAGCATGTCTATGTACATGGAAAAGAGTCCATTTGTAGATCACTTCCAATCTTCTCTACCTGGTTGCATACTGATTCCTCTTCTTTTAATTTTTTTTCCCTGCTCTTAACCAGGGATTTGCAAAACTATATCCGAAGTTGCAGGAAACGTTTCTGATAGATGTTCACAGAAACCCTCCTGAATTCTGGCAAGAGTTTGTGGAAAAGTGCCTGATTCACTTCTAGCTTCAACTTTATAATTTCTCACAGATTTTCACGTCTGCTAATACTTTTGTTTCTCCCTGTTTCCTAGTTCTAGCCCCAACTGTGTTGTCTTTTTCATTTTCTTAACTCTGTGGTCTACCCTTTTAAAAACATTCCTTTATTTTAATCCTCTGGCTGGAGTTCAGCACTTCTTAAATTAGGTTCTCAATACAAAATTTTTGAAATATGAAGAAACAGAGGTAAATAGGGCTTTTTACTGTAGGACTTCTGAGTGCTTTTAATAGTCTAATATGCATTGGAGAAGGAAATGGCAACCCACTCCAGTGTTCTTGCCTGGAGAATCCCAGGGATGGGGGAGCCTGGTGGGCTGCCGTCTATGGGGTTGCACAGAGTTGGACACGACTGAGGCGACTTAGCAGCAGCAGCATGCATTGTTAATCTCCAGAAGGGAGATAGAACAGTGTTTTCCTAACTTATGTGACTACTGAACCTCTACCTCAGCCCCTTTAATAGCATCTTAGGAATGTAATTCTGCAAATCCTTCTTTGCATCAGTTAGTTCAGTTCAGTCGCTCAGTCGTGTCCGACTCTTTGCGACCCCATGAATCGCAGCACGCCAGGCCTCCCTGTCCATCACCATCTCCCGGAGTTCACTCAGACTCACGTCCATCGAGTCGTGATGCTATCCAGCCATCTCATCCTCTGTCGTCCCCTTCTCCTTCTGCCTCCAATCTCTCCCAGCATCAGAGTCTTTTCCAATGAGGCAACTCTTCGCATGAGGTGTCCAAAGTACTGGAGCTTCAGCTTTAGCATCATTCCTTCCAAAGAAATCCCAGGGTTGATCTCCTTCAGAATGGACTGGTTGGATCTCCTTGCAGTCCAAGGGACCCTCAAGAGTCTTCTCCAACACCACAGTTCAAAAACATCAACTCTTCAGCGCTCAGCCTTCTTCACAGTCCACCTCTCACATCCATACATGACCACAGGAAAAACCATAGCCTTGACTAGATGGACCTTAGTCGGCAAAGTAATGTCTCTGCTTTTGAATATACTATCTAGGTTGGTCATAACTTTTCTTCCAAGGAGTAAGCGTCTTTTAATTTCATGGCTGCAGTCACCATCTGCAGTGATTTTGGAGCCCCCCAAAATAAAGTCTGACACTGTTTCTACTGTTTCCCCATCTATTTCCCATGAAGTGATGGGGCTGGATGCCATGATCTTCGTTTTCTGAATGTTGAGCTTTAAGCCAACTTTTTCACTCTCCTCTTTCACTTTCATCAAGAGGCTTTTTAGCTCCTCTTCACTTTCTGCCATAAGGGTGGTGTCATCTGCATATCTGAGGTTATTGATGTTTCTCCCAGCAATCTTGATTCCAGACCCAAACCTTTGCATCAGACCCGAACATCTTAACCTGTAAGTTCCTTAATCATTCCTGTAGCATTATGTACCGTTACCCCTTTGACTGTCTGTCCAAACTAACTGTATTATAGTCATCCTGAAAACCTTTTTATTTCTCCAGATCTTCTCATGATATTCCCTCTCTTCCCCATGCATCTAGTGATCTTTCCTAGCAAATCTAGAATGCTTTATTTTCTTTCTTCTGCACCTCTGTCAAATCGCAGCTTCTCTGGGAAAACTTGACTAATCAAACAATCTACAAAGCTTTGAAGTTCCAGGAAGCCATCACTTAGGACAGTAAGAGAAAGAGTTGTGACTGTGGAACCAAACCCTTGGGAGAGAGGCAGGACCAGGGCTGGTTCCTTTTAGGATGACTTGACCTCGCAGAACCTTGCTGGAAGTTGTGGCATCATGAAGAGCAGGGACAGATGGGTCTCCCGGAGAAATGTTGCCTTTAGATAAGATTCACTTTTGTATAATTTTTTCTGGCATGCAGTTTGTCATTTTATAGAATGATGAGTTTTTTCCAGATTATAGATTACTGTAGTTTGCAATATTGTCACCGCTTCCTGTTAGCACAAGCATGCTGCTGCTACTGCTAAGTCGCTTCAGTTGTGTCCGACTCTGTGCGACCCCAGAGATGGCAGCCCATCAGGCTCCCCCATCCCTGGGATTCTCCAGGTAAGAACACTGGAGTGGGTTGCCATTTCCTTCTCCAGTGCATGAAAGTGAAAAATGAAAGTGAAGTCGCTCAGTCATGTCCAACCCTCAGCGACCCCATGGACTGCAGCCCACCAGGCTCCTCCATCCATGGGAGTTTCCAGGCAAGAGTACTGGAGTGGATTGCCATTGAATAGCTAACAGAGGAAGGAAGCATAAAGGAGTTTGCGTTTTTTCCACGAGTTGTTAGATTTGTTGGTGAATCAAATTTAACCTGAGCACAATACCTTGACAACACTTGAGGTCTGACTAGTGACCTCTGTGCTCGATGGTGATAATGTTAGAGCAGCTGTGAGTTTTGAATCAGATTGTTACTCTCATTCTGAATTTAGTATCTGATCTGTAAAATTTATCTTTGGTTTCTTATAGTATTTTTTTTCTTTTCTTAGTACTTCTCAAACTTTAATGTGTATCTGAGTCTCCTAGGAATCATGTTAAAACACAGATCCTGATTTTTTAAGACTGGTGTGTAACGCTTTACAATGTTGTGTTAGTTTCTGCTGTACAACAATGTGGATGAGTAATATGAGTGCATATATTGCTTTCCTCTTAAGCCTCCCTCCTACGCTTCACCCCACCCCACCCATCTGGGTCAGCGCAGAGCACCAAGCCGGGCTCCCTGGTCCCCACCAGCTATCTGTTTCACACATGACAATGTACATATGTTTGTGCTACTCTGTCAGTTCATCCTACTGTTGATTGAAAGATGCTCCCGGACAAAAGGGAGTTGAGAATCTAACAGATTATTTACACTGAGAAACATATTATTTCATTGCGTGCATTTTGCACCTTCTTTGCACCCTTTTGCACTTTGTACCCTTCTTATTGCTCTACGTTTTACATTGAAGTTTACTGTTACTTGAGAAATCTAGGAACAGAGCAAAATTTAGGCATGTGTAAGCATTTAATCACCTGGACTTTCTGGATGTCAGTAGCAGTCTTTGAAGTTTGTTTTCTTATGACTAGTATATTTGGACTGCCAATTTGGTTGTAAATTAGACTTTATTTTATTGTAGTCTTGATCGACTGAGACTCTGCACTCACTTGAAAGGGTATAGCATATTAGCTTATGGATAGTTGGGGGCAGGTAATGTAAGTCTATTTTAGGTATATGAAATGATTACTGTATTTTATTTTGTAAACCAACAAAGTCTAGAGTTGAAGCAATTCATCCTCATGTTTGCTATCTGTGGTACAAATTAAAGGAAAGAAAGAAAAGCTGTCTTTTGCTGTTAGTTCTTCTTTTCTTTTTTTCCATGAATGGGGGCTGTTTTATGGGTCAAGGGTTCAGTGACTGCACTTTCTGTCGCTGTGTTTCAACTGTATAGCTGCCTATAAACAATTTGGTTGGTTTTAGAGTAAATCAGGATAGGAATGTATTCATTCCATACACACACCATGGGCACATCCCTCAAGCTTTTGGAAACCAGTTTTTCTCTAAACCTCCATTTTCATTTCCTGATAGCACTTTAGGAAATTCCACGAAGATCCTGATTGATTCTGAAACTCCCAGATTGCCTTTAAAAGCTACCGAGACTCTCTACTGAGGGTTTAAAGAGCAATTTCAAAAATACAATACAGGAAGAGAGGGTGAAAGATAGAACTTATTAAGCCCAAGAGCCCAGGGAGCAAAGGTCAGTGTGGTGAGTGACCAGCATCCATGTCACTTTTTGGACAGGGGTCCTGAGGGCAGTGTTGCCAAATGAGCTTTCTTGATCAGATAATCATTAAAGGTATATAAAATGGTCACAGGCTCAGAATAGTGGCTCAGCCAACCAAGATCCTGGTTTGCAGTGGGACTGGCCGTTATCTGTCCTTTGTCATGAGGAGAGCAGATTTTCCTTTAAGAACCCGGGGTGTGTCTCCCACCCAGGCTCTTGTCTCTCATGTCATTAATGCTTGGCTTCTGCCTTTGCTTTTGCTCCATTGATGATCACTGGGCCCCTTTGCTGGTCCAGGTTTTGTGCTGAGCTCAGGAGATGCAGAGGGAAATAGCCTCTCCTCTGGATAGCTCACCCTGGAGAAGGAAATGGCAACCCACTCCAGTACTCTTGCCTGGAAAATTTCATGGACTTAGGAACCTGGTAGGCTGCAGGCCATGGGGTCGCAAAGAGTCGGACATGATTGAGCGACATCACTTTCACTTTTCTGGATATCTCACAGACCCATAGAGCGTAACAAACGGGGAAGCAATTTATCACCATGTGTCGCTGGGGCACCCACAGAGAGGTGGGGAGGCAGAAAGAGGAGTCAGAACTCCTTCAGCTTTCCATTCGTGTTGCTTGAAATCCGTAGGCTAGGACATGAAATTAATATGCCTTTCAAACATTGGCGTGTACCTCATGCCGAGGATTCTTGCTTGGCAAGTCTGTATTTACCCGAAGGCCCCTCTTTTAGCATTATCTCTCTCTCCATGACTGCAGTCTTGAAGTGGCATCTGAGGTGAAATGTCAAGAAAACATTTGGACATCAGGCCAGTAAATCACAGAAGCTGTTTTGCTAGTCAAGCGTAGTGACGTTTTTACAGAAGACACCAGAATCTGCAATAGCCGTGGCTGTGAGTCCTTCCTGTACCTATGGGTTGATAATGGAAAACAGATCTGAACCTTACTAGGGTGTCCAGGTGGGCTGATGAGGTGGCGGAACCTTCTGCAAAGACGAAGGTCACCCCTGAGGGGAAGGTGGCCCATTTGCGCAGGAAAAGTTCAGGGGAATAAGGGATGGATAATTACACTGGGGGGAGGTGTATCCAGGAGCACCGAGTTCCTGATGCCCAGGAAGGATTCACACGCCCAGTTTCTCTCCTGGATGCAGCAATGTTAACCTTTCCCTCCAGTTCAAGACCTTATGGAATGTAGCAAAACCTCCAAAGAGTGGGAATAAGGTACCTGGCTTAACTGAATTTTCTGCCTTAATTAAGAGTAAACCCTTTTGTCAAGCTTCCCAGGTGGCTCCAGTGGTAAAGAACCTGTCTGCAGTGCAGGAGACACGGGTTGGATCCCTGGGTCGGGAAGATCCCCTGGAGAAGGAAATGGCAACCCGCTCCAGTATTCTTGCCTGAAGAATCCTGTGGACAGAGGAGCCTGGCGGGCTACAGTTCATGGGATCACAAAGAGTCGGACACGACTGAAGCGATTTCGCAGGCACACACAAACTTGTTAAGAGTAAACCCTTTTATTAAAAAAGGAAATCCTTTTATTAAAAGTAAGCCTTTCCTCCCCACCTTCTCTCCTCTTGTCCATGAAAATGTCTTTTATATGATACAGTGAATACAGTGAATACAGTGAATCTTTGAGATTTAGTTGAGGTTTTGGGATTTCCCCAAGTTCATTTGACTTTGGTATTATACCTCACAGTAACAGATGAGAACGTAGCTCTCAGAAATTCAGATGATTTTGTATAACTTTAAACAACCAAAAGACACTGGTTATGTTTTTATGTGCGATGTGAAGGTTCTGGTTAGTGAAATTAAAGTTTACCAGCACTATGGGATGCAGGCTGTTTTTAGTATCTATGACAAACGGAAAACATGTTCTTCTGTTATCTTACAACAGTTTTGCCACCAAAAGGAAAGAAAATAGACAATAAAAAAATAGAACCTACTACTTAAAATGCAGTCAAAGTAATTAAAGGTGGCTAGAAACTATCTTTGAAAGCTATTCCAAAACCATGTCTGGTATCAATGGCGCATATAGATTGAGGGGTAGAGACAGATGTTCCTAAGTTATTTCTAAGCTCTTTTTTTTACTGTAGCTATAGGAATCCCATGAAGGTTAAAAGCTATAATTATCACCTTTTCAACTTGCTAAGTTATATTTTCATCATCGGAGGTAATTTGTATTACTGAATCTATATACCACATGATTACATAGTTTGAAAATAGGAAATGTTGTCATTCCTGAGATTAAATCAATAGAGATGGAATTTGGTGTAACTATCAGAATACTTAGAATGGTCATTTATCACATCATTAATTTGTTAACTCAGAATCAATCTTTATTCATTTTGGCTTTACTAATTTAAAATTTTATGATTAATTGGGCAAAAGTTGGACTAGAGTTATTTTCGGAATTTGTGAAAAGGCTTATTAGATTATATAATTGTATAAATAGAAACAGTCAGTGACTATTTAAAGCTGCTTAAGAGACCATTCTCTGGAAGTTTTCCTCTACTTGAAAAACATTGATAAGCTATTTAAAAATCGTTCCTCAGTCTAAAGGAATCCTAAAATGGTTTGCTTTTCCTTGCTCTCTCTGTGTGTGTATGATGTTGTGATGTGTTTATTTCAGGCATTATTATGGCCAGACCAAGGAATGGCCTCTGACGAACAGAGGACAACTTTTAAACAGACAATCCATAATGTGATATGGAAATCTTCACCAGCATTTGTTTCTGAGTTGATTTTGAGCAACTCAGCACTTGTTTGCAAAGGAAAGAATCTTTTAAAGTAGTGAATATATTTTTAGACTGAACTACCCACCCAATTTCATTCTTCATGCAGCTGTGATATCAGAGTACTAGTATCTCCAAGCTGTGTGCTATTATAGAATGTACTAGAACTAGACAGCTAGAACCATAGTATGATTAAGGTGCCTTTGATGGGCTGGTTCACCAAAGTAGTACATTAATACTCTCATAATATTAAGTAATTTTACCTGTATGAGGGACCACGTTGGCTGTTTGTACTCTGGACTGTGACATGCGTTATCATTTATAACATGTTTCTTGGGACAATGCCTTCTACAGCGGATTGCAGTTTATAAAATTTTAAGTCAAAGAACACCAGTGTACATATTTGATTTATGAGACTGAGAGTAAACTGTTTAATAAGAATCTTGAGAGATTTAAGAGTCTTTCTTTGAATAGTCTTGTATCACACGATTATGATCTTCATGGCATTTCTAACATGCTAAGTCTTTCAACATCATAATTATGAATTTCATAATTTCATTACATTGAGCAGGGGGGGTTCCATTGTTAGAACATTAAGAGTGGAGTTGCTTGTTCATAGGACCTTGTTTGTGGATGGAACTTTATCTTTAAAAATATAAAAGTATACTTTCTGGGAGGATTCTTTTAAAAATATTTAACAGCACCTTGTTTCTTTTATTGAAGTATAGATGATTTATAATATTATATAAAAGGATTCTTTATTTCACAGTTTTTATTAATTCCAGCTATTCTTCCCCTGGCAAGCCCACATTCATGGAGTTTCCCGAGTGTAAAAACGTTCTTGCTTGAAAGGTTCCATGATTCTATCTTGAAAGTTAACTTCAGACCTGGATGTCATGCAGATACTGGTTTTATGTGGCGTGTTTCATGCTTGGTTATTTATGAGGCCTCAGGTTATTTGTGAGCTTTCTATTTCTCTGGTTCCTTCTCTGTCTTCCCTAAAAGGAGGCCACAACGATTGTTACGCTGGGGAACAGGCACCGTTCCTGCCTGGGTTTTAAGAAGAGATTGCTGAGTTGGGAAGATCCCCTGGAGAAGGGCATGGGAACCCACTCCAGTGTTCTTACCTGGAGAATCCCACGGACAGAGGAGCCCAGCGGGCTTGGTCCGTAGGGTCGCAAAGAGACAGACACGACTGAAAACAATTTTAGCACACACGTCGCCCTGACACGGGAACTCTTTGGGGCCAGGTCTTCGCTCCAGGTGTGCCCACGGTCTTGGGGGTTTTGTTTTATTTTCTTTCTCAGCTGTCTTTCTCCCTTTAAGGACTCTGAAATCCCTGCAGGGCATAGGAATTCTTTGCCCTCTTCTTGGCTGCCTTTCAGAGGGCATGTCTTTTTTTAGTGCCTCTGATAGGCGTTTCCTGCTCTCTCTCTCTTTTTTTTTTTTTCAAATTGCTAAACTTGAAAAAGTTTTTGAACTTTAAAATGTGTGTGCTGATCTACTTTCCGGACTCATGCCAGTGAGTAAAATTACGCTAATTGCTTTTAATCTCCCAGTCACTTCAGTTTTGGTGTGAGAACATTGTGGTACATGTGAACAGGTTTTTGTGCCAGAAAAATAATCGAAAACCCTTGCTCAGAAAAATAGTGCCATTAGGAGCCATCAGCAGCACATAATAATGGCAATTAATGATAATCAGGGGCCAACTTACTGCCTGCCATATCTGACTTTTTTTTTAAAGGAGTGAAACATACGAAGTTTATTTTATTATTATTATTTTTTTACTTTGTGCAAGTATTTTTACATCTGCTTGCGATTAGTCTGCCTTGTAACTACCACCTCAGGCCCAGTTCTTTTTAGGGGAAAAAATGAATTCCTTATGTAATAAGTTATCGTTTGGAAAATTTCTCTGACAGACCGTGAGCTCTTCTTATGAAACATTCGATACCAAAAAAAAAGAAAGAAAAAAAAGCACGCAGCTGTAATTTACTACAGGAATAGGGGTTTATAATGGAGAGATAGTGGAGCTTATGTATCCACGTTAGTTACTTTCATAAGGATGAGCATTTGTACCTCGTATCGGAATGCAATAATGCAATACAAAGGGTTATAGCATAAAAAAACCCTATTATATAGGTGAACAAGAACTTACATTAAGAGAGCCTGTTATTAAGGGGAGCCCTTCGGATCTTGTTCAAGATGGCTTATTTACCAGAAACATCTTCAGTTTAGGCTTATATGGAAGTATAAACCCCCAAAGTAAAGTAATCATCAGATTCCAGAATATGTATAAACATTATATGTACTTAAAAAAAAAAAAACCACAAGTGTATTCCAAAAACTTAAATATAAGAAAGAAATATAAAAGCTATGTGTCAGAGACATGAAAGGCATATTTAACATTAATAAAAGAAGGGGCCTGGGCCTCTTGTAGATTTTGAAGTGGTGGTTTTTAAAATTAGAAGCTGGGTATGTTGTGACCTAAGAAGCATATGATATAGCTGTTGCTAGGGTAAGGGGACTGCTTTTGCCAAAAGCTGAGTAAACAAACAAGATCAACCCACATAAACTGATGTCTGTGGTCCTCACAGCTCATTGACCATCTGCTTGTTTTTTTGCTTTTTTAAAATTCTGTGTTTTCTCCCCTTCAATATCTGTGTATCTGACACTTTGGAATTCAGATCTGCTTAATGAGATTAGTCAGTCATCTTTGCGGTTCTGCTATTTGCTTTTTTTGTGTGTGTGAAAGTTTGAAGAATCTTGAAAACCCTGGAATCAACCTGAAGACCTAAAAATTTAAGAACATCTTCTGAGATTCGTGCCTCAGCTGTGAATGTTTCTCCTTGGATTTTTAAAGTGTTAACTTGTTTTTCAGAAGCTGTCTCTTCATTTTGAATGCAAAAGGAGTCTTAAGTCTTTTCCCAGCATGTCACGTCCCGTTGGTGCGTTGCTTAGATCTGTCCGTAAGCATTTTTGGACTGTGCACATGTGAAAATGGGGAGGACTGGTTTGTTTCTTAGCGTGCTCGAGATTCTAGAAGGCTGTTGAAGCCTGCCTTGTCGACTGTTAAGGGGCTGTGCTAGCAGCCCTCGCTGCAACTCTTTTACTGAAACACCGTGATTTGGGATTGTTTTCATACATGCTGTGGGAGGAATAATGCCACTCTTTTTACTGTCTCGCAGGTATGTTGAAAGGCTGAGTGAGGCAATGTATGCGAACAGGCTTTTGAGTTCTTTGGAAGAGAGCTGTTTCAATCAGGCATATAATTAATTTCACCCCCATTATTATTGTGCTGCTTCTAAAACTTGCACAGGGCAGTTCCACGGTAAGGCAGCGTGATAGCTGAATAAGCCCGAAGGCAGTCAAGACTGCCCACCTTTCCCCCCCAACCCTTCCAGTTGGGAATGGCTTCATTTTCCCAGGATGGTAATCCCAGGGCTCTGCAGAGAGTTTGAAATGACGTCATCTCCATCAGAGAGTGTGGATGACCTCCGTTCCCCGGACTTGCTCTCTCTTCCAGCTGAGGTCCAGGTGCGTGTCTTTTGTTGTACAAAAGCCCACCTTTCTTCCCACCTGGGCTGCACCCACTTTGCCTGCGGCTCCTGTAATTACATGGTGAGTGGACCATCATTCCATCTTCCCTAGAAAAGGGGTGCTCTGACTCAGACTGGCTTCCACCAGCACCCTGGCAGATGGCAAGAAACACATTGCAGAGACTTGGAGAGAGGAAAAAAAAAAAATGGCTGGGTCCATGCTACCCACGCTTGGGGCTGCAGCTGTAGTTGGATATTGGCTTATCAGTGACATTGAGGGAAAGTCCTCATTTCCTGGGAAAAGTGAGTCTTTCTTTTCTTTGGAGGGGGCGGTGTCTGCTTTTGTCTAAACCCTCAGCCCTCCATGCAGTCAAAACTGCAGAAGGAAGTCTTTGGTATGTACTGTCTCTTAGAGAAAGGAAGAGCCATGAGGCCAGAGATTGGATTTATAGAATTCTCCCAAAGAGGCTGTCATCCTGGGTTGACTCCTCGAAAGCTCAAGAGAGTCTCAGGAGGACTGAGATTATGAATGAGCTTATATGACTTTTTTGAGCATTTTAAAGCATACTTATCATTGCAAGTAATTGTACAGAGCTCTTTTACCAGTATTTTCTCTCGGTTTGTAGATCCGTGCACAAACATACACAGAGAACATTGTTTTCCACTACAATTGAGTTTGCATGCTGTGGGGCACCTTTGGTTTCTGTGCGTACTCGAGAATGGAGTCACATACATGTCAAGAGCTCCTGTTCCTCAGGCGTTGAGTGGTTCTCTGTTGCCTCGTTCACTGGCCAGCTTTCTGCCCCAGTGGTCATCCGGGGCCCTTATGTGTTGAGGATTGTGAAGAAGCTGAGCTCCAGTTCCTTTTTCTTAAAACTAAAAAATATTTATTTATTTATTTATTTAACTGCACCAGGTCTTAGCTGTGGTATGTGATTTTATTTTTTTTTTTCAGTTGTGGCATGCAAACTCTGTGGCATGTAGGAGCTATTAATATTTCCCCAACCAGGGATGGAACCGGGGGCCCCCTGCAGAGGGAGCCAGGAGTGTTAGCCACTGGACCACCAGGGAAGTCCCTGCAGTTCTTTCATCTATTACTTTCTTAAAAGCAGAGGGTCTTCTCTTCTTTCTCTTTTCCCTGTCCTCTTCCTACAGGCTTTGATCTTGGACAGGCGGTAGCGGGTACCAGTCAGGGTCTTAGAGGATGGGGTAGAAGAAAGAGGGATTGGGTTGTTTTTGCCTCCTTATTGATAGCCTTCCAGAGGCTGAGTTGCCTTTCTAGGGAGTCTATATGTGTGCCCCAGGCCAGGTCTCCTTTTGGGGAGAAGAGCCAGGAACTGGGTACCACAGGGCTCTGTGACCCAGCGCAACCTTGCTCACATGCCCTGGGAGCCCAGCTTCCAGTGTCTCCATCCGTTGCCTCTGCCTTTGCCTTTGCCTTGGACGGAGCGGTTGTCGGTGCCCCTTTGCAAAGGCCTCTGAGAAACTTGAGTGACACTATGCATGCGTGCTTATTCGCTCAGTTGTGTCCAACTCTTTGCAACCCCATGGACTGTAGCCCGCCAGGCTCCTCTGTCCATGGGATCCTCCAGGCAAGAATACTGGAGTGGGTTGCCATTCCTTTCTCCAGGGGATCTTCCCAACCCAGGGATCGAACCCAGGTCAGGACACCTGCATTTCCTGTGACCCCCCCCCCCCCCCGCATTGGCAGGGGGATTCTTCACAACTGTGCCGTCTGAGTAGTCCCGAGTGCCATTATGTCTGGAGGTCAACTTAAGCCCTGGCTCTTGAGAGGGAGGGAGGGTGTTTGGCTTATTTTAATCTTGCATCAGTACTTTGAATATTGTTGTCCCGGTGACCCCAAGTGGACTAGCATCTTTGCAGGAACATTTTGCTGATGCTCAAAGCCCCACATGCACCTCTGGTGGTCTAGGTCTCCTGGTGACCCAAGTTTTGTTTCTTGTAGACACCTGAACGCTGTCCCTGACACAGACTTTTTTGACTGAGACCTTGTCTTATCATTTGAACTTGAAGGAGAGACTCCAAGCGGTCTGAGCCGTTACCCCTGACTTGGCCAGGCTCCAGGCTCTTGGCAGCCTCCCAAAGGGAGCCTTCCAGGGGGCAGGTGGCGGGTCCGGGGGCCTGGGAGTCACTTCCTCCGGGGGCAGTGCCCGCCTTGGCCCAGCCACTTACCTGGCTGGCTCTGACCCGTGAGCGGATGACGAATAGTCTTCCCAGTACTCCTTGTTTATAGCATTAGTAACCTGAAAGGGATCTCCACCGGAGAGGAGGTTTTTAAAAATGAAAGTAGTTAGTCAAGTTAAGCTGGTGGGACAGGAGGAGAGACTGCCAACTGAAGTGATTTGAGAGGTGTTAAAAGACCCCCACCAGGACGGCGGCCACCCCTAGGGCAGCCTGCCCTGCAGGGGCCCTGCCCCCACCCCACTGCCGCCCGGCTGTGGCCTAAGCCACGTGGCTTGAATGCTGGGCCCTCTCTCTCATTTGTCTGCATATCGGAGGGGTTGCCAGGTAGGTGCTGTGAATGAGTGAGGTGGGTCAATGTGGCCCTCCGGGTACCACTGTGACCTGGGAATGGAGAACCAGATCTCAGCGTGAAAGAAGTTTCCAATGGTGCTTGCACTGTGATGCGCAGCCACTGGTGTTTGGCCTTTGTTGGGGGGACAGAGGTGGGGAAGGACCCTGGAGCCATGGGCTCCATCCCCAGGGCCAGGGCACAGCTCCATTCAGGACTGAAGGCCCTGGGCTATGCTAGTGTTGACCTGAGACAAATAGAGGGCCAGAAGCCCTGCAGTGAAGATGGGTTTGTTTGGGGTCAGCACAAAAATGCAACTCAGGGTCGGCAAACACGGAGAGCCACAGGGAAGTCCCCAAGCAGCAAGAGAAGAACTCTTTTATAAAAGAAGGGAAACGGAAGTTGGGGGGCTGTGGTAAACAAAGGGCTCCTCACTTTTCCTTTGCTGGGTCCTTGCTGAGAAAGAAGAGGTGTCTTCCTTTTTCCTGTAGGGCTCTGCTGACATCACAGGACGTGAGAGTGCCCCCTTCTGGTCTCCCAACTCTATTTAATTGAGGTTTCTGCTTATTAATTTTTTACAGTATCTTCAGGGTTTTTTTGGATGCTGTAAATCTGTAAAATTTTCCCCACTTTTAAAAATATTAAAGGATTAAAAATGAAAAAAAAAAAACCCTTCTGTGTGAGCTGAATTTGACCAATTTTCATCTTTGGGAGAAATACCAATCTCTTAAGTTCTCTCTTAGATCAGAATCTTACGGTCTTAGATTTCTGTTCCCCATTCTGTTCCAAGTGTGGTCCATGTTCCAACACATCAGCCTCAACTGAGAGCTCCAGAGAAACGGAGACTATTAGACCCCCATCTGCATTTTAATACGAGTCCAAAGATTACAGTTTGAGAAGCAATGGACCAGAATATCATTTCAGGGAGGATTCTGCTAAATTATTTTGGAGTGGGGGAAAACATGAACAGTCATCAGTATGTGAGCATGAAAGCAGTCTTCAGATTAATTCGTTGATGGAAAGAATGAATGGGTTCAAATACATGAAGATCACGGTGGACGAAGGAAGGAAACAGGCCTGTAACACTTTGGTTGGGATGTTGTTTTGTATCCTGTGGGCACTGGGATGGGATACATGGAAGCTGTGAGCTTCTGGTTGAGGGCAAAGGATTTTGGTGGTGGTTGTTTTTAAACTCGATGAAGAATTCTAAGTGCCTACCTGATGCCACACTTCACTTAACTCTTTCACATAATTTATCCCATTAAATCCTGACAACAGTATTTTGTGATGAGAATGATCATGTGAAGGTTTTACAACAGGAAGCTGAGCACCAGGGCAGCTTGGGAAGCCTTCCAAGGCCACCTGCTGGGACAGAAAGACTGCAGTTTGCACCCAGGAGAGCTCAGGCTTCTCACCAAGAGAGTAGTCCAGCTCAAGCTCCTTTCCTTTAACTGGGCCAAGGCTGGGCCTTGCTGGAGACTTTAAACAATTTCTAATTACTTTTGGGAAAGGTTTTTCTCTTAGATGTTCCATTGAGGGTTTGCTCTGTAAAAAGTGGGAGCAGCTCCAAAATAAGAAATATTTGATACTTCTGTAAAGACTGATGGTTCTGTTTGAACAGTTGCCTCCTGCTCTCAATCTCGGAAGTTGGTTCTTGATTTTGATTTGAAATTTGAATTGCAGAGAATAGCAAAATCAGGAACATACATGCAGTCTTGGTGTTGAAAGAAAAGTGAAGGGGTGTGAATTTAAAAAGCATGTTCATTGTGCACTTTTTGTGAAAAATTTTCCTTTATAACGACTTCTTCAATTTAGTATTTAACATTTCAAAGGATTTCAGAGGACTCTGCCTTCTCAAAAGTTGCCAAAGATTTCAGCTATTGTCATTATTAGACTTCAAAGCAGGGACTGCAGGCGATTTTAATGCCAATGCTTTTAATCCTAACCTTTGTATTGAGATTAGGAACACAAAGCATAGCCCGTAAGGGGTAAACCAATTTTTTTTTTTTTTTTTGGTTTTGCTTTGTTTTTCTTTCCCCCAAAGAATTACAATGAAAGCCCCAAAGCCCCACTCACTGGAATTGTTCTTTACTCATTGATATTCTTTCTTTTTTTGGAGCTGTAAGCTGTGATGAAATCTGCACAATGGTATCTGTCATTGAAAAAATAGCTGCTGTAATGAAAGGACTTGGCACCTACAACAGACAATTTCAGGTGCTCACAGCCTGTTTCTACGAAAGATAGAGCCATGAGTCTCTCCCAAATTATCTCGTATGTGTCATTAGTGTTTGAAGGGCATATGTGTGTATGAGGGAGTTAGTATAACTTAGCTGCAGTGACCTCAGACAGCCTCAGCCTCGCCTCCACTGACCACTTACCCACATGCACGTTCAGTTGCTCAATCCTGTTGCTACCCTCTAGACTATAGCCCGTCAGGCTCCTCTGTCCATGGGATTCTCCAGGCAAGAATACTGGAGTGGGTAGCCGTTTACTCCTCCAGGGCATCTTCCTGATCCAGGGATGGAACCTGTGTCTCTTGCGTCCCCTGCATTGGCAGGTGGGTTCTTTATCACTAGAGCCACCTGGGATATAGAGTAGTGTGTGCCCATTAATCCCAAACTAATGAGGCACGGTTGTTTTTGGAGTTACAAGTGGCATAGTTGCTGCAGAGGGAGGGGTTAGCAGGACCTGTTTTAGGTGTGTGGCTGGCTTCATCAGAGGCTTAGGGAGTGAGATAATAAACAGATGATAAACAGAAGAAGGATTAGGTATACTTGGAAGGATGGAGATGAGAGATATGGAAAGGTGATAGTGTGTTATGGTACAGAAAACACTGAGTTCAGAAGTCAGATACCAGGGCTTTGTCCATGTTGGGCAGCCAACTTGCCACGCAAGCTTGGGAAACTTGTTCTGTAGCTCAGTTCCCTGACCATACAGTGTACGTGTGGGAGCAGACGGCTTTAAATGTCTTCTTTGCCCATTGTCAGACTACTTGATTCTAATCTGAAGTACCCAGGCATAAACCAGCCAGCCAGTCAACCATCCAAACAGGCCAAGAGACATGATGTGGAGGATAAAGCATCGTGCTAATTTTGCAGAGGAATTGAAAGATACGGTCAGAATTTTAAAAAGATAACGTCATGGCCTGATCAGAGACAAAGGTAATTTTTGTCATCTACATGAACTATACCAGGAAAAGTATGTTTGGATGCCACGAACATGGGAAAGACGGGACTGAAATGTTCAGATTAAGATTAATTTGGCATTTATGAAGATGAAACATACAGAAGAAAAGACCTAGAAAAAATTGTGAAAGAGACAGCAGAAAGATTGGACATTATTTTACTATTTTCCTCTCATTTTAAAGTTTGGACAACCAAAGTGTGAGATTTTAGCATCTTATCCCTGACAGACAAAGAACATTGTAGATAGTAGTTTTGACTGTTTGGTAATATATTTCTGAATAGGATTTAGTGATTTTTTTTTTCCCATCTGTGTACAGACTCTCAGGAGGGAATATTTCGAAAGGAATACAATGGCTGGATATTTAAAATTTAGACCATTGGATAGATAGCAGTTAGGTTTGTCTAATTGGTTGCATACCAGGGGAAAGGATGAGGGTGAAAACTTGGTAAATAACACTGTAGGGTGGTCCCTACCCCTTTAAGATCCTTTCTGCCTTCAATGAGATTGAAGTGAATTATCTTATCTGAGCTCCAACTGCTGCTGAGGTTACCTATAAACTCAGAGATTGTCCAGGAAAGAAGCACAACCTCAGACACCAAGAGGGAGAGGAAGTCTTAAACAAAATCATGGAGAACAAGAAAAGGCTTGGTCAGTGAATTGAAAGGACATCACCATGGCACATTTTAAGATCTTAAACATTCGTTCAAATGACTAAATCAAAGTGTTGATCTTTGAAAACCAGAATTCAACATGAGTTACTACCTGGGGGCTGATAAAAACAATGTAATCTCTGTGTAAAATGCTGTTTAGTCATAAGTGCACAGAAAGAGTAATTGTTCTATGTTTAATTATTTTAATCTCATCTCCACTCAAACCTATTTCATACCACAATTTAAATTTTCTATCTGATTTCATCCTTTCACT
The DNA here is from genome assembly GCF_042477335.2 of Ovis canadensis. Lineage (NCBI taxonomy): Eukaryota > Metazoa > Chordata > Mammalia > Artiodactyla > Bovidae > Ovis > Ovis canadensis. The sequence continues at coordinate 30,003,290 of NC_091270.1, forward strand.
GACCTGTGAACTATCACCCTTGTAGCTTTGTAACACAGGCAAATAATGACCAAAAAATTCTAATAGATGAAATATCTTTAGGCATCTCCATTTGGGAAGTGGAAGTTACTTTGAACTAACAACTTTAAAATAACCGGTTTCACCTAGTTTGCTCTTAAACTGACCTAGAACGGAATTAATTACATGTCACAAGAGCCCCAGCTAAAGTACCGTTCTGTAACATGCTTTATGACCAACTACACTATTTGAGAAGTATGAGTAAGTGGCTGATATTAGAACTTCAGATCTAATGTACATAAATACCCGACTCACTGTTCTGAAAAATTACAGTGGAATTGTTTGTTCTGAAACAGATTCCAGTCTGTTCTCTCTTTACAAGGACTTCCAAATGGAATTTGGAAAACCGAATCTCTGAGATGAAACTCCATTCCCTCGATCCGTGTCAGACCTGGCGTGGTTTTCCTGTGTATGGAGCTTTCTGTTCTTTGACTCTTTACTCTCCATTCACATCCGTCTTTATGGGTTTCTGAATGCTGGGTTCCCGCTTTTTTATTTTAAGCAATCATAAAAGAGAAAACAGGGCATTTCCCAGACATAAAACTCTTTCCTGTTCCCAGTGGATCAGTTAATCCTGGACCATATCTAGAGTTCAGTAAAACTTGATTCAGTTAAATTCTATCACTTCATTCTATCCCAATTCTGGCTGCATAAAGAGGAAGAAAGCCAAGACTTTGGCCAATGTCAGAAAAATATCTTTCTCCCAACGTTTAGGTTGACTGCTTAGTTCTTGTAGTTGGACAAATGTGCCATGGAGTTTTAGCAGCTGTTAGGATTTACTATGCCTGAGTTGCCCTTTAAACTGCTTGTCTGACATATTTTGCTGCTCATTTTTAAGTGGGCTTCATATTTCATAGTATCTTATAGGTGGAGGAGACCTTGGGAAACTTCTGGTTGAACCCATTTGCTTTAGAAATGAAACAGCAGAGCCCGCAGAAGTCAAAAGACTTGTTTTAAGGTCACAAAGCCAGTAAGTGGCAAGTGAAAGTCGCTCAGCTGTGTTCGACTCTTTGCGACCCCATGGACTATACAGTCCATGGAATTCTCCAGGCCAGAATACTGGAGTGGGTAGCTGTTCCCTTCTCCAGAGGATCTTCCCAACCCAGGGGTCGAACCCAGGTCTCCTGCCTCACAGGAGGATTCTTTACCCCCTGAGTCACCAAAACCCAGGCTAGAACCCCAGTTACCTAATTCTTGCCCCAGTGGTTTGGTCATTTGTATCAGAATAGGATGTAGTGATATTTTTCACCTCTCTCCAAACTCAGGAGGAACATTTTCCAAAAAATGCATGTTATTATTGGAGATTTTAAAAACCATAGACCACTTTATATAGTGGTTACTTTTTTTCCCTTTTATTTTGCACAGTTTCTAATGTGCAGAAAAGTAGAGAGACTAGAAACACAAAGCCAATAGCTAGGTTCGACCATTTCTAATTCACAATTCATCTTGTTTCATCTGTATCCCTACCTTCTCTCCCACCCCATATTTTTCTGAAGTAAACTCAGACATAGTATTATTTCATCCATAAATAGATCAGTACGCATCTCCAAAAGATTGACGTGTAAAAAGATAACCACAGTACTATTATTAACTGAAATAAATTAGCAGTAATCCCATAGTGTTATCAAATATCCTATAGTCTGTTTTAAAAATCTGTTATAAATAATGTATGATCATTTTATTTTCAAATAATATTTTTCCTAGGCGAAACAAACTCAGTTAAGAATGGTGGGTGTAAAAAAAAAAAAAAGAACGGTGGGTGTTTGAGATGAGAGAGGGAAGAATTGGGAGTTTGGGGTTAGCAGATGCAAACTGTTATCCATGGAATGGATAAACAACAAGGTCCTGCTGCATAGCACAGGGAATGATATTCCAATATCTTGTGATAAACCATAATGGAAAAGAATATGAAAATGTGTGTATATATACATGTATAACTGAATCACTTTACTGTATGGTAGAAATCAACACAGCATTGTAAATCAGCTATACTTGAATAAAATGAAGTAAAAAGAATAGTGGGTATTTTAGGTCAATGAAAAGAGAGAAGGGCTATACATGACTGTCAACATCACTGATAAAAACATGTCACGAGTTTATAGTCAGCAAGGAATTTACTAGATATTCACTTGGTTTTGCCGTGTTTTAATTCTTTCTACCTAAACTGTACGTTTTCATGTGATATTTTCCAAAGACATTGCCGCTGTTCTCTTTGAATCCCTTCAAGTCAAGCATCAGGGTATGAAAGAGACTTGTCACCACGGAAAGGGAGAAAGTCGTGGCTATTTTTGGTGGCAGGTTCAGAACAGATTTTTCCTTTGCGTCAGCAGATGTGAATACCTTCAGCTCCTTGAGCTCTAGTTTCCTAGCATGGTATATAAAATATTTTCTGGCAGGGGACAGGTTCTGTTCATTACAAGTTAGGGAAGATGAATTGATTCTTTGGAGGAAATGGTTGACAATGCATTTGTCATTTCTTCAATTATTCCTTTTTTAAAAAAATCATTGTCTTTTTTATTTTGGCTGTGCTGGGTCACTTGCTGTGGGCTTTTCTCTAGTAGTGGTGGGTGCTGACTTCTCTCTGGTTTTGGTGCGTGGGCATCTTGTCGTGGAGCACAAGCTCTAGGGCGTGTGGGCTTCCGTAGCTGCAGCTGCAGGCTCTAGAGCAGACAGCGTATTAAAAAGCAGAGACATCACTTTGCCAACAAAGGTCCATAGAGTCAACACTATGGTTTTTCCATGTACGGATGTGGGAGTTGGACCATAAAGAAGGCTGAGTGCTGAAGAATTCATGCTTTCAAACTGTGGTGCTGGAGAAGACTCTTGAGAGTCCCTTGGACAGCACGGAGATCAAATCGGTCCATCCTAAAAGAAATCAACCCTGAATATTCATTGGAAAGATTGATGCTGAAGCTGAAGCTCCAATACCTTGGCCACCTGATGCGAAGAGCTGATTCATTGGAAAAGAATCTGATGCTGGGAAAGATTGGAGGTAGGAGGAGAAGGGGATGACAGAGGACGAGATGGTTGGATGGTATCACCGACTCAATGGACATGAGTTTGAATAAGCTCCGGGAGTTGGTGATGGACAGGGAGGCCTGGGGTGCTGCAGTCCCTGGGGTCACAAAGAGTCGGACAAGACTGATGACTGAACAACAACAAGAAGACCTCTAGAGCACAGGCTCAGTAGCTGTGGAGCTGCTGAGCTTAGTTGCTTGGCGGCATGTGGAATCTTCCCGGAGTAGGGATCGAACCCATTTCTCCTGCATTGGGAGGCAAATTCTTCACCACTAAGCTACCAGGGAAGCTCTCATTTCCTCCTTTTAAATGTCTTCAGTGACGGAAGTCAAGTGGATCTTTTGAATGACTGTCCCATCTCAACACCTTCAGATAGGTGTAGAATTTAAGTTGCAGGATATGAAGTCCAAAACAAAGAAATCTCATTGCTTGTCTGCAGGAATAAGAAAGTTAGGCTCTTTGGCGAACCTGAGAACACCAGAACTGCTTACAGGAGACTTTTTACTCCTTAGAGAAAGATTTGGAAAATTGGGTCCTGGGTGGTGAGAAGCAGGCAGCAAGATTTTCCTGAAGGCAGCAGTCATGAAAGTCAACACCCTAGAGAATCAGCCAGCTGGGAGAAAAGAAAGAAACTAGCCGTGAAAGCACAGCCGCGTGCTTGGTGCTGCCCGGCTGTCACACACCTGAAACTCACAGCGGAGGGAAGTGCGATCTGAAACGAGCTGGAGATTCTGTCTAGGCCACACTCACTTTGGGGACATAATACACCTATGTCATGTGCTTATGGGGGCCGCAGGCACACCTGGGGATTTGCTTAAAGTCTTCCCTCCCGTTCCCATCCCCCTACCACCTTTCCAAACTTGGACGAAGTCCTGGCTCCGCATCCTTCCTAGTGTCCGTTGTTGTGTGCTTGTTTCACCTTCTCTCTCTGCCTTTGGTTTTGGCTGGTCTAAGAAGCACAAGTGTTTCAGGAGAAGAGAGAGAGAGAGGGAGGATTACATCGCTGATAGATCCTACAGCTGGAGCAGCTGTTTCTGTGACTCGGGTGGTTCACTGGGCTCTCCGAAGCCCTGCCTCCTGCGATGATGCTCTCCTGCTTGCGTCCTCCACCCTGGCCTTGAGATGCGGCGATTCTCCCACATCTGTGGGACTTGTGGGGCCGGCTGCCTCGTCTCTGCTGTGTTGGTGGTGCCGAGGCAGGAAGAGGAGACGCCGCAGCTTCTGAAATCAGAACAGGATGTAAAAAAATAAAGATGCACCAGCCCGGTGGGTGAGCAGCATCTCTGTGTCTCTCTCACTCCCAGGGTCCTGCTCATTCAACTTTTCGTGTGTAACTCATGGGATTTGTAGGACATCTTCCTTTAAAAATCCATTAAAAAACTACTTATTTATTCATTTGGCTGCGGTAGTTGTGCTGCAGTTACCTTGCTGAGCGTGCTACGTACTTCTTCATATTTATTTTTCACACAACAGTAGGAGAAAGCCATTTCCTCCATTTTACCTTGGAGGAAATGATGGCATCCTAGAGATTTTTGGACTTTGGTCAAGGTGATGCACCTAAGAAGTGTTAGATCCGGGAGCTTTCTAATACCTGCAGATGGAGGCAATTTAGACCCAAGTGTATTCTCCTTCACCACGGAAGAAAAATAGGGTGTTGGAGAGCTCCATTTTTCTTGTATTTCTGAGACAACTTAATTTTTAAATTAATTTTGTTTGGAGTATAGCTGTTTTACAATGTTCTGTTAGTTTCTGCTGAACCAACAAAGTGAATCAGCCATACATTTACATAAATCCCCTCTCTTTTGGATTTCCTTCCCACTTAGGTCACCACAGAGCATTGAGTGGAGTTCCCTGCGCTATACAATAGGTTCATATTAGTTATCTATTTTATACATGGTGGTGTGTATATGTCAGTTTCAATTCCCCAATTCATCCCAGCCTTCCTTTATCCCCTTATATATTTGGTGTCCATATATTTGTTCTCTAAGTCTGTGTCTGTTCCTGCTTTGCAAATAAGATCATTATACCACTTTTCTAGATACCACGGATATGTGCTATTATACGGTATTTGTTCTTCTCTTTCTTACTTCACTCTGTGTGACAGTCTCTAGGTCCATCCACATGAGATACCTTCATTTTTCAAAGAATGGGGATTCAAGGCTCCAAACAAGTTTCGCCCCCTTAGCCTATGCCTCCCAAGCAGTAATAATAGTAGCTAACATTTGTAGATGGGGAAACAGTGGAAACAGTGTCAGACTTAATTTTTTTGGACCTCACAATCACTGCAGATGGTGATTGCAGCCATGAAATTAAAAGACGCTTACTCCTTGGAAGGAAAGTTATGACCAACCTAGATAGCATGTTAAAAAGCAGAGACTTTACTTTGCCAGCAAAGGTCCATCTAGTCAAGGCTATGGTTTTTCCAATGGTCATGTATGGATGTGAAAGTTGGACTGTGAAGAAAGCTGAGTGCTGAAGAATTGATGTTTTTGAACTGTGGTGTTGGAGAAGACTCTAATTTGAGAGTCCCTTGGACTGCAAGGAGATCCAACCAGTCCATCTTAAAGGAGATCAGTCCTGGGTGTTCATTGGAAGGACTGATGCTGAAGCCAAAACTCCAGTACTTTGGCCACCTCATGCAAAGAGTTGACTCATTGGAAAAGACCCTGATGCTGGGAGGAGAAGGGGACGACAGAGAGTGAGATGGCTGGATGGCATCACCGACTCGATGGACATGAGTCTGAGTGAACTCCAGGAGTTGGTGATGGACAGGCAGGCCTGGTGTGCTGCGATTCATGGGGTCGCAAAGAGTCGGACATGACTGAGTGGCTGAACTGAACTGAAAATTTGCACTGGCATCTCCGTAGCAGGCATTGTCTGAGCAGCTCGTGTGGATTCGTTGATTTAGATCTTGCAGCAGCCCTTAGAGTTCTGCTAGCATCTTCACTTCCCAGTTGAGAAGATTGAGACTCAGGTGGTCACACGGTGGGGATGGTTAGTGGCCCAGGGGATTCACCCAGGCAGGCAGCTTCCAGTCTCTGCACCTCCAGCCCTCTGATTGTACCACCTGGGTCCCAGGTCCACGGAGGCTCCGTGCTGTTGGCTTCCTCCTGGCCTTGAAGGAGCCTGGACCCGGAGGCCCCCGTGAGGTCTGGCAGAGGCAGCGCAGCCTAATTGGGATCTGGATGCACGCTCCTGCCTGCTCGATGCCAACCCCGTGGTTACGTCTTATTGTGACTTGCTTATTTATGGGCCCTGGGGCTTGGCAAGGAAGGAGCTAGAGGGTCAGACAGTCTGCACTGGAACGAGACAGATTCTTGCTCCTGTTAATGAGAGTTAAACATCTCAAGGGCTACTTTTCTCCACCCCATTCTCCCACTTCCTTCTTTTGAAAAGTGCTTGAACCCTGCCATCAAGCAGATGGCCATGAGGTGGCTGCTTGACCCCTTGTTCCGTGGGCTCACTAGGATTCGAATGAGGGGAGGGGGCAAATGCTCCCATCTTCTCAAGCTCGGAAAAACAAGTTGGCTTCTTTCCAGCCTGAGTGATCTGCACAGGTTTACTCTAAAGGGAAGGTTTCCTTCCATAAGCTGCCAAGGAAGTTCTTGAAGCATTATTGGGCCATCTTGCTTGATTTATTTATTTTCTTAATGAATTCAACTTTGGTTTAGGAGTTTGCAGAAGTTCAAGGATAGTCATCAATAACATTCTTACAGGTTGAATTGGGTCCCCTCCCCCAGTTCCTTGGGCTTCCCAGGTGGCGCTAGTGGTATAGAAGCCACCTGCCAATGCAGGAGACATAAAAGACGTGGGTTCAGTCCCTGGGTCGGGAAGATCCCTTGGAGGACGGTATGGCAACTCACTCCACTATTTTTGCCTGGAGAATCCCATGGACAGAGGAGCCTGGCTGGCTACAGTCCATTGGGTCACAAAGAGTCGGATATGTCTGAAATGATTTAGCATGCAGCACCCCATTCTTGTGTTGACATTCTAAGCCCTGGGACCCCAAAATATTACTGTGTGTTTTTGTTATTTATTTGGCTACAGAGGGTCTTAGTTGTGGCATGCTGAATCCAGTTCCCCAACCAGGGATCGAACCTGGGCCCCCCTGCATTAGGAGCTCAGAGTCTTAGCCACTGGACTGCCAAGGAAGTCCCCAATACGACCTTATTTGGAGGTAGAGTTGTTGCTGATGCAAATAGTTGAGATGAGGTCATCCTCAGGTGGAGTGGCCCCTAATCCGATGTCATTGGTGTCCTTGTAAAACAGTGACATTTGAACACAGAGATACACACATGGTGGCATGCCGAGCGAAGACGGGGGGGGGGGGGGGGGGTGCAGCGGCAGCTAAGGAGGGCCAGGATGGCCAGCGCACCCCAGCAGCTGGCCTCGCAGCCCCGAGAAGGAGCCCACCCTGCCCGTGCTCCGATCCATTGATCGTGCACGTCTCCAGAACTGTGAGAGAGTTTCTGTGGCTGAAGCTGCTCGGCGTGTGGTGTTTTGTTATGGCAGCTGTAACAAACAGATGCAAACTAATTCTTACAAACGAGCGAACAATAAAAATGAAAACGTTAGTTTAGCAAAGTTGGATGGGCCTGCCTGCGCCTTTGTGGAAAGTGAGCTTTCTTTTTTCCAGTATTGCAGCGACTTGGAATCAGAGGACCTGGGCACTGGGAGGGGCCTGGCTGGGGACTGACACTGCAGGGGCACCTGTTGGGCTCAGCCTGAGTCTAGGGTCACTAGCTCACTTCTGCTTCTCTCTACCCACACTTCCTTTCCATTCATTCGAGACTTCAGGTCCTTTGCCCAAGATCCATATCCCAGGAATAATCTCTGTCAATTTCTCTCCCCTTTTCTGCCTCTTCCTTTAAGCCTTCCTAGTTTTGATAGCGATGTGCCAGTTCCTTCCTTTCAGCTCTCCTGTACCAGAAGTGAAATCCCCACTCCCATCTGGCAGAAAAAAGATGCCCCCACCCCCAAATTTTAGATTCATCCTCCTTCTCCACCCCTCCAGTTGAAAACCTCAGATTTCATAATTATTAAGACATGCTTTCTGTTTAGAGACAAAAGAAAAAGTGACCTGCTTGATTCCATTTCCAGCAGTGTAGCAGACCATATATTCTGAAAAGTCTCCCCGGATTAAAAAAAAAAATCACTATAAATTTCCAGGTGAAATATTTCATAGCATGTTTTGGCTCTTCAGTCTCATAAAACACAAATCCAGCTCCACTCACCTTTCAGTACCACTAGCAACTCATCCCCAGGGGAACTGGCCTTTTCATACTGAGCAAAGAGACTGGTAAACAGGGTAAGCTGCAACGGGGTTTGATTATTTAAAACTAAAAGAAAGAGAGATGGGGAGGGAGGGGAAAGAAGCAGGAGGAGGAGGAAGAAAGAAGGGAAGAAGGAAGGAAGGGAAGGAGGGAACAAATCATTGGTCGACAGTCACCTGGGGCCAGTGATGTTTGTAGAGGGTGGGTGGCATCGTTCTCAGGTCTTCATGTTGTTTGAGAGAACACAGAGGTAGTGATCCTTAGGTTTTTTTCAAGACCAAGAATGCTTGTTGAAATATCAGGGTAATCACTGAAAGAATGAAAGAAGTCGGATTCATGTTGATGTGTGGCAAAACCAATACAATATTGTAAAGTGAAAAAAAAAAAAGAATGAAAGAAGTCTTGAAGAGAGAAAGAGAAGACCTAAATGATTTAACGTGGCACAGTAAAGAACTTCCTGAGCTTTCCAGGGGTGCGGCCCCTGACATGGCAGAAAGAAGATATGGGTGTGTTCAGCCCTGGACCTGGTAGAGGGTGTTAATTAGAATGAATTAAATTAACATTTACTGAGCGCTAGCTGATTGTCAGGCACATATATCATGTAATCCTCAGAACAACCCCATTAAATTGGCACTTAGGTTTCCCCCATGTTCCAGAGGAAGAGCTGTTGACAGGGCATGTCTGAGGTTGCTCAGCTGGGAAGTGGAGGTGCTGGGATTTAGACACTGACAGATGCTCCAGACCATTCACTTTTAGCTCCTAAACTGTTCCACTTCAGCAAAATCCTTACAGGGAAATCCTTGTTGTTGTTTTTCAGTCATTCAGTCACGTCTGAGTGACCCCATGGACTGCAACACCCCAGGCTTCCCTGTCCTTCACTATCTCCTGGAGTTTGCTCAAACTCATGTCCATTGACTCAGTGATACCATCCAACCATCTCATCCTCTGTTGCCCCCTTCTCCTGCCTTTAGTCTTTCCGAGCATCGGGGTCTTTTCCAGTGAGTTAGCTCTTCACATGAGGTGATCAAAGTATTGGAGCTTCAGCTTCAGCCTCTGTCCTTCCAATGAATATTCAGGGTTGATCTCCTTTAGGATTGACTGGTTTGATCTCCTTGCAGTCCAAGGGACTCTCAAGAGTCTTCTCCAACACCACAGTTTGAAACATCAGTTCTTCGGCACTCTGCCTTCTTTATGGTCCAACTCTCACATCTGTACACAACTACAGGAAAAACCATAGCTTTGACTAGACGGACCTTTGTTGGCAACGTAATGTCTCTGCTTTTTAATATGTTGTCAAGTTTGACATAACTTTTCTTCCAAGGAGCAAGCATCTTTTAATTTCGTGTCTGCAGTCATTGTCCACAGTGATTTTGGAGTCCTTGCCTTAGCAAAATTCTAAGTGGGGAGCAGAGAAGACTGTGTTCCTCCAGGATGATTCAAGCCCTCTCCTCTCCATTCTCCCTTCCTAGAGCTGTGAGCCACCTCCCAGAAGCCTGCAGCTGTGCACAGCTGGAGGAAGCTTTTGTTCTGATTTCATGGGTACTGCTGAAAGCTCTTAAACTTGGTCATTTGTCCATAAAATCACTTTCTCAAACTTTTCCCCTTTAGTTGCTCAGGTTGTGGTGGTGATTGTAGTAGTCTGTCATGACATGTGAAAGCAAATTGTATGTTCTCATAATTGTTGCATACTTAGGATATACTTAGCCTCTCATCTAAGTCAGTTATATTTCATTTGTTGGAAAAAAGATTCATCCTTTAAAATCCATCTGTGTTATAGTGTGGTTTTCCATTTGGCTTGGGAAGCTGGTCTGTGGTGACGTGCAAACAGAATTGAAAGAAAACAACCAAGATCGATTAGTCTGAAGGAGGCGCGTGGATTTAAGCCTGAATCTCTTGCTGCTATGGTGGAGTGCAGGAACAATGCTCTTTGGTGACCTAAAAGGGAAGGAAATCCAAAAAAGAGGCTATATATGTATACTTTTAGCTGATTCACTTTGCTGTACCGTAGAAACTAACACGTCATTGTAAAGCAAGTGTACTCCAGTAAAAATTAATAAAGGCAAGTAATAAGTAAATAAATCTCATGCACAGTCTATATAAACCAGTCAAGGGTGTCATTTGAGTTGTCCGAAGAAATGTGTCTTCTCTTCTACATGCACAAATATTCATGCTGCTGCTGCTGCTAAGTCGCTTCAGTCATGTCCGACTCTGTGCGACCCCATAGACGGCAGCCCACCAGGCTCCTCTGTCCATGGGATTTTCCAGGCAGGAGTGCTGGAGTGGGGTGCCATTGCCTTCTCTGACATATATTCATAAAACGTACTAGTAACTTAGAAATTGGAGGGCTATTCTGACAATATAAAAAATTCTGTGAACTTCATCTGGACTAACCAAAAGCAATTAACAAATAATTCCAAATCTAGTAACTGCCCACACTCATCATTATGGGGTCAGGGAAAATCCTGGATTGGGATTCTCAAGAGAGGAATTTGGGTTTTTCAACCTCTGTATGACTTGGGGGCAAATCATACTGCCATTAAGTCTTCATTTTTTCATCTTTAATTATGATAACAAATCTTGCCTCACTGACCTCAAGACATAATCCATTGAGGGCTCAAAGAGTTGGGCATGACCGAGTAACTAAGACACACACACATAGTGGATCTGAGGGAAAACAAAGTATGTATAATCTTTCTTTATAACCCTGAATCCACTTTACAAATTCATAGGCATTTGTTGGGCTTCTGATAAGAACGCTGTGCCATGCTGTGACATACTTCAGTTGTATCCGACTCCTTTGCGGCCCCATGGACTGTAGCCCGCCAGTCTCCTTGGTCCATGGGATTCTCCAGGCAAGAATACTGGAGTGGATAGCCATGCCCTCCTCTAGGGGATCTTCCCAACCCAGGGATGGAACCTGCATCTCCTGTGTCTCCTGCATTGGCAGGAGGATTCTTTACCTGCTGTGCCTGGGTGTCTTCTTTCTTTTCTGAACCCAGTTTGTGGATCTCCTGTATTATAGCTATCCAATTCAACAGCACCCACGGTTTCTGTTATTTGCTGGTAGCAGCTCTGTTTACCCCTGGAATTCAGCTTGTTTGGTCATCTGATGCAGAGCAGTATTAATAGATTGAACAAAAAAATCCAGAAAGGGATCAGTTCAGTTCAGTCGCTCAGTCATATCTGACTCTTTGTGACCCCATGGACTGCAGCACAGCCAGGCTTCCCTGTCCATCACCAGCTCCCAGAGTTTACTCAAACTCATGCCCATTGAACTGTCTCATCCTCTGTCATCCCCTTCTCCTCCTGCCTTCAGTCTTTCCCAGCATCAGGGTCTTTTCAGATGAGTCAGGTCTTCACATCAAAGTATTGGTGGCCAAAGTATTGAAGTTTCAGCTTCAACATCAGTCCTTCCAATGAACATTCAGGACTGATTTCCTTTAGGATGGACTGGTTGGATCTCGTTGCAGTCCAAGGGACTCTCAAGAGTCTTCTCCATCACCACAGTTCAAAAGCATCAATTCTTCGGCACTCAGCTTTCTTTATAGTCCAACTCTCACATCCATACATGACAACTGGAAAAACCATAGCCTTGACTAATGGTAAAATTGGCTGTTTTTTTCTTGATGCCTTCTCCTTGCCAGCAGTGAATGGGTACATTTATAGGTTTACCTCAGATCTTCACTTTAAGAGAGAGATTATTACCATCACAATGGAAACAAATAGAACTCAAAGACTGACTTTCCCCAGGCCCCCAACAAAGACATGTCTCCTTGGCATCGCCACACCTCACTGCCTCTGTTACTCTTGACTGTCATTAGTCTGGCCTAGAGATGGTTGCTGGGATTCTGCCAACCTGCTCCAGCCCCTGTTCTCCAAAAGACTCAGGCCCCTCTTGAGTTCCTTCTACTTGGTGAGTTCTTGCATCCCCAAACAACTGCTTTCTTTGGGAGCAGAATTCACTGGGCACCATGATTCTATATAGCCCTGTTGGAAGTGGGTTATAGGTGACGATGGACCTAAGTGGAGAGACTAAGAGAAATTCAGCTTAGATTTTGGTAAGAATGGAAAGACTGAAATATATGTGCAGTCTCATGATTCTTAGGACTTCTCCTAGACACCCCATGGATTTATCACCTCCTACCACCTGTCTAGATCTGTTTGCCAAAAGGTGCTCCAGCAACAAGTGGTCCTACGGTTAGAGCTTGATGAGCAATTTTGCTTTTTTTTTGTAGATTTACAAGGGGTGTTTGCACATGAAAGGCTCTGAGAAGTCCAGCAGGCATGTTGTAACTTGAACACATCTTCTGAACTTAGGGTTCTTTTTAGCCTTGTTTACTTCTCCGTATAGAAGAAAAGAGGCTTCCCTGGAGGCTCAGTGGTAAAGAACATACATGACAACTGGAAAAACCATAGCCTTGACTAATGGTAAAATTGGCTGTTTTTTTCTTGATGCCGTCTCCTTGCCAGCAGTGAATGGGTACATTTATAGGTTTACCTCAGATCTTCACTTTAAGAGAGAGATTATTACCATCACAATGGAAACAAATAGAACTCAAAGACTGACTTTCCCCAGGCCCAAGAGACGCGGGTTTGATCCCTGGTCCAAGAAGATACCCTGGAGTGGGAGACAGCAACCCACTCCAGTATTCTTGTCTGGAAAATCCCGTGAACAGAGGAATCTGGTAGATTTTGGCGAAGGGGTCGCAAAGCCACTGAGCAACAACAACCACTGAACTTACAATGGAAACTTCTTTTCAAGTCACATTTGTTAACATATCTCAGGACAAGTGTTCCCCAGAGCAAATTATCTGTTGTGAGCTGTGAACCTAAATGCCAGCAGTGTAATCACCGTGCTGGCAACCATATAGGTGGTCCGCACAGGAATAGAACATCTTCTAAGAAAGACAATAAATGCTCAAGCTTTCTGATAACATTAAAGCTAGCAGTTTGGGGTCTGGGTGAAGGAGCACAAAACGTATCTAGTAAATACATGGTAGTCCACTTTATTAGCTGTTTTTGGATGCCAAAATATCCCAGGTCATATGAATGTGCATACATATATACATACGAATATATGAATATAGACATATATCACCTGGGCTTCCCAAGTGGTGCGTTGGTAAAGAATCCACTTGCCAATGGAGGAGACACAGGTTCAGTCCTTGGGTCAGGAAGATCCCCTGGAGAAGGAAATGGCAACCCCCTCCAATATTCTTGCCTGAAAAGTCCCATGGACAGTGGAACCTGGTGGGCTACCATCCATGGGGTTGCAAAGAGCTGGACACAGCTTGAGCGGCTGAACACACTGAATGCATTGCATAAGAAATTTCCCCAGTCTTCCAGCTCAAAAACTTTGGAAAAAGCCTCAGTCTCCTGGGACACACTGTTTCCATATTCCATTTAGGTTCATAAGCTGAGCCATACAAACACCCGATTTTAAGGTGTGTCTATGTATATATCTTTTGACTAAGCACAGATTAAAGTGTTAATATCTCTTTCAAATTATATTTCAAGAAGCAGCAGAAAGATGAATGACTATCAGACTCAGAATCCTGATTTTTTAAAAAATATTTATTTATTTGTTTGGCTGTGCTGGGTCCTAGCTAGGGCCTGTGAACTCTTAGGTGTGGCATGTGGGAATCTAGTTTCCTGATCAGGGAAGCAGAGACTTAGCCACTGGGCCACCAGGGAAATCCCCAGAATTCTGATTTTTATTTAACAAATATTTCAATCACAAAGTTCGATGCACATGTCACAGCATACATAAATATGTAAGCATCCGTTTCCTTTCTGTAGACTCAGCTCTCTTACCATACCAAAGGGGAACTTTTGGTGTACAGCAAAGATCACTTATAGATATTTAGATCTTCAATGAATGTTCAGTGTACTAGAGATACAGATTCAAAATACCAAATTTTCCCTTATAGAGTTATAACTTGGAAAACCAAAATTTCCTTCAGTTTTTATAATCAACATTATTTGTTTGTACATTTGGTATTTTAAAGATGATCAAATAAAAACTGTAACTCTCAGTGGGCCTTTGAAAAACACTTGATCAACTCAAACTAAAGACTAAAGTCCCTTTACTCAACAATTAAAACACAATTATGAAAGACTTCATACCAGATTTTTCAGAGTACTTAATCAGGCTTCCTTAGTCATCACATCTGAGCCAGTTACTGTGAGCCACTGGACACAGCTATGAACAAAGCAGAACAATGAACTGCAGTGAACAAAATAAAAGTATCCCTTGCTTTCATGGAGTTTACATACTTGAAACTATTAAATTCATTTACCTCTTGTAAATCTAATAAACCAAAGTTTTAAATGAGGAGCATATCAAAGTCAAAATTCTGACTTTCACCTTAAACCTACAAGTCTAAAATCAGAGTTGGCCCTTGAACAACACAGGTTTGAACCATCCAGGTCCAGTTATAAGTGGGTATTTTTCAATAGTAAATACTATATGGTCTGTCCATGGTTGATGAAATCTAAGAACTATGAGTGGGATGGCAGCTATAAATTATGCTTGAATTAACCTGGTTGTTTCAGGGCCAACTGTATACATTTGAATTAGAATCACAAAGCAAATGTTTGTCTAATTAATGTCACTAATGTATCTGATATGTAAATACCAAAGGTACAAATGATTCTTAAGCCTGATTAAAAAATTACAAATACTGTGAAAGTGATTTGCTATATCGTTTCTCTGTTTAATTCTAAACCATCCTACTAGGAACAACTGGGATTACACAGTTGAGCTTACTTAATGAACAGGTCATGACCTAGATACTTGATTGTCTCAAGTAGGTTGAGAGATTTGAAACTAGGACTAGAGACCTAGAAGCTGTGAATGACCAGAGTGAATCTTTGAGGATGGATCCACACACCGAGTCTGATTTTAACCGTGGCTCTAGTAATGGGACTCCACCTTTACGTGGCATTGGTTTCACAAGATGTTGTTTGCTAGATTCAAGTCTTCATAACTTCTTTTGATGTTGCCACTTACTTTGGATGGATAATTTCTTAACAGCCCCAATCTCTCCTGCTTTACTGATTTGATTCAGCTAAGCCACTCTATTTACTGCCTGTTTCTTCTGTGTCTGGCTATTTGGCTTTGGCTCCGAGAACATTCTCTTGTGTATGGACACTGGGTGATATCACTGCTCTGCAAAGGCCAGCATTCAGAGGTGGCTGAGTGGAACTGTAACTCTCCTCCCAAAATACCTATCAACGCTCCCTCATTCCTTTATATCAACAATGAATCCGTTTTTCAGTTTTAAGTCGTGTGATTCAAATTCAAATCAAACCCTCCAGAAGAGCCCTGGATGACCCCTTCCCTAAGCAAATTCCCTCTTCTAAGCCCTCTTTATATAGAAATTTTAAAACTATCATTGCTTCTTTGCTTAAAACCCTTCATTGGCTCACTTACTACAATAGAATACAAAACCCTTAACATGCCCTGCAAGCCCTTGCATGATCGGGCTCTTAGCTTCATCCATGACCTCATCATGTGCGTTCCTCTTACACTCCAATTCCAGCCACACTGGCCTTCTTTCACATCTTCCCACGGAAACCGAGATGCTTTCCTACCTCAGGGCCTTTGTATCCACTGTTCCCACTTTCTGAAACATCATTCCCCCCACTCTTTGCTTGGATGACGCCACCTCCTGTAGGTCTCAGGTTAACCGTCATTTTTTCATAGAGGTGATTCTTCTTTGTAGACCTCAACACAATCTGTGTATTTATTTGCTTACTACTTAAGACCTTAAGTTACATGGGGCCATGTGTGGTGTTCTGTTTTGGTCAGCACCCATCACAGCATATACCAGATAGTCAGTAATAATTTGTTGAATGAACAAGTATCACAGTTGCAATGTGTGTGTGCATGCTCAGTCACACAATTGTGACCCCATGGACTGTGGCCCACCAGGCTCCTCTGTCCATGGGATTTCCCAGGCAAGAATACTGGAGTGGGTTGCCATTTCCTCCCCCAGGGGACTCTCCCAACCCAGGGATCTAACCCAGGTCTCCTGCATCTCCTGCACTGGCAGGAGGATTCTTTACCACTGAGCCACTTGGGAAGCTCACAGCTGTCACAATCACCACTAGCCTTCAGCCACAACTATTATAATCATTCATAGAACCACTTTTGGCTCATGGGAGGTAGAGTAATTGTTTGTTGAATTGGATTGAGATATCTAAATGTCAGTATCTCATGCATCCATTAATACAATTATTTTTATTACCTTTATGGTTCTTTACACAGTCTTCTATAGCTTCTAAAGCTAGAGGCTTTCTGTTCTTAGCCGTCCTCTTACAGTAAAGAAGACATTTTAGCATGCCTTTTGGGGAACTGTCCTTTTCTAACTTTTAAAAAATGTCACTGAACATTAGCTAATTGGTGTAGGGTTGGTAATAAATCTTGATTAGTGTAAATACACGTTCTATAGGCTGCTTAGTGATTTCTATTTGTTTGTTTACCCTAGTTTCCCGAGAGAGGCATATGAGTAACCCTAGCCCCAGGTTACAGAGGGCAGCCCAGAGATGCTGAATGGAAGTTCTAGATTCTATCATGTTTGTGGCTTAAGCTCCGCCCTCTTCTGTGTAGTTCTCCAGGAACCTTGCCCCCTCCCCCACCCCAGCCCCAAATTAATGCCTTGGAAAAGCACCGAATTGTGCCAAGACTCCTGAATCTTAACCATTTAGGTCTTGGTGGCTTTTTTTTCTTTGCGGGGGAGAGGCTGTTGTTTTTTTTTTGCGGTATCAGCCTGATCATGGCCTCATAATTTCATATCCCCGTCTCTGTACCTTGGCACCTGCGAAGATGAAAAAAACAGCATAAAATACTATTTTGAACGTTGCATCGTCACTCACGGAAAAAGGCGCAAAGGCGTAAGAAAAATCGGCTTTATTTTTGTTGTTTACAACACCTAGGCGTTTTTTGGAAACCCGAAGGAGAAGGTCAGGGTTGCTGGGGAAACGGCCGCGGGGCCGCGAGGTCGGGGTTCGCCGCAATGTGCCCGCGCGCCTGCGACTCGGCGTGACCCCCGCGCCCCGGGCCCCGCGCCCCGGCTGGGGCGGCGCGTAGCCCCCTCCTCCCGTCCCGCGCCGCGCGCACTGTTGTCCTTGAGCGATTGGTTGGTTAGACCAGAAACAGCTGTGCAGAGCTGAGCCGTGCAGAGGGCCTGTGGACCTGAATGCAGGCTGTCGGGCTGGGAGTGACTGACCCCGGGGGCTCGAGGGAGAGAGAGGACAAGTCGGAGCCGCCTCCGCCGCGCTCTCCTGGCGGCGTGGAACCAGGTGCCCGGGCGCTGGCGGCGGTCTGAGGAGCTCCGGGTTGGCGCCCTCTTCCCCCGGCTCTAGCTGCCTTCAGGGTTGGTGCAGGTGGGGGCCAGGCAGGGCACCGCTGATCGCCCCGTTCCCATTGACCGGTTTCTCTTCCTTTCTGCGAGGGGGAGGCGCTAACCCTCCAAAAAATGTAAATATCCAGGCGAGGACTCCAGGCCGGGGCACCCAGCCGAGTTCCCAACGCCGCCGCCGGGTGTTTTGCATGGAAATTGAGAAGCCAGACAGGATCGGTGCTCTAACTTGATGCAGCTCGGCGATTAGCAGGAGGCCGGGCACCTTCCCGGCTCCCGGTCCATCAGTAGTCTTTCTGCGCGCTCGCGACAGCGGAGCCGCGGTGCCGCCGTGCGGGGTGTCGACTGGCAGATGCCGCATCCTTGGCGGCCATGGCTCCCGTGGCCGCCACGGCCAGTAAGTAGGAGCATGCATGTGTAGGGGGGGCACATGCGTGTCGGCGCGCGCGCGCACACACACACACACGCACACACGCACGCACACCACCCCGAGCCTCGGAAGGAAGGAGGAAGACCGACGAGGCGCTGCAGTCGCGAGGACGACTCGGGCTCTTCGTGGATTCGGCAGGAGCCGGCCTGGCGCAGCTGCTGACTGCAGAGCCTGCCCCGGATCGTGGGCACACGCTGCCCCCACCCCCTCACCCGAGCCTCTGGAATGAAGACTGCCTCCCGAGGACTGAACGGGAGGCAGAGCCAGCCCGCGCCCGGGACTGCGGGCCGCGCGGCCGGTAGGCCCAGGGGGACACGACTTGGACGCTGTCATCCCCACGCCTCGCTCTGAGCCGCCCGGTGCCAAGAGGGTCTGCCGCCGCCCGCTCCGGCTTCCCGGGCGCCCGATCCCGGGTCAACCCCGGAGGCCCCGGCTTCCTCATTTGTTTGGGGCTTTTGTGCCGGGGGCTCACAGTTGGCTAAGCACTCCGGCGCTGAATCGGGCCATTGTCTGCGCTCCCATTGCTTCCACGCTGCAAGTCTCGGCGCCCCCACCCCGCCCGCCCCGCTCCCCGCCTCCTCCTGGCCGGGGAGCCTCCTAACGTGCCTTTCTCCCCCTAGGAATCTGGAAGCTATAAGCCGGGCGGATTGCAAATGAAGTGTAATGCATTGTGGGACGTGTGTAAAATCGGAGCCTTCGCCGTGGGGGTGTGTGGGGGCGTGGGGAGGGCCGGACCCGCCGCTGGCGGTGTAGACGCCGACGAGGAGGGGCTGGGAAAATGAGCGCAGAGTCCTCCCGGGTCGTGCCCGCCGTAGACGGATGAAGCCGCGCGCTGCGCCCCGGTGCTGAGGCCCGGAGGATCGGGGGCGGCGGGTCGCCCTCTCCACCATGAAGAAGACCCGGAGCACAACCTTGCGGCGCGCCTGGCCTAGCTCGGATTTCTCGGACCGGGCCTCGGACCGCATGAGGTCCCGCAGCGAGAAGGACTACCGCCTGCACAAGCGCTTCCCCGCGGCCTTCGCGCCCCAGGCTTCGCGGGGCTACATGACATCAGGTTGGTAACCGCGTTTCTGCCCCCGCGGGCCGGGGCCGCGGGGCGTGCTCGGGTCCTTCCCCGGGAGGGGACGCGCGGTGATGGATGAGATAAGTTATAGGGAACGCAGGGTGGGGGGAAAAATTAGCTCCCATCCACCATTTTGTACCTCCGCAAGATCCACAGCAGGCCCTCTCAATATGGGGTTGGAGAGCTGTTAGTTAGGTAAAATCTGGGAGGGGGACGCGCCAGGCGTTTTGGCTGCACAGATAAATGACCGCCAGCCTGGGCGCCCAGCCTCCCTGGGCTTGTGGAAGAGCCGGCGTCCGCGGTTGCCCTCAGTACCGGACTGGCTCGCTCCCGCTCGGTTGCCAGTTATTATATCCTACCGGGTATTTAAACAGCCCTTCTGTCTTACAAGGGAACAGGTTCCATGCACAGTTTTGAATGGTTTGAGTCAGGGGAGAGGTTGCAGTCAGGCTGGTCGGCTTGCTTGCACGGCAGGGAGCTGTGTCGCGGCTCATTGAATGCATTCGGTGGGGTAATGGTGTGTATGCGGATTGAATGCTCACATGATTCTGCGTGCATTTAACATATGTTGCTTTGAATTAGGTTGTGTGGGAAGAATGGAGGCTGTGTCATGTGTTTGCATGCCAGACAGGAAGGACAAACAAGATAGTAAATAAGGATGAAGGCTTCAGAAAGGGTTTCGTCTTAAAACGCATAGAAGCCTTTCTGAAGGCGCCAGTTAGTTTCCTCTGCATATGCAGTGGAATGGCTTTGCTTGTGTGTCTTGGGAACCCAGGGATAAAATACCCGAAATGCTGAAGGAGGAGGACTGTAAGACTCTTCTCCTTGTTTTCTTCTTACTGTTGACCACTTGTATGTAGCTATGTGTAAGATACCAATTTTGGTTGATTTGGTTTTCATTCTGAATGAATTCATTTTCTTCGAAACAAAATGTCATGGAAGAACGGAGGTGATATTTGAAAACACATCCTGTACCCGACCATTCTAAATCCTGGGAAGACTGCTTTAAGCTTACAGTTGGTACTTAAAGTGTAGCTCTGCTATCTTTCTCCTAAAATAGCAAGTTTTTTTTTTTTTTTTAAACCTAGGCCCAGTATTTCATGCTTTAAAAGTGTCTTGTGACCGCACTTCCACGAGTAGAAAACCTAAATAAAATAACCATCTTTTTTTTATTGCAAAATCTGGTGACATAAGGATGTACTGTTTTGGCAATAAAGCTCCCTTGATTTTCCCGGTCATGAAAAGCCAAATTTGTAAAGGAAGTGACAACTACAGTTTATGCTTCAGTAATTGAAGTCAATCACTGCTGTGGTTGCTTTATTCTTCAGGCTGGTGGCAGTAAATTTTGAAATACAGCTAAATCCAAATGTAACCTCAAAACACGTCTGTCCATAAACCCATGTCTGCTCTGGGTGTTCAGATAATCTCAGGTTTCATATGTTTGAGGTTTGAATGTCTTCATTCCCCTCTGAATGGTTCCCCCACTTTTCTTTTTGCCTCTCTTCAGGAATCAGTACTGATACGAAGCGTGAGGCTGGAGGGGGGCAGGTGGCCCTCTTTTCTTCCACAGACCTCTATAATGCTTTCAGGCGCATTTCCCATGGAGCCCATTCTTATCTCTCTTGGCATAGCGTCATTATGATCACCGTTTCCTTCTTTGCTAAAGAACTTCTCTGCTGTTGCCAGTTTTGCAAGCTAGTTTTGAGGGCTTGAGGAAGAAGCTTTTCATTTTCTTTGATTCTCTTGTTTCATTTCTTGCTCTGCACATGGTAAGCTGGTCCTAAGGGAATACTGAAGGATCAGCTCTTCCAGGCTGGTGGAGGTCTATGCAGATTTCACATTAGCTTACTGTTGAGAAAAGAAAACCCAAAGGTGGGGGAAGAAGAGCTGTGTGATTCATTCAGCATTTCATGGAATCTCCCCTGCCTCAAGCAGAGAGCCTTGCTAGATTCTCATGGGGCTGCAGGGTTGGGTATAATATAGTTTTGTCCAAGGATGGAAGTGGTTTTATTCTTTGTTTTGATTATTGTCCAATGCATATAATAAAAGGGGTTGAGGCTCATGGAAGGATCTAATAATTATTAAACAAACTCCTCCAATAAACACTGGGAGAGTAGGTGCAAT
Source organism: Ovis canadensis (assembly GCF_042477335.2). Lineage (NCBI taxonomy): Eukaryota > Metazoa > Chordata > Mammalia > Artiodactyla > Bovidae > Ovis > Ovis canadensis. Next base: position 30,024,620 of record NC_091270.1, read on the forward strand.
CTTATATACACACCTTTCTGGGGGAGACTGGAAGTAGCTTATCAATTCCTTTCCAAATATAAGTGTTGATAGTAATAGGTGGTATATTGAGACACTTGGAGATTATTTGGGAGATGTTCTCCTCCCCTTAAAAAATGTAAGAAAATCCATTTGTATCAAGTTAGTGAATCTGGGTGCAAACAGAGCCTTTGTCATTTAAAAATGAAATAGAAAATAAAGCAACTTAGAAACAAATGAGGCTTTTCATATTTCTTCTGTTTGTCCAGTCATTTGGCATAATAGCTACTAGTGTTTATCGTACTTCTCAGTGAAAAGAGATTTTGTTGTTGAGTTCAAAGGACAAGATAAGCTTCTTCAGAGAAGCACTAAATGACTTAATTTCAGTTGAGGTATTTTTAGAAATCCTCATCCAAAAAAAATTCCTTAAAAATATTGTGAAAATCACTTTTTTTTTTTTTACCTTTAGGAAAGGAAAGATCCTTAGAAGTTTTAATAGTTCTTCTTTTGGTCTGGCCTACTGTCACACAGTAGGTATTTCAAGTTTAAATGTGTTTATTTAAGGCAGAATTGCAGGCATTCCATAATAGCTTTCTAATGAGACAGCACCTTTTCAAACAGCCTTTTCTTCACTAATGCATAATTACCAGTTTGAAATGTGATTTGTAGCAATAGGCTTGACATTTAGCCTTAACTTTGTCGTGTACCTTCGGGATAAACTACAATAAGCTCAAGAGGTTAGAATAGACACATCTAAAAGTTAAAGAGATCCTGCAAACAGATGGTTAGATAGAGAATTCTGAAACTTTAAATTTTAAAGACTGTGCCTTATGTGACTATTTCAGCCCTCAACTCATGCTACCAAATCAAAAATAATCCTAAGAATTCACAGGCCTCCTGGCAATCAGCAAGTTCACAGGCCGTGAGATGTGTTCGTTGTTCATCTTGAATGTTAATCTCCCAAAGGTGGTTTCTGGGCAGAAGGGGAAAAATCTTGCCTTTTGTTCAAATCAAGATGAATAATATGCATCCATGATCTGAATAAGAAAAAGGGTTAGGTCAAATGAATGTGGGGTTATTCTTCCACAGTTTCTGAAACTAGAAATTATGATATTACTTAGAAAAGTAAAACTCCCCATCAAGAGGGAAGTAGCTATATAATCCTTAGGGCTTCGTATATGGAAACGTGCTCACCTACCTTCATGAAATGATTTTCAAGGCACAGTACCTTTGTTAATGAAGGAGTTAGAACTTTCTCTGTTAGGACCTTGTGAACTGTGACCTCTTTATGCAAATAATGCGGCTGACTTTTAACTTTCTTACCTGTCCTCTCCCCCTGCCCCGGTGCTGGGGCGGGAGAGGGGGTAGCTGCTTCTTTATATTGCACATGACATGCCACCAAGTTTGGGGACATTTCATTGATAAAGATCGGTAAGCAATTTTTTTTTCCACCATAGAGGTTCTATGGCGCACGTGCATGAAAGGTATCTTTTATGAACTCGACATCCCAAAGTCATGGTACTTTTTGATGGATGCTTATCATTTGAAAGAAAAATAAGGCAGAGAGTTTTAAAGGATTTGCAAAGGAAGCCCCAAACTGAGATCTTAAGAAAATATAAGTCAGTTTCGTCTGCTGATCTAACTAATGTGAATCAGCGGGGAGGAATGGCCAGGCCACCACCTTGATGAGTTTATTAGTTTTCATTTTTTAGAAACTAATTCTGGGGCACAGTGGATGGTGTGTCCCAGTTCCTTATGTTGTTATTTTGAGAGATGTGAGAGTTTTCTGGTAGTGGAGGATGGGCACCCAGGGTTCTAATCTGGGCCTGCCCCAAACCAGCTGTGTCCCTGGTGGGTAACAGGACCTCTCCTGTCTGTAATGGGCCCTCCTGGCCCACGTTTCCATCACAGGATTTGGCTCCGTGGAGGCTCTGTATTGAGCAAGGCCAGGATTTCTGAGCACTTAACACAGAAATTGTTAGAAATAACCTTTGCCCTTTCTTCTTATTGGAGTCATGTGCTTCCGTACCTGGGGTGTGTGGGAAGAGTGCTCTTTTGACGACGGAGTCTTATTTCCTGTCATCCCCAGGTGTTCCATTAAGTGACTGCGTTAGGGCTTGTCCTGGTGACCAGACCGATGGGAGTAGGGGGAATGAGGGACGAAGCCCTGGCAGGTTCTGATCATTTGGAGTTTTCATAAACAGCATCCTGTTGCCTCCTATTCCCTCTTTGCGGAGATCTATTTCCAGCCTCGCTGCTCCAACTGTGTTTTAATTTGAAACTACCTGTGTTGACTCCTTGCATCAGGCCTGTGGAAGTGAGGAATATTACACTTGGTGGTGAATGACTTTATTCTTTATTTCCCAGGAGAACATGAATGTGGTTGCAAAAGGTCACCTCTCTTGGTATTTCAATATCTTTTACACTCTTGTGAACGTTTTTATTTGAAAAAAGGAATATGAGTATATTGTATAAAAACCTTAGCATTTTTATACCTCCAGAGCGATTGTGGCTTAAATTCTCTATACCCCAGAGAGTTAGGGCAGTTCAGACACTGGTTTACTGTTTATGCTGAGTGCAGACAGAACCGAGGAATGAAGTCTGGCTGGACCCTTGCTGGTGGGAACACACGCTGACTTTAGCAACTAGGACAGGTTTTGTAGATCAGCCATAGAAACTGCATGAGGCCTGATATGTCAGGTTTAGAGTAGAGGTTCTTGCATTTTGTAAGAATTTAGACTATAGACTCTATAGTGTAGCCCTCACCAGTTACATGAGAGAGAAATGACGTGGGTAATTTTTTTTTTAAAGTAGATAGTAAACTTTTCCTTAAGTAGTTAATCTCCAGACTATTTTTATTTGACATCGGAATGCACAACCAGTTGGCCAGAACATCCCATTGATTTCTGCCACCTAAATAGTTCTAAAATCTGCCCCTCCCCCTTCCTCTCAGTTGTTTGAATCTTCTGTTCTATTAGGATGTCTTCTAAACCGACCATGTACAATTCATGCTCCATGTGTCCCCAGAGGGACTTTATTTTTAATTTTTTTAATCCCACTTAAAGCAAAACTGATCATATTCCTTTCCAATTCTTTTGGATGTTTCTCATGCCTGTGAATGAAGTCTGAGACCAAGGCTCATCATGGCGTGGCCTGCCCTACTTTTCCTTCCTTTCCTTCCCCCACCCACCCTGTGTTTCAGGTTCTGGAATCTCTCTACCTTTGGCAACATCTTGTTGCTGTTTGTGTGCCTTTTGCGATTTATGTCACTCCACTGAGAATGTGCTCTCCATCTTTAAAGGTCTGATATTTAGCTAATGTATAAAGCTAATGCTGTTGAGCCTTCCAGAACAAGCTCATATAGCCCCTCTCTTTCGACAGCACATCACTCACATGACATTTGTTTTATGCGTGTGTTACAGCAAAATGGTTCCATTGTATTGCACCTCGGGTTTGCTAGCCAGTGAATTCCTCAGTCTTGGTATTATGTGTTTGTACCAGCCATAGAGCTTAGCATATATCAGGGACTCTGGAATTGTTTATTGGACAAATGAATAAAACATGGCTTCTCTTTACAAAAGTTTGTTCGTTGAAGAGAAATCTTGAATTCCTAATGTGAGTCATCCTTTCATACTCACGAAGATTCTACTCTTCAAGGACCTCCTGTTGTGGTTGGTAGGACCAGCTCTGAGTCAACCATTCGAAAGCAGTACATACTGGAACATAATCATGAGTTAAGCGGGGTGGTTGATATGGCTGGTGTAAGTGGAACAGGAGGTTAGAGAAGAGATGCCTGGAGGGGGGATTTCCTTGCTTATTGAAGGACTGGGTAAGAGTTGAAGAGACAGAGGAGGAGCAGGACTGGGGCGGGGGAGTGGGGGCGTTGTAGGAGCAGTATGAACCAAGGCATGCAGCTGGCAAGGAGCACATCAGTGTGAAATTTGCCATACTGTAGCTGTGGGGTGTAACTAGAAATAATGTGTAGCTCGGTCAGGTAGGTGAGATTTAGAATTTATGGGACAGAAATTAGATTTGTGAGTTTGGGAGAGAAACAGTGAAAGGAGCGTCTTAGGAAGAGGTGTCTGGGCGTGGCCGGCAGTGTAGATGGAAGAGATGAGAGTTGGGAGGCTAGGAGACCAGCTGGAAGGTGGTGGAGGGGACAGACTGATCAGGCAGTAGTGTGTTGAGGGACCACCCCAGAGCAGTGTTTCCCAGCGCTGCTAGGCATTAGCACACCACCCCTGAGAACTTATAAATCATGTCCGCATACCATCTGTGCTTTTATTTATGTAATAGTTCTGTTGAACTCTACCCACTTTTATATTTAAATGGATGAAAAGAGAAGCATTTTTAACTTCATATGAAATGATGGGTTTCATTTGATAGTTGTTTTCCTGACCCCCTTTACAATTATTGTTATATCACTATCTCAGTGAAAAACAATGATCCAACAAGATACCACCTGAAATGTGATGGTATCACCACTCACATACCTGAGTGGTACTCACACGTCGTAACGAGAACGCGTCTCAGCCAAAAAAGGACGGATGAGCGTGAGCGTGAAGGGCGAAGGGAACATCTGTGAAAAGAAAGGACCTGGCTGTTCTTTCGTAAGTGACTGGATTGAAGAGGGGAGAGGAAATCAAAGGTGAATCAGAGATTTCTGTTGGGAGAATGCAGCACATGCCTGGGAGGCTGGGGGGAAATGGAGCAGATGCTGAGATCCATGCTGGACTTACAGAGTTGGTTGTCTAAGCGGAGAAGTAGGTAGACAGGTGATGGGGTAGTTTGGGGGTCACCCACTTAGCAGTGTTAGTGAGAACATGGAAGTACCTTAGCCGTTGTGGTTCCCATGCTGCTTCTTTGAGAGGGACAGATGACTTGCTTATTTTTATTTCCAGCAGATGGAAGGTCAGTTGGATTCCGTTAACACCGGATCCTGCTTGGGTTTCTGAAAACCTACAGACTCGAGGTTAGGATTTAGAGATCACCTGCTCTCTTTTCCTAAAAGTAAAGTGCTTTTTAATGCTTGCATTTGTTTGATTAGTGTTTGCACTTACTCAGAAGCCCTTGTGTTGTTGATACAAGGGATATGCTTTTGGTATCTCTGGTTCAGGTTTGAAAAGAGTTTAGAGCTCTGCAGGCAGCAGCACAAAAGACTAGACCAGCTATGTAAATAATGTCTATTTCAAACATCTGTCATATACCGATTCAGTTGGAAATTTATGGCTTAGGTAACTCATATACACAGCTAAAAATCTCCATTTATCTTCGTATGTAAATCCATGATGGCCCCTCCAGGCCAAGTTTTCTCTTTTTGAAGATAAAAGGGAAGTATTTGGCAGGTGCCTGTGGGCATTAGAGGTAGCAGGACGTATGCCCAGCCCTCTCCTTCTTCTGATGGCCAGAGTTTCAGAGAGAGGAACTGTCTGCTTTGTAATTAACACTCCCACCTCAGCCACACTGCAGATTCCTGTCTAAGCCGATTCCCCTCTGAGGGCTCATAGACCATTTATTGCCTTCGGCACATCCAACTTTTGCTTTGAAATCATTTATTTCGTTATTAGATGAAATGAAGGCCCCTATAATGATTGAGGTACCATGGATAACTGTCATTTTTTTGGCTGCCCAGCAGGTGAACTCTCTCCCCCCGTCTGTGTATTTCCCCATTGTCGTGAGTTCAATGTGTCCTCCCCAAAAGATAACGTCCAAGTCCTAACCCCTGGTAACCCTGAAATATGACCCTATTTGGAAATAAGGTCTTTGCAGATGGAATTAAGTTAAGATGAGGTGATACTAGAGTCGGATGGGTCCTGCATCCAGTACGGCTGATGGCCTTATAAGAAGAGCAAAGAGACACAGACACAGAGGAGACGTCCCTGGGAAGGTGTGGGAGAGATTGGAGTGATGGGTCAGCAAGCCAAGGCACTATGGGGATTGCCCGCAGCCTCCAGAAGCCAGCAGAAAGGCGTGGAAGGGCTTCTCCCCCAGAATCGCCAGATGGAAACAATCCTTCGCCTGTTGGCTTCCAGAGCTGTCAAGAGAGTAAATTTCTCTTTGTTTTAAGCCACCCAGTTTGTGGCACTTTCTGTCAGTAGTCCTAGGAAACCAGTACACTCACCCCATGGACCTTGGGACCCCATGGACCCCATGAACCTCGCTTCCCTGTGGAGACTGGCCCGCCTGCCTTGCGGTCATGATTTCACCAAGTGTTCACTCCTTCCCAGACTCTGCGTGTGGCGCTTGTAGGGCAGTGAGGTACGGCCCCTGGCTGGTGGTGGTGTGGCAGCATGACGGTGTTCTGCAGGCAGCGTCCCGTGTGTGGCAGTGTAGGCAGTGCCCGCTCAGCATGGCTGCCACGGTGTCCCCACTGAAGTGGCTCTGAGTTCCAAGCCTGGGTCTCCAGGCCTCCCTGTGATCTTGAGTTTCTCAGTACTTTTCAGTAAATTCCTTTTTGGAGGGGCCGTGTAGCAGAGTGATTTAGAGCAGACATGTAGCTCAGATGGCTTCATAATCCAGCTTTTCCAGTACTGAGTGGCTAAACTTGGACAAATTACCTCTTTTTGCATTGCCTCAGTTTCCTTACCTGTAAAATGGGAATAATAATGATATGTATATATCCATGTGGTTTGGGGTGAATTATGTGAATAATATGCGTAAAGTATTGCTTTGGTTCCTGTTGAATAGAAATGGAAGAACCTCAAAGGAAGCAAATAGAATCTCAACAAGGCTTCACAATTGTCGCTTCAAAGTCTGCTGCCAAGTGTAGATTGTGTATAAACCACATTTAAAAAGGTGCAGTTAAGTTGTGCTGCGCAGCCACGTTGCCTTCATTTTGTAAAGACTTCAGGGCCCTTGTTGTCCCCTCTTCAGTAAGACCCAGCGTCCCCTCCACCTCGCGTTCAGCGGCTTGGTGTTCCACACTCTGCTCCTCTTTGGCCTGATGGAGCCGTTTCTTCTCTGTGCTCCTGTAGCATCCTTGTGCGCCTCTGACATCATGTACACACCTGTCGTCATCTTCTTGGCTGATCCTCCCTCTTGGCTGTACACTCTTTGTGCACTTGGTTCTAGTCTCACTTGGTTTTATTCCAGCAGTTGCTGGGTCGGTAGTAGGCATACAGTAGGAGCTGAAATGTGCTTCTACAGGGAATCATTGTCTTGCTTACATTCCTGATAGTTGCAGTGAAATCTCTGACGTCTGTATTTCCCTTCTGTAACAGCAGTCATAGTTAGTCTCCTGAGGATTGATGATGAGAGGCCCCCAGGGTCCTTGTACCCTATCAGTAATCCTGACCCATTCGTATACACGCTACACCGAAGGAGTAAACTGGGGCACTCTAGATACCACCTGTTTGGTATATATATAAGCTTCCATACGGGAATTTCAAACATTCCAGCATGGATCTTTGATGAGGTTATAAAACAATATAGCTTTTTGGAATCCACCAAATTTCTAGGATAAAACATCCCTTCAGATGCTGGAGCTTATAATTGTAATGGGGCTTCCTGTGAATCTAGTGAATTCACTTGAATTTTCATTTTGACTGGTTTTAAAGTAATTGAAGGGAGTATTTGGACCTTTTTTTTTTTCCCTCCTACACTTGTTGACTGGTTATTTATAATGAAGACAGTGGACTGCTGTTGATAAACTGTTTTTTTTTCTTAAGTTTTTTAAAAAAGTCTCCTTAGCCAAGGATCTGGACATGCCCAGAAGAGCTGAACAGGGAAGATGGTCGTAGTCTCAGGTGGATTTTTCCATAATTGAAATAGTGGCTTCTTATGTTCATAAAGTTCCTTTAGGTAGTGGTAGGCTTTCAGATTTGGGGCTTAGATTTTACTCTTCGGCCATGCTACGCAGCAGGTGGTATCTTAATTTCTGGACCAGGGGTTGAACTTGCACCCCGTTGCATTGGAGGTGAGGAGTCTGAATCACTGGCCCACCAGGGAAGTCCCTTGATTTTGGGCTTGGAAGTGAGACAGGAGGTTGGTGTCCTGGTACCCACTTGCTACCTATATAATCTTGGCAGTGTATCTTCTGCTTTTCATTTATAAAATGAGGATAAAGTAGTATCTAATGTGTAGTTGCCATGTGGAGTAAATGAGCAAATGCATGCAAAATATTAATAATAAGCATCGTGCCTGACACATAGTAAGAACGTAGTACATTTCTTTTTGCTGCTGTATTATTTCTTTGGGTACAAAACTCTACAAGAGTGACTGGTTCCTAAATATTTTATACTTCAGCATGTAGAAGAAGGGAGATGACAGATAACTTGTTCAGGGTCGATTGGAGTTAAAAACAGCTTTCAATCTGATTCTTGTACTTTGGTCCTCACTTAATCACAAATCAAATATTCCGTTACCTCCTGACTTGGGTATCTGATCTTCTAAAAGGTTCACAAAATTATTCATTCACCTAAGCGGGCTCACTTGTCCCTGAGTTTCCATCTTAGGAACCATGGTAGAGAATTGTTGTGTTTTCAACATTCCCATGAGATAGAAATCAAGAGAACTTGGCTCCACCTGAAATCGGGGAAATGCTGCTCTGTCTGGCGTGTGTGTGCGCTAAGTTGCTTCAGTCGTGTCCGAGTCTTTGTGACCCTATGGAGTTGCCCACCAGGCTTCTCTGTCCATGAGGTTCTCCAAGGGCTGTTTCCCACCCAGGGATCGAACCCGCATCTCTTACTTCTCCTGCCTTGGCAGGTGGATTCCTTACCACTGCGCCATGTGGGAAGCCCATGTTCCTCCCTTGGTGACTTTTAAATAGTCAGGCCGGTGCCCTGGAATCTCAGGTCAGCGTGTCCCCTTGGGTTGCAGAAAGGGGGTGCTACCCTTTGGGATCTGCTTTTCGCTTGTGTTAATATTTCAGCAGCTTTCCTTCGAGCAGATGGCTTGGCAGCAGGACTCGGGGCTCTGGGATGACAGACTGAGCCGGGGAAGGAGATGAGGGTTTTCCCTCCTCCGCAGCTTTTGAAGCTGCCACCACCTCCGCCTCACCTCACTGTTGAGGCAGACACGTGGAGCATGGCCGGCCAGGATTTGGGAACTCAGAGCTTCCCGTTTTTCTAACACATCGCCCCTCCCCAGGTCTCCCTTCCTTCACAGTCCGGGGGAAAACAGCTGCAGGATAACCTCAAGTATATATGAAGTAGCTTGCCTTCTGTGGCTGCAGCCAACTCATTGGGCTTCAAAAGCCTCCTCTAATTATAGCTCCACAGTATGGCAAAAGCCTTGGCTTCTGTGGGCGAAAGCATGGTTTTTGGAGACGGCAGATCTTGTTTTCCCATATGCTGTACCCTGCTTGGTTGTGGGTGGTTTCAACATGTGGAAAATTTCAAAGAACATTTGTTTGGGATGCCAAAGGCAGAATGAGTGATGGTGTACCGTCCTGAGCTGAAGGGCCAGAAAGGAAGGTTTCCATTGTCAAGTGCAGCCGGAGGTGGGAAAGTGCGTTCTCCCCAGTGGAGCCGTGCAGAGCTTCACTGGGCTGGCCTTGATGCTGAAGGCCTCATGCCATGTTGTGTAGACAGGTCCCAGAAGGTTTCTGTTCAGCCTGGCAGTGGGAAGCTGGAGGTCAAAGGTCCCAGGCCATGAGCCCAGGGTTTCCTCTGTTGGTCTGAGAACAGGCTTCCTATCAAGATAAGAGTTCCTAAAATGTAGACACGAAGAGGGGGCCTTTTAACCCTCAGTTCCTCCCTCCGCCCCAAGAAGGGAACCATTGTTTATTGAGCACGTACTTGGTACCAGCCAATGCTTAAGAATGACCTCATTTTGTCTCAGAACAGCCCTGGGAGGCAGTCACCAATGAATATATGAAGCATCACAGGCCACGACCCTGAGATTTTTACACACACACACACACACACACACACATACACACACACACTTAAAATCTTGTATGTACTTGACTACTAGTCTACATGCTTGTTGTTGTTCTGTTGCTGAGTCGTGTCTGACTCTTTGCGACCCCATGGACTGTAGCCCACCAGCATCCTCTGTCCATGGGATTCTCCAGGCAAGAATACTGGAGTGGGTTGCCATTTCCTCCTCCAGTGGGTCTTCCTGACCCAGGGATCGAACCCACGTCTCCTGCTTTGGCAGGCGGATTCTTTACCACCGTGCCATCTGGGAAGCCCAGTGTACGTGCTACCTGTTGGCAAAATTCACTTCTTCTTTTAAAGTAAATGTGAAGTGTTTTCTTTCACCGCTCATTCGTCTTGTGCTCACTGTAAGGAGCCCGCTGGAGAGGCCTGGCTTGAACTAAGAGGAGAGATTTTAGAGTTTCCTGCTTACTCTAACAAATCTAACCTCAAGTATTTGTGTATGTCATTGGAAAAAAGAATCCCAGCTCTGCCAGCTGATGTTCTGAGAGTTACCACGCTTTGACCAAAGAATAGTAAGAGTCTCCTAAAGCCTGGCGGGGTGTCCAGGGGTGCATGGGAGGCTGTTGCTGGAATATTCCTGTGCTGCTGTTTGTCATGCTCCCTCTTATCACTCTAGAGGGGGTTTCTCATCCTTCTGCTGTGAGCTCCTTGCTGTCCTAACTTGCCCCGTGTTATCAGGAGCTGTCCATCAGTGTGGCGAACACCCCTGATTTTTTTTTTGGAGGAAATGAAATCCTTGGGATTGCACAGCTCTTAGGTCTTACTTGGTATGAATACCTGACAACCACGTTTGAAACTTCAGATGGAAAGAAGTTCCCCCACGGAGACATAATTTCATTCATTGGTAAACCATTCTCTTCCGCTGACTCATTTTCTCTGTACTCCTTTACTTTTTCTGTTAGGAAGAACTGGAGAAAGATGAGGTTTCATGCAGTCTAACTTTTGCCATCTGTTGTTCTAAGAGTTTACGCTGAGCAGTTTATTCTGAGCATCCCAGTAAGGCCAGGATACAAATCATGGAATAATTTGACAGTACCCTACTCAGTAATTTAAAATTACTCTATCAGGGGTCAAAAAAGGGGGAGTTCCATGGGTCTGAATGATACAAGATAGCATGAAGTCCAAGGTAATCAAGATATTAATAAACTAGGATTTTTGGTGAAGGTGATTTTTTAAAAAGTATCAATATTTAGCGGACTTCCCTGGCAGTCCGTTGGTTAAGGCTTTGCCTTCCAATGCAGTAAGTGCCAGTTCAAACCCTGGTCAGGGAACTAAGATCCCACATACTCCGTGGCCCCAAAAATGTAAAAAATGGGAACTATATTGTAACAAATTAAAGACTTTAAAAATGGTCCACATTAAAAAAAATTTTTTTTTTTAAAGCTTGGATGGTTAAAATTGAGTAAATGAACCATGTCTTTGATGAGGAGGAGGGCATGGCAACCCACTCCAGTATGCTTGCCTTGAGATTCTCCATGAGCAGAGAACCCTGGCGGACTATAGTCCACGGGGTCAAAAAGAGTCAGACATGACTGAGCAACTAAGCACAGCAGGAGTCAGTTAACCAATTTAAAACACATCAGATATGTTTTTTTGGGGGGAGAAAACTGTCCTTGTGATTTCCCCATAGGAGTCACTGAGAAAATCCTGTACAGTTTCTCCTATTTTTTCAGTGGTCAAGGAGGAGGAGTTCAGTCACCTATGGCAACGGAATGAACGTGAACAATACGAATGGGCAATCTCGTATTTAGTACGTCTGCTGGTGGGAGGACTTGCAGAATTTAGCACCTGCATAATCCTTGGAGTATGTAATATTTAAAGCATTGCAATACAGGAGCAAACTCCTGTTCTTTAGAACATTTAAAGAACAGCCTCAAAGTTTTATGATATATAGTTATTTTTTTAAAAAGCAAAAATTGGTTAAAATTATATGTCTTTTTAACCACTTCCTTCCCCCCGCCATGTTTTACCGCTGGTTAACTAGTGAATGCTTAATTCTCTATGTACTAGACTTTAAAATAGCAAATATGTATAATACAAAGTTGTCAGCTCTTAAATTAAAAAATATAATTTATAGTTTTTCTGTATTTTTAACATTAGGATCAAGGCACCGAAATAGATAAACTCATAGGATGAAAAAGATCCTTTCCTTGTATTCAGTTTCCTAAGATGAGTTTCTTAATATTTGCATATCTATGGTTTAATTTCTTGTTGCCAGGAAGGCAGTCTGGGAGAGATTTGACTAGTAAACCCGCTGCTTTAAAGGAAAGGGTTTTAACACTCTGCAGTAAGTTAAACGTCCAGAAATTACATTCATCTGAGCTAGAACTTTGACAGATTCACTATGCCCTGCGGCTCAGGTCAGGAAGATGCTGCTTCAGCTACAAGCGTATTTGTAGGCTCATTCTTGGGGCTTCTCTGGTGGCTCAGATGGTAAAGAATCTGCCTGTCGTGCAGGAGACACAGAAGATGTGGGTTTGATCCCTGGATTGGGGAGATTCCCTGGAGGAAGAAATGGCAACCCATTCCAGGACTGTTGCCTGGAGAATCCCATGGACAGAGGATCCTGGTGGGTTACACTCTATGAGGTCACAAGGAGTTGGACACAACTGAGTGACTAAACACACACAAACACGCACACAAAACAAAAGGGTTCCTATCTCTTGTGCTTTTCTTTGAATGCTGTATTCTTATTTTTTCCCCCAGATGAGACACATACTTCACGATGGGTAATGTCAACTTCTGATTATTCAAATGCTATTCCTGTTCGTGGCCTGTGACAGGAGGCGGTGCTGTGGGATGTAAAGATAGGAGCCCTTCTTCCCCTGGGGTTGCTTATTAAAACCCGGTTGAGAGCCCAGCATCTCCTTGGAGGTGAGCTGCAGAGAGCAAAATGTGGGACTTGTGAAAAGGCCCCAGTTCCCACCATGAGCTGGTGCGTGGGCAGCACTGGGTTGTGGTGTGCTTGTGGGTACTGGCCCTGAGTTGTTACTGTCCTTGCATTCTGGATATCCTCACCTGCGCACAGCCCAGACAGGAACATTCTGTGCCGACTGAGGCTCTGGGACACCGTCTGTGCACCAGCATCGAGCTGGTTCCTTCTGCAGAATCATCCAGGGAGCTTGTTAAGCAGATACGCATCTTGGCCTCATTCCTCCAGTATTCAGATTTGTAGTTTTGGGATGAGGGCCAGGGTTCTGTGTTTTTAGAAACTCCCTAGGTGATCCTGATGGACAGTTGGTTTTGGGGCCACTGATTTTGCATTCCCCTCTCAGGACTATGAGCCTTTCCGCTGATTCACTCATTTATTCAGTCACCTCCTCTCACATTTAACAAACTGGTACCCAGAGCTTGTGTGAAGGTTTGAGTACGTGGACTTGGCTTTAGAGAATGACAATCAGTTCTTGCCTTGGAGAAGCTCACAATCCCCTGGAGACACGTGGAGGTGGCTGCAGGATGCTGTAACCACACGGTGGAGGAGTGGAGTAAGGGGTACCAGAGCAAAGCAGGAGGGCCTAATGGAAACCTCGGAGCCAGGAAAGGACCTCCGAAGAGGCGCAGGGAGCCCCGAGTTGGCCCTCATAGGTCTGATGGGAGTCAGCCACATGGTGAAGGCTGTGGGGAGGAGAGAGGCTGGAAAAGGTAGGGTTCCCCAGGCAGACCTCTCCTTTTGGAGGCTAATTGGGGATGGTGGGAGATGACGACCAAAGGGAGCAGAGACCACAACCTGCAAGGGTCTTACATTTCAAACGGAGGATCTGTAGTTTCATCCTGAAGGCAATAAGTCACAGAACGATTTCTGGGATGCTGGGATTTGCAGTTGAGAGGGATCATCCTAACTTAGGACGGAGGATGGGCCGAGGGACCCGAAGGAAGAAGCTGATGGGAGGAGAGTGGATACAGATGTGCTCGCAGGGGTAATGGGGTCAGAATATTGAGAACCTTGAGATGATGGTGTCTTGCTCTTCCTGGAAGCAGGAAGTCGGCCATTGGCTATGAGAGGTGGAAGAGATGCTGGGCGAGATGGTGAAGAGTTCTAATACTGATCACCATGTTGGTACCAGAAGAAGGATGAGTTGGTACCAGAAGAAGGATGTGCTATATGGATTGGGGAGCCACGTAAGGAGCCCAGCTGGGGCTGAAGACCCTGACTTTGCAGTGGCATTTAGTTTCTGTTGTCGTTATCAATGATAAACATTTTTTTTAATTCATATTTATTTATTTGGTTGTTCCAGGTCTTAATCCTGGCACTCAGGATCTTTTTTTTTTTTTTTTTAATTTTACTTGATTTTACTTTACAGTACTGTATTGGTTTTGCCATACATCAACATGAATCTGCCACGGGTGTACATGTGTTCCCAATCCTGAACCCCCCTCCCACCTCCCTCTGCATACCATCTCTCCGGGTCATCCCAGTGCACCAGCCCCAAGCATCCTGTATCCTGCATTGAACCTAGACTGGCGATTCGTTTCTTATATATTATACATGTTTCAATGCCATTCTCCCAAATCATCCCACCCTCGCCCTCTCCCACAGAGTCCAAAAGACTGTTCTATACATATGTGTCTCTTTTGCTGTCTCGCCTACAGGGTTATCATTACCATCTTTCTAAATTCCATATATATGTGTTAGTATACTGTATTGGTGTTTTTCTTTATGGCTTACTTCACTCTGTATAAGCGGTTTCATCCACCAGTTTCACCAACCAGTTTCATCCACCTCATTAGGGCTGATTCAAATGTATTCTTTTTTTTTTAAATTATTTTTATTTTATTTTATTTTTAATTTTAAAATCTTTAATTCTTACATGTGTTCCCAAACATGAACCCCCCTCCCACCTCCCTCCCCATAACATCTCTGTGGGGATTAAAAAAAAATGTATTCTTTTTAATGGCTGAGTAATACTCCATTGTATATATGTACCACAGCTTTCTTATCCATTCATCTGCTGATGGACATCTAGGTTGCTTCCATGTCCTGGCTATTATAAACAGTGCTGCGATGAACATTGGGGTACATGTGTCTCTTTCAATTCTGGTTTCCCTGGTGTGTATGCCCAGCAGTGGGATTGCTGGGTCATAAGGCAATGATCTTTGATCATTGTCGTGGCGTGCGAACTGTTAGTTGCGGCACGTGGGATCTAGTTCTTTGACCAGGGATTGAACTCCAGGCCCCTGGCATTGGGAGCATGGAGTCTTAGCCACAGGATATAAGCAACTTCTTTATTTGGCTGAAACAGTTGTTCAGCTGATAACTTTTTTACCTGTGCAAACCCTACCCCAGAAGCATGTTATTGATTCCCATGGAGAGGTTAGGAAGCCAGGACTGTGCAGGTAGCTCTTTCCTCGTTGTGGGCAAACAGGAGTGAGAAACTTGGTTTCCATGATGCTGACAACCAACAGCAAGTGTTAAGAATTCTATGTAGCTGGCGCAGTAATCATTCATGACTTTTGTTTTGTTTTGTTTTCTGTTGAATATAGGCTGTTGACTTTTAGTTGGCATTTAGTTTTAAAGTTCTGGCTTCTTGGCCTTTTGGCTAAGATCTAGTATGGGAGCTTCCTAAGTGGCCCAGTGGTAAAGAATCTGCCTGCCAATGTAGGAGACACAAGAGACACAGGTTCGATCTGTGAGTTGGAAAGATCTCCTGGGGGAGGAAGTGGTAACACGTTCCAGTAGTCTTGCCTGAAAAGTTCCGCGGACAGAGGAGCCTAGCAGGCTGCCGTCCATGGGGTCGCAAGGATTCTGACACGACTGAGTGATTGAGTACAGTTTTAAAGCTAATTTAATTTGATTGGGTGTATTTTCATGACTGGTAGTCTTTAATCTGAGTGCAGAAGTGGAAAAACCAGACGTGTGGACTTTTCTGAGATTGGCACTTGGCCACGCAGAAGGATCAAAAGTGATCAGGAGGCTGATCTTTTCTCTCCCTGCTCCGTCACCTGTGGGTGAGGCTGGAGCTGATGTCTGATTTGAAGGTGTGGCCTTGAGAGTGGATGGGAAGGTGATCTGTGGACTCAGCTTAGTCCTCTGGATAGCGTTGACAGTCTGATGATAGTGTTCTAAATACTTCAAAGGTGAATCCAAATTAAATTTGGATTGGCAGAAATACAACAGGCAAAATATTTGAATCTTATTCTCAAGCTAAGTTGTTCAAAACTCACTTTTCAAGTTTTAAGAATAATTGAAATCTGAATATGGTGCCACTAAGAATTTTTTCCTAAGAACCATCAGTGTTATTCTCTAGCTCTAGTCAAGAAAAACTGATCATCTAATTAGGTCTTTGTCAGAAGGAACTTGCCATGTATATAATGTCCCACACTAGACAATGTAATAAATATAACTATGACTAGAACTGCACTAATTTGGGATAATTAGGAGGAAAACTTATTTAAATAAGTGAAAGACTTAAATTTTATAGAATGTTTAATGAAATGGAGTCATTACTTTCATGTCCTTAGGCTATCTAACAAATTGATAAATTATTTATAATTAGCATATCAATTGTTGCCATATAAGACATTGTTCCTTTATTATTTGAAAGCAAGTTATTTTTCCCTTCTTCAGAAATTGATATGGTCCCTTGAAACCTCATTAATGCTACTTATTTATACTAGCTAAAGATGACCTTTAGCCCAACCCAATTCTGTAATCCCCAAATTCCAAATTGGTAGATTTCAAATTAAAGTAAAATTTTGTTTTATGGGAGAATGAGGTAATTCTGAATCCTTAAAGACTGCAAGGAGATCAAACCAGTCAATCCTAAAGGAAATCAACTCTGAATATTCATTGGAAGGACTGATGCTGAAGCTATACTACTTCGGCCACCTGATGAGAAGAGCCGACTCATTGGAAAAGACCCTGATACTGGGAAAGATTGAGGGCAGGAGGAGAGGGGGGCGACAGAAGATGAGATGTACATGAGTTTGAGCAGACTTCGGGAGGTAATGAAGGACAGGGAAGCCTGGCATGCTGCAGTCTGTGGGGTCACAGAGAGTCAGACACGACTGAGCAACTGAATGAAAACAACAAAGACATTTTGGGCCTTTTGCTTTATATTTAGAAAGAAATACTTCTTTCTACCGTCTATATGGGAACAGGTATTTTAAAAATTCATAAATAATACCTTAAAATGCATAATATATGCACATGACATAGATATTCAAGAATAATGAATTGCTCAAGATAAATTTAAAAAGTAAAATTTTTTAAATGAAATCTAAGACAAAAATAAATAATAAAAGTCAAAAATAAGTAAAATATTTAAAATGGTAGTAAATAAACACTGTATCCCATAGTAAGTAAATAATAAACACATTGTTTTCCTCAAAGCCTGTTTCAGAATTGGTGATGATAATATCCTTCATTTATTTGGGAGCCCCTTAGATACCAATTACATTCTTCCATTTAATACAACAACCCATCCTGTGACGTTGGTACTATTATTATATCAGTATACTGATGAGGAATCTGCGGTTGGACATTTCCCATCTGATAAGTGGCTGAGCTAGGATTCAAATCCAGATCTAAGTTGTCTTAGTAAAAACCTTTAATATATTATCTTCCAGCTTACAGTTAGAGTAAAGCGAATGATGTTTTTCACCAGATCTGTAAAAGAATTAGGAGATGGAAACTGGGCAGTGAGTGAAATATCAGCGTCCTAGGAACAGAAAGGGGAAGAGTTGTGTTCAGTACAAAAATGGCAGCGCGGTGTGAGGATCAGAACCGGACATGATAAGAAGTATTAATCATTGACCTCAATCTTTTTTTCTAGCCAGTTATCAACTCTTTGCACATACAGACTTTCTTGTTTTGCTGAACGTAGAGTCGACATCAAGTAGTGACTTTGGGCCCGGTTTGGAGAAGAGTGCCTGAGCTTGCATACAGGCTCTGCATGTCGGCAGCTTTGCAGTCTGGCCTCTCAGCCATCGCTAATGGTTAGTCTTTTTTTGTGCAATGTATAGGGTGAGACCAAAAGACTATAGAACTGTACCCTGTATATCAAGTAACTGGCTATAATTAAATTCAATGCTTTGTGCTATTTTCTGATTCTTTGGTGACATTGGCCTTCCTTCAAAAAACCCAGTACGTATTTAGATACAAGTGTTTTAGGAATTCAGGGAAAAGAATGGCCCTTGGTCTGGTAAATTTAGAAGTATGTTCCCTCTCTTTATTCTAATTACATGCAGATATGTTGGGTCATTCTCTAACTGAGTGTATCTTTGAGACAGAATTTCTATCAATAATCGGTTGATTGTGTTATGTATATTTTGAGTATACTAAGTGAGACTGAGAAAGTGATAGAATCTCTGGACATAGTCACATCTGGTTCTTCTCAGCCTTTTGAAGCATTAAAACCAAATGAACAAAGAGGCTCTTTTGCTAAGGATTTATACATCTCATTTCATCCCCACATGTACCCCCAAAAAAGACCGTTTAGCAGCACTGGACGGTGGAGGGCCAAGGCATTGATGAGCTTGTAGTGAAATGCGTTTCTGAGGTCCTGAAGCTGTCTTGTTCGCA
Source organism: Ovis canadensis (assembly GCF_042477335.2). Lineage (NCBI taxonomy): Eukaryota > Metazoa > Chordata > Mammalia > Artiodactyla > Bovidae > Ovis > Ovis canadensis. Next base: position 30,043,022 of record NC_091270.1, read on the forward strand.
TTATGGTCACCGATTATTTTTGTGCATCTAGCACAACGAATTATCCTAGCTATATGACATAAGGGAATTGGTTTTCAGTATTCATTTTTAAAGCTTAATAGAATAATAGAAGGTATATTTCTTTCCTTTTTCTTGTGGGAGGAAGAAGCTATTTTTTAATGCCATCCATCAATATTTCTGAAAACTTGGTCTGAATACTGATACAAAACTACAATGTTTTCTTTCTTTCTCGAGTGATGATCCAAGAAACAGATGACTTCTGTAGATGTCCTTGTATCAGAGAGACGGAGCTTGAGCCATAATAGAAATTTCTACTGGGGGATAATGAAAGTGTCTTTTAGGATCAAAATGGCCTTTAAAATATTTAATCTTGAAACTAGAGTTTGTTAGTTTGTTGTTGAAATGACTGTATTAAACCCAAACCCTGGCTTGCTGAGTAACTTTTCCTTGTAATTTCCTAAAAGATCTTCATTTATCATCTACTACAACGTATTCCGTATAGAGTGACCTATTCGTGGTACTCTTCTCTTGGTTTATTCAGTGATCTCTAGCGTCTATATACAAGCAATATTTTAGGTCCCAGGAGTCTAAGGATGGTAAAAAAAACTCAGGCTCCTCCTCTAGTAGATGCTACGGACTATTGGGAGAGAAAGGAAGAGAAAGAGAGTCACTCTTCCTGGAAGGTAGTGTCCATGGTAAGGAGAAGCCAGAACTGAGCCTAAAGACTGAGACAAATCAGAAGGGCTTTGTAGGGAGGGTGACCCTACAATTTACTTCCAAACTGGAGTGTGTGGACCAGGGAAAGAGACACTGTTAATAAAGACACTGGAATAGCAGGCAGAAGCTGCAGTTCTCCCATGAGACACACGGTTACCTTACTTACTGGGTTAAGAGATTTGCAGGCTATTCACGAGGCAGTCAACGAGGAGCCAAGGAAGGTTTTTAATCTAGAAAGTGATGTGGTAGAAGTTGGCTTTGTGGAAGGCCAAAAGGGATGCATGGAGACGCAAATAAGGGCTGTTCCAGGGACCCAGGCCTGAGAAGGGGACCACTGGGAGTCGTGGTGACGGCAGAGAGGCAGAGTGGTGGCCAGTCCTGAGAGGCACTTTGGAGACCCAACCAGCAGACCTCGGTTATTACTGGATGCACCAGCTGAGCAGGAATGCAGGAGTCAAGGGTGGTCCCCAGGTTCCTGGGGAAGAGAGTGGCATCCTTTGCTGAGATGGAAGTGATGAGGAGCGGCAAGTTTGGGAGAGAGGCATTGATGAGGTCCCTTTTAGACATGTTGTGTTTGAAGCCCTTATGTAGCGGGACAATAGACATGTTTGATAGATGTTTTTCCTCTCATGTATTAACCTGAAAATCAGTCTGCATAATATACTAATATTGTTACGTGTGGGTTTGATTCCCCATCGAGGTCTTGGGCCCAAAGATTTGCCTTGTTTTACTCAAGGGACCATGCCCATCTGGAATGGTCTCGTTCCCATTTCGAGCCTTGTGAGAAGGGGTGTAGCTGGTCCTTCTTTCGGTTTGGCTGTGTCGGGTCTTGGCTCTGGTGTGGGCCTCTCTCTCCTGTTGCAGCACCAGGACTTAGCTGCCCGGCAGCAAGTGAGATCTCAGTTCCCGGACCCCACATTGAACCTGTGTCCCCTGCATTGAAAGGTGGATTCTCAACCACTGGACCGCCAGGGAAGTCAGTCCCTGGTCCTCTTGAAGAAAAGGTGGGGCTCAGCTTCCTACAGCAACAATGTTTCCCAGCTGCCTGTCATAACTTTGGAAGATCTGGGTGTTTCTGTACCTTTAGAGCTAAAGAAATGTCCCACCTGAGAGCTCCTCCTTTGAACAATATTTGTAGCGTTTTGCAGAAGACTACTTCAAAAATACCACAGTATTTACAAAGCACTTACTTTTAAGAGCTTGCCTTTATTTTTCCATATGTCCTTAGAATATACATGGGAAGCTGGCAAGAGGCGGAATTCACGTTATAAATGACAGTGATAAATATGACTTGGTTAATGTTTATATTCTCCAAATATGTATATTTTTAGTGGGCATCAATATAAAGGTTTCTCCTTAAGCTCCCAGAAGATTTCAGAAGCAGAATTTTCCATCCAACATGTCCATTTTGCATCCAACATGTATTTGAATTTGTGGCCAGAAATATCACACCTTTCCCCATTGCATTTTAGATAATAGTGATTAATTTTAAATTTGATGTTGTAGATTTAGCAAAAGACATAATTGAGGATGACTTTTCTTAAGTATGTTTAATTGTATTAAAATCAAAGTGATTACATAAAAAGCTTTAAAAAACGGGGGAGTTTTATGTCATAATACATTGTGCCCAACTTGGGTATTCCTAACAATTTCAGTTTCGAACACGGTAGTTAAATGGTAGTATCTTCTGTTTGGAAAAGCATTTATTATTTGTTTATGTTCCATCTCATTCTCCCTCCCCCTGAAGTATTTGAAATGTCTTAGGGAGACTTTTAATATAATGTGATTTTAAATATTAAGTAAATGGACACAAGGAGAAAAAGTAAAAGTGGAGAAGTAAAGTGAAGGTAGGATGTCTTAACTCACACAGAGATAATGTAGTTACTGGAAGCGACAAGAAATTCCATCGTATTTAAAGGTTAAATATAAAGAGGGCACTTCAGTGAACAATCACTGCTCCTCCTTCCTGAATGTCCTGCCCTATCCCCATTCTCTTAAATCAGGACCAGGCTTATTTGACACTTTGATCTAAGTGTATAGTCATCTTTTATTTTCGTATAGCCTATCTATGGGCTTCCCTGGTAGCTCAGTGAGTAAAGAATCTGCCTGCAATGCAGGAGAGATAAGAGACTCGGGTTCGATCCCTGGATTGGGAAGATCCCCCGGAGGAGGAAATGTCAACCCCCTCCAGTATTCTTGCCTGGGAAATCCCATGGACAGAGGAGCCTGGTGGGCTGCAGTCCATAGGGTCTCAAGAGTCGGACATGACTGAAGCAACTAGGCATGCAGCGCCAGAGTTAATTAAAACAGCTATCCAGATTCTTTTATTCAACAGTTCCTTAATTTAGAGAAGTAGTTGTCAACCTCCATAATAGTTGTCTTAGCCTTCATAGACTTCCTTTTTTTTTTAACTGCAAATACTTAGGTGATGCTTCTGTTCCTAACCAGAAATATAAACTTACCTATACACATAATTTCAAAAGAATCGATTTGTTACCTCATTGTAAAAATAAGTGGGAACTAGAAGGTAATTTATAATAAAATAGTGTTTTGTCGATCACAAAAATTTTCATATGCTTGGAAAGGGCCCTCCAGAAGCCCTGATGGAGTTGTCAGATGCCTGCTCCTTCCAGAACAGTCACAGGTGCAAAGGCAGCTGAGCCAGGTGTCCTGCACTCGGGGCTCAAACTGTAATCCCCATGACCAGTTGCGGACAGTTTCCTGAAATGAGGACTAACTCAAGGCAACATTTCAAACAAAGCAAAGTTTGTTCCATGTCCAGTCGTAATCCTGGAAAAGTCAACATTTATTAAAACCTCAGGAAGCAGTTTTGTGTTAACATATAGAATGGAGTTCTGTTCTACGCGCAGATAATTACAAATAAACGTTTAGCAGCTTGGATGCCCCCCTCCCCCACCGTGAACACTGGGAGGTACACGAGGGGAACACGTGTTCTGGGGGTCTGCTCTGGGCACTGCAGCACGTGAGCAAACGGGAACCTCCCCCTCCGAACCGCGGAGACACTCTCTCAGGCCCGGTGGCACACAAAACAGCCGCACGAATGTCCCGGACTTCTCTCGTGGGTTCCACCCTGTGGAAGCAGAAGCAAAAAGATGGAGAAAGGTATTAGCGAGTTCACGTTCAGGGCTGCCTTTGCTTTAGACCTGGAATGTGGCATTTGAGGATCAACTCCCTAGAGAACTGTAGGAGTGAATAGATCTAGAGTAGATAAGCCTGTCTACCTGTTCCAGAAAAATAGAAGGGAAATTGAGGGGTGAGGCGTGAAAGATGAGATGAGCAGTCACAGGTGGGGCGTGGAAAGGGCAGAGCAGTTTGGTAGCTCCCGAGAAGTCAACCCAGACTGAATCCTTGGTGTACTTGGTAGCTGCCTGATCTGGAAAAACCCTTTCAAACTCTTTTAGTCTCTTTCTTCACCTGCAACATGAACACTTATGCCTCATTTATAGGGTTAATATGGGAATTCATAGGATGATAATATATTGCAGTCATTGACATTGTGCCTGGGACCCAGATTGTACTTAAGATCTACAGGCTTCCTCTGCCCCCTCCTGCAGTTCAGTTCAGTTCGTTCAGTCAATCAGTCTTGTCTGCACTCCAGGCTTCCCTGTCCATCACCAACTCCTGGAGTTTACTCAAACTCATGTCCATCGAGCCAGTGATGCCATCCAACCATCTCATCCTCTGCCGTCCCCTTCTCCTACTGCCTTCAATCTTTCCCAGCATCAGAGTCTTTTCCAGTGAGTCAATTCTTCATATCAGGTGGCCAAAGCATTGGAGTTTCAGCCTCAGCATCGGTCCTTCCAATGAATATTCAGGACTAATTTCCTTCAGGATGGACTGGTTGGATCTCCTTGCAGTCCAAGGGACTCTGAAGAGTCTTCTCCAACACCACAGTTCAAAAGCATCAGTTCTTCGGCCCTCAGTCTTCTTTGTGGTCCAACTCTCACATCCATCCATGACTACTGGAAAAACCATAGCTTTGACTAGACGGACCTTTGTTGGCAAAGTAATCTCTCTGCTTTTTAATAAGCTGTCTAGGTTGGTCATAGCTTTTCTTCCAAGGAGTAGGCGTCTTTTAATTTCATGGCTGCAATCACCATCTGCTGCAGAGGTTTATAATAATGCTGTTTGCATTTCCAGGAGGGGGAACGTATGAATATTTGTTCCCTGCAATTTTTCTAGGTGCTTAATTTTTTGGTTCTTAATTTTTGAGGTAGAAAACCTGATACTGTAGATGGTATATTATGTATACTGAAGCATCCTGAATTTTGGTTGAAACAGAGCCTCTGTATTTTAGATGTGGAGTTTACATTTCAAAACATTTCTTGGAGAAAAAAGAATTTTTTTTTAAATCACAAAAGAAATATTTTGTTGTAGGAACTTCAAATATTACCCTTGTAAATAAACTTAAACCTGAAGTATCATCACTCCAATCCGACTTCTGATTATTATAATAGAATTTTTAAATTCTTTTTTAATTGTTTCATGGTGTTTTATTATTGTTTTACTTTTTCTTTCTCTCTTTTTATTTTTTAAATTATGAAATACGATAATTTCATATTTAGAGACTTGGAAAATACAGAACAAGGTTACATATAGTTTCATTATATATTGTAATTATTTTTTAAGTAGAAAAATTAAGATTTTTAGTAGTAGTTTCAATGTCAAACTCTCAAAAATTAATAGAATGACTATGCAGGGAAGCAGAAGGATATAGTATACCTGAAAAGCACTATGAACCAATTCAACATAATTAAGATTTGTACAGTTTTCACACTGTTGTTGTTTTATTTATTTTATTTTTAGGCCATACCAAGCAGCATGAGGGATCTTAGTTCCCCCAACCAGGGATTGAACTCACACCCTGAGACTGCCAAGAAAGTCCCTGTAGTAGAATTTAAACTTCTTACTCCTTCAGCCTTCCTCCTGGTTTTAGCAAAGGCTGTTCTTCCTTCTGGAGTCCTTCTGTGCTGTCTTTTTGAAACTTTCTTACCTGACCTGCTGGAGTCATCCTTGTATAAAGTGTCCACCTGATTCCACTTATCACTTCAGCCTGGCTTCTCTGTGTCTGCTGTGATTGATGTATATCTTTTTACATTTCTCCTGTAAGGGTTTTACGTGTTTTTGTTTCTTTCACAGTGGATCATGAGTTTATTGAATACACGGTTTTATTTTAGTGTAACAGTTATTTCACCTTCTAAGCCCCTATGGTAGTGGTGCTATGTTTGTTTAAGAAAGTTGCTCAAAAATGAAAAATACAGACCACGGCATTGATATTGTGATTATACAGGAATATTTTGTAGACAGAACTGTGTTGGAAGACCGAAAGTTAAAAAAAAAAAAACCAGATTGTGAAAAACCAAGAGCTTTTGGAGTACATTTAATCATAAATAAATTTATATAAGGGTGAAATGCAGGTGCATGGAATTGTTATTTAGAATTACCAGCCTGCTTGTACTCTTGGAGGTGTTGTAAAAGATTGGTGACACGTGACTTTTTATCTGTTATAACCACTTGTGTGTCCTGTAAATGCTGTATCACTTTATTTCCATTATAACTAATGATTGAAATAAGGGTTTTATAAGAATGGACAATCCTCTAAAACATCTAGAGATGTAATTTTGTGGCCAAAGGATTGATGCTGTAGATATGATGACTTCTTTTTATTAATTACAAAGGCATTATCTTATTAATTTTAACAGTTTCTGAACTAGGCATCTTGAGTAAGGAGGGAAGTAATCATGACAGTGTCTTGAATTTACACTTGTATGCATTTTAATGAACTCCAAAACACTGCATGGGTATCAGATGCAGCATCCGATAATGGGGACTGTGGTGATTTCCATTTCATTTGATGGACTTTTTTTCCCATTCCATTTGATGCGTTTCTCTTTCTCTGGGTCACTTCCTGCCTAAGAGAAAAGTTGCTGTGCGTGCTAAATTGCTTCAGTTGTGTCTGAGTTTTTGCAACCGCATGGACTGTAGCCCGCCAGGCTTCTCTGTCCATGGGATTCTTCCGCCAAGAATACTGAAGTGGGTTGCCATGCCCTCCTCTAGGGGATCTTCCCCACCCAGGGATGGAACATGTATATCTCTTATGTCTCCTGCCCTGGCAGACAGGTTCTTTACCACTAGCGCCCCCTGGGAAGCCCAAAAGAAAGCTTCAGTTCAGTTCAGTCGCTCAGTCGTGTCTGACTCTTTGCCACCCCATGAATCTCAGCACGCCAGGCCTCCCTGTCCATCACCAACTCCCGGAGTTCACTCAGACTCAGGTCCATCGAGTCAGTGATGCCATCCAGCCATCTCATCCTCTGGCGTCCCCTTCTCCTCCTGCCCCCAATCCCTCCCAGCATCAGAGTCTTTTCCAATGAGTCAACTCTTCGCATGAGGTGGCCAAAGTACTGGAGTTTCAGCTTTAGCATCATTCCCTCCAAAGAAATCCCAGGGCTGATCTCCTTCAGAATGGACTGGTTGGATCTCCTTGCAGTCCAAGGGACTCTCAAGAGTCTTCTCCAACACCACAGTTCAAAAGCATCAATTCTTCAGCACTCAGCTTTCTTCACAGTCCAACTCTCACATCCATACATGACCACTGGAAAAAGTCTCTACTATGTTATTAAAACAAAACTCAGAAGCGTTTTAGAGATGTATTATTTCCTGTTAAGTAGTGCTGCCATCCATCCAGTTTAGATTAGAAAATTAACAAGCAAGAAACAAACTCATTTGTCACATTAAAAGGTTTATTGATATGCTTAGTTTTGTTCAGGGTATGCGTATGGACATTTAATATGGGGAATACTATTTCTTCCATAAATTTTGTCTCATCACAATTACAAAAAGAGAATTACAAGTGTAGTAGCATTTCTATAAATGAATTGTCTGTGAACACACTTTCAGCAAACAATACCTAATATTTGTCTTTTTTCCTATGATTTATTTGTTCTGATGATATTTATTGAGATGTAATTTTATGTCTGTGTATCATGATAAAAATTTAGGAAAAAGAGAAAAAAAATTGGGCTTGCTTTTGACTTCTCTGGTGATCCAGGGGTTAAGACTTTGCCTTCCATATGTAGAGGGTGCAGATTTGATCCTTGGTTGGGGAGCTAAGATCCACATGCCTTGGGGCCAAAAAACCAAAACATAAAATAGGAGCAATTCAAATAAAGACTTTAAAAATGGTCCACATCAAAAAAAAATTTTTTTTTAAAAAGCAATTTGTCTCTCATATCATTTTCCCCCAAGAATTCATTTTTATTGTATTTGCAAAAGTATCCTTCGCCACAGATAGTTTGAGAAGTGCTGGTATAATTAATCCATCTGAAGTTGAGGTAGCAAGCAGACATTTGGTTTGTAAGCACATCTTAGAAACACTCCTTTATCTGGGAACTTTTTAGAAATGCATATACATTGTGATTTTCCTGTGACATGCAGGGTTTTTATCATATCATTTGTTCCCTATTCTTTTAAAAGAATGATAGTGTTTTCGTTCAAGTTAATTTCCCATCACTTTGTATACAGTAAGATTTTATTACCAGAGTTTGCTCTTTGAACTGCTATAGCTTCTGTGTGATACCTTTGGTCTTCATAACTCTTTGTGACTTTGGAGATCACATTCTACCTAATTTTAGGATGTTTTGAAACGCACTTCAGATTTTTTTTTTTTTCTAGCCCTGAACGGTAACATCAGTCAGCTCTGATTTAAAATGCTCTTTTAATAGGTTACTCATTATAGATATTTTTTATTTGAATGAATTGTTTTTAAAACGAGAGCCATTGTGATAAAGTAGAGTCAGCTCCTTGGTGTATATAGGATAGAAGATGGTTTTCAGATTTTGGACGTATAAAGGTTTTCAGAGTTAACCAGGTAATTTGGATTTTTCAGTGATTTATAGCAGTCATTTGGTACCTTGGGCCTAAGGATGGTGTATTGGTTTCCTTGGGTTGCTATAGCAACGTGCCATAAATTAGGTGACTCACAACCACAGAAATATATTCTCTTATAGTTCTGGAGGCCAGAAGTCTGGAACCAAGGTGGTGGTGTCAGGGCCTGACTCCCTGCAAGAGTCTCAGGAGCGAGTCTTTGTCACCCTCTTGCAGTGTCTGGTGGCTTCAGGCTGTCCTTGTATCGTGGCTACATCACTCCAATCTCTGCTTCTGTCTACACACCGCCTCTCCTCTGCTCTGTGTCTTCTCCTCTGTCCCTGGTAAGGATGCTCATCATTGGATGTAGGGCCCACCCAGCCAAGCCAGAGCTTCCCTGGTGACTCCGTCAGTAAAGAATCCGCCTGCAGTGCAGGAGACCCGGGTTCGATCCCTGGGTTGGGAAGATCCCCTGGAGAGGGAAATGGCAACCCACTCCAGTATTTGTGCTGGGGAAATCCCGTGGACAGAGGAGCTTGCTGGGCTGTAGTCCATGAGATTGCAAAGAATTGGGCACGACTGAGCGACTAACACTGAGCACTGAGCAGCTAATCCAGGATGATCTTATCTTGAGATCCTCAATTTATCACGTCTACAAAGACCTCCCCACTGCTGACCTCGCCTTGCTGCTGCAGGGTCTTAGCTTCCCGACCAGGGATTGAACCTGAACCTCTGGCAGTGAAAACGAGGATCCTAACCCCAAGACAGCTCAGGAATTTCCTACAAAGGCTTTTTTCTTTAATAGGGTCTCAATTGCTGGTTTTGAGGGTCACCACTTAATCCATTACGGATGGTAACAGATCTTATAATTACTGAGCACCTCCTGATGTGCTGCAGTGGTTGCTGGAGGCATGTGAGCTGTGGTAGAGTGAGAAGGGCTGATTGTGGGGGTTGGTAGCCCTGGGTCTGGGTTCAGGTTCTGGTAGTCTCCTAGCTCTGTGACCTGGGGGCCTGTTTTTCAGTTTCTTTGCACCTCGCCTTCCTCCTCTGCAGTGACCTGGTGAGCAGACACAGTATGCCTGAACATTCTCCACGTGTGATAGATATGTCAACGGTGATCATGATTTCAAATACGGTGGTCCCTCATTTGAAGATGCACTTTTTTATATTTCCGAAATCAAGGTGCCTCAACATTCACTGTTTCCCTGACTTCGTGAATTCACAGTCCCATCCATGCCTAATGTTTTCTTGGCACTCCTGAAGCCAAGAAAACACCTCATTGCTGTGTTTACAAACTAGTTAGGTCCAAAGGACTAAAGAAGTATTTAAACGATGTCCTAACAGTTTATTGGCAATTTGAAAACTTTTTTTCCCCCCTTTGATTCTTAATTAACTCCAGTAACCTACTAAGGAGATGCGTGCACACGCTCAGCACTGCACAGCTTCTCAGACCTGGGAAGGAGATTGGACACTGTCACCCTTATTCATACTCTACGCCAATTTCTGCATAACGGTGCTTTTGATCAAAGTAACCACCCTAGAGCCAGCTCTTCAGAGGCATTGCTGTCAGCGAGAATGTAGCACAATCCAATTTGAAACCATGAGATAACACCAGCTGGTTGGTCGTGTGATGTCCAAGAGAGGTCATCATGTTTTCTAATTTGGTGATACTAAATTTACTTCCTAATCAGCAACATAAAAGCCTGGATGTAAGAATTTCTTCTTCTTCATTATCTTAAATAATTGGCACCCTATATTTTATTCTAAACATAAATTGCCTTTGTACATTTCCAACCCCATTTATTTTAATGCTTCAAAATTTTGTTTTCTATTTGCATAAAGTAATTGTTTAGTAAATGCATGTTGAAGAAACTTGTGTCAAATAAACTAGTTTTCATTTAAAGTATAGTGTGAAAGTGTTGGTCACTCAGTCGTGTCCAATTCTTTGCTACCCCATGGACTGCAGCCTGGCAGGCTCCTCTGTCCATGGGATTCTCCAGGCAAGAATACTGGAGTGGGTAGCCATTACCTTCTCCAGGGGAATCTTCCCGACTCGGATCAAACCTGGGTCTCCAGCATTGCAGGCAGATTCTTTACCGTCTGAACCACCAGGGAAGCCCAGGTTTCATTTAGGCTAACACCGAGAAGAAACATTCAGGAGACACAGAGCTTGGTGTCGGATTGTTTGGGTTTTGATCTGTTACAGCTAACCAGACATTTTTAAAGAAGCAAGCTCTCATCTAGCTTCTTTTGCCTAGGCCAGAGATGAGGATGATGAGTTAGTATTTGAAAAAGCATTAGTCATCTTCAGTTTATCTCTTTATGAACCAAGTTAATTACTCTAGGAGATGACCATCCTGAACTCTGAGGTCAGTGTACAGATGGAGTCTTTGAGTAATATGCATTGGTTCATACTAGTCATTCTCACCCATTCTTTTGGCTCTCCTCCTACTCCTCGGTTCTTTCATTTATTCAAAAAATACTTCTTGGGACTTCCCTGGTGGTCCAGTGGTTAAGACTCTGCACTCCCAACGCAAAGGGCCGAGTTTGATCCTTAGATCCTACATGCCTCAACTAAGACCCAGTGCAGCCAAATAAATAAATTCTCAAAAAAAAAAAATGTCTTGAGCACCCCAGTATTTGTGTACTGGGATCTGTTCTGCATCATCCTGCTGAGCATATGATGATAAGCAAGGTGGACATCATGTGATATACGCAAAACACTTAGCCCAGTGCTGGCATATAATAAGTTATTAGCAACCAGTAGATAAAATTCGTATTAATATTATCAAGTTCACGTATTGTGCATTAGAAAGCTCCACCAGAAGGAGCACAGGGATGTCCTATAAATCAATAGATCGTGAATTTTTTGTTCTAGACGTTGGCTGGAGAGAGAATGGGGGACTTCTCTGTGCTAACAGACCTGATGAGCCCCCTGGGGACGTTCGTCCCTTCATTGTGCCTGGCGGCCGACTACCGCTCGTCAGTTATTAGATTGCACATGTGTTGACGGATCTGTCCTCAACCCATTAGAAAATATGCGTGGTCCTCAGGGGTATGTAGTACATCAAAAGTGTCTAAAACCCTCAAGGATTAGTAAGTAGTTAGCCTTCATGCTTAATGTGTAAACAGCAGAGGAATCTTTGATTTGGGCTCAATCAGTGTAATTTTGATGTTAACAGATCAGCAGCCAACAATTAAATAAACTTTGACACTGAGAGTAGATGAACACAATCCAATTTGCTGTTGATCGATCAACCAGCTAATTTTGTTTTAGTTTAGACATTTGTTCGGCACTTTTCTCATGCATTTGTGATGCACATATGTGCAAAGCTTCTTGCTTGCAAAAAACAGCAAAACAAACAAAAAACCCTTAGATAATTATGGAACATTCATGACTCACTCCATCATACCAGACCTAAGGTCTAAGGTCTGGTACTCCTTAGTACTCCATCGTACTAAGACCTGAGGCCTTAGATCTGGTCTCAGGCATTTGCTGAAGGGTCACTAAGAGGCTTCTGATTCTTCTGAGCTCATACCTATGTAATCCTTCCACCTCCTTCTTTAATTTTTATTTTTCATAGTTCTCCAGCTCCCTTTTAATTGTATTCTTCCCCTTTTTTAAAAAAATTTCATATTGCATAATTGAATTGGTAAATCTACTTCTCGGGAACTCCAGAAAGAGAAGAAAAAAGCTCTCTATTTGTAAAACGTGGGCCAACTGTTGTTTCAACCTGAGAAAACAGATGGCAGGACCTTTATAGAACTGCAAGTCTAGTGCAGGCTCAGATGGAGAGATAGGTGATGTTTATAAAGATTTTTCTCTATCATGTTTTTTTTTAAACACTCATTTTGTAAAAGTTGGTTTCCTTTTGAAAGCACTCTTATTGACATGAAGTTATTTTTTAACATTATCCTAGTCATAAAGAATGGAAAAGGCAATGGCACCCCACTCTGGTACTCTTGCCTGGAAAATCCCATGGATGGAGGAGCCTGGAAGGCTGCAGTCCATGGGGTCACTAAGAATCAGACATAACTGAGCGACTGTACTTTCACTTTTCACTTTCATGCATTTTCGAAGGAAATGGCAACCCACTCCAGTGTTCTTGCCTGGAGAATCCCAGGGACAGGGGACCTGATGGGCTGCCGTCTATGGGGTCGCACAGAGTTGGACACGACTGAAACAACTTAGCAGCAGCAGTGGCAGCAGTCATAAAGAAATAGGCATTGACCTTTGTGTTGCTATTTAGTATTACAGGTCAGTTCATCCAACTGCTGGGACATTGAGTTCCAATTCTGACAGTAAGGAGTTAAAGCTTGTCTAGAAAAACATATGATTCTGGGATGCGCTCAGCTTTCAGAGTGGCATACAAAAGAAGCTGAGAGATCCTTAAATTTAGTAAGGTTTGGGCTTCCTTGGTGGCTCAGAGGTTAAAGCCTCTGCCTGCAGTGCGGGAGACCCGGGTTCGATCCCTGGGTCGGGAAGATCTCCTGGAGAAGGGAATGCCAACCCACTCCAGTGTTCTTGCCTGGGAAATCCCATGGACGCAGGAGCCTGGTGGCCTACAGTCCACGGGGTCGAAAAGAGTCGGACACGACTGAGTGACTTCACTTTCACTTTTCATTATTCCAGATGGAAGTTTAGGCTGCAAGACAACACCAGCCCTTCATCTTTAAACACATTTAATCATTTAAGTACGTTAATTGTTGGTATAGGATGTTATGGGGCAATGACCTTGTGTTTGCAAAGCTGACAATCCAGGAACCCTCTGTCCATGAGCAGGAGTAGTAATTCAGTCTTTCCGTTGATAAACTTAGCTGATGCAGGGAGTCATTTTTTTCTTTTTAATTGGAAATATTTTATTTCAGCTGAAAATACCTTTTTTTATGTAAGGCTAAGGACTCTTATTTGCATATGAATATGCACAGTTTTTCTTATGAAAATCATACCCATAAAACACTGTCTATGATTTCCAGTTTGGGTTTCTGTAAAAAAGGATGAAAATGGGTTGATAAGAGTATTCAGTATACTCATCTGTCAACTTTTGAGTGTTTAGAATTTTCCATGTTAAAAATGTTTTTAGAATAAAAATATGAAGAAATAAAGCTATCGAGCATTTAAAATATATGAGGAGAAATGGAAGCATAGAAATTATTTTTAAGTTTTATGATAATGTGCATGTTCAGTTGCTAAGTCGTGTCCGACTCTTGGTGACCTCATGGACTATAGCCCTCCAAGCTACTCTATCCATGGCATTTCCTAGGCAAGAGTATTGCAGTGGGTTGCTATTTCCTTTTCCAGGGGATCTTCCCAACCCAGGAATTGAACCCAGGTTTCCCGCATTGCAGGCAGATTCTTTACCCTCTAAGCCACAAGGGAAGCCCTTATGATATGTACTGAGTACGAAAGAGTAAGGCAACTATTTATTTCACAGTTGCAGAATTTGGAGGTGGGAGTTATGGAGACAGATCTCCTTTTAGCTGAGGACAGAGCTGTCATAGGACAGCCATTCATTGGTGAGAAAGCAAACTGACTTATTTGATTATAGCATGTTTCTTTATTTGGTGATTTAGTCGCTAAGTCATGTCCGACTCTTGAGACCCCCATGGACTGTAGCCTTCCAGGCTCCTCTGTCCATGGAATTCTTCAGGCAGGAATACTGGAGTGGGTTGCTGTTTCCTTCTCCAGGGGATCTCCCTGACCCAGGAATTAAACCCGGGCCTCTTGCATTGCAGGCAGATTCTTTACCAACTGAGCTACAAGGGAACCCCCGCTCCAATAAATTATTTTGTCCTTCAGATTGTATAGATCATTTCCAGGTTGCATGTGCATTTTAAACAAACGTTAGTAGCGCTCGCATTGGCTCTGATGGGAGCAAGGTTCTCTGAGTGCCTATTAGAAGTACGTTTAGAAATGGGAGCCCTGGCCTTTCTCTGGAGAAAAAGTTTTGTGAAAACAAAAAGGTTCAGTTTTCTTGGAAGATGATAAATGATGCAGAAGGTTGAGGAAAACCATGTGTAATGAAGTTGTTTTACATTCCTGAAGCCAAAGCACACCATTGTAGTGGCGACTCAGGGCTTCCCCGTTGGCTCAGTGATAATCCACCTGCAGTGCAGGAGTCGCAGGAGACACAGGTTCAATCTGTGGGTCAGGAAGATCCCCTGGAAGAGGGCATGGCTGCCCACTCCAGTGTTCTTGCCTGGGAAATCCCATGGACAGAGGAGCCTGGTAGGCTGCGTTTCATGGGATCAAGAGGAGTCGGGCACGACTTAGCGACTAAACAACAGCAGGGACTCTGTAATTTAGGATTTGACTAAGACTTCTGGAAATGATCCCTTGTGCTTGTTCAATATATTTTTTCATCTTTGGTTTGTTTTCTTAGGATGCGTCATCTCCTCTGTCCTTGCTAAGAACTGTAGTCATCTTATCCTCCCTTCAGAATGTATTTCTTTAAGCTCTTTAAAAAGCTTCACTCACGAAATGCTTAATGTTCTAAATCTGAATAATACATTTTGAATGTAGCTACATAGCTCCCTTAGGATGCCAGTTTTTTAAATGGAACAATTTAAAATATTTTCTATGCAAATGGGCACTCGGGATGTAAGTATTTTGATAAGCATGCAGTCATCTTTTCAAGGTATAACTGGTCTCATTCTAAAACACATGTGAGGTATTTGCTGGATTCGAGGTCACAAGCGATTTTTGACTGTTGCAGATGACCTCTTGTGTTTAATAAAAGAGCAGGGTGCCTAGTGATTAAAATCATGATGGACTTTTGTTGTCAGACTGACTTGATTTCCCATTCTGAGTCCAGCATTTATTTGCTGTGTGACATCAGGCCAATTATATACCTTTTCTTAGCCTTAATTTGCTGTCATAAGACTTAACTACTTCAGAGATGATTGATGTGAGGATTAAGTGGGATTATGTATGTGAAAAGTGCCAAGCACATAGCAAGAAGGTAATAGTAACTAATATTTAACTGTTTGCCTCAGCATTTATGTATGTGCATGCTCAGTCATGTCCAACCCTTTGTGACCCATGGACTGTAGCCTTCCAGGCTCCTCTGTCCAGGGGATTTTCCAGGCAAGAATACTGGAGTGTGTTGCCATGCCCTCCTCCAGGGGATCTTCCCCACCCAGATCAAACCCCCCACCTCTTGCATCTCCTGCATTTGTTGTTGTTCAGGCACCCAGTCATGTCCTATTCTTCGTGACCCCATGGACTGTAGCACGCCAGGTGTCCCTGTCCCTCACGATCTTCTGAAGTTTGCCCCCAAGTTCATGTCCATTGCATCAGTGATGCCATCTAGCCATCGCATCCTCTGCCATCCCCTTCTCCTCCTGCCCTCAATCTTTCCCAGCATGAGAGACTTTTCCAATGAGTCGGTTCTTCGCATCAGGTGACCACAGTACTGGAGATTCAGCTTCAGCATCAGTCCTTCCAAGGAGTATTCAGGGTTGGTTTCCCTTAAGATTGACTGGTTTGATATCCTTGCTGTCCAAGGGACTTTCAGGAGTCTTCTCCAACACCACAGTTCAAAGGCCTCAATTCTCTGGTGCTGTGCCTACTTGATGGTCCAACTCTCACAACCGTATGTTACTACTGGGAAAACCATAGCCTTGACTGTACGGATCTTTGTCAGCAGAGTAATGTCTCTGCTTTCAAAAACACTGCCTAGGTTTGCCATAGCTTTCCTGCCAAGAAGCAGTAGTCTTCTGATTTCCTGGCTGCAGTGATTTTAGAACCCAAGAAGAGGAAATCTGTCAGTGCTTCCATTTCCTGCATTTACTGGTGTATTAATTGTGTTGTTTGTGGGGCCGATCTGTCTTTTGCTTTTCATACAGTGTACATCCCCATATGTGCCCTGTTGCTTCCATCCTTTGAGTATACAAAGAATTCAACTCTTCCTCCAGCTGTATACGTTATTTAATCTCTTCGTGGGACTTCCTTGGTGGTCCAGCGGTGTCCAGTGCAGGGGGATACAGTTTAGCCCCTGAGATATCCCACGTGCCTCACGGCCAGAAAAACCAAAACACAAAACAGAAAATAAAGACTTCCAAAGTGGTCCAGGGTTTCAAAAAATCTAAAATAAAGTCCCTTCCTGTGCCTGTTTCCCTGTGTGTAAAAGGGGCCAACAAGAGTACGACCTCACTGAGTTGTGAGGATGAAGTGATAGTTGCTTACTCTTCAGCACTCAGTACACGTTTGCTCTCTTTTGGGGCATTATATTCCTTTCTTGAAGTGCCTCTCTGCCCCTATTCTTAGTGAAGACTCCTTGCTGGTCACCACCTCTGCTGCATGTTTTGGGGTGCTCCCAAGCAGAGCCTGATGTTCCTGCTTGTGCGTCCCAGCACCATTTTATACACAACAATATTGCGTCCGGTGCATTGAATTACAATTAGTTGTCTTTTCACTTGATTCTGTGCTCTCCTAAGTTAAAACAAGACTCTGTTGTAGCAAGTTTTTACGTAAGGGTAAAATCGAGAGCAATGCTTGACAAGGACGTGGAGCTTTCTTTACTTTCAAAAGTAAAAGCCAACAAATAGACTGTTTTTACGATGCACGTTTATAATTTGTTCTTGAGCTGGTATGTAGCATTTCAAAATGGGCAGCTGGAATGTTTTCCAATTTAGAGCCTCAGCACTGGTGGTTTCACACGGAGTTTGGGGAATTATCACCAGGCAGAGACTTGGGTGCATCCGGGCCTGTGACTCTAGAGACTGTGTTGCCTTTGGAAAAGCTATTAACTCATTAATGCTTTATTTTTTAAATTGAGGTGATGAGTCCTAGCTTAACTGCGTTGCTGTTAGGATTACATGAGAGATGATGTAAAATCCTGTTCTCGGTTCTTTGGTGGTGCTCAGGAAATCTTAGACCCTTTCTTCTCCCTGCTCCCAGTTTATCCATACTTATGTTTATAGATCGGGAGAAAAAGAGTATGTGTTATCTGTTTACTCAAGTTCCACACAGTAGTGGTGTTCTCATTTTTATGTTTTTAATGTCCTAGTGGGGAAATTGAAGCTGTTGCCATCAGAGTTGGGGAGAGTGTTTACAGTGTTCACAGCCACTCACTGGACAGAAAGATCAGGCAACAAAGAAAGAAGCATAAATATAGCATACGGGAGAGAAGGCGGGCTCAGAAATGACCTCGAGTCGTAAAAACTCGGAAGTCAAACCGAACAAATAAACGTGTGCGTGCTTAGTCACTACGTCGTGTCCGACTCTTTGTGACCCCATGGACTGTGCCCGCCAGCTTTCTCTGTCCGCGGCATTCTCCAGGCAAGAATGCTGGAGTGGGTTGCCATTTCCGCTTCCAGGGGAATCTTCCTGACTCAGGAATCAAACCTGTGTCTCCCACATCTTCTGCATCAGCCGGTGGATTCCTTACCACTGAGCCATTTGGGAAGCCCAAACAAATAAATAGGCGGGCTTTAAAAGAATCACGGTATTAATTCTTTAAGCATGGGATTCAAAGTTATCACTGTCCTTCTTTTCTCCTATATCTTTAATTTCCAGAAGCTGCCTTTATAGTCCTGATACTTTGGACTTACAATTTGCTGTACTTTCTTCAGTTTACTATTTCAGATTTTCATCAAATATTTTTATAATTTTTAGTCATGTTTATTTATGAGTTGTTTTTTCAGGCTGAGAGGGTCTTACAGTTCTAGGAATTTTTCTAAATCATACTCTATATTGTGTGCTTTCATTTATTTGTATTGAAAAATAAAAATTTCAATTTTATTGAGCATTTACCCTCCACCTCTGGCCACGTTACCTTTCTGAACTTTTCTCCCATCATGTATGTACCTCCGAGAGGGTTTAAGGTCTCCCAGAGATAGGTAATAACTTGAATTAAAAATCGTAAAATTTTCCTTTTAGGCCTGCTATTCTCTCCATTGTACAGGATTTTTTATTATATTTGATTAATGTGCTAACTGCACGACATGTATTAAATTACATTGTTATTTCCTAGAAAGGGTAGCTGAAATTCTTTTAGCTTTTATTTCTCCGGGTAGACTAAATCACTTAAAAATTAATTCATCCCTATACTCAGTGCACGTTGACTGTGGGCCTGGCCAAGGTCTAGATGCTGCTGGGCATTTATCTGAGGCTCTATGCTGGCGAGCAGAGGCCTCATGGACCTTCGGACCGACAGAGAGAACAGACCAGGAGGGGAAT
Source organism: Ovis canadensis (assembly GCF_042477335.2). Taxonomy (NCBI): domain Eukaryota; kingdom Metazoa; phylum Chordata; class Mammalia; order Artiodactyla; family Bovidae; genus Ovis; species Ovis canadensis. The sequence continues at coordinate 30,061,806 of NC_091270.1, forward strand.
GAAACTGGCGGACAGGAAATTGAGAAGCAGGCACTCTGACCCAGGCAAGGACCTGGAGGAAGAGTGCTGCGCCGCAGGAATCAGTGGAGACTACATTGTGGCTGAGGCTCCTGAAGCGGTGGTGAAGACCCTGAGGACCACGGGACACCCTCAGCTGCCTCCATCAAGCAGGTGGCCTCATAAAGCCGAATTGATGCTTTTGAACTGTGGTGCTGGAGAAGACTCTTGAGAGTCCTTTAGACTGCAAGGAGATCAAATGAGTCCATCCTAAAGGAAATCAGTCCTGAATATTCATTGGAAGGACTGATGCTGAAGCTGAAACTCCAATACTTTGGCCACCTGATGCAAAGAACTGACTCATTGGAAAAGACCCTGATGCTGGGAAAGATTGCAGGTGGGAGGAGAAGGGGACGACAGAGGGTGAGATGGTTGGATGGCATCACCGGCTGAATTTGAGCAAACTCCGGGAGATAGTGAAGGACAGAGAAGCCTGGCATGCTGCAGTCCCTGAGGTTGAAGAGTTGGACACGGCTGAGCGACTGAACAAGAGCGAACCGGAGCGGTTAAAGGCGGGTCAGGGAAGTGATGCGACCACACTGAGACACGTTGCAAAGCCCCCTCTCCTGCAATGTGGAGAGAGGGCCTGGCGTGACAGGTCAGGCAGCAGATGCAAGACCCAGAAAGGGAAATCCCATAGCTTCCTCTTCCCTGAGATTCCCGTCGGTGACTTAGAAAAAGGTCGTCTCTCCAGTTTTTTTAAAGGTAGGTGATGGACCATTCTCACTATCCCATGCTTTCCCTCTAACTCTTTTTAGTTCTTATCTGTTAAAGTGGCTTTGTTTTCTATGCAGTGAATAGCACTGGATTTCTAGTCTCCCTTTCTCAAAAACCTTCAGCACAGAAAGAAGGTGTGTATGAGTTTTCTCAAAAGACAAGAAAGAGAGTGACTGTAAAATAATCCAGGTCATGCATATTTCAAAACAGGAAAACTGCTGCAGAGCCCACATGTGCCTTTATGTAAAAGGTATTTTAGCGGAGGGCTTAGGAGGGAGGTTTGTTCTATATACCTCAGAAACCGTAACATGCACCATTTCACAAATTAACCACGATTCAGAGTATTCTTCTAAACGTAAGAGTAAAGAATCAATCAATCACTGATTTTACCTTCGTTCTAAAAGCTTCACTGGAGCTTTTCCTTGGCTCTAAATTATTCGAAACTGGCTGTATGGTCAAAAGTATATACAGATTTCTTCAATATGTATTCGATTCCTTTTTACAAAAGTCGCATAGTTAGGGGGTTTTCTATTAAGTAATATGTTCACTGCTTTAAAAATTAGGAAGTTTGTAAAATTTTCAAAATAATTGGGGGTAAAGCCGAGGGAATTTAAAGGGCTATGAAATAGGAGGGGGCGTATTTTAGGAGTATTCCTCCATCTGGACAGCCTTAAAGTCTATGGCAGTGGCTCCAGAACATGCCAGTGGAGGAACAGTCAGGTCTTTTGATTAAAAAAAGAGTTCCATGGTCAAGCTGGTCTGAGAAACACTGGATTAAACAAAGTTCACCTCTTGTCATTATGCTTGGAGTGCTAAAGATGCTAATGTGAGTGGTGACTCTCCCCAGCCGGGTATAATGTGCTTCCCAGATGGATTTGACCACAAAAGTTTTTTAAAAGAAGTGCTTTCTGGGAGTAGTGTTTCCTGGAACTTCCTTTGGAAATGCTAATCTGTCTTGCGGGGGTGCCAAGATAAAGTGAGGTACAGGGATGTGGTTCCTAACCCCACACCTGTTCCCTCTTCAGCCTTGCACGGAGAGTGCCTGTTTACTCTGCCCACTGATGGACTGTCTCTTGTTCATTTCCCGGGCAAGCCCAGGACACCACTTACAACAGTCTGAGTCATAGGTGACTTGATTCAGTGTTTTTTCCTGTGCCAGGTACTGTTAATGAGATATGTATTTTTATTGTACTCATTTGGCGGTGGTGGGGGGTGGGGGGGCGTGGCACTGTGCCACATGGCCTTCAGAATCTTAATTCCTTGACCAAGGATTGAACCTGAGCCCTGGCATTGAAAATGGTGGGTCCTAATCACTGGACCACCAGGGAATTCCCTGTATTCACATTACCGATGAGGAAACCAAGACCCCAGGAGGTTAAAAACTTTTGTAAAGTCACACAGGTAAGAAGTGCTGGGCGCATGGGATGTGCTCGGTCAAGGTGTGACTGACAGATTGACATCTGCTGTACCTGAGCCTGTGCTGTTCACCAGTTTTGTTTTTATACTAATTCAATTTTTACTTTCACATAGGTAGTTAGGTATACAGTCAGATAACAACTGTTACAGTCAGGTCAGTCACTCAGTCGTGTCCGACTCTTTGCGACCCCATGGACTGCAGCACAGCCAGGCCTCTCTGTCCATCACCAACCCCTGGAGTTTACTCAGACTCAAGTCCATTGAGTCGGTGATGCCATCCAACCATCTCATCCTCTGTCGTCCCCTTCTCCTCCCGCCTTCAATCTTTCCCAGCATCAGGGTCTTTTCCAGTGAGTCAATTCTTAGCATCAGGTGGCCAGATATTGGAGTTTCAGCTTCAGCATCAGCCTTTCCAATGAATATTCAGGACCGATTTCCTTTAGGATGGACTGGTTGGATCTCCTTGCAGTGCAAGGCATGCTTACAAGCAGTAAGCACATTCACACTATCTCCCCTGTCCAGTACAGTTGGTCCTCTGTGTCTGCAGGTTTTGCAAATGCGGGTTCAAACAACTGCTGATAGAAAACATTTTTTAAAAATTTCCAGAAAGTTCCAAAAAGCAACTTGAATTTGCCTTGCGCTGACAACTGTTTACATAGCGTTTGCATTATATTAATATTAGGTATTGGAAGTAATGTAAAGATGATTTAAATATATGGGAAGATGTGTAAAGGTTAAATGCAAATATTATGCCATTTTGTATATGTGCCGACAAAGGTCCTTCTAGTCAAGGCTATGGTTTTTCCAGTGGTCATGTATGGATGTGAGAGTTGGACTATAAAGAAAGCTGAACACTGAAGAATTGATGCTTTTGAACTGTGGTGGTGGAGAAGACTTGGAGAAAACTCCCTTGGACTGCAAGGAAATCCAACCACTCAATCATAAAGGAAATCAGTTCTGAATATTTATGGGAAGGACTGATGCTGAAGCTGAAACTCCAGTACTTTGGCCACCTGATGTGAAGAGCTGACTCACTGGAAAAGACCCTGATGCTGGGAAAGATTGATGGCAGGAGGAGAAGGGGATAACAGAGGGTGAGATAGTTGGATGGCATCACCGACTCAATGGACATGAGTTTGAGTAAGTCTTGGGAGTTGGCGATGGGCAGGGAAGCCTGGTGTGCTGCAGTCCATGGGGTTGCAAAGAGTCGGACACGACTGAGCGACTGAACTGAACTGATATGTAAGGTACTTGTGCATCCTTGGATTTTGGTATCTTCGGTCATCCTGGAATACCTCCAACTCCTCATAGGTTCCAAGTGAAAAATACAGTCACCTGTCACCCTCCATTTCCCACCATTTCTAATTCTCACTTTCCAGGGGCACTCCCTTTTGACTCTTTTAGTTGTTTCTTTGGTATTTATTCAGGTTTCTAAACAATGTGCTTGTGATGCTGTGTTTTGCTTTTTAAGTTAAAATTTTTATCTAAAAAATAGGGTAAATGAAAATTTAGTGTCCTTATATACTGACTTCCCATCCCCTTATCCTCCCAGTGCAGTTACACAGGAATTCAAAGATAAAGTCAATAATCAATGTTCATGGTATGATGGCTATATAACTTTCATTCTCTGAAGCACCAAGAATTGTAGGAATACATTTACTTTTTTATACAACTTTGTCTATCCATCCACCCAGCTATTATGTACCTACCTTATGTACCGTTAGAGAGTAGTTGCAAATATCATGGCACTCATAAATAACATGACATTTCATCCTTTCTTGTTTCTTAAGAGCAAGGATGTTCTTTTTCATAATGAAGCTAGAATGACCAAATTCAGAAAGTGGAGCATTGCTAAAATACTATCTAGTCTACAGATCTTATTTAAATGTTTCCTATGATCCCAATAATGTTCTCTATGGCTGTTTTTCATCTTATTTTTAAATTACAAGCTCTCGTCAGTCATCACATGCAGCATTGATTGCATGTCTCCAGTATTTTAATCTAGAAGAGTTTTCTAGCTCTTCTTGGCTTACATGATGGTGAAAGTTAAAGTCGCTCAGTCGTATCCGACTCTTTCCGACCCCATGGACTATATAGTCCATGGAATTCTCCAGGCCAGAACACTGGAGTGGGTAGCCTTTCCCTTCTCCAGGGGATCTTCCCAACCCAGGCATCAAACCCAGGTCTCCCACATTGCAGGGAGATTCTTTACCAACTGACCCAGAAGGGAAGCCCAAGAATACTGGAGTGGGTAGCCTAGCCCTTCTCCAGGGGATCTTCCTGACCTAGGAATTGAACCAGGGTCTCCTGCATTGCAGGTGGATTCTTTACCAACTGAGCTACCAGACATGACGTTAACCTTTTTGAATGTTCCAGACTGGTGGTGTTGCAGAACGTTCCTCAGTATGAAGTTGTCTGATTATTTCAATTAGATTTAAACACCTGTGGTGGGGGTGGGGGCAAGAAGGGGGCTTCCCCAATGGTTCAGCAGGTAAAGAACCCATCTGCAATGTAAGAGACACACGAGACGTGAGTTCGATCTCCAGGTCAGAAAATAGCAACCCACTCCAGTACTCTTGCTTAAAAAATCCCATGGACAGAGAAGCCTGGTAGACTCCAGTCCAAAGGGTCACGAAGAGTCAGACACGACTGAACGTACAAGCCAGCAGAAGAGGGGAACCAGAATCCTTCATAGGTTGTGCTGTGGTTTTCAGTATGTGGCATTAGCAGGCATGGTAGCTCTGTGTCGTTGGTGATACTGTCTGACCATTTGGTTACAGTGGTGTCTGCTTGATTTCGTTTGTAATTTAAAAGTAATCTGTTTATTGTTCTGTTCTGTTCACAGTTCCGAGACTGGGAATCTCTAACAACCTTTTAACCTGTGGCTTTACCAGGCATCAGTACTTCTTGCAGGGATTACTTTTATTGCAGTGGTGGTGATCATTGCCAACTCTGGTTGTATAATACCTTCTGAAGCTATGAATAGCATTCACTTTTTTTTTTTTAATTTAAAAAGCACTCTCCTTTTCTGCACAATCTGTAATTTTTTGTTTGTTTTTTAATCACAGTGAACTCTTGGATTCTTTTTTATTCACTGTGTCTTTTGCATACATGCTGTTTGATGCTTAACTAGTTACTGATTTAGCCATGAAAACCCTTTCAACTTGGTCCCTGAATCACTTGAGGTGTCACCATCAGGTTTTGAGCCTTTTTCCTGCTTTCTGGCGCAAAAAGATGTCCCTGATGCACTGAAGCGTTTCCTGCCTCAGACCTGGGGGCACAGGGGAGGTTAATCCTTTCTCTAAGGAACCTTTTTTGCTTGTAATGGGGAATAGTATTTAGAACCCAAGATCGTGAAGACTAGGTTGGCTTATTGGTACTTGTGTAACATTGCCTCTAGGGATTTCAGTGGACAAAGCTAGGGGGGAAAACACACACACAGATACGCATCACACACTTACACATCACAGAGCTCTTTCTCTCCTTTCCCCACTGCATATTTGTGTATGCCTTCTCCCACAATGTATTTACGAATTTTCTCAGTCTCACCACACACACAAAGTTGTTTCATAATGATGACACCCACACCACCATCCGCGGTTTGTTTTTTTCCCCTCTTGTATTATATTTAAACTTTCTTCACTCTCTTAATTCAGCTACCTCTCATCCATCTGCTTGTCCAGCTTCCAGAATTATTTGAGGGTGACATCTGCTTTCGTCTTCTCTCTCCTTCTCTCTTGTTCCTCTTCCTGTCGTTGTAGTGGGAGCTGGGAGCTACTGTTGACAGTCTACCATGTTTAACCAAGAGCCTCATCAGAGATGGTCCATCTGTTGGTTGCTTGGAGGGAGAAAGTAGACAATATTTACCTTTGATGAGACCTGAAACGGCCCTGCCAGTCATCTCTCCTTCACTTTCACAGCTGACCTTCTTCCCATAGCCCTCCAGACAAATTAGAATTCTGTACGGCTTTCTCAAGGTTTCTATTTCTAACCATCTCAGTGGGCGGGACTTCTTTCCCATGGGAAACGTTCGTAGACCTGAAAAGAGACGTGGATGATACTGGAAAAGATGTGGCCTGCCTCTCTGACTCTGTGTTCGCGTTGTGCCTGATGGGCTCAGTACCACCAGTCAGGCAGCCCTGGATGACTTCAGACAGAGAAAGGAGTTGACCTTCCTGCGAGGAAGCCAAGCCACTTACCCGGGTCTGATGATATCTTGATTTTCCCCATTTATTTGAAACAAGTGCAGACTTTTCCTATAAACTGTAACAGTGGGGTTTTCAAAACCACTTTCATATCTGTTGTCTCTGCTTCTTCACAGTGAACACAGGCTCACATTTTAATGTTCTTGCTCCTTTGTTAAGGGCCCTCCTGGCTCAGACCATAAAGAATCTGCCTGCAATGCAGGAGACCCAGGTTCCATCCCTGGGTCAGGAAGATCCCCCTGGAGAAGGGACTGGCAATCCATTCCAGTAATTTCTCCTATATTAAATGTGTTAAGTGGAACACTGAAAGAGCAGGAGAAGTTTTGACCTTAGAATTCTAAGAATGCCTATGATATCAACTCTAGTTATGAGGTGTAACTGGAAATAGAATGGGAGTTTCTAAAAGGCCATCTCTGTGAGGCACCCATCCTCTCTGAAAGAGTTTGGGAGGTTTAGTTTATCTCGCTGAGCTTTGGTAAACAAAAGCTGGCATTTCTCTTTCCATGGGTTTTCAACTGCGAGCTGCTGTTTTCATCCTGCCTCCATGGTGGCACATTTTGGTGGGCAAATCTGAAATATATGGCACGTTCACTGGCATGCTTTTTTGCTGAGAACCTCTTCTGGCACTTGCCATGTTGGCAATTTTTATAGGGTCTTTTCATCGGTGCTCTATTTATTTACTCTGCTTGCATTGTGGAATTCTGGGTAAAAGGCTGCTTTAAATCAGAATCCAAAAAGAAATTAAAAAAAATATTTTTAAAGAACGTTTTTGGCTGAGAAGCTTGCGAACATTTCCACGTAAATCATCCTTGCCTCTTTCCAAACAGGAAGACCATCCTTCGCGACGTTCACGTTTTGGTTTTGCTTTGCTGCAGACTAGGTTTAGCGACAAATTCCATCTGGCTGAAGCTCCATGCAGTCTCTCTATTGATTGGTTATATTGGGACTTCATGGGAGTGTCCTTCAAATCGCTTTTCCCAGCATTTTTAAAAGCTCCATTGGGGGGAGGGGGAAAAGAGAGGGCGAGAGAGAAAAGGAGAAAGGACCCTGCATTGTTTCAGTTTGGGTCCAACATGCAAAACATAGTCCTAAATTTTTAATTAGCTAAGTGAGTGGTGAAAAGGGAAAGTAATATAACAAGCCTCGGTGAGCAGCTGGGATGTGTTGCCATGACGACAAGTTCAGCAGGCTGCCAGCGAGCATGTCAATGGGTAATATTGGGAGAGGGCTTTGAAACAGTGCCTGCTAGCCACAATGTGATTGGTCACGCCTCTGTTGTCTTTGTGTGAACCAGGGGATGCTGGGTAAGACCTACAGTGAATGCTCAGCTTGTCTCAAGGCTGCAATGAGGTAATGCTTCTGAATCTTTGGGGATTATGAGCTCCTGCCTCCAAAAGACTGCAGTCTCCAGTGTTTTCATTCCTATTTGCCTTAATGACTGACTATACCATGTTAAGAAGTTTTACAGCTGCTTTTATTCATTCTTTTATACGTGCATGTGTATATTATAGATAACACGTGTGTATGTTGCATATAGAATCTCAAGCGTATTCTAAAAAAAAGAGATAACCCTCCATATTAGTCATTCTGCTTAGAGTCAACATTTCTTTTGATTGCTGGCATCAGTGGCAATACCTATTGATGGATAAATGATGTATTAAGGTGCATTTATGTTGGGTAAGCAAACTTATTCATTTCTAGAGACTATTTTGGCGTTGATTACTTTCTGAAGTCTTTTATTTATTTTAAGTCTTTTAATAGATGTAAAGGGGGTTGTACAGAGTGTTGGCTTTGCTTGATCAGGAGGTGTGTGGTTCATTTTAGATTCCTTGAAATTAGTTGGTTTGTACCCTAATATATCTGATACAGTTTTTTTTTTCCTTTACTAATTGAAAGTAACATCTGACTGCTCCACAGTTATATGCTGAATAATGGTCTGACAGTTGAAACTTAAGCTCTAAAGGGGAGCTCTGTTTACAGATGCAAAGATTTAGAAATGTTTATGGCCGGCTTGTGAAACAAATACATCAAGGTGCTGGTCTGACAGACACATGAGCTAAAATCCTAAGCCCTGATTCTGGTCCTCAATGATATGTGACTTGGATTCTCGCCAGGGTTTTTTCGGGTGGTTAGAGAGACTGTTTTTTTTGTTGTTGTTTTTTGTTTTTTTAATCACATTCATAAACAGTAACCTAGTGCCCTGGAGAGGTCAGGGCAGCATCTCCTAAGGCTGTGGGTATAAGCTGGAGAAGCCAAGTGAATGACCTGATCCAGCACGTCACAGATGGAAAGGTGGTGAGCTGGCTGCTGGGCTGAGCTGTCGTATTGCCACCCTGTTGTATTTACCTCACAAAGAGTTCATAAAAATTTATAAGCCTTTAAATGGATAAAAAAAAAAAAAAGAGTAAAAACCTTAACGGTAACAAATGGTTTCTGCTGCTCCTGCATAATGCAGTGAACTCTGCCAGCTCCCTCGCTTTATTTGAGGTCAGGCCACGGGCATGTGGTTGAAACCCGATGATTCTCCAGCCCCACCGTCACCATTCATGGAATCCGAGTCAGGATCTGGTCTTGCTGCAAACCACGCTTGCTTTCTTCTTTCCAAGCTTTTAAAGTCTGCCTTCATTTTACTCTTCTGGATGGTTTCTGTTTAGAAGTAAAGTAAACAAAGACTTATACACAGAGCCAAGGATAAATAAATGTGAAGAGTGTATCTAGGTTTTAAATAATTGGGTTCAAAATACTTGTGGCACCAATAGAATCTTGGGTTGTGACTTTTGCCAACATGTTGATTCTGTCTCGTGGCTCAAATGCTGCAGCTGAGCAGCCTGCCTTTACACCTTAGATGGGGAGGACCTGGATGGATGCTAGAGTCTTTGTCTAAAACAAAGCAGAATGCAGTGACCCCATGAAGCATGCAAGAAAAATCCACCTGTTGATAAACAGGCACTTTTTCTCTTATGAAAAATTTGATGTTCCCTTTCCTTCATTTCTTTGGGGTTATGTTACTTATGCAGCTTCAAATCTCAGGCATGCCTTGCTAATTGAAACTGTTTTTTTAATTCATTAATGATTCAGAGTTTTCAGAGAATTGGATACTCTGGAATATGGTCCGGCTGTGACTGGCAGAATTTGTAACCCCGTGTTATCTTGCAGGCTGTGAGAGATCCATACTTTAAAATTCAGAAATCATATTTATTCATCCTTTAGGAGAAGGCATCTTTCTTTTGTGGATTGTATGCTAATTTGGTTCCCTTCATCGAGTAATAAAATTCGAATCTCTTTTATTTAGGGGATTTCGTGTGTCTCTGTGGATCAGATTATGATACTGTGAAACCCTCGTTATTAAGTCATGTTAGAGCATTTCACGTCCAAAATTACCATGTTAACAATGAAATGAAAAGTCAAGAAACTTTAATTTAGTGTCTCATAAGCTTTTTGCTAGTTTGAAAAGCCCTCTTGAAGAAGAGGAATGGCAAGTTGCAACTAGTATGAGTCATTACATCCTGTGACGGGCTCCACAGTAAATGACTTCTGATGGGTGTGAAGCCCGATGCTTAGAGATTAATGGCAGATACAGCATTGCAGGGCCTCCCTTGCATCACTAATATTATCAAATGAAGCTAGTGGCTTAGCCAAGGGCTTTGTTCAAAAGGAACATGTGATTGATAATATTGATGGTTTGTAAAGTTTTCAAAAATATGATCCTTTGGGCAAATCCAGAGGGAAAAATATGTATTTAGATAATTTGACGGACTCAAGAGGTTTAAAAATACTTCTCTTTAAAAATCCACCTTTTACAAATGTTTCACATGCCCACCGTATTTAGAAAATGGGATTTATTGAGCAGTGGAAGTGGAAGTTTTGGCAGGAAAAACAAAGAAGGAGAATAAATTAGGGCCTCTGCCAGATAGAATATCAAAAGTCTTAGGGTTTTGGATTTAGACAAAGTCCTAATTGTTCTCCTTTCCTTCAGTGTGACTTTTGGTTACTTACCCTAAGTTGATCCTTCTCCCTTGTCCGCTGGTCACAAAAGTCACTGCCTCCCAGAGGTCAGAAGGAGGGGACCCATGTACACACCCAGATCTTTATTCTAAGGGAAGTTCTTTCCAATGGAAACATGAGGAGGTAGTAACTCTTATCCTCAGCTGAGAAAAACATGGTCTCTGTTCTTATGGACTTTATGATGACATCAGAAAGTTGCATCTGTACAACGCTTAACTTCATTAATCAAGTGCCATTAAAGTAATGGTTGTAACTGACACAATTTCTTGTAAAGGGAACTCAGTGTTACATGTTGATTTCATCCATTTAGAAATGTTATGTTCTTTCTAATATGATAAAAATAAAACCTTAGCAATTCACAACATGCTAATTTGATATGTTAAAAATTGAAACATGGGCCAGTATGAAAAGTACTTCTCCTCCATTCATGAAGAGGAGGGTTTTCTAGTTGAGTTAACAGCACTGGAAAATACTCAAGGGAGAGGACCTGCTTTAGATCAGTTCTTCAGATGGATTATTAATATTCAAATGTCATGTTTAGAAAGGACAACTTTTCAGGTCTTTAGGATATAGAATCTCCTTCTTGATGGGTAATTTACCTATGTGTATGATTTTAATATGTCAAATTCTTTTGTATTTGGAGCTCTTATTTAGATTGACCACATGGTAAAGTTGCATGTAATATCTAATGCTATAATGGTAGAATAGCAGATGCTGCCTTTATGAATTACTGTATGTTTATCTTGGCATCCTTGAGTAGATTATTTACTTGGAGGCGGACAGTTGTTGTTGTTTAGTTGGTAAGTCATATCCAACACTTTTCTGACCCTATGGGCTGTAGCCCTGCAGGCCCCTCTGTCCATGGGCTTTCCCAAGTAAGAATACTGGAGGGAGTGGGTTGCCATTTTCTTCTCCAGGGAATATTCCTGACCCAGGGATTGAACCCGAGTCTCCTGCATTGCAGGCAGATTCTTTGTACCACTGAGTGACCTGGAAAAGGCTGCCTTTATCAATGACTGTATGTTTATCTTGGCACCCGAGTTGATCGTTTCCTTGGTGGACAGTACCGAGTGACTGAACTGAACTGAATTGAACCATGTCTTTATTTTCCTTTTGTCCTCCTAATGCTTGGTCTAGTGCTAAGTATGAAGTAGGTGCTGTTACATATATCTTATCAGGTTGCTAAAAAAATTGATGGGTTTTTATGTCAAAAGTTGCTCCTTTTAAATGAAGGTGTAGTTGATTTACAATATTGTGTTAATTTCTGCTGTACAGCAGAGTGATTCAGTTATACATAAATATGCATTTTTTCAATATTCTTTTCGATTATGGTTTATCACAGGATATTGAATATAGCTCCTTGTGCTATACAGTAGGACCTTGTTACTTATCCATTCTATGTACATGAGTTCATTTCCGCTAACTCCAAACGCCCACTCCACCCCTCTGCCCCCCTGGCAATCCCATGTCTGGTTTCTGTGTCTGTGAGTCTGTTTCTGTTTCATAACTATGATCGAATTTTGTGTCATATTTTAAACTCCACCTATAAGTGGTATCATTTGGTATTTGTCTTTCTCTTTCTGACTTACTTCACTCAGTATGACTCTCTTTCGGTCCATCCACATTGCTACAAATGACATCATTTCATCCCTTTTTATAGCTGAGTAGTATTTCATTGTATATATGTACCACGTCTTCCTTATCTGTTCATCTGTTGATGGACATTTAGGTTGTTGGAAAAGTGACTCTTGACTTCAGTCACAGGAGATGCAAGGGATCGCTGAAACCTGAGCTGTGTTGTCTGTTGAATTTCCTTATCAGCAACGGTTCTCATCTCTACCTAGTCCCTCCTTCAGTCAACGCACCAGCCTTCTGTTCCCAAAATGCGAAGTTTCAGTGAGAAAGGAAGTATTATGGTTGAATTAAATGTAAGCAGTTATACCATGTATAGAAATCTGTCATCTACACACGGCTCTTGTAAGCTTTGGCATTTTCTTGGGAAGAGCAGGTATGGAGGTGTAGAGCTTTGGAATACTAGACAGAACCCCATTTGAATCATGGTTGTACCATTTACTTCCTGGAGACAAAGAATAGATTACTTAGTCTTAGCTCTTTAAATGAAGATTATCCCTGCATCACAGGGTTGTATTGGTTATGTTTACCCGCATAAAGTGCCTGCTACATTGTCCCTGCTGTGTAGGAGCTGCTCAATAAATGCCAGTACACTTTATATCCTGTTGGCATTTCATTGCTCCAGTGACCAAATTCTTTTGGCCTTCCTGGGATATCTTCCCTGCTGGAATAGGAGAAAAAAATGATTTGTTGTTCAACTCTGATCCGTTATTCTAGAGGGATATCTTTCTGATAGGATAAGAAAATTTTATCAGTTGTGTTGATCCTTGGTTTTATCCACTTGAAATCAGGGATGTCATTGATATCAGTGTATTTAGAGTCTTTGATATTGATAACATCCCTACGTTCAAGCGTATGAAACCAGGCATGCTAGATAAACGTAGGAACATCGGACAGGAAGTGTATTCTGGCACTCAAGTGTATTTAGGGTGGGTGGAGGAGACCGGCAAAGGTGGTTTTCTGGTGGTCCAGTGAGGCAGCGATCTGTCTAACAGCAAAACGGGAGAGAAGTGGCAGGTTTAGACACATCCAGACAGTGAGTAGACTGATGGTCTTTAGGTTATGGAGCTGGTGAGGGATGGTCAGTGACGAGAAAACAGGAGTCTTCCATTCATGGTCACGTGTCTGCATCGACGGCGGTGCTATAATCTGGTTAGGAGACCCCAGGGTTTATGGGAAAGATCACACACTCAATTCTGGACATGTTGAGTTTGAGGCACTGGGGCCATGGAGTTGTCCGGTGATGGCAGAGGAGAGAGAGATGAGTCAGGAGGCTAGGGAGGGTTTTAGGACCAAAGAGAGAGGGCTGGCCCCCATCGCCTCTGTGGATCTGAGGGTTACAGCCGGGGAGGGATCATGGGTGGGCCTCCCTTCGTAGGGGAGTAGCGAGGGCAGAGAGGCAGGTGAAGGTTGGCGCCCTGGCGAGCCCTCCTTTCTAGAAGCAGCCAAAGGGAACTCAGACCCTAGACGTGAATTTAGAGTCCAGATTTCCCTTTAATGATTTACACATGACTGGTTTCCCCCAAAGAAACTGATAAGTCCACTGTTTGGAACTGCAAAGCCAAAGGTGGAACGAACCACCGTCATCTAAGTCAGCTCTTCTGCGTTTGACTGACAGACTGATGGGTCTCGTGAGTCCATCAGCGACCTCACTGTTTCATCACGCTGCACCCCTTGCAGGAACCCAGTCTCTCTAGAAGCTATGCTCAGCAGAGGTTGTGTGCTCAGGCCAAACCACACAGTTTGGTTCATGAAATAAAAGGATTACTACAGATGGCTATGGAGGATGGAAGATGCTAAACACTAACATTGAAACACAGAATTAAAAATAGTTGTTGGCCATCTTCAATGTGAGCACATAAGTTTATCATTAGAGGGGATGATCTAGGTTATGTGGAAATTGTAACTTAGTCTGCTAAATACTTTTGAGAGCTATTAAAAGAAGCAGATTGTTCCTTTGTTGAATTTTGCTTAAAACCTTTCCCCTTCTGTTGCTATAACTGTGTCAATATCATAGTTACCATGACTATCTAGCATTAAGCTGTTTATTGACTGGGTCCCTAGAGGTTACCCAACTCTCCTAGATTTCATGCATAACATGGAGATAATAGGATTTATTTCAAAAGATACTTGTGACAGGTAAATGAAAAGGGATATGGAAAGCCTCCTTGATAATGCTTGGTACCTATAGACTCTCAATAAAGCATAGATTAACGGGCTTCCCTGATAGCTCAGTAGGTAAAGAATCTGCCTGGCATGCAGGAGACCCCAGTTCGATTCCTGGGTTGGGAAGATCCTCTAGAGAAGGAAATGGCAACCCACTCCAGTATTCTTGCCTGGAGAATCCCATGGACAGAGGAACTTTGAGGGCTACAGTCCGTGGGGTCGTAAGAGTTGGACACGGCTTAGAGATTAAACCACCACCGCCACACATACATACCTTCCCTGTTGAGCCTCTCTCCCACCCACCCCCAACCCACTCCTCTGGGTCATAGAGCTCTTTCTAATGAAACCATTGCATGGTATCCCCCTGGGAGGAGACCATTAGTTTGGGGGTCAAGTTATTTGTGGCTGGGGGTGTAATTGTTGAGAGGTAATGTCTGAGAGTTTTACTTTTGGTGCAATGTTTTGTGTTGATAGAGGGCAGAAGCTGTTCGGGCTCAGATGGGAACCAGTTGGAGTAGCACGCTTCTGGGGTCCCCAAACGCCAAGTGTGCTAAGTCAGTTCAGTCGTGTTTGACTCTTGGCGCCCCCACGGACTGTAGCCTCTCAGGCTCCTCTGTCCATAAGATTCTCGAGGCAAGAATACTGGCGTGGATTGCCACGCCCTCCTCCAGGGGAATCTTCCCGACCCAGGGATGGAACCTGCATCCCTTGTGTCTCCTGTATGAGCAGGCGGGTTCTTTATCACTAGCGCCACCTGGGAAGCCCCCAAACGCCAAGAGTTTAAAGTAGCAGTAGGAGGACTGGCCATACTTGAGTGGAAACCTCAGGCCGCACCTGTCTCCCGTCTCAGCGGCACAGCCTCTGCCAGGGCTGAGTGGGGGGTCTTTGAAGAACCCACTGCTCCTCTCTGTGCGCTGGAGATGAAAGACAGGGGTCGGGGGGGGAGCGGGGCAATAATCGCATCTGATGCTAATGGTCTGCTTTGTGGGCAGCATCCACGTCTCCCGGTCTGTCTGACACGGAAGACCAAGCCCGTTAGTCCTCGTGCCAGATGTGGACTTGGTGAGCGAGAGTACGGCACCCACGTCCATCACTACAGCTTGCTCATTAGTGAGTCTAAAGCAAATATGGTGCCGAAGAGGCCAGGACCACCAAAAAGGAAGTCAGCTCTAGTTGACGTGTCCATCTGCTCTTCTCACGGAGCTGGGGAGGGGGAACTCTTTGGTATGTTGGCAGATAGATGAGCTGAAGTGGTTACCTTTTTGAGGCTGAAGTTTTTGTGTTATCAAAGTTGTGGTGTGATTTGAAAAAAAAAAAAAAGTTTGAAGAAATAAGTGACCAAACGCTTTTAAATTTGGTAAAAGACATAAACTTTCAGATTCAAGAAGCCTAACATCCTAAACAGGATAAATGGAAAGATACCTATGTTCAGAAATATGGTAAACTGCTAAAAACTAAAAAGAGAAAAATGAAAGCATTTAGAGAAAAACAACACATGCTAGAACAACAAGTAGAAAAGACTGGAGATTTTTTCATTTGAAACCACAAAGCCCAGAATGAAGTGGACTATTATTTTGAAAAGATCCAGCGAACATATCCTTCAGATATGAAGGTAAAGTAATGACATTTTCAGTTAAAAGAAAACCAAAGCATTCATGTCCAGAAGACCTGGTCCAAATGAAATGGTGAAGGACAGGAAATAATACCAGAGGAAGAGACTTCCCTAGTGGTCCAGTGTTTAAGACTGCCTTCCAATGCAGAGGGTGTGGGTTTGATCCCTGGTTGGGGAGCTGAAGATCCCACATGCCTCATGACCAAAAAAAAAAACCAGAGGAAAACTTGAAACATCAGGAATGACAGAAAAGCAATAATGGTAAATATTTGGATAAATGTAGTTATAACCATTCTTAAGTTTTTTAAAAATATATATGATGATGGAAAACAGATATAGGCACCGATGGAGTTTTCAGTATATATAGATGTAATACATAGGGCAACTATGACATATAAAGGAGAAGGGTAAAGAAACCAGCGTGGTAGTAAGGTTGGTCACCCGAAGTGGTAAAAATATTACATCTAAGTAGATTGTGAAGTTAAGTACATGTATGGAAAGCTTTTTGCCTTTTCATACTGTCCATGGGATTCTCTGGGGCTTTCCTGGTGGCTCAGACTGTAAAGAATCTGCCTGCAGTGCAGGAGACCCAGGTTCAATCCCTGGGTTGGGAAGATTCTCCTGGAGAAGGGAATGGCAACCCACTCCAGTATTCTTGCCTGGAAAATTCCATGGACAGAGGAGCCCGGCAGGCTACACAGTCCATGAGATCACAAAGAGTCAGACATAACTTATTAACTGGATAACAACAACTGAAAAAGCATAAAACAATAACTAAAAATACCATACAAAGAAATATAGTAAAAGCTCAATAGATAAAATAGAATAATTACATGATTATTTAGCTATTAATAAATACTATAAAAGCGTTCACTGCATCAAATATAAATAGTATAAACTACCAAATAAATAGCAGAAATTGTTAGAATGGGTTTTTTAAAAAATGATCAAAGGCTACTTTGCCTAGTAACTGACTCATTGGAAAAGACCCTGATGCTGGGAAAGATTGAAGGCGGGATGAAAAGGGGATGACAGAGGATGAGATGGTTGGATGGCATCACCAACTCGATGGACATGAGTTTGAGTAGGCTCCAAGAGTTGGTAATGGACAGCGAAGCCTGGCGTGCTGCAGTCCATGAAGTCGCAAAGAGTTGGACATGACTGAGCAACTGAACTGAACTGAATATATTTTAAATATAATGACATGAGTAGGTTTAAAGGTTAAAAGATATACCATGAAAATATTAATAAAAATTAAATAAATGGAAGTTAATATTACATGGAATGGATTAATCAGATTAATCCAGGCTAGTTAAAAAAAAAGAAAGAAAGCTGGAGTGGACCTATCAATGTCAGAAAAAGTAGACTTTAGAGCAAGGAAAATTACCAAACATAAAGAACATTGCATAAAAATAAATGGATAAATTCACCAATATGTCGTTAAAAAGTATATGTACCTCATACACCATATACAAACATAAACTCAAATTGGAATAAAGGTTTAAATGTAAGACCTGAAGCTACAGAACTCTTGGAGGAAGATCAGAGGCAAAGCTGTATGATGTTGGTCTTAGGCAATGATTGTCATTGAATGATTTCAGTGATTATAGTTAGAAATCATACCCAATGTACAGACGACAAAAGCGAAGTTAAACAAGTAGGACCATACTGAAACTAAAAAGCTCTGCACAGCGAAGGAAACAATCACCTAAAATAAAAGGCAGGCAACCCACAGAACAGGAGGAAATATTTGTAAACCAGGTACATGTCTGATAAGGAGTTAATTTCCAAAATATGTGAGGAACTCCTGTAATTTAATAGCAGACAAAGAAACAAGCTAGTAACTGAACAACTGAAGGCCTAAATAGACATTTCTCCAAATAAGATATACAAATAGCCCACAGGTATATGGACAGATGCTCAACATCGCTAGTCATCAGAAAATCCAAATAAAAACCACAATATCACCTCATACCTGTTGGGATAGCTATTTTCAGAAAAGCAAAAACATTGGCGAAGATTGGAGAAGTTGCAGATCTTGTACACTGTTGGTGGGAATGTAAGATGATGCAGCTGCTATGGAAAACAGTGTGAATTTTCCTCAAAAAATTAAAAACAGAACTACCGTATGAGCCAGCAATCCCACTTCTGAGTTTTTATCCAAAGGAACTTAAAGCAGAATCTTGAAAAGATATTGACACTCCCGTGTTCCTTGCAACATTATTCACAGCAGGCAAGATACATGGAACAATCGAAGTGTCCATCAGCAGATGAGTGGATAAAGAAGATGTGGTACTTACATACAATGGAATAGTATTTGGCCTTATTTAAATAAGAAAGAAATTGTACAATATGCGACAACATAGACGAACCAGAAGGACATTATGCTAAGTGAAATAAGCCAGTCACAGAAAGATGAATGCTGCAGGGTTTCACTTCCATGAATTATTTAAAACAGTCAAAGTCTGGGGCTTCCCTGGTAGGCCATTGGTTAAGAATCTGCCTGGTAATGCAGGGGACACCGGTTTGATTCCTGGTCTGGGAAGATCCCTTATGCTCTGGGGCAACTAAGCCCGTGTGCCACGGCTACTGAGCCCATGTGTGGCAGCTGCTGAAGCCTGAACGCCCACGCTCCACAGGAGAAGCCACTGCAACGAGAAGCTTGCACACCGCACCTGGAGGGGGGCCCCAGCTCACCGCAGCTGGAGAAGGCCCTTGTGCAGCAGTGAAGACCCATTTCACTGAAATGAATAAATAAATGTATATAAAATATATAAATAAATATAAATAAAATAAATAAATATAAATAAAAGACAACTCAAAGTCATGAAGGCAAGCAGTAGAGCGGTGGTTGCCAGGGGCTGGAGGAATTGGGGAAACAGGGGTGTGAAATTTCAGTAATGCAGGGTGAGTAAATGCTAGAGACTTCATGTACGACTTTGTGCCCATAGAGGACAATACTGTATCGTACACTATCGTCCACTTTAAAATCTGTTAAGAGAATGATCTCATGTTAAGTGTTCTCATCAAAATAATTGTTCTTTTTTTTTTTTTTTAAACAGTACATTACATGTGTACAGACCTAACAATGGAGATTCGGGGTGAATAGGGCAAAATAAAACTGGAAGGAGACATGGATGGTTATAGTTGGGGATTCAGCCATTCTCTCAGTAATTGAACAAGTAAATGGAAAAGCAGGAAGGATACAGGAAAATTGAACAATACCATTAGGCAACTAGATCTACCTGACATTTATAAGGTGTTCTTCCTCAAAATAGCAAAATATACATTCCTTTCAAATCCTCAGAGAACATTCACAAAGATAGCTGCTATCCTGAGACAGAAAAGGAAACCTAAAAGCAGTTAAAAGAATTTAAATAATTCAAAGTATGTTATTTTATCATAATGGAATTCAACAAGATATCTATAACAGAAAGATAACTGATACGTCTCCCAAAACTAGGAAATTAAACCATGTACTTTGAAGTAATCTGTAGGCCAGAGAGGAAATCTCAGGGAAAATAGATGTTTTGAGGTGAACAAAAATAAAAATATATCATATCACAATTCCTATGAAGCACACAAAGCAGGGCTCAGCAGAAAATAAAAAGACTAAATGCTCGTGTTCAAAAAGAAAAGATCTGTAATGAACAACCTAAGCTTCCGCTAAAGGAACTAGGAAAAGAAGAGCAAAGTGAGTCTAAAGCAAGCAGAAGGAAAGACATAATAAAGAGTAGGTATCAATGAACTGGAAAACAAAACTAATGGAGAAAACCAATGAAGTCGAAAGCGGCTTCTTTAAAAATAGCAATAAAATCGAGATGAACAAACAAGTAAGCCACACATTGTCAATAGGAGGCATGAAAGAGGATTATGTCACTGCAGACCCCACAGACATTGGAAGTATGAGACGCAACTGCTAGAGACAGCTCTGTGCACTTAAATTTAGCAATTGGATGAAATGGAAAGAAATGTTCTTTCTAAGAAAGAACATCCTTTCAGAACTCAGTCAGGAAGAAATAAATGACCTGAATGGTCCTGTAGCCTTTTATTTTAATTGTTTGTTTACTTTTGGCTAAGTCTGGTCTTCCTCGCTGGGTGCAGGCTTTCTCTAGTTGCAGCGAGTGGGGTCTTCTCTAGTTTCAGAGCACAGCTTTAGGTACGCAGGCATCAGTAGTTACAGCATGTAGGCTTGTAGTTGTGGTGCACAGGCTTGGCTGGCTCGTGGCATGTGGAATCCTCCTAGACCAGGGATTGAACCCATGTCCCTTGCGTTGGCAGGTGGATTCCCAACCACTGGACCACCTGGGAAGTTCAGTCCTGTATCCTTTAAATACATTTAATTTATAGTTAAAATTTTTACCACCACCCCCCCCCCCGTAACCAAAACCCCAAAACAGGTTCAGATAGAATTCTGAATTCTGCCTGACATTTATGGGAAAATACCACCAATTCTACATGGTCTTTCCCTAAAAATAGAGGAGAAGGCAAAACTTCATAGCTCATTTTATGAAACCAGTGTTATCTTTATGCCAAAACTAGACAAAGATAGCGTAATAAAAGAAAACTGCAGACCAGTGTGCCTCATAAACATAGATGGGAAAATCCTCCACAAAATATTAGCAAATTGAATCCAGCAGTTTATAAAAATGATAAACCATGACCAGGTTGGGAATAGCCCTGGAATGCAAGACATTTGAAAATCAATCAGTGTAATCCACCCTATTAACAGACTAAAGAAGAAAAGTTATTGGATAATATCAATTGATTCAGAAAAAGCAGTTGAAATTCAGTATCCATTCCTAATAAAAAAAAAAGCACCTAATCTAAGAATAGCAGACAACTACATTAGTCTGATAAAAACAAAACTGCAGTAAAATCATTCTTAATAGAGAGAATACTTTCCCCTTAAGTCTGGGAACAAATGCAATATCCTATTCAGCATTTTGCTGGAATTCCTTTAAAAATTCCTTAAAAAAGAAAAGGTGGGTTAGTGGTAAAGAACCTGCCTGCCAGTGCAGGAGATAAAAGAGTCACCGGTTCGATCCCTGGGTCAGTAAGATCCCCTTGAGGAGGGCATGGCAACCCACTCCAGTATTCTTGCCTGGAGAATCCCATGGACAGAGAAGCCTGGTGGGATACAATTTGTGGGGTCACAAAAGAATTGGACATGACTGAGCGCATATAAACACTTTATTAATAAAGGTGTGTAATCTAACTTCTATGAGACTGTATGGAGATAACCCTAAGAGTTGAGGTCAGCAGAAGAGGTTAGAGGAAACGAGAAGTTTGTGATAATGAACGCAAATAATGTTTTTTTTCCTTCAAAAACTATTGATCATTTTAAAGGCTGAAACTACTATTTTCAACCACTGTTGGGGCTCCTGCATATACAATCTGAACCCTGTTCTCATTCTAGGAATAGGGATTGAGGAGCCATTAGCAGTCAGCTCAGGGCATACTGATGGAGAAGGCGATGGCACCCCACTCCAATACTCTTGCCTGGCAAATCCCATGGACAGAGGAGCCTGGTAGGCTGCAGTCCATGGGGTCACTAAGAGTCGGACACGACTGAGCAACTTCACTTTCACTTTTCACTTTCATGCATTGGAGAAGGAAATGGCAACCCACTCCAGTGTTCTTGCCTGGAGAATCCCAGGGACGGGGGAGCCTGGTGGGCTGCCGTCTCTGGGGTCACACAGAGTCAGACACGACTGAGGCGACTTAGCAGCAGCAGCAGCAGCAGCAGCAGCAGCAGCAGGGCATACTGAAATGTCAGGAAAGCAGTCTATGAAAAGACTCAAGTTCTCTGAAGCCTGGGTTGGTTTAGCCGCTCACCCCTTCTGCCGGGTCCTATGGGAGCCAGTGGGAAATATGCATATAACCGAGCATGCGGAGCTCAGCTGCATGAGGGGAAGCTTTGGCCGGTGTTCCTTTGCTTGCCCGTCATCTGGACCTGGTTTCAGTCATTTTCCTCTCTTATTCATGGATTTCATGGGGAAGTATGGTGATGCCTTCTTTTCATGTGTGTTTATGTTTCATTCCTTAGTTAATTGGAAGCACCTTGAGGTCAGAGGTTAGTTCTGCAGATATGTCTCCTTTGAAAAAATATGGCAGCTTTTGCGACTTTCATATTTTTTCCCCTGATTCCATCTTACAGAGGAGGAAGGATAACTCAGTCGTAATTAAATAACCCAGTGCTAAAGTAATTCAGTTTTCAGCTCTTTGACCTTCTAACTAATTCCAGTGAAAAGAGCTCTAGGACTCAATAATGGTATCTCTTTAAAGCAACAGAAACGCTGAGGATAACTTTGAAAGCTAATTGGGAGATACCCTTTCAGATGTATTTTCAAACGTAGTTGTTGCTTCTCAAATTGGAGGCATATTTGCCTCCAGGGACCAGGGCCCTCACTGAAGGTTTCTACAACTTCAACACCGTCATGGACAGTCTTCCCAGAGGGTGAGTTCACCTGTACATTTGGGGAAGTAATGTTGAATGGTGTTCAATGGATAACAGTTTTTATAATTTTTATTGTTAAGACAGAAGCAGTCTATTAGAGAGTATAATCCATAGCTTGTGTGAATTTCAGGGAGACTTCAAGACAATGACTTTTTTCCTGTGTTTTGAAAACTTTTCTGGGCATCCAGTCACTCCTGTGCGATGGAAAATATGATGTAGAAATGTCTGAGATGCTTTCAGGTGCATTAGAAACGAATAGTCTACAAATCCAAATGCTGTTGTAATAAAAGAAAAAGCATAATTTTGAGAAAGGTAAGCTCTCATTTTCCCCTCGCTTCTCCACAGTTTTCTTACCAGTTAAGTCAAGATATCATATTTCAACTCTTGTCTTCTAAATGGAAGACTCATAGGCTCTCAGTTTTTCTCACTTTACTCTTACCTTTTTCCTTCCTTGCCTTCTTTGGACATTGATGAGAAGAACTGCGGGCAGACAAACAATCCATCCCACAGTGCAGTATGGAAAATTGCACATCTGCCTCCGTAATTTATAGTGTCACAGCCAGAGTGATCTGGAGAAGCCTTAGAACTTAATTTTCTTTGAATAGATTGTACAGGATGTTGTGGAATAAGAGAGAGATGTCTGCACTGAGGCTCAGGCGGTCCAGATACTAATCCTAACTTTACTACCAACTCTGTGTGACCTTGGGCAAGTCATCTTCCCTACTTGAACCCTCAGGTTACCTTTAGTCAAATGATTATGTACTAGATGACTTTCTGTCTTCTCCAGCTCGAAAATGCCATTATTCTGTGTCCCTGATGCTGGGAAAGATGGAAGGTAAAAGGAGAAGAGGGCACCAGAGGGTGAGATGGTTGGATGGCATTACCGACTCAATGGCCGTGAGTTTGAGCAAACTCCAGGAGATAGTGAAGGACAGGGAAGCCTGGCATGCTGCTGTCCGTGGGGTCACAAAGAATCGGATATGACTTAGTGACTGAACAGACAAAGAATCCTATGAGAAGTGACTGATCCAGAGACTTTTGAGAATTATAAGTTATGTAGATTAGCCACGCTCTTCACTTTGTGTGGATATTGGTGCTCGCTAACACTTGTAGGGATACCAAGTGTATTTGTTCTTTAAATATTTAGTTTCCTTGCCTGTACCGTGCTGCATCAAATCCAACTTTAATTGAAATTGTTTCTTCTACTCTAATAAAAAGGCACATAACTTAGTAAACCCAGGGCTATAAAGGCTTTGAAAACTTTGGAGCGTTCTGTTTCTGAAACCACTTTCGCTGAAGTTTTAATTTGTGCCTGTTCCCCAGCTTTCAGCCAACAAGCAAAGTCTGAGCTCTTATCGGTACCCAGAGGATTTTGTCTAGAGGGTTCTGTCTTTTTCCTTTATTTCTCAGTTTGAGCTACTGTTTTACCCTGGACTCTGCTCCAGACCATAGAGCAGACACAGTTGGGTGGATTCTGGGCAAGTGGTGTTAGGTGTGCACAGCACTTCTAGCAATGTGTTTCTGATGGTGTTCTAATATTTCCCGTTGGATGTTTTGGACAGGTCCTTCTGTGGAACAGGGAAGTATGTCACGCCTCTGTGCCTCTAAGCCCTCTTTGCATCTTATTTGGCCTCTCATCACAGGCTCTTCCCTTGTTTCAGGAATGAATTTTCTTCTCTCTTTGGATGCATCCTATACCCTGTTGCCAGAGAAACCTAAACTTTTCAGCATCAGTAGCATCACTCACCTGTATAAACCTTTAATGACTTTCTCTTAGAATTTCATGTTCTTCAAAATCTTACCTAGCCTGACCCACCATTCAGGTTCATCTCTACCCGTCTCCTCCCTGAATCCTCCTGTGCCAGCCATGCTAGACAGACCATTGGCCGTGCTCCAGAACCTCCTGGACGTTCTGCTTCACGTCATCACCCTGCACACTGCTTCACTCCTTGGAAAGGCATCCTTGACTTCTCTCTTCCTTCCCCCGTCCTTACCCATCTTCCAAGTCCCTTACCTGTTGCCTCCTTCCTAAAGCGCTGCCCAGTTGCCACCGTGCTTCCTTGCCATCTTTCTCCTGTATCAGAAATAGCCATCTTTCTTTGTTCTCGTGGTATTCTGTCCCTCCTTGCCTTGAATGGCTCAGACGTTGGTGCAAAGCTGTGAGGAGAGGAGCTGTAACTTCTTCAACTTTATACTGACCCCGTAACAAGCAGAGAGGCTTACACATGGTATTTCATAAATGTTTGACACGTTGTATTTCATAAATGTCTGTTGAGTTAATTACGTTGAATGAGGGTAGGTTTAATATAGTATTGCTATAGGCTAGGGAGAAGGCAGTGGCACCCCACTCCAGTGCTCTTGCCTGGAAAATCCCATGGACGGAGGAGCCTGGTAGGCTGCAGTCCATGGAGTCACAAAGAATAGGACACGACTGAGCAACTTCACTTTCACTTTTCACTTTCATGCATTGGAGAAGGAAATGGCAACCCACTCCAGTGTTCTTGCCTGGAGGATCCCATGGATGGAGGAGCCTGGCCGGCTGCCGTCTATGGGGTCTCACAGAGTCGGACACGACTGAAGCGACTTAGCAGCAGCAGCAGCTATAGACTAGCATTTGGAGTGGGAGTGTGGGACTACCGGATGCAAACTGTTATACGTAGGACAGATAAACAACAAATTCCAACTGTATAGCACAAGGCATTGTAGTCGATATCCTATGGTAAACCATAATGGAAAAGGATATTTAAAAAGAATGTCTGTATGTGTATAATTGAGTCATTTTGCCATACAGCAAAGGTTGGCACAAAACTGTAAGTCAACTAAACTTCAATTTTAGAAAAAGAGTGTGTCTGTAAAAACACAGAGCATGCAAAAATCCTTCTTTTCACGGAGCTCATGTTCTCCCTGATGGTAGCCCTTTCCCCGTTGTCCAGATTCTAGGATGAGCTGGCCCCTCCCTTGAAGCCATTCCTGACTGTGTCAGCCCAGGTTCTTTCTCCCAGATTAAAAAAAAAAAAATTGTTTATTTTAAGTGGAGGCTAATGACTTTACAATATTGTAGTGTTTTTTGCCATACATTACATGAATCAGCCATGAGTGTACATGTGTCCCCCATCCTAAACCCCCCTCCCACCTCCCTCCCCATCCCATCCCTCAGGGTCATCCCAGTGCACCAGCCCTGAGCACCCTGTCTCATGCATCAAACCTGGACTGGTGATCTGTTTCACATATGGTAATATACATGTTTCAATGCTAGTCTCTCAAATCATCCACCCTCGCCTTCTCCCACAGAGTCCAGATGGAATGGATAAGAAAGCTGTGGTACATATACACAATGGAATATTACTCAGCTGTTAAAAAGAATGCATTTGAATCAGTTCTAATGAGGTGGATGAAACTGGAGCCTATTATACAGAGTGAAGTAAGTCAGAAAGAAAAACAGCAGTACAATATATTAACGCATATGTATGGAATTTAGAAAGATGGTAACGATGACCCTGTATGCAAGACAGCAAAAGAGACACAGATCTCCCAGATTTTTAGAGGTACCAATTTGCTACCTGTTCCTCCCTTTGGAACACACTGTTGTATTCTTGGTATTTTTTATATGTGACTATCTTAGCTCCTCAAGTGCACTAGAAGTTTCTTGAGAGTGGAGACCATGTCATCAGTTCATGAAAAAGTCTGTGTACCCATGTAAATATTCATTGCATGTGTGCGTGCTAAGTCACTTCAGTTGTGTCCGACTCTGTGCGACCTCTTGGACTGTAGCCCAACCAGGCTCCTCTGTCCATGGGATTCTCCTGGCAGGAATACTGGAGTGGGTTGCCATTTCCTTCTCCAATAAGTATCTTTAATTGATTTGAGAACATCCAGTACTCTCTGCGTTATCAAGTACAGTCGCCGTAAGACCACGCTCTACCGTTAGTCATCTGTGTTTTTGAAGGATCCTGAGTCTGAGTCAGGACTGATGATGCTACTTAAGCCTCTGCTGAGGAACCAGTCACATGCCCAGCAAAGCCTCTGCCCACATCTCATCCACCAAGGAAATCACCTATGTGATATTCTGTATGATGTTTGTAAATCATTACCGTAACACCGAAGCTATTATTCAAAGGAGCAAGAGGCAGAGAAGGAGTGCTAATTATGTCTGCAGGAGATGCTCGCATTCCTCCCTCCATCAGAGACTGGCACACGAGACAGCAGAGTGCCTTGACTTCACATTAGCCTCAGCTCTTTGTTCTGAGTTGAGGCGAACGCGTGTCCATCATAAACTCGACTTCTTACTAGTAGGACTATGGCGTGAGCGTGTGGTTGTGGTTTTGGTAGGTCAGTTACGCTCCTTTGCATGGCGCTGGGCAGTCTGCGGCTGAGGCTGGAACACACTCCATCAGGGGCTGGAAGACTGAGCAGAGGCAACCGCTGCTAAAGGGAGCCAGCCCGGGGGTCTCACTCTGCGGGTCTTATGTGCTAATGAGGTGAGCTGGCTTCCCTTTAAAGGTAAAAATTTAAGGATTTTTTAAAAAAAATTTGTTTCCAGTGGTTATTTTATTATAATAGTTGAGAGGCAGACTCTAAGGTCTCCTGCCCTAGGTTCAAATCTAGTCTCTGCACTTAATCAGTTGTGGAAGCTTGAGGAAGGCAATTAATCTTTTTTTTTAAATGGTGATTATTGAGACTTCCCTGGTGGTCCAGTGGTTAAGATTCCAAGCTTCCAATGCAAGGGTCATGGGTTTGATCTGATTTGGGAACTGAGATTCCACATGCCTCAAGATGAGGCCAAACATTTTTTTTTTTTTTTAAAGAATGCACTAGAAAATAAAGTTTAAAGAATGGCTATAACAACAATATTTATCTTCCCAAAAAAGGGATATATGTATATGTATATGTGTGGCTGATTGACTCTGTTGCACAGCAGAAACTAACACAACATTGTGAAGCAACTATATTCCAATAAACAAGGTGGAAAGTATTATTAAAAAGATTAATAAAGATTCACAATCTAAATTTTTTTTTAAGTAACAGTACTTACTTTATTGGGTCCTTGTAAAGTTTGGATGAATATCTATACACGGGCAGAGTAGGCCCACATAGAGATGGAAATATACATGTTTGGTATTAGAAAATCTGAATATATTTTTAGTGGTGATTTTCCGTCCCTTTTCTTTGAACATTTGTTGTTGTTGTTTTCTTTATGCATTTATTCGACCTCGTCTGTGTCCTAGAGGAAACTTGAGTTTTTAGCAATCAAGAGCTGGTCCAGTGTCTCGAACTTCTTCCCAAGATGCTCTTAAATGGCCAGAGGTCACAATAGCTCAATTAAGATCTTAACTTTTACTCAGTATGTCATCGCTTTCTTAAGTGCAAGGTTTATTTATTAGGCATGGCTTTGGGCCTTATGGGCTTCCCTGGTGACTTAGTAGAGAATCTGCCTGAAATTCGGGAGACCTGGATTTGATCCCTGGGTCAGGAAGATCCCCTGGAGAAGGAAATGGCAACCCCCTGCAGTATTCTCGCCTAGAGAATCCCATGGACTGAGGAGCCTTGTGGGCTACAGCCCTTGGGGTCACAGAGTCGGACACGACTAAGCGACTAACACAACACTCTTGGACCTTATAGTGATCAGACTGTGCCTAAGAGGAATGGGCTGAGTTAGATGGATTTTGGTGGATTTATAACGACCACCAGCAGAACCAAGCTCAGAGACAGTTGAGTAAAGGTGACCTGCCTTGGTGGTGGTGGGTTTCAGGCTGAGTCATTGTCACAGATAGAGCCCTGGGCACATGTCCAATGAGGGGAATTAATACCTCCTGGAAGGGAAAATTACCATCAGACCATATCTGATGTCTATGGCATCATTGATGAGGTTTTCTTTTCTTTTTTTTTTTTTTAATTGGATCAATGAGACCTTATTTAAACACAGATAATGTAGAAAAGTTCTCTGGGGGTTGACAGTATGACACTAGCTGAAAGCCTACCACTGTCTCAGACCAAGTGTATATAGAGTCCAGAGTGGGGGAGTTGAGGGTGCCTGGGGAGACACGGCTAAAGTCTACCTGAGTCTTCATACAGCTTTACAGGGAGACTGACATGCCTGAGCGGGAGCAAAGGCAGCAGCCGTGCGGGCAGAGAGTTTGCGAAGGATCCGCTGGAGAAGGAGCTGAAGAAGCTTTGTTTAACCATGTGGAGATCACAAGTGCCAGTGGACCCGTACATGCACATGGACTGTGTGTACTTACCTATGGTGTCCCAGACGGTGGGCAGTGAGCGAGGAGATGGCTTGGAATGTAGGGGTGGGATTATTATTTGTAGCCAGTGGATGAGTTGTGAGACAGATTTCTACATTGTTTAGTTTTCCGAGAGCAGGATGGGAACTGCTGTGTGGGGTTACAGAAAGCCTTCACCAGAGGATGTGAATGACTTGGACAGGGCCCGAGCTCTGTGGAAAGTGGTCCTTGAAGATGGGCTAGGTGATTCCCTGGTGGTCGAGTGGTAGAGGACTCTGCGCTTCCCCTGCAGGGGTATGGGTTCCATCCCTGTTGGGGAACTAAGATCCCTCATGCCTTGGAGCCGAGCCAAGAAATAAACAAATAGAAATTTTAAAGACAGGCTAAATCACAGGAGTGAAGAGATGACGTGATGCTGTTGAGGCTTTAGCCTGGTGATCTTTCTAACTCAGGGCTGCGGGATAGTCTTACTGAGAGATGCATGACATTTTTGTACTTCCCAACTCCAGTCTCATCCTGTGCTTCATCCTTACTGTTGGTTAGCTACTGGAGAGGATGGGGGAGAATTTGTGGTGCAGGCATCCTTGGCTACCCAAATCTACTTCCATTCCGAGTAGGGGATAATTTATCTTTATCAACATCTCTTTGGTTTCTGAATGGAGCTAGTGAGAGGTGCCTGCCTGGGTATTATTTTGTTTGGAGGAATTAACACACCCTCATTCAGGTCGCTCTTAATTTTTCCGTTCCTCTTGGACTCCATTTTTCTCTGGTTTTAACGTGATGGTCAGCGTTCCTCTCCTCCCCTCCCCTCTCTTCCTCTCCTACCCCCTCCCACCCTCTTTCCTTCTCCAGCCATCTCTGTGTCGTTTCTTGTAAATAGAGATGAATCATTCTTCTCCAAGGTCCTGTCTAAATGAGTTCCTCCCCGTGTATGTGTGTCTGTGGGTGTGTAAATACAGTGAGCACACGTGCCTGTGCCCGAGGGGCTCGGCGTGGGGCTCATCCGCGCGTGTGGTGCGGTACAGACAGTGCAGTGAAACGATATATTTTGGCACAGATCTGGAAGGGATCGTGCGTGTGTGTGTGTGTGTGTGTGTACGTGTGTACGCGCGCCTTCCCGATCTGAGGCACAGCGATTTTTAAAAGGAAAAGAAAAAAAAGCAGAGAGAGCAGTGCTGTAAAAGAAATCGTATGCACTCATCCCACCTCGTGCAATTCCGGTGGCAGTGGGAGCCACGGGGCTCCGCACGCCAGGAACGAGCTCTTGACACAGTGACCTCATTCCCCACGCCGCCCTCCTGGCGGCGGAAGCCGCGCCGGCTCCCCGGCTGCCTCTGCTGCAAGGCCGCTGGCGCCGCGTCCGGAATGATGCGACCCGGGCTTGCGAGGACTTGCCCAGCAACTGGAATTTATGACAAAAGAGCTCGCTGCAGCTAAACTTTGATCCAGGGTGCGGGGTCGCACCGCCTGTTACACACAGGAGGGAGACACGTCCTCCTCTGCCATGAAAAGCCAGCCTTAGAAAAAAAAAAGGAACCAAAAAAAAAAAAAAAGCGCGCGTGTGTCAGGTTTATAATTACGAACTGGTGAGTATACGTTGCCAGATCAATGTTCATGTGTGCGTGTTTTCTCCAAGTCCGGAGGCATCTGCCCTTTTTCCTGTTTTTATGATGAAAAGATCTGCATTGGTGCTCAGTGCATGGGAGGGGGCCTGGGCCACCCTTGGAGAGAACCATGCGCCCCTGGCGGCCCCCAGCGCCGCCCCCCCACCCCGGGGAAGCGTTGCTGGGGGTGCGGTCCCAGCCCCAAAGTCTCTGCACCGCACAGACAAAGGACCCCATACTGACAGGCGGAGGCTGTAGCTTTTCTTGGAGTGATGACTCATTTCAGCTCACAAAGGATTCTGGGCAGGGTAGTGAGGAGTCAGGTTGGCTGATGCACGCCTATGACTTCACTTTGCAGAGGACAGGCAGCCGGGGAGTGACACTGCAGATTCCCAAGGCTCTGCCGTGGGCTGTCGGCTCAGGGCCCCCAGGGGCCAGTGATGGACGGGGTTGGGCATGGGCTGGGATGCCAGCTGTCTGGGCAAACAGGAGGGGAGAAGGGGAAGGAGGATTATTTTTTCCCCCTAAAATCGTGACCGGTAAAAGTCCATTCACAAAGCCTTTTCAAGGTGCTTTTTGTGCCAAGCTTTTGAACTGAACTTGGGCCAATATCTCCAGACCTGAACTGTCAGAAGAGCTGAGAGTTCTGGAACTTATTTATTTATTTTTTCAAGTAGATGTACTCAGGTAAAGTGCCAGATCCCTGTGGGGTCCATGGGCCCTCGGTAGCCCTTCTGAAATGCTCATTTAGAATATTATGACTGGAAAGTTTACTCTCTCTTCTTATTCCAGATTCTAGGACGTCCGTTTCTGTTACTGGCTCCTTCTTGTGCCTGAATGCTAACCCCTAGCATGCACCAGGCTTTAGCGCCAGAGCTACCTGGGGGATGGAGCCAGTCCAGAAAGGGCCAGGTAGGTCTCCCCTCGTTTTCTTTCAAGAGTGGTTGTGTGCAAAGAAACACGGTCGGATGTCTGCAGCCCCTTGGATAAGGGTGTCCTGTCCCCTGAAACATGATCTTGCTGTGATAATTCCTCTGCAGTCTCAGTCTCAGGCAGGAGAGGGGCCCCGTGGAGGTGACCACGAGATGCCACCTCCGCGGCCTGATGCATCCCAGCCTCACATCAGAAACCAGAGTCAACTGCAGGATATGTGAATTGGAAACAATTAAACAGCTCCACATTTCCATCAGCTGAGATACATCCCTTTCACCCCTCTGATGGAGGCATTCAGTAAACATTATTTGCACTGTTTCTTCTCGATATCATCCCTAAATAATGTTCGTGTGTTATTTGGCTTGTTAACCTATATGCGATGCACTGAAGTCCCAGAAAGCCTGATTTATATGTGCAGGAGCTGTTTCCAGCACTAACATCAGACAGAGGTTGCTATTAACTGCTCAGGAAGTAAGCATATCTCATCAACATCTGTTTTAGGATCCAGGTGATTACAGGGCTGTTTTCTTACGACATCCATGGACTTTTCACACAAAAGCTCTTTAAAAAAACAAAAACAAAACAAAACAGTGAGACTGTAAAATTTGGTTCTCAAAGGTACATTACATGCTCCAAATTGAAACTTGGCAAATCTGGAAGCATGGTTTTATCATCTCATCAAATTGATGGTTTTAGCACTTTCTAGTAAAAAATATTTCTGAGAGTCATAAGTGCAATTTGTGATAATAACTAGAACATTTTAAAATAGTACAAACCCTACCTTGGGCAGGCCCCTTGAACATCTCTTTGCTCTCATATCCACCCCCATAGTTCACCCTTTCACTGAAGGAAAGAATGCTCGTTCCCTCCTTCATTGTGAAGTTGTGTCTTCCTTGTGACTAATACTTGGCATCTTCAAAGCAAAGTTGAGGATGTTGAGTCAGTTTCAAAGGATGTTTGGTCACATCATACCATATTGAGAATATAATGTCCCCACACCCATCAATTCTGCTCATTCTTAAAGACCTTATTCAAAATCTGCTTCCCACGAAGGGTTTCTCTGATTGTAGGAGGTCATTTCTTAGTCCTATTATAGAATTAACTTCTCTAGATAGATAGATGGATAGATGTAATTAGACCAGATTGCTATTATGGGAGTTAATCTGCTAGCTATTCAAGTATTTTCTTTGTATATCTCTTCTAAGGATGTTTTAAACAGTAATTCGAACATATTATAATTGCTTGTATTTTTACACATTTATATCATGTTTCCCCCTTATGAATTGTAAGCCCGCTGAAGGCAAAGATCAAGATTTGTGCCTTCCTCTACAATTCATTTCTCCTAGCAGTTGCCTACACATGGAAAGCGGGCAGTAAGTAGTTGATTAAGAACAGAGATGGTTCAAAAAGCATTAATTTGTCATAGAGGGTGAGAATGCTGTTTG
The DNA here is from genome assembly GCF_042477335.2 of Ovis canadensis. Classification (NCBI taxonomy): domain Eukaryota; kingdom Metazoa; phylum Chordata; class Mammalia; order Artiodactyla; family Bovidae; genus Ovis; species Ovis canadensis. The sequence goes on from NC_091270.1 coordinate 30,094,285, forward strand.
TTCATTTAAATAGTCTTCTTCGGGATGGGTTAATGCTGAGGTAGACCTCAGGAGTTAAGTGTAACTCTAGAAATTGTTCTTACCTTGAGGTATGTTTACAGACAGCACCTTACACTGCTGGTAAAGGATTGTTGTTAAGACCAGATGTGAAGGTGGGTCCCTTAAATATGGACACTGGTTATGATTTACTTGAATAGAAAGAATAATATTCTTGGACAAACTGTTCTTAAGTAGGGAGTAAGCTTCCATGGTGGCTCAGATGGTAAAGAATCTGCCTGCAATGCAGGAGACCTGGGTTGGATCCCTGGGTTGGGAAGATCCCCTTGAGAAGGAAATGGCAACCCACTCCAGTGTTGTTGTGTGAAGAATTCCATGGGCAGAGGAGCCTGGCAGGCTAAGGTCCATAGGGTTGCAAAGAGTTCTGATGTTTTGTATGGCAGTCACTTGTTTCAATTCTGTGGGATGTTTTCGTTAGAGGAAATGATCATGGTGACTCTTTGCATCCCAGATTCCATTAGAAATTATTTAACTCCTAGCATCACTGATCTAGCACATCAGGGTACTGAAGTGCTGAGTTTCCTTTCCCTTTCTTAGGTAAAAGATCGGCCCAGCCAAAAATCTTAAAATAGGCCAGCTTTCTCTATATCCCTGTGACTCTGGCCAAACAATTTCCCATCTTTTAGTGTTTTTCTATTTCCAAAATCCCTGTGTAATGGATATTTCCCAATCCTTTCCAGCCCAATAATACATCCTAATATTATAAATGCTATATGTTATAATAGGTTATATCATAACTTTTCTGCCTTCCAGGCAAAATATTCCATTCACTCGGTGCCCATGCTCACAGGTAAGAATCAAGAGGTGAGCAATCTAATCAGTCTAATTCATGCCAGAGTGAGAATGACTATTGCCCTCTCTGTTTCTCACTGATGCCTTAGATTACTTCTTAAAAGCTTTTTTTAAAGGATCAAATTATTTTTTATTAGTAGAAATTCAAACATCATAGAAGAGTAAATTGAATACATTTAGGTGAGCTTGGTGATGATCATTTTAATACTAACTACTACTTATTAAATATCTGTTATGTCTCAAGGACCATGTCAGCACTCAGCATCCATTATCTCATTTAATCCCTTCCATAACTCTATGAGGTGAGCATCACAGTGTACACCTTAGGAAAAAAGACAGTGAGACTCAAAAAAAAAAAAAAAGAATTAACTTGCTCCAAATGACACAGCTAATGAGGAACAGAACTGGGCTCTGAACTTAAAGTTTTGGCTAACAAAGTCCGTGGCCTCTACCACTGTCTTGTAATGCCATACTTTTGAAAGAAAAGTTACTTCTGGTGCAGTGAGTTGGGAGTTTCCTCTGTGTGTATGCACGTGTGTCTGGCTTTTTGTATTCTCTCTTCCCTGTGTACCTGTCTATAGTTCTTTCAATAACAGTTGGAAGGGGTGATAGATGTGCAGTCCTTGGGGAGATGGTCGTAGTCATTCTGTATGATTTGATTTTAATTTGGGAATTATCAACATATATTTTTGAACTATATTTAATTGTTCTATTATGATTGTATTTTATAGAAGTTGGTCACAGTGTAGTTAGGACCTAAACAGATTAAGCAAAGACTACAAAGGTTGAGAATTAGCTATAGTGATTCTAACTTACAAAGAGTGAAAGAGTGACTCTGGAAATTTTAGATTGATTTATATTGAACTATAGCTGAGAAGTAGCATCCATGGATTTTGGAGCATCTGCTGTGTCTCTGTTGTCAGGCTAGGTTCCCATACAGAATGGAGACGGAAGAGAAGTAGCTTAAAATAGAAATTTAGATGCTGTCTTATATGACGTGCTTATAACAAAGAAAAGGAAAACACGACTCTGGTTAGCCAAGTGCCTTACAGAATTGGGGCTTCCCTGATAGCTCAGTGGGTAAAGAATCTGCCTGCAATGCAGGAAACCCGGGTTTGATTCCTAGATTGGGAAGATCCCCTGGAGAAGGGAAAAGCTACCGACTCCAGTATTCTGGCCTGGAGAGTTCCATGGGCAGTATAGTCCATGGGGTCGCAAAGAGTTGGACACAACTGAGCGACTTTCACTTACAGAATTACATGACATCTGAGAGCTCTTATTCCCTGTGGTCATCTAGGACTGATATTTCATTGTGATTTTATTGCTGGGGGTAAGCGGCCTTAAACCTAGCTCTAGGTGAGGGACTAGAGAGCGAGGAGACTGCTGATGGAAAACATCTCAGTGGTTTGTTGTTGTTTAGTGGCTAAGTCGTGTCCAACTCTTGGCCACCCTGGGAACTGTAACCCTCCAGGCTCCTCTGCCCATGGGATTTCCCAGGCAAAAATGCTTGAGTGGGTTGCCATCTCCTTGCCCTATCTCACTGGCTAGCCGGGTCTTACCTTGCCTCAACTATATATGTAGTACGTATTTGCTCGACAGCATTTGAGTGCCTTGACATATCAATAGGTTTATTCTGTAGTGCCTAAATATACACACCACGTGGGTTGATGTGGAGACTTCTTAGCAAAGGTCTGTGAATTACAGAAACAGATAAATTGGCCCAATGGCTCTTCTTTCCATCCTGACTTTTCAGCTGACAATCTATTGCACTAGTGGCATGGTCCAGACGTGTTCCGTCTTTGTGGTCAGAGATGGCAGTCATCATCCTTGCTGATGGTGAAGACAGCTCCTAAGCCAGGGAGCTCTCACTTCTCCCTATCCATCAATTGTCTTCTCTATCTGATTCTCCACCCTTTGTGGTTTGTCCATCTCTGCTTATCTTCAGACAGTTTATTTATTTATTTTTATCAATAGTCCAATCTCAGTAATGAGAGTGTTAGCTAATATGACTAATGAAAGCTTGTAGCTTGGGGAAGATAACAGGTTTCTTCTGCAAGCCAGTGAAGCAGCTGATTTGCATTAGACCTACCTAGTGCATCTCTGCATTAGACGGACTGCTAAATAGGTGATAACCGTGGACACTAACCCATTTGTATTTGTGCACATGTGCCGTCTGCCACTGTGACCACTCTTACTTAACTCTCATTAGAAGTTTCTTCAGAGAAGGCAATGGCACCCCACTCCAGTACTCTTGCCTGATTTTATTGGCATCTATAATTTTAACTTTAGTGTTAATTTTGGCAGTCCACAGAACAAAAACAGGCACCCTTTGGTTCTAAGGAGCACGACTTTGAATTAGGAAAGAGTAAATTCTGAAGTCTTTATTACAAGGAAAAAATTCAGAGCCAACCTATTTTTCTGTCATTTAAAAAAATTAAATCCTACTTTTTCAGGTTGGATGGGCATTAAAATTGTTTTCTCCGACAAGATGGAAATAGAGAATCCCAGGGTCGGGGTAGCCAGGTGGGCTGCCGTCTATGGGGTCACACAGAGTCGGACACAACTGAAGTGACTTAGCAGCAGCAGCAGCAGCAGCAATATTGTATTATGCTTTTATGCCAGAATTCTGCTGTCTTGACAGAGAATCAGATTTGAGTCTGAAGGAATCTTTGAAACCGTGTCATCCAAACCCTCATCTTACAGAGAGGAAATAGACTCAGAGTGGATAATTGCATTTTGTTAAAAGAGCCTAGGCATTTAACAGTACCTCCTGAAAGCCTTTTTTATTGGCAATTTCCTAATGATAAATTAATACAGTTTGAAAACTACATTTACAAGGAGGTTGCTTTGTTTCATGAACTTCATTAGGGTCAAAGGTAACTTTTGAATCCTAAATACAGAATGAGTTGACATTTACAATGGAAAACAGCACTTAAAAATAAACAGGAAAACAGGATAATTCCAAGGGAATGCTAGTATTTGTTTGGGGGGAGATTGTTTAAAGAAGGCTAAGATAGAAGATGAACTTTAGGGTACTTGCAAGGTTGTAGTTCATTGTGATGTGATCCACCTGGAAAAATTATGGCTTTCCTTTTCATGTACAGTTGCATGAATATGGGTTCTTTAAGATGAAAGGAAATAGATTTAAGTTTGCTTTTCTGGTAGGTATCTTTTGGAAAGTTGTGAGTGTCATCTGGGAAGGGACAAATGTAAGTTGCCATGGAAGTCACGCCTTAGCTGTGTCCCCACCATATGCAAAGGTTGTGGAGCCCAGAGAACCTCAGATAGCAACTGGGGGGAAAATGGCATTCATAGAGAACTGAGCTTTATTATAGCTCTTTTTTTTCCCCTACAAAAAGAACCAAGATAGGAATAATTTTGGAACTCGAGTGCCCAGAGGTTTGGGGTATCTAAGAGGCACACTCTAAGATTTCTTGAAAGGATGAATTATGTGAGAGAGGATTTTTAAAAAATAATTCCAGCTAAAGTAACTGGCCTGAAGTTGGAAGGGAGAATAGATAGAGTTAAATAGTAAAAACGCACGTGCATTTTTCCTTATATTTCTGAGGTATAAGTCACCAGCTGTAGAAGATGAAAGAGGAAGTTGGCATGTGGGTGATTTCTGCCTGTTGTCCCAGACCCTCTTTGTCAATTTCTCAGTGATGGTAACGGTCACTGGTTTGTTCCCCACAGTTGCACCAGAGTTGATTTTCTAACACAAACATGTCATGTATAGATAATTCCTCTGTATAAATATCAGAGTTCCCATCAGCATCAGGGGTAAAGTCTCAGCCTTCTGGTCACCCAGGATCTGGCTCCTACGGTTCTCTCCATCTCAACCCCCAGCCTGCTCCAGCCATGCCAGAGGACACCCCCAGCTCCCCAGCTCAGCCTTGTGCATGCTCACTCCTGCCTCTGGTCCAGCCCCTCCATCCTTCCCTCTCCCGTTACCATGGATGCGTTTATCTCCACCCCCATGCTTCTCAGCTGACCTTACATGAAAGCAGTGGCCACATATTCATGGAGATATTTGAAATTGAATGTGAAATGCTTTTAAAATCGAAGATGTGTACTTAGAATTGTAATATTGCCACGCCTTCTCGCATTTTAAATTCACTTCACAGAAGTTTGCTCAACGCTCACTCAGTCCAAGGCACTGTGCTTGGTTTGATCTGAACAATCCTGGATTTGACAAATGTCCCCTGAGGACTGTACTTAAATGGATGTTTGTAAGAAAATAAAGCTGAAATAAAACCTATTTATCCCCGCTTTCTAGAACAATAGGACAGCATTATAGCAGTTTAGAATGAATTGGCTAGCCCACAAAGTAGCTGTGAGCTTTTACAGGAGTTGTCTCTATGAATACGTTCAGAACTAATTCTGGCAGTAGAAAAATCCATCCTATAAATTAGACAAGTAACAATTCATCGTTTATGCAAAATGTGGTTATTTCTGTAGATTATGGTGACCAGTAACATTATAGCAGTATTTATATTCCCTTGTTTTCTTCTTTGACCATAAATGTGGTCCACCTATTGGAAGAATTTTCTAGTAGTATGTTTTAGGAGTGACTAGTTGGCTCTTTAAGTAGGTTTGACCTAAAAGCCAAAGAAAATCATGGTAACCTTGAATAATGTGTTATGTTGGGTTGATTGATACCTATAATTCCTTTTATTCCTTAAGTGCATGTCTTAATCCTCACGTAATATATAGTTATTTTTTCTCTGGCAACTGCTATGTTTTGGGGGAGAAATTAACAGGGAGAATCTTAGAAACTGCATGGTTAAGTACATTTGGGCTCTCATTAAATTTTGTGTTTGTTTTGCAAATTATTCAGCAAAATATTTGAGTAAAATCAAAACCCTTTAAGTACCCTGAGCGTTCCTTCAGATTTTGTTATAAATGGAAATTCATTTATTCATCACACATGTCCTGGGTGTCTAGTGTGGGCTCTGCTTTATTCTAGGCACTGAGAGCGTAGTGGGAATGTGGGGTTCACCTTCCTTCTGCCACGGAGCTTGTGTTCTAGGGGGTGAGACAGACAGTGAACTGGTACACAAAAGCACTCATGCATGCATTCAGAGAGTGAAGACGGGGCTTGGTAAGGCCCTGGTGTCAATTCCTGTGTGTGTGTGTGTGTGTGTGTGTGTGTGTGTGTGTGTGTTGGGGGGGCGCTTCCACTATACCAGCAAGTCTGCGACACCAGCTGAGTATCCTACAGTTCACTGCAATTCCAACACCATCTGTCTGAAAGCATCAGATCCCATGGGTTCAGGCCTCGGTCCGCAGACTGCCCTCACCCCAGCTCACCCCAACCCCGACTTCAGATGCCAGTGGCAAGTCCAGATTGTGGCCTGTGCTTCTGAAAGACCAGGCAGTAGATTGGAGGCGTCCATGACCCCCTCCTTGGGTTCAGTTACTTTGCTGGAGCAGCCTACAGGGAGAAACCTTTCAGTTACTACAGTAAGCAATAGTTTAAAATAAGAAGATTGTAAAAGAATGCACTTCAGGAAGAGCCAGATGGGAGAGATGCACAGTGCAGGGTGTAAAGAAAGGACATGGAGCTCCATGCCCTCCCCAGGTCCACCCCTGCCCCAGCTGCCACATGTTTAGCAATCTTAGAAGCTCTCTGGACCCCATCCTTTGGGTTTTCATGGAGACTTCGTAACATAAGCATGTTTGATTAAGTCATTGGCCATTAGGGATTGATTCAGCCTTTAGTGCCTGTCTCCTCCCTGGAGGTCAGGGGCGGGGCGGAAAGTTCCAGCCCTCTAACCACATGGTTGGGCTTCCAGGTGGCGCTAGTGGTAAAGAACCCACCTGCCAATGCAAGAGACATAAAGAGATGCCAGTTCGATCCCTGGTTGGGAAGAGCCCCTGCAGAAGGGAATGGCAACCCACTCCAGTATTCTTGCCTGGAGAATCCCATGGACCAAGGAGACTGGCGGGCTATACTCCATAGGGTTGCAAAGAATCGGACGTGACTGAAGTGACTTAGCATGCACATACAACCACGTGGTTGGTTCTCCAACAAAGATACCCTGGTCTCGCTCATCACTTAGAAAATTGCGCAGGTTTTAGGAGCTCTGTGCCAGACTTGAGGACGAAGACCAAACAATTATTTCTTATTAAAAACCGCAGTATTGGGTAACATGAGAGGGAGTGTGCTGTGGTTTTAGGATAGCATTAGATCTGGTGCCCTGGGCAGGGCTCCTAAAGGAGGCCCCGTTTAAAAGGAGACCCAGAGAAGGAGAAGCAGCCCGTCTGGAGAGAAGTGCCAGGAGCCCCCTGGATGGGGGCTCAACAAAGACAGAGGCTGTGAGTCGGGGGAAGGTGAGTGAGTTCAAAGAACAACAGTGGTGGTGAGCCCTTTGCAAGGTGGAGGTGGGGAGGGCCTGGGGGATGCTCGCAGAGGTGGGTGGACAGGCTACAGGCCAGTGTAGACCTGGCTGGAGTCCCCACCTCCTAGGCACAGCAGGCAGTGGAGAATTTCAGGCAGCGGCATGTTTTCAGTTTTTCTAAGAAGACCTGGCTGCTCTGCAGAGAAGGGAGTGTGCAGCAGGAGGGAGGGTTAGGAATCATCAGGCTATTGTGATGGACCAGCTGAGGGGGCACAGAGGCCTGGGGTAGGGGTCGCACTGGAGATGGATTGGAGAGAAGAGAAACACATGGGCACAGTGGATATCGGATGGCTGATGGGACTGGGGGTGGGACTGGAGTGGGACATGCTCTATCTTCAGTTCAGTTCAGTCACTCAGTTGTGTCCGACTCTTTGCAACCCCATGAATCACAGCATGCCAGGCCTCCTTGTCCATCACCATCTCCCGGAGTTCACTCAAACTCACATCCATTGAGTCGGTGGTGCCATCCAGCCATCTCATCCTCTGTCGTCCCCTTCTCCTCCTGCCCCCAATCCCTCCTAGCATCTGGGTCTTTTCCAATGAGTCAACTCTTCACATGAGGTGGCCGAAGTACTGGAGTTTCAGCTTTAGCATCATTCCTTCCAAAGAAATCCCAGGGCTGATCTCTTTCAGAATGGACTGGTTGGATCTCCTTGCAGTCCAAGGGACTCTCAAGAGTCTTCTCCAACACCACAGTTCAAAAGCATCAATTCTTCAGCACTCAGCTTTCTTCACAGTCCAGCTCTCACATCCATACATGACCACTGGAAAAACCGTAGCCTTGACTAGGCAGACCTTTGTTGGCAAAGTAATGTCTCTGCTTTTCAATATGCTATCTAGGTTAGTCATAACTTTCCTTCCAAGGAGTAAGTGTCTTTTATTTTCATGGCTGCAGTCACCATCTGCAGTGATTTTGGAACTGCAAAAAATAAATCTGACACTCTTTCCACTGTTTCCCCATCTATTTCCCATGAAGTGATGAGACCAGATGCCATGATCTTAGTTTTCTGAACGTTGAGCTTTAAGCCAACTTTTTCACTCTCCTCTTTTACTTTCATCAAGAGGCTTTTTAGTTCCTCTTCACTTTCTTCCATAAGGGTGGTATCATCTGCATATCTGAAGTTATTGATATTTCTCCCGGCAATCTTGATTCCAGCTTGTGCTTCTTCCAGCCCAGCTCATGATGTACTCTGCATAGAAGTTAAATAAGCAGGGTGACAATATACAGCCTTGATGTACTCCCTTTCCTATTTGGAACCAGTCTGTTGTTCCATGTCCAGTTCTAACTGTTGCTTTCTGACCTGCATATAGGTTTCTCAAGAGGCAGGTCAGGTGGTCTGGGATTCCCATCTCTCTCAGAATTTTCCACAGTTAATTGTGATCCACACAGTGAAAGGCTTTGGCATAGTCAATAAAGCAGAAATAGATGTTTTTCTGGAACTCTCTTGCTTTTTCGATGATCCAGCAGGTGTTGGCAATTTGATCTCTGGTTCCTCTGCCTTTTCTCAAACCAGCTTGAACATCAGGAAGTTCACGGTTCATGTATTGCTGAAGCCTGGCTTGGAGAATTTTGAGCATTACTTTACTAGTGTGTGAGATGAGTGCAACTGTGCAGTAGTTTGAGCATTCTTTGGGATTGGAATGAAAACCGACCTTTTCCAGTCCTGTGGCCACTGCTGAGTTTTCCAAACTTGCTGGCATATTGAGTGCAACACTTTCACAGCATCATCTTCCAGGATTTGAAATAGCTCAACTGGAATTCCATCACCTCCACTAGCTTTGTTGGTAGTGATGCTTTCTAAGGCCCACTTGACTTCACATTCCAGGATGTCTGGCTCTAGGTGAGTGATCACACCATCATGATTATCTTGGTCTTGAAGATCTTTTTTGTACAGTTCTTCTGTGTATTCTTGCCACCTCTTCTTAATACCTTCTGCTTCTGTTAGGTCAGTACCATTTCTGTCCTTTATCAAGCCCATCTTTGCATGAAATGTTCCCTTGGTATCTCTAATTTTCTTGAAGAGATCTCTAGTCTTTCCCATTCTGTTGTTTTCCTCTACTTCTTTGCATTGATTGCTGAGGAAAGCTTTCTTATCTCTCCTTGCTATTCTTTGGAACTCTGCATTCAGATGCTTATATCTTTCCTTCTCTCCTTAGCTTTTTGCTTGTCTTCTTTTCACAGCTATTTGTAAGTCCTCCCCAGACAGCCATTTTGCTTGTTTGCATTTCTTTTCCATGGGGATGGTCTTGATTCTTGTCTCCTATACAATGTCACGAACCTCCGTCCATAATTCATCAGGCACGCTATCTATCATATCCAGTCCCTTAAATCTATTTCTCACTTCCACTGTATAATCATAAGGAATTTGATTTAGGTCATACCTGAATGGTCTAGCAGTTTTCCCTGCTTTCTTCAATCTAAGTCTGAATTTGGCAATAAGGAGTTCATGATCTGAGCCACAGTCAGCTCCCGGTCTTGTTTTTGCTGACCGTATAGAGTTTCTCCATCTTTGGCTGCAAAGAATATAATCAATCTGATTTTGGTGTTGACCATCTGGTGATGTCCATGTGTAGAGTCTTCTCTTGTGTTGTTGGAAGAGGGTGTTTGCTATGACTGGCACATTTTCTTGGCAAAACTCTATTAGCCTTTGCCCTGCTTCATTCCGTATTCCAAGGCCAAAATTGCCTGTTACTCCAGGTGTTTCTTAACTTCCTACTTTTGCATTCCAGTCTCCTATAATGAAAAGGACATCTTTTTTGGATGTTAGTTCTAAAGGGTCTTGTAGGTCTTCACAGAACCATTCAGCTTCAGCTTCTTCAGTGTTCCTGGTTGGGGCATAGGCCTGGATTACTGTGATATTGAATGGTTTGCCTTGGAAACGAGTAGAGATCATTGTCGTTTTTGAGATCACATCCAAGTACTTAGTGCAGTATGAAAACAAAGACGATGTGGAAGAGTTATTCAGAGCATCCACCTTTCATTTGGTTCTCTATCCTGAGTTTAAAGTCATTCCACATATTCAGCCTTACAGTGAAACGGAGCTTTTTCAATATAAATGCATTTCGGACACTTAAGGCTTCCTTGCCTCTTACAATTGGCTGCAAAGAGATTAACTGAGAAGACTGCTAAATGTTCGACCTTTGTTAGTTAAACTAAATAATTTCTGCTAAAAGCATAAGGACTAGCATGACCTAAACCAGGTGGTTTTGCTAGTGGTCACTCCTTTTTTACGGAAAGCTCAAGTTCCCTTTCACCTATACAAAATCAGAAAATAGACCCTCGTTTAAAAGAAAATATGTAGTATTTTTGGATCTTTAGTCTTCTGAGACTACGATAATTATGATAGGCAAATTCTGGAAGGGGTTAGCCTCCCGAGCGATACACTGATACGCTTGGAAGGTGCTTTGATCTCCCCGTCCTTTGTCAGCTGACCCCATTGTTGTTTTCATCTGACTTATAAAATCA